>NC_047038.1:75488522-76725189 GCF_011762595.2 Tursiops truncatus
TTGCCAACTGCTCCTGAAATGCAGCCCAAAGGGTAGCCAGGGGGTTTTCACCAAACGTGCTTTGCACTTGGAGATTCTTTTCTTCTTCTTTGCCTTTCCTCATATTCGCTTCTCTGAACTTTACCCAGAACCAACCCCAGGTTTTTCAAGATCCCATTCAAATACCAATTCCTCTATGAAGTATTCCCAGGCAGCAAGAAGCCGTCTCTCTCCCCCTCCCCTTCTCTCCCACTCCTTCAGATGACCCCCTACGGTTTCTAGTTGGTATTTTACCACGCCATAGACCTGTTATTTATTTTCCATAGACCTTCGCCCAGCTCCGCCTCTAGGGACCTGGACACTTCTCCGCCCCCAGCGGTCGCCCCGGAAACGCACGCTGTTTTTAGCCGAATCTGTTTGGTAAATCCTTTTCAACCCCTTCCCAGGATCCGACGCCTCGTTCCTCCAGACCCGCTTCTAGAAAGGAGTATCGACTCAATCTTCGCAAATTTCTAGGTACGAGAGTGAAGACTGCGGCCTTGACGCCAACTCAGTATCAAAGACGCTTCCGACTGCGAAACGCTTAGCAACCATCGGCTTCCTTCTCCGCTTAGGCACCTCCGAGATCCTCTTCCGGGGCAAGAGGTCGCCCCGCCTCTCCTCCAAGATGGCGAGCGGCGGCAGTGGGGGGGTTTCGGTACCTGCGCTCTGGAGTGAAGTGAACCGTTATGGCCAGAACGGCGACTTCACGCGCGCTCTCAAAACCGTCAACAAGAGTAAGTGTCCCGGCGGGCGCCGGAGCGGGGGCGGGCCCGGGCAGGTGGGAGGATGCAGCCTCCTTCCGTGGCGCGTGACCACCTCCGAGCAGACAGCGGGAGGGGAGACCCCAGCCGCCCGCTGCTAGGGCCCGAACGCCCAGTGGGCGCGGGTCGCGGTGCCTCAGCTCCCCACGGCCAGCCCTGTGTCCTGGGTAGCTTAGAGCCACGTGTACTTCCGTCTTCCCCCCCCCCGCAAAGCAGAAAGCGAGGGAAGGATTTAAAGAGACCGCAGCTCCCGACGTCTCTTCCAAACTGCTTTCTTATTTTACTCCGTTGTTTTCACGCCTTATTTCGCAAATACTCCACATTGCCTCCTTTTCGCTTTCCTTATAGCGGAGTGATCAAGATAGTATTGCTGAGGGAGCTTTTTCTTTTGGGTCGCAGCGGGGGGAGGAACCTGGCTGGGACACGTAATTTGGAAGCTGGCGCTGACAAGTGGAAGCTGTACAGACTCGGGGTAGAGGGAAGGGCTGGATCTGGATGTCAGGCCTGTCATTCCCACATATAGAATCCCTCCAGCGTCCTTAGACCAGAAAATGTGTGTGTGAAAGCGCTAACATTTGCAATAACGTTGCAAAGATAAATGTTAATCCTGTCTTTTGCCCGGTAACTGATCATTTGGAGTGAACTGTCTTCGGTGTGAGGTTCAACTCATTATATTCTGTTATCCTTTACTGCCTAACTGTAATACGGCCGTGCTTTTTAATGCTCTCTGTCGTGCTAAATTCTTTATTGAAGGTGTTGCCTGTATTTGTTAGGTTTGGAAATGTAATTACCAGGACAGGGTTTGACTGTTGAAAGAAGTAATAACATACATGGTATGTCTGTAACGTACAAGTGTGAATTTTCAGCAAACTATTGATGGGTTAATGTGAAAAGAAATGATTGTGCCCACAGTGCACTTTTGGTGATTTCAGACATTGAGGAAAACAGCTACTAATGACAATTATTTGATTGTTAAACTTGTTTTGAATTGGCTTTGGCCTTTGCTAGGCCTGCAACCAATATTAATCAGCAATGTAGTAAGTACTGTGCAGGAATTGTTTAATCAGCAAGGGCTGTCAGTTCTCCAATATATATATATATATATATTTTTTTTTTTGCGGTACACGTTGTGGCCTCTCCCGTTGCAGAGCACAGGCTCCGGACGCGCAGGCCCAGCGGCCATGGCTCACGGGCCCAGCCGCTCCGGGGCATGTGGGATCTTCCCGGAACGGGGCACGAACCCGTGTCCCCTGCATCGGCAGGCGGACTCTCAACCACTGCGCCACCAGGGAAGCCCTCCAATATATATTTTCTTAATTGATAGAAATTACTCTGATTCTTAGACTGAGATTTGAATTCCTATAGTTGCCCAGGAGCAAGGGGAGTGATCCTAGTCATTTTGACACTGAACAGCTGTTTAGCATTGAAATTTGGCCACCTGACTCCTTCCTTGCACTTCTCTTTAGTTATATTCCCTGAAAAGGGAAATTTTGAATGGTGTTTGGAAATATTGCCAGCAAAACAAATTGTGTTTGTATACTTTACAGCTTATAGATTTTTTTCAAAATATTCTCATGTAATTTTTTTAATAACCTTGTAAAATAGGTAATGCTTTCATACTCGTTTTGCAGATCAGAAAGTTGAGATTTGGCAATCAAATGACTTGTCCAAGACCTCAAGGCATTTAGTGACAAGCTTGTACTCAAACCTAAGTCATTTGCTGCCAAGTTTTATATGAACTTTTTTCTTTCCCTGTGAAGTAATGAAATATGTAGGATATAGCATGCATTGCAAGATGAAAAAGCAGTAGAAAACAACTTCATTCTTGCTTCTTTATCTCACTTTACTTTTTTGGTACATGCATCTTGGGAAGCTATCTCACTGGAAAGTCTAACTTAACTCTCCTTATTGTCACTTCTTAACTTAAAAATAAAGATCAGTCATTTAAAAAAATGTTTTGACTAATCATTTCTGCTGCAGTAAAATTGGAAATGTAGCTTCCTGAGATGGGAAATGTGGAAAGGGAATGGATTTAAAAATTGCTTTCCTAAAATTGCTGTCTAGTACTGCAGATCAACAAGGATGATGTAACTGCCCTACACTGTAAAGTTGTGTGCCTTATCCAGAATGGAAGTTTCAAGGAAGCCTTGAATGTCATCAATACTCACACCAAAGTGTTTGCCAAGTAAGTGATTTAATTAGTTGTTTGTGCATGTTTACCATAGCTATAACCATTTCCATGTTTTTTTCCCCACTATTCAGTGATTTTTGACCTTTTACTTTCCTTCCCCTTTTTTCCTTTTGCCTGCCAATGGTGCTTCTGAAACTGGAAAGAGCAATAGTAACTTTTGTTCTTTTCTGCTTTAAGAAACCTTTTCCTTACCCTGTCTTCCCTTTGAACCACTAAGAAGGGAAACTGGAGGGATGTGGGGCATAAACAAGAGTCGCAAGATTTCTTGGAGAACATAGGGAGAACAACTCAGCAGAAGTTTAATTTAAAAAAAAAGAGCAGAGAGGGCAGAACATACAGGGTAGGGATGTATTAGTTGAGGCCTCTAGGATGGTATGGCAGTCTTAGCCTGACCTCTGTGCCTGCCTCCTTTGAGAATTGTTTAGGTGAGTATGATTTTAGGCCAAGATCTTTCAGTGTCAGAGTTCTTTAGCAGCCTTTAGAATATATAGCAGTTTTTTTCAATCTACTTTTTATTTTTTTATTTATTTATTTTTGGCTGCGTTGGGTCTTCGTTGCTGCATACGGGCTTTCTCTAGTTGCGGCGAGCAGGGGCTACTCTTCCTTGCAGTGCACCAGCTTCTCATTGAGGTGGCTTGTCTTGTTGTGGAGCACGGGCTCTAGGCACGTGAGCTCAGTAGTTGTGGCTCGCGGGCTCTAGAGCACAGGCTCAGTAGTTGTGGTGCACGGGCTTAGTTGCTCCGAGGCATGTGGGATCTTCCTGGACCAGGGCTCGAACCCGTGTCCCCTGCATTGGCAGGCGGATTCTTAAACACTGTGCCACCAGGGAAGCCCTATAGCAGTTTTTTATTATTCTTAATCTTTTTCATTTATTTATTTAATTTATCATTTCATGAAACGTGAACTTATAATCTGAATTGGTACTGTAATTTCATTTTTCTTTACTGTTATGCCTAAGCCCCAAAAGAAATGTGTGTTGAAATGAAGGTTGCAGCATATTTATTGTTTAATGTTTATAAGGTACAGAACAGTATATTGTATACTTCCTTTTGTATAAGAAAAGGAGGATATAAGAATTTCTATGTGTATTTTTTTGTATATGCAAAGACAAACAATAGATGGAGAAACAATGAATAAAAATAGTTACTTGTAGGAGGTGAGCGGAACAGAGTAGATTTGAATAACAGTGGGAGTAAAACCCTTTCAATGTATACCTTTTTGTTTTTTTTTACTTGGGCCAACTGCATGTATTACAGATTAAAAACAAATTTTTAAACTTTATTAAAAATAAAAGGGTAATAAAAGGGACACTGCTTTCTACTAGTAAACATGTTTATGCTAAAATTCAGTGTTTTGATTTTTGGCCATTTTGTGAGAGAGGGAAATTTTCAAATAATCTTTTGTTAGGTGAATAAAGGATGTTGCCATTTGCTTGATGTTTATTTTTCCTCACAGATTATGGTTGAAACTTCAAAATGTTTCATATGTGACATTAATGTAGATGAATTTTTAAGTCTGTGTATGTAAGTAGTGTTTTTGTAGTTGTCTGTTTACCAGTTGTTTGATTACAAGTTCTATGTTCTTTTAAGATTTCTAGTTACTTTTTCTTTGCTAATTATTTGCTTCTTGACAAGTTACAGTAGCATTATGTGGCTTATCATAGGTTCTTAAATGGATTTAAGAAACTTCTATAACAACCCATTTAAAACATGTTCAGATTGTCTTTATATCTGAAACAGTTTTTAGCTAATTCAGGATTTCATTCTTATATATTCGTTTCAAAGGCCAGTAATTCTAATAAGAATATCCATGAAAGCAAGAGAGCCTAGGGAAATAGATGTAATATTTTCTGCCACTTACGAGCTGTCTGATTTTAGACAAGTCGCTAACCTTTGTCATCTGTTGTTAATGGGGATTAAATAATATGTATCAAGTGTGCTTAGAGCAGTGTCTGGCTTACAGTGGGTGCTCTGCAGTGTTAGCTAATAATCAGACATTGGTTTTTCCTTTTTCAGTAACTCTCTTTCCTTCGAGAAGGCATACTGTGAGTACAGGCTGAACAGAATTGAGAATGCCTTGAAGACAATAGAAAGTGCCAACCAGCAGACAGACAAACTAAAGGAGCTTTATGGACAAGTGGTAATTACTGCCTTAAAATCCCTGTTTGACAGTCGTCCTGCATGAACGTGATTCTACCTATAGCAAGGAGCAGGGATGAGGAACCCCAGCCCATCCTGATGCTCCATAAAACTTGCCACCAAACCAGTGCTTGAGGTTTGAACATATTCCCTCTCCTTGATCTTCATATGAACAATTGCATGTATAGTGTTCTATGAACAAATGACTTCCTAAGGGTAATTGGAAAATTAAGAACTATCCTATGAAATTTGGACTTTTTAGTTGGAAAGATGAAGGCCAGTAAGCTTATATACTTACACAGTTTTGAAACAGTCTTTTTAGTTTTTAACTGATATTTTATTCTAAATGTAAAATAAAGAAAATCATGATGAATAAGAATTTGGATGAATTCAGATGGTTCATGAAATCCCTGGAAATATCTTATTCTAAAAGAATTTTGAGACATACAATTAAGCCTAATGTAAAATAGGGTTATTTATGATAAGAGGACAGAAATGTTATATTAGAACTAGCAAAACCCTCTTAAAATTTTTTAAAATGTCAGTTTAGGGCAAATAATGTATTGAATGTATTGTCCGCAAAAGGTAGTGTGAGTTTAACAGAGATTTGGGCAAGTTCATGGATTGTAGGTCTATAAAGAACTTTTCATGTAAACTGGGTTAGCTTAGGGTAGATTCCAGCATTTTGATATTGATGAAGGGCACCCATCTCTGTCATACATGTAGACTAATTGACTCAAGTGGCAGTTCTTATCGCCCTTTAAGAACAACTTGAATGAAATAAGCAAGAATTATGTTGTGTATACTTGATACTACCCTATACAATAGTTGGTTTCTGGAAAAGAGAAATGAAGATTCAGTATAATGAACTAGGAAATAGTAAGTCCTTTTGTTAACATCTAATTTTGTTCCTGTTTACTGGGGCTTAGTAAACTTGTGGGATTGTAAGTCAGATTGGTTGATTTCTACAGAATGGTTTTCTTTCACAACCCACTTAGGCACTTACCTCACCTCAAGATGGGGGTCAATACAATGGCTTTTCTAACTGAATCATGCCTACAAATATGCAATATAGTAGAGATTCATTGCAAGTAACTTTTGGGAAGTATTAGTAGCATACAGAACTAATTGAAAAATTGTAAAGGAAAAACAATTAATTGCCCACGTTATGCTGAGTTAGGTTTCTTACATGGTGGTTCCAAAAAAGGGGTTATATGGTGTTAGGGATGTAACACAATATTTGTCTTCTCTGATTTTTTACTTGCTATTTATCTCTTCAGTTGTACCGATTAGAACGCTATGATGAATGCCTGGCTGTGTATAGAGATCTTGTCCGAAACTCTCAAGATGATTATGATGAGGAGAGAAAAACAAACCTTTCAGCAGTTGTTGCAGCTCAAAGTAACTGGGAAAAAGTGGTTCCAGTGAGTATCTCTGTGTACTTACACAGCCATGACATAATATTCCTGTCTAGTGTTTGACTGGTATTCTCTGTGACAGGAGAACTTGGGTCTCCAAGAAGGCACACACGAACTGTGCTACAATGCTGCATGTGCGCTGATAGGACAAGGCCAGCTGAACCAGGCAATGAAAATCCTGCAAAAAGCTGAAGGTTGGAAGTTTGTTAAAATGATATGTGAATGTAATGTGCATATAACTTTGCAAAGTATTTCCAAAAGTTAAAAAGTTAAAAACTTTGGGAAGTTTTTAAATGGAAATTATTGATGCAGTGGAAATTTCTCAAAATCCATCTAGCCTTTCTCTTGGGTTCTTGACTGTTGTCTCTCCTCTGTTACTATGTTATTCCTAAGCCAGTCTACTTGTCCATTTTCAGCCACACCAAACCTTAAGTTTGAGTTTTGAGGAGTAGGTTTTTGAACAACTTACTGTGAATGTTAAATGTAAATTAACCGAGTTAGTAAGCATTCGGTAAATATTATTATCATCATTATTATTGGTATTAAACAAGTACACAAATATAGTAACAATATGGTGTGCCACATTTATGCATTGATAACACTATTCAAGCACATTTTAACTCCACTTAGTATGTTTCCATATACAATATCTGCATGCTTTGAAGCTCTTAAGTGAAAAAGAAAATAATTTATTAGAGAACTTATGTCTGGTCTCAACTCCTGAAACATTTCGACTTTCTTCTCCATACATTTCCCTTGGAAGCTATAAAAGTGATGTTGTAGGGACTGCGATGAATGGTGGGAAGGAAAAATGGTGAAACAGGGTCTGTTTTATTCTTAAATATTGATGGTTAAAATAAGGGCAGAGGTTAGAGCATCATGAGGAGAAAAATATGTTTAATAATGATAATTTCTGGATCATACCCAGTATTGACAGTGGTATGGGAGGACATCCTCATATATTGCAGGTATGAATGTAAAAGTAGTAGAGGCTTTGCAGTGGGCAGTTTGGTGCTGTAGCAGATTTTGAAATTTTCATACCCTTTGATCTAAGAATTTCATTTTTAGAAATTTAAGGAAATAAGGGAATAATTAGATAACATCCATACAGATATATATATATATTTGAATTTAATTGAAGGGATGTTCATAAGAACAAAAATTTAGGAACATGAGTTTCTGTCCTATTAGAAGACTTTATTATAATCGCAGAATAGATTACCATGCAGTCATTAACAATAATCATGTTAAAAATAATAATGTAGATGTAAATGTGTTGTAACTTAAAGATGTCCACAGTATATTAAATGGGGGAAGGGAGGTTTCAAAATAGTAGACTGTCCCACTTTCATTTAAAAATGTATCTGTGCATTTACATTAAAAAAAAGAGCTGAAATGCTACAGTGGTTATATCTTTGGGTGACAGGATTATTGTCCTTATTTTTATACTTTTCTATAATTGATTTTTTGCAATCAACATTTGTTACATTTATATATTTTAAATTCCCTTAAAAATTTTTTTTAACATAGGGATTGCAAGTGAAAGAAAATGCCAAAGAGCTAGAGTAATCAAGGATTGATAATATTTATGTAATATATTTGATGTTAACGATAAATTCCAAATTTGCTTGTTAGTAAAATTATCTTAAATCTTCTCCCTAAGAATTTAGTTCTTGTTCTTTGGAACATGAAAGAAACGAGAGTTACCCAGCAATGTTAATTTTAAAACCATTTTCTCTTATAGATCTTTGCCGCCGTTCGTTATCAGAAGACTCTGTAAGTATTCCACTGTGGTTAAACCCAGATTTTACACTTCTGCTAATATAAATTTGTAGGAGCCTTCTCTGTAGTATTTACTGACTTTTTGAAATGATATTGATTCATTAGATAAGAATCACAGAAACCCTCTTGACCAGTTATTTGATGGACTCTCTTAGGGTGAGAAATGACAATACAAAATTTTATATGCCTTATGCATTTCATTTTAAATTCATATAAATTCATTCTCCTGTTTTAGATGTAGGGCTCAGGTCTTTGAGTAAGGTCCTATTCATAGGAATTCCATGCATATTCCTTACATAAACTATACATAATCCAACAGTCATGATCTCCAGGGTTTTTTCCTTAAGTATAACAATACTTTAAAGACAGTTGTGAATTAGTTTCATTACAGAGTCCTTTTTTTTTTTCTTCATTTTCTGGCTCATACCTAATTAGATCGTAATTTTCTTTAGGAACTCAACCTTTGTCAAATATTTCTGAGCATTCAACATAGTTTTCATCGAAGCAAGTCTCTTTTCTCATGCATAGTTCTTGTCTTACTGCAATACTTAAGTTTTATCATTTCTTTATCAAACACAACTGGCTTAATGGGATTGGAAACAAACAAGTCTGACCTGGTCAACATATGCTTACCAGGTGAGAGTAGGAGTGCCTGGTATTGCAAAAAAGAGCAGCCTCCTAGCCTTGAGCATTCTCTCTACGTGGGCATCAGTCAACCTCTCCAAAGGAATGGAAAATACAGATTGATCTGGGGTATCAGTTAAGAGAGCTGCTACTTTAATTACAGAATTAGTTTCAGCTTTTGAAGTTCTTTGTACAGTGATAGTTACTAGTTAGAATTTTGTAGTCTTTGGATTAGAAGTATTTTAGAATTAAGAGTGAAGCATTTTGAAAATGTGTTTCTTATGAGAAAATTGTTTCCAGAATTTAGGGGTATTGTAAAAAGTTAAACTTGTATGCTGTTTTTCACTTTTTTTTTTTTTTAGTCTTAACTTTTTAGAGAATAAAAATGATCAGTGAATGGTATTCCTGAGCTTGTCGCCATGTCCTTCCAGAATTCGTCTTTTTGCCATTCTCATTTAAGCTTCCCTCTTTTGGTAGCTATTCCTAAATTTTAACAAACTGACTTTACAGGAAAATTCCTGAAAATTGTATGTCTTCTTTAGGATGATATATCTTCTGAATGTTTGGATCACTTGGTTAATATGTGGATCAATTTGGAGAACTCACAGGAAAAAAAAATATTTCTTTTTCTGCTTAGGATGGGACTGAAGAAGACCCACAGGCAGAACTGGCCATCATCCACGGGCAGATGGCCTATATTATGCAGCTTCAGGGTCATACAGAGGAGGCTTTGCAACTTTACAATCAGATAATAAAACTAAAGTAAGTGGGTTATTAAAATGAAGTGTCTTTTATAGGGTATGAGTTTTCTTTTTAAAGGTTTATTCCTTTTTGACTGGTGCTTTTTGTTTGCAGACCAACAGATGTAGCACTGCTAGCTGTGATTGCAAATAACATCATTACAATTAACAAGGTATGGAAAATCCATGGTTTTCTTACACTATTTTTTTCTGGAAGCATATTACTCCAGCCTTGTTCTAGGATAAGTTTTTCCATGACAGAGTCCAGTTGCAGCAAAATCACAATGGAGAGTTTTATTTAACTCGCATAATGATTCTGCAAGGTATATTCAAATAATAAAACTATTTTGTAGTTACATACCCTGGACTTAAAAATCTTACCCTTTTCCCATTGTTTTTTAAAATTATTATTCTATATAATTATAATATTAATATAATTATAATATTATTTCCCATTATTATCATTATATGGAGAATACTTATTAGAGAAATAAGTTGTTTGGACTTTGATTTCTTCATCTAGTAAGTCTGAATACGAGTTTTCCGTATATAGTTTTTCTCTTTCCAGTGGTTTTTATTTTGGGGGAGAGGAGGCATGGGCAGGTTCTCTCTCTTTCTCTGCCCCCCACCCCGCCCGCAAGCCCTGTGTAAACTATTACAAGCATGTATGTAAACAATCCTAAAGAGTACTGTACTAGTCAAATTAACCACCTTTTGGAACATTGTTCTAATGGGAAGATATTTCAAGTTCAAATTTGAAATTCAAGTCAATAGAAAATTAGAAAAGTAACATTTAGGTTCTTTTGATAGGCTATGTGATTTTCCAAGTGCCAGCTTATTTCATCCTCACAATTATCTTTTTAGGTGGCAGTACGTGTCTCCAATTTATAGGAATGTAATCTGAGGCTAAAAGGAGTTAAGTGATTTGTATAAGATCACAGCCACTAAGAGGTAGAACTTGGATTCAGATTCTAGTCTCTGACTCCAATGCACTCTCCTTTTAGGCCTGTGTGGTATCTCTCTCCCCCTATAGCAGAAATTCAGAGGGTTCTCAGATGTAGGATAATGGCATTAGGGGGGTAATAGATATAGGATGTTGTAGGGCATTGGCATGGTTTAGGTTTCCAAAAATTGATGCTGGCATTTGACTCTTAGCAGCAAGATGTACCTGCCTATGTTTATGAACAATTTGAAATGCCAGTGAGGACAAATTGTTTTTATCCGATATATAATTGTGGGGAGGAGAGTATGTGAAGTACTAAATATCTCAATCTAAATGTATTTATACACTGAATTTTTCTTCAGTTAACATTTATTTCTAATTTTTTACTCAGTATGGTGCTGGATGCAATAGGAAATGCAAAAATAAATATGAAACGTCGTCTTAATCATTACATAGTATAAAAAATTCTAGTGTTGAAAAAAATTGTGCACATTTAAATTTCTTGTTGTATACTTGTAACTACAGTATTTGGTGAAGGAAGATCTGGGTTGGCTAATTTGAATAGAGGCTTGAAGGAGGGATATGGTTTGAAGGTTAAGCAACAGCAGAGGCAAATGACTTATGGAGGGAAAGTGAGAGAGCAAAAGATATGAGGATACATACATGCTGGCTAGTTAAGAAGAAAAAAAGGTTACATTGAATAATAACCAAGGTGTGGGAGACCTTGAAAAATCAAAAATGTTAATAAGTGTCATGGTAGTAAAGTTTAAGAGAAGTCTGGCAGTGGCATGCATGGTGAGTTTAAGTACTAAAATAGTGACATAGGAGTACCAACTAGAAATATGGTTTCTTGAGGATTGATTTATATGAAAGCCAGTTTCTTGCTGTACATTTAAAATAATTTCACATTGGTTTGGAGCTTCACAGTAAAAAGCAGAATTTATTTTAGATTTCTTCTTTGCCTCCTTTTAGTCTTTAAACTAGTAGAAGACATGGTTTAAAAAGCACAATGGTAACACATATTTGCAAATAATATTTAACAAAGTTAGAATACTGTGCACATAGTAGACACTTAGATGCCCTTTTTGTCCTTCTCAGGGTGCAGTGTGACTTAATTGTCTTCCATTCTTATTCCATTCCATTTGCTTATGTATGATAATATGTCAGAGAGGAATAAGTTACTTTCCTCATTTGTCATCTAAATTCTAAAGATAGTTTGTAGATATTACAAATTTAGGTATCGTTGTAGTCCTAATTTCCACTGTAAGATTTGTGCAGTCCCTTTGTACTTTTCATCAAAAAGCTAAAGAAAGCAATTAATAGTAGAAAGATAAAACCAAACCAAGAAACCAAGCCAAATTTATATGTACCTTAGGAGCATAGGCACCCCAGCCAGGTAGGTGTATTATCTTCCAAGCTCTCTTGTTGTGTTTACATAAAATAACAAAATGAAAGAGGAATAAGGCCTTGGAGTGTTAAAAGAGTTGAAGTCTGAGATTGCTGTTAATGGTGAATGAACTTTTCTTTGTCAGGACCAAAATGTCTTTGACTCCAAGAAGAAGGTGAAATTAACCAATGCAGAAGGAGTGGAGTTTAAGCTTTCCAAGAAACAACTGCAAGCTATAGAATTTAACAAAGCTTTACTTGCTATGTACACAAACCAGGTAGGCAACAGACCTCTGGTTCCCCTGGCTAAACCTTTTGGAGTATGGCACATGAGGCATAATGGGTGTATCAGTCCAGTCTGTTTATATTTTTGCTTATATTTTGTCTCAGACTCATGTAGTCTTCAGAAGGTCATGTATCATAGATTTTATCTGTTAAGTAAGTAATTTGCCCAGTTCTTTGTAAAGGTCTACAGTGGTGGCTTTTAAGAAGAAAACACTATTCACGGCTGTAAATGAGAAAATTCTCTCATTACCTTATTTCTAATTTCTCTGAATTAAAGGAAAAATCATCAAAGATGCTGATCGTGATTATAAATGTAAGATCCGTCTTTTTAGTTTGTGCATAATCACATCAAGTTATAAATAAGAAGGGCAGTTCTAACTCCAATATGTGTAAATTCTAATTAAATTATGATTTTGTACTCTTCTAGAGCAGAGGTTTTCAGTGGGGTCTGAGAGGCAGTAACATTTTCATTATTTAGCACTGAGTCAAGTTGTTCCTAAATACTGTAGCAAGAAATACCTATACGTTTTGTTGCTTTGAAGCAAAGGCTGACACTTGATGTGTTCTGGGTTTTTTTAAACAAAATTCTGCAATTTAAGCATCCAAATGAATGTTTAGGACTTATTCTTTCCTAAATGCTTTAAGAACTCATAGCTTACATTCAGTAAATGGAAATCTTTTTCTTTCAGGAAAAACTTGAGGGTACTGTAAACCACCTCTCTTACCCTAGGTAGTTCTTCACTTACTATTTTGTTTCAGCTGGTTTCCTTCCACCTCCCCATCCTTTTTTCTTTTTGGTCATTCACTTAATGTTTGATTTAATTAACCGGCTTATTTTTGTGGGGGGGGGGAAATACTGTCTTTTAGGCAGAACAGTGTCGCAAAATATCTGCCAGTTTACAGTCCCAAAGTCCTGAGCATCTCCTTCCTGTGTTAATCCAAGCTGCCCAGCTCTGCCGTGAAAAGCAGCACACAAAAGCAATAGAGCTGCTTCAGGTAAAACAATTACTTGCATTTTTAATGAGATGTCAGGTAGTTGTAGCCTTGTTTTATTTTCATTATTAAAATAGTGTACAAGCTTGTAAATTTCATGGGAAAACTAATAGGTAATATACCACTATACACATGCCAGAGTGTCACTTTAGTTAATTCTTGGGCCGCAGCTTTGTTTTATATAAATTTGCATTAGTAAATGTTTGCTGTAAACTCCGAAGAATGCTTTTCATTTGGAGATTGATGTAACACTAGTTAACGGTTTGTTTTAGACTTAAAATACCAGAACATGCTTAGCCCCTTTTTCAATAATGTATTTTCTAGTAAGTCCCAATCCAAAACCTCAAACAATTACAGAGATACTGACTTGGTTTTTAATTAAGCTAAACCAAACATTAAATCACATTCGAATTTCCTGAGAGTAGACTATGTTGGAAAGTTGGACAGCATAAAATTAGGACCATCCTGAGGGGCAAAGTTGCCAAGCAGGGATCCTCAGTAAGGAGTCGTCTTTTTTTTTTCTGAGTATCTTTCTTTAAAAAAAAAGAAAAATCTATGTAGTAATTTTAATTATTGTTTCTCTACTGGTGACTTCCTAGAGACTTGGCATTATTGCAGTTTCTTTCAGAGCACAATTTTTTTTTTTTTTGCGGTACGCGGGCCTCTCACTGTTGTGATCTCTCCCATTGCAGAGCACAGGCTCCGGACGCGCACGCTCAGCAGTCATGGCTTACAGGCCCAGCCACTCCACAGCATGTGGAATCTTCCCGGACCAGGGCACGAACCCATATCCCCTGCATCGGCAGGCAGACTCTCAACCATTGCGCCACCAGGGAAGCCCTCAGAGCACAATTTTAAGCAAAGTGGATGTCAAATAAAATTTTTCCAAATTTAAAATTTTGACCTGAAACCAGAAGTTTAATGTTTCAAAACTGGATTTAAAATTTAATGAGGGGACTTCGCTGGTGGCGCAGTGGTTAAGAATCCACCTGCCAATGCAGGGACATGGGTTCGAGCCCTGGTCCGGGAAGATCCCACATGCTGTGGAGCAGCTAAGCCCGTGTGCCACAACTGCTGAGCCTGCGCTCTAGAGCCTGCAGGCCACAACTGCTGAGCCCACGTGCCACAACTGCTGAGGCCCGCGTGCCTAGAGCCCGTGCTCCGCGGCAGGAGAGGCCACCGCAGTGAGAGGCCCGTGCACCGCAGGGAAGAGTAGCCCCCGCTTGCCTCAACTGGAGAGAGCCCGTGCACAGCAACAAAGACCCAATGTAGTCATCAATTAATTAATTTTAAAAAAAATTTAATGAGGCTGAAATAAGTAATTAGAATATGTGCGCTTAGTTGTGTAAATGTAATTTTTTTTCCCAACTAAAAAAATTCTAGGAATTTGCAGATCAGCATCCAGAAAACGCTGCTGAAATTAAGCTGACCATGGCACAGCTGAAAATTTCCCAAGGTATTCATGATTATTTCATTATGATTAAAATAACCCTGTTAATGGAAACATATGATTGGAATGATTCTGAAATAGTTGTGGACTATGTGATTTTTAAAAATTTTTGCATAATAGTGAAGCATAATGCTGTTTCAAATATGAAGCTAGATTGTGTGAACTCCAACATATTTAGTAATGTTAGGAGGCCTTTTCTTGGGTTAATTCCTAAATTGTTAGAATGTTTCTCAGTCCATGCTTTGAAAGTCTGTAGAAGCATAGAATTCCTCTGTTCTATACTTGAATTTCCTGTGTACGTCATGTGTAGAAATGCTTATATCTGTCACTTGGTAGTATTTGCATGAATTAAGAGTTACTTTGCTTCCTAGTTTTCAAATTTTCTTAGCCCTTTATTCTTCATTTATACTCTATAACCCATATCTTTGGTAGAGAAGAGGCAAGGAAGTTTAATGAGAACTTGTGTTTTTGAATCTTACAGAGAACTGACAGTTTTTTGTTTAAAATTTTGAACCGGTGTTGAGTATCTAGAGCTGTGTTGTCCCTGTCTGGTAGCCACTATCCATATGTAGCTATTCTAAGTTTAAATTAAAATTAAACAGAATTTATTTTTTTAAAGATTTATTTATTTTATTAATTTATTTATTTTTTGGCTGTGTTGGGTCTTAGTTGCAGCATGTGGGATCCTTCATTGCAGTGCACAGGCTCTTTGCTGTGGTACACAGACTTCTCTTTAGTTGTGGTGTGAGGATTTTTTCTCTCATTTAGTTGTGGCACACAGGCTCCAATGCATGTGGGCTCTGAGTTGCGGCATGCGGGTTCCAGAGGGTGTGGGCTCTGTAGTTTCCAGCACGCAGGCTCTCCAGATGAGGTGCGCAAGCTCAGTAGTTGTGGCGCATGGGCTTAGATGCCCTGCGGCATATGGGATCTTAGTTCCCTGAC
Organism: Tursiops truncatus; assembly: GCF_011762595.2. Classification (NCBI taxonomy): domain Eukaryota; kingdom Metazoa; phylum Chordata; class Mammalia; order Artiodactyla; family Delphinidae; genus Tursiops; species Tursiops truncatus. The sequence continues at coordinate 75,504,197 of NC_047038.1, forward strand.
CAGGGATAGAACCCGCGTCCCCTGCATTGCAAGGTGGATTTCTTACCATTGGACCACTAGGGAAGTCCCAAAATTAAACTAAATTTAAAATTCAGTTCCTCAGTTGTGCTGGCTACATTTCAGAAGTTTCATTGCCACATGTGTGTAGTTGGACAGCATAGATAGAGGCTGTTTCCATCATCACAGAAAGTTCCATCAGACAACTCTGGTGTAGACCATACATTCTCAGTGGAGGTGATAATTGGTTTGGTGCACAGGATTGAAAAAAATCTTAGATATTGTGATGGCTAAAATGAAAAGTTCATGGGTAGAGGGGAGGGGAGTTGGCAATTAGGAAAAAACAATGTCTAAAAAGGCACCTCAGTGGGGTAGTAATGAAAATCAGGTTGAGACCTGATAGCTACCCTATTCTCACATTTCTTATCTTCCTCCTTTGTTTCTTTTTCCTTTTCCCACCTCTCTTTCTTCTTTTTCTTGCTTTCCTCTGTATCTTCTTTTCTCATCCAGTTTTCAGTTTATTTTTGTGAGGATTATTTATCATACTAATATTACTGAGAATGAGTCTGTTACATGGTTATTGTTTTGTCTTTAAAGACTTTGGAAGGTTTGTTGAGTAGGTTTGCAATTGAGGTTTGCAATGAGTAGAAAATCAGACTTTAACATTGTAGGAAACTATCCATTGCACTCATATCTACAGTAACAATTTCAAGGCCTTTAGGGAAGGACTCCTGCCTTTTAAGTTACACTCTGAAAAGGGAGAAATAGAACTCAACGGATTGGGAGCTGGGAGACTTTTTTTCTGGTAGCAGTTCTGCCATTAACTTTGTGGGCATAAGCAAGATATATTGTTTCTTTAGGATTTAATTTCCTTTGTTTGTAAAATGAATAAATAGAATACATTATTCCCAAGGTCCCAAAGCTTGAGTGTTTAGAGATGTTACAAAATATGACTCTTAAATTTTTTATCTTTTTTTTCTCCATGAGATGCTTTCTTCAATGTGATGCTGATTTTGTTTTTATTCTATTAAGGTAATATTTCCAAAGCATGTTTGATATTGAGAAGCATAGAGCAGTTAAAGCATAAACCAGGCATGGTGAGTTTATAACTAAAATATTTTAAGACTGAAAAAGTAATGGAATTAATAGTTCATTGGTATGTCTGATATTTCTTTGTTTTCACTTTAATTTCTGCTTATTTCTTTATTCAAAATGTAGAAGTTGTAGTTAAAATAATAGCTTTCTGGTGTAAATTTAATTACATTTTATGCTCTGCTTTGCATTGATTTATTATTTAGTCAAATGTGTCAGGAACTGTTTAGGCCTTATATTACCACTTGAAAGCCAACCTTAAATATCCTAAGACATATATAGGGAATTTCTTAGCCTATTATTTTATCATGTCTTCAGTGTGATTTCTTTGAGTTAAAACAATTTGGTAATAATGGCCTACGAATTTAGTTTTTAGTTCTCTGATTATTCAAGCATCACAGGTTTAGATCACTAATGTAGCTGTGAGCACATCTGTTTCGAAGTAAAAACATTCTGTAGTGGTGGTATGTACATTTATTGTACAGGGACTGTTTCATTTTCCAACACAGCTTGTTTACAAATGGCACTCAATAAATGTATAATAGTATTATGGTAGTGTTTTCTCTTTTGAAGAATCATACTTTAAGACTGGGCTGTGATTATGTTAGAATCAAATATAATATCTGGCTAACATAATGTTTCATCTAGGTTGTTGGATTTATTGGCATGAAAGTTGTTCAGATATTCCCTGTTTATCCTTTTAATATCTGTAGGACATTTTGTTTCTATTATCTTTTTTTTCTAATTAGTCTAGCCAGAGGTTTGTTAATTTTATTGATTTTTCTCAATGATCTGGCTTTTTGTTTCTGTTTCCTTTTTGTCCTCATCTGCCTATGGCTCCTCCCCCTGTCACTCCACTCCAGTTACATGGCCCTCTTTGCTGTCCCTCCAGCACACTAGGCAAGCTTTCACTGGCTTCATGTAGTGGAGGCCACATGCAAGTTTAGCCTCTCTAGTGTGTGTACCTCAGTGATCATATAAACTAATTTTCTAAGTGCTTCTTCTCAACTTCTGTATTTACCTTGTTGTGTACTGGTAACAAACCATTTGTGAATGAGCTTTAGGGGAGGTATTTTTTTTACAGATAATCACCTTTGTGTTTGGAAAACACCATTGTTGTTCATGGTATTTCTAGTTATGCATTAGCAATTTTTATGATGAATTAGGTACTAGTACAGAGCCTAGCAACCTTTATTTGCTGTTTCTTTAACTTTATTCATTTTCAAAAAGTTTATTCTGAGAGAGAAGGAGGAATTCTCTTCACTAATTTATACCTTTGGCTGGGTAGGTGTCTGCATTAGTGACAATGTACAGCCATGAGGAAGATATTGACAGTGCCATTGAGGTCTTCACACAAGCTATCCAGTGGTATCAAAACCGTCAGGTAAAAAGATGGAGTAAAATGTTATGAGGGTGCATTTTTGCATAAGAATAAAAAGCTGCAGCAGTGAACTCAAAATTAAGAATTGAAACATTTCAACTCACTGTTTAAAAAATGGAATGCTGTTAGACTGTCACTCAGTTTTTATGTATACCAGATCCAGATAATGTTATTAGAAGAAAGAAATGGCTACCAAAAAAAAAAAAGCTCAGTTATATTTTCTGAAGCTCCTTCCTGAGTGTATGTATGTGTGTGTGTGTGTGTAATCTCAAGAAATAAGAATATTAATTGTACGTGCTTGTGTATAAGACAGCTCATCTTTAGTGGCTAGAGAGCCCATGGATGGTAGTACTTGGTACAACAGCAGTACGTAGAATAATTGTGTATCTCTATCTAATAGGAACATCTTCGTTTTTTCCAGTATGGGTCTTTGCATAGGCATTATCCAACTTATAGATATACATACACACAGAGGGCATTAATACTGTTAGCACTATTAGCAGTGAAGAGATATCAGTGTTCTAGGAAGTATTGTGTCAAATTAATGTTTGAGAACGATAGTGACGTAACTTTAAGATTTGGTTATGCAATATTTCTAGTTGTAGACAAGACAATCTAAATAGAGATGGGTTGTATACCAAGTTCATAAATTGGTCTTCACTTGTACTAATTTGTCTTTCCCTCTGTGTGTGTGTGTGTGTGTGTGTGTGTGTGTGAATTTCTTTTTGTTGTTTTGTGCATTCAGTAAAACTTAAGATGAGAAATCTAATGGGTAGGTCCATTTTAAAGATATAATGAATATAACTTCATTGACTTGCTAGATATTTAGCTTAAAACTTTTTTTCTTTCTTTATTGAATCTATAGCCCAAATCTCCTGCTCATTTGTCCTTGATAAGAGAAGCTGCAAACTTCAAACTCAAATATGGACGGAAGAAGGAGGCAATTAGTGACCTAGAACAGCTATGGAAGTAAGCTCTGAAAGGTGGAGGTGCAGAAATCCAAGTTTTATTTGATATGAGGGAGTTATTTTGCTTGTTTATGTTACTTTCTCCAGTTTTATAAACTGTTTAGTGACTTTCTTATTTCTTCCTTTAGACAAAATCCAAAAGATATTCACACCCTGGCACAGCTTATTTCTGCTTACTCACTTGTAGATCCTGAGAAGGCAAAAGCGTATCCTTTTGATTGTTCTAGACAGCTCCCAAGTAGTGCAATAAATCCCTTCCCTTACCTGTTTTGACCAGGGCTTTTTTGTTATAAATTTCAACAAACAAAATCCCTCCTCTAACTAGTAAAAGCAAAAATGAGAATTTATTGATCAATGTGCCTGAAAAATACAGTGATAGATCCAAACATATATATGTATATATATTGTGTTCCTGAACTCTTGTTCTATCCCAGCCTTAGTAAACACTTGCCTTCATCAGATAGTATGTCTCTAAAAGTAGATGTTGAGGCTCTTGAAAATTCTCCTGGTGCTACGTACATTCGGAAGAAGGGTGGAAAAGTTGCTGGAGATAGTCAACCAAAGGAGCAAGGGTAATGTTTTTCATTGTAACATTCACTAATGCTGATTTTAAGTTATATAAGGAATAAAAAATGCACTCTTGTAAAAATTCCATGTGAATAAAGTTTAAGTCCACTTTGTTTCTTTTCCCTTCTCTTGTGCTGTGCCCAGCTTTTTGTCCTTGTTTCCCCTCCTCCTCCCCACCCACAATTTACCTCTGATACTAATTTAGTGTGTTTACTTCCAGATCTTTTTCTTTGTGTTTGCACACAGAGCTGATTTAGAAATACTTTCCTTAGATTAGATATTTTTTATAGAAATGGGATTATATTGTATTTAACTGTCTTCGAATTTTCTTTCATTTAATAAGTCTTAGAGATTTTTCCATATTCTCAATGTAGACATATTTTATTCTTTTTATGCATAGTATTCCATAGGCTGGATGTGTCTTACTTTATTTACCTGTGAGATATTGATGTACATTTAGTACATCATTTAGAATTCTAGACCAAATTTCAGATAAGGTTTATTTTGCTGATTTGGAGGAAAGTTAGCCAGCTTCAATAACTTACAAGAAGTCAAATTCCAATTCTTTTCTTGTTCTCGTACATTGTCATCTCAAAAATAGCAGAGGCCTACTAAATAAACTGTTTTAAGATTCTGTTTTTCACTCAGGATGAATAGAGAATGGAAAAGATATAGCACTTCCCCAGTTTTGTGACTTTCATAATTTTTCAGTTTTCTCTTTTTTTTGAATGACTTTTGAAATCTGATTTTTCATAATTAAAAAAATATATATATCAGCAACAGTATATAATTGACTTCATTATGAACTCTGTGTTTGTTAAAAAGGTATTACCATCTTCATAATAGATTTTTAAAAGTTAAATAAGAAATTGCAGTCTCAGAGATACTGCATTGTTCCAAATTTCATTTTATCATGATCCCAATTTCAAGCCTTATCAAGAACTCCAAAATAATGAATTCAAGCCAGGTCTTAGGAGATTTTCATACAATGTGTATTTAAATATTTTCAGTATTTTTTTTTTCCTTTTCCAAAACAGGGTTGGGTAATTAGTAAGAACATACAGTTCTTTTCTAATCCTTTAATCGTCTTTATCTTTTCCATTAGACAATTATTAAGATGTACATTGACTTTAAAGCTTCTCAGTGTCAGCACAGTATTTTCATTAGGCATTATTAATGTCTTTCATTTTATGTTGACTTTTGGACACATAAAAAGGTGTAGTTTCTCTTGAAGTTAAACACTATGTTGGTGACGAAAGTAAATGATTGTCCTTGCCCTGAAAAGAACTTCAGTCTAACAGAAGGAAATATACTTAAGCAGTAATTGAAATAAAGGTTGCACGTGCTGTGATTGTACAAGCATAGAGGAATACACCAGAGGGAATAGTCAGTCCTTCCTGGGGACGGTGGGAGGTTAGGAGAGGCTTCATGGAGGAGGTTGACTCTGGAGGAAGACGAGGATGAGATGGGCAAAATGTGAGCAAAGGCAAAGAAGTAAGAAATGGCAGAGAGTCTTAGGAAATTGCAGATATGGCTGTGTAGTATGATTTGTAGGGAGACGATTCAGAAGACTGTTGCATAGTCTGAGTGAGAGATGAAGCTCTAAAGTAAGGTGCTGTATGTTGCATTTCTTATTCTTCAGGGTACCCTAAAAGAACTTTCACAATTGAATGACTTGGTAGAATGAAATTTGGGCAGACATTGTTGCTGTCTTATCTTTTTGGTTCACTGTTTCATAGTTCCCGTAGAGGTATATCACATGAGTGTATCCAGAGGGATTTTTTTAATGTCTTTCTCTTTTCTACTGTAGCTGTCAGAGTATAGCTGTCAGAGTACTTAATAGTTATTTTGAAGTATTCCCCTGAGTTTTTATGCTCTTTAAATACCTTTATTTATTTTTTGTCAGTGTACTTAATAAAGATTTTACTTACTTAAAAAATTCAGTAAACTCACAGGGTTCAAAGCCTGAAAGATTAAAAACGTAGTCTTCCTCCCACCCCTGTCTGCCCTCTTCCCATCCAAGGCCACAACCAATGTTACTTGTCTTGCATATCCTCCCAGAAATATTCTTTGCATGTATGATACCTTTACATGTTCTTCTGGCAAAGAGTTTAAATTATCTGTTTTCTAGTTTTGCCAAATATAAGGTAACTTAGCATAGAACTATAGATTTTTATGCTTGTACAGATTTCTTACCTTTTTACATAGACTTAATATGTGCCAGTGTAAATGGTATCTATTTTCTGAAAACAGTTGTCACCCCTCTTTTCTAAAGCACCTTCCAAAAAGTAATGGTGTTTGAAGCTTGATTAAATTTGATTAAATTAATAAACCAACTAGTTTATTAGCTTTGGTGAGGTGACGCCAAATCTTAAACACCTTTATGACAAAGTACCCAGCTCACTCTTTTGCACATGCTTAATGCTCTATAAATATTTTATCACGATGATAATGATTTTTCTTATCTTTGTAGACAGGGAGATTTGAAAAAAAAGAAGAAAAAAAAGAAGGGTAAGGCTTTTTTTTTTAATCTTTAGATTTCTTTCTATAAGGTAAAAGCTTGAGTTTGGCCTTACATAGAAATCTTCAGACATAAACTCTCATATCTTTGAAACTGAGTTTTGTCTTGACTATAGCTAACATTTACTTAAATTTATAACTTTAAAGAGTGCAATTCTGAAGTTTACGAGTGCCTGAATTCAAATTGTTGCTCTAGTAACATTGCTTTTTGTCACTGTGACTGTGAACAGGTTAACATACCTTCCTGAGTTTTTCATTTGTAAGATGGAATATGATAGTATGTACCTCATAGGATTAAATAAGATACTACATGTAAAGCTCTTAGAACAGTGCCTGGCAACAGTAAGCTCTTCTACATTAGAGTGCTTTTGGCTACAAGTACCGTAGAACTCCATGAAACTGGCTTAAGAAAATTTACTGTTTATGAAACTGGCAGTGTAGAGGAAGGTTATATCAGGGTTAGTTTATCCAGTAGTTGTATCTCTTTGTTCTCCTGTACACAAAAATGAATCCCACTAGAGTAATCAGATGTTTGTTGGAAACAGAGCCATATACTTGTTATTTATATCCAGCAGGATGTAAAGAGAGCCTCTGCATTTGGCAAGCCCATTAATGGGAAAGCCCATTAACCTGATTGGGCCAGTATAGGTCAGTGTCCAGCCCTGAACCATTAACCAGAGGAATGTCATGCATTGACTGGCTTACTTATTTTAATCCATGGCAAGAGAGGGTGGAATTACCATGCTTGGCTTCAACTAGTCAGAGGATATCCCTGGAGCCACCTACCTGTTCCCGAGTCTTTGGGAAATCTGTGGTAGAAATCAGTTTGCTTCTTGATTTTGCTTACTGCAAAATCAAGGATTCAGGTTTCCCAAATCTGCTAAATTTATTACCACCCCTCCATCTGTTTTCCAGCTTCTAGAATTTTTTCTGGAATTTTACTGAAAATATCTTTTCTACTATTTTTCCTTTTAATGGGTTTATTACATTTTAGTGGAGTTTTGGATAGTGCAGAAGCCAGTGTTGCATTCACTCCACTGTCTTTACCTACAAGTCTTACTAGTTCTTCACTTTTATCACTGTACTTGGAAATTGGTAAAAACTAAAGTATTTGTTTCATGTTGTTTTATTTATTAGTAATACTGCCAGGAAATAGCTGATAACTGTAGATATCAGTAATCTCCAGTTTCAGTTTTTCTGTTTTCGTGGTTTCCAGATGAGTATTTTTTTTAATTTACAAGAGATATGTTCATTATAAAAACAAAATAAAGGTAAGAGACTTCTGTCATTATAGAATGGCATAAAGAATGGAAAATTCCCTACCCCAAATTCATTCTCCCAGAGATAATTACTTAACTTTTTTTGTATATATAAACACATACACATTTACATGCTCAATTAATATTTTTACAAAACTGATATAAACAAATCAGGATAATTTGTTTTAATCTTCTACTTTAGACTATATTGTGCAGACATTTTTCCAAATTATTAAATATAGATGTATTTCATTTTTTAACTCAGTTTTATAGCTTGCTATAGTGTGAGGATACTATATTTAATCATTCTCTTATTGATAGACATTTAAGTTAATTTGCTGTTTTCAAGAATATCACAGAGAGTATTCTTAACACATATATAGCTTTGTGACTTAGGAGTTTCTGCAAGATAAATTTCTAAAAGTATAAATTTTGACTGGTACTGCCAATTATTTGCTTTCTACAGAGGCTATACTAGTATATACTTCTGCCATAGTGTTTGAGAGTTGCCCACTATCTCACAAACACTGCATATTACACTTTTTAATATAGAATTTTTTATCCTTTAATTTTTTTTTTGGTGGGGGGGGGCACGCTGCACAGCTTATGGGATCTCAGTTCCCTGACCAAGGATTGAACCCAGGCCACGGCAGTGAAAGCCTGGAATCCTAACCACTAGGCCACCAGGGAACTCGCCTATCCTTATTATTTTTAATTAGTGAGGTCATGCATCTTTTCACATAGTTAATGACTTTTATTTCTCTTGGCTTACTCTAATTACAGCTATGCCCATTTTCTTTACATGATTTACCTACTGATTATCAAGAACTCATTCTATATTAAGAATGTTAATTCGCTCTGTTACATAGTACGCAAATGTTTTCTTGTTTTGTTATTTCTCTTAAAAATTATCTTTTACCAAATGAAAATTTAAACTTTTTTATACAGATACATCTATGAAATCTTTTTATGCCTTCTGAATTTTGTGTCATGCTTAGAAATAAGTCCTTTTTCCGCTGCTAGATTATACAAATAAAACTTGCTCAGATAAGTTTATTTCAGTTTTAATGTTATTTATTCCCAGGTTTGGACACAGTGTTTAAACAAATTATCTCGAAAACATTATGGACAGATCTCTCATTTCTTTATCAATTAATTGTTAAACAGGAAAACTGCCTAAAAATTATGACCCAAAAGTGACCCCAGATCCAGAAAGATGGCTACCAATGCGTGAACGTTCTTACTACCGAGGAAGAAAGAAGGGTAAAAAGAAGGATCAGATTGGAAAAGGGACCCAGGGAGCAACTGTAGGAGCTTCATCTGAATTGTAAGTCATTGCTTCCCAGTCCTCAGGGCATAGGTTGCTTCTTTCTGAGATTGACTCAGGGTCATCATTAAGAATTTTTGAGTTATGTTTATAGTATGAGAAGTATAGTCAGATATCTTTAATAAATGTTTTGTAATATGCTTATGTAAAGGAAAGAAAACATGCTGTTTCTGGCTTGGTTGTATTGTAAATACTAGAATTGTAGGATTGTATTGCAGATGTTAGGATTACAGTACCTTCAAAAGGAAACTATATACACTGAGTAATTCAACTAACTAAATATCTAGAGAAACAGATATAAATAAATAATTTGACTAGAAAGCAGAATTTAAAATGTTACTAAATCAGTTATTTCTACATGGAAGGATTATAGGTCGTTAAAAGGTTTTTTTCTTTATTTTCTAAGCTTCCTAAAAATTGACATGTACCATCAATTACATTTTTAAAAATTATAACGCAGTAAAAATTTTATTCAAAAGAAAAATGGATAGGGAGTTGGGGAACGCACCTTAAAAGAAAATGTGTGTGGGAACTTCTGCGCAGTCCAGTGGTTAAGACTCCGAGCTCAGAGGCACTGCAGGGGGCACGGGTTCCATCCCTGGTCTGGGAACCAAGATCACATGTGCCAACCCTGATCGGGGAACCAAGATCCCGCATGCCATGTGGCGCGGCCAAAAAAGAAAGAAAAGAAGAAAAAGAAAATGTGTGTGGGAGATTGTGAGAGGTGAAATCCATGTACATACATTTTTATAGCCTTTTCCTTTGTTGAATATATGAATGACCAACACTTTCCTGATCTGATGATTTCAGGGATGCCAGTAAAACTGTGAGCAGCCCACCCACCTCCCCACGACCTGGCAGCGCAGCAACAGCATCTACATCTACAAGTAATATCATACCCCCAAGACACCAGAAACCTGCAGGGGCTCCAGCAACAAAAAAGAAACAGCAACAGAAAAAGAAGAAAGGTGGAAAAGGTGGCTGGTGATTAGAACATTCTTTTTGTAGGCTATTTTTAAACTAGTCTCAGTGACACTGGGAACATAAAAAAGGTAACACAGCAAGAAGCACAGAGCTGCTCCCTCTCCCATCCCCACATTTTCATAAAATTATTTTCTTGTTCATCAAACAGAAAAGCATCTTCCTCAAACTCTGCCCAGTCAGACTTGGCCTACTTGTACCACCTTGCTTTGCACAGATGAGGAGGAGTCAGAATAGTTGGGCATTTACCCACTTTGATATCTGTTGCATCCTTTCTCTTTGTGTGCTGATCTGCTGTTTTTTTCAATTTCACAAACAAGGCATGTTATCCAAGGTTTCCTAGGATATAAACAGAAACTACTTCTGTTTCAACTAGAGTGCAAAGATATTTGTTCTATCAAGTCCCACTTTAAATTATGTCTTAGGAGGCCTTAGGAGACTGAAAGTGGAGTCTTCTGAGCATTCCAAATATCTGCTTAGAAATAGCATGTAATAAAAAGGGACCTTATTAATACACTGGTATTTTTCAGTTCACTACATGAGTGGCCACAGGAAAACTAAATTAAATGTCTTGATTATTCTGACTGTAAATTCTCTGCCATGTGATACTGGAATATGGGATGCTATATATATATATATATATATATATATATATATATATATAGTAATGAAAAGTATGTGTATGTATATACATATATACACATGTATATAAATTAGGACTTTTTTGTGCCCCCATGTCATTTTCAAATTATGATAACATTATGCTGATTTAGCACTATTAAAGATCTCAAGGGAAAGACATCAATGTTGCAAGAAGTTGACTCTTAGACCCAGTGCTCTGAGGTCAGATGGATTTGACAGAAATCAGAAAGATTTAAACAGCCCCTATCAAGAGCATGAACATTGACTTCCTACATAGAGAGGAGGTTAATACCAGAGTTCAGGAGTAGGCAGTATTAAAGCTTAACAGAACTGTTGGCCCAACTGATAGGTCTCAAATGATTCCTCTTTCTAGTTGGGGGTATGACCATTCACTACCCTTCTCAAAGTAATGAAGTATTGTAGTCAGTGTGTGGTATCAGTGTCGCTCTGTTCTTGCCTTGCTTATGAGTCACCTTCCCATTGAACAGGTGTGAGACAGACACACTGGGATGCCTACACTTGTTAGTATTCCTTTTATGCTGCCCAAGATAGCATTCAGTTTAGACTTATGAGTATTTCCTTGTGATCATATTGCTCTGTCCTTGTTAATAAAGTGCTGCTGTGTTTGACTCTGAACATATCTACTGAAACTTCTTCAAAGAGTTTTTTAAAAGGCTTTCCTCCTTTACAAGAGTAAGAAATGTGGTGCTGCCTTTCTGTTTAACATAAACTGTGGTAGCATCTAAACAAGAGACCTTCATATATGAATGATTTATTATGGCATTATACTTTTTGAGCTCTCAGAACAGTCTTTTGGTAAGTGACAGATATTTATTCCTTCTGAATATAAACCCCATTACAAAAATAATTGTTAGTAAATTTATGATTTTAGGATTCCATTAAATTTCTGTGGTGAAGGATAATAATTTTTTAGGTTAACTAAGCTACAGAATTTTGGTGAAAATTATCCGCCAATGAACATTTTGACCCAAGGCACACAGAGAAATTTATAGTTCTCTAAGTCATTGTAATTGCCAGTCGTTATTATCAGTCATTATTAAGCAACTGAAACCTCAGTTCAAATAAATTGTAATTGTCAAATGAAATGTAAACACCTACATTAACTTTCTAGTAATTATTCTTTTGGACAGGTCTTTAACCAATGACCTATATACTTTGTGTATGTGTGTCTGTGTGTGTGTGTCTGTGTGTGTGTGTGTCTGTGTGTGTGTGCATTTATAAAAGTCAATATGGATACATCCATTCACTGTAGCACATTTTAAAATAAAATAATCTAGCGGTGAGTATGGATTAAGGTGTTCTGGGGTGTTGGCGTTTTACAGAGGACTTCTGTTAGTATATCTAAGAATTTTTTAAGCTGAGTATCTAAAATTATCCCCTGCCTCTCCCCCCAAAACGGGAAAACTAAACTAATGGGATTGAGAGAACCCAGTTTTAACTTGACTGAAAATTCATCATGTTGATATCTGTATATAAACAAATTGAGGAGTATACATTTTTTCAGTTTTTAAGCATAGCATTTTCAAGACTGCTTGGAAACTGCTAACCTTAAGAACTACTTAAAAACTGTTGCATCACTGAAGCTTTCTGAAACCTGCAGTTCATTCATTGTTTGCTTTAAGCCTCTTTGAAATGTAGATCTGATGAAGGTAAGTCAGTTTATTGCATTAAGATAATTTCGTTAGATTGTAAACTATACTAAAGGGTCCAATTTAACAAAATAATATAAAAGAACCATCCATATACTTCTCAAGCAGTGTAAGCAACGTTACACCACCTTTGCAAAGCCCCGTGGGTACCTAATTTGTTACATGTTAGATCATTGGGAGAGACTAGGCTATTTTGTTTAGTTGTGGTTTTAATACATGGTATTACCAGTATCTGTGATCCTGGCAGACTAATCTCCAGAGAAATTTTTTTAAGTGAAATGTAACAGATTTAAAATAAGGGAACCATTCACATTCCTGTTTTTACTTAAGCATCCTGGATAGTTTCTCTAGACGCTGCTGGTGGACTTAAACAGGACGGAGGGCGGAGAGATCCCTAACTTCACTCTCCAGGCTTGTGACTACTGACGAGGGGAAGGCGGGGCATCCTCTGGTGCGCCTCAAGCGTTCCCCGGGTCGGAGACACGAGGGCTGGGCGGGCTCAGGGAGGAGGCGGGAGAGGTGAGAGGCTAAGATCTGGGCGTCTCGAAAGGCCTTTCTGAGACACCCTGCTCAGCCCGAGGGGATCTCCCGAGGAAATGGCACCTGGGGATGATTTTCCTGTTTGACCAGACTTTCCGAACTCCCGCGGCCGGGCCTCCCAGACCCCTCGCCTGGGCTCGACCCTTCTTCTGGCTACCCGCGCCTTACCCTGTCCAATTCGCCTACCGCCCCAGGGCTCGGCGATTCCGCTGCGCGCAGTCCCCGGCGAGCGAGCGCCGGACTGCAGTCGTCGCCCCTCGGGGCTGGGGTGCTGGCGCCGCGTGGTGACTGCGGGGGAGTTGTACGCTGCGTGGACCTGCGTCTCCTCCTTGCGCCTCCCGCAGGGGCCACTCCTTCCGGGACCCCGCACCGCAGCTCCAGCGCTCGGGCGCGTGGGAGGAGGGAGGGAAACAAGGGTGGTGGGGATGGAGAGGGGGAAAGTGAAGAGAGAGAAGGGAAAGGAGCCGGAGAAAGAGAAAATACGGGGAAAAGGAAAGGAGGAGAAAGATAAAAAGAAGGAGGTGGAGAAGGAGAAAATTAAGGAAAAAGAAAAGGAAAGGGGGAGGGAGGAGAAAAGTAAGAGTAAAGAAGAGGAAAAGAGGAAAGGGCGGGAGACGGAGAAGGGGAAGGAACAATTTACGGAAAAAGAAGAGAAAGAGAAGGACAACAGCACGTTGGCAAAGCCGCCGCTGGAGCTGCCGGTAAGAGACGGGTGCCTCAGACCCTCACCCAAGGCCTTTGTCAGCGTTCTGGCCGGAGCGCCGGCTCTCGCGCCGGAGGGAATCCGGTCTCGTGTGCGGGCTTTGTAACCGTGGATGGAACAGGTGTGCCAAGCTGCGAACGCCATCTCCCCGGCCCCTTGCCCGCTCTCACCCCTAACCCCGACCCTGCGTCCAAGGTCTAGGTCTAGTGTTGAGGAAGGTCAGGTCTCGTCTGGTCTAGTGTTGAAGAGGAGGCTTTAGTCGGGTTCACGGGAGCGCGGGGAACAGCCCCCTTTCCAGCCCCATCTCTGTCCGACGCCCAACGCTAGCTCCCAGTCCGCCCACGACACTGAAACCAGTCCCAAACCCTCACCACACATGCGCTCTCTCTCCCAGTCTTTTCTGTTTCGTAAGTTCCATGTGGGAAGGTGCAGGGTTCCTGAATTTGTGCAGGATGTGTTTTGGGTCCCTCTGGACATTTTCTGTGGGCGCTGAGGTTACTACTTCCATTGTTTTCAGACCACCAGCGCCCAGAAGGGACGGGCACAAAGGTTTAACTGAGAGGTCTCAGAAACCAGGCACTGCAGTCACAAAAGGACAAATACCTATGATTCCACATATATGATGTACCTAGAGTAGTCAGAATCGTAGAGAATAGAATGGTGGGGCCTGGGGGAAGGGGGAGTGCGGAGTTTGAGTTTAATCTTACAAGATGAACAGTTTTGGAGATGGATAGTGGTGATGGTTGCACAATATTATGCATGGATTTAATATCACCGTATGTTAAAGAATGGTTATGATGGTAAATTTTATGTTGTGTATTTTACCACGATTTAAAAATTGAGGGGGAAGAAGGAAAAACAGGCATTATTTGGATCAGCTCAGTGGGGCTCTGTGCTCCTGGAGTTCCTGAGCTCAGAGCTGCTTTCTGGTTCTAAACAATGTTTATTATTAATGGAGATTTGATCTCTGGTAAAACACAGACTACATAGGTTCACATATAGTTAAATGAATAACTTTTGCAAGGAACAGTGGTGTTGAGAATCACATTTCGGGTCTGGACTCCTGGTTTACGGTAACCCCAGCTTTTCTTAAGAGATTATAAATATGAGGAGGCTTGTATTTTAGACTAAAAAATAAGCAAAATGTAAAGCATCAGTGACTGCAGAATTTCTAGGGGTTTAGGAGCAGCGATATGGTTGGAAAGGGAGTAGGGAACTGTTTTTATTCACAAAATTTCATAGGAGCTAAGGTGCCATTATTTTAGGTAACACAAACAAAGAAAAAAAAATGCTGCCAACCAAAATATGACATACCATAGATTGTAAAGTCCTCATTTCAGAGATGTTAAAATGTGGAAAAAAAAAACAAAACAGAAAACAAACAGCATCTTGGAACTGATGAAATATGTTGGGATAGCCTGAGTAGAGCCATTGGTGGAGATAATGAGGGGGACACAATCCACATCTTGCAGCCAGTTCTTGGTGGCATCATTGCTTTAAAACATCCCCTTCATGCATCAAGTCCCTCTTCCTTACCATCACTCTCTCAGAATGACACTATGACATTTAGGTGTGGGTAAGAGGGAACGGGGAGGAAGTGGGGATGGAGAGAGGAAACACCTATGGAAATACCTTTTGCTTTAAGAGCCATCAAGAATTCACTCCAAAAACAAACATTCTGTTATTCACTAGACAGGTTTATTAAATGCTGCCCTGTACACAAGATCCTATTAGACCAGACCTTAAACCATCTTACTTTTACATAGATCTTATATATTAAAAAATAAAAAAAGAGGTGGGAGGTGGGATAGACATTTAGTGCTGTTTAGGATCACTTTTTTTTTTTTTTAAACAGAAATCCAGTCTAAGTCTAATGTCAACATTTAGTGTTCAAGCAGAAATGTATAAGATTATTATTTTTAAACCAATGCCACTGAAGACATTTATTAGTGTTTTTTATGCATGAGAAATCTCTTTAGTAGGCTATTTGAGAAATAGAATTCCTCTGAGTAGTCTGGCTGGATTGTTGCTCATTTATTACTGTTTACATTAAAGTTTGTATCCTAAAAGTCACCTTTCTGAGCACTCTGAAATTTCTATTTCTGTCTTCATACCAGCCTGCCCTTCTTGCCCCTCAATCACTTGTCATAAAATTTTCTAACGTTGGTATGTTGGTAGAATGCTTCTTCCTAAAGTTTACATCTAGTTCATCAGGTTTTAGCATCAGATTTTTAAATACTCAATTATGATTGGAACAGGTTTAACAGTTTCTGTAATCTTCGCCTTTTCATTTATGAGGGTAACCTTGCCCTAAGAGCTTTTAATCTAGTGATTCAACTGGGAGGACAAGACAGATTAATAATATGAGACCTTAGATGCTTACATGCTGAGTGGCAAAGTCAGTATATGGAACAAGTAGGCCCCAAGACCCCATACAACAAATTGAATTCTGTTGCAGTCTCCAATAAACATGAAGTCAGGAAGCAAAGTGAAGTCTGAAAATTGACCCTGAAAATATGGCACCTCCCATAAATCCTGATACATATATATATATATATATATATATATATATATATATTTGATAGATTGACCAGGAGTTGGGGGATGGAGAGGGGGTATGCAATTAATATCACATAACTGATGGCTGATTATATAAAATACAAACTGACTGGTACAGTTTGTTCTAGACCTATTAAATGTTTTGCGATATTTTGTCCTGGTTTACAATTCCACAATATTATTGGCAGGCACACTGCCAGGAGTCAGGAAAACCAGGGCCCTGATAGCATAGGTTTATTGACTTATCTTTTGTTTCACAGGAGAAAAATAAGCAGATCCTAGTGCTGGGCCTGGATGGAGCAGGAAAGACCAGTGTTCTCCACTCTCTAGCTTTAAACAGAGTCCAGCACAGCGTGGCACCAACCCAAGGTTTCAATGCAGTGTGCATCAGCACTGAAGACAGCCAGTTGGAGTTCCTGGAGAGTAAGCTGTCTTTCTCAGTAGTTCTGGGGATAACCGATAGCCTATAGCCACATTATTGTTATACCTTAAGCCAGATTTAATGTTATCAACATTGGGTCGTTGTGAAATGAAACACTGGGTCAGATTTTCCTAGACTTTCAGAATGCATGTGTAGTTTAGTGCTTGGGTACAGTGTGGGAATCACTTTCTGTTCTTTTCATTTTCTTCTTTTTGCAGTGGTGGCGATAAAGGGGAGTTGAGGGGAAGGCTTTTGCACCCCTCCTATAACAGCCTCCCTCCTCCCTTACTACCCCAAATATAAATGCAATCTGAGTAAATACAGTGTGTTTCCTTCTCTGCAAATGCAAATAGAGGTAACCTCCAAACCTTTTGTAACCAGATGGCA
Source organism: Tursiops truncatus (assembly GCF_011762595.2). NCBI lineage: Eukaryota > Metazoa > Chordata > Mammalia > Artiodactyla > Delphinidae > Tursiops > Tursiops truncatus. The sequence continues at coordinate 75,521,211 of NC_047038.1, forward strand.
ACCCAGAAACCCCTCCTCTAGCAGTTCTGGAGTCACCACCTCTCAAAATATTGCTGTACCCCAAAGTTGCATTAGATCCTCTTGTCTCCTCTTTACACTCTCTCCTAGGATGATTTTACCTTTCCTCTTGACATTAAATACTATCTATATGCTAATGACTCCCAAATTTATCTCTCCAGCCAAACATATCCAGATGTTGCCTGACATCTCTACCTGGCTGTCTCACTGGCCTCTCAAGCCTAATATCGTCAAGACAAAATGTTTGATATATCTCCGTATGTGTTCCTTTCCCTTGTAATCCAACTGGTCAGTAAATGTCTCCTCACCCATCAACATGCTCAAGCCAGAAAACTGGGAGTTTTCTGTACCCCCTTTTGTACCCCACCTCCAGCCTGCTAGTAAAATGCTATGAATTTTTGCTTTCATTCAGTTGCGAAGAGAAAATGGTGGGCAGAGAAATTGGTAAGCCTGCAGGCAAATCTTTATGATAAAAGCATTGTTAAGAATAGAGTTTTCAATTTCCCCAGAAGCTATGGAAGAAATAATATTTTTAATGAAATGGATGGCTAACAAAAGTCTCAAAATATAAAACGTGAAAAGAAAAATGGGAAGGAAAGGAAAGGGAAGGAAAGAAAGAAAGGGAGATAGGAAAGAAAACGAAAACTCCAATTAGGGGGAGAAATGGACAGATCTGCCGTTGGAGTGAGGGGTTTCAACATATCTTTGTCAATTATTAATAAGATCAAGGAGAAAAAATATCCGCAGAGATATATAAAATTTGAACACAGTCAACAAGTTCGATCTAGTGAATAATATAAAATTGTCCAAAAAAAAAAAATATATATATATATAAAATTGTCCAATTAGACAATTTTAGCCACATACAAAAGTTAAAATTCACGTTCTTCTCAAACACTCACAGAACAATTACCAGCAAAGACCGCTTACTGGGCCATACAGCAAGTCTTAACAAAGTTTTCAAAGAGGATGCATCATACAAACTGTGTTCTCAACTACATTGCTGTTAAGTTAGAAGTTAATACCTAAAAGATAGCAATCCCTGTGTAGGTGAAATGCCATGGTGTTGCCAAGAACATGGGGAACGACATGTTCATCTTTAAACTACATGTGTTAAAACCATATGAATTACTTGGATTATACACATTCTTTAAAAAAATTAAAAACACAAAATACTTCAAAGAATGACTAGCCTGGCTCTCCATACAAAAGAAAACAAAGACAAATCAACACCCTGTCCTATTCGTTTTTTAAATGGTATTGTTAAGTCCCTATAACAGGAGTCTGCACACTTTTTCTGCAGAGGGCTCGAGAGTAGCTAATGTAGACTCTGTGGCCGCATGGGCTCTGTGCAGCTACTCAACCCTGCAGTTGTACTGCGAAAGCAGCCGGAGACCATATGTGCACATATCTATGTGCCTGTGTTCTCATACAACTTTATTTGTACTGAAATCCAAATGTGATATAATGTTCATGTGTTACAAAATGGTATTCTTTTTTTCCCGAAACATTTAAAAAGGTAGAATCCATTTGTTGTTCGTGGGCTGTACAAAAATAGGCAGTGAGCCAGATTTAGGCTGTGGGCCATTGTTTGTCATATTCTGTCCCAGGAGAAAAATAAAAACTGAATTCATTGTGTATGTATTATTATCATTCCAAAAAGTCTCTTCTGGGAAGAATCAGCAGAATGAAATAACCCAAAGGAATTTTTTCTGAAGCAAGTATTCCTGAATGCCCACAGGATCATATTAACTCTTTGTGCAAGATTAAGAGAGGAAATTAGTTCTGGGATTTTGACAAAGGAAAAAAGTTGTGCAAGTGAGGCTAGCCAATGACATTTAAATCAGTCCATTTAAAACTTATTTTAGAGAAATATGTGTTTTAACCCACCACCCTGAGTTATTTTAGTATCCTACTCCCATTCGCTGAGCTATACCTGACAGGCAGGCATTGGCCATCATGGCTGCTGTGTATAACAGATCAGGAGGCATCCACTGTAGTACAAATTTAAGATCTTTATGCTGGTCCTTTGTGTTCCAGAATGAGTGACCCGCTTGTGGAGGGTAAATATTCCCACCAATCATTTCCCCAGTAACATCGCTGAAGTTGTTTGAAGAATTGGGTAGAGTCTCACAGAGGTCTTTTATTAGAATATGTATCCAGTGTTCAGGAATTATCAAAATGTGTCTTTCCTGCCCCCCTCAGTGGACTCTCCTGAGGTTTGTGTGTGTGTCTTCCTTCTCTACTGTTCTTTGTAGTTGGTGGCAGCAAACCTTTCCGTTCCTGTTGGGAAATGTACCTGTCCAAGGGATTGCTGCTAATCTTTGTGGTGGATTCAGCAGATCACAACAGATTACCTGAAGCTAAGAAGCACCTTCATCAACTAATTGGGACAAATCCAATCCTTCCTCTGGTTGTGTTTGCAAACAAACAGGTAAAAATTGGTGCAAATATAAATTGTACTCAATAGTTTTATTATTAATACAAGAAGTAGAAATGTCTACTTTTAATAGCAAGATATTCAATAATATGTTGTATGTTCAGTTCAGTTTATACTATTAGATCTATTGGATTATACAGTCAGCCCTCCATATCTGTGAATTCAACCACCTGTGGATCAGGAAAAAAAAGATTCTGGAAAGTTCCAGAAAGTAAAACTTGTATTTGCCACACACAGGCAACTATTTACATAGCATTTACATTGTATTAGGTATTATAAGTAATCCAGAGATGATTTAAAGTATATGGGAGGATGTGCATAAGTTATTTGCAAATACTGTGCCATTTTATGTAAGGGGCTTGAGCATCCTCAGATTTTGGTGTCTGCTGGGGTCTTGCAACCAATCCCCCTCAGATACCAAGGGACAGCAGTAAATTCCTTGAGAACAGAGACTATCATTCACCTTTGTGTCCTTTGTAAAACCTAGCATAATGCCTTGTACATAGTAGGAATTCAACAAACACCTGTTGAATTTATTTTTTTTAATTTAATTTTATCTATTTATTTTTTACAGAGCAGGTTCTTACTAGTTATCTGTTTTATACATATTAGTGTATATATGTCAATCCCGATCTCCCAATTCATCCCACCACCACCCCCACTTTTCCGCCCTGGTATGTGTGTTCTCTACATCTGTGTCTCTATTTCTGCCCTGCAAACCGGTTCATCTGTACCATTTTTCTAGGTTCCACATATATGCATTAATATATGATATTTGTTTTTCTCTTTCTGACTTACTTCACTCTGTATGACAGTCTCTAGGTCCATCCATGTCTCTACAAGTGACCCAATTCCGTTCCTTTTTATGGCTGAGTAATATCCCATTGTATATATATACAATATCTACTTTATCCATTCATCTGTTGATGGGCATTTAGGTTGCTTCCATGACCTGGCTATTGTAAATAGTGCTGCAATGAACATTGGGGTGCATGTGTCTTTTTGAATTATGGTTTTCTCAGGGTATATGCCCAGTAGTGGGATTGCTAGGTCATATGGTAATTCTATTTTTAGCTCTTTAAGGAATCTCCATACTGTTCTCCATAGTGGCTGTATCAATTTACATTCCTACCAACAGTGCAAGAGGGTTCCCTTTTCTCCACACCCTCTCCAGCATTTATTGTTTGTAGATTTTCTGATGATGCTCATTTTTACTGGTGTGGTAATACGTCATTGTAGTTTTGATTTGCATTTCTCTAATAATTAGTGACGTTGAGCAGCTTTTCATGTGCCTCTTGGCCATCTGTATGTCCTCTTTGGAGACATGTCTATTTAGGTCTTCTGCCCATTTTTGGATTGGGTTGTTTTGTTTTTGTTTTTATTTTGTTTTTGCGGCACACGGGCCTCTCACTGTTGTGGCCTCTCCCGTTGCGGAGCACAGGCTCCGGACGCGCAGGCTCAGCGGCCATGGCTCACGGGCCCAGCCGCTCCACGGCATGTGGGATCCTCCCGGACCGGGGCACGAACCCATATCCCCTGCATCGGCAGGCGGACTCTCAACCACTGCGCCACCAGGGACGCCCGGGTTGTTTTTTTTTTTTAATACTGCGCTGCATGAACCGTTTATATATTTTGAAGATTAATCCTTTGTCCGTTGATTCGTTTGCAAATATTTTCTCCCATTCTAAGGGTTGTCTTTTCGTTTTGTTTATAGTTTCCTTTGCTGTGCAAAAGCTTTTAAGTTTCATTAGGTTCCATTGGTTTATTTTTGTTTTTATTTCCATTACTCTAGGAGGTGGGTCAAAAAAGATCTTGCTGTGATTTATGTCAAAGAGTGTTCTTCCTGTATTTTCCTCTAATAGTTTTATAGTGTCCAGTCTTACATTTAGGTCTTTAATCCATTTTGAGTTTATTTTTGTGTATGGTGTTAGAGAGTGTTCTAATTTCATTCTTTTACATGTAGCTGTCCAGTATTCCTAGTACCACTTATTGAAGAGACTGTCTTTTCTCCATTGTATATCCTTGCCTCCTTTATCATAGATTAGTTGACCATAGGTGCATGGGTTTATCTCTGGGCTTTCTATCCTGTTCCATTGATCTATATTTCTGTTTTTGTGCCAGTACCATATTGTCTTCATTATTGTACCTTTGTAGTATAGTCTGAAGTCAGGGAGTCTGACTCCTCCAGCTCCGTTTTTTTCCCTCAAGACTACTTTGGCTATTCAGGATCTTTTGTGTCTCCATACAGATTTTAAGATTTTTTGTTATAGTTCTGTAAAAAAATGCCACTGTTAATTTGATAGGGATTGCATTGAATCTGTAGATTGCTTTGGGCAGTATAGTCATTTTCACAATATTGATTGCTCCAATCCAAGAACATGGTATATCTCTCCATCTGTTTGTGTCATCTTTGATTTCTTTCATCAGTCTCTTATAGTGTTCTATGTACAGGTCTTTTGTCTCCTTAGGTAGGTTTATTCCTAGGTATTTTATTCTTTTTGTTGCAATGGTGAATGGGATTGTTTCCTTAATTTCTCTTTCTGATCTTTTATTGTTATTGTATAGGAATTCAGGAGATTTCTTTGCATTAATTTTATATCCTGCAACTTTACCAAATTCATTGATTAGCTCTAGTAGTTTTCTGGTGGCATCTTTAGGATTCTCTATGTATAGTGTCATGTCATCTGCAAACAGTGACAATTTTACTTCTTCTTTTCCAATTTGTATTCCTTTTATTTCTTTTTCTTCTCTGACTGCTGTGGCTAGGACTTCCAAAACTATGTTGAATAATAGTAGTGAGAGTGGACATCCTTGTCTTGTACCTGATCTTAGAGGAAATGCTTTCAGTTTTTCACCATTGAGAATGATGTTTGCTGTGGGTTTGTCATATATGGCCTTTATTATGTTGAGGTAGGTTCCCTCTATGCCCACTTTTTGGAGAGTTTTTATCATAAATGGGTGTTGAATTTTGTCAAAAGCTTTTTCTGCATCTATTGAGATGACCATATGGTTTTTCTCCTTCAATTTGTTAATATGGTGTATCACATTGATTGATTTGCGTATATTGAAGAATCCTTGCATCCCTGGGATAAATCCCACTTGATCATGGTGTATGATCCTTTTAATGTGTTGTTGGATTCTGTTTGCTAGTATTTTGTTGAGGATTTTTGCATCCATATTCTGTTTTTTGCATCAGTGATATTGGTCTGTAATTTTCTTTTCTTGTAGTATCCGTGTCTGGTGTTGGTATCAGGCTGATGGTGGCTTCATAGAATGAGATTGGGAGTTTTCCTTCCTCTGCAATTTTTGGAAGAGTTTGAGAAGGATGGGTGTTAGCTCTTCTCTAAATGTTTGATAGAATTCACCTGTGAAGCCATCTGGTCCTGGACTTTTGTTTGTTGGAAGATTTTTAATCACAGTTTCAATTTCATTGCTTGTGATTGGTCTGTTCATATTTTCTATTTCTTCCTGGTTCAGTCTTGGAAGATTATACCTGTCTAAGAATTTGTCCATTTCTTCCAGGTTGTCCATTTTATTGGCGTAGAGGTGCTTGTAGTAGTCTCTTAGGATACTTTGTATTTCTGCAGTGTCTGTTGTAACTTCTCCTTTTTCATTTCTAATTTTATTGATTTGAGTCCTCTCCTTCTTCTTGATCAGTCTGGCTAAAGGTTTATCAATTTTGTTTATCTTCTCAAAGAACCCGCTTTTAGTTTTATTGATCTTTGCTACTGTTTCCTTCATTTCTTTTTCATTTATTTCTTATCTGATTTTTATGATTTCTTTCCTTCTGCTAACTTTGGGTCTTGTTTGCTCTTCTTTCTCTAGTTCTTTTAGGTGTAAGGTTAGATTGTTTATCAGAGATTTTTCTTGTTTCTTGAGGTAGGATTGTATTGCTATAAACTTCCCTCTTAGCAGTGTTTTTGCTGCATTCCGTAGGTTTTGGATCATCGTGTTTTCATTGTCATTTGTCTCTAGGTTTTTTTTGATTTCCTCTTTGATTTATTCAGTGATCTCTTGGTTATTTAGTATATTGATTGCCTCCACGTGTTTGTGTTTTTTACGTTTTTTTCCCTGTAATTGATTTCTAATCTCATAGCATTGTGGTCAGAAAAGATGCTTGATATGATTTCAGTTTGCTTATATTTACCGAGGCTTGATTTGTGACCCAAAATGTGATCTAGCCTGGGGAATGTTCCGTGGGCACTTGAGAAGAAAGTATAATCTGCTGTTTTTGGATGGAATGTCCTATAAATATCAATTAAATCTATCTGGTCTGTTGTGTCATTTAGAGCTTCTGTTTCCTTATTAATTTTCTGTCTGGATGATCTGTCCATTGGTGTAAGTGAGGTGTTAATGTCTGCCACTATTATTGTGTTACTGTCGATTTCTTCTTTTATGGCTGTTAGCAGTTGCCTTATGTATTGAGGTGGTCCTATGTTGGGTGCATATATATTTATAATTGTTATATCTTCTTCTTGGATTCATCCCTTGATCATTATGTAGTATCCTTCCTTGTCTCTTGTAACATTCTTTATTTTAAAATCTATTTTATCTTATATGAGTATTGCTACTTCAGCTTTCTTTTGATTTCCATTTGCATGGAAAATCTTTTTCCATCCCCTCACTTTCAGTCTGTATGTGTCCCTAGGTCTGAAGTTGGTCTCTTGTAGACAGCATATATGAGTCTTGTTTTTGTATCCATTCAACGAGCCTGTGTCTTTTGTTTGGAGCATTTAATCCATTCACGTTTAAGGTAATTATCGATATGTATGTTCCTATTACCCTTTTCTTTATTGTTATGGGTTTGTTATTGTAGGTCCTTTTCTCCTCTTTTGTTTCCTGCCTAGAGAAGTTCCTTTAGCATTTGTTGTAGAGCTGGTTTGGTGATGCTGAATTCTCTTAGCTTTTGCTTGTCTGTAAAGCTTTTGATTTCTCCATCGAATCTGAATGAGATCCTTGCTGGGTAGAGTAATCTTGGTTGTAGCGTCTTCCCTTTCATCACTTTAAATATGTCATGCGACCCCCTTCTGGCTTGTAAAGTTTCTTCTGAGAAATCAGCTGTTAGCCTTATGGGAGTTCCCTTGTATGTTATTTCTCGTTTTTCCCTTGTTGCTTTCAATAATTTTTCTTTGTCTTTAATTTTTGCCAATTTGATTAGTATGTGTCTCAGTATGTTTCTCCTTGGGTTTTTCCTGCATGGGACTGTCTGCACTTTCTGGACTTGAGTGGCTATTTCCTTTCCCATGTTAGGGAAGTTTTTGACTATAATCTCTTCAAATATTTTCTCAGGTCCTTTCTTTCTTTCTTCTCCTTCTGGGACCCCTATAATGAGAATGTTGTTGCATTTAATGTTGTCCCAGAGGTCTCTTAGGCTGTCTTCATTTCTTTTCATTCTTTTTTCTTTGTTCTGTTCCATGGCAGTGAATTCCACCATTCTGTCTTCCAGGTCACTTATCCATTCTTCTGCCTCAGTTATTCTGCTATTGATTCCTTCTAGTGTATTTTTCATTTCATTTATTGTATTTTTCATCTCTGTTTGTTTGTTCTTTAATTCTTCTAGGTGTTTGTTCTTTAATTCTTCTAGGTCTTTGTTAAACATTTCTTGCATCTCCTCGATCCTTGCCTCCATTGTTTTTCCGAGCTCCTGGATCATCTTCACTATCATTATTCTCAATTCTTTTTCTGGAAGGTTGCCTATCTTTACTTCCTTTAGTTGTTTTACTGGGGTTTTATCTTGTTCCTTCATCTGGGACATAGTCCTCTGCCTTTTCATTTTGTCTATCTTTCTGTGAATGTGGTTTCATTCCACAGGCTGCAGAATTGTAGTTACTCTTGCTTCTGCTGTCTGTCCTCTGATGGATGAGGCTATCTAAGGGGTTTGTGCAAGCTTCCTGATGGGAGGGACTGGTGGTGGGTAGGGTTAGGTGTTGCTGTGGTGGGCAGAGCTCAGTAAAACTTTAATCAGCTTGTCTGCTGATGGGTGGGGTTGGGTTCCCTCCCTGTTGGTTCTTTGGCCTGAGGCATCCCAGCATTGGAGCCTACCAGCTCTTTGATGGGGCTAATGGCAGACTCTGGAAGGGCTCACGCCAAGGAGTACTTCCCAGAACTTCTGTTGCCAGTGTCCTTGTCCCTTGGTGAGCCACAGCCCACCCCCAGTCATCTGCTGCAGACCCTCCAACACTAGTGGGTAGGTCTGGTTCAGTCTCCTATGGGGCCACTGCTCCTTCCCGTGGGTCCTGATGCACACACTGCTTTGAGTGTGCCCTCCAAGAGTGGAGTCTCTGTTTCCCCCCAGTCCTGTCAAAGTCCTGCAATCAAATCCCGCTAGCCTTCAAAGTCTGATTCTCTAGGAATTCCTCCTGCTGTTGCCAGACCCCCAGGTTGGGAAGCCTGATGTGGGGCTCAGAACCTTCACTCCAGTGGGTGGACTTCCATGGTATAAGTGTTTTCTAGTTTGTGAGTCACCCACTCAGCGGTTATGGGATTTGATTTTATCGTGATTGCGCCCCCTTACCATCTCAATGTGGCTTTTCCTTTGTCTTTAGATGTGGGGTATCTTTTTTGGTGAGTTCCAGTGTCTTCCTGTCGATGACTGTTCAGCAGTTAGTTGTGATTCCAGTGCTCTTGCAAGAAGGAGTGAGCACACATCCTTCTACTCCACCATCTTGAACCAATCTACCTGTTGAATTTAATTCAGTGAACATTTATTGACTTTTGAATTGATTTCTACAAAATATTTGCGTGTTTAATATGTATAAAGAAGTGGTTTTAGATCAATTAGCCTGACCTGAATTTATTTCACACACATGCATTAAAATATTAAATGTTCATGAAGAAATTGGAACCCTTGTGCAGTGTTGGTGGGGATGTCAAATGGTGCAGCCACTGTGAAAAACAGTATGGCAGTTCCTTAAAAAATTAAAAATAGAGTTTTCATATAGTCCAGCAATCCACTTCTGGGTATATAACCAATAGAATTGAAAGCAGGAACTCAAACAGATATTTGCACAGCCATGTTCATAGCAGACTTATTCACAGTAGCCAAAAGGTAGAAGCAACCCAAGTGTCCATCCACAGATGAATGGATAAACAAAATGAGATATATACATACAATGGATATTATTCAGCCTTAAAAAAGGAAATTCTGACACATGCTACAACATAGATGAACTTTGAAGACATTATGCTAAGTGAAATAAGCCAGTCACAAAAAGACAAATACTGTATGATTACACTTTTTTAAAAAAAATTATTTATTTATTTTTGGCTGCACTGGGTCTTCGTTGCTCCGTGCAGTCTTTCTCTAATTGCGGCGAATGGGGGCTACTCTTTGTTGCGGTGTGCAGGCTTCTCATTGTGGTGGCTTCTCTTGTTGCGGACCACAGGCTCTAAGCATGCGGGATTCAGTAGTTGTGGCACACGGGCTCAGTAGTTGTGGCCTGCGGGTTCTAGCGCACAGGCTTAGTACTTGTGGCGCATGGGCTTAGTTGCTCCATGGCATGTGGGATCTTCCCAGACCAGGGTTCGAACCCATGTCCCCTGCATTGGCAGGCGATACTTAACCACTGCGCCACCAGTGAAGTCCCTGAATACAGTTTTGTGAGGTCCCTAGAGCAGTCAAATTCATAGAAATGAAAAGTAGAATAGTGGTTGCCAGAGCCTGGGGGAGGGAGAAACGGGAAGTTATTGTTTAATGGGTACAGAGTATCAGTTTTACAAGTTGAAAAGAGTTCTGGAGATGGATGGTGTACAACAATGTGAATGTACTTATTTGTACACTGAACTGGACACTTAAAATTGGTTAATATGGCAAATTTCTTTATGTGTATTTTACTACAATAAAGAAAGTTAAAAAAGGTATTAGACATCTATAGCATTGTACAGGCATACCTCATTTTATTGCACTTTGCAGATATTTTGTTTTTTACAAATCAAAGGTTTGTGGCAACCCTGCATCGAGCAAGTCTATAGGTACCGTTTTCCCAAAAGCATTTCTCACTTCATGTCTCTGTGTAGCATTTTAGTAATTCTTGCAATATTTCAAACTTTTAAGATTATTATTATATTTGTTATGATAATCTGTGATCAGTGATCTTTGATGTTACTATTGCAAAAAGATTACAATTTGCTGCAGGCTCAGATGATGGTTAGCATTTTTTAGCAGTAAGGTATTTTTTAATTAAGGTATGTACTTTTTTTAGACAATGCTATTGCACACTTAATAGACTACAGTAGTGTAAACATAACTTTTATATGCACTGAGAGACAAAAAAATTCATGTGACTAGCTTTATTGCAGTATTCTTTTTTTTTTTTTTTTTTTTTTTTGCGGTACGTGGGCCTCTCACTGTTGTGGCCTCTCCCGTTGTGGAGCACAGGCTCCAGACGCGCAGGCTCAGCGGCCGTGGCTCACAGGCCCAGCCGCTTCGTGGCACATGGGATCTTCCCGGACCGGGGCACGAACTGGTGTCCCCTGCATCGGCAGGTGGACTCTCAACCCCTGCACCACCAGGGAAGCCCTGCAGTATTCATTTTATTGCAGTAGTCTGGAACCAAATTTGAAATATCTCTGAGGTATGCCTGTAATGCTAAAACCCCTCTCTTAATTGCTAGGGTTGCCAGTCATAAGAGAGCTCAGTTCCTGCCATTTCTTCCACTACTTCTATGGATGAATATTTATGGAAGTAAACTAAATAATTACAAATGATCTAAAAGTAGGAGCCTATATTAAAGTCCAGCAGAGATGCTAGTCCAGCAGATTATTTCTAAAAGAAAAGCTGGAGGTTTTTTTTTAATGAGCATCTTAAGTACCACAAACTGTAAAGATTTAGAGGATCCTGGTACATTTAAGTAAGCTGTATAGTATTCCATTGCATGAATATACCACGGCTTTACCATTTTCTTGTTGGATATTTGGTTTATTTCCAATGTTTTATTGCTAAAATCAGTTCTACAGTGAATCTTCATGTATGTGTCTCCTCGTTGATGTGTACCAACATTTCTCTAGTGCATGAGGAATTGCTGGGTTTTGGATTTGTCCATATTCAATTTTGCTAGATATTACCAAGTTGCTTTCCAAAGATATTGAACTAGTTTATTTTTCCTACCAGCAGTATATGACAGTTTTTATAGCTCCACATCCTTGTCAATACTTGGCTTGTCAAACTTTCATTTTTGCCAGTCTCATGGGGATGAAATTTTATCTTATTATTCTAATTTGCATTTCCTTAATTACTAGTGAGCTTGAACATGTTTTCAGATGTTCACTGGTTATTAGTTTCAAATTAGTTTCATTCTTTGAAATGAACTTCCACATTTGTGAATTATCTTTTAATATCTTTCCCCAAATTCCTGTTACGGTGTTTATCTTTTCTCCTTTGAGTTGTAGGAGTCTTTCGTGTCCTTTGGAAAAACTTTTGTCTGTTACATACATTACACATATCTTCCCCAGCAATCTATTAGCTTATGATTTTACTTTGTTTATGGTTCTCTTTTTAATACATAGGTTTTCATTTTTTTAAATAAATTTTTTTATTTTTATTTTTGTCTGTGTTGGGTCTTCGTTGCTGCACACAGGCTTTCTCTAGTTGTGGTGAGCAGGGGCTACTCTTTGTTGTGGTGCTCCGGCTTCTCATTGTGGTGGCTTCTCTTGTTGTGAAGCACGGGCCCTAGGCACGCAGGCTTCAGTAGCTGTGGCACGCGGGCTCAGTAGTTGTGACTCATGGGCTCTAGAGCACAGGCTCAGTAGTTGTGGCACATGGGCTTAGTTGTTCTGTGGCATGTGGGATCTTCCTGGACCAGGGCTCGAAACTGTGTCTCCTGCATTGGCAGGCAGATTCTTAACCACTCTGCCACCAGGGAAGTCCCAGGTTTTCATTTTTAATAGACAAATTTAGCAATACTCTCCTTTGTGGTTTATATCTCTTCATCAAATTGAATAAACAGAGCTATTTGGTGTCAAATTTATAACTTTTACTGGGGTTTAATAATAAAAGGTTTGGATATTCTAGTTTAAGTGTAATGCATCTTGGGTGATGCTCCTTGGCCAAAGTAATTTATTTTTTTGTATGACTCATTGGTTCAAGTTATTACATAAGTATTTTTAAAACGTCGACTTACTATCTTTACTCTTTGAGTGATGATCTCTATTAAGGCACAGTTATGTAAGTGTGGAATGCATCTGATATTTATCCCTGATGTGCTTTTATCATTACAAGGAGCCCCTCCTCCCACGCAACACCCTCCTTCTATTTTCTTCCTCTCCAATTCCATCAGTGACTTTTTTTTTAACTTGAGACATTGTCCACATGTTACTAGATTCATTAACACAGTTGCAAAATTCACTGCGGGCTCTAGGAATAAGTGAATTCAGGTTTCAGACAGGCAATATATTGGGAGGACCAGAAAGGTAATCATACCACATCAGGAAAAGTCTCACAGGCTCCCAGTTATGGAATTTGATAGGTTCATATTGGTACAAGAAAAAAATGACACAATATTGGACTATTTCCAGATGATGTCCTAAAGCTATGGGAAAACACTATGAAACAACAAAAAGCCAAATACAAATGCAATTTTAGGAGTGAAAATACTTAAACTTTTGCAAAGGACTTAAAAACTATAACTGAATCTGTGTATGTATTTAGGAGAGGGAATGTCAGAGGTCATTTGCATAAATAATTCTTGATGTGTGAGAGGCAAAGAAATATGTTTTGACCTTGGCATTTTGACCTCAAGGAGGTTTTGACCTTGGCATGCAGCATAAACACATGCTTTCTGACTCCTCATTTTAATCTCTCCTCTCTCTACCTCTCCCAGTGGGTTTCTGTCCTTTAAGCCTTCCCCGCTTCTCCATCTTGTCCTTTTTCCCTCCACCTGTCCCTCCCCTCTTAGCCTCCTTTACCCACTACTCCATTTTCTAAATTCACTTCCTCCCTTATCCCTTCTCTGTCTCCCTCCATCCCTCCAAATTTGATCCAAAATTTTTTGTTCAGTAGAAATAATGGTTGCAAAGGAAAACTCACATTTGGCAAATGCTTAATCAATAAAATATGATATGGGCAAAAACCAATTAATGAATCAAATTTCTATTGTTAAGACAAATTAAAAATAATATTAGGAAAATAAAGATAAAAATGGAAAAACAAAATTAGAAGCAGATAGATTGCACTGTTTAGGAAATTGATTAAGGTATTATATCGACTTAACTTCATTCCAGAACATACTTTTTTGATGATAACTCATAAATGCTGATATAATTCCAATGAAAATCATTATATTCAAACAATCATTAAGATCATAGTAATGGGATTACAGTATCCTCCATATTAGAATGGAGGTGGGGTCATTGAGAGCAATAAATGAGAGTAATAAATGTATCTATCCAAAAAGATTGCAAAATAACCAACTTTTTCTCAATTCTTTTTTCATTCTTGGTGAAGGATCTTGAAGCAGCCTATCACATTACAGATATCCATGAAGCTTTGGCATTATCTGAGGTGGGAAATGACAGGAAGATGTTCTTGTTTGGAACCCAGGTGACTGAGAATGGCTCAGAGATACCCTCCATCATGCAAGATGCCAGAGACCTGATTGCACAGCTGGCTGCAGACATGCAGTGATCAGGCCTAGGCCCACTGTGAGGCTCATGATTTGAACGTCACCAGGGAATGTTTAGCGGCAGGCTGGAAGCCAAAAGTTTCCACTTTCCAATAAAAAATAAGGCATTTCCTATTTTCTCAATGCAGGGCATATACACATATATAAGATAATGTTAATTGATTAAGAGGATCTCTATTTATATTTTGAACTTTAAAAATATTGGTAAAACAATGTATTTAGAGGGATTTGGATTTTTTTTAAATTTTTATTTATTTTTGGCTGCGTTGGGTCTTTGTTGCTGCATGCGGGCTTTCTCTAGTTGCAGCGAGCGGGGGCTACTTTTCGTTGTGGTGCATGGGCTTCTTATTGCGGTGGCTTCTCTTGTTGCGGAGCACGGGCTCTAGGTGCACGGGCTTCAGTAGTTGTGGCACATTGGCTCAGTAGTTGTGGCTCGCAGGCTCTAGAGTGCAGGCTCAGTAGTTGTGGTGCACGGGCTCCATTGCTCCATGGCATGTGGGATCTACCCAGACCAGGGCTTGAACCCACATCCCCTGCATTGGCAGGTAGATTCTTAACCACTGTGCCACCAGGGAATTCCCGGGATTTGGATTTTTAATCAACCAAATTAAAGTGAACAGTAGGAAGCATTCATTCCATTTGTAGTTTCTCAATGAAATGAGATTTACATTAAAATATTTTAATAACTTTTCTCTTTTCAAGTAAAAATCCAGGTGTCTTTCCTTTAAGTGGATCCGTTTAATACTGTAGGGAAAGAAATATCAGGATAGGGCAATAAGAAAAGTAAGCACTATCAAACCCACATAGAAATATAAATTAACAGCATTCAGAAAGATTTAGGAAAGGCTTCTTTTTAAGAAACTATTGCACTAAAAGAAGAACACCGTGAGGATTTGTTTTTTAAATTCTTGTTATTTAGCTTTTTTATATAGATAAGCTTTCTTTACTAGAAATATTTTGTAAGAGTGATAACTCTGTTTACCTACAGACATAAATCCAACTTCGAACCTTAGTGTCCTGTCTTGATCTTTTTTTTTAAAAAAAAAAAAAAGGACTTCCAGTTTTGAGCCCAGCATGTAAGAAGCTTGGAAGCCACCACTCCATTCTAACAAGTTAAAAAGCTGAACAGACTAAAAAATCAGCATTGGAGGGAGCAACAGGAGAATACAGAGATTAACAATTTACCAGAGCAGAGACTTATAGTGGGAAACTGCCCATGGGAACCCCAGGGTAGAAAAAACGGAACGGTGACTGATGAATTGCTGGTTGCTCCAAGTGGAGTAATCTGAAAGTTAAAACACTCTAGGGGAACCCAGTCATTGGAGGGGCCCCCAATTATTTGAGATTTACCTCCAGAACCTCGACCAGATTCCTATAATAAATATTGGAGAGAAATCCCCTGGTGCTTCCAAGGGAGGGGAAAAATTTTTTTGAAATATGCCAGAGCACTCTGTCCTTCTTAACAAGACCTGCCCTCAGGGGAAACTAGTTAACCAGAGCCTAGCCTGCTGGGTTATTACCAGAGCCTAACTGACCTGGGGGAAATACCCAACTCCAGCCCACTCTAGACATTCTGTTCCACCTAAAAGGGCAGAAAACTAAGACTTAAGTTTGCAGTCCAGAGGCACTTAGTCTCTAAAAGCCTAAGACCTAATCACAGGACTATAGAACGCTCCCCCTCCCCCGCCCCAACCTCACCACCACATTACTAAAGGCCTGTTTACAGCAGCTCCTTTTACCCAGTACATCATGCCTGGCTATCAAGAAAAACTACAAGACATACTAAAACACAAAACATACAGAAGAGATACCACAAGCACCATACAGAAATGAAGAATGTGTTTAGTGGGCTTGTTAAAAGGCTGGACATAGCTGAGGAACGAATCTCTGAGCTTGAGACTATCTCAATAGAAACCTCCAAAACTGAAAGTCTAAGAACAAAGACTAGAAAGAAACAGAACAGAATATACAAGGACTGTGGAACAACTACAAAAGTTGCAACATGTGTGTAATGGGAAACCAGAAAGAAAGAAAAGAAAGGAACAGAATAAATATTTGAAACAATGACTAAGAATTTCTCCAAATTAATGTCAGACACCAAACCACAGATCCCAGAAGCTCAGAGAACACCAAGGAGGACAAATGCCCTCCCCCACAAAAAACAACAGCAACAACAACAAAAAACTATAGATAGGCATATCACTTTTAAGCTGCAGAAAATCAAATTTGAAGAAAAAATCCAGAAAGAAACCAGAGGAAAAAACACCTTACCTATAGAGGATCAAAGATAAGTACATTAGGCTTCTCAGAAACCACACAAACAAGAAAAGAGTAGAGTAAAATATTCACAGTGTTGAGAAAAAAAAAACGTTAGCCTAGAATTCTGTACCCTGTGAAATTCTTCAAAAGTGAAGGAGAAAAATTTCTTAGACAAAAATTGAGGGAATTTTTTGCCAGTACTTCTTTGTTGCAAGATATGTTAAAAAGAAATTCTTTAAACAGAAGGAAAATGATATAGGTCAGATATTTGGACCTACATAAAGGAAGGAAGAACATTGGAAAAGGAATAAGTGAAGGTAAAATTAAAACTTCATTTGTCTTATTCTTTTTTTGTTTTTGTTTTTGTTTTTGTTTTTGCGGTACGCGGGCCTCTAGCTGTAGTGGCCTCTCTCCCGTTGCGGAGCACAGGCTCCGGACGCGCAGGCTCAGCGGCCATGGCTCGCGGGCCCAGCCGCTCCGCGGCATGTGGGATCTTCCCGGACCGGGGCACGAACCCGTGTCCCCTCCATTGGCAGGCGGACTCTCATCCACTGTGCCACCAGGGAAGCCCTCATTTGTCTTATTCTTAATTGATCTAACATTAGTTTTTTCAAAAATAATAATAGCAACATTATATTTGACTATGTATGCTTATATGTGTGTATAAATGTTATGACAGCAATGATACAAGGGATGAGAGGGAGGAATTTGGATTATTTAGTTATTATAAGGTATTCACATTACCTGTGAAGTGGTATAGTGTTATTTGAAAGTAGACTTGGATTTGTTGTTAATGTATATTGCAAACTCTAGGGCAACCACTAAAAAAAAAAAGAAGTTATAACTGATATGCCAAGAAAAGAGAAAATGAAATCAAATAAAATGTTCAATTAAAACCACAAAAGGTAGAAAAAGAATGGAAGGCAAAAAGAGAAACAAAGAACAAGGACAACAGATAGAAAACAGTAAAAATATGGTAGCTATTAATCCAACTAAATCAATAATCACTTTGAAGGTCAGTGGTCTAAATGCACCAATTAAAAGACAGAAATTTCAGAGTGTATTAAAAAATAAAAGATCCATAAACTCACTTCTTGCTTACAAGAAACTCACTTTGAATATAAAGAGACATATAGATTAAAATTATGTGAATGAAGAAAGATATAACACTAATCAAAAGAAAGCAGGAGTAGCTATATTAATTTCAGACACAGAAGATTTGAGAATAATGAAAGTTATCAAAGATAAAGAGGGGAATTATACCTAAAGCACAAGCAACAAAATAAAAGATAAGTGAGACTACATCAAACTAAAAAGCTTCTACACAGCAAAAGAAACCATCAACAAAATGAGAAAACAACCAATGGAATGGGACAAGTATTTGCAGACTGTATATCTGATACGGGGTTAATATTCAAAATATGTAAAGAACACATACAACTCAATAGCAGAAAAAATAAAATAAGAAACGGAAAAGGACCTGATAGACATTTTTCCTGAATAAGATCTATAAATGGCCAACATGTACATGAAAAGATACTCAACATCACTCCTCATTAGGGAAATGCCAGTTAAACAATGAAGTATCCCCCCAAGCCTATTAGAATGGCCATCATCAAAAAGACGAGATAACAAATGCCAGCTTGGATGTAGAGAAAAGGGAATCTTTGGTACTCTTGGTGGGATTGTAAATTGGTACAGCCACTGTGGAAAACAGTATGGAGGGTCCTCAAAAAATTAAAAATAGAACTACCGTACAATCCAGCAATTCCACTTCTGAGAATATATCCAAAGGAAATGAAAACACTAACTCAAAAAGGTATCTGCACCACCATGTTCCTAGCAGCATTATTTTCAGTAGCAAAGACATAGAAACAACCTAAGTGTCCATGGATGGGCGAATGGATAAAAGAATTTGTAGTGTATATATATGTATATACATGCATACAAACGTGCATACAATGGAATATTATTCAGCCATTAAAAAACAAGGAAATCCTATCATTTGCAACAACATGGGTGGACCTTGAAGGCATTATGCTAAGCAAAACAAGACAGAGAAAGACAAATACTATATGATCTCACTGATGTGTGGAATTTAAACAAACACCAAACCCAGAAAAAGGAATCAGGTTTGTGGTTATATGGATTGGGGGGAGGGGGTCGGTTAGAGGAAGGTGGTCAAAAGATACAAACTTCCAGTTATAAGATAAATAAGCACCAGGGATGGAACCTACAACATGATGACTCTAGTTAACACTGCTGTATGCATTATAGGAAAGTTGTTAAGAGAGTAGATCCTAAGAATTTTCATCACAAGGAGAAAAAAAATTTTTTTTTATTGTATCAATATGAGAGGATGGATGTTAACCAAACTTATCATGGTAATCATTTCACAATACATGTAAATCACACCATCATGCTGTACACCTTAAACTTATACAGGGATGTATGTCCGTTATTTCTCAATAAAACTGGAAAAATAATTTTCCAAAAGAGGGGAATTACATAATAAAGAGGTCAACTCTGCAAGAAGATGTAATGATCCTACACGCAAGTGTATGCGCTTAGAAACAGACTTAAAGTAAGGGAAGCAAAAACAGCTGATCAGGGAGCCTGCCCCTTTTCTCTTTTTCACCTGCCTCCTCTCTAAGGGGCGGGGCCCCAGGTGGGCCCCCGCAACTTGGCGCGTCGTCTTGGCAACGGGAGAACGTGCAGGGAGGGGCCCAGAGGCGGGGCTTGTTAAGCGCTGCCGCGTCGCGTCTGAGTTGGGCGCGCTGGGGCGGGGCGCGCGGAGTGCGGGCCGTCAGCCCATCCTCTCCCGTCTTATAGAAGGCGAGCAGCCTCCGGTCGTCGCCCAGCGGGAGCTTCTGGGCCGCCAATGGAGAGCCAGGAGTTTTCGGGTTCTTCTGGGCTGTCCGATGGGCACGACATGGCAGAAATATCCACTCGCTCAGAAGCCCTCCAGAAGCCCATTGTAGTCAGGATATTTGACGTGCTCAACCAGCCTGGGGAGTCCGAGGAGCCGGGGTTAGCCGAGGAGGCCGGCGAGCAAGACCAGCCAGGCGAGTCAGAGGGGTGTGCAGAGTCCCACCAGATCCCCAAGCCCCACAAGCCCTATGAGCTCTATCAACCCTGTGAGCCCCACAGGCCCCCCAAACCCCATGCACCTTACAAGCCTCATCCACCCCGCGAGCCCCACAAGCCCCACGAAGTCGAGTTGCTTCCCAGAGCTGGCGTGATGATCTCCCCGTCTCTGCTGACCAGATCCCCGCCACGGCTTCTGCCATCTTCCCTGAGAGGTAGGTGTTGGGGGTCCCTCTGGGGGTTCTAATGGGAAGGTTTGCCTGCAAGGAACCTTTTATTTTTTTAATATAAATTTATTTATTTATTTATTTTTGGCTGCACTGGGTCTTCGCTGCTGCGCGAGCTTTCTCTAGTTGCGGCGAGCGGGGCTGCTCTTCATTGCCGTGCGCGGGCTTCTCACTGTGGTGGCTTCTCTTGTTGTGGAGCACTGGCTCTAAGCACGAGGGCTCAGTAGTTGTGTCACGCGGGGTCTAGAGTGCAGACTCAGTAGTTGTGACTCACGGGCTTAGTAGCTCCACGGCACGTGGGATCTTCCCTGACCAGGGCTTGAACCCGTGGTCCCTGCATTGGCAGGTGGATTCTTAACCACTGTGCCACCAAGGAAGTCCCCCCCCCCCCATTTTGTTTTAAAGGAGGATAACACTTGTGTCATTTACCTGCTGTTTTGCAATGCCCTGTCTTTGGACCTCAAGAAGCTCTGATGGGAAATTGAGACTGGTGATGAAACAATCTCTTCACTCTGCTCTCTCTCCACCTGGGGACTTGCTAGCTGTCCTTGATTAGTCACTGTCACTAGCTGTCCTCGATTAATCACTGTCACTTCTTTTTGAAGCCCTTCTTAAGGCTTCTCTACAGTTAGTCATTGCAGTCCTCTGGGTTGCCACTTTGAACATCTCTATTATAGCACTTAAGATTTTGGGTTATGTCACTATCTTTTTCCTCAGCTAAGGGGAGGGATCCTTGAAGGGAGGATAGTTTTCTCAGTGTTTAGCACATGGTGGTGCTCAATAAATGCTATTACATTGTTAAAGATGTAGTAACAAAACACTCATTGAACAAAAATTCAAACAGTATGTTTACTAAGTGCTTGCTGTATGTTCAGTCATCACCAAGTTCACAAGCTAACAGGGCTGATGGGACTTGGGTATAAACATCCAGCTCACTTATGGCCTCTCATTGATGACTCCACCCAGAACAATTCCTTGTCCACACTGGGCTTCCAGTTCCTTGGCTGACCACGTTTCATCTCATTTTCTCCTTGACTTGTCTTTATCAGCCTTGATTCTATGGTCTGTCATGTCAGTTGCTTACTTACAACATCTTCACCTCCCCATTGGCTCTTTGGCTGTTCACCATACTCCTCCTGGGAGAACCTCAACCCTGGTTAAGCCCACCCATCCACCCTCTGCCTACACCTGAGCATCTGACTCTTCCTGTACAAAATCACACAATCATACTGACTGCTTTTATTTCAATTTCATAACCACAGATCTCAGCTGGTCACTTGGCACTGCCTGGCAAGCCCACTTTGTTCACCTAATAAATTAGTTCTCCTAATCTGTGAGATGACTAAATGCCTTCTTTACTCTACTCCAGCCTTCACACCTTTGACCCCAAACAGCTGAAGACTTTGCCTCACACTTGAGAAAATAGAAGCGATGTCATGAACTCCCTTATTTTCTTACCATGAATCTATTGCCTTACTCTAACCTGCACCCATGGATTCTGCCTTTTCTCATATTTCAGGGAAGAACTGTGCCTCTTTTTATGAGTGGCAAAAGCCTCCACTTGTGCTTTGGATTCCACTCTTGTCTCCTGAAGACCTTTGTTCCTGCAGTTATCCCCTCTCTCTCCTAACAGCATCAGTCTCTCTCTTTCTAATGAATCAGACCCATGAGCATACACATGTACTCTAGAATCTTCTATCTTTTTTTTTTAACATCTTTACTAGGGTATAATTGCTTTACAATGGTGTGTTAGTTTCTGCTTTATAACAAAGTGAATCAGTTATACATGTACATATATCCCCATAACTCTTCCCTCTTGCGTCTCCCTCCCTCCCACCCTCCCTATCCCACCCCTCTAGGTGGTCACAAAGCACCGAGCTGATCTCCCTGTGCTATGCAGCTGCTTCCCACTAGCTATCTGCCTTACGTTTGGTAGTGTATATATGTCCATGGCACTCTCTCGCTTTGTCCCAGCTTACTCTTCCCCCTCCCCATATCCTCAAGTCCATTCTCTAGTAGGTCTGCGTCTTTATTCCTATCTTGCCCCTAGGTTCTTCATGACCATTTTGTTGTTGTTGTTTTTTAGATTCCATATATATGTGTTAGCATACAGTATTTATTTTTCTTTTTCTGACTCACTTCACTCTGTATGACAGACTGTAGGTCCATCCACCTCACTACAAATAACTCAATTTTGTTTCTTTTTATGGCTGAGTAATATTCCATTGTATATATATGTGCCACATCTTCTTTATCCATTCATCTGTCGATGGACACTTAGGTTGCTTCCATGTCCTGGCTATTGAAAATAGAGCTGCAATGAACATTGTGGTACATGACTCTTTTTGGACTATGGTTTTCTCAGGGTATATGCCCAGTAGTGGGATAGCTGGGTCGTATGGTAGTTCTAGTTTTAGTTTTTTAAGGAACCTCCATACTGTTCTCCATAGTGGCTGTATCAATTTACATTCCCACCAACAGTGCAAGAGCGTTCCCTTTTCTCCACACCCTCTCCAGCATGTATTGTTTGTAGATTTTTAAATTTTTTTTATTTTATTATTTTTTTTTTATTATTTTTTGCTGTATGCGGGCCTCTCACTGATGTGGCCCCTCCCGCTGCGGAGCACAGGCTCCGGATGCACAGGCCCAGCGGCCATGGCTCACGGGCCTATCCACTCTGCGGCATGTGGGATCCTCCCGGACCCAGGCATGAACCCGCGTCCCCTGCATTGGCAGGCGGACTCCCAACCACTGTGCCACCAGGGAAGCCCTTGTTTGTAGATTTTTTGATGATGGCCATTCTGACTGGTGTGAGATGATATCTCATTGTAGTTTTGATTTGCATTTCTCTAATGATTAATGATGTTGAGCAGAATCTTCTATCTTGAAATAACCCTTAACCCCATGTCTTCTTCAGACCCTTCCTTCTCGCACCATCAGCCCCATTTTTCTGCAAGTCACTACAGAGCTTGTCAAAAGAGTTATCTGTACTCACTGACTCCTTTTTCCTGCTTACCATTCTCTTCTCTACCTAGTTAGGCGTCTTTCTCTTCCACTCCACTGAAACTGCTCTAGTTTACTGTCTTTCTCCCACCGCCAACCCTTTTGTCTCCTTTTTGTGTGGATATTTCAGTATAGGTGATCCATTTGCCTTCTTAGTTCTTTGACCTCTTCACTTTGAATGATGGGATCCTTCACTGCATCTTAGACACCCACTGCATTAGCCTTTGATAATGTCAATTGCTGTAGCACTTCCAAAATGTCTGTTTCAAGCACTCTAATCTCTAAGCACATCTATCTTTCCAGCTCACTTACTCCTCCTTGTACCCTCTCAATTCTTCAGCTTCAAAGGGACCTCTAATCCACTGATGCTATCAACTGTTCATTATATACCACTTACTACCTTATGTCCTTCTGTCTCTCCTTACCTTAGTCCATAGTCTACCAATGGAATCACTTCCTTGCAAGTATTAGCTCCCTTGTCTCTCCCTCTCGTCATTCTTGCTTAGTTAAATCCAATTCTTGCCTGCACTTGAAAAGATGCAAAAAAAAAAAAAAAAAGATGACAAGGGAAAACAACTGTGTTGACTGATCTTTAAATCCATGACCTTGAACTTCAAGTGTGCTTTCATTGCTCTCAGTGATTGTGTGGCAGTCATACTACATTTCCCTAATCAATTCATTTGCTAACATGGAACCTACCAAACTACCAGGATCTATACATATATACTCTACCTTTTGTCCTGTTGATAATAGACAAGCTGTCTTTGTTCTTACCAGAGGCCATTCTCTCAACCTGTATGTTGAATCCTATTCCACCTAATTTTAAGCTCTTTGCCCCTAAAATTAGCCCCTCTCTTTCCCACATCATTTTATTTCCCTCTCTACTGGATCATTCCCATGAGCACATGAACATGCAGCAATAACTCCTATCTTGAAGAAACCAAACCTTCCCTTAACCCCATGTACCCCTCCAGATACCACTCCTATACTCTGCTCCTTTTTAGAGGAAAATTCCTCAAAATAGTTTATGAGTTATTGTCTCCATCCTCTCTTCCCATTCTCTTGAGAACCGACTTAAGCTTTTATCCCCTCTACTTAGCTGAAGTTGCTCTTGTTGAGATCACAATGACCTCTACCTTGCCAAATTCAATGGCTAATTCTTCATCCTCATCTTACTTGTTTGACACATTCACTCCCTGTTTCTTGGAAGTCTTTCTCTACTTGACTTCTGGGATACCACTTCATTGTCATCCTACCTCATTGAATGCTCCTGACTCAGTTTCCTTTGCTAGATCATCTTTGTTTTCCCAGCCTCTAGGTTGAAGTGGGCGATGGCTCAGTTCTCTCAGATTCTTTAGAACTTTCCTTGCTCCCTGGATGATGTCATCAGTTCTGTGGCTTTAACTGCATGCTGATGACTTCCCAAATTATCTCCAGCCTCCGTTTCTTTCTTGAGTTCCAAAGGTTTGTAACCAATTGTCTCTTTAACAGCCCTACTCGAATATCTAGTAGAAATGTAAAATTTAACATATCCATAACTGAACTCTTACTTCTGCCCCCAAACTTGCTCTTCCTCCACTGTTCCCCATTTTAGCAAATGGCACCGCAATTCATTCATCCAGATGCTCAGGTCAAAAACCTTGGAGTCATTCTTGACACCCGTTTTTCCCTTACACTTTGCCTCCAAGCCATTAGCAAACCCTAATTTTGAAATATGTCATGACAATGACCATTCTTTTTTTTTTTTTTTTTTTTTGCGGTACGCGGGCCTCTCACTGTTGTGGCATCTCCCGTTGCGGAGCACAGGCTCCGGACGCGCAGGCTCAGCGGCCATGGCTCACGGGCCCAGCCGCTCTGCAGCATGTGGGATCTTCCCGGACCGAGGCACGAACCCACGTCCCCTGCATTGGCAGGCGGATTCTCAACCTCTGCGCCACCAGGGAAGCCCGACAATGACCATTCTTAACATCCGAGCATTCATCACCTTTGTAAGCCACTATCATCTCTTGCTTGGTCTGCTTCAGTAGCTTCCACTCTTGCCACATTCATGCCTTCCCCACATCATTTCCACCAGTTCATGGTTCATGTGGCAGTCACAGGGATCCCTTAGAACATAAATTACGCACAACTCTCCTGCTCTCACCTCTCCAGAGGGGGTTCTCATCTTGCAGAGTTTGTAGTCTAAAGTCCTAAGTAAGCCTACAAGGCCCACATGATCTGACCGGCCTCTCCAGCCTCATGTCCCACCACTCTCCCCACTGCCTCTGCTCTCCAGCCACGTGGGCCTCCTTGCTCCCACCTCGATCATTCCACTTGCTTTTTCCTCTGCCAGGACGCTCTTCCCTCAAGTATTTGTCACCTCCTTATAAAGGTGTACCGGATCACTCTGCCAAAAATACACTCTTTGGTCTGCTCATGTTTTTAAAGTCCCACACTTTTGTATTCAACTGCCTACTGGACATCTTCATTTGGATGTATCATAGGCACCTCAAATATAATATGCTTTGAGACAGAAGTCTTGACTTTCCTCCCAATCTTGTTCCTCCTTTGGTCTTCCAACTGAAGACTGAAGATTTCCCCCCCGCCAAAATCTATTTCTCCCTGATTCCTTTTTCTTCACCCTCAAATCCAATGCATCCAATGTAAGTTCTCTTTGTTTTCTTTCCAGACCATTTCCTGAATTCATTCATTTCCTCTGCTACTTGCGGTCATTTACGGTCATCATCCCACTCATCCTGCTTACAGTCATTTCTCACCTGGATTTCTGTGTTCTCCTCCTGAGTAGTCTCCCTGCTTCTGCTCTTTTTCCCTTTCAGGTCTTTACTACCTTAGCCAGAGGGGATATTTTAAAAACCAAATTGGATCACATCTTTCCCTTACTATATTATCCTTCCTGTGGTGTCCCATTGCTCTTAGGATAAACCCAAACCTTTTGTAGGGGTCTCTAGAGCTCCACGGGCTCTCTGACCTCACTCCCTACCACTTTCCCTACTGCTCACTCTGCCCCAGTCACACTGGCTTCTTTTCTCTTCCCCTAAAAGGCCAATCCCATACTTGATCCTGCTTCAGAATCTGCATGGGTGGTTTTCTCTCCCTAGATGTTTATTGTTTTCCTAGGATCATCTCGTGGTTAATTCCTGTTCAGATCTCAGCCCATGTTTTTAAAGGGTGGGAAAGCCTACCTTTTAGAGGGCCTTGCCTGTCTGTGCTGCCCCACAATAGCCCCCCTGAAGTCCCGGTATAGAAAGTTTTCAGACTTTGCTTTAGAAAGGACTACTTTAAAGCTTCTATCTTCTGAATTTATCTTCTAGATTTTCCTTGTTAAAAATTCCAGTAAGTCTTTATGTTAATTCAATAAGCAGCGAGTATATTTATATATTATTTACATAAAATAATGTAAACATTAGGCCATATGTAGTCAGCATGTCACCCTGCCCCTCTCACTCAAGCGTTCCTTCATATGAAAGACGTTTACTGAGAATATACTAAGGCACTCTTCTGTGTCCTGTGAGGGTGTTGAGATGACTGAGACATGGCAGTTTTGGTTGTGTGCACATTTAAAAAATGTATATTGTAGAGTAAGTTCCATCATTCTAACACCTTACTAATGTGTCGTCACTAATCATCACTGTCACTGTTAAACTTTATTGAGCACTTACTATGTTCAGGGCATAGGCACTGAGCTGTAGATGAATAAGACGTGGATCCCATCCTTGGACTGTCAGTGTGGTTGGGGAGGCCAAACACATCCTCAGCACATCCCTGGCATAGAAAGTAAAGTGGACTGGAGTATCCTATAGGACCGTCACTTCATTTTTCTGAGTTAAATGGCAGTACTGACCTCTTTTATGGCTTCTGTATTGAATCATAATTAGAAATGTCTCTTTCTACTTCTAGGTGATGAAAGAATTCACCATGGGTTTTCTTTTCTTAAACATTGAAATCTTTGATCCATTTAGAATTTATCCTGGTGTATGGTATGAGTTATAAACCCAGCTTTCTTAGTGCCTACTCAGTTGCCAGTGCTATCTTGACACAGATGAAATCAGGTGAAAATGAACATGAAACATATATTTGAAACAAGAGAAAAAGGTCACAAAAATGCAGACCGAGGGGGTGTGAGAGGAGACACAGCTTAATAGTTAGCTTGGTGATGTGATATTTTTGAGCTCTAGTTTGCATGGAGGTCCCAGTTTTTGTTGTTGTTGAACCAGACGGAAGGGCTTGCCCTCTTCCTGCCTCTGCCTTCTCACCCTCAAGCAAAACCCTTTCCCACATTCTCCTATCTCTTGCCCAAATGACCCTGAGCTAAGGCAGTGGGGAGCTGTGCCTAGGAGAGGATTGAGGAAGAATGAATAGTAGTAATGATTATATAGCTTAATCTGTCATGTCAGAGAACATCCCAATGTCTGTTTACATGGTCATACCCAGCATAGACCTGGACTGCTTTAAGACCGGTCTTCAAAACCATAGTATACCTAAAAACAAGCACAAATTTTACTTCAGAAAGCTTTGAGAAATAACCTAGGTCTTAGCGAAGTACCTTCAAGGGAATTCTACCATCTAACACAGAGCAAATCCTGCTGAAATGTTCTTGAGGCACATCTCTTCCCAAGTCCCAGTCACCATGGCAGCTGTTCCCCACAAATACCTTTCCTCTTTCTCTCAAGCTGCAGCTTGCCTCTCTCTTGCCCGCCTGTGCCCCCTAGTTCTGTCCTGAGAGGTGTTCCCTGCCTTCCCTTTATAGGTCAGTGGTATCCCGTTCGTACCTGAGGCTGAGCAGCTCACACACGGGCTCCTTAAGGAGGCAGGGTAGAGGGCAAGTGGAGAGTAGTTATACTTTGACATTTCATCCTTATCGTGTTACAAAACGCTTTACTTCTACACGCAGCGGGAATCCCCGTGTAGGAGTGCCTCAGTCCCCATGAGGGAACAACGGCTTTTTAATCATGCTTCCTCCCAGCAGATGGCAGCCTTCCCCAGCAGATGGCTTGGAGCACAAGCCAGATCATCCCACTGTTGGCTCCAGTGGCAACAGGAGCAGTGTGGTTTGTTTGCTACGGAATAAAATACGAACATCTAAAGGGCATAACACAGCCATAACGTTCTGATTATCTCTTAAAGGGAGATGCTATTCATCATTCTGCTCAGAATCCTTTAGAGGCTCCTTCCTGTTGGCCTTATAGTAAGAGCCAGACTCTTCCAGGGCTCATTGTGATCTGGCCTCTCCACAAATCCTGCTCTCCTCTTCCTTGCTCCTTTCCCTCCAGCCACCCTGACTGCTGTCTTGCTGCGCCTTTCTCTTAATTTCACCTCAGGGCCTTCACACTTGCTGTTTCTTGGTCTGAAATGCTCTTCCTCTCTCATTTCCCTTTCTCCCCTCTCCTATATCTGGCCCTTTCTTGTCTTTCATTTCCACAGGTAGAGTGTCACTTCCTCCGAAGACGCCTCCCTATCTCCCTAAGCTAGGTGCCCCCTTCCTTCCACGCAGTGAACGTCATGCTAGTTTATCTTCTTCCGGTGCTCACCACCGTCTGAAATTGTTCACCTGCTTATTGTCTGTCTGTCCACCTGAAAGGCGAGCTGCTTGAGGGGAGGACAGGGACTTTATCTTGACCCTTCTCTAGTCCAAAGCTTAGAACGTCGAGATGAATTCCGCCTAAAAGTCATTCATACGGACGTGGTCTAGATTCACCCAGTTGTTGTTATTCAGCTCACAGCAACTTAGGTCCATTGAGTGTCCTACGTATTCAACACCATCTCATTTTATCTTTAAAACGACCCTTTGGTGTAAGTGCTATTTGTGTCCCCACTTTGCAGATGAGGAAACTGAGGCAGAGAGGAGGTAAGTGACTTGCCAAAGGCCACACACACAGTAACAGAGCAGAGATTGGGCCCAGGCAGGCAATCCCACACCCTGCTCCACTTCACCACCACACTTCTACCTGTGCTAGGTGCTATGGGTGACAGGGGAAGTAGATAGGAAGATAGTGAGGGGAAGGAGCTCAGCACAGTGCTTGGCACATTGTAAGTGCTCAATAGATATTATAGTGTTTTGTAAATAGTGGGCCTGTCTATTCTATCTATTCAGCTGTGTATGTTATGTGCTGTGAGGACTACAAAATAAAGCAGTCTTTCCTCACATGTTTACAAGCTTAGGGAAATAATATAGACATAAACGTAGCAAAATATGTAATTAGAGCCCAGATGAGTGATGTGGCCTTCAGTCCAACCATAACCAGACACTCTACCTCTACATACAATTATCTCCCATTCTTGTACCACCCTGCAAAGTTTTGTTTTGTTTTTTTTTGACTGGGAAAATAATTTTATTTTGTTTGGCACAGTGGGCAGGGGTCCAGTCTTAGAACTTCTGGAATTGCATGTTGGTGCCAGCAGCCTTGGAGACCTTCACATTGAAGCATACCGTCTTGCTCAGGGGCCATCCCTCACCCACTGTGTAAATGTTGCCAATCTGGATGTCCCTGAAGCAGGGGGAAGGTGCACGGACGTGTTCTTGTGGTGCTTTTCGAAGTGGTTGTACTTTCGGATGTAGTGGAGGTAGTCTCGGCAGATGATAGTGGTCCTCTGCATCTTCAACTTGGTCACCAAGCCAGACAGGATCCTCCCTCAGATGGAGAAATTACCAGTAAAAGGGCATTTCTTGTCAATGCAAGTGCCCTCAGTGGCCTCCTTCGGTGTCTTGAAGCCCAGACTGATGTTCTTGTTGTATTGCGGGAGCTTCTCCTTGACAGTTTCTCCAAGCAGGACCCTCTTCTTATTTTGAAAGATGGTCAGTTGCTTTCTGTAGACACACTCAGTCTGAATGTCCGCCATCTTCCAAGCTGCCTGAAAAAAGGTTCTGCAAAGTATTTTTGTCCTCAATTTACAGATGAGGAATCTGAGACTCAGCATTTGTCTGTGGGCATGTAGTGGTGGGACCAGCATTCAAAGCCCTGTTAGTTTGATCCAAAGCCTGTGAAATACTGCAGTGGCTATACAGGAGAAAAGAATGGAGAATGGAGAAAAGAAGCACTGCTGTTACTCTCTAGGAAAAAGGAGCTGGGAAATATTTTAGGAACAGGGAGTGATACTGGAGTTGTACTCAGGAAGATCTGCCCCAAGGATGGATTGGATGTTTGAAATCCTGCCCCTGCCCCCAAAGAAATGTGAATGCTTGAACACTGCCGTGCCTGAGTCACGGCTCCACCCACATACTGGGGATTTCAATTTGAGCACATAGTAGAAGAGGGAGCTTGGTGCCACTGGAAAGGGCACTAAACTAGGAGGTTAGTTCTGGTTTTGTCATAGCTGCATGTCTGTTTCCTTCCTAGTGAAATGAGAATTCTAGTGCTGAGAATCTGGATTTTAATACAGCTGCTTAATTTGATACAGCAAGATGTTGCCAAAATGAGATTACTATATATTCTTGATTATAAGGAAATTTGGAAAAACTCTAGCCAATTTGAATAGATAAACTTTTAGGAAGAAAGATAGTTAGACAAATGTTTATTTAGAAAGGTGTTAATTTATATTAACACCTATAAAATTAAAATAACATTAAAATCAATGATATAATTTAGAAATAGTTCTTATTTCTAACGTTACATTTCATGGAGAAGCAGTTTTATTCAACTTTTTCACTTGCATGCTTGACATCCCTAGAGTTACCTTTTGAGTAATTTAACACTTTTTCCAGGAAAATCATTTTTATTTCTTAAGTTATTTGAGATAGAAAATTTAAGAGTTTTATTATAGAAATTTTCAAACACACCCAAAATAGAGAATGTTATAGTGTACCCCCGTATACCCATCACTTAGTTTTAATAATTATTAACATTTTGCTAATCTCATTTCATCTAGGTATTCTCTTACCAACCCTCCCTACCACACACACACACACACACACACACACACACACACACACACATTTTGGGGCTTCCTGTAGGACAAGTTTTTTTGTTTGGTTGTTTTTTTAATTTATTTATTTTTCATACAGCAGGTTCTTATTAGTTATCTATTTTACACATATTAGTGTATATATGTCAGTCCCAGTCTCCCAATTCATTCCCCCCACCCCCTGCTCTCCCCCCTTGGTGTCCATGCGTTTGTTCTCTACATCTCTGTCTCTATTTCTGCCTTGCAAACCAGTTCACCTGTACCATTTTTCTAGCTTCCACATATATGCATTAATATACGATATTTGTTTTTCTGACTTACTTCACTCTGTATGACAGTCTCTAGGTCCATCCACGTCTCTACAGATGACCCAATTTTGTTTCTTTTTATGGCTGAGTATTTTTTTTTCTTGAAGGATAAATTTATTAATTTATTGAGCAAATACTTATTGTACCAGGCATTGTACTTAACAGCACCGTTCCAGAGCTGCCTTGTTAGTCTGATTCTGCCTTTGCTGGGGAACCTGTCATCTGCTTGTGCAACATCACTCATGGGCCTCATCAGACAAGTTGTTTTAAAGAAAATACTAGACACCATTTCATTTTGCCCATAAGTATCTTATATGTCTTTCTCATTGCTAAGGACTTTAAAAAACCCATAAATTATCATGCCATTATTTACACTTAAAATTTACAATTATTCTTTAATACCGTCTAATACCCGCTAAATATTTAATCTTCCTTAATTGTCTCAAAAGTGTATTTTTACAGTTGGTTAGTTTGAATTAGCCCTCACACAAGGGCCACACATCGTCTCTTCTCTGTTATTCTTTTTTTTTTTTTTTTTTGGCCGCACTGAGCGGCATGTGGGATCTTAGTTCCCAGACCATGGATGGAACCTGCACCCCCTGCAGTGGAACCACAGAGTCTTAACCACTGGACCACCAGGGAAGTCCCTCTGTTACTCTTTAACACCTACCCTAATCCTCTCTCCCTTTTTCAAACACGTTTGTTAGAAACTTTGGGTAAAATATACCATATTCTGAATTTAATTTGTTCTTTGTGACGTCTTTAACTTGCTCTTCTAGCTCCCCTTTTTTTTGCAAAGCCTATAGATTAAGAGGCTTGCTTAGACTGAAAATAGTTTCAAGCAAGAATTTTTCATAGGTGGTGCCACGCTTGGGGGCATACGGTGTCAGGCTCTGACGTTTGTGGTGGTTCTAAGATTGATGAGTGAGTTCAGATGAGGTTGGCTCAACCCCTCCATGGGAAAGTTCCGCATCCACCTTTCACCAGGTGGTTTCAGCAGCCAGTTTCGTTCTTTGCCTAGATTCCATTATATCATTAGGGATAAGATAGGCACCTTTTGAACCTGTGTTTTATGCTGTCACTAGAAATTATGTAACAAGCCATCAGAACCCATTCATGTAATGTAACAGAACTTAAAGAAAAATTCATTCTGTAGCTGTACTTTTATCTGCACAATACAACTACCTCATTCTTTGTGTTTCTATTTTGCTTTTTAAAATGATGTTTAATTATTTAGAGCAACATCCAATGCTTAGGATTACAAAAGCATATCCCCAAGAATAATTATTAAATCTGTTTTAAATTTCTTTACTTCGTCCCTCTTTTTAAATACTGATTTAAATTTAAATTGTAGGGAGAGCTCTATAATTATTTTAGCATTAATTGAAGTTGTTTCAGGCTGATATGTTTTCATTTCTCATTTCTTTGTTGGGAAAATAAAGTAATTGAGAAAGTGTCTCATAAGATGAGATTTATAAGAACTTGCATGCAAGGTAACCTTGTTTCTGAGGAATAATTTTTGGGAACAAAATCTTTCCTTATACTCAGTTATTTATGGTGCTCTACTGAAAACTTCTTATTTTTTAAAATTTATCATGGTTTCATGAAACGCATATATCAAGAGTAAAGTTTAAAGAAGGAAGAAAACTAAGAAAATAGGATTCTCTTCACCTTTTCATTCTCAAGTCCTATAATTTATTTTGTGTGTGTATAACACCGTTGAGACCTCACAAGAGAAGTTTCTTTCAGATTTCAATATTAGGAAAAGTTGATGTTTTTTGCTTTCAATGGTAGAATTAGAATGTTCAGATATAACTGTACAAGGCTTTAATTATACATTCTCCCTTTTGTTTCATTTTATTTTCCTTTCTCTTCTCCCTCCACTATTTTTCTATCTCTCCTTGAATTTTTCATCTTAAAACAGATAATATCCTATTGTAGTGTATGCGTTTATGTAAGCAATCTAAAATTCATTTAGAAATGAGGGGAGGGTATAAATACATAAGGAAACCAATGAAAATACATGTGAGTACATGATCACAATTAGGTTCTCATTTCATTAATTTTCATAGGTGGAATCTTTAATAGTAAATTATTGGGTTGGCCAAAACGTTCAGGTTTTTCTGTAAGGTGTTGGAGAAAAACCCAAATGAACTTTTTGGTCAACCCAATACTTAAACTTTACAATTACTGAAACTTAACAGTTACTTAAACTTTTTTTTATTTACAGAAATTTAAGCATTTAAAATTAATTAATCTTAATTTTTAAATTTTTAGGATTATAGCTATGATTTATTGTGTATTTACTATGTTTTGGGCACTATGCAGAGTGCTTTACATGTATTATCTTATTTAACTTTCAGACAACAACCTTTTGTGGTACATGACCGTGAGAAAACTAAGGTATGGAGAGCTTTAGTAAATTTGCCCAAGATCAGAGGTTGGAGCCAGGATTTGGTTCTAGGCAGTCTGATTCCAGAGCCAGTAGTCCTATCCATTAAACAATATTATAGTATTCCCTAAAACTGTTTGCTTCAAAAAATACCAGTGCTTGTCCCACCCCCTGAGGTTGTGACTTAACTGGGCTGGGACCCAAAATTTTTAAAAGATTTCCAGGTGATTCTAATGTGCAGACAAGTTTGGAAACCATTGTAATACTGCTTTGCTTGGGACATAGCTGACACAATGGCCACCTGAGAGCTATTCCTTCCTGCCAGTTGATGAGATAACATCAAAAATGTGTTTCTAAAATGAAGCATGAAAGCTCTACCTGTGGGAGAAATTATAGCATGAAAGGGCAAAAGGAAATAGCATAATTCATTCGTATTACCAGCATTTGTAGAAGTTATTTTAGGATTAACTCAGTGTTATATTGACTCTGACTTGTGTATATAAAGCTGGAAACCAAGCTTGGTGATGCATCAAAATCCACAAAACAAGTGCTGTATCTTTCATGAGGGACAGCATGACTGTGTACAAGGGCATTTTTGTAGACTACTCTCCCCTCTTCCTTACGTCTGAGTCAGTTTAGCCTTAAAAGGAGACTAATAGAAAATAGCCGAACTCAAAATTTTCATTTACTTTTTTTTTTGTTTTTTTTTTAAGGTCATAGCCTATCTCCTAGTGGGCTGTAAACTCCTTGTAAAGAGAAACCGACTGTATCTTATAAATTTTGTTCTCTCAACTTTGGCACCAGGCTGCACATACTAGAAACCCAATCAATACCTGAGTGCTGTGTTTCCTACAGTGCTCCTACATTGATGCACTAAAGTTGTAACTAATAATTCTACCATTCATCTACTGTCTGCATCTATTATATGCAGGGTGTTTTACATACATGTCACTAATCTTTACACACACCTACCCATTATCCTCCTATCTGAGGAGAGGAAACTGAGTCTCAGAGAAGTTAAGGAATTTGCCCAAGATTGTACAGCTGAGTAAGTAACAAAACTGGGGTTTGAGCCATGTCTGTCTGATGCCAGAGCACACCCACTTTCCTTTACCCCAAACACTCCAGAGGGCGGACTCCCAGACGTGATTAAAAACTCCCAAGGAGAAACTGTCTGGAACAATTTGTCATAATGAGGCCTATTATAATAGGCCTTTGGATAATTTGGCCTGTATGATCGCCTATATTTTCCCATAGTAAAAAAAAAACTTCTAAACATAATTTTTTTTTTTTAAAGATTTAATTTTATTTATTTTTGGCTGCGCTGGGTCTTCGTTTCTGTGTGCGGGCTTTATCTAGTTACGGCAAGTGGGGGCTACTCTTCACTGCTGTGCGCAGGCTTCTGGCTTCTCTTGTTGCAGAGCACGGGCTCTAGGCGCACAGGCTTCAGTAGTTGTGACACACGGGCTCAGTAGTTGTGGCTCTAGAGTGCAGGCTCAGTAGTTGTGGCACATGGGCTTAGTTGCTCCACGGCATGTGGGATCTTCCCGGACCAGGGATCAAACCCATGTCCACTGTGCCACCAGGGAAGTTGCTCTAAACATGAATTTTAATTTGCTTCCATTTTGTCTGTTTTGAATAGTTCAGGTGTATCCAGCTTTCTACTGTTAAAGATACCGCCATTAACATTTTTGTGCATAAATCTTTGCCCACAGTTGGAATTATTTCTTTAGGGTACATGTTTAGAAGTAGAATTGGATTAAGGAGTATAAGCATTGCTGACTCATACTACCAAATTATTTTTCACAAAGTGTACTGATTTAAATATCCACCAGCAGCATGCAAGTACTCATTTCATCTTACCCCTCCAGCATTGTTTTTTTTTTTTTTGCTGCTCCTTGTGGCCTGTAGGATCTTAGTTCCCTGATCAGGGATTGAACCTGAACCTGTGCCCCCTGCAGTGGAAGCACAAAGTCTTAACCACTGGACCACCAGGGAAGTCCCTGCATTGTTATCCTTTGTAAAAAAATTTTGCTCATTTGATAGTTTTTAAAAATCTCATTTTTTATTTGCATTGTTTTGATTACAAGCAAGTTTGAACTTTTTCTTATGATTATTAGCCCTTTGTGTTTCCATAGATGAATTCCTCTTCTTTGTCCATTTAACTTTTGACACCTTCCTTAGTGTTTTCCTTATTCATCTATCCTTTTATACTCTTCAGTTATTAAGACTATAAAGCCTTTATCATTTTACCAAATATTTCTCCAAGTTTTTATTCTGTTTTATTTTTTGACACACAGAAGTTTTGTTTTAAATATTTTAATCTGTATGTTTCCTCTATCTTCTGTCACCTTTAATGCAGATTAAAATCCAGTGATTAAGTAGGTATTCTCTTATTTTTGCTCTAATTCAATTTTTTTTTAATTTAATCTTTGATTTACCTGTGGTTTACTCTGATAAAGTAGTGTGATATATTTAATTTGGTCTTTCCCCTAAATAGTTACTTTTCCTAGCTCCTTTGTTTATTGATTTGTAATGGCTATTTTTATCATATATTTGATTCTTACTGAATCTAATTTTTGCTTTTACTTTTCTTTTTGCAGATCCTAGTCCCTGTGACTTTGTAAGGAAATGGTAAGACTACAGATATAGTACCATTTTCCCAGACTTTACTAGCTGAATGGGGCACTCAATCTGGGGCATTTGAGGTGAAAGCCTGTCTTGGGGGTTTTGAGAAGATTCCTATGCTTTCCCTTTGTCATAAGGCCCTTTTCTCATGGTAATTCCTGTGGGAAAAAGGAAAGAAGAGAGGTGAAGTGATTAAAATGAAGATTTAGGAGAACTCTTCTTATATTCACTCAGTGCTTACTTGTTTGCTCAATGCTATGTGTGTCACATAATAGGGCTGAACCTTTAAGGGACTTGGGATTCTGCACTGACAATCTCATGTCATAGATTTTGTGAAGCTCCAAGTTAATGTATCCCAGTCTCCTCTTGCCTCTAATTCAAATTCAGTAGTTAATGAAATTTCAAGAAAGTGACCTCTATGAAAAAAAAATGTGTGTATGTGTGTACATACAGTGTATAAACTAGATGCCTCCTGAAAATAGATGCTTACTCTTGGTTTGGCTAAGATATACTTAGAAGAGGTAACAGAATAGAATCATTAAAGAGAAAATACCAAGGGTTCATATCAATGGCTCATATAGATGAGAAGTAAATAATATCAGATTTTATTTTATTTTATTTTATTTTTTTGCGTTACGTGGGCCTCTCACTGTTGTGGCCTCTCCCGTTGCGGAGCACAGGCTCCGGACGCGCAGGCTCAGCAGCCATGGCTCACGGGCCCAGCCGCTCCACGGCATGTGGGATCTTCCCAGAACGGGGCACGAACCCGTGTCCCCTGCATCAGCAGGCGGACTCTCGACCACTGTGCCACCAGGGAAGCCCAAGAGAGTGTTTTTAAAATGTCTTTGTTTTTACTGTTATACTACTTGTTGCTTTTGTTTTATTGCTTAATTTGGTTTGATTCTGTGAGAAAATTGTTCTATCTCCATTTTCTATCCCTGTCCCAGTCCTCTCAAACAATCTTGTTAAACAAATGTGCTGTACCTGATTGTTATAAAAGAAAATATTTTCTGAATATAAGCAAAATAGTCAAGTGTAAAAGAGCATTTTGACTGACAGAGAGAATTATTTGATTCAGACTTGAAATCATTTCCATAATTGTTGCTATATAAACATATATTTATTGCTCTGCACCTAAGGTAAGGATTTCCAAAACTTTCTTAGCTGTTGTCAAACTATAGGAGACTAATTATCAATGAAGACATGGAACAGCAAGGGAATCCTTATTAAAAAAAAAATTTGCCTTCAAGAGTTAAAATCCTTCGACCACATTTTCTTGTTTCTGCACAGGATCACGACTAGACATTGTGAGGTAATATAATACCTGAGAGAGAAGGGAAGCCTGCCTTAAGATGAAGAGATGTAGGTTGCAGATGTAGCTATGGTGACATAATACACAATAAGTGAATGAAAAGGAGAGATATTAATCAGACCTCCACATAGGATTAGCAGATGTTAATGAGATAATTTCCAATAGAAGTAACAATCCAATTTAAGTATCTATAGGAATAAACGAGGAAACTGTCAACTGTCTTGTGTAAAATGGTACATTAAAAGAATATTGTTTAGCTGATGAAGAAAAGGTAGGGAGGGAAATCTTGGCTTGGAGGTGATGATGGGAGCCAGAAGCTGACTTGCTTGCAAAGATTAATATATAATAAAATGTTCTGTCTGCACTAAGGCTTGCTGTTTTCCTCTACCAAGCCACCTCCCCTGGAGTTGGCTCAGGCTGTCTCAGCAGGGCTCAAACAGTACCTGCATGTCAAAACCATTGTTTTATTGAGTAAGGGTGTAGTTTTTTGGGGTTTTTTTTCCTTCTGGCAATGGACAGTGTCTTCATTGTTTCCTGACAGTAACATGTCTTAGGGATTGCATTGTATCAATTACATAGCAGATCTCAAACTTTCACCACGAAAGGATCTTTTGGTTATCTCAATCCACCACCACGATTTCATGTTTGGAAATATTTTTTGTTGTTATTGTTCATTATATTTGTTAACTTTAAAAAAAATTAAGGACATGCAAAAGTACTAAACAGAGTCTTCTATCCGCCTGAAGTAATGTATGGAGTTGATATAGTTCAGAAACAAATTTGGTGTTTTGGGGAGCCTCAACAGCCTGTTAGTGGGTGGTGTCAGATTCCATTTGATTTTCTGAGATGTTCTGAAGGTTGTGGACTCCCATTATTGTCTTCACAGATCTCCTAAGGTTTGGGGAACTTTAGGCTGGGAACCCTTGAGGTAAGCATCAGAGTAGTCCTGAGGGACAAAATGCAGATAAGGTTAGTTGCAATAGGAAAGGGGGTAGTTAGAAGAGTCCAGAATATGACACTGGGGGAAAAGGGTGTAGAAGCGGTATACTGTTCTTACTGCCTTCAAACCTGTATTTTACCTAGCAAACTCTTTGAGTGATAACACAGTTTAAACAATCTTAAATGTATTACTTTATCTGGTTTACTGATGGTTCCATGATTTTCCCTTATAAGATGCTTAAACTCAGTTTATATTTTAAACAATTAAATACCAATTCAATTCAATTCAATTAGCATTTACTGAGCGTTTACTATTATGCATGCAAGGTATCATACTAGGTGCTGTGAATGAGAAAGGAAAAAGGAACTAACATTTATTGAGTACTCACTCCATGGTTAGAATGTGCTAGGTACATAACCCTCCAAGATGGATATAGTTATTTTTATTTACAAATGAGGCTAACTGCACTGGCCTCCTGTTATTTTTCAGACATATAGGCATGCTTCTGCCCCAGGGTGTTTGCACTTGCTATCACTGCTTCAATGGGATGATCTTTTCTTGAAAAGTTTATATACCTTATCCTTGTTCAAATATAAGCTGATCAGTGATGCCTTCTTTGACCACCCTATTTAAAATTGCAACCCCGTTCCCCTCTACATACTCCTCATCCCCTTACTGACTTTATTTTTCTTTGTAGCTCTTATTGACATCTTATATACTGTGTATTTATTTTTTCATTATTGTCTTTCCGCCCTGACTTGAGGGCAAAGATTTTGTCTGTTTTGTTCCCCTATATACTCTCAGTCCTAGAACACTACTTGTTACATAGTAAGTGCTCAATAAATATTTGTTGAACAGATGAATGAAAGCTGAGAGAATTAAGTAACTTGCTCCGGGATAAGAAAATAGCACTTCATTTAAAAATAAGAAAACACAGAATATCCATTGTTGGTACTGGAATAATAATCTCTTACATGAGAAAAATGGTTGGATCAAACGTTCCATGTTTCTAAGATTGAGTGCTGCCACCATCACACTGGCCTCAGGGGAAATGTTCCATTGTTAATACTGTGGCCTGGGTGCGTGCCTAGAATCCTGACTTGCATTTCTCTGCTAGCACAGCTAAGGCAAGGCATTAAGGGGCAAATAAGTCATTACTAAAGGCTGAGGGACAACAAAAGTTGTTGAATTAAACAGAGAGTAACATGGAAATAGATAAACTGATTGAAAGATTTCAGCTTGATCTTCAGGATGGATGGCCCAGTTTTGTGACTGTACAACCTCGGGAGTTCCTGTTAATCCCCCCTTGCCTCCTCCCACTTTTTAAAAGGAGCTTCATGATGCATCAATCACCATTTAATTAGGAAGACTTCATGTAAGGGTTTGCCCGAATCCTACCTGACACCAGGCAGGGCCAGAGCTTATTTTAACATAAAGAGTTTAGAGCTTATTAGAGAGCTCAGGCAAGTGTTAGGGAGAATGCTTTTCCTCTCACCTGCCTTTTTGTACATAGAAGCACTTTCCTTGAGTATTTCTGGCCTCTTTCCTTATCCCATAATTAGACCCCCCAGGGGGTAGAAGTGACATTTGTTTGATGGGATTGGGAGAGAGAACTGGTCACTTCTGGGTCCTCTCTCTCTGGGACCTGCTTATCTACACTGAATGATCTTTGTGATCTGCTTTCTGTCACATAGCAAACTTAGCCTCTGAAGGGGGAGGCTTGCAGCCTTGGGGGACAAGTTCAATACAGGGATGTCAGGGATCTGCAGGACTCTCTTCAATATCATCTTATCAATAACAGAGGAAGTATTTTTTTTCTACTTGTCTGACTTCTGTGCCTATTTTTCAGTTAGTTACTAATTGTGGTAGGCAAAAAGCGTTGTTATTTATTGGGTCCTTCAAACTCCAAGCAAGTACATAAATAATTATAACATGAGCTATAGTAAAATATGTGGTGTATTAGTCTGCATAGGATAGGCAATGCTGCAGTAACAAACAAGGTACAAAACTCTCAATGACTAGATGCAATAAAAGTGTATTTACCCCTCATGTCACGATCCAGTGTGAGTTAGCTGGCTGTGCTGTACAGAATATGTAGTTTCTAGGGTCACTGCAACAGGAAAAGAGAGAGGGAGGAGGAGGACACTAGTTCTCTCTCTTTTATAAAAAAATTTTTATTGAAGTATAGTTGATTTACAATGTTGTGTTAGTTTCTGCTGTATAGCAAAGTGAATCACTTATACATATACACATATCAACTCTTTTTTTTTTTAAGATTCTTTCCCCATATAGGTCATTACAGAGTATTGAGTAGAGTTCCCTGTGCTATACAGTAGGTTCTTATTAGTTATCTATTTTATATATAGTAGTGTATATATGTCAATCCCAGTCTCCCAATTTATCCCTCCCCATCCCCCCCGCCAGGAAACTAGTTCTTAAGTGCATTGCCCTGGAGTGATACCCAACACTTCTGCTGAACGTAGACATAAGTGGTCACATGGCTTCAAACAACCGCAAAGGAGGCTGGGAAATGTAAAGGATCACATGGATACTTGGGGAGCACAAACTGTGTCTGCTATCAGTGGATTCAGAATAGTCAGGGAAGGTCCAAGGGAGCAGAGTAGGGCAGAACAGGGGATGAGCAGTACCCAGAGTATATTTTGCCTGTTTCATAGTTTTCTCAAAGCCAGATATTCTGTCTGAAATTTATCTATACAGTCTCTTCAGAATCCAATGCCATCAAGCCATTTACAAAATTATTTAAATTACTTAATATGAAAATTGTGGGAGTTTGCCATTAAGTGTGCATTTTACCTGGGTTCTTCTGGAGGCAATATGCTCTTGGTTATATTGTATATATATATTATCTTTGTTTTATTATGTACTGTATTTTTAATGATTTTAGAAGTGAGTATTTTGGGTCCACAATATTTTTGAATACTTTGCACTTTTTAGCACTCTTCAAATCACATAAAGTAGAGCATGTGGAAAGGAGGGCCTCTGGAGTGTGGAGTTGCGGACTTTGGAGAAGCTGCTGGCCTCACTGAATGATGGAACAACCTACTGAAGGCACAGCTGAAGCAGCAGCTCAGATATAATTCTTTTTGAGGATGGTGCCTACAGACTCTAGGACAAAGTATCTACTTTGAATCAAATAAATTGATGTGGTTCTGTGGCCCAATAAGAAGAATACAGTGGTGACCAGGCCCTCCCATCAGGAAACTTGCTCAAGCCTCTTAGATAGCCTCATCCACCAGAGAACAGACAGCAGAAGTAAGAAGAACTACAATCCTGCAGCCTGTGGAACAAAAACCACATTCACAGAGAGATAGACAAGATAAAAAGGCAGATGGCTATGTACCAGATGAAGGAACAAGATAAAACCCCAGAAAAACAACTAAATGAAGTGGAGATAGGCAACCTTCCAGAAAAAGAATTCAGAATAATGATAGTGAAGATGATCCAGGACCTCAGAAAAAGAATGGAGGCAAAGATCGAGAAGATGCAAGAAATGTTTAACAAAGACCTAGAAGAATTAAAGAACAAACAGAGATGAACAATACAATAACTGAAATGAAAAATACACTAGAAGGAATCAATAGCAGGATAACAGAGGCAGAAGAATGGATAAGTGACCTGGAAGACAGAATGGTGGAATTCACTGCCGTGGAACAGAATAAAGAAAAAAGAATGAAAAGAAATGAAGACAGCCTAGGAGACCTCTGGGACAACATTAAACATAACAACATTCACATGATAGGGGTCCCAGAAGGAGAAGCGAGAGAAAAAAGACACAAGAAAATATTTGAAGAGAGTATAGTAGAAAACGTCCCTAACATGGGAAAGGAAATAGCCACCCAAGTCCAGGAAGCGCAGTGAGTCTGATACAGGATAAAGCCAAGGAGAAACACGCCAAGACACATAGTAATCAAAATGGCAAAAATTAAAGACATTATTGAAAGCAGCAAGGGAAAAACGACAAATAACATACAAGGGAACTCCCATAAGGTTAACAACTGGTTTCTCAGCAGAAACTCTACAAGCCAGAAGGGAGTGGCATGACATATTTAAAGTGATGAAAGGGAACACCCTACAACCAAGATTACCCAACAAGGATCTCATTCAGATTGGAGGGAGAAATCAAAAGCTTTACAGACAAGCAAAAGCTAAGAGAATTCAGCACCACCAAACCAGCTCTACAACAAATGCTAAAGGAACTTCTGTAAGTGGGAAACACAAGAGAAGAAAAGGACCTACAAAAACAAATGCAAAACAATTTAAAAAATGGTAACAGGAACATACATATCAATAATTACCTTAAACATAAACGGATTAAATGCTCCAACCAAAAGACACAGGCTCACTGAATGGATACAAAAACAAGACTCATATATGCTGTCTACAAGAGACCCACTTCAGACCTAGGGACACATACAGACTGAAAGTGAGGGGATGGAAAAAGATATTCCATGCAA
Source organism: Tursiops truncatus (assembly GCF_011762595.2). Classification (NCBI taxonomy): domain Eukaryota; kingdom Metazoa; phylum Chordata; class Mammalia; order Artiodactyla; family Delphinidae; genus Tursiops; species Tursiops truncatus. Next base: position 75,563,817 of record NC_047038.1, read on the forward strand.
ATGGAAATCAAAAGAAAGCTGGAGTAGCAATACTCATATCAGATAAAATAGACTTTAAAATAAAGAATGTTACAAGAGACAAGGAAGGACACCACGTAATCATCAAGGGATCAACCCAAGAAGAAGATATAACAATTATAAATATATATGCACCCAACATAGGACCACCTCAATACATAAGGCAACTGCTAACAGCTATAAAAGAGGATATAGACAGTAACACAGTATAGTGGGGGACTTTAACACCTCACTTACACCAATGAACAGATCATCCAAACAGAAATACTAAGGAAACAGAAGCTTTAAATGACACAATAGACCAGATAGATTTAATTGATATTTATAGGACATTCCATCCAAAAACAGCAGATTACACTTTCTTCTTAAGTGCGCATGGAACATTCTCCAGGATAGATCACATCTTGGGTCACAAATCAAGCCTCAGTAAATTTAAGAAAATTGAAATCATATCAAGCATCTTTTCTGACCACAACGCTATGAGATTAGAAATGAATTACAGGGAAAAAAACGTAAAAAACACAAACACGTGGAGGCTAAGCAATACGTTACCAAATAACCAAGAGATCACTGAAGAAATCAAAGAGGAAGTAAAAAAATACCTAGAGACAAATTACAATGAAAACACGATGATCCAAAACCTGTGCGATGCAGCAAAAGCAGTTGTAAGAGGGAAGTTTATAGCTATACAAGCCTACCTCAAGAAACAAGAAAAATCTCAAATAAACAATCTAACCTTACACCTAAAGGAACTAGAGAAAGAACACACAAAACCCAAAGTTAGTAGAATGAAAGAAATCATAAAGATCAGAGGAGAAATAAATGAAATAGAAACAAAGAAAACAATAGCAAAGATCAATAAAACTAAAAATGGGTTCTTTGAGAAGATAAACAAAATTGATAAACCTTTAGCCAGACTGATCAAGAAGAAGGAGAGGACTCAAATCAATAAAATTAGAAATGAAAAAGGAGAAGTTACAACAGACACCACAGAAATACAAAGCATCCTAAGAGACTCTTACAAGCAACTCTATGCCAATAAAATGGACAACCTGGAAGAAATGGACAAATTCTTAGAAAGGTATAATCTTCCAAGACTGAACCAGGAAGAAATAGAAAATATGAACAGACCAATCACAAGCAATGAAATTGAAACTGTGATTAAAAATCTTCCAACAAACAAAAGTCCAGGACCAGATGGCTTCACAGGTGAATTCTATCAAACATTTAGAGAAGAGCTAACACCCATCCTTCTCAAACTCTTCCAAAAATTGCAGAGGAAGGAAAACTCCCAATCTCATTCTATGAAGCCACCATCAGCCTGATACCAACACCAGACACGGATACTACAAGAAAAGAAAATTACAGACCAATATCACTGATGCAAAAAACAGAATATGGATGCAAAAATCCTCAACAAAATACTAGCAAACAGAATCCAACAACACATTAAAAGGATCATACACCATGATCAAGTGGGATTTATCCCAGGGATGCAAGGATTCTTCAATATACGCAAATCAATCAATGTGATACACCATGTTAACAAATTGAAGGATAAAAACCATATGGTCATCTCAATAGATGCAGAAAAAGCTTTTGACAAAATTCAACACCCATTTATGATAAAAACTCTCCAGAAAGTGGGCATAGAGGGAACCTACCTCAACATAATAAAGGCCATATACGACTAACCCACAGCAAACATCATTCTCAATGGTGAAAAACTGAAAGCATTTCCTCTAAGATCAGAACAAGACAAGGATGTCCACTCTCACCACTATTATTCAACATAGTTTTGGTAGTCCTAGCCACAGCAATCAGAGAAGAAAAAGAAATAAAAGGAATACAAATTGGAAAAGAAGAAGTAAAACTGTCACTGTTTGCAGATTTTATTATACTATACATAGAGAATCCTAGAGATGCCACCAGAAAACTACTAGAGCTAATCAATGAATTTGGTAAAGTTGCAGGGTACAAAATTAATGCACAGAAATCTCTTGCATTCCCATACACTAATGATGAAAAATCTGAAAGGGATATGAAGGAAACACTCCCATTTACCACTGCAACAAAAAGAATAAAATACCTAGGAATAAACCTACCTAGGGAGACAAAAGACCTGTATGCAGAAAACTATAAGACACTGCTGAAAGAAATTAAAGGTGATACAAACAGATGGAGAGATATACCATGTTCTTGGATTGGAGCAATCAATATTGTGAAAATGACTATACTGCCCAAAGCAATCTACAGATTCACTGCAATCTCTATGAAATTACCAATGGCATTTTTTACAGAACTGGAACAAAAAAATCTTAAAATTTTTATGGAGACACAAAAGACCCCAAATAGTCAAAGCAGTCTTGAGGGAAAAAAACGGAGCTGGAGGAATCAGACTCCCTGACTTCAGACTATACTACAAAGCTACAGTAATCAAGACAATATGGTACTGGCACAAAAACAGAGATATAGATCAATGGAACAGGATAGAAAGCCCAGAGATAAACCCATGCACCTGTGGTCAACTAATCTATGATAAAGGAGGCAAGGATATACAATGGAGAAAAGACAGTCTCTTCAATAAGTGGTGGTGGGAAAACTGGACAGCTACATGTAGAAGAATGAAATTAGAACACTCCCAAACACCATACACAAAAGTAAACTCAAAATGGATTAGAGATCTAATTGTAAGCTTGGACACTGTAAAACTCTTAAAGGAAAACATAGGAAGAATACTGGGTTGTTTTTTTTTTTTTTTTTTTTTTTTTTTGCGGTACACAGGCCTCTCACTGTTGTGGCCTCTCCCGTTGCAAAGCACAGGCTCCAGACACGCAGGCTTGGCGGCCATGGCTCACGGGCCCAACCACTCCACAGCATATGGGATCCTCCCAGACCGGGGCACAAACCCATGTCCTCTGCATTGGCAGGCAGACTCTTAACCACTGCACCACCAGGGAAGCCCAGGAAGAACACTCTTTGATGTAAATCATAGCAAGATCTTTTTTTGATCCACCTTCTAGAGTAATGGAAATAAAAATAAACAAATGGGACCTACTGAAACTTAAAAGCTTTTGCACAGCAAAGGAAACTACAACCAAGATGAAAAGACAACCCTCAGAATGGCAGAAAATATTTGCAAATGAATCAACAGACAAAGAATTAATCTCGAAAATATATAAACAGCTCATGCAGCTCAATATTAAAAAAAAAAAACAACCCAATCCCAAAATGGGCAGAAGAACTAGATAGACATTTCTCCAAAGAAGACACACAGATGGCCAAGAAGCACATGAAAAGCTGTTCAACATCACTAATTTTAGAGAAATGCAAATCAAAACTACAATGAGGTATCACCTCACACCAGTTAGAATGGGCATCATCAGAAAATCTACAAACAAATGCTGGAGAGGGTGTGGAGAAAAGGGAACCCTCTTACACTGTTGGTGGGAATGTAAATTTATACAGCCACTATGGAGGACAATATGGAGGATCCTTAAAAAACTAAAAATAGAATTACCATATGACCCAGCAATCTCACTACTGGGCATATACCCAGAGAAAGCCATGATTCAAAAAGAGTCATGCACCACAATGTTCATTGCAACACTATTTACAATAGCCAGGTCATGGAAGCAACCTAAATGCCCATCGACAGATGAATGGATAAAGAAGAGGTGGTACATACATACAATGGAATATTACTCAGCCATAAAAAGGAACAAAATTGGGTCATTTTTAGAGACTTGAATGAATCTAGAGAGTGTCATTCAGAGTGAAGTAAGTCCAAAAGAGAAAAACAAATGTCGTATATTAACGCATATATGTGGAACCTAGAAAAATGGTACAGATGAACTGATTTGCAGGGCAGAAGTTGAGACACAGATGCAGAGAACAAACTTATGGACACCAAAGGGGGAAAGTGGCATTGATATTGGGATTGATATATATATACACTAATATGTATAAAATGGATAACTAATAAGAACCTGCTACATAAAAAAAAAAGAAAATTAAAAAAAATCACATTAAATAAGACATTGGTTTTTCTTTCTTCCTCTAATGAGATTTGTTTGAGTAGGAGTCATCTAATGTAATCATATTTGTTAAACATTCTCTTTGAATTAATCAGCTGGTATTTGTTAGTTCTTTTTCTAGGAAGAGAATTCAAGATCTTTCTAGGCCTAAGAAACAATGGGGAGCCCCAGATAGGTAAGGCAATATTATGTAGTCTTGTGTGTGATGATGTATTCCTTACATTAAGTAGGTAAGTATTATTCTTACCTGTCCACTAACTGGATCCACTGAATCAATATTTTCACCTCAGTTGAGTCAACACATAGAAGGCAAATCCTAGGTCATTGATTCTCAAATTTGACTGCACACTGGAATCACCTGGAAAATTTTAAAACTGACTGATGCTTGAGTCCTGTTCCCAGAAATCCTGACTCATTTGGCCTAGGGTGCAGCATAGGCTTCAGGAGTGTTAAAAGCTCCCCAGATGATTCCAATACGCTGATGGCTAGTGAAAACACAGAGAGAAAAGCTCCCCAGATGATTCCAACCGCTGTCCCAGGGCATTATTCCACACTCACGTGAAACACTTGTGTCTATCCTCCAAGTTCAACTTTGTTGCTTCTAACAGCTGGTCCTGCTGTCTCTAAGTCCCTGCCTAGAGCATATCTGTGTTCTAGATTTCCAGCAGGCTGGACCCACTGTCTTTCCACTTTTGGTCACAGGACTCCCCCTTTTCTTTTTTGGCTCCCAAGTGAAGCCTGATTTTTTTTTTTCTTTTTTCTGATCTCCTATTGCTTTTTTATTTTTTTAATTAATAGATTTTATTTTTTAAAGCAGTTTTAGATTTACAGAAAAACTCAACAGAAGTACAGAGAAAGTTTCTATATTACCACCCACTAGTTTCCCCTGTTATTAACATTATTATCTTGCATTAATGTGATACACTTGTTACAATTAATGAATGAATATTGACACATTATTATTCACAAAAGTCTGTAGTTTACATTAGGGTTCACTTTTTGTGTTGTACAGTTCTATGGGTCTTGACAAATGCATAATGTCATATATTCATTACTACATTATTATACAGAATAGTTTCAGTGCCCTAAAAATTACCTGTGCTCCACTTATAGATCCCTTCCCTCTCTCCCTCTTCTTCAGACCCCTGGTGACCACTGATCTTTTAACTATATCTATAGTTTTCCATTTTCCAGATTGCCATATAATGTTGGAATTGTACAATGTGTAAATTTTTCAGACAGGCTTCTTTCACTTAGAAATATGCATTTAGGGTTCCTCCATGGCTTTCATTTCAGCAGCAATTTCTTTTCAGCATTGAGTAATATTCTGTAGTCTGGATGTACCACAGTTTATCTGTTCACCTACTGAAGGACATGTTGGTTGGTTCTGATTTTTGGCAGTTTTGAATAAAGTTGCTATAAGTATTCATATGCAGGTTTTGTGTAGATACAAGTTTTCACCTCATTTGGGTAAATACCTAGGAGTGCAATTACTGGATCATATGGTAAGAATATGATCTTAGCTTTGTCGGAAACTACGAAACTGTCTTCCAGAGTGTCTGCACCATTCCCACCAGCAATGAATGAAAGTTCCTGTTGCTCCACAGTGTCATCAGTGGTTTATATTTTAGCCCTTCTAATAGGTGTGTAGTGCTATCTTATTATTTTAATTTGCAATTCCGTAATGACATGATGATGAGCGTATTACATATGCTTATTTGCCATCTGTATATTGTCTTTTGTAAAGTGTCTATTCAGATCTTTTGCCCACTGATCAGGTTGTTTTCTTATTGTTGAATTTTAAGAGTTCTTTGTATATTTTGAATACCAGTATTTTATCAGATGATATAGACTGAATGTTTATGTCCCCTTAAAATTTATATGTTGAAATCCCAACCCCCAGTGTGATGGTATTTGGAGGTGGGGCCTTTGGGAGTTGATTGGGTCTGACCACCTGGTACAGTGCTTTACCCAAACTGGGAGCACAGTGTAGATAAGTGGCATGCCCATTTTTTGCTGACCTGACTATAAATTACAGTGTTAACTACATGTTGGCAGAAATAGAACTATCTCTAATAGGTTCATTTTTGGTCAGCATCTTTTAAGACAGTAGATACAACAGTCTTGTTCTTACTTCCATAAGTAGTTTATTCAGCTTCTGATGTCTGGAAACTGTAAAATTTTGTAATAGAGATAGTTCTTGAAGTGAAGTAAAATTAGTAGAGAAGACATCAAGAGCCTTTTCTAAGATGCCAATTAGCAGTGAATTTCTTACCATTATATTTTTCTGCTTTTTAACAGAAAACTGTTTTGGGGAAATCAAGATCCTATTCGCCCTGTTTCCCGGAATGCTTTGAAGGCTCAACTGACCAAAAGACTTGAGAACCTTGCCCAGCCTAAGGAAGTCTCCCACGAATATGTACCTAACAGGTTAGTATTTGTGTGTTATCAGGAACACAAATTTATTGGGGATTAGGGATTCTATATCTGTTTCCAATCTGATGCTACAGTAAAACTTTTCCAGAGCAACATCTAATATTTAGCTGTTGCAGACTTGTATTATATTTTATAGTGTCTTGGCTTATCACAAGTTTGATTTTTTAATAAAATAAGGTAGTATGCAAGGATATGTACCATATATAACACTGTTGTGGGTGAACTTATTTGTGCATGAAACTGTGAATTTTGTATACCACCCATGGGCATGGTTACCATAAGTTAATTAGGGCATCTAAAGGTAATAATGTTAAGACTTTTGACGCCCATTGCAAATTTGTTTTTGGTGCATGTTTGTTGAATGACTGGACTTTCTGCTGGTTGACTCTTTGAGGAAAGATGGTGAGGTGTAGGGAAGATGGGTACAGGCAGTGAGGGAGTTTAAAGTAAAGAAAAAAGTGAAGATGCTATTATTTATCTGAAATTTGGTTTCCATGATAATTGAGGTAGCCATTTCTCTCCTCTTTCAATATACAACTTTAGTCAAAAGTCAGCAAACTTTTTCTGGAAGGGGCCAGATATAAAGTTGGCCATTAAATATCTGCACCAACTACTCAACTCTGGGAAAGCAGGTACAGACATATGTAAACCGAGAATGCCTGTGTTCCAATAAAATTTTAGAATTTTTGCATCTGTGTTCATGAGGGATATTGGTCTGTAGTTTTCTTGTAATATCTTTGTTTTTTGTAATGTCTTTGTTTATGGCAATGCTGTCCTCATAGAATCAATCGGAAAATGTATAGAATTGGTATTTATTACTTCTTCTCTGTGGGCTCCAATTACACATTAGGCTGCTTGGATTTGTCCTACAGCTCATTGAATCTGTTCTCTTTCCCTCTCTTTCTGTTTTATTTCTCTCTGTGTTTCCACTAGCCATTTTCTCTGTAGTATATAATATACTATGAATCCTATCCAGGGTAATTTTTATTTCATGTGTCATAGTTTTTATCACTAGAAGTTCAATTTGGGTATTTTTTATATCTTATCTCTACTTGCTCAATTTTTTAATCTCCTTGCCTACTAATTCTATACTATGTCATTTGTGGGTCTGTTTCTAGGGATTGATTTTTCTCATTATTGGTAATAATTTGCTGCTTTTATATGTTTGCTGCTTTTTTTATATGTGGGAAATGCTTATGCTATAATATTAAGTGAAAAAAATTAAATAGAAAACTGTATTATGATATGATCCTCTTTTTATTTTTAATAATGTTTATTCATCAAACATGTCATGATCTTTACCATCTCAAGACCTTATTCATATTTCTCCCTCTGCCTGCAATGCTTACAAGACTTTCTGGTCCTTAGGTCTCAGCATAGGTCTCAGCTTTTCAGAGGGACTTTCCTGACTGCTTTTCTCCACATAACATTCCACCTCCTCACAAACCTACTCGGAAAGCCTCTATCTCTGTTGCATAGCCAGTGCCCTTCATAGCACTTATCACAACTATCTACCGAATTTTTGCTATTCTCCTCCCAACATAGAGAAGAAGCTCCAAGAAAGTAGTGATTTTGTGTCTGTCTTACTTTCTGCTCTCTCCTTAGTGCCTAACAGTGCCTGGTGCTCAATAAGTATTGAGTGTATGAGTCAGGAAATATTTTTCCAAAGTATTGTTGTCTCTGAATGGCAGGATAATATATGCTTTTTGTTTTTCTCTCTTAAACTTTTCTTGCTCTTACAAAGTTTCTATAATGAATATTTATCTCTTTTACAATGAGAAAAATGCAGAGTACTCTATATTAAAATAATATTTGAGTACCTGCTACATTGATGGAATGGTGAGACTTGGGTGTGTAAATGACTACAAGACAGGAGAAGCACCTAAAGGCAGCAGCTGTACATTCTATTAATATAGAGTATCTATAAGCAGAAAAGATATGTACACATGAAACTTAGAATTAATATACAAGTTAGTTAATAAAATTTTATTTGAATAGTGCTTTGTAACTTAATTAACTGACTTATATTGTCTTATTTAATCTTCATAACCACCATAAGATGTATTATTTTCTCCATCTTCTAGAATGCTCATGTACTTCTGGTTGTTGGCAGAGTAAGGCATAAGTATTATGGTTTGGTGTTAGCCACTCCCACCTCAGAGAATGTTGAATAATTGAGTTATGTCTCTGGTGTCCTCCCATCTTTCTTCTTCTTCTTTTTTTTGTTTGTTTGTTTTATTTGCTTCTTGGACTTCTACCCTTTGCCCTACTCTCCAAGAGCATCTTTCTTTTGTGCTGCTCACTCCTTCCTTCCACCCACTGTGCCCTCCTTTCTTGGGTCTGATCTCTTCCAAATGCCCCCCTGTTCAAAATCACCTCTTCCTTCTCTGTCTCCAATTCCCAAACTGAACTCCCAGTTCCTGCAAAAGGCAAATCCCAGGTAAGTGCTGGAGGTTCTCTGCCTGTCAGAGCTTGGCTGTGTATGTGGGTGGCAGTGGCTGAGTCAGCTCTGTCAGGCAGTAGAGCCAGGGCTGCATAGTCTCAAGCCCCTTAAAAGGAGATGTGTGATGGTATAGATGGGTCTCAAGTCTGAGTGGTCAAAAGCAAGGGAAATACAGGCTTAAACCCAGACCAAGGCTTATATTAGCAACCAGCAGACAGAAGCCTGGGCAGATGAACGCAGAGCCATATCTATGAATGTCCTAAAGGAGCAGAGGTCCTTTGGAAAATAATAGAAGCAGGAGTGGGACTACGATCTAAATTAACGCCAGGTTAAAGTAGTCAATATCACTTCTTTTTCCACTAATGATAATATTTTGATAAAGGAAAGATTGAAGGGCAGGAGTGATAAGAAGAACAATATTATTATCTTAAATAAAATCTTAATAAACAGAGCCTGATAATGATTAAATAATCTACAAACCATGATCAAGTAGCATTTATTCCTAAGCTCAGAGGTCTTTAACATAAAGAAAAGCATCATGTAATTTATCCTATTAACTAAAAATTTAGTAAAAATATTTAAATTGTCTATATAGATGCTAAAGAAAATATTTTATTTAAAAAGCAGCAAATTTTCTCTTCATCAGGGTAATTTTTGGTCTATTTAGAAAATGAACTTCATTTATTACAGAAAATTGTCTGTTTTAGAATAGGATATTAGAAGACAGCTGAAAACTTGATGGCTTATAACTGTTTCTAATTTCTCCCTATGTAGAAAATAGCTCAGCAGCGAAGGGATAAACTGTCATACCCACTCCCCTAGACCTGGGGGATGGGGGTCAGTGTTGGAAATTACTATGGTAATTTGAATTCATGTCTGTTTCGTTCACTTCTTTTCTCTTTTACAACTTGCAGGGTTCAGTATTATTACAGCTGCGGTAGAGAGTCTGTAATCTGGGAGATCCCTTCTCCTGCACTGCTTGGCCAACCTTCCAAAAGGATCCAGAAGCTGGCACAGCCCAACAGATTCAAGAAAGGGTATCTAATAAATAGGTAAAGTACCTTGAGAATCTCCATAAATTCTCATCTAATTTGGTGAATGTCACAATATTGTTGTTCTAATTTTAGTGTCTGCAATTTCATAAAATAGAAGTCCACTTGTGTTTCAAAGCATCAGGGTGAAAAATCAAATATTTGCAGCAATTGTGGGTAATCAGAAGATCATCATCAATAATTACATTTGACTCAAATTGTAGTGAAGCGAAAATTCACACTAAACTTACCACTGTCAGACAATTTAAAAATATGCAAATGAAACATTACAGGTTTTTTCAATTCATGTTCTCTTACGCCTCTGTGACTGCAAATGCTCTTCCTTCTGCTTTAAATTCTGAAATTCTCCTTGTCTTTAAAAGACAGATTAGGAAATTCCCTGGTGGTCCACTGGTTAGGACTTCATGCTCTCACTGCTGAGGGCCTGGGTTCAATCCCTGCTGGGGGAACTAAAATGCCATAAGCCATGCAGCATGGCCAAAGAAAAAAAGAGCTTAGGTGTTACTTTCCACATGGGAGTTAAGATTGTGATAAGGTTATTGGAAAACATGTTAGGTTGCATTAGTGGAATATGTACACTGTACACGTTCCACCAAGTGTGGAGTGTGATAGTACTACTGTACACTACTTTAATCAGAACACATTACATATGTGTGTCCACTTACGGATGTTATACCTGAAGAAACTGATAATAAATTTGAGGCTATTCAGAGGTGACGAATGAGATGTTGATTCTTCTGGAAGCTATGTTATATGAACAATAGTTAAGAGAAATAATATGTTTAGCTTAGAGAAGACACCTAAGTAGCAGTGATAGCTATGTTTCAAGGGTCAGCATCTGAAAGAGGAAAGGGAAGTCAAAGTAAAATTACTTAGAACTAGAAGTAGAACAAGGAATTTACAGAGCAGCTGATGTCAGCTAAGTGTAGAAAAATATTTCTGGTAGCTATGCAGTAATGGAGGCGTTTATTTGGAAAGGTCAACTGCCAACTCCACCCAAATCCCTGAAAATGTTCAAGCACAAACTGGAATGATGACTATACATGGATTTTAGAAAAGATTCCTGTATTCAGGCATAGGTTGAACTGGACAACTTGAGTCTTTTTCCATCATAGAATCCAGCAAAAGTGGCCCAATTCCTCCACAAAATTTGCTTATTTGTCAGTTTATTAAATAAAATCTGTTAAGTTAGTTAAAATATGCATGTAAATCTGGTAAAGATCTGTATCTATAAACTAGAAGAATACTTTAATTATCTGTTACCAATTTTTGAGACATCTGAGATTGACATTTCATATAAGTGAAACCCCCTTGAGTGCTAAAACTTCCTGTATTTTTAGAAGTTTGTTTCCCTGCTTTCCTAAGGAGATTCTTTTGATACTGAACATACATGTAACCTTTTTCCATTGGCTTGAGATATTTATTATGAATATCAACTATCACATAATGATTTAATTTGATAAACCTCTCAGAAAGTGTTTAAGTATGAAGCACATTGCTTAGGCTAAGTGGTCTGACCTCTTTAGATTATGATATTCACTTTTCATAGTTTTCCTGTCATTTCTCTTTTTATTGGGAGAATAGTCTCTAAGTAGCCTCTTTTCTGATCTTTTGTGCTCTGGAAACAGATAACCAAGCTTGTTCAGAATTGTATGAGGGGGAAAATGCAAGTGCTTAATGAAGACACACAGGGTTGTCCAATAAATGTACTACATGAGCCTGGACTTTGTGACATATATTTTAGCTGATTCACTAGAGGGCTCAACAGTAGATTTGAGCAGTCAGGAGAAAGAATCAGCAAACTTAAAGATAGATCAGTGAAGATGATCAAGTCTGAGGAACAGAAAGAAAAAAGAATAAAATAAAATAAACAAAGCCTCAAAGCCCTGTAAGACAGCATCAAGGGTATTAACATATTGATAATGGGAATTTCATAAAGAGAATAGAGAGATAAAGGGGCAGAAGGAATATTTAAAGAAACAATGGCCAAAAGCTTCCCAGCTTAGATGAAAAACAACCTTCACATCCAGGTAACTCAACAAACTCCAAGTGTGATATACTCAAAAAGATCTACAACCTGACGCATCATAATCAAACTGTCCACCATCAAAGACAAAGAGAGAATCTTGAAAGCAGCAAGAGAAGTGACTCATCATATGCAAAGGATCTGCAATAAGATTAACAGGTGACCTCTCATCAGAAACCATAGAGGCCAGAAGGCAGTGGCATGACATATTTAAAGCACTGAAAGAAAAATACTGTCAGCCAAGAATACTCTAGCTAACAAAATTATCCTTCAAAAATAAAAGAAATTAAGACATTTCCAGTTAAACAAAAACTGAGAAAATTCATCACAGCAGACCTGCTTTACAGTAAATACTAAAGGGAGTCCTTCAGGCTAAAATGAAAGGACACTAGACAATAACTTGAATCCACATGAAATAAAGAAATAAAATTGAGTTAACTACATAGGTAAATATAAAAGATAGTATACATGTATTTTTCTGTTTGTAACCCTTTTATTCTCCTACATAAGGACAGCTGCATAGGACTTCCCTGGCAGTCCAGTGGTTAAGACTCCATGCTCCCAATGCAGGGGGTGCAGGTTCAATCCCCGATCAGGGAATGAATATCCCACATGCCGCGTGGCATGGGCAAAAAAAAAAAAAAGACAACTGCATAAAGCAATAATTATAAATCTGTGTTGATGGACATACAATGTATTAAAAAACAGCCCAAAGAGGGGAGGGAATGGAGTGATATTAATCTGAATTAGATTGTTATAAGTTAAGATATACAGGGTAACAACTAAGAAAATAATTTTTAAAATATAGTAAAAGAAATAACAAGGAACTTAAAGGGTACACTAGAAAATATCTAACATGGAAGAAGGGAGGAATGGAGGAATAGAGGAATAAAAAGATGTAACATGTGAAAAACAAAAGCAAAATGGCAAGCATAAATTCCATGTTATGAGTAATTGCATTAAATGCAAATGAACTGTCCAATCAAAAGGCAGGGATTGACAGAATGGATTAAAAGAACGTACTCAGTAGTATGCTCTCTATAAGACACATACTTTAGATTCAAAGAAATATATAAGCTGAAAGGAAAAGGACGAAAAAAGATATACTATGAAAACTAACTGAAGTGAGTGGATATACTCATATTGGACGATTAGACTTTAAGACAAAGAAGGACATTTTATAGTAATGAAATGGTCAATCCATTAGAGAACTATAACAATTATAAACATATATATACCTAACAACAAGAACCCAAAATAGATGAAGCAAAACCTGGTAGAATTGAAAAGAGAAATAGATAATTCAACAAGTTCAGTTTTTCAATACTGTACTTTCAATAATAGAAAGAATAACAAGCAGAAGATCAACAAGGAAATAGAAGGCTTGAACAATACTATAAACCAAAAATATCTAATTGACATTTATAGGACACTATACCCAACAATAGCAGAACACACATTCTTCTCAAGTGCACATGGAATATTCTCTAGGATAGATCATGTATTAGGTCATAAAACAAATGTCAATAAATTTATAAGAATTGAATTCATACAAAATCTGTTCTCTGACCACAATGATGAAATTAGGAACCAACAGCAGAAGAAAAAATTTAAATATGTGTAAATTAAATACACTCCTAAACAAACAATGGGTCAAAGAATAACTCACTTTGATATTAATAAAATGAAAACAGTATACCAAAACTTACGAGATACAGCTAAGGTAGTGATTAGTGGGAAATTTTAGCTGAAGATACCTACATAAAAAATAAAAAAGATTGCAAATTGTAACCTAATCTTCCATCTTAAGAGATTACAAATGGAAAAGCAAACTAATTCAAACAAGCAGAAAGAAGGAAATTATAAAGATTAGTGTGGAAATGAATAGAAACCAGAAAGACAGAGAAAATCAACAAAACTGAAAGTTGGCTCTTTGAAAAGATCAACAAAACAAACCTTTGGCTAGACTTATCAAGACAACAAGACAGAAGGCTCAAATTACTAAAATCATGAAAGAAAGAAGGGACCTTTCTAAGGAATCATTTGCAAAAGAAGGGTTGCAAATTGATCTTATATAGAGAAAAAAGTATTATAAGGGATTACTATGAGCAATTGTAAGGCCAACAGATTAGATAACGTAAACGAAATGGACAAATTCCTAGAAAGACAAACCACTGAAACTGACTGAATAATAGAAAATCTCACCAGACCCATAACAAATAAAGAGATTTAATTAATACTTTTTAAAAACTTCCTATGAACAGCTCAGGAACAGATGCCTTCATTGATGAATTCAATGATATGCTTAGAGAAGCCCTAGACCAATCCTGCAGATTCTTCCAAAAGGTAGGTCACTTCCCAACTCATTCCATGAGGTCCATGTTACCCTGATACCAAACCAAAAAACGTTTGTAATGACAAGAGAAGAAAATGACAGACAATATCTCTTATGAATATATGTGTAACAATTCATACCAAAATACTATCAAACCAAATCCAAATATACATGCAGCAATCCACACCAAAATACTACCAAAGCATATCAAACAATATATAAAAATAATTATGCACCATGACCAAGTTGGATTTATTCTAGGAATACAAGAATATGTTGAGTTCAACATACTAAAATCAATGTAATACACCAAATTAATAGAATAAAAAACCCCAAAACTACATGATTACCTGAATAGACTCAGAAAAAGCACTTAACAAAATTTAACACGTATCATACTCCACAAACTAGGTAGAGAAGTGAACTTCCTCAGCTTGATAAAGGGCATCTACAAAGAGCCCACAGCTATCATCATAATTAGTGGTGAAAGACTAAAACCTTTCACCCTAAGATCAGGAATAAGACAAGAACATCAGCTCTCACCACTTCTATTCAACATCATACTAGAGGTTTGAGTCAGGGCAGTTAGGCAAGAGAAAGAAATAAAGCTATTCAGGTTGTAAAGGAAGAAGTATTGATAACTCTCTACTCATAGATGACATGATCTTATATATAGAAAACCTCAGGGAATCCACATGAAAACGATTAGAGCTAATAAATTAGTTCAGGAAGGCACAGAATCCAAGATCAATATACAAAAATCAATTGTATATCTATCCACTAGCAATGAACAATCTGAAAATAAAATTAAGAAACAGTTCCATTTACAGCAACGTCAAAAAGCACAAAACAATACGTGCAATGGAATATTAGCCTTAAAAAGGAAGAAAATTCTGACAAATGCTACAATATGGATGAACCTTGAGGACATTATGCTAAATGAAATAAGCCAGTCACAAGAAACCAAATACTGTATGACTCCACTTATACACAGTACCAACTGTAGTCAAATTCATACACAGAAAGTAAGATGGTGGTTTTCAGGGGCTAGGGGGTGGGGAGAATGAGGAGTTGTTTAATGGATATAGAGATTTGCATGACAAAAATTGTTCTGGAGGTTGGTTGCACAACGATGTGAATACATTTAATGCTACTGTACTATACACTGAAAAATGGTGAAGATGGTAAATTTTATGTTATATATATTTTAATATAATTAAAAATAAAAGAACAAAATACTGAGGAATAAACTTAACAAAAGAAGTGCAATGTATGTACACAGAAAGCTACAAACATTGTTGAAAGAAATTGAAGATTTAAATACATAGAAAGACATTCTCTGTTCATGGATTAGAAGTCTTAATTTTGTTATGATGACACTTCTCACCAAATTGATCGACAGATTTAGTACAATCCCTATTAAAAGTCCAGCTCTCCTTTTTGGGTAGAAATTGACAAGGTGATTCTAAAATTCATATAGAAATGCAAGAGACCTAGAATAGCAAAAACAATCTTGAAAAAGAATAACAAAGTTGGAAGACTTACAGCTTCTGATTTGAAAACTTACTAAAAAGCTACAGTAATCAAAACAGTGTTACTGGCATAAGAATAGACATATAGATCAATGGAATAGAATTGAGAGTCCAGAAATAAACCCTTATGGTATATGTCATTTGATTTTTGACAAGGATGCCTAGACAGTTTAATTGAGGAAGAATAGTCTTTTAAACAAATGGTGCTAGGATAACTGGATATCCACATGCAAAAGAATGAAGTTGAACCCCTACTTCACACCATACACAAAAGTTAATTCAAAATGGATCACAGACCTAAATATGAGAGCTAAAATTATAAAACTCGTAGAAGAAAACATAGGCATATATCTCTATGACCTAAGCAGTGGTTTCTTAGATATGACACCCAAAACACATGTGACAAAAATACAATAAATTGGACTTCATTAAAAGTAAAAACTTTTCTGCATCAAAGGACACTCTCAAGGGAATGAAAAGACAACTCGTAAATTGGGAGAAAATATTTGCAGATCATATATCTGATAAGAGACTAGTATTCAGAATATATACAAAGAATTCTTAATACTGTTCAAAAAAGACAAATAACCCAATTTAAAAAATAAGCAAAGGACTTGAATAGACATTTCTCCACAGAAAATATACAAGGAACAAGAAGCACATGAGAAGATGCTAAATATCATTAGTCATCTTGGAACTGCATGTTAAAACCCTGAGATTCTACTTCACACCTCTAGAATGGCAATAATAATAATAAAGAGAAAATTACTTGGAGAGGATGTGGAGAAATTGAAACCCTCATATATTGCTGGTGGGAATGTAAACTGGTGAAGCTTACGTGGAAAATAGTTTTCCAGGTCCTCAAAATGTTAAACATAGAATTATCATATGATCAGCAACTCCACTCCTAGGCATGTACCCAAGACAGTTGAAAACATATGTTCACACGAAAGCTTGTACATGAATATTCACAGCATCATTCCAAAATAGCCAAAAAGTGGAAGCAACTCAAATGTTCATCAATGGTTGCATGGATAAACAAAATGTGACAAATCCATATAATGGGATATTATTCAACCATAAAAGGAAAGACATACTCATACATGATTCTTAAAAATATGCCAAGTGAAGGAAGCTAGACACAAAACGTGACTTATTTGTATGATTCCATGTATTTGAAATTTCCAGAATAGGCAGATTCATAGAGATAGAAAGTAGATTACTAGTTCCTAGAGGTGGGGAGGGGCTGGGGAGGGGGTAATAGGATGGGATTTTAATAGGTATGGGATTTCTCTTTAGGGTGTTGAAAACGTTCTGAATTTAGGTAGTGGTGATGGTTGCACAATTTTGTGAATATTCTAGAAAGCATACAATTGTACACTTTAAAAGGGTAACTTCTATGGTATGTTAACTATATATCAAGTTTTAAAGCTAACAGACTACCCCTAGAGGGTAATCATATTTATTTGAGAAAACCTTTTTCCATATTAGGTTTGTAGGTTTGTTGGTTGATAGGTTTCTGTTCTGGGAAAGGAGTATGTGGGGAAACCACCTATGATAATCGGCCAGGTTGCTGGGAGTTATGTCCAGCACTATCTCAAACTGCACTGCAGAGGAGACTGGCCATCACAGAGCGTTCTTGGTAGTGACTGGAATTTTTATCTCAGGGTTTTAATAGGAGGTTTTGGTAGGAAGTGAGGTGTTTTTTAAACTGCAAGTCTCAACCTATCAGTGGATCATGAAATCAATTCCAGTTGTTGTTTTTATGAAATCAAATGAAAATTTAAAAATCAGAATGCATTGCCTAGGGAAAGCATCGTTTCATGATCATTTTGTTTCAGATACACAGATTTACATATATTGTATCACAATATAAAATGTACTTCTTACTGTGGATCATAGTAAAACAACTTTAAGAAACACCGATCTAGTAGAAAGAACACTAATGATTATGGGAAAAGATGTTCCTAAGATAGAAACAATAAATATAATTGATTGGAGGTTGATTATAGCAATGAAGAATGCAGTTATTGTTCCTCCAGTGATTATAATATTTCATGTTCCATTTGCATATAGGCCCTTCAGTGATTACTTAAGAGATTCTCTTCAAATCTCTGATCCTTCTCCCCGGATATTACAACTCTCAATACCCAAAGTCACAAATCCAAACTATGTTCCTCCAAGAACCGTAAGTGGGTCCATGTGAAAGAAACAGTTCCTGATGCACTTTGTAACATGTAGCATGTTTGTAACTGTAATGTGCTCCCCTCTTATTTCTAGATGTGTTTTTTCCTTTTCTTCATGTTTATTTTCCCCTCTTATCAAATGAATTTTTCTGACTATCTGCCCTGTGCCTAATGTATCAGTCAGGATTTGATGAGAGAAGCAGAACCACAATGCATATTATAGAATTAACCTTAAGCAATTGTGGGAGCTGATGAGAAGTCTATGGAAGACTGTTACAGCAGCTGGGACTTGGGTCTGGTCATAGATCTAGAAGAAATGAGAGAGACTAGGGGTAGTTCAGCAGTCCCCTAGAAGATATTTACTTCAGGAGAGGCAATTATAGGAGAGTCTTGCCTGTTCAGACAAGGGAGGAAGGGCTGATTCTATTGCTAAGGAAGGCTCAGGTATGTTCAGGGCTTCAAAGCCCCCCCTTCATTGGAATGTGCCCTTATGTTCCGATTCCAATTTTTAAGGTCCAATTCCTTCTCAATCATTGCCCTAACTTTAATATAGGAGACCATATAAGTTTGGGAATTCAATTTGTGCTGTAATTCATCCACTCACAGAATTAGATTTTGAGCTTGGTTTTGAGAATTTTCAGTCCTGTGACCATTAAAGATAAGGGTTTCTTTTGGGTAAGTCACAAAAACTTTCTGGTCCCTTAACTATGCCTTAAGGTGGGAATTTAAAGGCCTGAGCTGGTAATTTCTTTCCTCAAGTTCTCCAGTGCACTTAGAAGCAATGAGCCCACCTCACTATACCTCTTTATTTCACTAAAATGATCTCTGTCAGCAGCTGCTTGATTACCAAATCTTGCTTTCTGTTTTGTCAGTGCATGCCACGGATTACCAGTGTCTTTTTTTTTTTTTTAAACGACTGGCCATAGGATCATTAATAGCTTTAAATCTAATCTGCTCAGAAAACAAATTCCAGATGGTCTAGAACCAGTACAGGCATACCTCAGAGATATTTTGGGTTCAGTTCTAGACCACCGCAATAAAGCAAATATTGCAATAAAGCAAGTCACACAAACTTTTTGCTTTCCCAGTGCATATAAAGGTTATGTTTACACTACTGTATTCTATTAAATGTGCAATAGCATTATGTCTAAAAAAACAATGTACACACCTTAGTTAAAAAAATACTGCTAAAAAATCTTAACCATCATCAGAACCTTCAGTGAGTTGTAATCTTTTTGCAATAGTAATGTCAAAGATCACTGATCACATATCAGCATAATATAATAAAAATGTAAAAGTTTGAAATATTGTGAGAATATTTCTTTTTTTTTTTTAACATCTTTATTGGGGTATAATTGCTTTACAATGGTGTGTTAGTTTCTGCTTTATAACAAAGTGAATCAGTCATACATAAACATATGTTCCCATATGTCTTCCCTCTTGCGTCTCCCTCCCTCCCACCCTCCCTATCCCACCCCTCCAGGCTGTCACAAAGCACCGAGCCAATATCCCTGTGCCATGCGGCTGCTTCCCACTAGCTATCTACCTTACTACGTTTGTTAGTGTGTATATGCCCATGACTCTCTCTCGCCCTGTCACAGCTCACCCTTCTCCCTCCCCATAACCTCAAGTCCGTTCTCTAGGAGGTCTGCGTCTTTATTCCTGCTTTACCCCTAGGTTCTTCATGACATTTTTTTTCTTAAATTCCATATATATGTGTTAGCATACGGTATTTGTCTTTTTCTTTCTGACTTACTTCACTCTGTATGACAGACTCTAGGTCTATCCACCTCATTACAAATAGCTCAATTTCGTTTCTTTTTATGGCTGAGTAATATTCCATTGTATATATGTGCCACATCTTCTTTATCCATTCATCCGATGATGGGCACTTGTGAGAATATTTCTGACACAGAGATACAAAGTGAGCAAATGCTGTTGTGGGGAAATGGTGCCGATAGACTTGCTTGATGCAGGGTTGCCACAAAACTTCAATTTGTGAAAAACGCAGTATCTGCAAAGTACAATAAAACACAGTATGCCTGAACAAAGAACCCATCCTTAAAGTTCTGATCTGGTTATCTGTTGCTTTATACCAAACCACCCCCAAACTTAGTGATTTTAAACAACAGCCGGGGGGAGGAGTCAAGATGGCGGTGTGGGAAGCTGCGGAGTTAGCTCTCCCCACAACTAGGGCACCTGCTGGCCGCTGGTGGGGGACTCTAACAACCAAGGAGACGGGAGGAATCCCAGAGTGAACCAGTAGGATGTAGGGGGACTGAGGGAGGAGAAGTGGAGGCCAGAGAAGATCGGCACTCCTGAGGCCGGGGAGATCAGGAGAGGCAGGCGGGAGGGACTCTCCGGGAAGAGCGGGAGAGGAGCAGCGGGTGATCACCTGGCCCACTGGGGCCACAGAGCCTGCTGAGCTCCCAAGCTGGTTCCCCCCCTCCAAAGCCCCATCCAGGCCGCGTGGGTCCTGGGGGCATAGGAGGGAGGCCAGGGAGATCAGGAGTGGCAGCGGGGAGGGGCCATCCAGGAGAAGTGGGAGAGGACCAGAGGGTGATTGCCCTGCTCACTGGGGCCTGGGGAGACTGCTGAGCTCCCAGGCCAGTTCCCTGCCCTCCAAGGCCCCCCACCATTGGTCCTGAGGGCATAGGAGGGAGGCCAGGAGATCAGGAGAGGCAGGCGAGAGGGGCCCTCCCGGACCCCAGACCGGAGGAGTGGGAGAGGAGAGGAGGGAGTTTGCCCCGCCCACTCGAGCCCAGGAAGCCTGTTGGGCTCCCAGGTGAGGTCTCCTGCCCTCTGAGACCAGGGGTAGGGGGCACGCCTGGGCCCTTTCTGTTCCTTGAGCCTAAGCCCCACCCCCACAGCCCACAGGGCCTTTTTCAGCCCTGTGGTTCCTGAGCATAGGCCCCACCCACCACCCAAAACTTGCCCTTGCTTAGGCCCCGCCCTCAACAGCCAAGGCCTTTCATGACCTCTTTTTTTTTTTCTTTTCTTTTTAGCATTCAGCAAGTATTATTAAAATGAAGGGAGATTATGGATGACACTTTGTAACAATCAGGAACTGTTGATTAATAAAGTTAGTTCGTTATTCTCCTGAAACCTAGGCAGCAATGAGAATTGTCAGACGGATCATTTTACTCATTATTTTTGATTAATGCACCCAGATTCTCTGACTCTGAAGGGAAAAAAAAAAAACCTCCTCCTCTTTTTCACTATTGTGGTACTAACATACCTTCCGGTTGTTGATTCATCTATTTTTGCATTCTTTCTAACATATCTGTTAGTTTCCTAGTCTAATTTTATGTTTTACTTTGTTATTGTTTGGGTTTTTTTTTACCACCCCACGTGGCTTGCGGGTTTTTTTTTTCCGGTACGCGGACCTCTCACTGTTGTGGCCTCTCCCGTTGCGGAGCACAGGCTCCGGACGCGCAGGCTCAGCGGCCATGGCTCACGGACCCAGCCGCTCCGTGGCATGTGAGATCTTCCCGGACCGGGGCACGAACCCGTGTCCCCTGCATCGGCAGGCAGACTCTCAACCACTGCGCCACCAGGGAAGCCCAATTCTAGCAGTTTTTGACAGTGACTTTTAAGAGTCCTAAATAATGCTTGATTTGGTTTCCAAACTTAATTAAATACCTTCAAATACTTTATAAATACATTAAATTTGATTTCTTTTTAAAGTATTTTATTTCAACCATCTACATTAACAAAACCTTCTCAAATATTAAATAATTATTAAAAATCTAATACTTTAAACTTATAAATATAGTGAACCCGAAGTTTTTTAACGTTGTAAGAATTGATACTGACTAAGGTTCTTGGACTCTTTAATCAATAGAAATTGATAAGAGGCCAGATGAGAAATTCAGGTAAGGCTTTACTGGGACTCGTGCTATAGCAGGAGGGAGGGAAAACAAGTAACACATGCCCTTGCTCACTCCCTGAGAGGAGGCGAGCTGGTCCTTTAAACAGGGTGAAGATAGGGGCCAATAGGTGGATCGGGCTGGGGGGTGGCATACGTGGTGGGCCCACCCTCTTGATGGTGCTGGGTAGAGGGATCATGCATAGTACCCTACTTTTGCTCCTGGTACCTCAAAAGTGGCAGTTGGGTTTTGGCCTTTTTGTATGTTCTTATTGTTCATAATTTGCCCCAACTGCGCATGCGTGCAGTTCTTTTTAGTCCCTTTTAGTTTATTTGTATTCTGTTGCTCCAGGAGGCATTTGTTAAGGTGGAAGCACTACAGTCAAGGGTCTCAGGTCCCAGCCAGTCTCAGAATGACATAAATTTAAGATTTCAACTTAATGTTATAATTCTAAACAGTTACTCTGTTATATATTTCAAATTGCAATTGTAGTGTTATCACTCTTACAGGCCAAATTCTCTTAAAACATATACCTGCTTTTTATTTTTTATTTATTTTTATTTATTTATTTTTTTGTGTGATACGCGGGCCTCTCACTGTTGTGGCCTCTCCCACTGCAGAGCACAGGCTCCAGACACGCAGGCCCAGCAGCCGTGGCTCACGGGCCCAGCTGCTCCGCAGCATGTGGGACCTTCCCGGACCGGGGCATGAACCCATGTCCCCTGCATCGGCAGGCGGACTCTCAACCACTTCACCACCAGGGAAGCCCCCTGCTTTTTATTTTAATAATATACACTTATTTTTTGTTTTAACAATAATTTCAAATTTACTGAAAATCTGCAAAAGTTAAAGTCCATTGGCTTTATCATTCTCTCTCCTCCGTGGTGTGTGTGTGTGTGTATATTTAATCTTTTCCCTGAATCATTTTTGAAAGTTAATGACAGACATCATATACCCCTTTTCCTCAGTACTTCAGTGTGTGTTTCCTAACAAGAGGACATTATCTTATATAACTACCATACTGTTATCAAGATCAGGAAATTTAACATTGGTATAATACTATAACTAATCTATGGTCCCTGTTCAAATTCCATCAATTCTTGCACATATTTATTATTAAGACAAAGTATTAATTCTATGATTTTGATTTTCTTAGGCTTTTGACAGTTAATTCTAAATCTTCTCAGAGTTTAAAAATAACACATGCTCACAAAAGAAGTCAAGTTACTATTACAGGTACCTGAGGTTACTTGCCACCAGAGACTTTGTATGGATACACTGTAGGAAGTCCTTTTACCTCTATGAATGTCATACCAAGTCTCTTTTTATAATAGCTGTTAGGACCTCAAAACTTAAAAAGAAAGGGGTTGGTTTCATAGCTCACTTAATCCATAACTATTTTAATGAGATCTATTTTATTATAAAATTAATATTTTGTAAAATAAATAATTAATATATTATGTGCAGTAAAAAAAAGGCAGCCCAAATAATGCAAGTGAATATGTAAATAAAAATCACTTTTGTTGTAACACATTTTCGGACTTTATGTGAATCACCTCAAAAATGTTCATACCTTTGATTCAGTCATTTTACTTCTAGAATTTTTATTCTCAGAAAATAATCAAGATTGAGAATGATGGGGGAGAGACATGTTGGTATAATGACCTCATGGATTAGGAGAAATTTCATTTCTCCGATTATTAATAAAGTCATATCGTTCTCTACATTTATTTGCCATGTGTATTTTCCTTTTCTAAATTTGTTCATGGCTTTATTTTTCTACTGGTCTGTTCATTTTTTATTGATTCACAAAATTCTTTACATCTTAGGGATATTAATCCTTCATCTGTTATATATGATGTGCATATTTTTCCCAGCTTGTAACTTAAAGTTTGGGGTTATAATTTATATAATAATAATATATATAATATACTAAAATTATAATATATGTATAAAATTTTAAATGTATAGATCTTGTATAGTTTAATAAGCTTTTAACAAATATATATACCCATTCATTAACCACCATAATCAAGATACAAGAATAAGTATTATTCTTGACTGAGAAGCCCAAATGATCTTTTCTCTTTATTTTGTTAATGTGCATACTTCTGTGCATAGTTGCTTAGAGTTGTTTTTTTGGTTTTGTTTTGTTTTGTTTTTGCGGCATGTGGGCCTCTCACTGTTGTGGCCTCTCCTGTTGCGGAGCACAGGCTCCGGACGCGCAGGCTCAGTGGCCATGGCTCACGGGCCCCTCCGCTCCGCAGCATGTGGGATCTTGCCGGACCGGGGCATGAACCCGTGTCCCCTCGGACTCTCAACCACTGCACCACCAGGAAAGCCCAGACATTTTGAATTTGATTTCCTAATATTTTAGTGAGGAACTTTGTATCTATGTTCATGATGGATAGTGATCTATAGTTAAAAATATATCTGTTGAGTTTGGGAATTAGGGTTATGTTGGTCTTGTAAAATGAGTTGAGAAGTATTTCCTGCTTTTTTATTTTCTGTATATTTGTGTAAGATTCATGTTATTTCTTCCTTAAATATTTGAGATAATTTACCCTTAAATCAATCTGGGCTTAGTGTTTTCTTTATGGGGAGGTTTTTAATTATGAATTAAATTTCTTCAGGTATTCCTTTAGGGTATAGGTCAAATCAGATTTTTTATTTCTTCTTGTGTCTGTTTTGTATTTTAAAAGAATTTGTCCATTCTTCTATGTTGAATTTATTTGCATAAAGTTTTTAATGGTAATATATATTTTTTTCTCTTTAAGATATATAGTGGTGACGCTTTAATTCCTGTTTGTTAATTTGTTTTCTCTTTTTATTTCTTGATCAGACTTGCTAGGGATTAACAAATTAGCTTTATTAATCTTTCGAAAGAGTCAACTTTTGTATTTATTTTTTTCTCAACTGTTTTTAAGAATTTCTTTTACCATTTCTTATAGAGTGGATCATTCAGTTTTTGTTACTCTGGAAATGTTCTTATTTTATTTTTATTTGTAAAGGATATGTTTGTTGGATATGCAAACATATTTTAGGTTGATAACGCTTTAGAGTATCTTTTCATGATCTTGTGGCCTCCATGGTTTCTGGTGAGATGCCAGCTAAAATTATAATTTTTACTCTATATTTAATGTGTCTTTTTCCTTTGGCTATTTTAAGATTTTCTCTTTATCTTTGGTTTTTAGCAGTATGGCTAAATTTGCCTACATACAGTTTTCTTGGTATTTGTCCTACCTGTGGTTCCCTGAAATTCAAGGATTTGTGGGATGTTGCTTTCAATCAAATTTTTCAATAGTTCTGCTATCATTTATTCAGACTTTTTTTCTGTGTCATTCTTTCTCTGAGGCCTCTAGTTATACCTGTGCTATATCATCATATTCTATACCATAGATCACTGAGGTTGTTTTATTTTTTTTCAATATTTTTCTCTATATGCTTTATTTTAAATAATTTATATTCACCTCTACTCAATGGCATCAGTTCTTTTTACCACAATGAACAATCTTCTGTTAATCTCATCCAATGGATTTTTAATTTAGATGCTGTGTTTTTCAGTTCTTGGATTTCCATTTGGTTTTTTAAAAATATATATAATTTACATATTTCTCTTGGACCTTTAATCTCTTCACTCATTGTATCCATCTTTGGACCCCATTCAAGTTTCACTTATTTTTCCTCTATAATATCCTTTATAGAGGAATAATCCAGTTCAAAATCATGTGTTGTCAAGTATCTTTAGTCTCCTTCAGTCTGGAATGGTTCTTCAATCGTTTTTTGCCTTGTTGACCTTGAACACTATTGAATATTACCATCCAGTTATTTTATAGAATAGCGAACAAACTGAATTTGTCTGAATGTTTCTTGTAATTAGGGTAAGATTATGAATCTTTGGTGTTTATTCACATACATACACACATTTTCATCTATATTTATTTCCATATCGATTTATATATGATTTTTCACCTTTACCTCCAATTCTGATCCAACACTACCGAGTTTATTCTTTTCCTCCCTTGTCTTATTTGTAATGCTTGTCTCTGAAAGTTAAAAACCTGGCTCCCATTACCCTTAATACATGTCCTCTCTGTGTATAATCATTCCCCCATCTCTGCTGTCTTCTCTTTCTGCATATGGGCTCTTACACCCTGCACTATGCCACTCAGTCTCTGACACTTCATACTGGGAGGCCCCTTCCCAAAGCTCTGATCTCTTACTGGTATCTCTGATATCTCAATCCCTCTTACTTGGTTGACCCTTCTCTTGATGCTCTGGCCCTAACATCCTGCTATGGGCCACTGTGCCTTCTCCCTTCCCACCAGACTGAGACACCTACCTTGCTTTGCTCTCCCAAATGATCAGGAGGGGGCGAGGATGAACTGCTTTCCTTCTTTCAAGAGTCTTATCCTGTCTAGTTTCTGCCTACTTCTGATTTCTTTCCAGTGCTTTCAAAGAGTTCTGTTTTGTTTTGTTTTGTTTTCAATGTTTTATTCAGAGTCTCTGTTATAGGCAAGAAGATTAGTTCAATACAAGCTACTCTGCTATTACTGGAAGCAGAACTTCTAATTTGCCTTTTAATTTTGTTTTGGTTATCTTGAGGTTAAAATTTTATGTGTGGTAAAACCCATAATCTTATTATTTTGAGGTTTCTTCCATTGCTTTATGATTAGAAAATTCTACCCCAAAAGAATTCAGAAAATCACCCCCAGTAGTGTGCTTGTACTGGCTCACAAGAGCTGATGGTACACATCTCTTTCTAACTTTGCATTTAGTGAGATCCATCACCTTCATAGTTTGAAATTGACCATGGTGGGAATTTTTGCACCATAGAAATTGGCAAGCACTACAAATCAGTCTTTTTTCTCTGAGGAGCTAACTGTTAAACATTTACCTGCACACCACTGGTCACCTCTATTTTCCTGTACTATTTTTGTGGTTTCTTTTTATTTTTAAAGTAGATAATTCCTCAACTTATTTGAAGTATATTTCTATGTAAAATATGGGGTAAGAATCTGCCTCTCCCCCATGATTGCCCCAGGCTTTATTTGTTCACTGCCACAGTTATTATATACCACAATGTTATTTATACTAGGGCAACGGTTTTCAAAAATGTGACCCAGGTATGCATAAAGGTTTCCCAGAACCTTTTAAGTAATCTGCAAGTTCAAAATTATGCACAAGTAGAAGGTTCACTCAATGTGTAAGATAGGCAAATGGATTTTATGGTAATGGAGTATGAAAAGTTCCTTGACAGTTTCAGATTGTACATTGCAACTCTTATGTTTTTTTTTTGTTTTTTTTTTTTGCGGTACACGGGCCTCTCACTGTTGTGGCCTCTCCCGTTGCGGAGCACAGGCCCCGGACGCCAGGCTCAACAGCCATGGCTCACGGGCCCAGCCGCTCCGCGGCATGTGGGATCTTCCCGGACCGGGACACGAACCCGTGTCCCCTGCATCGGCAGGTGGACTCTCGACCACTGCGCCACCAGGGAAGCCCGCAACTCTTATTTTTAAGAAACTACCCTTTGTCAAGTTTTATTTTAGTATCAAAGAAGAATATCCACAATTATCTGAAAAAGCTGTTGAAATATACTCTTTTCCAACTAGTACGGTGAACTGGATTTTCTTCATATACTTCAAACAAAAAACAGTGTCTTCTTAAACCAGATATTAAAGAGATTTGCAAAAATGTAAACATATCAGTCTTGTCACAATTTTTTTTGTTTTGGAAAATATAGTTCTTCATCATAAAAAATATTTGTATTTCCATGTAATGGGTTCTTTTTACTTGAAATAATAAATGTTCTTAAATGTCTCAGTCTTTGGAAGCCCTCAGTCACTTTTTAAGAGGGTAAAGAATGTTACACATCAAATTTATTCAATTAAAAAAAAGTGTAAATGGGCTCTAGACCAAAAAAATTGAGAACCACTGTATTAGATAATATTTCTGAATTCTCTATGTGGTTACACTGATCTATTTTTATGCAAGTATCATTTTGCTTAAATTATTGTAAATTTAAAAATATTTTAGGGCTTCCCTGGTGGCGCAGTGGTTAAGAATCCGCCTGCCAATGCAGGGGACACAGGTTCGAGCCCTGGGCCGGGAAGATCCCACATGCCACAGAGCAACTAATCCTGTGCGCCACAACTACTGAGCCTGTGCTCTAGAGCCCGGGAGCCACAACTACTAAAGCCTATGCACCTAGAGCCCATGCTCCGCAACAAGAGAAGCCACTGCAATGAGAAGCCCGTGCACCGCAACGCAGAGTAGCCCCCACTTGCCACAACTAGAGAAAGCCCACGTGCAGCAACAAAGACCCAATGCAGCCAAAAATAAATAAATAAATTTATTTTAAAATATATATATATATATATATATATATATATATATATATATATATATATATTAGAATAGGGTAGGTTATGTATACCCTTTTCTTCTTTTGGCCATAACTTTCTTATTGTCCTTCTGGCTTCCCGCTCCAGTCTTTCTCCCACATGCCTGACAGATTAATCTCCAGCCCTGACCATGCTTCCTCTCCAGTGAAAAGATTTC
This sequence comes from Tursiops truncatus, assembly GCF_011762595.2. Lineage (NCBI taxonomy): Eukaryota > Metazoa > Chordata > Mammalia > Artiodactyla > Delphinidae > Tursiops > Tursiops truncatus. The sequence goes on from NC_047038.1 coordinate 75,592,312, forward strand.
ATGGTTCTTCGCTAGCTGTGAGCAGTGCCCTCCACATCTAACCTAGTTTCAGATATATTTGCAAGCCTGATCTCCCTGCCTGACCAGACACAATCTCCTCCATGCCTCCTTGCTTCTGTGTCCAGACTTTCCCTTCAATCTTCCTTCCTTCATTCTCCCTATCTTTTCTCCTCCCTCTACTTGTCAGAATCTGATCCTTCCTTCAAGGCCCAATTTAATATCCCTTTATCCATGAAAAGAGAATTCTTCTTGGATTCTCCCACATTTCCTCTGATATTCCTCAAAACTTTATTCTCTTTTATGGATATCAAATAATCAGTGATTTGCTTATAGGTTTATGATTCCTTCTAAGTTGAAAACTACTTTAAGGAAAGGTACTGTTTATTATTCTTTGTTTTGTCTTACATAATATAATTAAGAGATATTTGTATAACGAATTAATGAATGATGTTTTATTTCCTTTTTGATTGTAAGCCTTAATTGAAGGCACTGGTTGTCATATATTTTTTTGATTTTCCAAGAGGCTGATAGGGGACAAAGCTTTATTCATTGGAAATGCTTGATTAGTACTTCATGGTATTGTGTAGATAGATAGGACCTTTGTTTGAATCCCAGCTCTGCCACTTACAAACTATATAAAGTTAAATAAAATGCCAAACTTCACAATACCTTGGTTTCTCCATTAGTGAAATAGAAATAAAAATGATATGCAGGTGAGAAATAAATGAATTAATAGGTATAAAATACTGTCTGTGTTAGTATCATCATCGTCATCATTTTTATTTATTTATTTTTGACTGTGTTGGGTCTTCATTGCTGGGCACAGGCTTTCTCTAGTTGCAGCGAGCGGGGGCTACTCTCTGTTGTGGTGCACGGGCTTCTCATTGCAGTGGCTTCTCTTGTTGCAGAGCACAGGCTCTAGGCACGCGGGCTTCAGTAGTTGTGGCACGTGGGCTCAGTAGTTGTGGCTCGCAGGCTCTAGAGCACAGGCTCAGTAGTTGTGGCACACGGGCTTAGTTGCTCCGCAGCATGTGGGATCTTCTCGGACCAGGGCTTGAACCCGTGTCCCCTGCACTGGCAGGCAGCTTCTTAACCACTGCGCCACCAAGGAAGTCCATCGTCATCATTTTAAACAACATAAGAAGGGGTTTGGAACATACCTTGTGTGTTAATTTTCTACCCACAGTTAAAACCCTATTTCATTTCCAGTTATTGATTATATTCCCACCTCAAAGTTTTGTGGTAAGTTTTGAGTTTGGATATAAGTAATTTAAATAGAAGACGATGTAATTTGAACACATTTCCACAATTAAGGTAGTGAGGAGTGTCTTGGGGGACCAGTACAACATTGTCAATGGAGATATGGTTCTGTTCTGCCTTTCTTCCTCTTGTCGTTGGTTACTTTGTATTGTCCATTCCAATTAGAAGAGAGCTACTTAAATTCATTTTAAGCATGGGGATTTGTAATAATGTGAATTCCAATTTCCAAAGGGCAAGATAATTAAGAACAGAGCAGAGCTCTCCCCCTTATAGTGTTCTCATGTGATAGGGCTGAGAACTTCCCTCTTGGCTGAGTTTATTGTTCTAGTAATCAGCATTGCCATTTATCTCTTAGTCCATTTGTGTACTTGTCATTTTCTCCCCATCTTTAGTTTCACAGTAAGTTCCAAAAAATCTGGGTTGGAATTTATACAACCTAGTTTGAGAAGGATGGAAACTGATCCTTTCAGCTATGATCATAGGTTACTGCAGTATTCTCATCCTTTTTGCTGGATTTACTGAGAAGTCTGGTCCAGTGGTCAGATACTACTTTGTAACTTTGATTGCGATAGTGTTTATTGATTGATGCTTACAGGTACTGTTCTCTTTTTCTCCCCTAGACTAAAACCAAAATTGCGACGTCTGCCCTGACTGCTGTTGCAACTCCAAGAACTGTAGACCTTGCCTATCCAAGGATTAAGATAGAGGGTCTGTGCTTTGAAAGAGAAAGAATTGAAATGCCCATCCGTCCTGTAAGCCATCACTACCTTGGCATCCTTCAGCTCACTTTCTGTTTGTTCCTAGGGTGTTGTTTTGCTTCTATAGGGTATAGACCAAAGTCATTGGAAAAGAAAACCTTGAAAGAGTGGTCTGTGGCAGGAAGGAAGACCTAGCTGCAAGATATGGAGAGGGACTGCAGGTAGAGGGTGAAGAGCATGGACTTTGGGGTCAGTAAGAGCTGGGTTCAAATTCCTGCCTCACCACTACTAGTTGTGTGATGTTGTAATAACCTTCCTGAGCGTTATTCATTCAATAAGGATTTGAATCTCTACTGTGTGCCCAGCACCGTGCCCAGTGAACAAGATGGAAGGAGACAGAAAATAAATAAGGAAACAGATAAGATAATGTCAGGTAGTGGTAAGTGCTATGAAGAAAATAAAATGGAAAAAAATAAAAAATAAAATGGGAAATGAGTGACTATGGCTAGGGGTGGAGAATAAGCTTCTTTGCATACGGTAGTCAGGGAAAGCCTCTCTTAAGGAAGGGATATTTGAGCTGAAACCTGAATAATGAGAAGGAGTCAGCTAAGTGAAGATCTGAGAAGAGAATGTTCTAGTAGCGGGAAGAGCACATGACAAAGTCCTTAAGTAGGATAGCTTTGAAGTTGGGTGGAGCAAGGTGAGCAAGGGGATTGTGAAGATAACAGTTCCCAGTTTCAGGGCTGTTCAGACTTGTGATAATAGATAAGGCAGGTGCTCAGCACAGAGCCTGGCACGCTCAGTGGGTTGTTCAGGGGTTTTAAAAAATCCTTTAAAAAAGTGATACCATGGCACATAATCATACTCTGAGAACCCAAACTAATCTGTATCAGTGCAAATATAGAACATTTTCAGGGCTACTGAGTGGTGTTTGCTGTGGTCCTCATTCTTTTGAATGAGCACTTGAGAGAGAGGATAGTAGCTATATGTCATCTTTCCTATTTTACCAGTAAAGCAACATAATAGAAAGGCCTCCTGGCGGATGTGGTTTCCAAAGTAAGACCAAAGGGAGTTGATGAGTCAGTCAGTCAGAATATATTTATTCAGCACCAGTTATAAAACAGAGCCTAGTCTAGCTTTTGGCAAACAAGTACTTCTCTCAAGTGACTTATATTCTGGTGGGGAAAAACAGACAGTAAACATAACCAACAATGAAATAAATGAGCTAAGTCAGGTGTTGTTAAGTGCTATGAAGAAGATTAAATAAGTACTGTGGAAGAGGGTAGTTAGAAAGGCTGATATATCTTGGATGGTCAGGGAAGAACTCCTTGAGGATGTGATGTTTGAGTCTAGGGACTTGAATGACGAAGAGGCAGGCATGACAAGATTGAGGAAAGAGGGTTTCAAGCAGAACTAGTAAATGCAAAGGTCCTGAGGTGGAAAGAGCTGGGCCAGAGGGGCCTTGTGTGACTAGGGTCATAGTGATTGAGGTGGGGATGGGAGGAAGGTGAGGTTGGAGGAGGGTATAGTAGGCAGATCATGTAGGACCTTCTAGGCCACAGTAAGGAGCCTAGGTGTTATTCTTAGCAAAATGGAAAGCCACTGGAAGATTTTAAACACTGTGAGTGACATGATCTGGCTTGGGCCTTGGAAAGTACTTCCCTCATAAAGTTGTTACGGTGATTGCATGGGAATGATTTAGGCAGATCGCTGAGAACACTGTCTAGCTCATGGAATACACTTGTTAAAATGCTCCTTCTCTCCCTCAGTAACTGCTATGTGAAGGCTGGGTTGTGGAGGAGTGAGAATGGAAGCAGGGAGATCAGTTAGGAGAGTCTGTTACAGTAATCCAGGAGAGAAAGGATGGTGACTCGATTAGGGCTATAGTTGAAAATAGAGGGAGACGTGGTGAAATTTGAGGTATGTTTTTGTGTCGTTTTGTTTTCCACTATAGATATCCTGTGCTGCCTTGCTCGCCAAACCTAGCTCTCGAATACTAGCTCTAGCTAAGCCCAGGCCTCTTCATCAAGATTATTTACCTCCCCGGGATGCCTACTGGCCAGTATCTTGTGCTGCTATCCATTCCAAGATATCTCCCAGAATTCAAGAACTAGCTAATCCAAATACAAGGTATGTCAATCTGAGGCTAAGATGGGACAGGAAAGGCAGGGGGTGCTAGGGACAGGGAAAAGTTGACCTATTAAGTTCAGTGAAATGAATCAAAGAAATAGTAAAAATTTTAAAAATCATCTTATTTGTTACATTTATTGTGACAAATCTATGGTCTTCTTACCATAAATATAAGGCTACAGTTAAAGGGTTAGTGGACTAGTATTGAACTTTAGACCTAGGAGACAACTCTGTAATTATGGATATGGGATTATTTATCTAACATATATTGATAAGGATTATTTATCTAACATATATTGATCTAATACGTTGCAGAACAGAAACATAATATGTTGTAATTTGTGTAAGAAAAAAATACATATATGCCATATATTTGCTTACATATGCCTATACTGTCTCACAGGAGTATGTAAGAAGCTAGTAACAATGGTTACTTTGGGGGCCTAGGGAGCCAGGATGGTAGGAAGACTTATTTTTCACTAAATAGGCTTTTGTATTTTTCAATGTTTTTGCATCATGTACATGTATGAACTATTTCAAATAAATCAGAAAATATATTCAACAAAGAAGAAATTGCCTCTAATTCCTACTCATTTTTTAGAAGACCTCTCAACTTGCCTGAACCTCAATTCATTTTGTTACGTTCAAGGGATAATACCTGATCCCCTACTTAAAGCACCATCAAGAAAACCTAACTGAAAAAGTGGTAGTCTTGAGCTCAGGGAATAGGAAATGTGTTTGGTCTTATATAATAAAATATATTTTTTTAATTTTTATTTTATTTTTTTAATAAATTTATTTATTTATTTATTTTTGGTTGCCTTGGGTCTTTGTTGCTGTGCATGGGCTTTCTCTAGCTGCAGCGAGCAGGGGCTACTCTTTGTTGCGGTGCGCGGGCTTCTTATTGCGGTGGCTTCTCTTGTTGTGGAGCACGGGCTCTAGGTGCACGGGCTTCAGTAGTCGTGGCTCGCAGGCTCTAGAGCGCAGGCTCAGTAGTTGTGGTGCACGGGCTTAGTTGCTCCGCAGCATGTGGGATCTTCCCGGACCAGGGCTCGAACCCATGTCCCCTGCATTGGCAGGCGGATTCTTAACCACTGCACCACCAGGGAAGTCCAGATTTTTAAAATTTTTATAATGTGTTTTTCCTTAAAAAAAAAAGTTCAACATCAAATGAAATGACACTCATTCTCTGTACACTGACAAAGGAAAGTGAGGAGTAAGACCAAGTGCTCAAGAGTCTGTCCTGGTAGCAAGATTATTATTTGGTGGTTAAGGTATTAAGGATGAAAACTTCAAAAAATTGATTTCTTTAAGTTCACCAGTGGATTGTCTGGCTTGTTTTAACATTGTCACATTATTGAGAAATTTCCAGAATTTACTTTCTATGGAAAGAGGAAAGCCTTCGGAATCTGACACATATACACATCTAGACTTGACCACAGGTCACTCTTACAACGTCCCTGAGCCTTCATTTCCTTATATGTATAGTGGAGGTCATGATACCTGTTTTATGTGGTGCTTAAGAAAATCAAAATGAGATAATATAGTGCCTAACACATAGTGGATGCCTGAGAAATGTTAGTTCCCTTTTCTGTTCATCTTATTTTAGGTCAAATCCTTTTTTCCATTTCAGGACTCCTGTGCGTATTGTATATTACGATCCAGAAGTCTTTAAAGTCAAGCCAGCTGCTTTGAAAGCACAGTGTTCTCCGAGGATCCATGAGTTGGCACAACCTCTTACGCGTTAAGCACAGAAAGCCACATCAGTCAAACTCATTATGTTTCTAGAAGACATATTAGATGACTTAGTTCCCTTGTCTGGTACTGTCAGTTTATAGCCCCCACTCCCTCAAAGCACACGAGACCTCTAGGGAACACCACTGCTGCTGTTACCGGTAATCATGTCTTTAGCAGGTCTGGGGACTCCAGCATGCAATAAAAGAGAAAATGATAGCCTGCCTTATTATCCTTACTATCTCCTCACGTGCATCTTGGCTGTCTCATTGCTCTGACTGACCTGAAGATACATTCTTCCTTATATTTGCTGGTTTTGCTTTTCTTTTCCCCGTGAGATCTGTGTTCTCCAGTAGCTGATCTCACCTCAGTGCCTTCTCTAATAAATCCTGAGAACTGAAATCATTCCTTGTGTTACTTTTCCAACGTCCCCTCATTACCAAGAAATAACACTGAAACGGTGAAGGCTTTGTGGCTAAGTCAAAATGCTTTATATAATCTGTAGATGAAATTGAGGGAGTACGTTACCTTGAATGATCACATCTCCACCAACTTCTGTTCCTTCACTCATGCTCAGTGTCATTTATCATGAATGACAGAAGCAGCTAAACGTTTGGTAAGCATTATAATGCTTTGTCAGATTGCATCTGCCCAGAGTTTTTATTTCATTTGCTTTATTCTCTCCATGGATTAGTATTTTACAAAGTAAACTAACTTTTATGGCCTATCTAGATTTACATGAAAATGAACTTGTTTGAAAACCAGTTTTACAGATGAATGAGTTCTATCTCTAAGGCCTTTATGTTAAAGAGATAACTAGTAAAAAAAAAAAAAAAAAAAAAAAGAGAGATAACTAGTGTCCTGGAGAGGCAATACCATACAATAGTTTTGGTTGGTTTTTGTTTTAGTATTTTTTTTTTTTTTTTTAGGTAGGAAAAAAAGGTAGGTGTATTGATTAAAATGAAGCTAAATTCTTTTCCTAGCTCTAATGAAAATAAACAAGTCTAGAGCTATTGAATTTGAATCCAACAAACAGGAAGAGAGACAGTCACTTTTCACGGTCATTGCTTTTTGAGATAGGCCCGTGGTAGATTTGTCCAACCTTGGATTGCACAGCAAGTGTATTTTTTGTACTATTGGAATAAATCACCTAAATTGCCCAAATTGAACCTAGTATGTAAATTGATTACTGCAGGACAAAAAGTCCAACTGGAATTTGTCTGGGTCTAGAATAAGTCATGACATTTATAAAACCCAAGTACATTTCTGAGATACCTTCAATGTTTGTATGTTTCAGAACATGATGAAATGTATCCATTAAAAAGTACTCTGAAGAGATGGACCTCCAGCAAGGTGTCCTGGGAGCTCCAGTGACCACACTCTCCAGTGAATGTTATTATTTTTTTAAATTAAAGCCTCTGGAAATGGCCCTTAGGACAAACAACAAATGAAGAAAAACATCTATTCAGGGATATCTATGAAAATTCAGTAAGAAAGGTGAGAGTCTGTGATATTCAAACTACATGTAAGCAGATTGTTTCTTGCCATGAATTACGGTTCTGTTTTTAAATTCAGATTTAAAAATTAATTTATAATTCAAATTAAATTATATTCACCTTTTGCCTATTTCCTCCCTTTGACTTGGATACAAGAATCTTAGAGCCTAATGAATGTAATGTTCAAACATGGTGAGCCCCTCAGCAAGTAAAATTCCTAGCATCACGACTAGTCATAGCAGGAAACCAAGCAATAACAGCTGCCACCATCATCACCTCCTCCGCCACCACCGCAGGAGATTGACAGCTCATCTGTGCCCCTCTTCTGCTTGGTTTCAGGTACTTTAATCTGAATTTATTTTTACTTGTTCCATGGAGTGTATATGTGTGTGCATGTTCATAAACATGTGTGTCTGTATTTGTCTTTATTACGTGTTTGCGTGTAAACTGAAAACTTCCTGAATCCGTTAAAGAAGTGGTTAAATTATAATTAAATAATCTCATTGAGGAATACTACAGAGGCCTGTGATTAACTACCAAAAGTTATAATAACTTCGCTAAGAAGCTCAAATGTCTTCTCACCCCTTTTAGCTGTCGAGTGTAATAGCTGTAAATGTCCACCTTTCTGCAGCTTTTATTCCCAGACTACTGTATTAACTGTCTCTGTTAAGCCTTGGAGTGATTTTCAGCTCCCTGTTAGGAGAAAGGTGGAGAATGTTATTATTAGATTTGTGAAATTTAGGTAAGTTAAGATTGTTCATTTTGGAATATGCCATCAGTGAGACTATTCATGGTCTACCTAAACTATCGAAGGATTTTTTTTTAAAGCCACTAGTTCAGGAAGGCCTGAAATTCCTCAGGACAAAAGATGAAGGTTAAAACTGTTTTTTTCTGCCTTACCTGATAATATTCCCTTCTTCCCTCCTCTGGTTCTCGAAAACAAAATGAAAGCTTAACTGAAAGTTCCCACTAGATAAGTTTAATTAAACAGCATTTTGTTATACTTGACTATCATTGTACCCCTAACTCAAGCATCTGAATAATTATTTTCTATTTTCATAACTCAGGTATAGACTAACTTCACATTGAATTAATCATTAAAGCAAAGCTCATTAAAATGCTGATATAAAATATGTTTTGTTTTGATTTCTTGAACAGTAGGAAAAATTAAATATATTCATCTAAATATTCAAAAGAGAAGGTAGTGTTAAAATTTGTATGAAGAAAGTCAACTGACCTTAAAGTGCCAAAATGAATACCTCTATTTAATAAATAACAGCACATTTTACAGGGAGGTAAAAAGGAAAGCATTCCATTGTTAATGGGTGTTGTATTTTACTAAATTTAAATAGTGTACTAGTGAGTAATAATTGACCACTATTACTCTGATAGTTATAACTGAAAAGTAAGGGGCTTCCCTGGTGGTGCAGTGGTTAAGAATCCGCCTGCCAATGCAGGGGACACGGGTTCGAGCCCTGGTCCGGGAAGATCCCACATGCCGCGGGGCAACTAAGCCTGTGCGCCACAACTACTAAGCCCGCGCTCTGGAGCCCGCGAGCCACAACTGCTGAAGCCCACGTGCCACAACTACTGAAGCCCACACGCCTAGAGCCTGTGTTCTGTGACAAGAGAAGCCACCTCAATGAGAAGCCCACGCACCGCAATGAGAAGCCCATGCACGGCAATGAAGAGTAGTCCCTGCTCACCACAACCAGAGAAAAGCCTGCGTGCAGCAACGAAGACCCAGCATAGCCAAAAATAAAATAAATAAAATCTATTTAAAAAAAAAGAAATGTAATATCAAAGAAATACCTCACATTTAAGTAATAATTTTAACCTCTTTAATTCCCAAATATTATTAGTTTTACCTTCAATTATACTATAAAAAGGGATAGAGAAGACATTCTACTTTGTTTAGATTTCTTACTGAAAAACAGAACTAGAAGTTATGTACCTTTATTTAACTATAAAAGTGCTAAACTATGAATCATCCAGGTGTTGTTTTATTGTGATTTAACCATGGATTTAATGCTTTTCTTGAACAATCAATGAAATGTTCGGTACTCTGGATTTTTATCTGAAGGACTGAAACTAAACATGTTGAACAATCTCTCCAGATTGTTTTAAAAATGAGTAGCAATTCTAAATAGCTTCTTTTGGAACTAGGAGGAAGAATTTTATATAACTATATAGATTATATAATTTAAAATATATATATATATATTTACCTCAACCACTTTTTTTCTTTTGAGGTGAGATTGGTATATGACATCATATGGTAGATTTGAACTTGAATTTTGGAATCAGACCTGGGTTTGTATCCCACGTGGATCATTTACCAGGTATGTGATTTTGAAAAAATTCCCTAACTCCCTGTGCCTCAGTTTCTTTATGTATAAAGTGAGCTCCTGTGGCATTATTGTAAAGAGTAAATAAGAACATGATGTAATAAAGTATGAATCGGAAAAAGTTGTTTAAAATTTAGCTCCTTTTGCCTTCTAAGGGGGGAGTGGCATACTTCATATCACTGGGAAAAGAAATATCTTTATGGCTTGACTCATACATTAAATGAATGTTTGTTTGATGTCTTTGCTTTGCCAGGCACTGTGCTAGGCACTAAGGCTGTCATAGTAAGCCAGACATATATGGGCTCTGCTCTCATAGGCTATTTAGCCAATTGGGAGACATGGATGTTATTCACACATTCACAAATAAATGTAAAACACAGCAGTGGCAAGTGCTATGAAGGAGAGGTTATAGTGCTATAAAATGACAGAATAGAGAACTTTGACTCCCTTGGGAAGGTGAGGGAAGGATTCTTTAATGAAAGGACGTTGGGCTGGAATCTAAAAATTAAGTCGTGTTAACTAACAAAGAAAGGACAGGAAATCAGTCCAGGTAGTGGGAAATGTGGTGAGTGGATATTTGTTGATTTGGGGGCGACCCTGCACCCATTCCTCCTCCTTCTGGTAAGAACTCCCAATTTTCTTTGGGGGATTTCTCTTCATCGATAAAGGTTTATTGAGACTTTTATTCCAGGTACCCTGGCCGAGGGATGGGCATGTGACCTGAGCCAGCTCATTGAACTGTCCTCTGGGGCTTTGGATCATGGGCAGAGCGGTGCAGAGGCAGGGGTAGTTGGAGGCGGTCGTTCCCAGTAGCGGTGCCCTGATGAGACTTCACTGTTCTCCTCCTACTTTTGATACCTGGAGCTGCCCAGGCCCCCACCGCGGCCCTTCCCTGTTCATCTGCCTCAGGAGCTGTGCACAGCCTTGCAGTAAATCCCCTGTGGCAGATGGGTAGAGGTGTTGGGGACTGAAAGGCCAGCGTGGCTCAGATGGGAAGGAAAAAAGGGTTGTGTGATCAGTGAGGAGGCAGCAGATGGAAGCCAGACTGTACAGGGCCCTGGAGGCCACCTTGAAGATTTTAGTCTTTATACTAAAACCAGTGGGAGCTGTTGAAATAATTTAAGCATGAGGATAATGTAACCATGGTTGCCTTTTGAAAACATTACTTCTACAAATAAATTGGGGGGGGGGGCAGTGGAGGTAGATAGACCAAGTTAGGGGGCTACTTAGTAGATCAGAGGAAAGATGAAAATAGTTTGGTGGTACCATGGTGGAGATGCAAGGAAGAGACAGGCCTTGAGAGATATTTGAGGAGGTGTATTTTCACAGGATTTGGTGACGGATTGGATGTGGGGTTGGGGAAAGAAAAGCATTCAAGATAATTCCTCGATTTCTAACTTATGAAACAATATATAGATAGTGAGGGTCTGAATATACAAGTGGACAATGGCCAGGCCACATATGACAGTAGAACTCTGACTCACCACCTGTGCAGCAACCAGGTCAGGAATCCAAACCACAGCCTCTGCAGCAATCAGCCCAGAATGGTCAGGATCTGGCCAGTGGTCCTAATTGATACCTATTTTTTGCCCCCACTTCCATCTCAGGACCAAGTAGAGAAAGCCAAATATATTCCCCAAGCCAATCGCATAGGATGCCCTGTTTCTAGTTAGGCAGTCTCCACCTTCCCCATGCCAACAGGGTCTAACAGAGTATTCCTAAAGCCTCCATCCCCTTCCCCCCTTGCCCCCCCCCCCCCACTATAAAGCTGTCCCACTCCTCTGCCTTTGAATCTCTGCCAACTGCAAGTAATGGTGGCTGACTCCCTGGCCATAGCAGGCTCTGAATAAACAGCCTGGGTGTGTTCTCATTTGACTGATCTTTCCCACAACAGTGAGCCCTTCACTGACGTAGGGAACACCGGGAGATGACCAGAAGAAAAGAGTGGAAAAGCATGAGTTCAGTTCAGGACACTTAGATTAGAGGACACCTTTGAGACATCTAAAAGGAGATGGCGGCTGCAGGGCTGTATTATGACTTTCAGGGACCCTAGGCACTTTTGTTTTTCTGGTTCCTTTCTTCCTTAAAATAATATTAAAAATTATATTTTATGACTGCATTAGTATAAAGATGAATATATAAATATTATATATTAAGACTTTTTCAAATTAAAAGTTCATTTTTTTCTCATATAAAAAGAACTAAAACATTTTTGTAATCTCCTGAAAATGTTATGGTCTGTAGGCAATGGGCCCACTGTGCCCAATGGAGCAGTCGGCCGGGTTCAGGTAGGCAGTCCTTACATGGGTCTGTGTTGTAGCGTCGAGACCTGAGACCTGCTGCAGGTGTACATGTGCAAGTCATCTCAGTTAGCTGTGGTTGGAGCTACGGGGTAAGAGGGAGGACCAGGACAGGGGGAATCCTGACTTGATATTTGCTGAAATTCGACAATTGCTGTTAATTATATTTAGAAGGGTATTGGTATGGTGGTTATGCTTTTAAAAGCAGTTCTTTTAGAGATGCAAGCTGAGACAGTTGTGAATGAAGTGATATCTAGAGTTTGCTTTGCAATAATCCCAACAGGGGAATGGATGAGGCTATAGAGGAAACGACTCTTGGTTGTGAGTTGGTGATTGTTGAAACTAAGTGATGGAATCCTAGGGTTCATTGTCTAGACTATTCATTCAATAGTCTCTCTTCTGTTAGATATGTTTGAAGTTTTACCTAATAAAGTGCAAGATAGGAGGGGAGCTAGGATGGACAGTTACAGGTCTCAGCAGAGGCTTGAGGGGCCTGAGCAACTCAGAACTCCCCCAACGCTGCATACCAATCAGGTCTGCTTCACTCCCACACATTCAGTGTTAGGGCTGTTTAAGGGGAGAAATCAAGGCAATGTGTCTGTATTCCATGGCTGGGGACAGTGTGGGGAAGAACTAGCACATACAAGATGGTGAGCTAGTTTATAATTTGATGGAAATAGGATCGTGGATTTACAACCCACTAGAAATAAGGTAAAACGAGATAAACTGGTGTTCCCACCCCAAATCCAGGGGAATGGGAGGGACTCAGGACTTTCCCCACACTTCTGGTGGGGGAGGGATTTTGAGTCAACTCTAATTAAATTTTCAAAGGTCAGGATACCTCTGTCGACCTCTAGGTTGCAAGTGCTTGACACACAAGATGTGAACAAGTGGGAACAGAGAAGGTGTTAAAGACTTGTTTGTTAACCTGGATTTGGTTGAAGGAAGAAAAATTGGAGCATCGATATTACATGGCTTCCTGCAGTCTAGGAGAGAGGGGGTGAAGGCAATTCCATTTCTGGTTCAAGGTGGTTGGTCTGGAATGAGGCCTTACCAAGTATTAGCTGTGCAACCCTGTACAAATTACTTAACTTCTCAATGAAAAAGGGCTAATAGTGTTTGCTGTCAAGATTAGGAAGTTTCCAGTACATTATACCCATCCTTTCCCTGCCTGAGTTAAGAAACAATTGAGAAACCCAGGCAGATGGAGTTCAAAACAACTCATTTACAATTGGTAAAGCTGTTTGGAGAAGGTGACTTTGGTGGACCAATTGGATTTCTAATATCCCCCTCCTCCTGAACTGAACTGAGCCCCTGGCTCTGTTCACCAGACACACCTGCCCCCGGAGCAGGCTGAACACACTCTGCTTATGGCTCTAAGATCGCAAGGAGGGAGAAATGCACTCCTTCTCCTAGATTCACCAGGGGAGGAGTCACTGCTCCCACGGGAGGAAATAGGGGTGGGTGAGGGCAAAAACCAGGAAGTTCTTCTCTGGGCAATTCTCCCTCTCCACATGGAAACGGGAGCACAGTTGTTCATCTCTAACACCTACCTCACTGGGTTCTTGTGAAGTATTGTACTTAGCACAGTATCCAGTACATGGTAAGTAGGTTTTGTTTTCTTAGTCATTATTATTAGCGGATATTAAGATGCTTCTCACATCTTTTTGGATAATGGAGTTTACTTCCTCTGGTGGTACTCATTGTAGTCCCAATGAAAATACAATCCTCCTATCGAGAAGTGGAGTCTACTTCCCCATGCCTTGAGTCTGGGGTGCCTGTGACTTGCTTAGATCAACAGAAGGTGGCAGAAGTGACATTGCATGACTTCCAAGCCCAGGCCCTGAGCAGCCTTGCCTTCTTGGCATGCTGCTCCAGACCTGCATGGAAAGAAACCCAGCCTCCCTGAGAGACCTCGTAGCAAGAGAAGTCCAGACTTCCCCTCTGAGCCCGGTGGCCAGCTCGCCCTCTGCTGAATGCCTCCATGTGAGTGAGCCAGCAGGACCAGCAGAAGGACTGCCCGGCCAACCCACAGAAAGGTCAGGAAGGAAAATGATGGTTTTAAGCTCCTCTTTGGGGTTGGTTTGTTATTCAGCAGTGTGGAACTGAAACAGTGAAGTAAGAGAGTAAGAGAAAGAGTAAGAGAAAGTAAGTAAGAGTAAGAGACTGGAGCCGTGGGTGGTAGGGAGGGCAGCAAGGGGTTCAGACTGCAGCCAGCTGATTTTCAGAGGTTTGTGAGCAAGTACTTGGTTAGGGTCTGCTAAAGGAGCAGGCACACACTTCTCCCTCAATTAGCTGTTTTAAGTGCCTTTATCAACTTGTGTGAACTAACCTACAGCAGACCTGAACTTAAGTGACCCCTGACTGGCCAGTAAGAAACTGCATGAATTGAGGCAGAGGAGTGGGCTGCCTCCCACCTTCCCTAACTCTCCCCTCCTCCTTCAGAGGGCTTTGCTTCCTGAGGACCTATCTGAGGAGGTCCTGGCCTATGACCATCCTTAGAGACATAGCACAGGCAGTAAGAAGACAGAGCCTGAAGGCATGCATTCTTTCACAGTTTGTGTTGTTTTTTGTTTTGGGATTTTTTTTTGTGGTACGAGGGCCTCTCACTGTTGTGGCCCCTCCCGTTGCGGAGCACAGGCTCCGGACGCACAGGCCCAGCGGCCATGGCTCACAAGCAGAGCTGCTCTGCGGCATGTGGGATCCTTCTGGACCGTGGCATGAACCTGTGTCCGCTGCATCAGCAGGCAGACTCTCAACCACTGCGCCACCAGGGAAGCCCTGTGTTGGTTTTTCTTCTCAGTCTGGGAGGTGCTGCCAGGTGGGAAAACTTCCCCACCCGTAGCAGCATGCATCTGCCTGCCTGCCTGCTCTCTGTTGCCAGGGCGTGGTCTGTTGGAAGTGTCAGGATGTTGGGCATCCTAGGGATTGCAAGACAGGGCAGGCAGAAGGCTGGAGACAGAGAAAGGGGGCTGGGGGAGCAGGGGAGCAGAAAGAAGCAGCTGGTCTTCAGTGTGAAGTGGGGAGCAAATTCACCCCAGGATACCAGGGACACATAGGCAGTGGGCGGGCAGCTGCTCTGTGAACAGGGAGAGGGTGATTGAGGCTTGGCCAGATGGACATGAAAGGAAAGCAGTAACAGACCCCAGGTAACACACCGCGTTTTCTGTAATGATCTAAGCAGGCAGGAGTGCCCTGGGGCTTGGATAGTTTAAAAGCACCACATTCCTGGCTTCAGCAAAGCTTAAAGCATAGCCTAGGTCAGGGAGCCATTTTAAGTTCTGGCTTCTCTGGGATTTTTAAGTGACCCGTGACCCGTGATTGTCTAGTAAGAAGCTGCATGAACTGAGGCAGAGGAGTGCATTGCTCACTGACAGAGCCGAGCCTCCCACCTTACCTACCCCCCCACTCCTCCTTCCACGGGGTTTTGCAACTAAGGACCTATCTGAGGAGGTCCTGGCCTATGACCACCATTGACAGCAGAGACATAGCACAGGCAGTAAGGAGAGGGAGGCTGAAGACACATGTTCTTTCACAGTTTGTGTTGATTTTTCTTGGTTGATCGCTGGTAGAGAACGAATAAGTGACTGTATTATATGATCTCATATAATACAGGGAGGCAGTGTAGATGTGGCCGGGAATGTGCTTTCTGGAATCAGAATGGCAGGATTTGAACCCAGGACCAGCCACTTACTAGCTCTGTGTCTTTGGACAAATTAACTAACTCCTCTGGGCCTCAATTTCCTCACTTGCAAAATGGAGCTAAGAATAATGCTGTCAAATGCTGCTCCCCAAAGCACCACCAAAGAGCTTGTGGACAAAGCAAAGCTGAGTTTATAGCTCACTGAGATAAGGGAGATCCCTACCTCAGCAGAGTTTTAGAAGCATCTAGTAAAGAGAGGGCAGTGGTGGGGTATTTATAGGTTTTCGGCTTGTTTAGGATTGTGCAAGGACTTGACAGACACAGCAGGGTGAGGGTTTCCAAAGGAGTCTTTGAGAATTGATGAGACCAGTGGAGTACTTTCATGACAATAACAAAAGTTGTATGTAACTTCATCTTCCTGGGCAAGAGTTTCCAAAAACCTATTACTGAAGGCTGTGGGTAAAAGTCATGCTAATGTAGACAGTGATCTGTGTAGGCACAGATGGTTTAGGTTCAAGTTCTCCCCTTTACCTCCAGCACTGCTGTGAGGATTAAATGGGACAATGGATGAAGTGCTCTAAGTATAGTCATAGCACTTGATAAATGTTCAGTGATTATTGCTATTAGTGCATTATTTTCCAGTCCAACCCCCATTTCTCTTGCCAGTTTGCTAGTGCATAAAATTCCATCTCCAGAATTGTTTTCTCATAACCTAAGGCTTTATCCCTTTTTAAAATGTAAACACAGGCATAAAGGGTACCTCACTAAACCTAATCAGGCATTTACACCTCAGCATGGAAGAGTTTATAAAATCCTAAACAGGAAGCCTGGAAGCTTAGAATATAAGCTTTACTAATCCCTTAGGAGAAATGGCCCCATACATCCCTAAGCTGTTCTTGAGGAGCCTTGCACATGCCCAATTACATGCAAGACTAAGGACAGTAACACTAGGTCCAGAACACCTGAATTTCCCCCTTTCAATCTGGTGTCAGGCTGCTCCCATCTAGTAAGATGCTCTTACCTCCTTGGCATTTGTGCTTGCCCAGGGTTCTCCAGAACCAGTAGGGGATTTTCTCCCTCCCTCCCTCCCTCCCTTCCTTCCTTCCTTCCTTCCTCCCTCTCTCACTTTTTGTCTCTTTCTTTTCTTTCATCCTATCTATCTATCTAAATGGGATTTATTATGAGGAATCGGCTCACAAGATTATGGAGGCTGAGAAAGACCCATGATCTGCCGTCTGCAAGCTGGAGACCCAGCAAAGCCAGTGGTGTAATTCATTTGGGGTCTGAAGGCCTGAGACCCAGAGGAGCTGATGATATAAATCCCAGTCTGGGGGCTTGACGTGATTAGATGAGATGTCCGAGCTCTAGCAGTGAGGTAAGAAAAAAAGAAGGAAATTCCACCTGTTTCTGCTTTTTGTTCTACTCAGGTCCCCAGTGGATTGGGTGAAGTTCATCCACATGGAGGAGGGCCATCTACTGAGTCCACCAATTCAAATGGTTAATCTCATCTGAAAACATCCTCACTGACACACCCAGAAATAATGTTTAGTCTGGACATCCCATGGCCAGTCAAGGTGACATATAAAACTAACCGTCTCACCCAGTCATAGAGAGGAGGTGGGGATTTGCAGGTGGAAGAGGTATGCGTCATTATCTCTAGAGAAGGAATAAGGTACGTTTTTGAAATCACACACTACCAGTGAAGCTCCTTAGGTTAGGGAGTTAGTAAGCTGCCCCACTTTACCCGAAGTACCTACACTCAGTCATATCTTCTGCAGGTTTCCACATCATGCCAACAGGCTCTAGACCTGGGGAGCTTAGCCCTGGCTATACCTTAGAGTCAACAGGGCAGCTTAAGAAAATACCTAAACCAGGTCTGCCCATGCAAACCCTGACCGTCCAGCGCTCAAGCAACTGGACCAAATTGTTAAGGTGAGGCCCAGGCACTGCTCTCTTTCAGAAGTTGCCCAGGTGATGCTGATACACAGCTTGAAGAAGCACTGCTCCAGATCAGTGCTATTCAAACTTTAGCTGCACAAGAGTCACTCAGAGGACTTGTTCAAACACAGATTTTGGGCTTTCACTCCCCAGAGATTCTGATTCAGTAGGTCTGGGTTAGGGCTTGAAAATCAGTATAAGATGCTCCCAGGTGATGTTGATGCTATGTATTAGTTTTCGGAGGGCTGCCATAACAAAGGACCACAGCCTGGGTGGCTTAAACAACAGAAATTTATTTTCTCACGAGTCTGGTGTCTAGAAGTCCAAGATCGAGGTTTCAGCAAGGTTGGTTTCTTCTGGGTGTGTGGACCCCATCACTTTGAGTAGGAAGGCTCTAGATTCCACAGATCAAAGAAACAGTATGGGTTCACCAGTTAAGAGTCATTTATAAGAAATATGATCCCTAATGGAATGGCTTCTTTTATATATTCCTTTGATACTAATGAGATCTCTGAATTCTCTTTGCCCTTCCCTCTAGAGTGAAGTGAGCAAAGGGTAGAGAGGTGGACAGAGAGGTCGGAGGTCAGAGAAATAGCCAGGAACCAGGGCTTTGTAGATGATTATGAGGTCTTTTCACAGAAGGAGGAGCTGAGGGCTCTCCATATTGTGACCTTCCGCTGAATAGTCCAAGCTGCGGGAGATCTTCATATATTAAGATCTTCCTTTACCATCATTCGTCAGCCAACTGAGATGTTCCATGGCAAGGTGTCTGTATTTTCCTTTGCCCGTTTCCCTGTTTTAGTTTAAAATGGGTTAACATTTTTTTAAAAATTTTTTATTGTGGTAAGAATACTTAACATGAGATCTACCCTCTTAACAAATTTTATATGTACAATACCTCATTGTTGACTACAGGTACAATGTTGTACACCAGGTCTCCAGAGCTTATTCATCTTGTTGGACTGAAAATTTATGCCCGTTGGTTAGCAACTCCCCATTTCCCCCTCCCCCTAACCCCTAACACCATCATTCTACTCTTTAATTCTATGAATTTGCCTGTTTTAGATACCCCATATAAGTGGAATTATGCAGAATTTTCTTTCTGTAACGGGCTTATTTCACCTTATTTCACAAGGTTCCTCCATGTTATTGCATATTGCAGGATTTCCTTTTTTTTTTTAAAGGCTGAAGAGTATTCCATTGTCTGAATATACTACATTTTCTTTATCCATTTATCTGTTGATGGACATTTAAGTTCTTTCCATAGGTTGGCTATATGACAGGCAACAAAAACAAAAATAAACAAGTGGAACGACCTCAACCTCAAATGCCTCTGCACAATAAAAGAAACAGTCAGCTGAGTGAAAAGGCAATCTAGAGAATGAAAGGGAGAAAATATTTGTAAGCCATGTATCTGAAAAGGGGTTAATCTGATAAGCGGTTAATCTCTAAAATATGTAAAAAGAACTCCTGCAACTCCATTGTAAAAAAAAAAAAACTAGTCTACATAGGTTTGATACACAGGGAGTGACTCTTGTAGAATAAAATCATAGGCAGCACTAGCACACTAGCACGCACTGCAGAGTCACAGCTAAGGCCGGCTGGCTGGGATTCTGCAGCATCTGTACTTACCTAAATGAATGTAAGAAGTTAGCTGAAAAATTGCTGTTTCGAAGCCTCTCCCTGGGCCTTCCTGCAGCAGCGAGTTGTTAAGTCCTGCACGGGAAATGGCAGACCACAGCTACGGCCTGCCTGCAATTTACACAAAGTAACTTCTCAAGGAAAATAAAGTCATAGCCCAAGAATCAGACTGATTCTTGCACAGCCAGGGTGAAACCTCTTTAAATTAGTTGCTGTTGTCCAGCTCCTTGGAAGTTTTTCATGTTGAAAAAAAGAAAATACTTGGATGTTAACTAGACCTATTGTGATCATTTTGCAATGTATACAAATATCAAATAATTATGTGTGCACCTAAAACTAATATAATGTGTGTCAACTACACCTCAATTTTCTAAAAAAAAACCAAAAAACAAAAAACACAGCTTATATTCCACACACACAAATTTTTTTTTTTTTTAATTATTTATTTTTGGCTGTGTTGGGTCTTCGTTTCTGTGAGAGGGCTTTCTCTAGTTGCGGCAAGTGGGGGCCACTTTTCATTGCGGTGCGCTGGCCTCTCACTATTGCGGCCTCTCTTGTTGCGGAGCACAGGCTCCAGACGCGCAGGCTCAGTAGTTGTGGCTCACGGGCCTAGTTGCTCCACGGCATGTGAGATCTTCCCAGACCAGGGCTCGAACCCGTGTCCCCTGCATTGGCAGGCGGATTCTCAACCACTGCGCCACCAGGGAAGCCCCCCAATTTTTTTTTTTTGATGATCAGATAAAATGAGTTGCAGCTTTAAGGGAACAAAATAAACTCGTGTTTTTAAGGCACATGACTTTCAGCGGGGCAGGCTGAGGGGTGCATTTAGTTGTGGAAATGCATTGTAAGCAAATTTGACTTTTGTGAATCTAAAATGTTAGAAAGGAAAAACTTTTACTCTACTCTGTTAGGTTTAGTGTCTGTGGGCCTGTGAGTTAAACTGACACAAGAGATTAACAGGAGAAAAAGGTTTATTCGTATGTATATGAAAACCAACAAAAGCAGTAGTCGGCTTTTTAAATAGTTAAATTTAGAGGTTTATGGACTAACTTAGTAGAGACGAGGGAGGAAAAAAGGTGTTATGGGAAGACAAATAGGTTTCTTTAGAAAAGACAAGTGGATTTTTAGGAGAACAAATGGGAGATAAGAAAGTTGGTGATGGGCTTCCCTGGTGGTGCAGTGGTTAAGAATCCACTTGCCAGTGCAGTGCACACGGGTTCAAGCCCTGGTCCGGGAAGATCCCACATGCTGCAGAGCAACTAAGCCCGTGCACCACAACTACTGAAGCCTGCACACCTAGAGCCCGTGCTCCACAACAAGAGAAATCCCCACAGTGAGAAGCCCGCACACCGCAACTAGAGAAAGCCCGCGCGCAGCAACGAAGACCCAACGCAGCTATAAAACTACCCCAGACAGGGGATTTATGGCAGCCTTATTTCCCAAATGTTGCTGCTTTTAGTCAGCTAAGGGAAGCTCTGAGAAGGCTTCTTTCCACATCTGTTGAATCTCAAATGCTTCAGCTTAAAATAATCTTCATATCAGCTCTAGGTCCCCACAATAGTATGAGTCAGAAATACTGTCTTGCTGCATAAGGAAGTGACTTGTAAACTGTTCTCTATTGCTGCCTAGCACCTGGCAGTGCCCCTTTAGATGGCAAGCTGAAATCCTCTTCATCCTCCGTGTCAGGAGAGCTATGGTTATTTGAAGACATCTGAAATTCTCTTTGAAATTTAGCGTTTATTACATTGTTATTCTCACATATGCTATTACTATAATTTGAAACATTTTATAAATCCTATAAAAATATTATTCAAGTTATGATATTGCTAAAATCAGGGCTTAAAAAATGCAACCATAAATCAAAAAGTTCAGAATAAAAGTTAGATAAATTGGTATGAATACAGCCAATCAACCAAATTAATACTATGCTATTAATTTAAAGGATAGCCCTATAGGAAAAATTTTAAATAGTGCTTAAAAGAAAAAAAAAATTAAAAGCAACATTAAAGTAAAAATGTGCTCCAATAGTTATAGATTTTTGTACTCTACAAATGCATTCCTCATACTCTTTATTCCTTTGGTAAAATGAGCTTGATTTATGAGAGATCTCCCAAAACTTGTTCCTTGAGTAAAATATGACCTCTCTATAAGAGGGTGGACAAAAGCTAAGACATCATTTAGTTCATGAGCAAAGAATCAAATTGCAATTCAATGGCAGGTGTTTATGTAGAAGAGCTAGAAGTTGAACAAACATCTCAAAACTGTAGGGCAATTAATTCTGCAAACTCATGGCAACTATAAAGTAATTCATCCTTAAAATTATGACAAGATCAGAGATGATAAGTATGTGAACTCTGCTTGAGTTCACATAGAAATAGATTTGTGAAATAGTTCACATTGAAATAGTTCACATAGAAATAGATCTATGAAATGTTGATTGAAAACAATTATTGATAGAATTCAAAATAGTACAGTTATTTTAGCTATGGACAAAATACAAGCTTGTCTACTGATAAAGATGGGGACTTAATTTAAACCTATGTAAATAGGACTTATATTCATTGGGTCCTCATTTTCTCCAGAGTTGTTTGTGTTAATGATAAAAGCAAATTGGAGTGGTCACCAGCTTCGGGAGGGGAAGGGAGGAAGGATAAATTGATGGAGCACAGGGGATTTTTAGGGGAATGAAACTATTCTGCATGATATTGTAATGGTGATGTATATCATTATACATTTGTCAAACCTATAGACTATACAACACAAGGAGTGAACCCTAATTTAAACCATGGACTTTAGTTAATAATAATTATCAGTATTGGCTCATCAATTATAACCATTGTACCACACTAATACAAGATATTAGTAGCAGGAGAAATTGGGGGGTGGGGAGTAGGGGTGAGGAAGTATGTGGGAACTCTGTACTTTCCACTCAATTTGTCTGAAAACGTAAAACTGCCCCCCAATTAATAAAGTCTGTTAATTAAAAAAAAGCTAAATTGGTGGACAAAGAGATTGCTGATTCTTGAATCATCCAACACAAATCAGGCTAAAACATGCTTTCGGTTCTTTATTTACTTTGCTTAAAGGTGCACTGTTTATTTTGCAAGGGTGTAAGGATTAAGCACGAAATGAGAGCAATAGAATGTCTGGCACCCGTTGCCAAAATAAGCTTTCCCATTTGGTTGACTATCATGAACCTTAAGTCAGTCTACTCAGAGGAATACATTTCACCCTTTATAGGAAAAGTTCCAAATCTTCTTCCATTTATTTAGGAAGTAAACCCTGTATCTTAGAAATTCTCACTACAGGATTCACCACATCAACAAACATATATGCTTTATTGTTAGTATCTTGTTGATCAGCAATCACACATTTAACTTCATCAGAACACACAGCTTTCGCTCAGGCGGTGAACCAGGTCAGTAAGCCCCTCTCGCAGTGGAAGCTCCGTAATCCTAGAGAATTCAAACTCGCCCTCACAATCAGATCCCAGTCTCCTCCAGCCCTGGAGCCACTTGCATCCTTTCTCCTCTGGCCACTCACCACCTTCTCTGCCTTGAATCATGGGTGTAAACTCAGGTCTATGAAAAAAACATGGCTTTATTCTCTCCAACTCAGCTTGCTTTCTGACCTCAAGCTTTATTCCGCCTAGCTGGTGGAAAAACAGCCTCCCGTCTTTCCGGGGTTCCAGGAGCCTCTGAGTGCCAAGATGTTGAGTGGTGGGGAGCGGGGGGGAAGATCCTCTGGGCCATGGTCCATGCAGGTTACTGCTTAGACATGTCATCCCTCTCCACATGTTCCCTGCAGGTCCTCCCGCTTTCTGCTGCTTTCCTCTGTGAGTGGCACGTGGGAGTCTTTGGCAGGGCTGCCTTTGATCCTATCTGCCTCGACACAGCCATTTTCTCTCTGGGATTGTTTCCCTTAGTAGTGACTAGTAGTGACTGTGCTGCAAAGCCAGGCACAGGTCTTTTCTGCTCCTGGAATCCACGACCTCTCATTTTTCCCTCTAGACTCCCACCTGTTAAAAACACTTTCCAGTGTGGGGATGACACGGGTTCTCTTTCTTTAATCTTCTCCACAACACCCCACCCCTAGGATTCCCTAAGGGCTTAAGTTTTTGGAACAAGAAGCATATACTTTCAAACTATATGTTTTCTCCCTTGTACATCCCTTCCTTAAGGCAATGAGGCCAGAGCCTGCTGGGATGGAAGGAAGGGAAAGGAACCCTACAGAGAAAAAGGAAGAAACCCATATTTCAGAGTATTATTTGGCCATGTATTTTATTTGTATGGAGGCCTTATCTCCCTTAGTATATTTTAGACTGTCTGATAGCATGAGTTGTTTTCTCATGTCCTCCCTAGCATTTGTGGAGTGAAAAGGTGTGCCCTTGACAATCTCTGGTTGTTCTTCCTTTAGCCTTGACCAGCTTTGAGGACAGCTCTGGAGCGCTCCTGTGGGGTCGTGTTGGTCACATCCCCGCCGCTACATCGTGAGACTTCCGTTCCTAGTCATTGCCAGCTATTACATTTTGGGCCACCTTTGGAGACATTGGATACCTCTGAACACAGTTCACCAGAACAGGTGAAATTTTAAAACTGTTTTTTTTTTTTTTTTTTTTGCGGTACGTGGGACTCTCACTGTTGTGGCCTCTCCGGTTGCGGAACACAGGCTCCGGACGCGCAGGCTCAGCGGCCATGGCTAATGGGCCCAGCCACTCCGCGGCATGTGGGATCTTCCTGGACTGGGGCACGAACCCGTGTCCCCTGCATCGGCAGGCGGACTCTCAACCACTGTGCCACCAGGGAAGCCCTAAAACTGTTTTTCATCAAATAGAAAAGGTTTGGTCCAAATTATTAAGAGGATGGTGAATGTTATAACCATATTACTATGGCAGGGGGAGGGAAGGGGTAGAAACCTTCATACATTGAGTCTCCTACCCCAAAATGCCACAGTGCTTCTCCAGAATCCTCACATCAGATACTCCTCTAGGCTGAAGCACTGAAGGCCTGTCTTAAAATGTAAACGTGCTCTTTGGTGATGCTCTTAGATGACCTTGGTTACTCAGTAAAGAGCAAACCCTGAAGGAATGAGACACAGGACAGGTAAGTTTTGATGAAACAAGGTGGGAGGGGGAAAGGAGAAGACCACAGCCTCCCATGGCAGACTGGGGTGAGACATGGAATATGAAAGGGTCTCAGAAACCAACCCAAAGGTTTGTAATTTTGCCCAAGATGGGTAGGCCCTGCATCTGTGGTAAGGGGGTGTGTGAGCCCATCAACTTTCTTTTTTGTGAGTTGTCCGATGAGCATTTTATTCATTCTCCCCTCAACTCTGCAGGGAGCCTGCAGCTGTGGTATTTAGCTCCCCCCGGGTTTCCATTGTGTGGGCTGGAGTCCCAGGGCCCTGGGTGGCTCACCACTGGGAGGGCACCACGCTGATGGAGAAGGGGGAATAAGCTCTTCTTTGCTCCAAGCACTTCTCCTCGCCTGCTTCCACTGCCCAGGGCTGATGGGGTTCTCCACGCCCCCCGCCCCTCACAGCCCTGAACCTTGTCAAGGCCATTAACTTTTTTTTCAGCTGTATCAATTTAAGAATTTTTTATTGAGATGTAATTGATAGCTAACATTATATTAGTTTCAGGTGTGCAACATAATGACTCGCTATTTGTATGAAACACTCAGGCTGGGTGCTGAGCAGCAGATCTAGTGAGGGTGGGTCCGGGCCTCATTCACCCCTGCACCCCAGCGCCCAGCCCTGTGTCTGCCACCTCAGGGCCACTCCTGCAATGTGTGCTGTGCTGAAATGAGCTGCATTTAGTCCATGTTTGTGGAATTTGGGTCTACCTCCCCAAGCCTTTTAATATCCCCAAATAAGTCTCAGGCTCTGAAAAAGATAAATTAATTTTACTAATTGACTCAGGTGATTCTAATTCTTTGTCTTTGCTTTTCTAATTGTTCTCCGTGCTCCGCAAGTATCAAGGAGTGCAACGTGCAAAGAAGTAGAAAGCAAAGGGAAAGACCCCTTCTTATCGTCAGACCAGACTCTCATGTGCTTTTGTGGAATAAGTATTTTGTACCAGGACTGGACAACAAAGTGGGTTCCTGATGAGAGAAGATGAAAGGAATGACCGCGTTGGCCAGGATGGGGATATCAAAGGCCTTCTCTTCCCTCTGGCCAGCTGCTCAGCTCCTTGGAGCAAAACAACCCGTCTGTCTGGGATTTGTGTTAGACCTGATCCTGCTGTGGCTTTTCCCCAGACTGCGTAAGGCAAGTTCCCTGCTTATTATCCTTGTTTAGACTCAGCGAAACTCATAAACAGGACCTCTTAGGTTGCTGCTATTGTTTTGAAACCTTCTGGGCTTTGAAGATGGTCTGTGATTGATTTATTAATTACAGAAACTCGAATTCTTGGTCCATTAACCCTCACAGCTCCCAACTCTTGGTGCAAATGGAATAACTTAGTTGAAATGCAGCCGAATTATCTAAACCTGCAAAAGATTTTAAATGGTTGCTGTTTGACCTTGTGGTATATGTGCGGCAAACTGTTCTCTGAACCCCATACAGGACATGTAAGAAAGGAGGTTTGAAATCAAAACCGTCCTGGGAGTGAGTCGTATGGTCACTTTATGTATATTGCATATTACTTGGTTAACGAAGTCATTTGCCTAAACTTGTTTTGCTTAGACAGATACTATAACTACTTGTATTCTGTAACCTCACACCAATTTGAAGGTATGGCAAACAGTTGTGGGAAAGAGAAAGACGGGAAGAGACAAACTGGTTCAGGTGTTCTGAATGAATGTTTTGGAGATACAGGTGCTACTGATCTAAAATTAGTTATTTGTATTTTATTATATTATTTCCATTACATAGCATATATTAATACAATATATATATATATTATATTAAATTTAACGTATTCTATTAATATATAATGCATTAATATGAACATGTATTTTATTGATAAATATATTACTTTGCATTTAATATATTAATAGATAACATATAATGTATGTTATATTAAATATAAATTATATATATTTAATTGGAAGTCCCTTTAGTAAATAAAACAACTTGTGCTGTGATGGCTCAGTGAATACTGTTTGGTTAAGCACCTGAATTCCAGCTGCCTTACTTTAGAGGCGAGAGTGCCTCACGGCCAAGCTTTAGTTTAGTTTATCCTTTTTCCTCATTTTGCCTTTGCAGAAAGTCATCATACGAGTAATCTATTTACTATAGATTACTACATACGAGTAATCTATTTACATCATACGAGTAATCGTATGATGTAGATTACTCGTATTTACATCATACGAGTAATCTATTACATACGAGTAAACCTGGTAACCATGTTTGTTTTCTACATCTGTGACTCTATTTCTGTTTTGTAAATAAGTTCATTTGTACCAGTTTTTACATTCCACATATAAACGATATCATATATTTGTCTTTCTCTGCCTGAGTTCTTTCACTCAGTATGACAATCTCTAGGTCCATCCATGTTCTATATTTTTTTTAAATGAAGAATAACAGATGTTGACAACAATATGGAAAAACTGGAATCCTCACACACTGAGGTATAAAATGGTGCAGCCACTGTGGCAGCAGTTTGGCAGTTCCTCCAAAAGTTAAATATAGAATTACCACATGACCCAGCAATGCCACTCCTACATAGGTATACACCCACGAGACATGAAAATATACATTCACAAAAAAACCTTGTACATGAATGATCATAGCAGCATTATTCCTAATAGCCAAGAAGTGGAAATAATGCAAATGGCCATCAACTAATGAACGTAAAAACAAAATGTAGTATATCCGTGGAATGTTACTCAGCCATAAAAAGAAATGAAGCACTGATACATGCTACAACATGAATGAACCTTGAAAACATTATGCTAACTGAAAAAGGCCTGACACCAAAGGCCACGTAGTGTATGATTCCATTTATATGAAATGTCCAGAATAGGAAAATCTGTAAAGACAGAAAACAGATTAATGTTTGCCAGGGGCTTGGAGGAAGGGGGAATAGGGACTGCCTGCTAATAGGTAGTCTCTTTTTGAAGTGGTGGAAATGTTCTGAAATTATATAGTGGTGCTGGTCACACAACTCTGAGAATACACTAAAATCCACTGAACTCTACACTTAAAATGATGAATTTTATGTTATGTGAATTTTATCTCAATAAGAATTCTTTTTTAAGTTACTATGACCAATGGTAACAAATATTTACTGAATGTTTGGTAGCCTGCTAAGTACCCTGCTGTGTCTGGGTTCTAGAACCCAGGTCAGTGGTTTTCAACCTCAGTGGCACATTAAAATCACGTGGGAGCTTTTAAAATTTTTGATGTCCAGGCCACACCCCAGACCAGTTAAATCATAATCTCTAGGGTAGAATCCAGGCCTCAGTGGTTTTTAGGGTGCCGCATGAAATTCCATCGTGCGGCCAAGTTTGAGAACCGCCAGCCTAGAGCATCATGACTCCTCAGCAAGTTGGGTTCCCTCAAGAAGTGACCACTCTCACACCCTATCTTCTTTCCATTAACAGTAATCAGCAAAGAAAGCCGCTTGTCCTCAAGGACAGACTCCTCCTCCAAGTCAAGACGGCCTCTTAGTTTCTCCTAATTCACCACTATTTTCCTTTCTGTGGGTGACCCAGAATGTTCCATAATTTAAAGAGGGAATATTTTATGCTTTGCAGTGTTTTTCTCATTTTGGATTAGGTTGCTGTGATTCAGCTGTGGGCAGAGAATCATTTGTTCCACTTTGGAACAAAAGTTGAATTCTGTCCAAATGGGTTGGCACTTTTGCCCTGAAAAACCTGGATTTTATAGTTTATGAAGTTCTGAGCAAAAACCTAAGATGAAATGAGCTAGAAATGTGAGGACTTATACTGGGCCTATGTGCTCTCTTTTGTATTTATCATCTAACTGTAATACTTTAGTTTATTTAACCATCTTCTTGGCCTCCCAGAGCCTTAGCTGTTAGTGTCCTAAATCCTCCGTTGCCAGCAGCACAGCAACCTGCTTTTGCGCGGTATTCATTCTGTTTGGCAAACCCATGTGGTCTTGTGTCCCAAACCACAAGTGGTCCTAGTTAAATCCACCAATCAAAGTACTAACTTTTTTTTTCATTTGTCCCCAGAAGCTGAAGCCAATTTGTGAAAAAGATGGAAATGGGTTAAAAAAAAAAAAAAAGAAGTTAGATGATTTTAAAGAGCCATAAAGAAAGGATCAGCTACAGCTACTTTAGGCTACAGGAGGACCAGTGAGGTTTTAGCTTAGTAACCCACCCTGGTGGTAGGTGATGGGGGTAAATATAGTTGGCCCTCTGTACCCCGGGTTCCACATCTGCAGATTCAACCAACCATGGAACAAAAGATACTTGAAAAAAAATTCCAGAAAATTCCAAAAAGCAAAACTTGAATTTGCCATGCGCAGGCAACTATTTACATAGCATTTACATTGTATTTGCAACTACCTCTATAGCATTTACATTGTATTAGGTATCATAAGTAACCTAGAAATGATTTAAAATATACAGGAGGAAGTACACAGACTATTTGCAAATACTATGCTATTTTATATGAGGGACTTAGGCATCCAAGCATTTTGGTATCTGCAGAGGGTCCTGGAACCAATCACCCAAGGATCCCAAGGGACAGCTGTACACAGGATCAGCTCTGGCACCACTCACAGAGACGACGAGAGAAGAACTCTGGAAGGGAGACTGATCAGAGACTAGCAACTTCCGAAAACTTCTGGCAAGAACACAGAAAATTGCAGAGGCCTGTGGAGTGGAGGAAACCCACCCAGACAAGAAAGGGCAGGGAAGTAACAAGCAGAAGCATGTGGATCTGCCCCTTGAAGGTAGTAGAAATCAGCCATCTTTCTAGAATTAAATACAGTGCACAAGTCTTGAGTATGTATAGCTCAGTGAATTTTTACACATATACACCTATGAAACCACCAGCCAAATCAATACCTAGAACATTTCTATCTTCCCAGAAAATTCTCTCATGCCCCCTCCAGCTCAGTAGCCTCCTCCCCTCACCCAGAAGTAGCCTCTATTCTTATTCATATCACTGTAAATTAGCTTTGCCTTTTCTTGATCATCATATGAATGGAATCATATAGCATATTTTCATTTGTATATGGCTTCTCTTGCATGGCGTAATGTTTTTGAGATCTACCCGTATTGTTATGTGTATCAATAGTTTGTTCTTTTATTATTGCTGCATAGTATTTCATGATATAAATATGCCACATTGCTTATCCAGTCCTCTGTTGATGGACATTTGGCTTGTTTAAAGTTTGGGGCTATTCTGAATAAAGCTGCTATGAACATTGGGGGTACAGGCCTTTTCATAGACATACACATTCATTTTTCTTGAGGAGATATCTAGGAGTGGAATTTCTGGGTCATAGGGTAGGTATATGTTTAACTTTAGTAGATACTGCCAAACAGTTTTTCAGAGGTGGTTGTATCATTTCACACTTTCACTAACAGTGAGAACTCCAGTGGTTGTTTTTGAGATGAAAAGAAAGTCAGCAAATACCTTAACCTGGGCCAACTTCCTGGCAGCATAAAATTTGGGATATTTGCGGTTGAGTGACGAAAGAAAAACAATAAAAACAGAGGCCAGGGAGGGGCCTGTAACTGTCCCACCCCAACCAGTACCAGCAGGAAGGAAACCCTACAGCTATTTTGGGATAGTTTCCTAACAGGGACATTAGCTAGTTAAAAGGGAAAGGGATTTGATAGAAAGGGAGATGCTAAAGTTGTTTCCAATTAACCTGTTGGAAAACAGTAATTAAAAAAATAAAGCAGCGTAGGTAGTAATGTTCCTCACACTTTACTGGGCAGGAAAATTCTGGTTAAAAATACAGAATTTGCATTTTTAAAGAGATATCCCAGGTGATATCACTGGTGTTTCAAAAACTACTCCAAGGGCTTCCCTGGTGGCGCAGTGGTTGAGAGTCCGCCTGCCGATGCAGGGAACATGGGTTCGTGCCTCGGTCTGGGAAGATCCCACATGCCGCGGAGCGGCTGGGCCCGTGAGCCATGGCTGCTGAGCCTGCGCGTCCAGAGCCTGTGCTCGGCAACGGGAGAGGCCACAACAGTGAGAGGCCCGCGTACCAAAAAAAAAAAAAAAAACTACTCCAAAACATTGTTTAGAGGTTCAGCAATGCTAGCACATAATGTGTGCTGGGAATAAAAGTAAGAATATTCCCATCTCACTCTACATCATAGCACCTTACTGACACTGACCTTTTTAACCATTAAATGTTTTGTTGAGTATTCTTTTAAACACATAAAAATTGGGAGAAAGCTTCCACCTTTCACTTTGCCCCCTGGGGGTCTTCTTCTCAGTAATGCAAGGTTTAAAAGTGAGAGTCAGGCTTCTTTCCTCCCTTCCTTGTTGCCAAGGAGGATGATCAACCTAGGTGACCCCAATCCCCTTTTAAAAGGATTTACTGTTAGTCTCAATGTAGAGCTCTGAGGAGATATCAAAAACTACTGATACATCATTGCAAAGTTAAAGCTATTTTGGCACATAGTAGGTACCTGACACATGTTGAGAGAATTACATTTATTTCATTAAAAAATATATTAAGTGCCTGTTATGTGACAGGCATTATGCCAAAGCAAGGAATACCGTGGTGGAAAAGATAGAGGAGGTTTCTATTTTGAAGAGGTTTGCGTTCTAATGGGGAACTGTATTAGTCAGGGTGGGATAACTTCTCTAATGAAAACACACAGACACCTAATTCTCGATGGCTTAGCTCAATAAAAAATGGATTCTTCACTCGTTTCGTTCCAGTCTGATTTGGGCTGATGAGAGGATGGGTGTTCTGCTCCATGCAGACCTTCGGGGTCCCAGGCTCCTTCCACATTCTTTTATGTCCACAGAGCCCTCTCCATTCAGCCAGCAGATTGAAAAGAGAGTTAGGAGACTGCACGGGTAGTTTTCATGATACGGCCAAGCCTGGAAGTGGCAGACATCACTTTACCCACATTGCATTGACCAGGCTGAGACATGTGGCCACACCTAACTGCAGAGGAGGTTGGAAAACATAGCTGAGTATGCAGAAAAGAAAGGAAAGAGTTTGGTGAACACACACAGTCTCTACTGCAGGGGTAGACAAGGAAGTATAATCTGGTGTGGTAAGTGCTGTACTATGGGGAGGTAAAGGGTGCTTGATAATATACAGGAGAGACACCTAACCCATACTGAGCTTGGGCAGAGAATATCCTGAAGAACTGATGCCTAAGCTGGCAGAAAAAAAGTTCACTGCTCTCTACAATATGGTAACTTGTCCCCTAATGAGATACTACTCCCTTGCATGAACAATTTGTTTAAATCCAAAAACCTTTTTTTTTTTCCCCAAGTAACCATTAGAAAATAATAAGCCCTTTCTTGGGTTCCTCTTGTTCTCTGCTTTAAGGAGAAATGGGCGGAGTCAAGACGGTGGACTAGGAAGACGCATAATTCGTGTCTCCGCACAACTAGGGCACCTACAAGGCACTGGTGGGGGACCATGGACGGCTAAGGGAACGGGAGGAACCTCCAGTGACCGGGTAGGATGTGAGGCATGGGGGGAGTGAAGGGGGAGGAGAAGTGGAGGCCAGGCGGGACTGGTGCCCCTGAGGGGCGGCTAGGGGAGGGGAAGGGATACCACACCCGAAGGGGGAAATTGGGGGACCATTGGGAGGGCGGAGGATCAAAAGGAAGCATGGCCAGGCTTCTTCTGCCTACTTGGGCCCCCCAGAGCCTGCTGAGATCCCGGGCCTGATCCTCTGCCCACCGAGGCCCCCTCCAGCTGGGCGGGTCCTGTGGGAGTGGGAGGGAGGGAAGGCAGAGCAAAAGTAAAGGCCGGACCTCCGAGACCGAAACCCCTGAGGGTCGGCTGGGGTAGGGGAGGAGTTCCTACACCCAGCGGGACCCACCCATGGTGAGGGGTCCAGCGGCAACGGGGGAGACCCTGGGGGAGATGGGGGGGAGGGGCACAAAGGAACGGAAGGGAACGGGGCCAGCGCTTTCCCTGTCCACTTAGGCACCGGGGAGCCTGTTGGGCTCCCGGGCCTCAGATCCTCCCTTCTAATGCGTACAGCCCAAGCCCCGCCCCTACACCCCCACCCAGGGCCCCACCTCTACACTCTGTGACCCGCTCTGAGACCCCCTCCAACGCGCTGGGGCTAAACCCGACCCACACATCCTCACCCAGGGCTCTACCTCCAAACTCCGGAACTCCACACTCCGAAGGCCCCCCTTTCCACGTGCTGCCTTTCCCCTTCTGTGCAGATCCTAAGCAGAGGTCCCGCCCCACGCTTAAACGGCACCCTGCCTAGGCCCCGCCCCCAAAGCCTTTTCTGGCTGCGTGTGTTCTGAGCCTAGGCCCCTCCCCATGCTCAAACGTCATCCCCCCACCCGCCTAGGGCCTGCTCCACCCTAAACCCCACCCCTCCTAAACTCCGCCCTGATAGTCAAGGCTTTTTTATTTTATTTTATTTTATTTTCTCCTCTTTTAGATTGGGGTTCTGTTTTACCTTGTTGATTCACTGCAGTTGATTCTTTCATATTTTTATTTTTCCTAATAAATCTTTTATTTTTCTAATTTTATTCTTTATACTTTGTTACTATTCTCTCCTTTTCGCTTGTTCCCCCCCCCCTTTTTTCTTTTCTTTTTTCTGTTGTGGTTTTATTTTACCTTGTTGCAGTTGTTTCAATTATATTTTTCCTATTATTCTTTGATATTGTACTGCTCCTTTCTTTCTTACTTTCTTTTTTTTACTGTGCCACGAAGCTTGTGGGATCTTGGTTCCCAGGCTGGAGGTCAGACCTGAGCTCCTGTGGTGGGAGCTCTGAGTCCAAACTACTGGACTAACAGAGAACCTCAAACCCCAGGGAATATCAATTGGTGTGAGGCCTCCAGGAGGTCTTCATCTCAGCACCAAGACCTGGCTCTATCCAACTGCCTGCAAACTACAGGGCTGGATGCCTCAGGCCAAACAACCAGTAAGACAGGAATACAGCACCACCCATCAAAAAAGAAAAAAAAAAAAATGACAAAAAATATGTTACAGATGAAGGAGCAAGGTAAAAACCTACAAGGCCAAATAAATGAAGATGAAGTAGGCAACCTACCTGAAAAAGAATTCGGAGTAAAGATAGTAAAGATAATACAAAATATCAGAAACAGAATGGAGAAAATACAAGAAATATTTAACAAGGATCTAGAAGAACTAAAGGCAAACAAACAGTGATGAACAACACAATTACTGAAATTAAAAATAGTCTAGAAGGAATCAATAGCAGAATAACTGAGGCAGAAGAACGGATAAGTTAGCTGGAAGATAAAATGGTGGAAATACCTGCTGAGGAGCAGAATAAAGAAAAAAATTGAAAAGAATTGAGGACAGTCTCAGAGACCTCTGGGACAACATTAAATGCACCAACATTCGAATTATAGGGGTCCCAGAAGAAGAGAAAAAGAAAGGGTCCCAGAAAATATTTGAAGAGATTATAGTTGAAAACTTCCCTAACATGGGAAAGGAAATAGTCAATCAAGTCCAGGAAACACAGAGAGTACCATACAGGATAAACCCAAAGAGAAACATGCTGAGACACATATTAATCAAACTATCAAAAATTAAATACAAAGGAAAAATATTAAAAGAAGCAAGGGAAAACAATAAATAACATACAAGGGAATCCCCATAAGGTTAACAGCTGATCTTTCAGCAGAAACTCTGCAAGCCAGAAGGGACTGGTAGGACATATTTAAAGTGATGAAACAGAAAAACCTACAACCAAGATTACTCTACCCAGCAAGGATCTCATTCAGAGTCAGTGGAGAAATTAAAACCTTTACAGATAAGCAAAAGTTAAGAGAATTCAGCACCACCAAACCAGCTTTACAACAAATGCTAAAGGAATTTCTCAAGCCAGGAAACACAAGACAAGGAAAAGACCTACAAAAACAAACCCAAAACAATTAAGAAAGTGGTAATAGGAACACACATATCAATAATTACCTTAAAAGTAAATGGAAAGACATATGGGAACATATGTATATGTATAACTGATTCACTTTGTTATAAAGCAGAAACTAACACACCATTGTAAAGCAATTATACCCCAATAAAGATGTTAAAAAAAAAAAAGTAAATGGATTAAATGCTCCAAACAAAAGACATGGACTGGCTGAATGGACACAAAAACAAGACCTGTACATATGCTGTCTACAAGAGACCAACTTCAGACCTAGGGACACATACAGACTGAAAGTGAGGGGATGGAAAAAGATATTCCATGCAAATGGAAACCAAAAGAAAGCTGGAGTAGTAATTCTCATATAAGACAAAATAGACTTTAAAATAAAGACTATTACAAGAGACAAAGAAGGACACTACAAAATGATCAAAGGATCAATCCAAGAAGAAGATATAACAATTGTAAATATTTATGCACCCAAGATAGGAACACCTCAATACATAAGGCAAATGCTAACAGCCATAAAAGGGGAAATCAACAGTAACACAGTAATAGTAGGGGACTTTAACACCACACTTTCACCAAAGGACAGATCATCCAAAATGAAAATAAATAAGGAAACACAAGCTTTAAATGACACGTTAAACAGGATGGACTTAATAAATACTTACAGGACATTCCATCCAGAAACAACAGAATACACTTTCTTCTCAAGTGCTCATGGTAAATTCTTCAGGATAGACCATATCTTGGGTCACAAATCAAGCCTTGGTAAATTTAAGAAAATTGAAATCATATCAGGTATCTTTTCTGACCACAACACTATGAGACTAGATACCAATTACAGGAAAAAAACTGTAAAGTACAAACACATGGAGGCTAAACAATACACTACTAAATAACCAAGAGATCACTAAACAAATCAAAGAGGAAATCAAAAAATACCTAGAAACAAATGACAATGAAAACATGATGACCCAAAACCTATGGGATGCAGCAAAAGCAGTTCTAAGAGGGACGTTTATAGCAATACAATCCTACCTCAAGAAACAAGAATAATTTGAAACACCCTAACCTTATGCCTAAAGCAATTAGAGAAAAAGAACAAAAAAAACCAAAGTTAGCAGAAGGAAAGAAATCATAAAAATCAGATAAGAAATATATGAAAAAGAAATGAAGGAAACGTAGCAAAGATCAATAAAACTAAAAGCTGGTTCTTTGAGAAGATAAACAAAATTGATAAACCATTAGCCAGACTCATCAAGAAAAAAAAGGAAAAGACTCAAATCAACAGAATTAGAAATGAAAAAGACGTAACAACTGACACTGCAGAAATACAAAGGATCATGAGAGATTACTACAAGCAACTCTATGCCAATAAAATGGACAACCTGGAAGAAATGGACAAATTATTAGAAAAGCACAACCTTCCAAGACAGAACCAGGAAGAAATAGAAAATATAAACAGACCAACCACAAGCACTGAAATTGAAACTGTGATTAAAGATCTTCCAACAAACAAAAGCCCAGGACCAGACGGCTTCACAGGCGAATTCTGTCAAACATTTAGAAGAGCTAGCAGCTATCCTTCTCAAACACTTCCAAAATATAGCAGAGGGAGGAACAGTCCCAAACTCATTCTGCGAGGCCACCATCACTCTGATACCAAAACCAGAAAAAGATGTCACAAGAAAGGAAAACTACAGGCCAATATCTCTGATGAACACAGATGCAAAAATCCTCAGCAAAATACTAGCAAACAGAATCCAACAGCACATTAAAAGGATTATACACCATGATCAAGTGAGGTTTATCCCAGGAATGCGAGGATTCTTCAATATATGGAAATCAATCAATGTGATACACCATGTTAACAAATTGAAGGATAAAAACCATATGATAATCTCAGTAGATGCAGAAAAAGGTTTTGAGAAAATTCAACACCCATTTGTGATAAAAACTCTCCAGAAAATGGGCATAGAGGGAACCTACTTCAACATAATAAAGGCCATATATGACAAACCCACAGCAAGCATCATACTCAATGGTGAAAAACTGAAAACATTTCCTCTAAGATCAGGAACAAGACAAGGTTGCCCACTCTCACCACTGTTATTCAACATAGTTTTGGAAGTTTTAGCCACAGCAATCAGAGAAGAAAAAGAAATAAAAGGAATCCGAATAGGAAATGAAGAAGTAAAACTGTCACTGTTTTCAGATTTTATTATACTATACATAGAGAATCCTAAAGATGCCACCAGAAAACTACTAGAGCTAATCAATGAATTTGGTAGAGTAGCAGGATACAAAATTAATGCACAGAAATCTCTTGCATTCCTATACACTAATGCTGAAAAATCTGAAAGAGAAATTAAGGAAACACTCCCATTTACCATCGCAACAAAAAGAATAAAATACCTAGGAGTAAACCTACCTAAGGAGACAAAAGACCTGTATGCAGAAAACTATAAGACACTGATAAAAGAAATTTAAGGTGATACAAACAAGATGGAAAGATATACCATGTTCTTGAATTGGAAGAATCAACATTGTGAAAATGACTGTACTACCCAAAGCAATCTACAGATTCAGTGTAATCCCTATCAAACTACCAACGGCATTTTTCACAGAACTAGAACAAAAAAATTGCACAATTTGTATGGAAACACAAAAGACCCTGAATAGCCAAAGCAATCTTGAGAAAGAAAAACGGAGCTGGAGGAATCAGGCTCCCGGACTTCAGACTATACTACAAAGTTACAGTAATCAAGCCAGTATGGTACTGGCACAAAAACAGAAATATAGATCAATGGAACGGGATAGAAAGCCCAGAGATAAACTGACACACATGTGGTCACCTTATCTTTGATAAAGGAGGCAAGAATATACAATGGAGAAAAGAAATCCTCTTCAATAAGTGGTGCCTGGAAAACTGGACAGCTACATGTAAAAGAATTGAACTAGAACACTCCCTAACACCATACACAAAAATAAACTCAAAATGGATTAAAGATCTAAATGTACGGCCAGACACTATAAAACTCTTAGAGGAAAACATGGGCAGAAACTCTATGACGTAAATCATAGCAAGATCTTTTTTGACCCACCTAGAGAAATGGAAATCAAAACAAAAATAAATAAGTGGGACCTAATGAAACTTAAAAGCTTTTGCACAGCAAAGGAAACCATAAAAAAAAGACCAAAAGACAATCCTCAGAATGGGAGAAAATATTTGCAAACGAAGCAACTGGCAAAGGTTTAATCTCCAAAATTTACAAGCAGCTCATGCAGCTCAATATCAGAAAAACAAACAACCCAATCCAAAAATGGGCAGAAGACCTAAATCGACGTTTCTCCAAAGTAGATATACAGATTGCCAACAAACACATGAAAAGATGCTCAACATCAGTAATCATTAGAGAAATGCAAATCAAAACTACAATGAGGTATCACCTCACACTGGTCAGAATGGCCATCATCAAAAACTCTACAAACAATAAATGCTGGAGAGGGTGTGGAGAAAAGGGAACCCTCTTGCACTGTTGGTGGGAATGTAAACTGATACAGCCACTATGGAGAACAATATGGAGGTTCCTTAAAAAACTAAAAATAGAACTACCATATATGACCCAGCAATCCCACTACTGTGCATATACCCTGAGAAAACCATAATTCAAAAAGAGTCATGTACCAAAATGTTCATTGCAGCTCTATTTACAATAGCCAGGAGATGGAAACAACCTAAATGTCCATCATCGGGTGAATGGATAAAGAAGATGTGGCACATATATACAATGGAATGTTACTCAGCCATAAAAAGAAACGAAATTGAGTTATTTGTAGGTGAGGTGGATGGACCTAGAGTCTGTCATACAGAGTGAAGTAAGTCAGAAAGAGAAAAACAAATACTGTATGCTAACATATATATGGAATCTAAAAATAACTGGTTCTGATGAATCTAGGGGCAGGACAGGAATAAAGACACAGACATAGAGAATGGACTTCAGGACACGGGGAGGGGGAAGGATAAGCTGGGACGAAGTGAGAGAATAGCATTGATATATATACACTACCAAATGTAAAATAGATAGCTAGTGGGAAGCAGCTGCATAGCACCGGGAGATCAGCTCAGTGCCTTGCGACCATCTAGAGGGGTGGGATAAGGAGGGTGGGAGGGAGATGCAAGAGGGAGGGGATATGGGGACATGTGTATGCATATAGCTGATTCACTTTGTTATACAGCAGAAACTAACACAACATTGTAAAGCAAATATACTCAATAAAGATGTTGAGAAAAAAAAGATAATACTGAAATACACAAAGCAAAAAAAAAAAAGGGTGTGAGAATTCCCTGGTGGTCCAGTGGTTAGGACTCGGTGCTTTCACTGCCCGGGGCCTGGTATCAACCTGGTCGGGGAGTCAGGGAACTAAGATCCCGCAAGCCGCACAGCTTGGCCAGAAAGGAAGAAGAAAAAAGAAATGGCATAATGTGGCATATGCTGTTGGCTGACTGCTCAAAAGCTATTCCTTCCTTCTTCTTTGAAAAGAAAATGCAAATTTTCTTCAGCTATCAAACAACAGCGTGTTCTAGGAAAACAGATTCTATGAAATGGGCTGGAATTAGTCTACGGCAACCATGGTAGTCCAATTCACCTTTCATTCATTTGGCAAATATTTAATGAGCTCCTGCTATGTGCCAGTCTGTTCTAAGTGCTGACTATCTTTGCCAGTTATAAGCATGGGGTGGACATGTGGTGCAATTCCAGACAGTGAGGGGCAAGGGGAAGACTGCTGGGGGGCTTCTGGGAAAGGCTTTTCCTCCCTAAAACAATAAAATGAGAGTTGCCTGAAGAGAAAGGCAGGGCTTTCCTTCCTGTGTCCGGATGGTGGGTGGTGGTATGTGGGATGTGGTACTTGGAACTGGAGTAGTAATCTTGCGACCGCGAAAAGAAAGAGAAGAGAATCTCAGGGAGGATGACACAGAGCTCTGGCCTAGTTAGGTGGTCAAATTAGCCAAACCTGGAATCCCCTACATTTCTTATATGAGAAAATAGAAAGCCTGATAAGACACTTTCAGTTGGATATTCACTCACTTGTAGCCAAAATCATCCTAACAAATACGTGTGGTTTTGTTGGCGTTGTTTGTTTTGGATTAGAATGAGTGAATATTTTAATAAATGGATGAAGACTCTGATATTTTTTTATTTTCCTCTCAGCTGTCCTGTTTGATCATGAAGGATTTTATATCCCAGACATCTTTATGGATAAAAATCATTTTCCTTGATCTGTCTCCTCCTTTGGCCACTGCAGATCCCCCCCACTGGAAGCTGACATGTTTGGCAGCAAAGCCACATTCTCTTCTAGGTCCCCTAGATGTGTGCCCCTTGGGGAGCACTCCGTTATGAGGGTGTTTGGGTTTTTTAATGTGGAAGAGGCATCTTCTCATTTGAAGAATCATCTTTCTTTCTGTGAACTTGATAGGCAGGTTCGTTCCTCCCTGCCTCCCCCTCTAAATTTGCTCCCTCCCTTCCTCCCCACCCAACCTCTCTCCCTCTCCTTCTTTTACCACAGATGAACTGGGCTGTGAGCTGTACTCTCTTTGACCTGTGAGATTTTTGGAGGCTCCTTGAATCTTGTTCAAACATGAACCTGGCAAACTCCATGTCCTAATTCAAAGCTTCCTGACTGAACTCAGTGGAACTCCAGCTAAGGAATTAAGTTGGTAAGCCAATGATATTTGAAATGAATAATGGAGATATTTGGGGATAAGCTTTAATTTTGGAATAAGTATGTCAAAGAGCTTTTGCTGGAACGATTTGGCATAAAGTTGCAAATATTTAAGATGCCACTTGGCTTCTCACTGTCTTGATGATGCCAGTACAGGGGATATCTTTCCCATGCACTGTGAGATTTAGGTGCTAATGCCTATTTGATCTCATTATTACATTGTTGATCTAAAAGATCATCGTCACCCTTTGGAGATTGTCATGTCTGCCCATTTCTTATGTCATTGGTTGTTTTGACTAATAACTATAAGTCAAGGGAGAAGTGTGGCATTAGTTAGGGTACTGACAGGAAATAGATGGCAGAAGTAATTAAGACAATTTAATGAAAGGGCTCTACAAAGATTTGAGGAGTTTTAAGGGAAATCAAGAAGCGTAGTGAAACACTAGGGCTAATAAGTGTTACTACCTCTAGGATTAGAATAGGTCAAGGCGAGGAAGAGGTTACTGAAAGCTGGAGAGACTTATAGCTGTGGAAAGGGCCTCCTGACAGAGGCTGTGGCCTTGGCTAGAAGAACATAGTCACTGTCAAATGACTCTGGATGGACGTAGACTGGGAAAAAATACCCTGATCTTACTCTACTCTTATCCTCTGATC
The DNA here is from genome assembly GCF_011762595.2 of Tursiops truncatus. Lineage (NCBI taxonomy): Eukaryota > Metazoa > Chordata > Mammalia > Artiodactyla > Delphinidae > Tursiops > Tursiops truncatus. The sequence continues at coordinate 75,632,883 of NC_047038.1, forward strand.
TCCTGCTAGTGACTATCATTGGCTAAACCCCAGGAGAAATCAGGGGGCAAGGGAGCCTGGTTGAGGTATCTGTAATGTCACCCTCCTTGGCCACAGAGTCGGGTAGAAAAGGATGCCGAGTGGATGTGGATGGACAAATAGGACTATCCATTTGTGTGCCTTCATTTTCCTTGTCAATAACTTTAGAATCAGTTAGTAGGTAGGCTGATCCTAGACCCATTCTTTAATCTATATGCCTTTATTGCTTAGGGTATAGGCTAGGCTCTATAATAAGAGATCCCCAACACTGTGACTTAATCAAGATGTAACTTTATTTCTCTATCTCTATCCTATATAGAAGGCCAGGGTTGGTGGAATGACTTGATGGTGCTGAGTGCTTTGGTAGATTATTAGTTCTGCTGAAAAAAGTATTTTCAGTCTTCTTCCTCTGGAAATAAGGAAGAAATGTGTTCTTCTGCCCCCTTGGGGTTAGTTGTGGTCATGCAACTTGCTTTGGCCAGTGAAATGTGAGTGTAAGGTGTGTCAGAGAAGCACTTAGTTGCCAGCGCAAGGCTTTCGCACTCCGTTCCCTGTTCACTGAAATTTGTGGAAGCACTACTGATATGAAGGACAGCCATCCTGAAGAGTTTCTCAGAGCTGCAGCAGATTTGTGGAAGTGAGAAGTAAAGCATTGCTTTTAGGCCACTGAGATCAGAAGTTGGTTGTTAGTGCAGCTAAACCTGCTATTTCCTGACTAATACAGAGACCCAGGCTCTTTCTGTTTTGTTGCCCTCCAGCACCTAAGGGATTACGGTCATCTGCATGATATGAGACAACCAATTACCATAGTCACATTCTAGCTCATGGGAAGTGGGAAGGAGAAACAAGAGAGCACACTTAGTTTTTTAGGGACATGACCTGGAAGTAGCACACATCACTTCACTGACCACATCCAGAGCTTTAGTTATCTATTGCTGGCTAACACATTATCCCAAAGCTTAGCAGATTAAAACAACAGACCTTTATTCTATCAAACCATCTCAGGAGCAGCTTAGCTGAGTGGTTGTGGCTCAGGGGCTGCAGTTGTCTGAAAGCTAGACAGGGGCTGGAGGACGCATTTCCAAGCTCACTCACAGGGTTCTTGGCAGACCTCTTTCCTCACTGGCTGTTTTCAGGGGCCTTAGTTCCTTGCCACGTGGACCTCTCCACATAGCAGCTGCCTTTCCCTGGAGCAACTAATCCCAGAGAGAGAGAGAGAGAGAGAGAGAGGGAGAGAGAGAGAGAGAAGCTGCAGTGTCTTTTAGAAACTAATCTCAGAAGTGACACATCATCATTTCTGCTTTTTTTACTGGGTCACACAGACCAACCCCTGTTCAGTGTGGGAAGGACCTATGCACATGTGTGAATACCAGAAGGCAGAGCTCATTGGAGGCTGGCTATAAAACCTAACTATATGGGAAGTGAGCAAATTTAGTCTTTAGCTGGGCAGCCATTCTCCTCAGATAAAATTACAGGAAGAAAGAGAAAAGGGCTAAGGGGACAACCAAAATTCTCTGCCTCAGCTCTCCCCCTCTGGAGAAAGGGGACATAAATATATATATATATATATACACACAGTTTTTCTTATACATGAACACACATTCTGTATCTTGAAAAGATTCTAAGCTTCTGGATTATGGTTCCTATGCTATGCCCCGAGGATTCTTATCCTCAGCATCACTATCCCCAGAAACTTGCCTTCTTCACTCCCAGGCAATGCCAAATTCCAAAGTAGAAACCTTTTTTTTTAAAAAAAAGGGGTGGGGAGAGGAAGCCTCCATCTGGGAGAAAGAGAAAGAAAATCCTTCTGCATTGCTCATCTGGAATTCCAAGGATGAGTCATAGGAACTGTGAGTCAGTTTGTCATTGTATCTGGGTAGTTGGATGAGTTACGTAAATTGAGATTCAAGTCCAATGTTTCTCATATTTTTCTTTTTTTTTTTTTTTTTTTTTTTTTGCGGTACCCGGGCCTCTCACTGTTGTGGCCTCTCTCGTTGCGGAGCACGGGCTCCGGACGCGCAGGCTCAGCGGCCATGGCTCACGGGCCCAGCTGCTCCGCGGCATGTGGGATCTTCCCAGACCGGGGCACAAACCCATGTCCCCTGCATCAGCAGGCGGACTCTCAACCACTGCGCCACCAGGGAAGCCTTCTCATATTTTCCTAAGTTTAAGTGGTGAACTCTTACAAGAAGCCACATTGAAATTTATGTTTACAGGAGTACATCCCCAGTGCAGCAGTGCTGAAATATTTGTCAGAATACAGCTGATGGTGAAGCTGAAGGGAGAGGCTCTCTAGAAACCTTTGCTTCTTCATGCCTATAATTGTTCATAGAGACCACACCATCAAAGCACCAGCCTTCTGAAAACCAAGAAATCTTATTGTCCTTCCTTGTCAACATAAACCGTGGCTCATGTCCTGCATCCCTGCCTGACTTACGTGTGCTCCACTACCTCCTAGTACTTCCATCATGGGATGAGAATATGAAGTTTTAAATTATACCATTATTATTGCTAATTACTTTGACATTGAGTTTGGGCAGGGATACATTTGAAACGATGTGAGGTTTTAAAATGACCCTTTAGTGGACGGTGGAATATGTGAACAAGATTTCTACATGGAGATGGCCAGGGTTGAGGGAGAGTAGCCAGATGTCCCTAGAAAGGTAACAAAATCATATCTACCATATGTTTGCACTTAATTCAAAAACGTATGTACTTAATATCCATATATTATCTACCTGTTAGTAATCATCTTTTCCATTAATATGGAAAAATAATCTTTTTTCTCAAGTCCCCAGCGATTGAGAAATGTCTGGTACTCTGTCCAGTTACTTTCAGGGTTTGTTGGCCTATGTATTCCTGGCTCTCTTCTACTCTAAGTTCCTGCTTCTAGTGGCCAATATTCCTCCTTCCACGCACTCCTCTCTTCCTTTCTTCACTCTCCCATTAGTTAGGATTCTTTTTGCTGCAAATGACAGACACACCAAGAAGGGAATTCACTAGTTCACAGAGCTAGGAAGGCTGGGATGGCCTGAGGGAAGAGTGGACCTAGCTGCTGTCTGTCTGTCTGTCTCTCTCTTTCTCTAACTTCCATCTCTGCTTGCCTCCATTCTCTCTCATTACAGTGTAACCTTCTCTACGTGGCTGGGTAGATGGCTGCCTGCAACCCCAGGCCTCCACCCTCACAACTCTCCATGCATGAGTTTAATAGAGAACTGCCCCTCCCGGTCCAGTTGGGAAAACTCTGGTGAGGGATTTTGATTGGCTCAGCTTAGGTCAAGAGCCCATACCTTGGTTCAGTCCCTGTGTGTGAAGGGAGGTGGCTTTGTGATTGGCCAGTCTGGGTCGTGTGTCTAATTCTGAGTAGAGTGAGGAACCTGGGACACTGTGATTAACTGCTCTACCAGGACCACATGAAGTGGGAAGTGTTCCCCAAATGTAAAGGGGTGCTGTTACCCCTTTATAAGAAGAGAGCAGACAGAAGCAGAGCTTCTGCTGTCCACTGTGGGCCACACATGTGGCCCAAGCAGCTCCTTTCCCGGCTCCCAAAGCATCACCAATGCAAGGCTATTTTGTGCCATAGTGCTTTCCTAAAGGTAGAAGATAACAAAGAGCAGTGACTGAATGGCAACAGTGGACCAGCATCGTACAGGTGTTCATTTAAAATGAATATTTGACATTTTGAAGTCTCTGAGCCAAATCCACCAGTCTTCTGGGTCAGCAGACTTGTTGCTGGAGCCTGCACGCCCATACCAGATCATTCTTCTCCATCTCTCCTCTCAGGGCCTGAGGGCCCCAGCTAGCCTCCTCCCTGAGCATCCACGGGACACAGTCCCAAGTTCCTGCTACTTTATTGTGCACAGCCACTGAATTCTTCCTTTTTTTTTTCTCCTTCTAGACCTGTGTTTTATAGCCAACAACACTCATCAGGACGCTATCATAAACAAAAGAGCAAATTCTCCCTTAGGAAGAATCTTTCTAAGGATATTGTGATTCATAATAAGAAATACATATGTTTGCTCTTCATCTTACTCCTGGCACACAGCTCCTAAAACGCTTGTAATTTCCTAAGTGATAAGAGTAATGTGAGCATCTTGTGTTACAGGATTTGGTCTTTTGCCCTCAAATAGTTCCAATTTCTGAAGTAGCTCCAGAGTGAGGAAGGTGAAGGGAGCATCTTGTTATTCATTAACAAGCCCCTTTCAACCACACCTGAATTTATGTTATGGAGGTGATTTTTGGAAAGCCCCTGGATAACCACTGGATGGGGACTGGTCACTGGGGGAACCAATCAGGTGATTAGAGGGTTGGAACTTTCAGCCCCACCCCTCCCCCTCTGACCTCCAGGGAGGGGAGAGGGGCTGGGAATTGAGTTTAATCGTGAATGGCCAATGATTTTATCAATCACACCTCTATAATGAAACCTCCATAAAAAACCCCTAAAGTACAGGGTTCAGAGAGCTTCTGGGTTGGTGAATAGGTGAAGGTGCTGGGAGAGTGCTGTGCCCAGAGAGGGCCTGGGAGCTCCACATCCTTCCCCCGCATACCTTGCCCTTTGCATCTCTTCCATCTAGCTGTTCCTGAGTTATATCCTTTATAATAAACTGGTAATCTGGTAAGAAAACTTTTCCTGAGTTCCGTGAGCTGCTCTAGCAAATCAATCCAATCCGAGGAGGGGGTCTTGGAAACCTCCAATTTGCAGCCAATCAATCAGAAGCACAGGTAACAACCTGGGCTTGCAACTGGCATCTGAAGTGGGGGGCAGTCTTGTGGGACTGAGCCCTTAACCTGTGGGATCTGATGCTAACTCCAGGTAGACAGTGTCAGACCGAATTGAATTGCAAGACATCCAATTGGTGTCACAGGACTGCTGCATGTGGGGGAAAAAAACCCACATATCTGGTGTCAGAAGTGAAATATTCTGAGTAGAGTGTTGTAGCAGAGAAAAACAAGAGTTTTTCATTTATACATCCTCTCAGAGCAGTGGTTCAAACAGCAGCTATCTCCTAAAATGGTTTCTTCTCCCAGCTCCCTGTGTATTTATGCACTGAAAACATGCCTACCCTCAAGAATATTAAGGTTAATATTAGGGTTACCTCTGCATGGTGAGATCATGGTTAATTTTTATGGGTTTGTTTGTTTTATTGTATGTTTGTTTGGGGTTGGTTTTGCCTATCTGTTTCTACAATTAACAAATGAAACTGGTGCCATTCAAGACAAGAGAAAAGGACAGAGCCTGCTGCTTCTGTACCTTTTAGCAAGAAACACAAAACTCTTCCCCAGGACTTCCCTGGTGGCGCAGTGGTTAAGAATCCGCCTGCCAGTGCCGGGAACGCGGGTTCAAGCCCTGGTCTGGGAAGATCCCACATGCCACGGAGTAACTAAGCCCGTGCACCACAACTACTGAGCCTGCACTCTAGAGCTGCGAGCCACAACTACTGAGCCCATGCACCACAACTACTGAAGCCCACGCGCCTAGAGTCCGTGCTCTGAGACAAGAGAAGCACACGCTTCTGCAATGAGAAGCACATGAACCACAACGAAGAGTAGCCCCCGCTCGCCGCAGCTAGAGAAAGCCTGCACGCAGCAACAAAGACCCACACAGCCAAAAAAAACAAAACAAAAAAACTCTTCCCCAAAGCCTTCTAACACTGCCCCCTCCCCCCTCCCCACACCACCACCACCACCCCTCCCCCCTTAAACCTAAACCTCATTGGCCAGACTGTGTCACATGACCACAGCTCCACGTAAGGAGGTGTAGTATTGTATTTTGGTTTTCCAGCCTCAGCAACCTTGGTAGACAAAGGAGGTAACAGAGAGAGGGGTTGGGAATAATTATCAGGCTAAGCAGCCAACAGTGTCAGCAACAGAAGTAGGACACACAGCGAAGAAAGAGGGGATTGTGCAGAGTTTTTCCCAGCCTGGGGTGGGTATTACCACTTTGCCGTGTGACCCTGGGTGTCCAGAAGAGACTCCTGATATTAAAAGTTAGTTAGAGCTCTGGGTTCTGGTTAAGGCTTGTCTCAGGCATCAAAATGAACCTTTCCCTGTCCTCATTAGTACTTTGTAGCAGTAGTAATTATTATTATTTTTTCAAATTTCAATCATTTATTTCATCTGACCCAGTATATCCAAAACACTGTGATTTCAACATGTAACCAAGAGAAAAGTTATGAATGAGATATTTTACATTTTCTTTTTTCATACTCAGGCTCTGATATCTGGTGTGCACTTTACAGCACGTCTCAATTTGGATTAGCCACATTTCAAGTGTTCAATAGCCACATGTGGCTAGTGGCTACCAAACTGGACTGCGCAGCAAGCTCTAAAGAGAGCTGATCTAGAGTTAGAGGGAGCTCTAAAAAGATTTTGATCTAGAGTTAGAGAGCTCTAGAGTACTAGCAATAGCAATTATTATTACTATTTACAAAGTGCTTTTTTTCTTTTAGTAGAGTATTGCTATCTTTGTATTACAGTTGAAAAAGTAAACTCAAGGAGGTTAATATTGGTAACAAATTTACATTTAAAAGGGCACTGACTCTTTCCCTGAGGCTGCCCAGCAGTGCAGAGGTGGAGACTCAGGTACATTTAAGATTTCACTCCACCTGCTGAACACTAAATCAACCTAATTAAGGTTGATGACACCGAGAAACTAGGGCAATGGGTAGGCCTCTGAAAAACTGACCGAGAGGAAAACTTGGCGAAGTGGCTGGTTGCAGTTGTGTGGTGGTTAAGGACTGTGGTATCATCAAGGAGTCCTTCAAATGCAAAAATGAACAAATAAAAAACTTGGCTCTAGTTAAACCTATATATTAATTGAATAATTAATTAGTTAAAGGATACCTGATCCTCATTCCCTTCCAGCACCTGCTATTTAAGGACTGTTGACTCTTGGGCCTGATAAACACAGGAAGTGATCCTTCTGTCCTAAACATGCTTCTCAGCTCCCAGCTAAAGGCACACTCTCTGCCCAGCTGGTTAACTCTTCTTGTCTCAGATGGCTTATTCTAGAATCATGTCTCTGGTGTGCTGGAGAAAGACTTCTGAGCTGGTTTAGCATCTCTCTCATTGCCTGACATGGGCAAATCTCCATGCTCTGTCTGGATCTGCTTTGCCTACAGTCATATTAACAGCACTTTTCTTTTTTCTCTCTGTTAGTCTGTGTCTATGAAAGTGCTTTGAAAGGTAAAGAATACTCTCTCTATGCGGGTATGTATGATGTGCTCACATTCCTGTATTGTCCCCACCTCCTCCCTTCTTTCTTTTCAGAAAGTGATGTCAGTATCCAGCCCTGTGCTGACAGATTCTCAGACCACCATCAATTAGGTTGCAGAGGAGCAAGCCAGATGAGGCTGTTCTGCTCAGACTGTGGTTCACTGTGTATTGTTTAGAGAAGAATCTTGTAAACATTTGTATTCTGCATAACTGCTAGTATTTCTTATTCTGGGCTCTTTATTTTAAAGAACTGAAAAGACTGTGCCTGCGTTGTAGGTAAGAGTTCAGAAGTGCATACCAGCATCATTCTGGGCTGGGCTGGCAGACACTGCTAGTGGCTTTTCCAATATCCACCCTCCCCTTCTTTCTTACCAACATTTTTCTAATGTTGTTCTAACCTAATTTTTGTTCTAACCCTAATTTTTCTCAAGGCAGTACTATGTCCAATTAAAAAGGCTCACCTTCCCAACTCCCTTGCAGTTGGGAGTAGCCATGTGACCCAGTTCTGGCCAATGACATGTAGGGGGAAGTCCCTAGATGGGGGCCTCCAGGAACCTTTTTTACAGGGAAAAGTCTTAGCTGGCATTTCCCTTTGTTTTTTCCTTTTTTACTTGAAATGCATCCATCTTGTCTCCATAAACACAAGAGCCACATGCTAAAGATAGGAAAGTAGGAAGATAAAATGTCTGCAAGTTCTTGGCAATCTTAGGGAGCAACCTACCTGCTGATTTCTTATGTAAAAATAACTAATCAATTAAACAAACATACAAAAAGCCTACTTGGTTAATCCATTGTAATCAAGTTACTGCTCCATGCAATCAAACGCAATCTTAACTAATGGACTGCTAAGATGTTTAATGTGCTCTGACAGAAAGTGGATGCAAATCCACTGTAGAGTCCTTTAGAGCAGTGCTGATCAAGCTTTCATGTGCATAGACACCACCTGGAGAGCTTGTTGAAAATGCAGATTCTGATTCAGTAGGTCTGGAGTGGAGTCTGAGATTCTGCACTTCTCGCAAGCTTGCAGCTAATGCTGATGACGCCAGTGCTGGACGACTCTGAGTAGCAAGGATTTAGAAAATGACAGCTTTTTTGTCAGGCGGCTTCTATGTTGAGCTATTCTGTTTTTCTTTGATATGCTTATCATTCAGTTAAAAATCTGCAGGGGACCCAATGCATTTTCAACAAAATGTTAAGGTTTTATTTAGAAAATCATTTTAGAGACAAAACACCGTTCATTTTGTTTAGCAAAATGAATTTAACAAATGCATTTAAATAAGGTAAATTCAAGACTTCTGTGGAGTTTTTTCCTTAGTTACTTGATTTCCTGCCAGTGGAAGTTTCTGTCTTCCAGCCTGAGTGCTTTCCAAGTTAATTCAGCTATAATCCAAGGAACTGCTTTATGGAATCTGAATAACTCAAATTCACTCTGTATTCTCACTCAATCTCAATGTATTAAATGAAACACAAGGAAAATGACTTAGGGAAGTAGAATTAGAAGGAAATGTTTCTCCCTCTTGGTCATGTTACCTTTTCAACAGAGGCCTTGTCTGCTCTGAAATGGATGGTGAAAGTAAATTGTTACTGGGAGGTGATGGTCAAAAAGAAAACTTAGATGGTTTTCACACCGTCTGTCATCATGACCCAAAGGAAATGCAAGCCACACCACTTCCAGCCAAGCCACTGCTTTACACAGAAGCTGCCCATAGCTTCCCATTGTTATTTTCTTTTCTAGTTATATACATTAAAAAAAAAATACAACGTTGTGTTAAATAGGAGGACAGCTAACAGAGGAGCATATGACACTACACTGAAAAACCAAAAGAGCTTGATTAAGTTGAGGAGAGAAACAGCAGATGGTCTTCATGCAGGGAAGCCGCCAATGACCACCATCTCCTCAGTCTGTGACGGATCTGCACTCTGAGGGTAGGCCTTCTGACAGCCGCCACTGGGCCAGGCGCTGCTTGAACCATTTCTGGAGGAGGGAAATGTGCAAAATTACCTGTCACATACTGAAAAACTGAAATGTCCATTCCCTTTCTAAAAGTAGCTTCTGTGGCCCAGCTGGAAAAGAGGAAAGCAGTCTGAGTCCCTGGGGATGGTTCATCTCATTGTGATACTTATATTTCTGCCTCAGGACCTTTGTACATACTGTTTTCTATGCTTAGAATATCTGACCTTCATTATTTATCTGATGATAAATAATTCTCAGGGCTCAGCTTACATAGAATCTTCTCAATAAGGCCTTCCCTAACCATTTTATCAAGTAGATTCTCCATCCATCTCCTATTCTCTGTGTTCATACTTTGTTACCTTCACAGAACTTTTAATATCTGTAATTAATTTATTTGTGTATTCACTTGTTTTTAATCTACATTTCCTTCTAGAATATGAGATCCATGAAAGCAGAGTCTGCATCCATCTAATCATCATTAGCCCCTAGCATAAGGGCTTAACAGAGATTAATAAATGTTTGTTGAATGAATAAAAGAAATTGAAGCATCTCCTTGATGCCCCAGATAAATCTGTATGGCTGCTATACCTCATCAATGTGTGATGATCTCAAGGGCCTTGGTCATCAGTAGCACTTAGTAAGAATTTGTTGAGTAAAATGAATGAAAAACTAAGCGCTGAACAACCTTGGGGCACTCCTTTCTGAGGATCCATGGAGTAGTCTAGACCAATCGTTCCTGCTCCAGGGCCACTGAACAGTGAGAAAAGAGCAAGTGGGATTCCCAGTTTACTCAAAATCTTCTAGCTCTGTGTGACCCAAATATTCACACCTTGCAAAAGTGACCATGGATTTAGGAAAAGCCCCAGATGGGATACTTCTAGACAAGGTACCATGTGAGGGCTAAAACATTTACACATTTTTAAATGCATATAAAGGCGTATAGATCTGCCTTTATTATACCCCTGAAGGGCGGGGGGATTCTGCAAAGTGGAGATAAGGAGACCCATGCTGGGGAATAGTCTGGGGTATGAAGCAGGTTGGCCAGGAGGAATCTGGATTTTTTGAACAACAACATTGAAGAGGCAATAGTGAAGAAATAGAAGCAGCAAGCATTAATCCACATGGGAGAGGATGAGTAGAGGGCTCTGTGGGAAGGCAGGACCTCCAGGCTTTATTCTCCTGTGCTTCCCAACCTTTCACACATCATGGCACACTTTGAGAATGAAGACGTTTTCATGTCATACTGCTTGGGTAGGTGACCACTGGGGGCTCTGCAGTCCTGGGCCCTGCCAACAGGAAGCTTGTTGTAACCAACTGGCTCAGAACTTGAGGAAGTTAGAGTGCCAGTCAGCTCAACTCTAAATGAAGAAGTAAACTTAGGGGCTATCTACTGTCCCTTGTAGTGTTTCTAAAATTTACCTGTTCTAGGGGTCAGTAGATGAGGGGACAGAAAGGAAGCAAAAAGAACACAGTTGTGGGATGGGTGCCAGACCTGGAATGTGCTGATGGAGATGGTATGGTGAGAAACACCTAGAGGGCTCTGACTTGGCACAGCCAGATGCAGATTCAACCTCTGAACAAACAGGGTGGGCTCTAGGGCCATGCGTGGGAAGACCTCATCTCTGCGGAGATCTAGGGAATCAAAAGGCATTTCAGCATAAGCCCAAGATGAGAAGAAAGGGCGAGAACCACAGGGGAAGGAGTGCTTCTAAGGAGCTCATGTATCTTTGGTGGCTTTAACCAACGTTCTGCTGCTAAAGGTGGGCATATTTGCTTCTGTGATCCATGTGTGTATTTAGTTAACTCTGGAATCTGGTGTGAGAGCAGCATAGTTCCAGTTTCATTAATGAGGTAGCTCTGCAGGGGTTTCAAGGCTACGAGGTCTGATTAAACAGAATTTGCAGTTTCTAGAGCTGAATAAATGGCAGAGTTTTACAGACTGACTAATTAAAGCTTGGAGGGGGAAAGGCTCATTTTCTATCAGGATTCCTTTAAGACAGAATGATTGAGCTGGCTTCATTCAGAAGAGCCACCCACACCTTTATACTAGTAATGAAGCAAAATATTAACATACAGTTACTGAAAATAACTTCAGCAATGACCAAATCTGTGAATCGGTGAGTTGGCATCCAAATGATTAATAAATTGCACCGTAGCATTGGGGGATGGGAGGAGGTTCAAGAAAAGCTCAACTGTTTTCCACAGATACATATTTTTTAAATCACACATGTATATAATAATTTAGCAAACCAGTTGCTCTCCAACAAACGTCATTAAACACCTTGCTTGCTTTTTTCACCTCCAGAGCTGAATCTTATCGCATCTCACTCACATCAATCCTAATTTTCCACCTGGCTCTCTCCTTCTCTTCTTTGTTTCAGTCATCCCCTGGGAAAGACATTCATCCCTTGCTTGCTTATGAATGGATGCCCTCATTAGCCTTGCCCATTGATGGAGGTTTATTTACTCTGAGAGAACAGATGATAATTAGACACTGGGATGGGGAAGGGGTGAGGCAGAATAATATTGTTCCTGTCCTTTTCTCTAGTAACTAACATTTCATTCTTTTTAGGAGGAGACCTTTAGAGGTCTTTATTCCATTGATAAGACATCTAACAACTAAAACTAGGGTTCTAGGAAGAGTCCCAGGACATCAAGAGGGGATAAAAATCCTGGAAACCAATCTAAGAACCAACGCCAACTACACTGGGATTGAATCAGTGATCATAGAAAATGGAAGATCATTCTAACCTCCCAAGGGGCTGATAAGACCTTTCCCAGCCCCTTCTCACACTGACTTCAAAATAATGAAAGACACAGGGGTCGAGATTCTGTAAGGTTTCTCTAATTTAAATATAGGACATATCTAATTACTGTCATGAGAAAAAACCCATTCTAGGACCCCAGCAAATGCACCTTAAAAAGTTATTTCCATTAGAGCATCCTTCACTTCATTCTGGGTTCCTATAGGTGTCCCTCCCCCCCACCACCACCCCCAGTAAAGAACATTGTCCTACAGTGGGACAGTTATAAAGAGGTCAAAGGCCCCAGTCAGAGAATATTTCAGCATTTTAGTCCCTCTTGCCTTTGCCAAAGTATCAGCAGTGTGAATCAGCTTGAGTTAACTATCTCATAGGACCATCACATGCTTATTTTTCTTCTCCTAGTGTTACTTGTTCTAGGAAAATGAATATGAATCCAATTCTGGAAGTGGGTGGTATTAGGCATAAGGGACCAAGCATATGAAATAAATATTATTTTGGCTTTGATGACCTTTTCTCATGGAAAAGGGCAATGCTAACAAATAGAAGAAACAGGGGAAGTGCTGATACCAGACACTGCTTATGTTTAGGCCCAACAAACCTGGCCTCCATCAGTTATTTAAAGGGTCCCCACAGGGAAACCATTCTCACCCACCAGTCACATGGGGGTGAGAGGGTTGGGAAGGGGTTACGGGGATGGGAGGGAACGATGGGAAGTTGGAAGATGAGATCCAATCTGGTAAGGGATGACGGAGGGTTACCTAGGAAGCCTCTTTCCCTGAAACTGCTAAATTTTGCCTGTCTCTGAGCTCTTGGGTCTCAGATGCTTCCCTGTGGTTGATGCCGGAAGACAGAGGGGAAAGCTGAGCCATGGCAATCTCAGGGAGGAAGAAGGTGTTAGCCTCATGGCAGGAAAAGGAAGCCAGGAGCCCTGCTATGAGGCTGACTCATTCCCCCGAATGCTTACTTCAGGGCTGAGTCTACCATTTACTCATTTGAGGATGGGGGGGGGGGATGGGAGAAGGGCTGCCTGAAAGGGGCAGAGGAACCTGCTCTGTAGGGGTCTGAACTGGCTGACCTCAGTTATAGAAGGGTGCCCTCTCTTTCTTCCTGCCCCCAACCTGATCTCAGTTCAGTTCTCTCATATAAGGTGAATCTTGAGGAAAGATTGAATATAGCCTGAGATGACTGTCATTTACTGCATGGATTTTTTTTCAGGAAGAACTAGAACATAAATTGAATTTTCAGTGCTTCCCTCCCACCCCACCCAGTTGTTTCCATTCCTTTTCTGTGGAGACAAAACAGCATGGTAGTTAAGCATCTGGGCCAGGGAGCCAGACTGCCAGGGTTCAGATCCCAGCGCTGCTACTCCCCAGTGGTGGTCTTCAAGTTATTTAAACTTTCTGTACAGTGGAGCCAAGAGTGCCCATCTCATAGCATTGTTGTGGCAAATAAATGATTTAGTACTCGGAGAGTACCTGGAGCAATAGGCGGCACGTGTCATCTGTTACAAAGGCCAGCATAACCATTCTGCTTTAGGGAATGACAGTCACTTGCCAAGGGAGGATCAGGCTAATACGGGGCCCATGGTAAACCCACAGCCTTAAAGCTGAGTTACTGTCTCTGTGATCACTCCTCTTTTCTAAATATAGTGTGGGATTGTAAATGACAACAGTTCAGCAGGCTGCCTCCTGGGGAGAGCTGGGGTTCTGAGAAACATGAGCTGTTAGGCTTGGGTTACAGTACATCACCTTCCATTAAGTTCTGGTTCTGGCTAGCCAGATATCTGTTCCCTTTGCAAAAGACTGATATGCTGGACTTTCTGTTTGACCTAGGAGAGGGAGGATTTTCTATGGGCAAGTTCTCCAAAGGCTTAATTAGTAAAAACTCATTTTGGGCTTGGGATCCAAAATGGATCTTGGGGTCTTGGTTCTAGGATTCACTGGAGCACCCATGACAAGCTTTTATGCCTCAGCTAAGTATGATTCATGGTGAGGAGAGAACAAAATGTCTGAATGCTCTGGTCTATAAGTTGGGAAGAATAAGAAAGTCTCTGCTTTAGACCTGCGAGTAGAGGCGTGAATTGCTTTGGGCTCCCATGGGAGAGGTGCTAGAGGAGTTCCAAGTGGTATCATCATGCAGAACTAATTGTCTTTCCATGACCAAAGGGGAAATAGAAGAGTTTAGACAGGGGTTTAAAAAAAAACAAAAAAAAAAAGTCAGTTGAAGGAGCCAATACTGCACCTACTGTACCTAGCGGTTAAAAATCATGGGCAGTGTTGCATTCTCTACCCTAAACAATTTTCAGGATAATAGAGGAGCTTTTAAAATAGATAAATAAATCAATGCACTTATGGTGACATCTTTTTCCTGTTCCTTCAGCTGTAATGTCAGATGTCTACCTTCTCAGAAAACTCCAGAAAAGGACCCTAAACCTTAGAGCCGTGGAATTTTTAAAAACCGGAACCAAATCTCCCTGGCTCCGTGCAATTTTAGCTCTGCAGCTAACCGGAAGCTGCAGCGCGATGTGATGCAAAGAGCATGCTTAACGACCTGTGCCGTCACGGCAAGTCTCTCCCTCTAAACCTCAGTTTCCTCGTTTACCAAACCTGAGCACTGAATTTATAGCTGATCACTAAGATCCCTTCCAGCTCTGACACTCCCTCTGAGAATAGATTTGAGGGCGCTGGGCTCAGAGGGCGCACACTGCACCTCTCCTAAAGGTTTCGCTTCCAGCCCAGAGGAGAAAATAAACCCGGGAAAGCGAGACAAAAGTGGGCCAAGGGACGCTGCTCCCAGCCCAGAGGGAGGAGAGAGCGTTTATCCCGTGCTGTAGGGGAGAGTGGAAAAGCAAGGAGAAGGGAGGGTGGGCGTGGGGCTTCTAAGCAGCTCCCGCGGGAGCCACCGGGCTGGGGTGGAGGGACAGACCTGGCGCCCGTGGAGCCGGGGAGCTGGGATGCTGCTGTGGGAGCGATACAGGTCTGGGCTCCCGGGGTACGGGCAGAAGCGACGAAAGAGACGGGGGAAGGAGGCCAAGCGGGAGCCGAGGGCAAGGGCGACCCCCAACCTTCTCGAGATCTCCCAGGCGAGGGTGGGCGCGGCGGGTCCCCGCGGGCAGGAGTCGGGCGCGCGCGGGGGCTTACCTGGGTCTCCTCCTCAGAAAGGCCGGCCTCGGCCGCGATCAGGCACAGCGTGGTGGGGTCCGGGTGCTTGTTGACCTTGTTGAAGTTGTACTCCAGGATCTCCACCTGGTCCTCAGTGGGGCCGCTCGCGGTCTCCGCAGACATGGTCCCGACGCGGCTGCGGGAGAGGGAGAAGCGGCGGGGTGAGCGAGGCCCCGGGCGGGCGGGACGCAGGGAGGAACGGCGATCCGGAGCGCTGCCGGGCACCTTCAGCCCCCGGGGCTGTCCCCGCCCAGGGTCGCACGGCGCTAGGGTCCCCGGCGCTGCAGGCTGCTGCGGGAGCCTGCCCGGGCTCCTTCCAGGGGCGCGCACCTAGGAGTCCCGCCGCTGAGCTGCGCGTCCTTGGGCTGCGCTCCTGCCCCGAATTTTTACAAGTTTCCCCGGGGTCAGTGGTCTGGGGTGGTGGGAAGAAGCTGACGCCGCGCCCTCCCGGCCGTGAGCCTTTAAGGAAGGAGTGGAGGAAGCGCGGCGGTGATTTTGAAAAGCCGTCTTCAAAGCTTCCTCCTGGGAGAAGGAGCTGCCCTGGGCACAGTCCTGACAGATGGCGTGGCTGGGCTGCCCCGAGTCCGCGGCGGGGCCGCCTCACCCGTGCGCGCCCTGCCGCCTCTAAAGTAGTTTAGCACTTTGCAGCCCTCGCCAGGGAGGGCTGCACACCCCTACACCTCCTTCAGGGAAATGACCCACAGGACAGAAGTTACTTCTCAAAGTTGGGGAACTCGGGGGGCGCTTTTAATCTCTTCCTTTTACAGAGGTGAAGGTAGGTCCGCAGTGATTTACCCCTGCAGTTCCTAAGGCCGGGAACAGCGTAAGGAGAAAGTTCCACCTGAGGGCTTGTGTGAGTCACTCTACGATCTGCGACCTCCTTCTCCTTCCCTTCACCCCCGATTTTTCTAACTAAAGCCATGAGTCAGAGGCCTCCAGTCAACCCGGCTGTTCACTTCCCAGCGTGGCCTGGACATTGTTCCACAGGGCCCACCAGAGTCCACTGCGCTATGTTCCTCCCTAGATGAGGCCTTCCAAGATAGAGCCAAAACCCAACTGAGGAGGATCTACAGCAGCTGTCTTTGAAATCAGACATCCCCTCTAATTGTGTTAAAATTAACTGTAAAGTCAAGAGAATTGGTCGGTTACCAGCTTCAAGGTCTCTTGTATTTCCTTACTTTAGAGCCAAACGTTACTCTAGCAGATCGGGGGCAACATGACTTCCTGCTACATCTCTTATACCTAAGTAGCCTCTGAAATGGGACCAAAAAACGGCAGATGTGCACCCCTCCCCTCCCCCCAATCTTAGATGTATTGAGGTATAGGAAGTTAGACTCTAACTTCTAACTATAGAAGTTAGAGTCTATCTTCAAGTTCCTGGCTGAGCACTTGAGACAGACAGGTCAGCACTTGCCATTGCTGACAGTAAAAGACAAGCATGGGAATCCCGTTGGTTTGTTGTTTTAACAAACAATTGCACAATCGTCCAGCACAATCCTGAGTAGGTTTTGCTGTGGTCTGTGCCTGGGGATGAGCCATACTCCACTGATCTGCCTGCATAATGTCCCCGATGCTGTGGCAACCTTCTCAACCAGGACCTGCATCCTGGGCTCCCTGAATAAATGTCTTTCCCTCTCCTCTTGGTCACCTGAAGAGGCTTCTCAGTGAGACAAGAAGCCATTCTACTGTGAGGGATTCTGGGCTTAAGCCAGTTATCAGGTCATAGTGAAATCGTCATGATTTTAGGGAGTTCTGTGCTCCCCCGCTTAATCTGTCCCAGTGATTCCTGTCACAGTGCTGAGGAAGGACGGGGTCAAGCCAGGTGGTAAATGCCTCTTCTTCTGTTGGCACCATCTCCCCCTTTCTCTGACACAGAACTTCAGAGCTGGAAAGAACCTTGGTGACCAGCAACCTAGAATGGAAAGCCTTGGCTTCAGTTTCAGTCCTGTGCTCTTCTAGACCCTTCTCAGCGGGCCATTCTGTCTTTAGTTTGGCAGAAAAAAATCAGGAGGGCAACCGTGTAAATGCAGGCAGGGCTTGTTGCTGTTTTGAATGGGCTTTGACTGCCCTCGTAGGACACCAATTCCAGCCAAAGCTGCCCACTGGAACCACCCACCACTGCACATTTTGCCTGAAAAAACAGAGGAGAGGGGAAACTGCTGCCTCCGATTTAATTCCTTGCCCTAGAAAGGTTCCGTCTAATTCCAGTTACACAGTTATGCTGGCTCTTCCGGGAAAATTTTTGCTGCTGCTTTGTAGACTCCCCCGTCCTTCAGAAGTGTTCATCAAAGGTACAGATTTCTAAACTGGACTCAGATTCAAGGACTGTTCTACATGTACTTCTTTCCCTCTTTTGGTTTTTTAATTGCTATTATATAATCCATGGGTGACTCATGTTCTTACATTTAATCAGGTGCATCTTCTCTTACATTTTTGCGGCTCTCCGTTAACAGGACTTTGTACGAGGTTTCATGGATAGGTCCACTTGACTTTAAAGTACTCCTTGGGTTAGTTGGCTGAGGGCCATTGGACTTGGTTGGCTGCTAAGGAGACTTGTGGAAGGACAATTTGAAAGTACCTACTTCTCTAAGGTACACTAAACAAACAAACTTGACTTCTAGAAATGAGGATGGAAGATCTAACCACGACAGAGATATCTGCCTGTCATTTCTCCACAAAACTCAGTCTCTGTTATTTCAGCCCTCTTTGGTTGACATGTGTTTGCTGCTGCTTCTCCATTTCTTCCCTCCCTCTCTTTCTTTCAAAGGAAACTTATAAATCAAATCACCCTAGTAACCTTGGCCTTATAAAACTTCTCAACTCTTTCCAGTAAGGAAACTGTTGAAAAGTATCTCTGAAGGTAGTCTAAACAATGTCAGATGAAAAGAACTAGAAATATTTTAAAGCTTCTTAAACTTTAATCTATTAAAGTTTATTGTTGCTGTTGCAAGTTCTTGCTGTTGCAAGTTCTATTGTTGCTGTAGTTATTCATATGAAACATTCAAAGAGTAATTTGTCCTGTGGTTGTGTTTTCTTTTGTGATTGGGGGAAGACAATGCATAAACCTTTTCAAGAGATTAGATGAAAACTGCTGGCTTTTTTCTAAATTCCAATGCCTGGGTAAACAATGCGTGCCAATAAGACAGCTTTACCTTTGTCCCCTAATCCTGTAGTCATTTATTTTAAAAGTATCTACCTCTATGAACCAGCTCATGGAGAGTGCTACAAACTGGAACCTGCAGAACTCTCTTTAGGGTCACATTTACCATCTTCTCCTCCCCTACCCAGCCATTCTGACCTCTTTGTAATGCCGCTAATTCTAAACCGCGAGAAGAAGATTATCAGTGGCAGATACTCCTCATAAACAATCCCATGGTGAGCTGACCAAAAGCAAAGAAAGCAGATGGATCATGCTGTAGTGTTGTCTCCCAATTTACTTTAGCCTGAATCTCCTTTATGCTCACGGTGGACTTTCTGGAAGCAGTGGGCTCTTGAAGTATTCTGTGTTTTCTTAAGTGAGAAAAATAATATACCACCATTTCCCCGAGAGAAGCGGTGGGTCTTTGGAAGTGGATAGAGTTTCCTCACTCGTCACTCACTGAACTACTCTGCATGGGGTTTGAGGGGGGATCATGCAAGCTGTCAGTGTTTCTCAGAAATGGACAAATGGGAGTGGAATATCGATCTGCTTCCCCGGGTTAACAACAAGGCTGGTTTTCAAAGAAAGGATTTTTTTGTTTTTGTTTGTTCTTTACTTATGAACCTGGTGGTTAATATCCTTAAGCTTAGGATAGTTCTCATGCCTGGCTGGGCCTCAGAATCACCTGCAGAAATGTGCAGGCACACTGCTGACCTCCTGAACCAAAACCACATTGTAGGAATCCAGCATGGGAGAGACACAAAAAGTATCTCAGCTCTCACAAGAGTTTGCAACTTAATCATTAAAATCCACTGTAAATGTTTAGAGCTTCTTATACCTTATACCGTTAAGATGCTTTAAAATATCTTCTAACTCTGATGCTGTATATCGTCTCAACGCTTGAGTAGACAGTATGTTGAGGTAGTTTTAAAAGAATAAGCTTTTAAAAATATACATTGGAGAGGAAATTTAGACGTTATGCTATTTACCTTTTGTATGTATGGTCAGGAATGTGGAAATTGTCTTTAAAATTATGAATTATTAAGAGAAATTTCCCCACGCTTTCAAAAATTCAGAAATAATATAAAACTCTTTAAATTTTTTTTCAGAAAAACCCATTCTTTTGTTGAGATCAGAGTTTAAGAAAGCAGGTCATCAAAAGAAAAATTCCTTCCACCTTGTCATACAAATTTTCATAATTGAGTTAGAAGCCAAAAATTACAGTGGAAGAGATTTGTCAACCTTGACAAATGATTGTCCTCTAAATTCTTAAATTTTCCAGTGAGGGTAATGCTAAACTTTAAGTTATGGTTTATATAGACAATTTATATAATACAACTTAAAGCTGAACATTAGATTATGAATGCACCATATACACATAGTATCATCGCTGTCTTCAGAGAAACAAGATTCCAAATTTAAATAGGAAAAAACATTTTTTAATGGTCTATTGATTCCAGTTTTACATATTAAAAAAACTGGAGGAAAATACAACAAAATGTTAACAGTGTTTATATCTACACAGTGAGACTACAGATGACCTAAAATTTTTCTTCTTTTATTGTTCTGTTTTTTCACATTTACTACCCTGAAATTAGAAATGAAAATTTTTTTCTTAAAAAATTATTCCTTTTTTAGATTAGTTCCATCACATATGTATGGATTCCTAAAAGACCTTTTATTTTAGTTTTTGTATTTTTGAGATACATAAAAACATCATACTATATGTAATTCTTTTGTTATTGCTTTGTTCATCAACATGTTTCCAAGATTCATTCATATCTCAGCATGCAGAGAACTTCATTCATATTCTGTGCTATTTCCGTTTAGTGAATATACTGCAATGTATTTATGTCTTTTCCTGTTGGTGGATATTTGGGTTGTTTCCAGTGTTTTGCTATTATGAACAATTTTCTCTGAACATTTTTGTATATATCCTCTGAAGCACATCTAGGAAGGCTTCTCTAGGAGTGGAACTGGTCATAACGTATGTGACTAGTAGCTTTACAACATTATACCAACTTCTTTTCCAAAATTGTTGAACAAAACTGTACTCCTATCAGCAGTATATAGCATTTCCTTTGCTCTACATTCTCATCAATGCTTGGATTGTCAAACTTCTGAATTTTTTCCCAAAATTGTTATGTATTCTTTTTGTCCATGAATAATATTTAAAGCTACTTGAAGCTATTTATGTTTCCATCCTGATTAACTTCTTGAGGCTAAAAGGTTCCACATGTTTACTATTTACTCTAAAAACGTATTTCCTGTTCCAGCCCAGAAGGAGATTTGAGGTGTTTTTGGAGGGTTTAGACTCTGTCTCCAGGCTAGCTTGTTATCTCCACTGGTCACCAAGAGCCATACGGAAGATATATGGAAAACTAATTACAGCAGATCTTTTGTCTGTATAATGCTAAAGATGTTACTATCTTCCCTTCTACAGATCTCCTGGGATCAGGACTTGACTCTGCACTTAAAAACTGCATAACCATATCAATTTATTGTCCCCCGCCCTTAAAGCAAAAATCAAAGTCTCCAGATGAAAACCACAGAGATGGATTTAAAATGACTGAATAAGGAAGAAGAAAGGATGTAGGGATAGATAGGAAGTGTAAAAGAGAGAGATTATTTGGCTGTGGGCTTAAAATAGGATATAAAAATGTGAAGTCAAATAATGTGCTCAGTGTTTGAACTGCAATACCATGATCATGGGGGTGCTGAGTTCTAGTTCAAAAGCAGGTCGCCATTCGTTCTTCCAGTTTCACTCTCAGTCGTCTCTTAGAAATCAGAATGGAATTAGTCCTGTTTTGTGGTGAAGAAAGGTTAACTAACTTACCTACAGCATCAAAGAAAGACTCTGAATTCTTTGACTCTGGCCACAGCTGTAAAGGCAGCTCTTGATGTCATGAGCATCAAGATTGATGCCTACTTCCAAAATGTAGTCTCCTTATACTCTCTTGATGTCAGAAATTCTAAGATATCACTGAATCCCCTACTTGGATCTTTGAGCTCTAATTTTAGTCATAGTCTGTCAGTTTAGTGAATAACTGGGGCTGGGGCAGCCAGGCCATTGCTGACCAACTGTGGGGTCTCCAGCCTCATTCCCTTAGCGGCTGCCACAGCCCAGCACTCTTGTAGACCTCCTCACATCTCCTGGGAAAGCCCTAGTATCTACTTGACACCAAGGCAACAGAGAGAAAGGGATCGCCCCTTTCAAGTTTTGTTCTGACTCCACATTTTGAGGTGCAGATACACTGGGGGAATTTGTTCAAGTTTGGTAAGATCTGAGCTCCTAACTTTTGACCCAGTGTAACAGCTACGGGCACACACAGAACCACCCGCCATCTCACAATGACAAGCACGCTGTTCTCCCAGAACATGCTGCACTTGACTCCATGGGGCAGGAAGACTGAGATGCCAACTAGTGCTTGAATTCATGCCATTCCAACTGGTCGCCAGTGACCACACCATCCCAAGTACGTCTCATTCCCCAAGTTTTGTCAGGCACAGGTGTCATCAGATTTGGTTTTCAGTGTTTCAGCCCTGCTCAGAGGTTGCATATCTCTTAGTAGTTAAGTCAAGGCTTAAAAATATGAAGTGCTGCCTTCTTTTAAGTTTTGCATATCTGACATGCGCTTTTATATGTGCTCTGTGTAATTGCCAATTCAGCTTAGTACTTTCCAGGTCCTCCTCTTTAGACTTGCTTTCCTCTTGGCTTAGAAGCCCCTCGGTTTCAGGAAACCCAGCAGAATTAAGAGTAAGATGGAATTTGAGTTAATGTAGTAAAAAGGTCAAATAATTAGAAATCCTGAGTACTAATCCTTTGAAATATCACTTTGCTGAGCCTCCATTTCTTTCATGCGAAGAGGGGTATAATAATAACACCTGAGTCTAGCTCACAGCTCTGTTGTAAAGTTCATCTGATATCATTGTAGGGAAAGTGTTTCTAAACTGTAAAGTGCTTGCTTGTGGAAGATACTGATACTATTGTTCTTTAAATGACCATGAGCAAGGAGTTCAGTAGGGCGTCTTCTGGGTGGCAAACTGGTAAGAATCGTTTGTAAGTTTCACTCTTTCTGGAACAGTAACGTACAATGGTTGAAATCAGAACCTTTTTTTAAAAAATCAAATGCTGTATATACTGCTTCATTGAAAGATGTGTCTCTGGATGGAGCGTCTCAAGCCTAACACATGGGGGTGGCAGGTTTTCTCATTAGCAAAATTCTACACATTGTACGTTGATTTGAACTTAGTTGTTGACATTTTCACTAAAATATTTGTTTCTTTGCTCACTCCTCACCACCACTCCCTAACTTATTCTTTCCTCTCATCTACTACTGAGGAAGCATCACTAGGACAGAAGATGAGTAGTGAGGAAGTTAATAATAAGCAGGAACAATTATTCTATGAATTGGTGAGTAGATTTTTTGAGGCCATCTTGGCCTATGAGAATAATGACCTAATTGTTCTGAAATAATTTGTTCATGGGCTTGTCTTCCCTACCAAATTATGTGCTCTCCTGTGGTAGATGTGTCATCTCTTATACGTTTCCATCTCTCCAGCATTCATTAAGAATTCCACCACTTAATAGGTGCTCATTGTATGACTGTTGAACTGAATGTAACCAGTGGCATCTGGCATGACTTGATTTAGGACAAAAGTTTGGAAGACGGTGCTCTGTGTTTTCAACAACCAGGAACTGCCATGTTCAAAACCAAAACATAACATTGGGAAAAATAACATTCTTGCCTCCTAATACCCTTTGGTCCTCACTGCCTCAAATAACACAGAGCTGATTCCTACTTTTGAATCAGATACAGAAACCTCACCTGTTATAATAATAACAACATATATTTTTTAATTGCTGTGTGCCAGGAACAATCCTAAATGTCTTAGACATATTAACTCATTTAATCGTTAGAGGAACAGTAACACTATGTGTTAGGCACGCTTATTGTCTCCATTTTACGCATGTGTAAACTGATGGAAACATATACCTTCCCCAAGGAGATGTATATAACTTGCCCCAGATCACAAATCAAGTGAGTGGCAGAGCGGGCATTAAAACCCATTAGAAAGGCATTAGAAAGTCTAACTTCTGCATCCATGTTCTTAACTACTACACTGCATTTCCTCTGTGTACCAAGTAGCTATGTAGACAGAAGAGCCTTGATGGGTGGTAGTGGGAAAGGGGCAGTAAAACTGAGTGGTGCACCTGGGACAGGAGTCAGGCAGTGTCCTCTGTCTGCTCCGGCTTCCTTGTGGGGCAGGGCTAGTCTGGGAGCAGAGCTTCCCTCCCTGTGACACGATTCTCAACCTTGGTGACCAGACGTGGCTCTGACCCAGCTAAATGGATTAGCTAGAGATTTCAGTTAATACCACCAGCACCACCAGCCAGGCTGGCTTTCTTTTCCCCACATGCTCTTTTTTAATTGGTACAGATGTAAGTGAAAGATGACATTATGTGAATAATACAGTACACAAATGAGAAAAAGTTACAGCATCTGACAGAATGGAATAGAAGAGTTGGCTTCGACCAGACCAGCTGGAGCTTAGTGACTATTGCTGCTGTTTTAATCCCTACATGTACAAAGTTTTGTTGACTTGATTGGGGAACCTCCTAAAACTATTGTTGTGACAAATCCATCAGTGGTTTAGTCTTTTTACAGCCGCTTACAGAAAATAGCAAGATATTATGAAAAGCTATTGGAAGGGAGGGTGTCCGTGACTGATTTCCAGCAGTGAATTAATCATTAATTAACCCTGGATATAAAATTCTTTGCATGCACACTGAGTTATTTTCACTGATAACCCAGCTCATGTTCTAATCCAAAGATTTGTATGTGGAAACATGGAAAAATGATGAAAGCCAATAATAAAACCTTAGACTTCTTCTGTGAAATAAGTGGAGCGTTTAGTCTACCTTCTTAGAAATAAGTGGGCAAATGAAAGAGAGCAATCCCATTTCCACAATCTCCTTAGAGGAGATCTCCATCTTGTAAACAGGTCGCTTTTCCAAAGGTCTATCTCCACATGATTGTTACGAATTCAGAAAATCTTTTCTTTAGAAAGAACACTGTAAATTGTAGATAGAATCCCAGGCTAACCCACAAAAGGGAGTGTAACTGAAATGCTATGTATTCATAACTGGTAAAAAGTAGAAAATAATCCTGATGAAATATCCTAGTGAAATTTAATAAGAAATTGTTTCTTTATTTTGAAAGTAATGCTTAAGAAAAAGCAGTTTTATTGGGTTGGCCAAAAAGTTTGTTCGGTTAATGAATATGTTGTTCAATAAAGTTCTTGGTGAAAATGAAAAATGGGTCTTTTATTTTTACTTAAAACCAAACAAACTTATTGGCCAACCCAATAATTAAAATTTGACTTAGAGAGGTGAGGTTTTGGTGCAGATACTAAAGGGGTTTTCAGGGAGCTTTTGAGAATATTAGAGGTTTATAGCACAACTACGATATATGCCAAGTATACACAATAGTCCCTGACACATTGTTGGGTGTTCAGTGAATACTTATTGAATGCATGTTGATTGAACTTTCTTTTCACTTCAAGAAGTATGACTTTTCTTTATCTTGATATAAAGGCATAATAATTAGAGCTGTAGTTTTTGTGTGTCATAGATGAAATAAGGAGGTGGAACGAGGAAGAAGGAAAGAAGGGGAATGCTGAGAAGTATTGATGTGAAAAGTAGGTCGTCTAAGATATGATTAATGATGTGAATGGTGAACGATAAAGAAAAAGCCAGAGGTTACTTTGCATGGTCTTCTCCTCATCCTTCTACCCAAGGAACAAGGAAGAAGAGGGTAGGAAAGATTTTGTGCCTCATGTTTCCTGAGCCAGCCCCTAAGTGGCGCTGTCAGACAAGAACAGTTTAGTTGCTGGCCAGAGCTCTATGTAGGTGGAAAGAGAAAGAGAAGCAGAAATAAAGTTCTTTTGAGTATATAGCATTAATTACAGAGGGAATGTTTGTATATCTGTAATAGATAAATTATATGTAGGAACTATTCTGCACTCATTAATGAGTGAAATTACTCATTAATGATTGAAAATACTACACTGGTATAGAATAATGGAAAGAGCACTGGGAAAGGAGTCAGACCTGGATTTCAACTTTAACTTCTCCACTTAATAGTCACATGACCTTGGCTGAGGTAGTTTTTTTTGGTTTGTTTGTTTGTTTGTTTTGTTTTTCTAACTGTAAATGCCTACTTTATTTATTTATTTATTTATTTTTTGCGGTACGTGGGCCTCTCACTGTTGTGGCCTCTCCCGTTGCGGAGCACAGGCTCCAGACGCGCAGGCTCAGTGGCCATGGCTCACGGGCCCAGCCGCTCCACGGCATGTGGGATCTTTCCAGACCGGGGCACGAACCCGTGTCCCCTGCATCGGCAGGCAGACTCTCAACCACTGTGTCACCAGGGAAGCCCTATGTTTATTTTTTATTTACTTATTTTTTCTTCTTAGTCATCCATTTTATACACATCAGTGTATATATGTCAATCCCAATCTCCCAATTCATCACACCACCACCACCACCACCCCGCCACTTTCCCCCCTTGGTGTCCATACGTTTCTTCTCTACTCCTGTGTCTCAATTTCTGCTCTGCAAACCGGTTCATCTGTACCATTTTCTAAGTTCCACATATATGCGTTAATATACGACATTTGTGGGCTTCCCTGGTGACACAGTGGTTGAGAGTCCGCCTGCCGATGCAGGGGACACGGGTTCGTGCCCTGGTCCGGGAAGATCCCACGTGCCGTGGAGCGTCTGGGCCCGTGAGCCATGGCCGCTGAGCCTGCGCATCCGGAGCCTGTGCTCCGCAACGGGAAAGGTCACAACAGTGAGAGGCCCGCGTACCGCAAAAAAAAAAAAAAAAAAAAAAAAACGACATTTCTTTTTCTCTTTCCGACTTACTTCACTCTGTATGACAGTCTCTAGATGTATCCACGTCTCTACAACTGACCCAGTTTCGTTCCTTTTTATGGCTGAGTAATATTCCATTGTATATATGTACCATGACTTCTTTATCCACTCATCTGTCGACAGGCATTTAGGTTGCTTCCATGTCCTGGCTATTGTAAATAGTGCTGCAGTGAACATTGGGGTGCATGTGTCTTTTTGAATTATGGTTTTCTCTGGGTATATGCCCAGTACTGGGATTGCTGGGTCATATGGTAATTCTATTTTTAGTTTTTAAGGAACCTCCATACTGTTCTCCATAGTGGTTGTATCAATTTACATTCCCACCAACAGTGCAAGAGGGTTCCCTTTTCTCCACACCCTCTCCAGCCATTGTTGTTTGTAGATTTTCTGACGATGCCCATTCTAACTGGTGTGAAGTGATCCCTCACTGTAGTTTGATTTGCATGTCTCTAATAATTAGTGATGTTGAGCAGCTTTTCAGTGCTTCTTGGCCATCTGTATGTCTTCTTTGGAGAAATGTCTAGGTCTTCGGCCCATTTTGGGATTGGGTTGTTTGTTTATTTTAATATTGAGCTGCATGAACTGTTTATATATTTTGGAGATTAATCCTTTGTCCTATGATTCATTGCAAATATTTTCCCCCATTCTGAGGGTTGTCTTTTGGTCTTGTTTATGGTTTCCTTTGCTGTGCAAAAGGAAACCATACTGTTCTCCATAGTGGTTGTATCAATTTACATTCCCACCAACAGTGCAAGAGGGTTCCCTTTTCTCCACACCCTCTCCAGCCATTGTTGTTTGTAGATTTTCTGACAATGCCCATTCTAACTGGTGTGAAGTGATCCCTCACTGTAGTTTGATTTGCATGTCTCTAATAATTAGTGATGTTGAGCAGCTTTTCAGGTGCTTCTTGGCCATCTGTATGTCTTCTTTGGAGAAATGTCTAGGTCTTCGGCCCATTTTGGGATTGGGTTGTTTGTTTATTTTAATATTGAGCTGCATGAACTGTTTATATATTTTGGAGATTAATCCTTTGTCCTATGATTCATTGCAAATATTTTCCCCCATTCTGAGGGTTGTCTTTTGGTCTTGTTTATGGTTTCCTTTGCTGTGCAAAAGCTTTGAAGTTTCATTAGGTCCCATGTGTTTATTTTTGTTTTTATTTCCATTACTCAAGGAGGAGGATCAAAAAAGATCTTGCTGTGATTTATGTCAAAGAGTGTACTTCCTCTGTTTTCCTCTAAGAGTTTTATAGTGCCTGGTCTTACATTTAGGTTTCTAATCCATTTTGAGTTTATTTTTGTGTATGGTGTTATGGAGTGTTCTAATTTCATTCTTTTACATGTAGCTGTCCAGTTTTCCCAGCACCACTTATTGAAGAGACTGTCTTTTCTCCATTGTATATCCTTGCCTCCTTTGCCATAGATTAGTTGACAATAGGTGCATGAGTTTATCTCTGGGCTTTCTATCCTGTTGCATTGATCTATATTTCTGTTTTTGTGCCAGTACCATACTGTCTTATTACTGTACCTTTGTAGTATAGTCTGAAGTCAGGGAGTCTGATTCTTCCAGCTCCGTTTTTTTCCCTCAAGACTGCTTTGGCTATTTGGGGTCTTTTGTGTCTCCATCTAAATTTTAAGATTTTTTTGTCCTAGTTCTGTAAAAAAATGCCATTGGTAATTTGATAGGGATTGCACTGAATCTGTAGATTGCTCTGGGTAGTATAGTCATTTTCACAATATTGTTTCTTCCAATCCAAGAACATGGTATATCTCTCCATCTGTTGGTATCATCTTTAATTTCTTTCATCAGTGTCTTATAGTTTTCTGCATACAGGTCTTTTGTCTCCCTAGGTAGGTTTATTCCTAGGTATTTTATTCTTTTTGTTGCGATGGTAAATGGGAGTGTTTCCTTAATTTCTCTTTCAGATTTTTCATCATTAGTGTATAGGAATGCAAGAGATTACTGTGCATTAATTTTGTACCCTGCAACTTCACCAAATTCATCGATTAGCTCTAGTAGTTTTCTGGTGGCATCTTTACCATTCGCTATGTATAGTATCATGTCATCTGCAAACAGTGACAGGTTTACTTCTTGTTTTCCAATTTGTATTACTTTTATTTCTTTTTCTTCTCTGATTGCTGTGGCTAGGACTTCCAAAACTATGTTGAATAATAGTGGTGAGAGTGGACATCCTTGTCTTGTTCTGATCTTAGAGGAAATGCTTTCAGTTTTTCACCATTGAGAATGATGTTTGCTGTGGGTTTGTCGTATATGGCCTTTATTATGTTGAGGTAGGTTCCCTCTATGCCCACTTTCTGGAGAGTTTTTATCATAAATGGCTGTTGAATTTTGTCAAAAGCTTTTTCTGCATCTGTTGAGATTATCATATGGTTTTTCTCCTTCAGTTTGTTAATATGGTGTATCACATTGATTGATTTCCATATATTGAAGAATCCTTGCATCCCTGGGATAAATCCCACTTGATCATGGTGTATGATCCTTTTAATGTGTTGTTGGATTCTGTTTGCTAATATTTTGTTGAGGATTTTTGCATCTATATTAATCAGTGATATTGGTCTGTAATTTTCTTTTTATTGTAGTATCTTTGTCTGGTTTTGCTTTCAGGGTGATGGTGGCCTCATAGAATGAGTTTGGGAGTGTTCCTTCCTCTGCAATTTTTTGGAAGAGTTTGAGAAGGATGGCTGTTAGCTCTTCTCTAAATGTTTCATAGAATTCACCTGATGCACACACTGCTTTGAGTGTGCCCTCCAAGAGTGGAGTCTCTGTTTCCCCCAGTCCTGCCAAAGTCCTGCTATCATCAAATCCTGCTAGCTTTCAAAGTCTGGTTCTCTAGGAATTCCTCCTCCTGTTGCCAGACCCCCAGGTTGGGAAGCCTGAGGGGGACTCAGAACCTTCACTCCAGTGGGTAGACTTCTGTGGTATGACTGTTCTCCAGTGTGTGAGTCACCCACCCAGCAGTTATGGGATTTGATTTTATTGTGATGGTGCCCCTCCTACCGTCTCATTGTGGCTTCTCCTTTGTCTTTGCATGTGGGGTATCTTTTTTGGTGAGTTCCAGTGTCTTTCTGTCGATGATTGTTGTCAGTAGTTAGTTGTGATTCCGGTGTTCTCAAAAGAGGGAGTGAGAGCATGTCCTTCTACTCCGCCATCTTGAACCAATCCATGGTTTGTTTGTTTTTTACTTATTTGCAGCTTAGTTTTCTTCTCTGTAAAATGTGACTAAAAACTTCCTTCCTTGCCTATTTACTCCAGTTGTGAACCAGTGAGATTATTATTCTCATGAAACAATTTAGAAAACTGTAAAATAACATACACATTTCTAGAAGTGTTATGATTATTTCTTCAGCCAGAAAAGTGAAGCTATTGGGCCACATGACCTGTGAGATCATTTCTTTTTTAATATTCTGATGATCAGAATGGTCTGGGTTTCAAATCATCATGTTATTCTTCATCAACAGTTTACTGATGTCATTGACCTGAGCAAGGGGAGTATAGTGGCCTCTTTTAGCCTATGTCTCTGATTTGCTGAACACTTTGTGCCTAGTTTCCACTTCAAAGAACAACTGAGGGGCCCATGAAATATTTTGAACCAAGGTGCTTTTTAATATTCAGCCTTTCTGTTAAATTAACATGACATATAATTTGTCATCACTTAAGTGAGGACACTTAATTGTAAAAGGGGTGCTGTGAATAATTACATCAGAACAACAGGCCTACATCAGAAATGTCCCAGGCAAACTTAGATATCTGGTCCCCTTATTATATGTAAAAGGTTAAATTTTTCACTTAGGTGTGGGAGAGTAAAAATGCACCTGTTGAATTTAGGCATCTGAGCTGCTGTTAGTAAGATGCAGGTCTACTAGGATCTTAGAGGACAGAACCACATACACCTACCCAAAGTAATGAACAGGAGGCTGCTTTTTGCTCTTAAGAAAGCATACTTGTTGCAGCTCTGTGGTTAAAGATAAGAGGATATACCATAGCTTCAAACTTCCTGACCTTTCATTTTTATTGCAGTTTGAATACATAGAACAGAAATTTATCTGGTAGGGTGAATAATGCTTGGGCTTCTGCCTGCTTTGGGTATTGTTAGTATAGTTGTGCTAATGCTTAGTAAGTGTGAATACCCATTACATATCAAACAGAGTTTGGTCCTATGATCAAGTATAAACAAAGGAACAAAACCGGCTTGTACTAGAGATTTCCATGGTGCAGAGCCAGGGCTTTTCAAACCAGATAACACAGGAAGCATGAGACTTGTGAAGTAAATTGAATCATCAGCTCTCCTCTTTGAAAATCTCTGATTCCCTAATACACCAAGAAATTAGACAGAGTTCTGTTATTGGGGGGGGGGGGGTGTCTCAATATTTCTAAAGAAAACCATTAAACATAAAGGGAAATTTGCACCGCTAAACCTAGATGCAAGTAACAAAAAGATCAAATTTCTAAAGAGTTTGTGGAGAAGAAAAATGGCACAAATAAGTCAAAATGGCAGATAAATATTCTTTTTATGTTTTAGAGTATGTTATTAATTTTTGTGTGACCCATTTAGCTTCCTAATTATGTTTTATTTAGTAGAACATTAATTATATTAATTAAGTCATTAGGGAGGCGTGTGTGTTTGTTGCATAGAAAAGGAGGGATGCTCAAAAACTTAAATGCTGATGATGGAAATCAGTCTGATATTTTAAAAATTTAGTCCCTATAAGCCACACATAGATAATTGAGAATCAAATAGAATTGTCATATTTCTCTATGACAATTCAGTCACTTTAGAATGTTAAAAAATTAGTTTCTTTCTGAAAGTGTTCTCATTCCAGTGCCTGACTCTGAAAAGGGCTGTTCATTTGTAATTCTGGGGACATGTCATCACGATTTATTGTTTTTGAAAATGTATTCTGGGTTCTACAATATTTTTGCTTGAACCCTAATTACTGAGTAAGGAACAGTAGTTGGGGACCTTCATGGGATGGCACATGCATGATCGGTAGATGTTTAGGGTGCCCGCTCATAGGCCTTTGAAACCTGCCCAATGCAAGCAGGCATAACTTCCTCGGGTTGTTTTTGCATTTGCAGAAAAGACTCTTTGATAGAATGGAATTCTCTCTTTGCACAAATACACTTGAATCAGTTATTATTTTTTATGGTCCAACTACCATTCTTATTTTATGACTGTACTTTAAGTAATGGATAAAATAACACACAGCTGGTTCTTTGTAGAGCTCCAAGTTATGCCAAAGTCCAGCCATGCATGCTGCTTGTTGCCATGATACTCAGTTATATGGACCTTATTCTTTCCCCCATTGAGTGGTTTTTATGAACAGGTGTTCAACTAATGGGATAAACAGAGGGTGTGCTGCTCCAGCCTAATCATTAACATCACAAAATAATTGAAAAGGACAGATAACACCAGAAAGCTAGCTCTGAACCTACAGTAGATCCTTTCTCTGAGCATCAGACATAATGTTGCAGAAAGAGGCTGGATGGAGCCTCAAAAGACCCACACTCTCCTTCCAGCAGTAGCACTTAAATCCCCAAGTGACTGTGGACAACTCACTTAATTGCTTTGAATCTCCATTTCTTCATCTGTAACTGAAGCTGTTATCCTACAACCACAGGGTTGTAGTAGGATTCAGTGAGATGGATTAAGTTTATGAATAGCATTATAAATTATAAACAGTATATAGATACAAAATACCATTATTAAGGTCCTAATCCAGCTTTCCCAGTGATTCAGGATATAATGTTGGGCAACTAATAACATTCGGTTTTGCAACCATTAGTGTAGCAAAACATTGTAGAAACTTCATCAAACTTATGCCTAAAAAGATTTCTTAGAACATTTCATTCGCTTTGTCCAGTAATCAGTCACCAATATGGAGAAATTAAATGCTTCTAAAACTGACCAGCCAAGTTTAAGAAGATGACATTGAGAAGGAGAGATTGCTGACGATCACACTCTTTAAGTTCCAGAAAATTATTTCGGTCACTTTTTAAAGTCTTAGTAAAGGAACACAGAGAAGCTCCTAAATGTTTGAAATACTAGACTAGAACTTATGATACCATGCGTCTCCATTTCTTATGGACAGTTCAATATTCCATATTGCTTAAAGAAAGCGTAGGCCATCTAGCCCACACCTCTCCCTTCCCATCTCCCACCAACCAGATCTAAAGGGTGGTTGAGTATACGTGCGAGTGTATTCATTATGGCATCATTGGTGAGAACTGGAGGCAGAAGAAATGCCCAACACTAGAGGATTAGATAAGCCAATAGTGTATATAAGTAGCAAAGTTACTATATATATGGAGTTAGAAGTAATGCATTGGAAACATTAGAAATATAATCAGCTATGTAGGTAGACCATAAAAATATGGTGTTGAGTTAAAAGAGAGAGCAAAAAAGAGGGAGAGTGGGAGAACAGAAGAAATAGAATGAGATGTAAAACCTAAGAAGGGCCTTGTGTGCACTATGAATTAAGGAATGTGTTAACTCAACATGAGCCTAAAGACCAAAAAAAGGACTTGAATTAGAAATGAAATTAGAACATGAATTAGGACTTGAAATGAATTAGGACTTGAAATTAGAACACTGTTGGACTGCCCCATCTTTCAGAGCTTGTCTGTGTAATTCTTTCCAGTGTATTTTTTGCATAATGAGGGAATACTTCATGGCTCACCTAATACCCTTCATGCTGCAGCCTACACCAATCCCTGGGCTTGGTTTCTTCCCCA
This sequence comes from Tursiops truncatus, assembly GCF_011762595.2. Taxonomy (NCBI): domain Eukaryota; kingdom Metazoa; phylum Chordata; class Mammalia; order Artiodactyla; family Delphinidae; genus Tursiops; species Tursiops truncatus. Next base: position 75,665,827 of record NC_047038.1, read on the forward strand.
AAGGGCAAGGTGAATAGCTGGTCATTGTTCTCCATGACAGTACTCCACGCTTTTCAACACCATCATCAAATGGCTTTCTAGTCTTCTCTTATCCAATTTAAATAACACCAGGTCCTTTTGCCACTCTTTATAGACTTTGAAAAAATTATTTCGTCATCTAGGAGCTCTTTTTAGCTGGTTCCAAGGACTCTCCTCCCTTTTAAATTGTGGACCCCTGAACCGGGTACCATGCTAATGAAGGCAGAAGAGGCCTCCCTCTTTCTTCACTCCTGCTTCAAAAACTTCAGTTTTAGTCATTTCCAAAGGATGCTAGTCTATTGGGGCCAGCCAAAAAGTTCATTTGGGGTTTTCCATAAGATCGTATAGAAAAACCCAAATGAACTTTTTGGCCAAACCAATACTATCCACAAAGAGTGTGAAGAATACACAATAAAGTGATAGACATTTCTGGGCATAAATTATTGAATTAAAGATTTTTATAAAACAGATTCTACTCCTGAACCAATAGACTAGAAATCCGGAAAGGAGGCAGGGAATATAAGCCCTAGGGAAAATTGTTTATGTAAATTTCCTAAGGGAGAAACCTCACAGGAAGGAAATGAAAAGACATCAACAAAGACTAGACTATCTAAGCAGATCTGTCATGCTCTTAAGAATTACAGGAAATTTCCATCGTGATCCATCTAGATCTAATGGCTGGAATGACCACCATTAGTTTTCTGCCCACTGTACTCTAAGAGGTTAGAGCTGATCAATGTCTGCCTTATGTTGTTTATGACTTTGTTTTTGTTTTAACATGTAAAGATAGAATAGTTCATTCATGAAAGATCTGAGAGGATTTTTATGTTTGGTCACATTTTATCAAAACCACCAGAAGTAAATTACAAGAAATTATATGAGGGTGGGTAACAGTTAACTTCCCTACTTTCAAAAGAGCTTCTATCATGACCTAAACATGGCCATAAGCTAACAAGAGCCTAAAGCAAATATCAGAGTAAGCTGACCTTGTGATTAACGATTCCTTGAACGCTCAGCATTCATACTGAACTTCTTTTTAGTGAGCCAATATAAATAAACAGCTCTCTGTCCGGGCAGGACGGATACAGTGCTCCCCACAGGGAACCTGAGTCACAGCGGGAGTGAGTGACTCGGCAGAGAGGCCAGAATGAGGCATGGGGAGGTCTGGGCTCAGAGTCAGCTCAGCCTCCAACTAACCCTAAGATACAGGGCAACTCTCTTTACTCTCTTGTACCTTCATATACTGTATTCACAAGTGACCATAGAGTATATTGCTCATGGCCAGGAATTGTTGAGAATGCAAGGGGCCACTATTAATAATCCACTGGGACCAGTGATGTTTTAGGCTTTTACCTCCTGCTTTAAAATTCCATTATAGCTGAAGTAGAGCTGAAAATAGGACTGGGTTCCTGACCACCAGACCCCTACTCTGCTTCCCAGGCTAGGCTGTCTACATGGGACTGTAGACCTGTCTACACTGCCAGGACCTGCCTATACTGGGGTTCTGTGGAAGAGTGTTCACCATATCACCTAAAGATCAATGAAGGCATTTTCCCAGCAATTAAAAAGGACAGCCTGACCTGCACCTGCTTGGTCAGGCACTCATACATCCCAAACCCCACCTGTGTTCAGAATCAACAGCAATGGAACGCCAAATCCACATCAAGGTCACATGAAAGGCAGGGGAGGCCAAGGGAGCCAGGGCCAGGAAGGGGGCAGATGCAGACAGCCCCTGTGTCAGGACAGCCCCTTTTATTTGCAGCCTCAAGCCTGTTCTCCACTGGCCCGAGGCCTGTGGACAGGATGGGGTGATCCAGGGGCTGCCTTGGGATGCTCAGGTGTTGGGTTTTTTGGTTGTTTTTTTTTTTGGCCTCACCACGTGGCATGAGGGATCTTAGTTCCCTGACCAGGGATCGAACCCTCACCCCCTGCAGTGGCATCATGGAGTCTTAACTGCTGGACTGCCAGGGAAGTCCCTCCTCAGGTGTTGGTTTTTAACGGGCAGGTTAGTACTTCATAAATCGCTCTGGGCCACGGGCCACGTTCTAACAATTTCATCATTGCACAGCCCTGTTCACCTGGCTTTTTTAAAGTTGGAGGAAGCCATCAACAACATCAAAAAACTAATCCATGTTATAGGTCATGACACAATCTTAACAAAATGTGCCCAAGGGAAATAAGCCATTCCACACTAAGAGAATTTGGAAACAAAGATTAGGGGAAAATGTTTTTTAAAAAGTCATCCAAAGAAGGCAGAAATTCTGTCGCTGTTTTACAACCCTATTTCATCAGCGGTGCAAAAAAAATTTTTTTTTAATTTACTCATTAAAAAATACTTTTTTTTTGGTGAAACTCTGAATGGCAAGAAGAAGGAACATTTGGCTTCCGAACAGCAGCATTAAACCAATTTTGGGGTGTCACCCTGGTGGCAACAGCCTAATCCTTTCCCCAAACACTTGGGTCCCCATATCCTTGGGACCCAGGATAATGCTTACTTTCCCCTTCCCCTCCTCACTGCTGTTCTCACCAATGAGGTCTCTGTGCCACCTGGCTCCCCACAGCCTGCAGACTCTACTTCCCCAGAGGGAGGCTAAGTGCACCCCTGACCACATCCCTCTTCAGAGGCTGGACCTACCTAGTACAGCTGCCACTTGCCAACAAGAGCTGCAGCAATCTGAGCTTTCTGTATGGAAGAAAGGGCCGTCAGAGTCACAGGAACTAAGGGGACCCAAGCTGCAGGACTGGGTCCTCAAGGAAAGAAGCCCCTTGTCACAAAGCCTGGGCAAGCTGTTCTGCCAGTGCCAGCCTTCTGCCCTGGAGAAGGAAGCTGGTAATATTTATAAAGCCCTGTGAGCAGAATGTATTGACTTTTTATCTCTACTGTAGTGACCTTAATGTGACTTTCCATTTCTCAGAAAGATAAATGAAATGCAGCCATCTCCGATGAGGACGAATGCATTTAACAAAGAATAGACTGTTGCAGAAAAAGAAATCTCTCAAGGCCCACAGTGTGCAGGGAGTTCCCTATGGGATGTGATTTGAGGATTTCTATTGAAAACTTCCAATTCTGGTATATTTTCCCCCAGCAAGCTGCTTGGGATTCTGACCAGTAGGGATTATAAATTTTGCCTAAAACTTTGATTCTCCTGATAACTCCAAATGGTAATGATATTTATATAACATTTCAAAGAACTCCCAGATAAACATTATCTTGCTGGAACCTATTAATATACCAGGGAGGGACATAACTCGTTAAACAATTATTGTCTATTATAACTTTTTTTTTTTTTTTTGCGGTACGCGGGCCTCTCACCGTTGTGGCCTCTCCCATTGCGGAGCACAGGCTCCGGACGCACAGGCCCAGCGGCCATGGCTCACGCGCCCAGCCACTGTGCGGCATGTGGGATCTTCCCGGACCGGGGCACGAACCCATGTCCCCTGCATCGGCAGACGGACTCCCAACCACTGCGCCACCAGGGAAGCCCTATTATAACTTTAATTAGTTTTCCAGAGCTGGGTAAGAAAAGCCCTAAGGGGATGAGACACTAGAAATTATCGGACTTGGAGGAGAGATGGGAAGTCACTTGAAACATGACCAGCTGGCCCAGGCAGAGCAGGTGAGGCGCTGTGGCCCCAGGGGCGGCCCTACAGCTACCCCTTCAGGGGCACATGGTGCCAAGGTGAGGGACAGGCAGGAAGAACAGAAACCACAAACCTCACTCCACTCACGCTTCTGCCTGTGCTGACCCGGAAATCACGATGAAAAAACCTTGTGGTGCTGAATCAACCCATCCCAGTGCTGAGAACCCGGGCTGGCTCCGCAAAGAACCACCTGGCTGTCCCCCGGAGCAGGGCGCCTGGTGCGTCCACTGCGGATCTTTTCAACGATTATAATCTTCTGGCTTAGACCAGATATTATGTAGGAAACAAAAGGAAGCTTTAGTTTTTGTTTTGTTTTTTGCGGTACACGGGTCTCTCACTGTTGTGGCCTCTCCCGTTGCGCTCACGGGCCCAGCCGCTCCGCGGCATGTGGGATCTTCCCGGACCGCGGCACGAACCCATGTCCCCTGCATCGGCAGGCGGACTCTCAACCACTGCGCCACCAGGGAAACCTGAAGCTTTAAGTTTTGAAACATCCCTTCTCACACGTTAGCACAATCCTTATATAATGTACCTTTGAGGCTCTAATTCCTCCCGCCTGCTGCCGGGAGCATGTCTGGGTTCTAAGGATTTGCTGGAAATGAGCCGGATACCCTATCCTAGCTAGAATTGGAAATGTGGTGTTGAGGACCTAGAAGTAATGGTCTTGGGGATCCCTCATCCTCTGAGGTCCTGTTGCTGTCCTCCCTGGGCCCTGGGACAGGGTGGTCGGGGGTTGTGTGGTCGTGTGGCTAAGGGCAGACCCTGCCCTCTCTCTGTGTCAAGTGAGGGGTTTGGCTGTCACCGGTTCTCATCCTCAACTGCACATTAGAATCACCTGGGGAGCTTTAAAAAGCAGTGCCAGGGGGCCACCCACCCAGGTGTTCTTATTTAATTAGTTGGGGCTGAGCTCAGTCCCAGGTATTTTTAAAAACAGTTCTCCAGGTGTGCAACCACTGCATTAGATGATCTCTGGGACCCTTCCAATTCTATAAAAGTCCACAATCCTGACGGTCTGGTCCTCCACTTTATTTTTTGAATGGATTTTTTTTTCCAAAAATACTCATTTTCAGTCTGTTGCATAGGTGAATCCTTAGAAATGCTTTTAATTGTTTAAAAAAGATGGATTGTTAAAGTATTGCTTGTTGAGTATAATTGGCATCTAATACTGCACGTTTAAAGTGTACACTCTGATAAATTTTCACATACGAGAAATGGTTGCCCAATCATGGTCGTGAACATACCCATCACCCCCAAACCCTCCTCATCCATATAACCCTCTTCTCTGGCTCCCCTTCCCTAGGTAACCACTGGCCTGCTTGCTGTTACTATAGATTAGTTTGCATTTTCTATCATTTTATACCATACAGTATGTACTATTTTTTTGCCTGGCTTCTTATTACTGATGTCCTTGTACTTGAGATTTCAAGCTCTTTAAGAACAAGAGCCACCTTTTATTTCTTGTCTCTTCCTCCTGGCCCCCAATTTATCTTTGCTCAGAGAAGCCCCTTAATCATTATTTGCTTAATGGCAATCAGACCTTTATGACCTTACAACTGAGCTTCAGTGTGGTGGCAAGAGGTGCCTCCTGTGTTAATGGTCTCAACTCCCCACTACTTCTCTGTAGCTTCCTAGTCAGCAGTTTCAGTTAAAACATAACGCATTTGTTTAAACCAGAGGTCTTCATTTAGCAGCACGGACTGCCAGGAGTCCAGAAAATGAGCATCAACATGAGTGTTGGGGGCAGGGGGCAGGGGAGCAACCTGGGAAAAGCTCTTGGATTTCCCCAGATTCTTAACCCAAAGGGAGGAACTATAGAATTCATGCCATGCTTTATTCCTTATTCTAGTCCTACATGCATTTTATGAATATGATATCTAATTATAAACCTTCTACTATCTGCTCCCCCAACTCTTTCCTTCCTCAGTCCCCAGTACCTTTGTTTTGTTCTCTGGGCTCTGGCTATGCTTAACCCTACTCACTAAATACACTCCAGGGCCCTGTTGATTGTCAGGGCTACCTGGGAATTTTTTGCATTCCTCTTACCTTTTAGATGTTCTCACCTAAGCTTTGTGGTGTGTTGTGCCTTTAATTCTTATTCCACTTTACTTAACAACTTAACTGGATACCTGGTGCTCAAATATCACAAACCTATTATTTCCTCAAAACCCCAGAGCATGGGATTCCTTTTCACCTTAAACAAGACCGATGTTTTCGTTGTTATAACTGTTAAGCGTTATGAGAACCAGACGTAACAACAAATAGCACTGCAAATTCAGTGGAGCCACCTCTAATCAATCCAGAGACACCTCCCCTTCTGGGAGTTTTGACTCCTTTTGGGTCAAAAAATATTTTAAAATGATACTATGTCTGATTTTACAGTAAGAAGTAGAATCGCAATATCGACTTCTAAATGACAGAAATTCATATGCCTCTGGCACGGTCATATAAGCGCTGGTTTCACTGTGTCTTTCAGATAGGAGAGAGCAAGAAAGACATCTCACCTGCTGGCCCAAAGGCCAACACGGACTCCCCCCAGCTCCAAATCCACCTCCACCCCACGCAGGTTCTCAAGCTTCTGATGCCTCACACCCCACAGCATTCTCTGGCTCCCCGCTTGGGGCCGGCTCTTAACTTCCATTCTCCCTTTCACCTCTACCTTTTCCCATCAGAATAGCAAACATGGTCATGACAGCATTTCAGTCCAATCTCTATAGAAGTTCATTCCCCTGCATGAAAACAAACCTCTGAAAGTTACTTACGTGGAGGTGGCAATGGCAAGCCCTGGATTTGGAAGCTAAATTGGCTGAAGCCAGCCTGCTTAAATAGCGAGGCTGGCTGACGCAGGCTGTGGGTAGCACGTTTATTTATGCCTGTGAGTGCACACTTAAGCGGGGACCTGAAAAACCTGCAGCATGGGCAGGAGGAGAACACCTGAGAGTTCCATCTCTCCTGGTTATTCAGGTTTAGTATTCAGGTGGAGAGTTCTGAGCATCTCATGGAACTTTCTCGGCACTGCTTCTTGTCCCTGATCTCTTTCTTAGCCGAGTCGATCTCTTCAGCAAGATCAGATGAAAGATGTGCGGCTAAGAGAAGGAAGAAACACCGGACCCTGGACCCTTGCGCTGTGCTCCTTATTTTGAGTGGGCTTCCAGTTAGATGTTGCCTCATTTCAAAACGTAGGCTTGGTGAGGATGATTTCACAGCTCTGCGGGCTGGATGCCAAGCTAAGAGCCTGGACAACTGCCCAATCAATGAAAAGTTGTTTTTTTTTTTCCCAGGCACAGAACATACAAATAATAGTTATAAGGGAGGATCAGGCTAGCATGATACAATTTTAGGTCCCCTTAGAAAGCAATTTTAATTTCTTTCCCTCTGCATCTGGACTTCCCTCCCAATTGCCCCTCCCCTTCCTTTGTTAATGAAATTCCTATCTGAGAGTTGCAAGATTCCCCAAGAGAGCTCAAATAAAAAGCCAGTGTGTGAGCAAGGCTGTGGGAAGATGCACTCTCAGGGTAAGTGTTCAGTGGCTTGTATGACCATCAAAGGAAGTGCTCCTAAGGGTGAGTGTATGTGTGTGGGCGTGGGGACCCGGTTAGTCAGTGTTTATCTGGATTTTACAGCTAGATACAGCAGTCAACAGTCAATTGCACGACACTAAACACATTAAGTGGGTTTGATTTTAAGAGGATGAAGGAAGAGAGAGAGGGTTTGGTGAGATCATTTATGGGAATATCTGTGTGTGTTTGCTGGTACACAGCACAAACTGCTAAGTGCCACCCAGATATACACATCCTATATTTTTCACTTCACTGGAGCTAGAAAAGGCCCACTTGATTCTCTTGGGAACAGCAGCTGTATGTGAAAGAACAGCAGCAATCATTCAGAATATTTCTTTCTCTCTTGGAAAAGGGAATAATGGTTATAAAACATGTGTGGGAGAAAAGCAGAGACAGGGGTCTTAGCCTACCCCAACCCTGGTTACCAGAGGAATTCTTTTGTTTCTGCCTAATTCATTGCCTAACTTTGACTTCCAAATCTGGATTCTTGCCTCCCAGACTTCCTGAATGCAGGGTCTATGTCTTGTTCATCTCTTGACACCCACAGTGCCTGGCACAAATTATTATGACAATGACGGTGAGGATGACAATGATAATGGTGATCTAGAATCTAGAGAAACTGACTACGCGCCAGGTTCTGTGTAAAACACTTTACAGAGTTTGCTTATTTAATCCTCATAACTCTATGAGTTAGCTTCTTATTGCTTATTTAATCCTCACAACCCTATGAGTTTGTTTTACAGATGAGGGAACTGATACTCAGAAAAATTAAATGACTTTCCCAAGGTCACAGCAAAGGGTAGAATTTGAATCCAGATCTATCTGGTTCCAGTGTCTAGGTTTATACTCAGGACTGATTTGAAGAAATATTTTGAAACTTGCCTAAGAATGTTTTCACCTATTCTTCTGTGCTTACCTGTTTATCATCGGTCTCCCAGAATGTGATTTCCATGACCTTAATGACCTTGCCTACTTGTCCACTCTTGTAACCCCAGCACCCAGCACAGTGTATGGCACATGGTAAGGGTTTGCTCAATAAATATGTGCTATTTACTCAGTTTCTAAATTCCTTTGAAGGCTGTGCAAACCAACAGACAGATGGTCTGACATCAGCAGAGTCTCATCTTGCTTCAGACACATTTTTTTTGCTCTTGTATAATGCATTGGCTTCAAGCTGTTTCTCTTTATCCATGTATCATGGATATGAAACTAAAAGTGGCTAAAACCATAGAGCAGTTTTACATCAATTAAGAACTCTGCAGGTATGTGGTTTCAGGTTGTCCAGTGGTGTAATGAGGTCACCAAGAACCCAGGCTTTTTCTATCTTTCATTTTGTAGCCCCCAGTGTGGCAGTGTTGCCTCTCCTCATGGTGGCAATGTTGCTGCAGTAGCTCAGTACATTACATCCTTAAACAGGAACATTCAAAGACAGGTAGGAAGGGATGTGGGCCTTCTCCTTAGTATCTCTGTTAGAGAGGAAAATCTATCCAGAAGACTTTAGCAGTTTTCCAGTTATGTCTCCTTACTGAGAAGTGGATCAAATGACCACCACATTGGCTAAATCCATCATCTGCAAAGAGGAAATGAATCACACTGATCAAGCTTCATCTTATGGGCCCAGGAGAATGTTCCACATTCCCCAGACACATTTCCCTGATATCTAAACAAAATCAGGGTTCAGTTAATAGGGAGGTAGTTGAGAAGTGCTACCAACAGTTCTGCCAATGCAAGAAATCCTTTAAAGTATGATAACCTAAACATCTTTAGTGCTTAGGCACCAATCCTGGTCTCAAAAATTGGGTTTCACAATATCAGTTCTCAATTTCTGTGTGCTTTTTTTTTCTTTTTTTAAGTGAGAAAACGCTTTGGCTCTCAGCAAAATTAAAACTATTTCATCGGGCTTCCCTGGTGGCGCAGTGGTTGGGAGTCTGCCTGCCGATGCAAGGGACACAGGTTCGTGCCCCGGTCCGGGAAGATCCCACATGCCGTGGAGCGGCTGGGCCCGTGAGCCATGGCCGCCGAGCCTGCGCATCCTGAGCCTTTGCTCCACAACGGGAGAGGCCACAACAGTGAGAGGCCCACGTACCATAAAAAAAAAAACCACAAACTATTTCATCAACCCACAAATAAGGGAAGTAGCTGGCCACAGTGATTTTTTTCTATAGGTTTAGATCTGAGGTCTTTATATGACCACTGATTTTCTGCATATCCAAGGAATAGCACACCATCTATCAGCCTCTCCTCTTCTCCTGTGTCAAATAGGATTGAGGATGCTGTTGACATTTTAGAAACGTCAAGTCTAATACTGCAACTAATTATAAAAGATTGCAAAACAGGCTATAGGGGTTTAAGGTTCATTTTCCTGCTCCTCCTCCTGTCTATTATATTTCGGTGGATAACATAATCCTACATGTTTGCATCTGTCTCTGCCTCAGAGCTCCAGCTACTGCCTGGGATGTGTGAACTAGAAATATATGATTGATACAGTAATTCTCACATAGTTCTTTTTCTCCTGGTGGTTAACAAACTTCCAATTAATACCTGCAGATAGGTACTTTCTTCTCTTCGCTGTTCTAGACCTTTTCCTTGTGGTAAGCTTCAGGAATTCTCTTCTCGATTGTCACAATCAAGAGAATTAGGATGAAGGATGAGGTGAGCTAGATGTTACGCTCCACAAGGAAATAGCAATGTCTGGGGGTTGGCAAAAAAAAAAAATAAGTTTTTGCTGAGTGACTGGAAGAATGGCGGAAAGGAAAGAATGTGGGCTTCTGAATCATTTAGACTTGGATTCAAGCCCCACCCCTGCCATTTACCATCCATGTGATCCAGGGAACATTGTATAACTTCTCTTAGACTCAGTTTCCCCAGCTGTAAAATGGGAATAATGACACTTATCTCACAGGTTTGCTGTAAGGACTATACATAATATAGGTAAATTATCTTAGCATAGTGTCTAGAACATAGTACATGATCAATAATTAGTAGCTACTGCTAATACTTAAAACAGGATGCCAGATTTTCCTTAGTCTTCTTTGTGGAGCCCACACACGATGGGCACAAAGTATTTAAACCTAAAACCCCCAAGTGCTACAGCAAACAGAGGTGATTGGTAGAGCCACATAGAAGGCAGTGATATCTGGACAGCTGTTCTCTTCTTGCCCAAAGCTAGAGATCCCTGAAGTGCAGAGAGCCACATTATGAATATGGAACATATGGAACGAAGCAGTAGTGCAGAGAGAGAAAAGCCATTCCTTGAGGGACAGAAAACTACCAAAGGCATTTAAGAAAATTCACTGTGAAGGATACAAACCTCCCAAGGGTCAAAATCTGACTTGTACAGAAGCAAATGGGGAAAAGCGGTAACCAGAATATAGAAGCATACTTGCTGAAAGTTCTGCCCCACCAGGTATGAACTTGCAGACAGAGAGACTGAGAATTCTCTACAGATGGTGTGGGAGTTCTGACTCCCAGAGTGCCCTTCCTGGTCCAGCCTGGCTGGGGTGCAGAACAGTGTGGGAAGTAGAAGAGAATCGGGAGACGACAGAGAATCTGGATCTGGAAAACGATGCCAGCTGGCCTGGGTTGGAGGTGTTTCCATTGGCTACTCCCGGCAGTGGGTTTCACAAGTTCCCTGGTGAAGAGGGACTGGAAGTCATGACATAATCACACTCTATTCGTTGTAGTTTGTTGTATACCTAGTAATGATTAGGTCATCCACTCGGTGAACTGCGGGTATTTCATTCTAAGTGTGGATTCCATCCCCTTACCTAACCCATCTGTTGTCCTCATGGAGTCCTGAGTCAGCTGATGATTGGGGGTTAAGATGCTGCAGCCTATAAGCAGCGCCCATGAATGAGTGGGCCTGGGCAAGGCGGTTCCCTCTGGCGTGGCCCATGCTGCCTTTTCTTCTCGTTGCATTTCGTTTCACCCGGAGTCTAATGAACAGGGAGGGCATGAGCATTGTTTTCCTTTGAAATCCCATTCATGCTAATGGTCAGAGGAGGGGAAGGCCCTTGGTAATGTGGAGCCTCCCCGAGGTCTGTGGAAGGAGGGTGGAGGGAGGCATCTCTCTTCACCCATGGATGACTGGCTTCGCCCATGACTCCCTCAGCGCTAGGACTGAACACCGCTGGCAGGAGCTGCAAGAGAAGCAGTGTGTGCCATTCTCAAGGGGCGGGGCAGGGTGGTGGGGGGACGGTGGATCCTCACCTGAGAGGCTTCCTCTTCCATGAATAATTGAAGGATGTTGCAGGTTGGGGCCACCTCGGCCTGCTTGTACTCCCCTAACACACGGGTAAGGAAAGAGTGTTACCACACCCACTACTGAAATTTCAGGGATGGGCCCTGTGCTTTTAGAAAGCAGCGGGTGGGGAGCAGGAGTGAAAAAAACAAAATCCTTAGGTAAAAACTCGCTTGACTGGGTGTCAAAGCCAGACACAGTCCTTGTTCTGACTGTTGCACGGGGGGGATCTTTACAGCCGCTTCTAACAGCGACTCACAGAGCCCCAGGCAGGAGACGAAGAGCAGCCCCACCTCCTCCCCATGGGTGCCCCCAGCTCTGAGCTCTGTTTGTTTAAGACACTTGACTTCTGTGAATGATTTTACTTGGGAGCAGAGGAAGAAGAAAGGAGGACTGAGCTAATAAAAATATATAAAGTTTGAAGACAGAACAAAACAATTTGCATGCTTTATAGAGTGGAGAAAGAAAGGGTTGAAAATAATTTGGGCTAAAATTGTGGATCAGCTGAAGGGAGAGAAGCGTCTTCATTAGAAGCTACAGACCTGGGCTTCCCTGGTGGCGCAGTGGTTTACAATCCACCTGCTAACACAGGGGACATGGGTTCGAGCCCTGGTCCGGGAAGATCCCACATGCCGCGGAGAAACTAAGCCCGTGCACCACAACTACTGAGCCTGCTCTCTAGAGCCCGTGAGCCACAGCTACTGAAGCCCGCGTGCCTAGAGCCTGTGCTCCACAACAAAGAGAAGCCACTGCAATGAGAAGCCCGTGCACCACAACGAAGAGTAGCCCCCACTTGCCACAATTAGTGAAAGCCCGCACAGCAACAAAGACCCAGTGCAACCAAAAATAAATAAATAAATAAATTTATTTTAAAAAGAGAGAGAGAGAGAGAAAACCCCAGGAAAGGTGGGGAAAGAAGGAGGGAAGGGAGTGTAGATCATCTCTGAAAAAAATGTCTGAAGGTCTTCATTTGTGCTTTTGGCAAAAATATGCTGTGGTCTGATTTTGTTAACTAATTCAGTGCAATTCTGCTCTATGCATTTCAGCAAAACCCTGACTCCTCTGTGACCTTCTCTGAGGTCTCTGTAATGAGGCCCTGGCAGTGCAGTGGGCAGTGATTTGAGGTCTCCTGTAAAATGTCTTGTGATGTGACGCATTGCATAAAGAGTGGGGTGCACCCTTGTGTCTGGTTTTCACCTCTCTGGAGAGTCAGCTCCCGGATTCATCTTTCCAATGGTTCTGAGGAGCCTGCAAGAGGGCCTGCTGTCCTGAGTTGATCTCCCAAAGCTCACACCCCTGACTTTGTTCTCTGACTCAGAGGGAAATGAACTCTGCATTCGTCATGGTGCTGCCAGTGGATGCCCCATCTGTCCCAGGGCCAGATCTCAGGCTGAGGATGATTCAGGGTGGTACCAGGGTTCAAAGGAAAGGCTTTGGAGATCTGGTTCAAACCTAGGGTGAACAAGCTTCCTGGTTTTCCCAGAACTGTCCTGGTTTTAGCACTGAAAGTCCCATGTCCCAGAAAACCCCCTAGTCCTGTGCAGACTGGGATGGTTGGTCACCCTATCCTAGTTCTCTCACTTCATAGCCAGTAATTTAAACTCTTTAAACCTTAGTTTCCCCATAGGTGAAATGAGGCTAATGATAACAATATATGGTATTAGAGGACTAGGGTTGATATCCATCCATAGATTGTTCAGGAAGAAAAGAGGATTGGGTGACAAAAATTATGTCTTTCTGCCTCTGTTCCAAGAAGGAGTAGATGTCTCCTCTCCCCAAGTGTTTGTACTTTTCCCAGTGTAGGTGTGAGGACAGCACTTGAAGATTCTGGAACCATCTTCAGAAAGCCTTGCAGGCCCTGGCTAATGCAGAAGGGTGGATTAAGGGCTCTCCCAGCCCTATGATTATCTGATTAAGTGATGGCAGAAGCAGATGCCTGCTTGCAGAAGTCACTTTTAGAGCTACTACTTGGGAGTCACAAATAAGGGATTATGAAGCCTTTTCAGTTTCTTTGCTGCCCCTTGACTATCGTCTGCAAAGATTCTAAACTAATAGTCATGTTCTTTTGTTCTTTTTTTTTTTTTTTTCCTGAATGACTGTCTCCCAGTAAGTACTGTTTCAGGGCTGAAAAAGGAAAAGAAGTCAATGTTTTCAAAGGACACCCTTGCAAGGCATTTGCAGCACAAGGGTGGATTTCACAAGCATCTTAATCCCTGGCAGTGATGGCTGAGGGCTGTCTTGGAGACCAGAAGCATCGGAGCAAGAACTCAGATAACAAAAGAGAGGCGGAGGGGATTATTATTCAAATGCCCAGATAAAAGAAGGCCTTAATCAAAGACACCATAGAAAACAAGCCACAGGCTGATAGGGAGTATTTGGAACATGAAGGTGTCAAAGGGATCCAGGCTTTTTCTGAAAGGAAGGAAAAGACTGGGGGAAATGGTCCTTCATTAATTGAGCAGAGCTCTGTCAGTGCTGACGACAGGAGGGACCTCTTATTAGGAAGATGCCAAGGGCAGGGGACTATTCAAAGTGCAAACATCTTCACCACCCCAGGCCTCTCACCCCCATCGCAAATGAAGTAAGAATCATTAGAATTAGTGCCAGGTTCTGACTGAAAATAGAAGTCTTCAAACGTTGGAAAATTCAACATGCGAGACTCTGGCAGTGATAACAAACTAGTTTGTGTCCAAGGCAACTGATGGCACAATTTTGCATAATTAGGACACCTCTGGGAATAGAGAGAAAAAAGGGCTCTCCAATCAGGAATTTACTGATTTACATAAACATTTAGTGTGACCGGCGGTTTCAAAGCCTACAGTACCTCCTTCACATTTACGTTCTAAAGTAACGAAGGGGCAGAATGCCAAGGACAGCGACATTGCTGGCTTTGGGGGCACACAAAATGGCCCACCAGATTCTGGGGAAATCTGCAATGTAGATGTTTCTAGGTTACCAGATCATCTTTTCTCCTGTGCTTCCCACTCTTTTCTAAAGAAAATTAAATTCCGGAACAGTTAGTTTAAAAGTCAAGAAACTTGAGTTTCCCTGGTGGCGCAGTGGTTGAGAGTCCGCCTGCCGATGCAGGGGACACGGGTTCGTGCCCCGGTCTGGGAAGATCCCACATGCTGCGGAGCGGCTGGGCCCGTGAGCCATGGCCGCTGAGCCTGCGCGTCCGGAGCCTGTGCTCCGCAACGGGAGAGGCCACAACAGTGAGGGGCCCATGTACCGCAAAAAAAAAAAAAGTCAAGAAATTGGATTATCAGAGTAGCACATTAAGGCATGCCCATTAACAGCATAATAAATCACCCCAAAGCTCAGCGACTTAAATCAACCGCAATTATTTTATTACATTCCCCAGTTTCTGTGGTCAGGAATTCAGGGAGGGCTTGGTGGGGGGATTCTGGTCTGGGATCCCTCATGTGGCTGCAATCAGATAGCGGCTGGAGCTGGAACAGCAGAGGGGCTAGAGGAGCTGCAGTCTTGCTGGGTATCTCTCTCTTTCTTCATACAGTCTCGGGGCCTCTCTATGTGCTCTCTTCAAAAGAACTGGTTTGTGCTTCCTCCTCACAACATGGCAGGCTCAGGACAATTAAAACTGCTCCAGTGCAAGTATTTCTGCTTCCAAGACAGCAGCCACATCAAATTTCATGACATGGCCTCAGAAGTCACGCAGCATCTCTTCTGCCACATTCCATGGCTTACAAGTGAGTCACAAACCCACCTGGATTCAAGGAGGAATTAAACTTACTCCTCAGTGGAGAAATGGCAAGGCTCTCGAAGAGCAATGTGGGCTGGGAGATATTGTGACCATCTTTGAAAAATATAATATGCCATAAGGTATAAATAACTGATGATCATAGCCTTTAAAAGCAGTTTTTGTATTTTAAGAAAATAATGTTAGTCCAAATAAATCTCTATATTAGTGGAATAAGTATTGAAGAAGCTTACATTAACTACCTTTAGTCTCTTCTTCTCCACATTACTTATGACTGTTTAGGGTAGAACAATTGGGTGTAATGTGCTATATTTGCTAGGGCTGCCATAACAAAGTACCACAAACTGAGTGGCTCTAACAACAGAAATGTATTGTCTCACAGTTCTAGAGGCTAAAAATCTGAGATTAAGGTCTTGGCAAAGTTGATTTTCCCTGAGGGCTATAACAGAAGAACCATTCCATGCCTCTCCCCTAGCTTCTGATGGTTTGCTGGTAATCTTTGCTACTCCTTGTTTTGGAGAAGCATTGCTCCAACCTCTGCCTTCATCTTCACATGGTATTCTCCCTGAGTGCATGTATCTTGTCCAAATTTCCCCCCCCTTTTTTTTTTTTGCGGTACGCGGGCCTCTCACCGCTGTGGCCTCTTCCATTGCGGAGCACAGGCTCCGGACGCGCTGGCTCAGCGGCCATGGCTCACGGGCCCAGCCATTCCGCGGCATGTGGGATCTTCCCGGACCGGGGCACGAACCCGTGTCCCCTGCGTCGGCAGGCGGACTCTCAACCACTGCGCCACCAGGGAAGCCCCCAAATTTCCCCTTTTTATAAGGACACCAGTCATATTGGATTAGGGACTCACCCTACTCCAGTAAGACTTCATCTTAACTAATTTCATCTGCAATGACCCTGTTAACGTATAAGGTCGCATTCCGAGGTACTGGGGGATAGGACTTTAACATATGAATTTGGGGGGGGACACAACTCAACCCATAACATGTCTCTCATTTTTTGAAAGAAGGAGCTTTTTTTGACGTGGTTTCTGAAAGTATGAATGGAAGAGCAGGGCCCAATCCCAAGTAAAATTTTCAAATATTATATCTATCTTCCCCTTTCCATGGCCCTGGCCATTCTCTTGTATCTCCTAAACACCTTCTTTAAATTTTAAGTAAAGGTTTTCATTAAGGCTTTTAATGTCATTAGAGTATATTAGGATTAAATGTCCTTTTTGTTAAAACGCAATGATCAAATATTGCTTATGGGGTCTCATTCCCTCCCAAATTTTCTATCGTCCTAATGCCCCTAGTTATGCAACTTCATATTGCATAGCATTTTTCAAGACTTTATCCTCCTTGTAACCTGGGTCTCACCTATACAACAACCTAGTTCATTTAAGGAGGCTTAAAGAGCAATTTATTGATTTGGGGGATTTGAGATTTTTCTCTCTCAGTATTAGGCAGACATTTTAAATTTTATTTCCTTTGGACGTCTAAAGCAAAAAGAAAATAAAACAGGCACATCCCGCTGCCTCATTAGGGAAGCCACAAGTCTTTGGCTTTTCTAACCTAGCACTTACCTTGCACTTGATGTTTTTAAAATACCATCCAATCATTAAATAGCCAGTTCCTACTACATCTTTGTAAGATGTGAGAATTCTTGCCTTTTTTTTTTTTTTTTTTTTTTTTGCGGTACGCGGGCCTCTCACTGTCGTGGCCTCTCCCGTTGCGGAACACAGGCTCCGGATGTGCAGGCTCAGCGGCCATGGCTCACGGGCCCAGCCGCTCCGCGGCATGTGGGATCCTTCCCGCACCGGGGCACGAACCCGTGTCCCCTGTATCGGCAGGCTGACTCTCAACCACTGTGCCACCAGGGAAGCCCAATTCTTGCCGTTTTTAGTAGAGGAAATTGAAGCCAAAAGAACCAAGGTGACCTTTGCAAGGTGAAATAACAAATGAGGAGTAGACCCAGATATCCACCATTTTATGAACTAAAACTTTGTCCTGTGCAAGCCCAGGGGTAGATTTTCATGACCACATCCTTTTCTTCTCTTCCCAGAAGCCAAATGCCCACTTTCCCCTTTGCTCTGCAGTCATTAGAGGGGCAGCAGGAAAGGCAGGAGTTAGCAGATGCCCAGCAAACAAGGATGCCTAGCAGATACCTACTGAGAGCAGGCTTGTTATTAGTGTTTGTAAAACACCCCCTGGAGAGTCCCAGAAATCTTAAGGGGAAACTTTGGAATATGAAGCCCTGAGTCAGCAGGTGGGCATCCCAGTGCAATCTCTTTTGCATTTGCTGGGTGGTGAGATCTGAGAAATGCAGGTCATATGATAATAATGAAAAAGATATGGAAGGTGTTCCTTCTAATCCTAGAAAACTGTAATCTTCTTAATCACAGACTCTATTAGAAACAGGCCCCCCAAAATACTTTGGTCTGGTCTTATGCCAATAAACGGCAATAGCAAATTTTACCCTTAATTCAAGGAAGGTCTGCAGGAAAGAATCCCAGGCATCTTGTGTGGTTGCCTCCCCAGGAAGGTCAGTAGGCACCATGATGCCCTCTAGTATTTGCAAAGTTCTCAGTTATTTCTCTGGTGAGGAAAGATTGCGTATAATTGGCTGGCCCTATCCTTGAGTGGAGGGAAATCAATGACATGCACATTATCTTGCTTAAGGTAATTCAAGATGCCACCCAGATGAGCATGTTCCTCTTAGGCAGGCTAACAAGAAGCAAGGGGCCAACTCATATCACATTCTCCTCTCCTGAGCTACCGAACACACCTTTTCCTTGCTTTTCTCTTTAGTCATTTACTTTAAAACGGTGACTAGCTTTTTACTGGGCCGAAGTATATCTAGTAAGGTATGCTTCGCTTTGATTATATGATACTTACATGAAATAGCACGTGATATGGCCTTCTTTATGAGCAAGGATATAAATTGAGGCTTCTTGTTTTCATATCAAAGTGCCACCTTTGTGTCCTGCACCCATCAATTCTAAGCATAAGGATAGAAGCATTTAGGCCTGTTTTCATAATCAATACTAGGAAATTCATCCTATTTCTCATTTCACATTGGCTGCTGAGAGTCTCAGAGCCAAATTTAGTGCTCAGTTTCATTGTATATTCTTAGGTTAGGTTTTCAGGTATAAAATATTTACGATGTTTCTTATTTATCCGGTCTTAATGATTTTATTTTCAAAGAGTTTTTTACTACAAGTTATGTCAAATCTTTTTTTCTTAATAATTTAAGCATGGTATTCATAATAAATAAAATACATTTTAAAAAACAGTATAGTATTCAACACTGAGAATGTCCTTAGAAAGTCATTGTTTGTTTTGTGCACGGGTTGATTAGAGAACACTGGTAAGAGATAACCAGTTCTGACAGTTTGCTGGCAAACACCTATCCTGCCATACTGGAAAGTTAAGATGTTGACATCTCTCTATGAATTGTTTAAAGACACTGCCCTGAGCCTCCTTAGCACATGCCACAGCAATTTACCTCTGCCCCTTGCCTGGGACCACTCCCTCCTGCACCTTCCCCAGGATCCAGATCTGACCTGTAGCCATTCTCTCAAGTTTGGTTGTCTAGCCATTCTGGTGATGTATTTTAATAACCCCCTTGCCTCCTTTTAGTGCAAGTATTTTAATAACCCCCTTTCCTCCTTTTAGTGCAAACAATAGCTCTGCTTATTAATATAAGGACAGGATAGTGATGGAGAATACAGACTCTCAAGCTGGACTGCTTGGGTTCAAGCCCTGGTAAAGCCTCACGTTGTCCCTGTGACCTTAGTGAGTCCTGTATCTTCTCTGTGCCTCATTTCTTCCTCTCTGAGCTGGAGGTTCTAGTGTTATCACTGTCACAGGACTGTTGTGAGGAATGAATGAGTGTAAAGCAGTTAGAGCAGTGCTTGTATAAGCTCCATGCATTAGCCATTATTATTGAGCATCTACTCTGTGCCAGGCACAGTATTAACTGCTTTATGTTATCAAATCCCCCAAATCCCCCATCAAGTAGGTATTATCATCCCTAATTTCAAGAGAATTGAATCTCAGAGAAATTAAGAAATGTGCCTGAGGTTACTATGCTGGTGACAGAGAAGGAAGATTTAAATTCCTATCTTTGACCCTGACTCCATGCTTTCCCTTGTGCCCTAGATTCTTCTCTGGAGGAAGTGGTACTTTGCAGCAAAGAAGAAAAAGGAGACAACTGGCTGGTCCAGGTACCTTTGGGGAATGCTGAGTATGTGAAGATGGTCAGTGGATACAGAGACCTCAGAGGATGGGTGGAAAACAGGGTTCCCCTCTGACTAGGAGAGTCAGAGCTTCTGTTTATAACAGTACTCTCCCATCACTCAGGCTTAAAACCTGGCAGTCAGCCCCGACCCCTCCCTTTTCCTCCTCCCAAGCACCTCTGTTCTGCTCTAAAGTGACGCCTCTCACATCCCTTTCATTCCGTTCATGCCTCATGCTAACACTCCATTTCAAGTTCTCATTACCTCATGTCTAGATCATTTCAAGAGCCTCTTAGCTCTTCTCCCAGCCTCCATGTCTCTAAGACACCCTTCCCACAACCTCCGTGTTATCCCTAAAGAAACTGCTTCCATCATGTGATTTCACTGGTCAAACCTTGCCCCCTCATGACTACCCAGTGTCTCCTGAACACAGTTCAGCTTTCTGGAACAGCATTCAAGTTTCTTCTTAAGCTAATTCCAATCTGCATTTTCAGATTGCTCCCTCAGGACTCCTCTGTAAGAATCCTGTGATTTAGCCAGGACTGTTTCCTTGTTATTCCTTAACTACACCATTTCCTTCCCCACCTCCAAGACTCTACCCACTCCATTCCCCACGCCTGGCACACCTTCCTCTGTCCCATCCGTCACAACTCAATTCAGCCCCTCCCCACTGTGACCCCTTCCCTGCTCACTCCAGGGCAAGGAGCCTCTCCCTTATCTGAATCATACCGCCCATGAGGCACTCAGCCCCTACTGCCTTATAGCATTAGGAATCAGCTTTTCATTAGCACATGCTCTGCTTTCCCGGTTACACTGTGACTGACTTCCAGCCAGAGGAGTGAAGGAGAGGGGTGGTGGGAGGGCTGTGACACGGGGAGGTAAGTGGTGGGGCTGGTGGCTAGGCTCTTGGGCACAGAAATCAGACAAGCTGGGTCTGAACCACAGCTCTGCACCAACTAACTAAGGAGACAGTCTTATTAGGACACCTAATCTCTCAGTGTCCCCATCTGTAAAAAGAGGAGAATGACCACCCCTTCCTCATAGGGCTATTGTGAGGATTAAATGAGTTACTATGCAGAGAGCCCTTACCCAGGGCCTGACACACAGATAAAGCTCAATTAATATTAGTTATTATTACTTTCATTATCAAACAAGAGATGGTTTATGATCTACTAGACACTGTGTAAATGACCTTATTTAATTTGTATGACAACCATATGAGACAAGAAGTTCATGCCCTAGCTGTGCCCAGCTGTGGAGCCCTCAGATCAGCCCTGAATGGCTAAATTGGGACTTCTACAATGAGAGGGAAATACACGCCAGTCATATTTAGTCCATGTTTAATGTCCCTGTTGCAGCTGAGCTTAAGTCTAACAGGCACGATTCCTGTCTCTCTGGTGCTGGGTGTAGCAGAATTTCTCTCTGGTGGCCATTAGGAACTTCATTTCTCGTATTAAAAATTCTGGTAAAGGGGGTTCCCTGGTGGCCCAGAGGTTAAGAATCTGCCTGCCAATGCAGGAGATATGGGTTCAAGCCCTGGTCCGGGAAGGTCCCACATGCCGCGGAGCAACTAAGCCCCTGTGCCACAACTACTGAGCCCGCGTGCCACAGCTACTGAAGCCTGCGTGCCTAGAGCCTGTGCTCTGCAACAAGAGAAGCCAGCGCAATGAGAAGCCCGCGCACCGCAACTAAAGAAAGCCCACACGCAGCAACGAAGACCCAACGCAGCCAAAAATAGAAAATAAGTAAAATTTAAAAAGAATTCTAGTAAGAGGAAATGACTCAATTTCAGTCTTTCCCACACTGTCCAGGTCTCTCTTTCGAGTGAGCTGAAAAATATGAGATTGAGGAATAAAAGAGAGCGAGAAACAGATATAGAGTCTTTCTAAATAGATGGGAGGAGGCAGGACAGCATTAAAATTGGGGACTCTAGGCTGCCACTGCCCATGACACCCTGGGGACACTGGGGCAGGTAGAGTTTCACTGTTGACACAGTCTCTTCAGAGACTCATGTAACAGCATCAGAAGTGGATGTTTCAGGCTGTATAGATCTTAAGCCCAGCCTCAGATCAAAATGCGCCTGGAGCTGGCTATGGGTCATGGTTTAGCAATTTGCATTGTCATGACCTTGATTTGTCCTTTGTGCATCTACATCTTAGAGATAAAGAAAAGTAAAACAGGGACTTCCCTGGTGGCGCAGTGGTTAAGAATCCGCCTGCCAATGCAGGGGACAGGGTTCGAGCCCTGGTCCGAGAAGATCCCACATTTCGCGGAGCAGCTAAGCCCTTGCGCCACAACTACTGAGCCTGCGCTCTAGAGCCCGCGCGCCACAACTAGAGAAAGCCCACGTGCAGCAACGAAGACCCAACGCAGCCAAAAATAAATAAATTTAAAAAGAAACATAAAACATAAAAACAATGAGTAGGTGGTCAAATCAGTGACACAACACCCCTCACCCCACCTCATTCTGACTTGCTAGAGGAGCTTGTCCTTCAGTAGAGCTGCGAATTGTAGCTGGGCACAGACATGAGACCCAGTTTAGTCCAACTGACTGGTGATGTCTTCTGAGGGTCTTATGGGAAACTCCTTCTTCACTGGATATAATGTTGTTGACATGTGGTGCCTGGAACTGCTGCAGCCAACTGGTTAGTAGAAGGGAGACATGGTTGAGATACCCAGGAAGGCAGAGCCAGGAGATGAAACATATCTGGATCCTGAAGACGTCATTGATCCAATCTTTTAAAGTTGGACTGAATCCAGACTTATTGCTATGTGAAAGAATAAATGTCCTTATTGTTTAATTACTTTTGGTTAGATATTGTTATTTGTAGAGTAACTTACTGATGCAGTGGCCAAACACATTTTAACATTCTAAGCTGTGATGCTACATCTGTTTTTTTTTTTTTTTTTTTTGCGGTACGCGGGGCTCTCACTGTTGTGGCCTCTCCTGTTGCAGAGCACAGGCTCCGGACGCGCAGGCTCAGCGGCCATGGCTCACGGGCCCAGCCACTCCGCGGCATGTGGGATCTTCCCGGACCGGGGCACGAACCCGTGTCCCCTGCATCGGCAGGCGGACTCTCAACCACTGCGCCACCAGGGAAGCCCTGTGATGCTATGTCTTTATAGTCCACCCTAGGTCTTGCCTTTGCTGGCATGTTATTTCCCCATTTTCTGATGGGAGACAGGCTAGGGAAACACGCTATATCCACTTAATGGAAGATTCTGCAGCTAGGTGATCTGTGTTCAAAATCTGGCTTTACCTGGGTGACCTTCGGCAGATTAACTTTTCTGTGCCTCAGCTTCCTCATCCATCAAATGGCGACGAGAATTGTCCTGACTGATAGGATTGTACTGAGGATCAAATGAGCTAATACAAACGCAACACTTGGAAGATTGCCTGGCCCATAGCAAGTCATCAATCAGTTTACATTAGCTTTGTTTTCATCCTCAGCAGCTGCGCACCCTTCTGCATGTTTCCAAGGCATTTTGCTGTCACACTTTCCACCCATATTTTCCTTTGCTAAGCACTTCTGGGAAGAGCTAAGATGTGGGACAGACATGGCCAGCTCAGTCCTCATCCTAGCATGCATATCACAAGATCATCAGAAAAGAAGCTTCATGAACAGAAAGTAACAAATATTTTGTTTGGAAACACCATATAGGAGCCAAAATTCCCTACGCTCCCCCGATCCCACGCTCTGGGATCCCACGTCCTTCACCCTTTGTGCTGAGACAGAGATAGCAGGGACTCCCAGGGCTGGTTTTCCCACAGACCCCTGGGCTGTGCCCTTGGCAATGACTGTGTTCCTCGTACGACTAAAGTCCTAGAAACTAGAAATGGGAAAACACCACAGATCCTCTTATATCACTAGCATTTTTTACTTTGCTACCTGCCATTTCTCCCCCTCTTCCTCTTTTTCGCTGGGCCAAGGATTCTTCTAGTCTTCTCCTGGGAGACTCCTTTTCCCATCCTTGTCCCCCTCGGGGACTGCAGAGGCCATTTCAGCTTCTTACATCTGTATTATGCTTGCCAATCTAAGTCGGCTTGCAGCCAAGACTTGTGTATATCTCATCTGTAGAGCCCTTGGCAGCTTCCAAGATACTTTGGCCCAAATTGTCTAATCCTCACAAAAACCTTGTATGGTGCATGTTTTTATTCCAAACCAGACTCCTCGGGGCTTTTCTCCTTTCCTGTGGAGATCAAGGGCAGAGGGAGGTAGGACAAAAATATTCACTTTCTTTGCAATACAGACCTGAGGCGATTAGGACCTCGTCCAATTTTACCTCAGCAGTGAGCCTTTCAGGTGGAGAGAGAGCAAAGACCCTGCAGAAATCACTCAAAGTCCACCTGAAACTCGAGTACCTGGCTTTTAAAGGAAAAACAAACACCTGATACTTCTCTGGGTCAAAGGATCTGGTTCTGACTTCTCACTGGAGGTCCCGTGCAGATAGAGGCAGAGGGAGGAAGAAGGCTCTGGAATCTAAGCTGGTTTAACGAAGTGCTTCCTGGCGTGAAATCTTTGGCCATTTGTTTGAGACTGAAGAAGCCCAGTACCTGGGCCCTTCAGATTAAAGACGCTCTACTGCTTTGTTGACCGGAGAGGTCCTCAAATGTTTATACTGGCAGCGACTGGGCTAGAAACTGAGGAGTCCACCCTGTGCTCAAAGGACTGGAGGTTTCAATTCTCTGTGAAGAGCTGACGTGCAGGTGAGGTTTGCCCGAACAGGACTGCAGGTCTGTGGAGCTCCGCTTGCCGCATTCTGGAAGGTGGAAGGAAACGGAGGCCTCTGTGTGCGAGCTGGTACCTCACAGTTCTGCCGACTCAGCCTCTGTCTGAGCTGCCAGACTCATGGAAAAGCTCCTTTCACGTCTTCAGTTTCATTCAGTGCCAGGTTGGGAGGCCTGGAGAGGGATCAGGGTCCCAACCACTGCGTTAACCAGAGCAGTACAAGTGACAAACAAATACTGTGCTTTCTTTTTTTTCTTTTTCTTTTCTGCCTTCCAGGAAGAATTTTTAAAACCACAGAAGCAAAAGCCCAGGTCACTTTCTGCTTTCAAGCACAACCTGTTCCTTCACAAGGAAAAAAGAAGCCCACAGAGCAACATTTACTCATAAAGTCTCTATTCAGCTCTCCTTGCTTGTTTTTGACACAGGGTTCAGCTAACTGGTGCCCACACAGTGCAGACCAGCGGGGGAAGTGGGGTTTGCAGCAGAGAACAGTAAAAAGATCTGCTCTTCCAGAATGCAGGGAAAAAATGCATTATTTCTGGATGAGTGGCCCGGAACACAGTGGGGACTCTCTTCCCTATTTTCCCCTTTGGATTGGAGACTGCCCACCTGCCTATTCCTGCCTGGGACACTCTTCCTCGCAAGGGGCTTCCTCGGGGGGAAATGGGGCGTCTGCCTTCACGTCATTTGAATGGGCTCTTTTTGGGTGGCTTTCATGGTACAGCGATTCCTACCTTAGAAGGAGACAAGTGAGCCACTTTCTAGCTGCTCAGGGTGAAAATTTTGGAAACATCCTTAACTCCTTTCTTCCTCACGTCCCACTTCCAGCCCACCAGCATATCGTGTTGGCTCCCCATTCAAAAGTTAGTCCGTATTTATAACGATCTAAATCACAAGATGTACTCAGTATCTGTAACTATATATGGTTCCACAAGTGACAGAACCAGTAGGAGATTTATTGCCAGGAACCGGCTTTGACAGTTGCAGGGGCTGGTTAGGTGAGTCTGAAATCTGTAGGGTGGGCCATCAGGAAGGGCAGGAGGGAACTCTCAGGCATGAGCCGAAACTGCTGTCCACAGGTAAATCTTCTTCTTCATCAAGGAACCCTTAGCTCTGCCCACAAGGCTTTTCAGCTGATTGAATCTAGGATGAGCTCCCTGACTTAAAGTCAACTAATTAGGGCTTCCCTGGTGGCGCAGTGGTTAAGAATCCGCCTGCCAATGCTAGGGGACACGGGTTGGAGCCCTGGTCCGGGAAGATCCCACATGCTGCAGAGCATCTAAGCCCGTGTGCCACAACTACTGAGCCTGCGCTCTAGAGCCTGCAAACCACAACTACTGAGCCCATGAGCCACAACTACTGAAGCCTGCGCACCGCAGCGAAGAATAGCCCCCGCCCACCACAACTAGAGAAAGCCCACGCACAGCAATGAAGACCCAGTGCAGCCAAAAAAAAAAGGGTCAACTAATTAGAGACTTTAACTATCTTCACAGCAACACCCAGGTCAGTGTTTGATTGAATAACTGGGGACTGTAGCCTAGTCAAGGTGACATATAAAACCTACTGTCACTTATCCAAATTCAACTCTCCCCTCCACAGCCCCCTCCCTTGAGCCGGGCCACCAGCATTTCTCCCCTGAATTATTGCTTTAGCCTCTTTACCAGTTTCCCTGTTTCTTTTCTTGGCCTCCCTGCCCCTCCCCACAACTGTTTTCAACAAAGCAGCTAGAGTGATCATTACTCCATTGCTCAAAGCCCTCATGGTGGGCAGAATCACGGTCTCCCAAAGATGTCTGTGTCCTAATCCCTCGAACCATGACTCTGTTACCTGACATGGCAAAAGGGGCTTTTAAGGATGTGCTCAGGGTATGGACCTCGAAATAGGCAGATGATCCTGGATTACCAGGTGGGTGCAATCTAATCACATGTCATTAAAAATGGAAGAGAGAGGCCTCAGAGTGGTCAGAGACATCTGCTGTGAGAAGGGCTTGACCCTCCACCACTGGCTTTGAAAATGGAGGAAGGGGCCACAGCCAACAGCAAGGAAAGGGGGGCTTCGTTCCTACACCGGCATGGAACTGAATTCTGCTGACACACTGAACAAGCAAGAAAAAAGATTCTCCTCTAGAGCTTCCGGTAAAAAGTGCTGCCCTGCCAACCGCTTGATTTTAGCCTGGTGAGACCCGTGTTGGACTTCTGATCGATAGAACTGCAAGGTACAGATATATGTTGTTTAAGCCACTCGGTTTGAGGTAATTTGTCATGGCAGCAATAGAAAATGAATTCAGCCCTCTAGTGACTTCATGCTACGCAGGGTAAAAGCCACGCCCCTCTGATTCCCTGCGCCCTTTGCTGTGACATCATTTCCTCACACTCCCTTCTTTCTCCCCTCACCCCTCCAACAACTCCAGGGTCTGAACTAGAGTGTAGTTTGCGAGGCACAGGCCTCGACGTGCCAAAAAACTCAGTAATCAAGATAAATATTTTAGTTTAATATCAGAATTAATGCAAAAAAATCCACGAAGCACAAAATGTTAAAAGTTAGAAGAGGGACTTCCCTGGTGGCGCAGTGGCTGGGGGTCCACCTGCCGATGCGGGGGGCGCGAGTTCGTGCCCCGGTCCGGGAGGATCCCACGTGCCGCGGAGCGGCTGGGCCCGTGAGCCGTGGCCGCTGAGCCTGCGCGTCCGGAGCCTGTGCTCCGCAACGGGAGAGGCCGCAACAGTGAGAGGCCCGCGTGCTGCAAAAAAAAAAAAAGTTAGAAGAAAGACAGGACCCGACCCTGCATTTGCACAGTTTGCCTCCCCCTAATCCCAGCCCTGAACCTTATTGCTCTCAAGCTTCTGGGCATACTCCATCAGCAGCACTTTTCCATTTGCTTTTGCC
Organism: Tursiops truncatus; assembly: GCF_011762595.2. Lineage (NCBI taxonomy): Eukaryota > Metazoa > Chordata > Mammalia > Artiodactyla > Delphinidae > Tursiops > Tursiops truncatus. The sequence goes on from NC_047038.1 coordinate 75,692,840, forward strand.
CCAAATATCTGCAAAGTGTCCTCCCTTACCTGCTTTGGCCTTTGCTCAAATATCACCCTCATAAGGAGCCTTCCCTGACCCTTTAAAATTGTAGTGCCCCTCACCAACTCTCCCTGACCCCTCCTTTGCTTCATACTTCCCCAAAGCACATTACACATCTAACATTCTATTTTATTTATTTTCTACCATAAGGGAGGTAAAATTTCTCCTTTACCCTCTTAGGGTTTCCACCTGGGACTGTCTTAACAAATTAACGGGAAGAAAGCATAAAAATTTCATTATCATAAAATTTTACATGTACATGGGAGTCCTCACAGGAAAATGAAGACCCAAAGAAGTGTATAGGCCTAAGTGTTTATATGCTAGGTTGAACAAAGAGGGACGATTGTGGAAAAGTAAGTAAAATACATGAAGGGGCTAAAGGAAGATAAGAGTTATTTTAACAATGTCGGTTTCTATTGATTTCTCTCAGCCTCGACTCCTTGTCTCTAGTGATACGAATGTTCTTTTCTTCCTGGTATTGGGAGGGCATCTTTCACATGAGAGTTTCATCTCCTGCTCTCAGGAAGAAAATGGGAGGTCAGAGTGCCCTTCTTGCACCTATTTTTCAAGTGCCTTTAGCTCGAAATAATCGTTATGCCAAAGTGGCATATTTTGGGATGTTGTATTCTAAACCCCTTCCCTACTTATTGTTCACTGCTGTTTCACCAAGGACTAACTGTATGTGGCACGTGATAGGTGTTCAATAAGTATTTGTAGTAGGAATGAAGGAAGGGAAGGCGGGGGGAAGGAGAGGAAGAGAGGAAGGGTAGGAAGTGTTATTTGGGTAACAAGGTGTGTATGTGTATTCAAGGATAGACTTTCCCATTGGTTTATTGAAGCCTAAAATCCCTGAAGAACTGCAGTAAATTTTAATCTGTCTGTTTAAGGAACCATCAGTTTTTAAGCAGAGTTATTTTTTTCCTTTCCCAAAGGAGAAAGCCAAAAAAAGCCAATGTGTTCTATTAGATTAATTAGCAGATTTAGGTTTGCTGTGGACTTTCTTTTCTAGGATTTTAGCTGAGATTCTGGGAAATGTTTGAAGCCCATACAGTTTGTCCAAATTCCTTTGAGATAGAATCTCTGCAGCCCTGTATTTAATAATGCTTAGAGATTTTATTCTCTTCTAGTTCCCCCTCAAATAAAAATTCGATTTTGGGGCTTCCCTGGTGGCGCAGTGGTTGGGAGTCCGCCTGCCGATGCAGGGGACACGGGTTCGTGCCCCGGTCTGGGAGGATCCCACATGCTGCAGAGCGGCTGGGCCCATGAGCTATGGTCACTGGACCTGCGTGTCCGGAGCCTGTGCTCCGCAACGGGAGAGTCCACAGCAGAGAGAGGCCCGCGTACCGCAAAAAAAAAAAAAAAAAAAAAAATTCGATTTTGATGATCTCCTTCCTCCAATTTTTTACGAGTGCATTCTAATAATGCTATTGTCAAATATCAGTGATAACTTGCATCATAGATAAATTGATTTTTCTGACACAATAACAAAAAATTGTATATATTTAATACAATTGTACATATGTAAATATATAAGATACATTTCAAGGTTGATTAGGATGAAAAATAGACCCAAGTTTTACCACCATCTGTTGTCTAACACCCGTAAGACTTGGGGGTTGGCTGGAATATACGAGCTGGGATTTCAGCAGAGTGAAGTTGCATTTGGTGGCACATGCTAAACTATGTGGATTGTGGGCCAGAGTGGCCAGCGTGGGCATGTGTAGGACAGGTAAGCAGGGGAACTAGGTCAGGAGAGGGAAAGGAGAGGTGCAGAGGTGAGAAAGGAGAGGTGCAGAGGTAAGCAAAGGAGAGAGAAACTGTGAGACAAACTTGAGAGAATAGCATCTGTTCCTGACAGCTGTTCCAGTTCCTGTCCTTGATTCTTTGCTTCCTGTCCATGAATACCCATGGACTTGCTCCTTGGCCTTATTTAAGCTAGTTTGAGGTATTCTCTGTTCCTTGTAGTCAAAACTGAGTAGACTGTATATTCCTGAAGATGGTTATTGAAAAATCAAAAAGTTATTTGAGCAGACTTGGAAAACCACAGCCAGAATTATGCAGTGTTTCCACTGGAATTAAAGAGTGGGTTTTGATGTTTTTAGTGTATGAAAGAAAAATGGGTTTCAACTAAATGTAGTATCTCAGATTGGATCCTAGTACAGAAAAAGGATATTGGTGAAATCTGAATAAAGTCTGGAATTTGGTTAATAATACTAATACCAATTTCTCAACTTTGACAAAGTTAAGTTTGAAAGATGTTAACGTTGGGGCAAACTGGTGAAGACCATACACAACTCTGTACTATCTTTGCAACTCTTCGTAGGTCTAAACTTATTCCAAAATACGAAGTGTATTCTAAAAATAGGCTTCAACTGACTCACTTTGCTATACATCTGAAACGAACACAACATTGTAAATCAACTATACTCCAAAAAAATTTTTTGTAAAAAATAACCTTCAATTCCTAGATAGAGAAGGAAGTAGAATGATGGACTGGAAATAGCAACTATAACAGAAGTCAGAAAAAACAGGGTCAAATCTAGAAAACCCTTGGTTCAAGTCTATGCTTGGCTTCTTCCCAGCTGTGATCCCCAGTTCTCTTGTGAATTCCTAGTGTTTTTTGGGGACACAAACAATGACACCAACAATGATAGCCTGGCACAATAAGCCAGGGTGGTGGAATAGGAAGGAGAGGAAGCTGATCCAGCCCAGATACCTGAACTACATATGAATGAGTTCAACCCTAGGCTGCTGGTTGATACTTACTTTTTTGCACTTTGACAAATAAAAAAATCACCATCATGCATACCACTATTACAGCCTCTTCAGAGATGCATGTTAACGTACGTAGAAAATCACAAATCACCATGCACACACATTTCGTGGGGGCCACCTTTTAGGTAACGTTATCTCATTGGCATTTTAAATGTTTGTAATTGTCCTTATAAATATTTTAACAGAAAATATAAATGTATGTATACCCATATATATACAACATACTGGTCAAGACCATGGCTACAGAGTCAGGCTCTGCGTTTGAATCCTAATTCCACCGCTATGTGATGCCCATCCTCTCCTGTGCCTCACTTTCCTCAGGCAGAGAAAATGATAGAACTTGCTTAAAAGACAACTGAGATAGATGAATGAGGTAATGGATACAAATAACAGAGTATAGTGTCTCCCCCTCCCCATTTGGGGTCTTTGCATTTTTCTTGTCCATGTGTATGGATTCTTTATTTATTTATTTATTTATTTATTTGCGGTACACGGCCCTCTCACTGTTGTGGCCTCTCCTGTTGCGGAGCACAGGCTCCGGACGCGCAGGTTCAGCGGCCATGGCTCACGGGCCTAGCCACTCCGCGGCATGTGGGATCTTCCAGGACCGGGGCACGAACCCGTGTACCCTGTATCGGCAGGCAGACTCTCAACCACTGCGCCACCAGGGAAGCCCCGTGTATGGATTCTTTATATTAAAAATAGTAGTCCTGGGGCCTCCCTGGTGGCGCAGTGGTTAAGAATCCGCCTGCCAATGCGGGAGACACGGGTTCGAGCCCTGGTCCAGGAAGATCCCATGTGCCGCGGAGCAACTAAGCCCGTGCGCCACAACTACTGAGCCTGTGCTCTAGGGCCCGTGAGCCACGACTACTGAAGCCCGCGCGCCTAGAGCCCGTGCTCTGCAACAAGAGAAGCCACCACAATGAGAAGCCCACGCACCGCAACAAAGAGTAGCCCCCGCTCGCCGCAGCTGGAGAAAGCCCGCGCGCAGCAACAAAGACCCAACGCAGCCAAAAAAAAAAAAAAAGTCATGGGGACTTCCCTGGTGGTTCACTGGTCTTCCACTGCTAGAGGACAAGGATTTGATCCCTGGTCAGGGAAGTAAGATCCCACATGCCACACGGCACAGCCAAAACATAAAAATAATAAATAAATAATAACGAAATTTATTTTAAAAATAAAAATAGTAGTCCTTTGTCTTCCTGTTTGCTAAGTATTTCCCCCAATCTACTGTTTATTTTTTGTTTTGATTATTGGCTTGGAGGTCACATGGAGGTTTGGTAAACATGATTTCATAGCCTATGTAAACTAGATTTCTGCCCATTCCCAGGCTGATTTCCTTTTCTTGAGGAAGTTCAGGGGGATGTGGATAGTATCAAGACGTTGAGGAGAGGGGCTGGAATTTTGTGCTCTCAGTATCACAGTCCATGATGGTGGTGCCTTCTGAGGTGCCCTCATTACCATCTGGTCATCAGTTGTGGGTCCATGCAGGTCCCAGCCCTGAGACCTCTTCAAGTCCATTGTCTGCCAGTGCCACATCTGGGACCCTCCTGACCAGATCAGTGATCCTGTACTGTTCTGGAAGAAGCTCGGGCCTGTGGGAAATACTGAGACTCACTTGGGCCTTCTCAGCTGACACAAGCTGCATGTCACTTTTCCTCTACTCTCCTGCACTAGGCTAAGCTTCAGGGATTCTGGGGACCTCTCCAGGTGCCTTCCATTCCTCAGTTTTCAGGTGTCTTCCCAGGAGGTGCCAGGAACCTTTAGGTAGATGAACATTTGAGTGCAAGAAGCTACTAAGGAGAGGGAATGGGGAGACTTTTGGGAACAGCAGCTACGTTTGGGCCAAGGGAGAGATTGAACTGGGGTGCAGTTGCCGCAGAGGCCCCTACCAATGCCTCAGGAAGGTCTGACACTGGATGGCCTCTCAGAGTTATCCTAAGTTGAAGCAAGGGGGCTGGACCTTTGTTCTTCCACATAGAAGAATCTTTATTACTGGTTGTCCCTAGGGAGGGAACATAATCTTGGGCAAGGCAGCCTTCTGTAATACCTGGGCAGGGACTCAGGTGTGAGCCAACAGCAGTCAGCACTCCCAGAAGTTGGGGGAGGGGTGAGTGTTCAGTCCTAAAGGGGGGATTTGGGCAGCGTCCACAGCAACCCTCACCATGGCCAACCGGCCTTTGAGCTCATTTGGTGCCCCTGGCTGCTCTCTCTTTTCACTCATTATTATCTAGTCTGCAGAAGTAGCCTGGCTTTTTTATATTTTTCCTGATTCATTGTGTTTGCTTTGAGGCCTGGGATTTTGAAAGTGCAAAGCCCCAAATTAGCCTCTTTTGTAATCCACATTCTGCTGTGTCACCCCATCCCTGAGACAACAAAACAAATTGCCTAGCTTCCTAAATGTGGGTCAGGGAAAGGGTAAACAGGAAATACCAGGACAAAGCGTTCAGAAAACAACACACAACGTGTACCTAATGTTTCTTTTCTTTTTTAAAATTTATTTATTTATTTTTGGCTGCGTTGGGTCTTCGTTGCTGTGCTCGGGCTTTCTCTAGTAGCGGCAAGCGGGGGCTACTCTTCGTTGCGGTGCACGGACTTCTCATTGCGGTGGCTTCTCTTGCTGGGGAGGACGGGCTCTAGGCGCGCGGGCTTCAGTAGTTGTGGCTCGCAGGCTCTAGAGCGCAGGCTCAGTAGTTGTGGTGCACGGGCTTAGTTGCTCCGCGGCACGTGGGATCTTCCTGGACCAGGGCTTGAAACTGTGTCCCCTGCATTGGCAAGTGGATACTACCAGGGAAGTCCCCCTAATGTTTCCATGAGGCAAATGACCGAAGGTGATGCTCTAGACTCTTCTTACCCAATGAAGACACAGAGAAGATGGAGGGATTCTCAAAGGGGACCAGAGCACACCTTGCTAGGGAAAACCTTTCAGAATCTCCAGGGCATGGGGTGAGAAGGGATTGGTGAGATCTTTCTATTTAGCCAAAGGGAGTGTGGATTTATTTATAAATATGAGAACATTGCAAAAGGGTAAGATCTTTTCAGAGGCTGACAAGAGATGGGATCCAGAGACCAGAATGATTCTTGGCAGGAGGAGGGAAAGTTCTTCTCTTTTAACTGGAAAGGAAGAGGAAAAGTGGGATGTGTGTAGGAGGAATGGCTGGATACTCTGGAGTTGCCTTCAAGTGGTGTCTTTTTCACTGACAAGTTAGAAGCAGGGTCATTTGATGAGAGTGAAGGAGGAAATACTCCTGTGGAAAGAATTTTGAGAAAAGAGAAAGCCCTTCCCAGGGACATATGGAGGGATCGGTGGGCAGCACAAGAGCCCCACAGAGATTAGGCACCACTCACAGAGGTTGGGAGATTTTCTCCAGCAGCGCTGAACGGCACAGGTGTGGGCTCAGATAAGGAAGAGCAATGCTTTTTTTCTTTTTACTTTTTTACTTTTAATTGAAGTATACTATATACATAGCAGTGTGCAAACATCACATATAACATGATGAATTCACACAGAGAAGACACTTGTATATCCAGCAGCCTAGAAGCCCCTATCATAGTTTCCTAGGGCTGCTGTAACAAATTACAACCAATATGGCTTAAAACAACAGAAACCCATTCTCTCACAGTTTGGAGGCTAGAATGTGAAATCAAAGTGTCAGCTCTAGGGAAGGACTTTCCTTGCCTCTTCCTGGCTTCCAGTGTTCCCCAGCAATCCGTGGGCCTCCTCAACTTGTAGATGCACCACTCCAATTTCTGCCTCCATTTCACACGGTCTTCTTCCCTTGGTGTATGTCTGCGTCTGTGTCTCTCTGTCTTCTTATAGCCTTATAGCCTTCTTATAAGGCTATAAGGCTATAAGAAGCCTTATAGCCTTCTTATAAGGACACCACTCATTGGATTTAGGACCCACCTTCATCCACTACAATCTCATCCTAACTGATTACATATACAAAGACCCCATTTCCAGATAAGGAACATTCTGAGGTGCTGGGTGGATATGAATTTTGGGAAGACACTATTCAAACTAGTATACTAACTTTGTGTCTCTTTCCAGTCACTAGATCCAAGTTTGTTTATCTTTATTTGTTTTGGGTTTCTGCCACAGGGTATAATGGCAGGGAAATGGAGCAAGGAAGTTGAAAGTATGAGCAAATAATTGTTGAAACAAAACATGGAGTCTCCATCACGTTGGGAAGGGAGTGAAGACAAGAGACGAATAGGTAGGGATGGATACTAAGAAGCAGAGGGGCCAGGGATTCAAGATTTTGACAAGGGTGAAGAAATAGGTCTACAGGGATAACTAAAGGAGGCTGATGGAAGGAGAGGAGATTGTGCTGAGAAAAAGGCCATTGAGTTGGACTGTTTCTACTTTAGATGGTTCCACTGAACTACCTGTTTATTCCAGAATTATTAATATACTGTTTTAATCACTGTAACTCTAAAATAGTTCTACCCTTTAAAATGTCTAGCCCCTTCAGGGTTATCTTTTTCCAGAACTTTCTTTGATATTCTAAAATGTTTACTCTTCCAGATTAATTTTAAAATAATATCATTACAAAAATTCTTTTTTTAAAATTTTTTTTTATTGAATGAAAGTTTTAAAATTCTACAATGCTTTACAATTTTCAGAAGTTTCACACCAGGATTTCATATAATCCCATAATAACCCTTTTTTAAAATCCCCTATCCCTATATTTCTCCTCCCCCCACAAAATTCTTATTGTAATGTTGACTAGAATTGCATTAAACTTACAAATTTATTTAAGAAGAATTAACATCTTTTTTTTTTTTTTTTTTTTTTTTTTTTGGTACGCGGGCCTCTCACCAATGTGGCCTCTCCTGTTGCGGAGCACAGGCTCCGGACGCGCAGGTTCAGCGGCCATGGCTCAAGGGCGCTGCCGCTCTGCGGCATGTGGGATCTTCCCGGCCCGGGGCACGAACCCATGTCCCCTGCATCGGTAGGCGGACTCTCTACCACTGTGCCACCAGGGAAGCCCAAGAATTAACATCTTTAATATTTCTATCCAGGAAAATTTTTTGTCATACCATTTACTCAAGTCTTTTACAACTCTTAATAAAGTTTTACAGTTTTCTTTGCATATACTTTTGTAATGGAATGGAATGTTTCCTTCTGTCATGGAGCCTGGACTAGATGACCTTATATCTAGGAGGAGGGTGGCTATATGGTCTCAGGCGAGTAATTGTGCCTTTTGATCACTTTCTTAAAAAGAGATTTAAAGTGACCATTAGTTACTATTTTAAGACTATAATAAAAGTATGTTCAAGGAAGCAGTATAAAGACAAGGCTGTGAACATAAAAAGAAATGAACTACTGATACATACTATGACATCAGTGAATCTTAAAAATATTATTCCAAGTGAAAAGAGCCAGGCAAAAATGGCCACATATGATATGAGAAAGCAGCAGTTGCTAGGGGCTGGGGGGAGAGGGGAATGGACAATGACTGTTTAATGAGTATAAGATTTCCTTTAGGGATGATGGAAATATTCTGGGACTAGATAGTGGAGATATTTGTACAACATTGTTAGTGTGCTAAATGTCACTGAATTGTATACATTGAAATGGCTGAAATGGTAAATTTTATGTGTATTTTATTGTGTGCATATATGTATGTGTGTGCCCACACACGTAAACACACACACACAACTCAAGGCTAGGGAAAGCAGGCACAGGGTTTTCTTTTATTGCACAGTTGCGCCACCACTTCTGTCACCACCCCTGCCAGGAACACAGGCCTGACTCCACACCCTGTCCAGCCTCCTTCCCCTGGTCTTTGACCTGGCTGCACCTCTGCAGGAGGGACGTATGTGCCATGCCCACAGGTGTGGACGAGATGGCCTCTAAGGATCCTTCCAAATCTGAGACTCTCTGATCTTATCATTCATTTGTGGGAATCTCCTTTCCTTTCTCCTTCCCATACACTCTCCTACTTAGAGATATACCAGTATGACATACTGAGGAAGGAGAATGAAATCTGGAATCAGCTGGATCTACATTCATATCTCTGCTTTGCCAGTGCACCTGTTGTGTGGCCTTGAGCCCATGATGTCACCAAGGCTCTGAGCTTCCTTCTTCCTTAGCTGTAAAGGGGAAATCATGACCACCACCTTGCCAGGGCACTGTAGGGATTAGCAATGGTGAATAGGACTGGCACTGAGTAAGAGCAAATCCATGGTTTTTTTGTTTTTTTAAAAATCTTTATTGGAGTATAATTGCTTTACAATGGTGTGTTGGTTTCTGCTTTATAACAAAGTGAATCAGTTATACATATACATATGTTCCCATATCTCTTCCCTCTTGCGTCTCCCTCCCTCCCACCCTCCCTATCCCACCCCTCCAGGCGGTCACAAAGCACCGAGCTGATCTCCCTGTGCTATGCGGCTGCTTCCCACTAGCTATCTGCCTTACGTTTGGTAGTGTATATATGTCCATGCCTCTCTCTCGCTTTGTCACAGCTTACCCTTCCCCCTCCCCGTATCCTCAAGTCCATTCTCTAGTAGGTCTGTGTCTTTATTCCTGTCTTACCCCAAGGTTCTTCATGACATATTTTTTCTTAAATTCCATATATATGTGTTAGCATACGGTATTTGTCTTTCTATTTCTGACTTATTTCACTCTGTATGACAGACCCTAGGTCTATCCACCTCATTACAAATAGCTCAGTTTCGTTTCTTTTTATGGCTGAGTAATATTCCATTGTATATATGTGCCACATCTTCTTTATCCATTCATCCGATGATGGACACTTAGGTTGTTTTCATCTCCGGGCTATTGTAAATAGAGCTGCAATGAACATTTTGGTACATGACTCTTTGAATTATGGTTTTCTCAGGGTATATGCCCAGTAGTGGGATTGCTGGGTCATATGGTAGTTCTATTTGTAGTTTTTTAAGGAACCTCCATACTGTTCTCCATAGTGGCTGTATCAATTTACATTCCCACCAACAGTGCAAGAGGGTTCCCTTTTCTCCACACTCTCTCCAGCATTTATTGTTTCTAGATTTTTTGATGATGGCCATTCCGACTGGTGTGAGATGATATCTCATTGTAGTTTTGATTTGCATTTCTCTGATGATTAATGATGTTGAGTATTCTTTCATGTGTTTGTTGGCAGTCTGTATATCTTCTTTGGAGAAATGTCTATTTAGGTCTTCTGCCCATTTTTGGATTGGGTTTTTGTTATTGAGCTGCATGAGCTGCTTATAAATTTTGGAGATTAATCCTTTGTCAGTTGCTTCATTTGCAAATATTTTCTCCCATTCTGAGGGTTGTCTGTTGGTCTTGTTTATGGTTTCCTTTGCTGTGCAAAAGCTTTTAAGTTTCATTAGGTCCCATTTGTTTATTTTTGTTTTTATTTCCATTTCTCTAGGAGGTGGGTCAAAAAGGATCTTGCTGTGATTTATGTCATAGAGTGTTCTTCCTATGTTTTCCTCTAAGAGTTTGATAGTTTCTGGCCTTACATTTAGGTCTTTAATCCATTTTGAGCTTATTTTTGTGTATGGTGTTAGGGAGTGATCTAATCTCATACTTTTACATGTACCTGTCCAGTTTTCCCAGCATCACTTATTGAAGAGGCTGTCCTTTCTCCACTGTACATTCCTGCCTCCTTTATCAAAGATAAGGTGACCATATGTGCGTGGGTTTATCTCTGGGCTTTCTATCCTGTTCCATTGAGCTATCTTTCTGTTTTTGTGCCAGTACCATACTGTCTTGATTACTGTAGCTTTTTAGTATAGCCTGACGTCAGGGAGCCTGATTCCTCCAGCTCCGTTTTTCGTTCTCAAGATTGCTTTGGCTATTCGGGGTCTTTTGTGTTTCCATACAAATTGTGAAATTTTTTGTTCTAGTTCTGTGAAAAATGCCAGTGGTAGTTTGATAGGGATTGCATTGAATCTGTAGATTGCTTTGGGTAGTCGGGTCATTTTCACAGTGTTGATTCTTTCAATCCAAGAACATGGTATATCTCTCCATCTATTTGTATCATCTTTAATTTCTTTCATCAGTGTCTTATAATTTTCTGCATACAGGTCTTTTGTCTCCTTAGGTAGGTTTATTCCTAGATATTTTGTTCTTTTTGTTGCAATGGTAAATGGGAGTGTTTTCTTGATTTCACTTTCAGATTTTTCATCATTAGTGTATAGAAATGCCAGAGACTTCTGTGCATTAATTTTGTATCCTGCTACTCTGCCAAATTCATTGATTAGCTCTAGTAGTTTTCTGGTAGCATCTTTAGGATTCTATATGTATAGTATCATGTCATCTGCAAACAGTGACAGCTTTACTTCTTCTTTTCCTATTTGGATTCCTTTTATTTCCTTTTCTTCTCTGATTGCTGTGGCTAAAACTTCCAAAACTGTGCTGAATAAGAGTGGTGAGAGTGGGCAACCTTGTCTTGTACCTGATCTTAGTGGAAATGATTTCAGTTTTTCACCATTGAGGACGATGTTGGCTGTGGGTTTGTCATATATGGCCTTTATTATGTTGAGGAAAGTTCCCTCTATGCCTACTTTCTGCAGGGTTTTTATCATAAATGAGTGTTGAATTTTGTCGAAAGCTTTCTCTGCATCTATTGAGATGATCATATAGTTTTTCTCCTTCAATTTGTTAATATGGTTTATCACATTGATTGATTTGCATATATTAAAGAATCCTTGCATTCCTGGAGTAAACCCCACTTGATCATGGTGTATGATCCTTTTAATGTGCTGTTGGATTCTGTTTGCTAGTATTTTGTTGAGGATTTTTGCATCTATGTTCATCAGTGATATTGGCCTGTACTTTTCTTTCTTTGTGACATCCTTGTCTGGTTTTGGCATCAGGGTAATGGTGGCCTTGTAGAATGAGTTTGGGAGTGTTCCTCCCTCTGCTATATTTTGGAAAAGTTTCAGAAGGATAGGTGTTAGCTCTTCTCTAAATGTTTGATAGAATTCGCCTGTGAAGTCATCTGGTCCTGGGCTTTTGTTTGTTGGAAGATTTTTAATCACAGTTTCAATTTCAGTGCTTGTGATTGGTCTATTCATATTTTCTGTTTCTTCCTGATTCAGTCTTGGCAGGTTGTACATTTCTAAGAATTTGTCCATTTCTTCCAGATTGCCCATTTTATTGGCATAGAGTTGCTTGTAGTAATCTCTCATGATCCTTTGTATTTCTGCAGTGTCAGTTGTTACTTCTCCTTTTTCATTTCTAATTCTATTGATTTGAGTCTTCTCCCTTTTTTTCTTGATGAGTCTGGCTAATGGTTTATCAATTTTGTTTATCTTCTCAAAGAACCACCTTTTAGTTTTATTGATCTTTGCTATCGTTTCCTTCATTTCATTTTCATTTATTTCTGATCTGATTTTTATGATTTCTTTCCTTCTGCTAACTTTGGGGTACTTTTGTTCTTCTTTCTCTAATTGCTTTAGGTGCAAGGTTAGGTTGTTTATTCGAGATGTTTCCTGTTTCTTAAGGTAGGATTGTATTGCTATAAACTTCCCTCTTAGAACTGCTTTTGCTGCATCCCATAGATTTTGGGTCATCGTGTCTCCATTGTCATTTGTTTCTAGGTATTTTTTTATTTCCTCTTTGATTTCTTCAGTGATCACTTCGTCATTAAGTAGTGTATTGTTTAGCCTCCATGTGTTTGTATTTTTTACAGATCTTTTCCTGTAATTGATATCTAATCTTATAGCGTTGTGGTCGGAAAAGATACTTGATACAATTTCAATTTTCTTAAATTTACTAAGGCTTGATTTGTGACCCAAGATATGATCTATCCTGGAGAATGTTCCATGAGCACTTGAGAAAAATCTGTATTCTGTTGTTTTTGGATGGAATGTCCTATAAATATCAATTAAGTTCATCTTGTTTAATGTATCATTTAAAGCTTGTGTTTCCTTATTTATTTTCATTTTGGATGATCTGTCCATTGGTGAAAGTGGGGTGTTAAAGTCCCCTACTATGAATGTGTTACTGTCGATTTCCCCTTTTATGGCTGTTGGTATTTGCTCCTATGTTGGGTGCATAAATATTTACAATTGTTATATCTTCTTCTTGGATTGATCCCTTGATCATTATTTAGTGTCCTTCTTTGTCTCTTCTAATATTCTTTGTTTTAAAGTTTGTTTTGTCTGATATGACAATTGCTACTCCAGCTTTCTTTTGGTTTCCATTTGCATGAAATATCTTTTTCCATCCTCTTACTTTCAGTCTGTATGTGTCTCTAGGTCTGAAGTGGGTTTCTAGTAGACAGCAAATATATGGGTCTTGTTTTTGTATCCATTCAGCTAATCTGTGTCTTTTGGTGGGAGCATTTAGTCCATTTACATTTAAGGTAATTATCAATATGTATGTTCCTATTTCTATTTTCTTAATTGTTTTGGGTTCGTTATTGTAGGTCTTTTCCTTCTCTTGTGTTTCTTGCCTAGAGAAGTTCCTTTAGCAGTTGTTGTAAAGATGGTTTGGTGGTGCTGAACTCTGTCACCTTTTGCTTGTCTGTAAAGGTTTTAATTTCTCCATCAAATCTGAATAAGATCCTTGCTGTGTAGAGTAATCTTGGTTGTAGGTTTTTCTCCTTCATCACTTTAAATATGTCCTGCCACTCCCTTCTGGCTTGCAGAGTTTCTGCTGAAAGATCAGCTCTTACCCTTATGGGGATTCCCTTGTGTGTTATTTGTTGTTTTTCCCTTGCTGCTTTTAATATGTTTTCTTTGTATTTAGTTTTTGACAGTTTGATTAATATGTGTCTTGGTGTATTTCTCCTTGGATTTATCCTGTATGGGACTCTCTTTGCTTCCTGGACTTGATTAACTATTTCCTTTCCCATATTAGGGAAGTTTTCAACTATAATCTTTTCAAATATTTTCTCAGTCCCTTTCTTTTTCTCTTCTTCTTCTGGCACCCCTATAATTCGAATGTTGGTGCATTTAATTTTGTCCCAGAGATCTCTGAGACTGTCCTCAATGCTTTTCATTCTTTTTTCTTTATTCTCCTCTGCAGTAGTTATTTCCACTATTTTATCTTCCAGGTCACTTATCCGTTCTTCTGCCTCAGTTATTCTGCTATTGATCCCATCTAGAGTATTTTTAATTTCATTTATTGTGTTGTTCATTGTTGTTTGTTTCATCTTTAGTTCTTCTAGGTCCTTGCTAAATGTTTCTTGCATTTTGTCTATTCATTTTCCAAGATTTTGGATCATCTTTACTATCATTATTCTGAATTCTTTTTCAAGTAGACTGCCTATTTCCTCTCCATTTGTTAGGTCTGGTGGGTTTTTATCTTACTCCTTCATCTGCTGTGTGTTTTTCTGTCTTCTCATTTTGCTTATCTTACTGTGTTTGGGGTCTCCTTTTTGCAGGCTGCAGGTTCGTAGTTCCCGTTGTTTTTGGTGTCTGTCGCCAGTGGCTAAGGTTGGTTCAGTGGGTTGTGTAGGCTTCCTGGTGGAGGGGACTAGTGCCTGTGTTCTGGTAGATGAGGCTGGATCTTGTCTTTCTGGTGGGCAGGTCCACATTTGGTGATGTGTTTTGGGGTGTCTGTGGACTTATTATGATTTTAGGCAGCCTCTGTGCTAATGCGTGGGGTTGTGTTCCTGTCTTGCTAGTTGTTTGGCATAGGATATCCAGCACTGTAGCTTGCTGGTTGTTGAGTGAAGCTGGGTGCTGTTGTTGAGATGGAGATCTCTGGGAGATTTTCGCCATTTGATATTGTGTGGAGCTGGGAGGTCTCTTGTGGACCAGTGTCCTGAAGTTGGCTCTCCCACCTCAGAGGCACAGCACTGACTCCTGGCTGCAGCACCAAGAGACTTTCATCCACACGGCTTGGAATAAAAGGGAGAAAAATTAGAAAGAAAGAATTAGTAGAAAGAAAGAAAGAAAAAAAGAAGGAAGGGAGGGAGGGAGGAAGGAAGGGAGGAAGGAGGGAAGGAAGTAAAAAAAGAAAGAAAGAAGATAGAGTAAAATAAAATAAAGTAAGATAAAATATAATAAAGTTATTAAAATAAAAAAATAATTATTAAGAAAAAAGAAAAAAATTCAAAACAAAACAAACAAAAAAAAACGGACGGATAGAACCCTAGGCCAAGTGGTGGAAGCAAAGCTATACAGACAAAATCTCACACAGAAGCAAACATATACACACTCACAAAAAGAGGAAAAGGGGAAAAAATCATAAATCTTGCTCTCAAAGTCCACCTCCTTAATTTGGGATGATTCGTTGTCTAAATGAGGGAAGGAAGGAAAGAAAGAAAGAAGATAAAGTAAAATAAAATAAAGTTCTTAAAATAAAAAATAATTATTAAGAAAAAAAATTGAAAAAACAAAAAAAGGACGGATAGAACCCTAGGACAAATGGTGGAAGCAAAGCTATACAGACAAAATCTCACACAGAAGCATATACATACACACTCACAAAAAGAGGAAAAGGGGGAAAAATCATAAATCTTGCTCTCAGAGCCCACTTCCTCAATTTGGGATGACTCGTTGTCTATTCAGGTATTCCACAGACGCAGGGTACATCAAGTTGATTGTGGAGCTTTAATCCGCTGCTTCTGAGGCTGCTGGGAGAGATTTCCCTTTCTCTTCTTTGTTCTCACAGCTCCCAGGGCTCCGCTTTGGATTTGGCCCCGCCTCTGCGTGTAGGTCTCTGGAGGGCGTCTGTTCTTCGCTCAGACAGGACGGGGTTAAAGGAGCCACTGATTCGGAGGCTCTGGCTCACTCAGGCCGGGGGGGGGGGGGGGGGGGGGGGGGGGACGGAGGGGCACGGAGTGCGGGGTGGGCCTGCGGCGGCAGAGGCCGCCGTGACGTTGCAGCAGCCTGAGGCGCGCCGTGCGTTCTCCCGGGGAAGTTGTCCCTGGATCCCGGGACCCTGGCAGTGGCGGGCTGCACAGGCTCCGCGGAAGAGGGGTGTGGAGAGTGACCTGTGCTCGCACACAGGCTTCTTGGTGGCGGCAGCAGCAGCCTTAGCGTCTCCTGTCTGTCTCTGGGGTCCGCGCTTTTAGCCGCGGCTCGCGCCCGTCTCTGGAGCTCCTTTAAGCAGCCCTCTTAATCCCCTCTCCTCGCGCACCAGGAAACAAAGAGGGAAGAAAAAGTCTCTTGCCTCTTCGGCAGGTCCAGACTTTTCCCTGGACTCCCTCTCAGCCAGCTGTGGCTCACTAGCCCCCTTCAGGCTGTGTTCACGCGGCCAACCCCAGTCCTCTCCCGGCGCTCCGGCTGAAGCCTGAGCCTCAGCCCGCAGCCCCGCCCGCCCTGGCGAGTGAGCAGACAAGCCTCTCGGGCTGGTGAGTGCCGGTCGGCCCTGATCCTCTGTGCGGGAATCTCTCCGCTTTTCCCTCTGCACCCCTGTTGTTGTGCTCTCCTCCGCGGCTTCGAAGCTCCTCCCTCTGCCGCCCGCAGTCTCCACCCGCGAAGGGGCTTCCTAGTGTGTGGACACCTTTCCTCCTTCACAGCTCCCTCCCACTGGTGCCGGTCCTGTCCCTATCCTTTTGTCTCTGTTTATTCTTTATTCTTTTGCCCTACCTAGGTATGTGGGGGGTTTCTTTTCTTTTGGGAGGTCTGAGGTCTGCCAGCGTTCAGTATGTGTTCTGTAGGAGTTGTTCCACGTGTAGATGTATTTCTGGAGTGTCTGTGGGGAGGAAGGTGATTTCCGCGTTTTACTCTTCCGCCATCTTCCCGGAAGTCCCATGTTTTTGTTTTTTTTTTTAATCAGAGAAATTCTGAAATCCCTACTAAGAAGTAGCTCTTTGACCACTGCTGATTTGGTGGGATTTAAATTTATAAATGTACTTGCTGAAGCCCAGAAACATCTAGGCCCAATCGGACACTTAAAGGATATGTATTACCTTTGAGGCACACCTTGGCAAAGTTAGATAATGCCTAAGAAATAATTATTAAACTTTGTATGTGTCAGCCAGATTTGCCATCAATTAAGGCTGAAATTGGGGTATAATCTTATTTAAAAATCAAAGCCACACAATTACATCATCTCATCAGAAAGGCAGCAGAATTATAACATGCCACTGCCGTTTACATGAAGGACCTAAGCCTTGAACAATATTTTCAGCAAAACTCTGCTCTAACATAAGCCAGTGAGATAATAAATGGGAGTTGGAAATGATTTGGAGTAAAATCCAAGATGTAGCCCTGAAGGAATGAGGCAAAGATATTCTGATACTGCTGCCTCTCCCAAGGGCTCTGCAAAAACCCCTGAGGCCTTAACCTGTAATTTTCCAATAAATTCTCACGTCTCCAAACTTTACCTTACCTTAAGGTGACAAATAAAGCCCTGCAAACTGCTGTCTGAGAACAGTTAGTGCTCCCCAGATTTTCCATGAGTTCTTGTCTTAGCTTGAGTTCCCCTCAAAGCAGAATCTGACAGCAGGACTTGGTCCAGGTAGTTTACTGAAGAGGGATCCCCTGAAACAGGAATGGGGGGAGCAGGGAGAGTGATGTCAAGAAGGAAAATGTGTTATCAAGATGAGAACAGTACAGAAGGCCTCCTACAACCATTCACCTAAAGGTGAGGGAATTTATCCACTAGCTTCCATCCCCCAGTGGTTGGAAGTTGCCAAGAGAGACATTAACACCCCTGTACTTTGGGATACTATTACCTGTAGGCTGAGCAGGGTCCTAGGGTATTGAAGAAGGCCCTGGGGCAGAACACGGAAGGCTGAGACCTCACACTGGAGGAGAAATGCTGTCAGAACAACACCTGGGCTCACATAGGATGACTGTCCATTGTAGCCGTGGCTGATATCAGAGATGGCCAAGGGGATGGGATGTGGGCCACCAAATGTGTTTGTTTCCACACTCTTACAGTGCCCAGCCTCTCTTGTAGCTAGGTTGTGATCATGTGATCCTTGAGTCTGTATGGAAGATATCTGACAAACCCAGAACCATATTCTTTTTTTTGGCTACACTGCATAGCTTGTGGGATCTTAGTTCCCTGACCAGGAATTGAACCCAGGCCCCTTGCAGTGGAAGTATGGAGTCCTAACCACTGGACCAAGAGGGAATTCCCAGAACCATACTCTTTCTACTCATGTCCACTTCACCAGGGAGGCAACAACCTCCAGGCAAGTGCGGGGTGGACATAGAAGGGAATTATTTCCCAGACTCAGGCAACAGCTTCAGTAGGGCGATTGTGAGGATTAGGTGGTATTTTTCTGTCCTTTTCCCTCTGAGGAGCTATATCTAACAGATAGATATGTCCATAGAACCACTCACCTCCTTGTAAATGTACACATAAGCATAGTATTTGTTTTAACGTTCTGGGTTTGAATCTCATTGCTTTGGTTTAAATCACAGGTCCATCCCTGTGGCCAAGGTGTGGAAAACTCTGATGGCCAGTCCTGGATCATGTGACATATATATGAGGTGAGCATTGTCTACACCCCGTAAAGGTAAAGGACAGTGGTAAATCAGGGTTAATTACTTTAAGAAAAGGACAAAAAAATGCTGGATAGCAAAAACAAAAGCTATCTATAACACACTCTTCTTCTTTTTTTTTTAACTCTTTATTGAGGTATAAGTTAAAGACAGTGAAATGTACTAATCTGAAGTGTATAGCTGGATAACTTTTTACATATACTCTTGGGTAATCACCACCCAAATCAATATTTAGATATTTTCAGATTTTCCCTTGTGTCCCTTCCCAGTCATAACTCTGCAAAGATAACTCTGCAAAAAGGGTGTAGACACCATAGATTATCTTGCCTGTGCTTGAACTTCACATAAGTGGAATCATACAGTATATGTTCTTTTGTGTTTGTCTTCTTTCAACTCAATATTATGTCTATGAGATTCATCCATGTCATTATGTATAGCAGTAGTTTATTTTTTTCATTGCTGTGTAATATTCTATTGTATAAAATACTATCCAATCTACTATTTTTTAAAATAAATTTATTTATTTGTTTTTGGCTGTGTTGGGTCTTCGTTGCAGTGCACGGGCTTCTCATTGTGGTGGCTTCTCTCGTTGTGGAGCACGGGCTCTAGGCGCGTGGGCTTCAGTAGTTGTGGCATGTGGGCTCAGTAGTTGTGGCTCACGGGCTCTAGAGCACAGGCTCAGTAGTTGTGGTGCACGAGCTTAGTTGCTCCGCAGCATGTAGGATCTTCCCGGACCAAGGATTGAAACCCGTGTCCCCTGCATTGGCAGATGGATTCTCAACCACTGCGCCACCAGGGAAGCCCCTATCCAATCTACTATTGATGGACGTTTGAATTGTTTCCAGTTTTTGGCTATCATGGATAAAGCTGGCATGAACATGCTTGTACATGTCTTTTGGTGGACATAAGCACTTGTTTCTCTTGGGTGTTTACCCAAGAATGGAGTTACTGGGTCAAAGTATATATAAATATTTAGCTTTAATAGGTATTGCCAAACAGTTTTCACTCCTACCAGCAGTGTATGAGAGTTTCAGTTGCTACACAGTCTTGCCAGCTCCGGGTTTTGCCAGTCCTTCTAATTACCTACTCTTCTTGATTTGTCAAATACCCTTCTATTATACAAAGAGATACAGATATTCACTAGTGGACTAAAACTCCCAGGCATGGGAAAGGTTCCATAGATCAACAGTTAGAGGTTGGGCTTCCCTGGTGGTGCAGTGGTTAAGAATCAGCCTGCCAATGCAGTAGACATGGGTTCGATCCCTGGTCCGGGAAGATCCCACGTGCCGCAGAGCAACTAAGCCCGTGCGCCACAACTACTGAGCCTGTGCCCTAGAGCCTTCGAACCACAGCTACCGAAGCCTGCGCGCCTAGAGCCTGTGCTCCGCAACAACAGAAGCCACCACAATGAGAACCCGTGCACAGCAACGAAGACCCAAAGCAGCCATAAATTAATTAATTAATTAATTTAAAAAAAAACAAAACAGAGGTTGAACTTAAGTGCTTGGTCCTGACCCTAAGGGCAATAGGAACTCAGAAATGGGAGAGGTCAGCATGGACATGGCGTTAGGTGATAGATACAGCCTGAAATCATGCAGGGGGACGTGTAAGGTAAAAAGGAAAGAGGGACAAGGACAGTGCCATGGAGAACACTAGGCTTTAAGGGGTATGTGAACAAAAGTCGCCCCAGGGAAGAAGACAGAGGAGCAGTTAAAAAGATAGAATAAAGCCAGAAGAAATTTATACTGTGTGAGGGCATTTCTCCTCGTTCATAATGTATCCAGACCTCATAGAAGTGTCTGGCTCATAGCTGTTGCCTGAATGAATAAACAATTGAGTGGAGTGGTGTCATAAAGATAAGGAGGCATTTCTAGAAGAGTACACACTCCAGTGCTGCAAAGAGGTCAGTGATGCAAGATGAGAACTAAGTGTTCCCAGGCTGATAGGCACTTGAACAGGAAGCCCTAGGATAGCCTCAGCCACTTCATCCTGAAGGGCTCTGCCTGAGTTGCTCTCCTCCCCACGTAGATGAGGGTGTGCTCTCCCCAGTGTGACAATAGGATGCTCCTTCAATGGTGACTCTCACCCTCAAGGCCTCCCCAACTTCCACCCTCATATCCTAGAGCTGGGTCTCTGGGTTCCCAAGTTCCTCCTTTGGTACATTGCTGAATTAGTTATCTATTGCTATGTATCAAAATACTCTAAAATGTAATGGTTTAGAACAACACACATTAATTATCTCACAGTTTCTGGGGTTAGGAATCTGGACATGGCTTAACGGGGATCTCTGCCTGAGTCTCTCAAAAGGCTGAAATCAAGTTTCACCTGAGGCCGGATCCATTTCCAGCTCACTCAGTGGTTGTTGGCAGTCCCTCACAGGCTGCTGGACTGATGGTCTCAATTCTTTACAGGCTGTTTGGCCCCAGGCTTCCCCCAGTTCTTTGCCGTGAGGGCCTCCCCACCAAGGCAGCTTTAGCATCATCACAGCCAGCAAGAGAAAGAGCCTGCTAGCAAGACCAGAATCACAACCTTTTGTAACCTAATCACGAAAATGATATCCTACCATCATTGTCATATTCTGTGAGTTATACACAAGTCACCAGGTCCAGCCCACTCTCAATGGGAAATGGATTACACAAGGGTGTGAAAACCCAGAGGTGGGGATCTTTGGGTTTCATTTTAGAAATCCGCCTATTACAACTGCCTAGAACCTCCATTCCTTCCCAAAAGTTAGGATCTGTTTTACTGAGAATAATTCTTCTCTGACAGTCATCTACGCCATCTTGGTTGAACCAAGGCAGAAAAATCTCATGACCTCAAATTTTCCTGTACCTACTAATAGCTAATGCTTATGTAGGGCTAACTACATGTTGGGCTTTACATGAGCTTTACAAATATCAACTCATTTATTCCTCACAACAGCTCTCTGAAGTAGATACTCTTGTTAACTCATTTTGCAGACAAAGCAACTGAGTCACAGAGAATGAAGTATCTTGCCAAAGGTCACACGGCTATTAAGTGGTAGCAATGGGATTTGAGATCCAAGAGTTTGGTCCCAGAATTCCTGCTGTTACGCTGGAATACAATATTGTCTAGTCTAAGCATGGTATGACATAAAACCAAAACATTAAAAACATAAAACATTAAAAGCGGTGAGCAGCCAAAACCGAAATTGCAACATTTAATTAGTATTAAAAGAGATTCAATCCATACCATACAACAACATGTTTTCTATCTCGGAGCCTTTCATTTATCAAGACTCCCCCTGCAAATGTTCCCTGAAGCCCAGCCCAAAGTCTTTTTCTTTTTTTTTTTTTCCTACTTCTCTCTTAGGTCCGTATTATATGGGTTGACTTGATCTTCTGGCTTCATTCTTTAGTATCTAGTCGATATAGTTCTTGACGTGAATTTTACAGAGAGAAGGGTAACCCTGAACTGGAGCAAGCCATCAGAATTTTATCCCTTTTCCTAACTGTCCAGTCCGGTTTCTCTCTCCCTATTTCTGTATCACAAGAAAAACAGGATCAGTAGACGGAATTCTTCTTAGAGAGTAGAGGAAGGGAAGAAGCTAAGCAGTAAAAAAAAAAAACTCTCTTTAGTTGGTGGAGGGTGTGGAGGGGAGAAAGGACAGTAGGTTAAGAACACGTAAGCTAATAATCTGGTCGTTGTCACATTCCAAGAGATACATGACTGTTGTGCTGTGTTTTTATTATCACAGATGAGGGTGCCAAGCCTCATCCTGTGATGTGGGGCTGTCCAAGCAGAACTGAGAACCTGGGGAGGGGCGGGGAAGCTTCCTTCTCACAGCTCGCTCCTCTAGCTCTTTCCTCTGAGGCCGGGCTAAAGCACATGGAGCACCAAGGAGAATAAGAGATGCTTCCAGCTCTCCAAGCCCCTCTCCCAACCTACAGACCCGGGGTCCACACTTTGCTTCCAAGCCTGGGGTCTTTTCACTGGAAGATAGTGAGAGTTGATTTGGGAAAGATGAAGCATCCAAACTTCATTTTCTCTCCAAGTAAAACAAGGGAACTGACTTAAATCCTATCGTAGTTACCTCAACAAAGCCTCTCCAATAGGCCCCTCTTGCCCATTCCTGCTACCCACATCCTCGTTCGTAATTTCTTCCCAGATCCACTTCAGCTGCTCCCTAAGTCATCCCCCACTTCCTGCCGTGCTCCACCTCAATCCCTTTCACATAACACTGCTAGTTTAATTTTCCCCATTACCAGTCTGATCACACGACTTCCCTGCTCAAAATCTCTCAGTTGCTCTCCATTCCCTATAAATCTTCATCTGAACCTCAAGGCCCTCAAAGCCCTCTTTCTAGACTTATTCTTCTACGTGTATTATATGATCCACCTAAAATAGATGACTCACTGATTGCCAAGCACGCTATACTTTGTTCCTCTCATTCCCCCTGCCTCTAATCTACTTTCCTCCCCTACCCCATGGTACCAAATGCAAAGACCATCTGGAAGGGTACCTCTCTTGAGAAACATAACCAGATAATTACAACTGAATGTAATTTCTACCTTCTTCCATTTCCCATATTGTTCATTTGATCATCTTTATGGCATTTTTCTCATAGTAGCATATCTATATGCTACCCATTTATTAGAAAGTATATGCTTTGAGAGAAGAGGTGTTTTCTTGCTGATCTTCAAATTTCCAACAGTGCCCAATGAAGAGCCTTAAATGTTAAACATTCAATAAATAGTAGAAGTTTGAACTGAAATGAAGTTTGCAGGGCTGATATCTCTCCTGTCCTAATTTATTATCCAATTTATCATTTTACATCTTTCACTGGAATAAACAAAACACATTCCTTTGAAGAGGGAGGGCATGAGGGAGAGCACAGTAGAGGCCCTTGACCTGGGTCATATACATTCCATAGCATGAATTTCATCAAACTCCATGAGCATTTAGTCTCGGTGTTACCTAGTGGACAACGCCTTTAACTAGCCTGACTTCATGCTTTGTGACCCTGTCACCCATCAGTGTGGGAGTGTGGCATGTCAAACAGGAAAAGCATCTATATCAAATCAAGTCTGCAAGCATCCATTCAGTACGTACTAAGACCAGCACTCTGTTAAGTGCTGGGGAGAGAGGGATGAACAAGAAAGACATGGTATGGGACCCTCCGGAGTATAATTCCAGCTACCATGTACTGATAGCTTACTCTACTAGGCCCTGGACTTGCATTGTCTCACTTAATCCTCACAGCAATCCTTAGCATCACCCTCATTTATAGATGGGAAAATGGAGGCTTAAAGAGGTCAAGTATTGTGCCCTGGGTTAGCAGGTAGTGGAGCTAGGATGTAAACCTCGGGCTTATGACTTAGGTGCATTCTTAGAAGCACTAACTCTGCTTCCTCAGCATGCTTTTGTTAGGCCCCAAATAGATTCTTTCTTCATTCTTTGAGTCTTGCGATGTGGATTTGGATGAAGTAATGTATAATATAAACAGTCTTGTCTTCCTTCGCCTCTGGAGCTTCCACATGTTCATAGAGCAATCTTGCTCTGGATTTCTCTGACATTCCTTCACCTACAATGCTCAGATTGAGAGAGCCCATGGACAGAGGCAGTGTCTGCTCATATATCTTAAAGGTATCCCTCCCACCTTTCTCTGCCCTGATACTCTTGACTATGTATTTTATCCTTTTCTATTGTATAGGTTTTTGTAAATCTTCTCAAATCCTTTGTGGAACAGGTAATGTATAAGTAAATCAAATACGCCTTATGCCTATTGGCTGCTCAGTATGTCACGTGAATGTAGACTCATTGATGCTTGACACGTGAAGGAGCCTTAGAGCAGCGGTCCCCAACCTTTTTTGGCACCAGTTGCATGGAAGACAATTTTTCCACAGCCAGGGGTGGGGAAGGGCGGGTGGTTCAGGCAGTAATGCAAACGATAGGGAGCCATGGGGAGCCGCAGATGAAGCTTCACTCACTTGCCTGCCATCACCTCCTAACAGGTACCGGTCTGTGGCGGCCCGAGGTGTTGGCGACCCCTGCCTTAGAGAACGTCTTATCCAATTTTCATTTTGTTCCATAGAGACACTCTTGGGGTTACTGGACTCCTCGCCCCCACTGCTTTGGAGCACTCCACTCTAAATGTCTTTTGCATATAGAGCATCCTGGAACATTTCTTCTGAAAAATGGATTCTCTGACTAATAAAAGTTCAATGTTTTATTGGCACCCTTGTGCATTGCTGATGGGAATGTAAAATAGTGCAGCCACTATGGAAAACAATTTGGTGGTTCCTCAAGGAATTAAACATAGAATTATCGTATGATCCAGCAATTCCATTTCTGGGTACATAGCCAAAAGAAGTGAAAGAAGGGACTCAAACAAATACTTGCACACCCACGTTCAAAGTAGCATTATTCACAATAGGCAAAAGGCGGAAGCAAACCAATCAATGGATAAATGGGTAAACAATATGTGGTATATACATACGATGGAATAGTGTTCAGACTTAAAATTCTGACGCATGCTACAACATGTGAACCTTGAACATAGATAAACCTTAAAGACATTATGGTGAGTGAAATAAGTCAGTCACAAAAGAACAAATACTGTATGATTCCACTTATATGAGGCACCTAGAATAGGCAAATTCATAGAGACAGAAAGTAGAATGGTGAGTGTCAGGGTAGGGGAGAGGGAGGAATGAGGAGTTTCTGTTTAACAGGTATGAAATTTCAATTGGGAAGATGAAAAAGTTCTAGAGATGGATGGTGATGGTTGCACAACAATGTGATTATATTTAATGCCACTGAACTATATACACTTCAAAATGATGAAAGTGATAAATTGTATGTTACATATATTTTACCATGTTTTTTTAAAAGTTCAAATTCTAAGTCAGACAGAAAAAGACAAATACTGTATGTGGAAGCTAAAAACAAAAAAAACTAGTGAATATAGCAAAAAAGAAGCAGACTCACAGATATAGAAAACAAATTAGTGGTTACCAGTGGGGAGAGGGAATGGGGGAGGGGGTAAGACGGGGGTGGGGAGTAAGAGGTACAAACTACTAGGTATAAAATAAGCTACAAGGATATATAGTACAACACAGGTAATATAGCCAATATTTTATAATAACTATAAATGGAGTATAATCTTTAAAAATTGTGAATCACTATGTTATACACCTGAAACGTCTATAATATTGTAAATCGACTATACCTCAATAAAAAAAAAAGTTCAGTTTCTCATTTAATAGAAGAAGAACCCACGTTTCAAGGTGAAGTGGCTTGTCCAAGGTCACTCAGCAAAGCGAGGAGCACAGTTGAGAGCAGCAGAACCCAGGGCTGCTGGCCGTCAGGCCAAGATTCTCCCTGTTGTAACATACCCCCCTCTCCGGGAGGAGGGGTCCAAAGGAGACCCCAGGGAAACTCTGGAGATCATCACCCTCTAGAGCCAGGAAGTGTTTCCACAGCAGCCCTTCTCCCTTGCCCGTGGCCTTGTTATCTTCATTCTACTCTCCTCTCCCTTTTCACCCTGAACTGAATGTTCTTTTTTTTTTTTCTGCTGCACAGCTTGTGGGATCTAATTCCCCACCAGGGATGGAACCTGCCGCCCCTGCAGTGGGAGCGCGGAGTCTTAACCACCACACTGCCAGGCAAGTCCCTGAACTGAATGTTTTTGATGGTCAATGCAAGTAAGGTCCTCACGGCAAGGCCCTGGAGAAACAAACACAGATGGAATGGCTCCAGTGAAAATGTATGTGTCGATGGGAGTTTTCCTGTTTTTTCCAACTCTCTTGGCTCTTGTTGGGATTTCTTTCAAAGTGGACTTTCCAGCCCCAGGTTGGCTCCCAAGTTAAGAGTTTTATTTTTCCATGTGCATCTCTCCTGAGCTTGCTGGTCGTCTCCTGTGGACGCTCCTGGCTGCCACGCTCCGGCGGCTCAGTTGAGCTTGAGCAGTGCCTGCATTTCTGGAGAAGCGTGCCCTGGCAAGCTCTGAGGGCACATCCTGTCTGACTGGGAGAGGGCACACCTGTGAGAAACAGGTTGTTTCACCCACTGAGAAAACATCTGCTCCCTTAGAGTGCTCAGTGTACCAGGGGAGAGACCGCAGAGAGACCCGAGTCAAGACTTTGTTTGGTCTTTGGATGGATGAAAGGCTTAGCCCAGAGCAGGAAGGCAACAGAACATGTTGAGAGTTTGAAAACCACTCTGAGAGCTAAGATGAACCTTCCACCAATACAGCAGCTAGTGCCCTGAAGGGAAACAATTCTTTCAGTCTTTGCTCACCAACTATGTGTTGAGCACCTCCCACAGACTGGATACTGTCTTAGGAGCTGGTATATGCTGGTGAATGAGAGAAATAAGTCCTCTGCCTTCATGGAGTCTACGGTCTAGTGGAGGAAGCAGAAGCTAAGTAAGGAAACAACTAAATAAATAAGAACGTTATAAACTAAGACGTACTAGGGAGGAAACAGTGAGATTGATAGCAGGTAAAAGTGACAGGAGCAGAGGTTATGCTGCTACTTTACATGAGATGGTTAGAGAAGGCCACACTGAGAAAGCGACCCTAAGCTGAGACCTGAAACATAATAAGAAGCTGAATCTGTGAAAAGCCAGAGGAGCAGCATATGCAAAGGCTACAAGAAAGGAAGGGGGTGGCATGTGTGAGGACCAGAAGGGTCACCAGTGTGGCTGGAGGACAGGGAGTGGAAGAGAGATAAGAGACCAGGACATGCAAGTCCTGCTGGGCTACAGTAAGGAGTCTGGCTTTTATTCTAAGGGAAGTAAGGAAACCTTTGAAGGTTTAAACATAGATGGATATCCACACATGTCAGGTCTATAGTCCTCCGCTCTACCAGCTGAGCTCTCAAAGGGTGCATGGAAGGTTTTAAACATTGATGGAATTGGTTGTGAACAGACCTCACCTCCTTGGCTGAGACCTCCTTATCCTGACCATTTAACTCTCCAAATTACTGGGCCCCAGTTTTGTTTTTTTTAATATAAATTTATTTATTTTATTTTTGGTGGCGTTGGGTCTTCGTTGCTGTGCGCGGGTTTTCTCTAGTTGTGGTGAGCGGGGGCTACTCTTCGTTGAGGTGCACAGGCTTCTCATTGCGGTGGCTTCTCTTGTTGCGGAGCATGGGCTCTAGGCATGCAGCCGTCAGTAGTTGTGGCGCATGGGCTCAGTAGTTGTGGCTTAGTTGATCCACGGCATGTGGGATCTTCCCGGACCAGGGCTCGAACCCGTGTCCCCTGCATTGGCAGGCGGATTCTTAACCACTGCACCACCAGGAAAGCCCTGGGCCCCAGTTTTAAATAAGCCCTTCTCTGCCCTCATGCTAAAGGGTAGAAACTGGGCTGTCAGAAATTCCAGAGACCCATGAGATTCCTGAAAGGCCTGGGCCATGTTAAATCAACTTTCCTAAGTTTCCATCCCTTTGTCTGCTTTTAAGGTGTTGGAATTCAGCATTAAAAGCCTCCTCTTGTCTGAGGCCTGAGAAAGCAGAAGAGAAGCACAGAGCATATCACTGATCTCACTACATCTGAAATAAAGATCAAGCCAGCTGCTCTTTAAATTCAAAGTGCAGATTTCCTTTCCTGCCTCCTCTCATTTAACAACTAAAGTTAAGCAACAGGCATTGAACTGGTGAATGACACATTCATCAAAAATCTACCTGGGCGTATTTTCATTATTTATTTACCAAAGCTACAATTAACCCTAATTAAGGCTCATCCATCTTCTCCCCATTGCCCCACCCCACCCACAGAGAAAAACCCAACCCTCTCCCTACCTGTTACCCAGAAAAATAGAAACTGCTTTATGAGGGCATGTGGACCCAGAGCCCTCTTACAAAGTCATCATCTGTGTTTTGTTCCATATACTGGCCTGGACCATGGAGCATGGAAAACAGGTTGACATCTGTAAGAAATGTAGGGAAAGTGTCTGTCCCAGCTGGAAAGGTGGGATTCTGGCCTGTTTTCCTTCCTACTGACGGATTGTCTTTCTTTGGCCCCTTAAAGGATTCCTGGCTGCTGCTTGACTTCTTTCTTTTCTTTCATTTGTCTCATGAATATTTATTGAGCAGTTAATATATGTCATGCAAAAATGTCTTGTATGAGTCTTCTCTGGAATGATACAGTAGAAAGGCATGAATTCTGAAGTTAAAAGACCTCACTGTTGGGCTTCCCTGGTGGCGCAGTGGTTGAGAGTCCACCTGCCGATGCAGGGGACACGGGTTTGTGCCCCGGTCCGGGAAGATCCCACATGCCTCAGAGCGGCTGGGCCCGTGAGCCATGGCCGCTGAGCCTGCGCGTCCAGAGCCTGTGCTCCACAACGGGAGAGGCCACAGCAGTGAGAGGCCCGCGTAAAAAAAAAAAAAAAAAAAAAAAAAGACCTCACTCTTGAGTCTAGGAGGTTTCACTTGCTGGAGCAAAACATTTTACTTCCCAAAGTTTTGGTATCAGCTCTGGCAACCTAAAGGCTGCTCTGAGGATCAGCTATAGTGATGAGTATGAAAGCTCTGTAAGTTATAAAGTACTGCAAAATAACAGTTGGTTTTTGAGGATATTGCATTTGTTTTAAGACGGATCTCCTCAGGGTCACTTACAACCTCTAGCCAGGGGAAGCTCATGGAGGTTAAGCTTCACTTGTACATGCCCCATCCAAGGCCCATTGAGCAGCCCTAACAATGTATTCCAACGGTCTCACGTCTTTATAAAGTTTGGGAAATAAGGATATTTTAACAGCAACGGTTTAAGACGACTGTGTCTTTCCTCTCCGACTTTCTCACCATCAGTCTTCTCCTACTGAACAGTGATGTGTGGCAGTAGGCATTTTTGGTAACTGGCTAAAGAGAAGTTGAGTTGAGGATACATGAAGTTTGGACTGACTGGCATATATATCTGTGATTTGTAGTCACTTCCAGGTTTGGTCATGTTATCACAGGCCTCCTGGTATAGAAATGGCTTCTAAGAATACTCCTGACCCTCCCATGCCAACTCATCGGGCACCATAACATAAAAGTGCAGAGCCAAGGGCAAAATAGTGGTATGAACATGTCCCAAGGTACCCAACACCAGAAATAGATGTAAGTAATGGAGGAGAAATAAGGTTTGGAAAGTAGGGGACCAAAAGCTAGTCTTCAGGAAGTTCTTCCAATCATTAGATGTGTACAGTTGTAAGTGGAAGGCTCAGTTCTCATTGAAACTTACTTAAAAGTTTGCTACTTCAGAAATATACTTGATGGTACAATGTACACAATTATTAATGCATCATATATTGTTTCTTTTTTGATGGAAATCTTGCAAAATAGAATTGATCACAATTCCTAGGTTTATAGGGCAGGTACCTGTAGCAGTATTGTCAATGACAAGCACATCTGTGTATGAAGACTCATGTTTTATGCATCAGATCAAATCAGATTACCTGTTAGCCTACCGGATGCTTCTTGTGCTGACAAAGTCTATCAGTTGATGAAAACAAACACAACATTACCATAGACACAGGAAAATGGCCCGAAGAAGCAAGCGTTCCTGTATCAAAAGTCCCATACACATTCCATTAATAAGTCAATGTAAGTAATATAAAAATAATTTGATTACATAATTATGGAGATCAATACAAGAAGCAATTTTAAATTGCTCTTCTATATACCTTAATTTCAGATTAATTTTGTGTATTTTTTGACAATTACTATGATTTCTTTCCTCATTCTAAATAAATATTTATTTTGTGTTCTTGATACATAGTTAATTTTGTATTCATAATTTTGTATTAGTTTTTTTTTAAAGAAGGCTCCCAAATTGTATAAGCTTCAGGCACATAAAAGCCTGGATCTACCCTGCCTGACCAGTGCAAAATGTGGTTACTCCACCATGCCATAAACATGAGTCCAGTATCCCTTCCCTACTCACTGCTCCCCCTTCACCAAGAGCTCCAAGCCCAGCCATACACATTGCTGATCCTAGGACCTTCCACCCAGGACCAGAAGCAGAGCATCCCAGAGTCTGCTAACGAAAAGATTCTCATTAGCGAGCTCCTGAAAGTAAGGGTTAGGGTAGAGTGCCAAGAGAGGCTAAGGAAGGAAGAAATCTGCAGAGGTTACCAAGGCAAATGCCTCTCAGATAAAAGCCATACAGAGCCATCTCACAGTAAAGATATTAAAAGATTGTTTACACATCTCACCCTGCACTATTTCAAGCAATGCTAGCCATAGGGAAATATTTCTGTGGTGTAGAATGCTAGTTGTCTGCCAAAATCCATCTCCCCCTCTTCCACAGACATAGATTTTAGGCCAAGCATAGGGACACTTGTGTAGAGATTCCACTTCCCAGCCTCCTTTGCAGCTGGCTGTAGCCCTGTGGCTAAGTTCACCAGTGGAACATGAGCAGGAGAGATGTGTGTAACTCATACCTGGTTTTCTTGTTTAAAAAAATTGCTTCCCTGGACTTTCTCCTCTCCCCTCCCTGCCAGCTGGCAAGTGACAGGTCTCACGTTTAAACATGTGGATGAGAACAATGCACTAAGCCAGAAGTTCCCAAACTTTCCAGTTCATAGCATCCCCCTAGTGTCTCAGTAATTTTATCATGGTGCTCTTGGGGCAAAAGAAAGAATAGTTCTGTATTTTAAGTAGTTTTGTCCAAACAACCTAACAAGTACTTATGTCCTAACCACTTAGTGTCAAGAACTGTAAAGAGTCTGAGGTTTTATCCTATTTGTAAACTAACAAGTTAGCCAGCCACAATTTCATGGGTGTTGGCAGAAGACAGGAGACTCTTGGGTCAGAGATAATGGAATGCATTACTCATGGCAAGAGCAATAGTCAGCGTGTCAGCACTGGCTTTGGTTTCCTGAGCCCCAGTTCCTATGGGGCTCTGTGAAGAGGGTGGTGTGACACCTGCATAGGCAGCAGGTAGCGTTACAGCAGAGGTGACCTGAGTCTCTCGTTACCAAGCTTTGGCAACCTGAATCTTTTGTAACGGGTAGTAAGCCTGCCTGATCTTTGCCCTAGAGGGAAACGTTATTTCTTTTTAAAAAAAAATTTTATTTATTTATTTTGGCTGTGTTGGGTCTTCGTTTTTGGGCGTGGGCTTTCTCTAGTTGAGGCGAGCGGGGGCCACTCTTCATCGTGGTGCGCGGGCCTCTCACTGTTGTGGTCTCTCTTGTTGCGGAGCACAGGCTCCAGACGCGCAGGCTCAGTAGTTGTGGCTCACGGGCCTAGTTGCTCCGCGGCATGTGGGATCTTCCTAGACCAGGGCTCGAACCTGTGTCCCCTGCATTGGCAGGCAGATTCTCAACCACTGCACCACCAGGGAAGCCCAAGGGAAACGTTATTTCTATTATACTAGACAGTAAGTAGACCCACCCACCCTTTGTTCCAGAGACAGTCACTAGCTCTGTCTTCCAAGCCTATTAGTTATACAAGCATCCTTAAAAAGATAGCCTGGATCAATGGCAGTCAATGCCTCTGCTTACAACATGTGCAAAACAATGAGAGATCCATGGAGAATTGTCTCCCAACATTTAGTAGACGTTTGTAACAAATAATATGCATAAATTGAAAGAAAAAAATTTTACTTTAAACAACTGCAGTCACTTGATGATGGAATGTGTATACCTATGGGGCACTGCACAACTCCTCAAACCTTGGAATCAGATTGGACACCACTACCCCATTCCCTGTTCCACAATGATTTTCTTAGAGGACTTGCTTTTTATCACGGCAACCACCAAAAACCTAGATTCAGAAATATCTCATGTCATCAAAAGGAAAGCAGTGCTATCTGATGTTGAAACTGTGAAGAACCTCAAGCTAGTAGTTTATGTGGTGTGTATCAGATGTTGAGGATTACTGTGTTTTCCTCAAAAATCTGACACGTCCCATGGTGCTCCTGTGAGCTCACTGAGGCTCTTTGGGCCAACTTGGGAACTGTAGCCCTAAGCAGTGGTGGAAGAAGCATTGATTCTAAATGATCACACAGAGTAGCGCTGTCTTGGTAGCCTAGAGTAAATGGTTGTTATATCAGAGAGAAATAAACTTCTATCCTCGTCCAGTCAGATCTGTGGATGTTTTTGTTGCAGTAGCATAGTCTCTATCCTAACTAGCACAATCTCCTAATAAATTCAGCTGCGTCTCATAATGTAGTATTTGATGACATGTTCTTACATTGTGAAAACAGTATTCACTATGTGTTTCTTTTGTCTTTCCAACCTCAGTCATCACCTCAGTCCACACTTATTGAGCCCCTGCTATGCCCTGGCAGTGGGTTAAATCAAATCCAAGTCCACTTCTATGTTCCTCAGTCCCCTCAGCTGCAGGCCAGCTGCTCTTGAGCATTTAGCCACGTCTAAGCAAGTCCCCTCCCCATTTAGCAAGTAGGGTCTGGAAGTTGCATTGATGCTTTACACCCAGGAGTAGCTGGTGTGCCTTTGTTGCTGACTGGGCTTGGACCTGGAACTCAGTAAGAAGAACTTGGGTGATTTGAACTGAAATGTGTGCATCAGTCCTTTTTGGCCAGTCTGGTTAGAACGAAGAACCTTCGGACCGAAAGCCAATCTGACACATCCAGCAAGACACAGAGTGTCCAGAAAGAAGCAGGCAGGCAGCAAGATAGAAGGTACTTGTTTTCACTGCCAGTGCTGAGCTGGCCTGAACTGCTGCTGGGGTAGTGAGCACTGTGTGTGTCTGTGCAAAAGGGAAGCAGGAAGGAGAACAGACTCTTGGCCTGTCAGTGATTGAAGGGAGAGAAGAGCCCAAGAGCTGGCCTTGGGTAGCATTGGGATAAGCAGGCCCTATGTCCACTCACTATTTTGCAACCTGGGGCTCACACCCACACACCCACAGACACACACACTGAGCTAGGAATGGGCCCTGATGCCCTCCAGTTCTGCAGCATGGAGAGAAGAGAATGCTGAAAGAGTTTCAGTCTTCCCATACCCAAAATGTGACATTTTAATGTACATTAATCGCTAGTAAATTTGATCCAATAAGAGTCCTAGAGGGACTTCCCTGGTGGCACAGTGGTTAAGAATCTGCCTGCCAATGCAGGGGACACAGATTCGATCCCTGGGCCGGGAAGATCCCACATGCCGCGGAGCAATTAAGCCCCTGCACCACAACTAA
Source organism: Tursiops truncatus (assembly GCF_011762595.2). Taxonomy (NCBI): domain Eukaryota; kingdom Metazoa; phylum Chordata; class Mammalia; order Artiodactyla; family Delphinidae; genus Tursiops; species Tursiops truncatus. The sequence goes on from NC_047038.1 coordinate 75,726,133, forward strand.
TGAAGCCTGCATGCCACAACTACTGAAGACTGCGCGCCTAGACCCCGTGCTCCGCAACAAAGTGTAGCCCCCCTCACTGCAACTAAAGAAATCCCACGGGCAGCTATGAAAACCCAACACAGCCCAAAAAAATTTTTAAAAGTCCTAGAATTTGAACAATCCATACTAACTTTCTTCTTTTTTTTGCGGTACGCGGGCCTCTCACTGTTGTGGCCTTTCCTGTTGCGGAGCACAGGCTCCGGACGCGCAGGCTCAGTGGCCATGGCTCACGGACCTAGCCGCTCCGCGGCATGTGGGATCTTCCCGGACCGGGGCACGAACCCGTGTCCCCTGCATCGGCAGGCAGACTCTCAACCACTGCGCCACCAGTGAAGCCCCCAACTTTCTTCTTGATGGCAGCACAGGGAAGAGGAGAAAGTTGATGGGGGGGTGCTTTGCCTCTCTTAAAGCATATTCTGTGTAATACTCATGGACTTATTATAGTAGGAAGAGTCCATTTACGTAAGGATCTCGGAAGCGTTGAACTAAAGCAAGATTTTAGGTAAACTTTGAATAAATGAGAAAATTTGTCTTTGATTTCTGGTTTCAAAATCCACTGTTATATGTTACCATTTTTAAACTTGTAGATTGGCTTAAACTACTGTTTTATTGGAAATACTACTATTATTTTATTGAAAGATAAATATACAACCAATAAAAAGAATCAAGCAGTACAACTCTTAGCCAATAGGACAGGTGAAAAGTGATATCTTGTTTAGTTGTTTTGGGCTGCGTTGGGTCTTCATTGCTGCACGCCAGCTTTCTCTAGTTGTGAGGACCAGGGGCTACTCTTCACTGTAGTTCACAAACTTCTCATTGCAAATGGCTTGGGCTTCTCATTGCCGTGGCTTCTCTTGTTGCAGAGCATGGGCACGCGGGCTCAGAAGTTGTGGCTCGCAGGCTGCAGGGCACAGGCTCAGTATTTGTGGGGCACGGGCTTAGTTGCTCCGCGACATATGGGATCTTCCCCGACCAGGGGTCGAACACGTGTCCCCTGCACTGGCAGTTGGATTCTTAACCACTGCACCACCAGGGAAGTCCCGTGATATCTTGTTTTTATTTGCACTACTTTAATGATGAATGAAGTTGGGCAACTCTTCCAATGTTTAAAAGCTTTTTCTGTGAACTGCCTCTTCACATCCTTCATCCATTTCTTTTCTTTTTATGCTATTGGTATTTTTCTTATTGTTTTGTAACAGTTCTTTGTATATAAAGGAAATTAGCATTTTGTCTGTCATAACTGTTTTAAGTATTTTCCTGGGATCTTTTACTTTGTTTAAGGTATTTTTTCCATGCAGAATTTTTTTTTTGGCCGTGCCACATGACATGTGGGATCTTAGTCCCATGACCAGGGATTGAACCCATGGTCCCTGCAGTGGAAGCATGGAGTCTTAACCACTGGACCACCAGGGAAGTCCACACCATGCAGAAATATTTGATAATTTAATGTTCTTTTTTATGAATTCAAGGTAACATGTCTTTTTCCATTCTGGGATTTTAAATAATTTTTCCAGTGTCTTCTTCTAATAATTTATAGGCTAAACTCTTTAGGTTTGTATCTGTTCTCCATTTGGAATTTGTTTCAGTGTATAGAATTAACTGGAGACTTAGCTTTGCTTTTCTTCAGGTGGCCAGCCAGTTGTCCCAGCACCATTTACTTAAAAATCCTTGTTTCTTATGATTTGAAATGGTACCTTTATCATAGCCTAAATTTTCACAGTTTTGGGTTGATTTCAGAGTTCCCTTTCCTGAGGCATTCGTTTGACTGTCTAGCCAGAGTCCAGTACCAACCTACTTTAATTAGATAACACCTATATTAAATTAAAAATACATATTACTTATCAGATGTGCAAAGATAATAATAGCTTACATTTATTAACACTTGCACTGAACCCTATGCAATTGCTGGGTTTTTTTTTTTTACCGTTTATTAATTTCAAATGGCTCAACCTGAGATATTCAGGTTCATTGCTAAGCACTTTACAAAAATTAATTCACTGAATCTGTACAACAACCCAGAAGTACATATTATTACACTCCTTGTATTATAGATTATGTAACTGAGGCACAGAGATATTAAGTAATTTGCTCAAAGTCACACAGCTAGAAAGTAGCAGAGCCGTGATTCTAATTTAGGTACTCTGAAGCCATAGCTTATGCTCTTAACTACCATACTTTACAGACTCTAAAGAAAAAAAAACAGGGAGGGAAGCTGTCAATGTGCAGTGTAGGCAGGGATGTAAGAAAAACACACTCATTAAATATATAAATTGTTACCAATTTTCTAAAAAATAATTTTTCAATATGCATCAACATTTAAAATACACCTACCTTTGACAGCAGTTCAACTCCTAAGAATTTACCATAATGATCTAAGAGTTCAGAAACACAGAGGAGTGTCTATTGGGATGTTCACACTTTACCACAGTGCTCTGCTTCTTGATCTCTTCCCCAACAAGGGTTAGGAGCCCCTCAATTTGTGAACGTCATGATTTTGCCCTACATTGGCCCCGGTCTTGTCTCTATGAATGTTAAATATGCATGTTTAACATGAATGTTTAAACGATATGTAACGGGTAATCTCATGCTGTCATTAGAGAGAGACAGAGCGAGAAACTGCCTCCCCAACAGACCAAATCGCAAACCATTTTTCTACGAACTGGAAAGAGAAAAAGTATTTGACCTGAGGGCTTATCTTTATGTGTAAAAGACATAGGAGATGAGATGCACTTGGTTAATTTTAATCAAGCTGTTATAATGCATGATATCAAAAAAATTTTTTAAACACATTTATTGTTAATGAATTTGAAGAGCAAGTACTTGAAGAGCAAGTGACAACTAAATAAAATGTGAACATTTTATTCCACAATAATTCTTTGCACTTAAAGCATAAGCTCACTATTAAATTACTCAGTTGTTTCCCACATGGACATCAAAGGATTAGAATATGTTATCAATGTTACCTGGGAAAATTATACTTACGTTCTTGCTGAAATGTTTATGACTCAACTACAGATGAAGAATTTTTACTTTTCTTCATTAGCTGGAGGTAGCTTAAATAAATTTCTCTATTCCTAGTTTTTCAATGGCAAAAGCTGGAAAACCATTAGACTTGGCAGGCAGAGCAAATGGCCTTGGGATTGGTCCAGGATAATGGTTCAGTCGTGGGGTCAGAAGGACTAACTTGTGCTTCTGGCTCTGCACCACTCCCTGCAGCCCCTCGTCCCCCAGGTCATGGGGGTCATTCACCCTGTTTCTCTGCCCTCACAGTCCCATCCTGTGGGGCATTTGGTGGTTTACTGAATCTGGGTTCTCTATAAAACAAATACATTTATTATTATAACTCAATATATTTTTTAAAGATAAGATATTTTTAAAACATAATTTTTTCATTAGAAAATATTTTACCAATGTACTGAGAGTCCTATGAAATTAGTCCCTGTTTTGTTAAAAGCACATATTACTTTTAAATATAGGTTGTTGCTAAATGTCTATCTTAGGGCACAAGTAAAAAAAAAAGTTGTTATTTACATAATGGAATACTCCTACACAAAGAAAGAATAAGGGCACTCAAAATATGGATACAAAAATTTCTCTGAGATATATTGTAAAACAAAACAAAAGCAAGTTGCAAAAATAGTATGTATAACAATGGAATATTAATTAAGCACCAGTGAGAATGACTAAATTACAACTACATCTGTCAATATGGAAGAATCTCACAAACGTAATGTTGAGAGAAAGAATCCAGGCACAATCTTACTGAATAATTCCATTTATGTAAGGTATACATAGACTGCAAAAGTAACACATGCTGTTAAAAGTCAAGGTTGCCCTATTTATATAAATATAGCAAAAGTATACTGTTAAAAATGAGAATAGTGGACTCTTGAAGGATGTAGTGACTGGAAGGGACATTGAGGACATTGAGGGGGCCAAGGGGTTCAGGTAGTGATGTTTCTTGATCTCAGTACTGGTAACATAAATATGTCCAGTGTATGAAAATTAATTGAAGTGTGCATTCTTTTTTGTTTTATTTTTGTTTTTGGCCTCACTGCACAGCTTGTGGGATCTTAGCTCCCCGACCAGGGATTGAACCCGGGCCCCAAGCAGTGAAAGCACCGAGTCCTAACCACTGGACCACAAGGGAATTCCCTGCATTATTCTTTATGTTATTCTTCAGTTAAAAGGTTTTTAAATTTTAAACTGTGCATAGGATGCCACCATTTGTGCAGAAAACATCTCTGGAAGTATAATAAGAAACAAACTGCCCCTCTGTTTCCTGTGAATAAGCAAACTGTATAGTACGGAGAGAGACTGGATGACTGGAGGATAGAAACAAGAGGAAATTTTCATGTTTACACCCGTTTATACTTTTTGACTTTTGAATCATTTGAGTGTATTACCTATTCAAAACAGTAACTTTTTTCCGATAGTTTTTTTCCAATAGCTTTTATTTTTTTTTTCTATTTTTATTTATTTTTAACATCTTTATTGGGGTATAATTGCTTTACAATGGTGTGTTAGTTTCTGCTTTATAACAAAGTGAATCAGTTATACATATACATATGTTCCCATATATTTTTAATTAATATATTTATTTATTTATTTTTGGCTGTGTTGGGTCTTCGTTGCCGTGCGCAGGCTTCTCATTCTGGTGGCTTCTCTTGTTGTGGAGCACGGGCTCTAGGTGCGCGGGCTTCAGTAGCTGGGCTCAGTATTTGTGGCTCGCGGGCTCTAGAGCGCAGGCTCAGTGGTTGTGGCACAGGGGCTTAGTTGCTCCGCGGCATGTGGGATCTTCCCGGACCAGGACTAGAACCCGTGTCCCCTGCATTGGCAGACGGATTCTTAACCACTGTGCCACGAGGGAAGCCCCCTGATAGCTTTTTAAAAATTATTTTAAGAGTAAATTTACACTGACCAGGGACTTCCCTGGTGGCCCAGTGGGTAAGACTCCATGCTCCCAATGCAGGGGGCCTGGGTTCGATCCCTGGTCAAGGAACTAGATCCTGCATGCCACAACTAAGAAGTCTGCATACTGCAGCTAAGACCCAGGGCATCCAAAATAAATATTAAAAAAAAATTTTACACTGGACATGCTGCTCAATATAATCATGTTGTTTTAATTTTTTATTGAAGTATAGTTGATTTACAATGATGTGTTAGTTTCAGCATATAGCATAGTGATTCAGTGAATATATATATATTCTTTTTCAGATTCTTTTCCATTATAGGTTTTTATAAGGTATTGAATATAGTTCCCTGTGCTATACAGTAGGACCTTGTTATTTATTTTACATATAGTAGTGTATCTGTTAATTCCAAGTTCCTAATTTATCCCTTGCCTCCCACTTTCCCATTTGGTAACCAAAAGTTTGTTTTCTATGTCCGTGAGTCTCTTTCTGTTTTGTAAATAAGTTCATTTGTATCATTTTTTTAGATTCCACGTATAAGTGATATCATATAGTATTTGTCTTTCTCTTTCTGACTTACTTCACTTAGTATGATAATCTCTAGTTGCATCCATGTTGCTGCAAATGGCATTATTTCAGGTTTTTTATGGCTGCGTTGTATTCCATTGTATATATGTATCACATCTTCTTTATCTATTCATCTGTTGATGGACATTTAGGTTGTTTCCGTGTCTTGGCTATTGTGAATAGTGCTCCTATGAACATAGTGGTGCATGTATCTTTTTGAATTAGAGTTTTGTCTGGATATATGCCCGGAGTGAGATTGCTGGGTCATATGGTAATTCTATTTTTAGTTTTCTGAGGAACCTCCATACTGTTTTTCATAGTGGCTGCACCAACTTACATTCCCCCCCAACGGTATAGGAGGGTTCCCTTTTCTCCACGTTCTCTCCAGCATTTGTTACTTGTAGAGTTTTTAATAATGGCCATTCTTAACGGTGTGAGATGGTACCTCATTGTAGTTTTGATTTGCATTTTCATGTGTTTACTGGCCATCTGTATGTCTTCTTCAGCAAAATGTCAATTTAAGTCTTCTGCCCTTTTTTTTTTTTTTTTTTTTTTTTTTTTTTTGCGGTACGCGGGCCTCTCACTGCTGCGGCCTCTCCCGTTGCGGAGCACAGGCTCCGGACGTGCAGCCTCAGCGGCCATGGCTCACGGGCCCAGCCACTCCGCGGCATGTGGGATCCTCCCAGACCGGGACATGAACCCGTGTCTCCTGCATCGGCAGGCGGACTCTCAACCACTGCGCCACCAGGAAAGCCCCTTCTGCCCATTTTTTGATTGGGTAGTTTGTATTTTTGTTGTTGAGTTGTATGAGCTGTTTGTATATTATGGAAATTAAGCCCTTGTAGGTCCCATCGTTTGCAAATTTTTTTCTTCCAATCCGTAAGTTGTCTTTTCATTTTGTTGATGGTTTCCTTTGCTGTGCAAAAGCTTATAAATTTGATTAGGTCCCATTTGTTTACTTTTGCTTTTATTTTTTTTGCCTTAGGGGACTGACCTAAGAAAACATTGCTGGTGAATTCCCTGGAGGTCCAGTGGTTAGGACTCGGTGTTTTCGCTGCCGCGGCCTGGGTTCAATCCCTGGTTGGGGATCTAAGATCTCACAAGCAGCACACTGCGGCCAAAAGAAACCCAAAACAAAACAAAACACACACAAAAAAGGGACTTCTCTGGTGGTGCAGTGGTTAAGAAGCCACTTTAAGCCACCTTGAGTTTATCTTGGTGTACAGTGTGAAGGAATGTTCTATCTTCATTGGCTTAGAAACGGTGAAGTGCTGTGGCTGTTCAGCTTTCCCACTACCACTTGCTGAAGAGACTGTCTTTTCTCCATTGTATATTCTTGCCCCCTTTGTTGAAGATTAATTGACTGTAGGTGTGCGGGTTACTTCTGGGCTCTCTATTCTGTTCCACTGATCCAATCATATTAAATGCAATCTTTTTTTTTTTTTTTTTTGCGGTACGCAGGCCTCTCACTGTTGTGGCCTCTCCCGTTGCGGAGCACAGGCTCCAGACGCGCAGGCTCAGCGGCCGTGGCTCACGGGCCTAGCCGTTCCGTGGCTTGTGGGATCTTCCCTGATCAGGACACGAACCCATGTCCCCTGCATCGGCAGGCGGACTCTCAACCACTGCGCCACCAGGGAAGCCCCTAAATACAATCTTTTATTTAGGAATTTTCTACAGGAATTTCTTCCTGTACAAAATTTATTAGGAATTTTGTAAACTGTGGCTCAGGGTACCTTTCCTTAAAAATTGCTACACTCTGAGATAACTGGTTCTCCAGATGAAGAATATATTACAGTACAAATTGTCAACAGAAGAAAGATTTTCAGAGTTTTCCATCTTGTTGAAGTCTGAGGAGGAGAATGTTTTAGGCAATGAAGACCATTTCAAGAAGCTGAAGGGCAATTGGAATACAGTTTGTAATGGGATTTCATCTTATGTCCTCTAAAAAGATCAGCTTGTCCTGCTCTCTTTGTGCATTTTAATCTGCTAGGCACCCTAGCAGACAAGTTCTCTACACTGTGTATATGCAGGCCTGTGGACCCATGTTATTTCCAATTTGAGTTCAATCTCCCGCCATCATCAAGATCTTCACCTGCCATCCATGCGGGTTGCTGGGTGGCCCATCTGAAGTCCCCATGCCTGCCATGAGGGGCTGAGGAAGCCCTTGGAGAGGACAGCTCCTAAAGGAAGAGGGAACCAGACAGGACAAGTTTGTGCAGAAGAGAGATGTGATGTCAAGTAGAGTTTGGGGGCTGCCACTCAGCCTGGTGTCTCAGCCCGGGATCCCCATATAATCGTGTTTGAGTGCTATGGGAGCAGCAAATAAAAGAGCTTTCAGTTAAAGAACACTCACTCAATTAAAACAAAACCAAAAACCTCTGTGAGACGGTGTAAGAATATAAGCAACACTGTTCGTATTCATTTCCTAAGGCGGCTGTAAAAAATTACCACTACTGGGCTTCCCTGGTGGCACAGTGGTTGAGAGTCCGCCTGCCGATACAGGGGTAACGGGTTCGTGCCCCGGTCTGGGAAGATCCCACATGCCGCGGAGCGGCTGGTCCCGTGAGCCATGGCCGCTCAGCCTGCGCGTCCGGAGCCTGCACTCCGCAACAGGAGACGCCACAACAGTGAGAGGCCCGCGTACCGCAAAAAAAAAAAAAAAAAATTACCACTACTGGGTAGATGAACACAAGAGAACTTTATTGTGGCACAATTCTGAAGTCCAGAAATCAGAAATCAAGATGTCAGCAGGACTGTACTCCCACTGGAGGTCCTAGGGGACAATCCATTCCTGCCTCTTCCATCTTCTAATGGCTGCCTTAGCATTTCTGGGCTTGTGGCCTCATCATTCCAAATCTCTCTTCATGTTACCTTCTCCTCTGTATGTCTGGCTCTTCTCCTCTGTGTATTTATCTTATAAGGATGCATATGGTTGCATTTAGGGCCCACTAGGATAAGCACCTCCTCTCAAGATGGGTAATTTAATCACGTCGGCAAAGACCTTTTCTCCCCAATAAGATAACATTCACGGATTCCAGGGATTTGACGTGGATATCTTTTGGGGGCTATTTTTTGGCTTACTACATGACTCTTAAATACCCTAAAAACAGAGTAAAATTTAAACTAAGAGACAAGGTACTCTCCCCCTGCTTTGCCCTGCACCTCAGTAGCACAAGGATACAGTGCAGGATGCTGGCCACAGAGTCCAGGGACATAACATTGTAACTGAGCTGATTTAATCCTAAGGACCCAAGAGTAGCGCCCTGTGGGCATCCAGAATTATTTAAGATGAAGAGTGGGGAGAACTTTGCAGGCGGCTGGGATCCTGCATTAGCAGGAGAGGCAAGAACACCCTAAGACTTTACTATTTGAACAGTTTGTAACAAGACCAGTACACAAAGCCTGTGGCTGGCTTGGAGGAGGTCCAGAAGAGGCTCCCTGCACCCCCTAGTTTGCAGCTGTTAATCCGACAGGTCAGCCTGTTCCAAGGGACTCAACTCCTGGCCTCTAGGGCTGCAGCGTGCTCTGCCTCTGGGGGAATAGCCAGCTTGGTGCTTGTCAAGGCTTCACTGCCCGACCCCAGGCAGCTTGGTCCTTCAGGCTGATTCTGGGTCTGGATGGTGTGTTCCAGGCCCAGCCCGGGCCAGTTTCAAAGGTCACCCCTGTGCCATCTCAAACCAGCTTGGGCTCTGGGAGATGTAGGATGGAAATGGCCAAAGATCCAGGGTGTATACCAGGCCAGAGGCAAAATGCTGGCAGTCTGTGGGCTTATGCAGTGGGAAAATACTCAGACATAGTGCAGTGGGGTCCTCCATACCCAGACCTTGCAGGCAGCACCAGCGTATCAAACAGTCTGAGAGCTACGGGCAGCTAGGTATGCTGGTAGGGCTGGATGGGCTTGACATTGTTAAACACCTTATTTATTTGGTTGCACTGGGTCTCCTTGCAGCTTGCGGGCTCCTTAGTTGTGGCTTGCAGCCTCCTTAGTTGTGGCTCACCGGCTCCTTAATTGAAGCATGTGGGCTTCTTAGTTGAAGCAGGCAGCCTCCTTAGTTGAGGCAGGCGGGCTCCTTAGTTGTGGCTGGCGGGCTCCTTGATTGTGGCATGTGAACTCTTACTTGCGGCATGCATGTGGGATCTAGTTTCCTGACCAGGGATCGAATCTTGGCCCCCTGCATTGGTAGCACGGAGTCTTATCCACTGTGCCACCAGGGAAGTCCCTTTTGTTTTTCTTTTAAGAAAGTACAAGTACAAATTATGTTATTGTCTTTTTCCCTGCTGGCCTGCCTACTGATCTGTTGCTTGAGAGAATCCAGTGCATTTCCCACAAATACTCAAGGAGCTGGGGAGTGTCCTGGCACCCAACCTTCTGTTCTGCCCTGTGAGTGTGAAGCCCCTGCTCAGGCTGTCAAGGGGGAGGGACACAGGTTGAAATCTGGCATCTCTGGAGCCTTGGGTTTGGCACTGAATTAGGAGAGACCGTTAACAATGGAAAGCCTGGGACAGGGGTTCAAGGGCTAACTGCCAGGATTTGACTTTCAGTGATAAGACATGGAGGTGGGTGAGTTTAGTGCAAAGAACTGGGTTTTACTCACTAGGAGCCTATTCAGCTCTGCAGGGGCTAAACCTAGGTGCTTTTTTTTTTTAAATATGGTTGTTTGTTTTGATCTCCAGCTTCCTGTAGTATCAGTTTCTGTCAGACTAGTTTGTTAAAAAAAGCACTTTGAGTAAATACCAGGGGCCAGGATGAAAGTCAAATAAGGAGACTTAAAAAAATGTTTTGTTTTCACATACCTTGAATTTAATTCCCACTCAGGGTTAAACAAACTTCTCTTCAGAATAAAGAATGCCCATTGGCTTGGGCGAAGTTTCGGAGCTGGGGGAAAAACAAGCTAGAGCCCTGGAGTTGGAGACCCACCCTATGGTATTGCAAGCATTTGGTTGCATCTGCGGGCTTTAAAACACTAAGAACAAAATTAGAGAAGAGTTGTACCTTTTGTTATAAACTAGCTTTGTTCCTGAAAAATTATATGAAAAATTTCTAAACGGACTCCTATTCATAGTGCAATAGATGAGCTCTCCAAAGAACCTTCACCAGAAAGTTTCATAAAGCAAGCCTCAGGACTTCCCTGGTGGTCCAGTGACTAAGACTCCATGCTCCCAATGCAGGGGTCCCAGGTTCGACCCCTGGTCAGGGAACTAGATCCCACATAACGCAACTAAGAGCCTGCGTGCCGCAAATAAGACCCGGCACAGCCAAATAAATAAATAAATAAAAGCAAGGCTCTTGCAGGGCCAGGATTAGAGTGAAGCAAGTAAGGGGTGGCCAAAATACTTAGCAATCAAGATGAATAATATGTTAATGTAATATTCTAACAAATCAAAATTAAGGCAAAAAATCCATGATGAACAAATCGTCAAAATTTTAAATGAAGACAGGTCCTGTCCATGACTCTTTTTTTTTTTTCCAGCAAGTTAAAAAGATTTATTACCATTCCAGGTTTCATATGAGTCCAGAACCCAGGGCTAGTCATGGGTGATTACATTGTGTTTGTGACACTTTCTTCTCTGAGGTTTCAAGCACCTGCAATTGCTTCAGGTGAGGATAAGGTTACTTCTTCTCTGATTGAGGGATGGAGAGAAATTTTCAGGTGTCAACCCCCATGATACCCTCATCACTCACTACCTTGTTAAAAGTGACCCCATCCTTTTGTCTCCACTGAATGCAAACACCTTAACGACTGCTTATGTATTCAATTACTGTGCATGTGGATTTTATCACATGTTCTTAGTATCTCTATCAGTGTTGCCTGGATTAATTTGAAAGTCTCCCTGAGATAGACTTTCAACTGAAGTCTGCAGTGGACAGTGACCCTCACGATTAGACATATGGACTGGATGACAGTGATGATGATCAGTGGCATCCTAGTAACCACCAGATAGAGAGTAGAATTGTTTCGTGAAAACTACGTGCAGGATCACCATGTGATGAGCCGTACGGGGACCCAGGGGGGTGCAGAGTCAGAAAAGAAAACAGGAGGTTAAATCCACTTTGACTCTATGTGGGAGCCTGGGATGACATTCTGAAGAAGTACCACTGATATTTACTTTTTTCTTTGTTTCCTTTTGCCCAGTGGGTAGACAATCCCCTCCTTGGGCAGACGCTGCTGCCCTGGAAGACCAACTGTGCAATGATGAATAAAAGGGTGGTGTGCTGGGTATTTTCCATTCTTTCCCACCAGATGCACTTTCTGCCCCACTCTGTGCTTAAGTAGGATGGCCTCTATAAACTGTATCAACAAGGATCCCTGGTGCCCTGTCTTTGGGTTGGGTTAGGAAAATGGGAGGCAACAGCAGAAGATAGAGGAGGGAGAAGAGAAGGGTTGGGGTATTAGGTGCTCTGGCTCCCTTCCAGCTGGGCTTCAGATTGGCTGCATTCCTCCACTGAAGGGTCCAGCTGTTCAGTGCCTCTTTTCAGTTGTTGTCTCTGAGCTTTGTAACTACTCCCTGACCCGTCTCTTTAGACCTGGGGTAGGGGGTGTTCTAGCCCTGAGGGGTCTCAGCATTCCTCATTTGTTTCCTTAACCCTACCCACACCTTGTAAATAGCCTTATATTAAACCCGCTTCCTCCATTGACCTCTGTTGATGTGGCATCTGTCTGTGGCAGGACCCTGACTGATGTCAGTCGTAGGTGCCTATCACCCAGCAAAGGTGGGGCACAGTCCTGGCCTCAGGACCCTTGACTCTGGCAGTTACCTTTCCCCTCAGAGAATAAAGCAGCCCTGCCTGGCATTTCCTGGCTATAGATCCTGTGCACAGTCAGGTGCACCTGTGAATGAGTGAGCTGCAGGAAGTTTAAAGAATGGAGGATTCCCATTAGCATCATCTCTGTCTCTTTGGATTTAAAATATTTATTCAAGAATTTGAAGCTTGACCTCATTCCCAAGGACGACATCCAATCACCTGCCACTGAGAGGGGACAGCCCTTAGTCAGCATAAATAAATACAGCCCCAGCAATTGTGTTACTATTAAGCTTTCTTCCTTGTTCCAAAGTACTGGGAAGAGCAGACATTTCAGGCCCCAGACAAGATGCTCTGTATCTCTGCAGCTGTGAAGATGACAGGCGACATCAAAAGATCAAGGGACTTTGCTGCGCTCACTGAGGTACCATCTGCATCCTCCTGTACCTTTAACTTGGTGTCTCATACCTAATGGTTCCCAGGACATCCCCAACCCCCTTTTGTACCACCTTTCTCTCCAGGTATGCCTCAACAAGGAAGCACTGTAGCCCTGATAACTTGGGCAGGTAACTTACAACTCTAAGGAAAATCGACCTTAGGTGAAGCTAAGGACAATGGAGTAGAGGAGTGGAAAGAGCCTGAGTTCTTCTTTAAAAAAAATTTTATTGGAGTATAGCTGATTTACAATGTTGTGTTAGTTTCAGGTGTACAGCAAAGTGAATCATTATACATATAGACGTATCTACTCTTTTTTAGATTCTTTTCCCTTATAGGTCATTACAGAGTATTGAGTAGATTTCCCTGTGCTATACAGTAGGTCCTTATTAGTTATCTATTTTATATATAGCAGCGTGTATATGTCAATCCCAATCTCCCAATTTATCCCTCCCTTCCCTTTCCCCCCCGGTAACTATAAGTTTGTTTTCTACATCTGTGACTCTGTTTTATAAATAAGTTTATTTGTATCATTTTTTTAGATTCCACATATAAGTGATATCATATGATATTTGTCTTTCTCTGCCTGACTTACTTCACTCAGTATGATAATCTCTAGGTCCATCCATGTTGCTGCAAATGACATTCTTTCTTTCTTTTTTTATGGCTGAGTAATATTCCATTGTGTATATCTACTACATCTTCTTTATCCATTCCTCTGTCAGTGGACATTTAGGTTGTTTCCATGTCTTGGATATTGTAAATAGCGCTGCAATGAGCATTGGGGTGCATGTATCTTTTTGAATTTCTCCAGATACATGCCCAGCAGTGGGATTGCTGGGTCATATGGTAGTTCTATTTTTAGTTCTTTAAGGAACCTCCATGCTGTTCTCCATAGTGGCTGTACCAATTTACATTCCCATCAGCAGTGTAGGAGGTTCCCTTTTCTCCACACCCTCTCCAGCATTTATTGTTTGTAGATTTTTTGACGATGGCCATTCTGACCAGTGTGAGGTGATAGCTCATTGTAGTTCTGAGGATGTCACTGAGAAACTGATGCACACTGTTACTGCAGCCCATCCTAATTCTGGACTTACACTATAGTGACACAGTGAGATCCCTTTTGGTTTTCATCAGTTTAGTCAGGGTGTTCTGTTTCATTCAGTCAAAAGCAACATAACTCAGGAGTATCTACAAAAAATCCATATCTAACCTTATATTTAATGATGAAAGACTGACTGCTTTCCCTCTACGATCAGGAACAAGGATGTTCACTCTCACTATGCCTATTCAGTATGTTTGCATACACACACACAGAGTACTAATAAACACGTTCAACAAGGTTGGAGGATACAAGCTCAATATATAAAAATCAATTGTATTTCTATGCACCAGCAAGACTAATCCAAAAAGGAAATTAAGAAAACAATTCCATTTACAATAACACAAAAAAGGATAAAATATCTAGGAATAAATTTAACAAAAAAGGTACAAGACTTGTATACTGAAAATTATAAAACATTGTGGAGGGACTTCCCTGAGGGTCCAGTGGTTAAGACTTCACCTTCCAATGCAGGGGGTGTGGGTTTGATCCCTGGTCAGGGAGATAAGATCCCACATGCCTTGCAGCCAAAAAAACCAAAACGTAAAACAGAAGCAATATTGTAACAAATTCAATAAAGGCTTTAAAAATTGTCCACATCAAAAAAATCTAAAAAAAAATTTGTGGAAAGAAATTGAAGAACTAAACAAATGGAAAGACATCTGTATTTATGGATATGAACATTTAATATTAAGACAGCAATATTCCCTAAATTGATCTGAAGATTCAATGCATTCCCTACCAGAATCCTAGCTCTCTTGTAGAAATTGACAAACTTATCCTAAAATTCATATGGAAATTCAAGGAACCCAGACTAGACAAACAACCTTGCAAAAGAACAAAGGACTTTGAAGGAGTCCCTGATTCCAAAATTTATTACGAACCTACAGTTACCTAAAGAATGCAATACTAACATAAGGATAGGTCTATAGATCAATGGAATCGAATTGGGAGTCCAAAAATAAACCCTTACATTTATGACCAACTGATTTTCAACAAGAGTGCCAAGATAATTCAGTGGAAATAGAATAGTCTTTTCAACAAATGGTGCTGAGACAAATAGATATCCACATGCAAAAGAATTAAGTTGGACCCAAAAATCACACTGTATACAAATATTAATTCAAAATTGATCAAAGACTTAAATGTAAGAGCTAAAACTATAAAATTCTTAGAAGAAAACATGAACACATCTTCATGAACTGAGCTTTGGCAATGCTTTCTTATACATGGCATCAAAAAACACAAATGATGAAAGAAAAAAATAGATAAGTTCGATTTCTTCAAAATTAAATACTTTCATGAATTGAAGGACACTACCAATAAAGTAAAAAGAAAACACACAGAATGAGAGAAAATATTTGCAAATTGTATATCCCATAAGGGACTTGTATCTAGAATATATATGGAATTCTTCAACTCAATAACAAAAAAGACGAATATATCAATTTAAAAGTGAACAAAAGATTTGAATGAAGTGAACAAAAGATTTCTCCAGGGAGTTCCCTGGTGGTCCGGTGGTTTGGACTCTGAGCTCTCACTGCCGAGGACCCAGGTTCAATCCCCGGTTGGGGAACTAAGATCCCACAAGCTGCGAGGTACGGCCAAAACAATTATTTAGAAAAACCCCACATTTCTCAAAAAAAGATACACAAATGACCAACAAGCCCATGAAAAGATGCTCAACATCATTACTTGTTAGGAAAACAGAAATCGAAACCACAATAAGATACCACTTCACACCCATTAGGATGACCATTATCTAAAAGACTATAAGAAATGTTGACAAGGATGTGCCTTTCTCCAAGAATCTCCTTCAAAACTCTTTGTTTTAGACTCTTTGTCTAGAAGCTCTATTCATTCCTATGAAAACTCAGGCTTTAACTACAAGGAGGGAGCTCACTCCTGGAGCGGTTTACCTGTTCACATTCAGTGTATAAAAACTTTCTGTCTCAAAAGGCACCTTGTGCGGATGCTGCAGTGTAGTCCCTGGGTCCCCTCCTGGAATGAAGGACTTGCCCCTGCTGTGGAAATGTGGCCAAAAGACAGCTCTCGCCTGTCAGCCCTCTCTTTGAAGACTGCCTCTAACGATAAAAACTGCCTTGTCCCAAGTCAACCTCTTTCCAAGGGTAGCACACATACAATGACTAATCAACACAAGGGTGTAAAGGCCCAACCCCCTCACTCTGACTTGGGGCATCTCTGCAGGACCATTTCAGACCCGAATCTCCCTGTGGGGTTGGTTAAAGCCCTTTGCTGGGTCTGCAGCACAACTCAACTTCTCCCTTTGTCCCCATCCTGCTTCCTCTCCTTCCCTTTCACGGGTGTTGGTTGCAAGAGCACTGTGATGCCCTACACGAACACACACACACACACAGGCTTTATTTATTTATTTATTTATTTTTGGCCACCCCTTGCGGCATGTGGGATCTTAGTTCCCTGACCAGGGACCTGTGCCCCCTGCATTGGAAGCATGGAATCAACCACTGGACCACCAGGGAAGTCCCCATGTAGGCTTTCAATATTTATTTATTTATTTAGGCTGTGCCGGGTCATAGTTGCGGCACATGGGATCTTTTTTTTTCAGTTGCAGCATGCGGACTTCTTAGTTGTGGTATGCGTGTGGGATCTAATTCCACAACCAGGGATCGACCCGGGCCCCCTGCTTTGGGAGCGTGGAGTCTTATCCACTGGACCAGCAGGGAAGTCTCCCCACATGGGCTTTAATATGATGCTCCATGTCCCTGTTGCAAAACATTAAGGGCATTAAGGGGTAGGGAGCTGGGGCCTCTAGATCTCAAAGTCAGTGGGACCTATGTTCTTCTTATAGGATTTGTTTTCAATAATTCACCAGTATGAGCTGCATACACACTGGTTTCTTTACCAGTGAATACATTTAGTTAAATGAATAAAATGTACAGCCATACTAGAAAGACATATTCAACAATTCTCATTTAGGTCCTTATTTTCATGAGGGGAACACTTTCCCTATTCTTTGGAAAAGAATTCTTTCCTCATCTATAAAAGGGAATAAATAATCTCTTCAAACAGTTGTAGAGTAGTGAGTTGGTATATGTGCCCAGCATGTTGTGAGTGCTATGCTTACCAGAATAACAAAGACATGAGAGTGTTTTGAATAGCAGCTCCCTTTGTTATCCCAGGACTCTCAGACTTAATGGTTAAGGTTCTGCAGTTTCTCTCTGTGGGAGGAGGGTTGCCAATTCGTTCATCTTCACTTGAGACATTTTACGTGCATATGTGGGAGGGGCTCTTTCCCATAAATGCGACAGACACTCTGTGCTTCATGATAATGCATATTACATTCCCCGTGGAACCCACTGCAACATCATCATAGAGGTATGTGCCTTGTGAATCTTGAAAGGGTACATAGTGTTTCTTAGGTGTATTTGTCCATGAAATCCACCCCCTCCCTTGGTTTCTGAGTCATACCCAGGAATTATTTCTTGAATAGTGTCCTGTGAGACACATTTCTGGAATCCCTGATCTCTTCCAGGTGATTCTATTAATTTGGGAGGACGTTTTCCCCAAATAACAGCAGGGAACCTGCTTTATGTGTCGGGTACCAAGCATTGTCCTGAGAGCTGTACAAGCATCACCTCTTTTAAATCTCTCAATAGTTTTTTTAGAGATGGCCCTTTAAAGCCCCACTTTAGAGATGAGGAAATTGAGGAGCAAAAAGGTTAAATAGCTTGTCACACAGCAAGTAGTGGAGCCAAGATTTAAATCCAGGTCTATCTGACTTGAAAGCCCATGAATTTCAATTTCTGGTTTGAACATGGTGATATAAAGGTAGCATCTCTCTTTTCTCTTCATTGAAATCAGCCAAAAGCAACAAAGAGATAGAGAAACAAAGATACAAAATTCTTTTTCTTAGAACGTAGGAGATAGTTAAAACCCCAGGTCCCCATTTATTTGGAAGGGCTGCCAAAACCAGTAGAAACCAAGGGGACATGTGGGAACAAGAAGAGAAAAAACCTACAGCAAGGGGACACGGGGGCTGTTTATCTCAGAAAGAGCTGGATGCACTTCTCCAAATCAAGGGGCAAAACCTAACTCTCTTGTTTGCTATATTTGGGTAAATATGTGTCTGCTGGTATCAAGAATTTCCCTGTACCCTGTTTCATATCAAAAGACAAAGATAAACCTTCCTAGGAACCGGAGATTAGCCACATTTGGGAGAAACCCTGTCTTTGTGGCAGCACAGAAGAGTCTTTGTGTTGTAAAAACTTCACAGCTGCTCATCTTCATTGCTTAGGAGATGCAAAAGCTAAACAAACTCACTTAAAACCCCAAATAAAGAAAAGTTGCAGCTAGCCTGACCCTTCTCCTACACAAACCTTCTGAAAACAGCTCATCAAGGAAAAACTCATATCCTGCAAGGATGAATAATATAAAAGAAACCAGTACAGGAAGCTACACAAAAATACTATAAAAAAAAAAGTGGAAACGGGTAGGAAACCACATAGTAGACAAAGAATACAACCTGGTATGTTGCTATGAAGCAGATAATAGATGTGATCAAATTTTTCATCAGGAATTTTTAAAATTTAATGAAGCAATTGCCTGTGTGAGACCAGCACACAAAGCAAACAATGCCAAGGGTCAGGAAGGACACAGTGAGATGATGGGATAAAATGAACTGGCAGAGCTCAGATGTCAGCGCAAGCCCAGTAACAAAGCTCACCTGTTCTTCTACATACATCACTAGTAGAGCACAAAAAGGATGATGATAGCAAATGGAAACAGGGTAGGTTTCTCTTATGACCAGAGCATAATTGGAGGGGAAATTTGGGGCTAGATGAGCTCACCTCCAGAAATCCAAGATGGTCTGTTATAGTTTTTGGTACAGCTGTAGGGCTAACTCTGACTACAACTTTCAACAGATATGATGTGTTCATGGAGATGTAAGGTAGGAACTAAGTATCAATAGATTGTGTCAAAGTTTCTCTTGACTGTCAATTTTTTTTTCTTTTTTTAAATTTTATTAATTTTTTAAAATTTATTTTATTTATGTATTTTTTATACAGCAGGTTCTTATTAGTTAATCTACTTTATACATATTAGTGCATATGTGTCAATCCCAATCTCCCAATTCATCCCACCACCACCACCCTGCACCCCTGCTTTCCCCCCTTGGTGTCCATAAATTTGTTCTCTACATCTGTGTCTATTTCTGCCTTGCAAACCGGTTCATCTGTACCATTTTTCTAGATTCCATGTATATGCGTTAACATACGATATTTGTTTTTCTCTTTCTGACTTACTTCACTCTGTATGACAGTCTCTAGGTCCATCCATGTCTCTACAAATGACCCAATTTCGTTCCTTTTCATGGCTGAGTAATATTCCATTGTATATACGGTATATACGTACCACATCTTCCTTATCCATTTGTGGGCATTTGGGTTGCTTCCATGACCTGGCTATTGTAAACAGTGCTGCAATGAACGTTGGGGTGTTTCAAATTGTTGAATGGGGAATTTAGTTTGAAAGAATCATGCCAAGGAATGATTGCTATGGGAAAATAGAGGAATTCTTAAATCCTTTAACACACACATACACACACACACACACACAAACATGCATGTACACTAGATAGATAGATAGAAAGACAGACACACACGTATGTCTTAAATAGACTCTAAATGCGTAGGCCGAGGCCTTTCCCACCAGAGACCACAAAACTGCCACATTTTCCTCTCATTGCCAGGTATCATTAGCTTAAGCCCTCATTTCACTTGCCTTTAGGAAATCTAGTGTTTTTTGATTGTGTTTTCCACACCAAGTATCACTGAAATTCCTGGAAAATGCTTACTTCTGAAATTCATCTTGGTTGTCCCTTTCCTCCTCAGCAGTGACTAATCACCTCTGAGCCATCTTGGGCCACCATCTCTTCTGCCAAATTCTTCCCCTGGAAGTTCCTAAAACGCCCTCCCTCTGGTTGCTGCTGCTTTCCCTTCTACCGCTTCATCCCAACCAGGCACAGACCTCTCCCTCATTTTTACAGAGCACCAGTGGAAACCAGGCTGTAATGTTTAAAAAAGATTTTTCTAGAAGCTGGTGTCTAACATGAGGGAATTATAACACAGGCCTAGAATCTTCACAGTCCTTGAATGCTTCACAGGAGTCCCTCGTGGAGCATAGCTTTACTTAAACCCCAGCCTGCAGTCACATACTGAGGCTACTAAACATCATTTTTCTCCTGAGAAGACCCATGGGTGAGCCACTGGGTACATTTTCTCTTCCAAGAGTTCAGGTCCAAGTAGAGGATGGAATTGCCCACTCACACCTGTGTAAAGCCTTCTTCCAGAAGCCTTACCTCATGTTCTAGGACCTACATTTTCCCAGAATGATTGACAGTAGAAATGTCCCCTTCCCAACCAACAGGGCTAACCTTGCCCCAACTGGGCAAGCAGTTTCTCAAGAGGTCCAGCTAATTCAGTACTTTATAGGATCACAGTCTAGTGCCAGGTCAGGCACAGCTAGTCCAATCAAATTTATTTTTTAGAATCTCCTTTAATTCAAGAGAATAACGCTCCAGCTGTTTTCAGAGTCTTGTGTCTTGATTTCCTGTTTGCACAGCAATACATATGCATACCTTTACCAAAAATGAGAAATAATATATTATCTATACCTTACACATTATCATTCAGGGCATTTTAACTTCTTGGAGCCACACATATCAAATCCATCCATTCTAGAAGATATGGTAGCCAGTCTCTGAATATACCCCCCAAAAAACCATGCCTCCTGGTATGAAATCCTTGTGAAGTCCTCTCTAACACGAAATCTTGGCTAGCCTCATGACTCACGTATTCAATCGAACGAGACAGAAGTGACATTGTGCCAGATCTAGGCCTAAGGCTAAAGAAGGCCAGGAAGCTTCTATGTTTGAACTTTTGGGAGCCCTGAATCACCATATAAGTCAGACTACCCTACTGAAGAGACCATGTAGAGGGAGAGGGCATGTAGATAGAGGTCCCAGCCTTCCAGTCATCTCTGCCAAGGCTGCAGACATATGAATGATGCCTTCTTGAAGGTTCCAGCCATTACCACTCTCCCACCATTGCAGCTGGTTGAGAGGCCCCAAATCACTATGTTCTGGAGTGCATTGTTATGCAACTATAGATAATTGCGACTTAACCTGTTGTCATACAAGAAATGCACAGGAAAAAAAAAAGGTAGTTTACTCCAAAGGCGAACTTTTTAAAAAATTTATTGTACTGAAGAATAGTTGATTTACAATGTTGTGTTAACTTCTGCTGTACAGCAAAGTGATTCAGTTATACATACACATATATACTCTGTTTCATATTCTTTTCCATTATGGTTTATTACAGGATACTGAATATAGTTCCCTGTGCTCTAGAGTAGGACCTTGTTGTTTATCCATTCTATATATAATAGTTTGCATCTGCTAGTCCCAAACTCCCAATCCATCCCTCCCCGACCTCCCCTTTCTTTTGGCAACCACAAGCTTGTTCTCTATGTCTGTGAGTCTGTTTCTGTTTCATATATAAGTTCATTTATGTCATATTTTAGATTCCACATGTAAGTGATAACATAGGGTATTTGTCTTGCTCTTTCTGATTTACTTCACTTAGTATGATAATCTCTAGGTCCATCCCAAAGGTGAACTTTTTAACTGTCATCTCTTATCTGCTTAAAGTTGTAAAATTTTAATTGTTTCCCTTTTGATATTTCAAATATTTTAGGAAGAGTATGTAAGATTTGAGCTCAAAGTACCATCACTTTCTTATCCCCTTAGCAGTCTCAGTGTAGCTCATAGCTTTCACAGGTCAGTTTAAGCCTGAAATTAGGGTACAGGATCTCTTTCCTCCTTCCATGCTTAACTCCAAAGGTCATGGCCTTTCTCTATTACAGTAAGTGAGTTAGTTAAATTAAACAAAGCTACTTATGAAAGAGCATGCATTAAAAGTTTTACAAGTATAAAAAAAACATGAAATTTAAAAACATTAAGCTAGAGATATAGGGATGGAATGAAAGGTAAATGTAATAGAATGGAGTATATTGTACACCTAGATTAAAATTAAAATTTTATTCTAATCTGACCTTACGACATCACGGTTAGTATAAGGCAATTCCATTTTTACCACTGCCTAAGGGAATCACTACTGAGTCAATGGTTATTTTGTGTGGCCGTCTTACCTAAAATATGTTCTTGCGACATAGAGCAAGAGGACACTATTTTATCTCCACTTACTCAAATAGCCAATTCCCAGTTACCCAAAAGCAATATCATGGGTATAATATCATATGTTGCTGACAAGTCTCCTTCTGCCAGTTAGCTCCCTCTTGTCATCCCCAAGTCCATTATCTTGGTCTTTGTAATGGCCTTCTACTCCTGGCCCACAAGGTCTATAGGAAGACAATTCATATCTATTCATTCAATCATCCATTGATTCAACAAATATTCAGTGAGTACTTACTATAGGATAGATACCCTTCTGCCCTATCACTGCTGCAACAATTACAGAACAATTTGTAGTTTACAAAGTGTATTCAAACACATTACTTCCTCTGTTTTATTAAATTGGTCACCAAACATTTAAACCTCTCAAAGTGAGGCTCATTCTACCCACCCATCTCTAAGTTGGTAGGATTTTTTTTGCCTAACTTCAGCACCATTTAGTGAGGGTTACTAGTGCCCTGAATTATTCCAGACATAAAGAATGATAGTGATATCTCTGCACAGAGAGGCCTAATAGAAGTTTCTATCAATAAGTGGTCACAAATGTAGGTGATGATGTCATTGTAAAATCACAATTTATCGTATAAATAATACAATGCAGTTGAAAACTAAGTGCAACTCTGAAAAACAGAAATGACGCAAGCCGACAAAGAGAAATAAATGACCAGTGTGTTATGATAATAAGTGCTTTATAAATACCTACTTACCTCATATTAAACTTGGGTGGAAAATGGGGTTGGGGGAAGCTATACTCACATGTGTCTCTCTCTGGTTCCTGAGTATTTCTCAGGATTTTCCTTACAAGGTGGGCACACAGTTTTAAACTCCATGTCTTAGGACAATGTCCAAATTTTCTTAGGTGGACCTGATATATTATTGAGTAAGCTCAAACAAATGATAATATTAAATATTTTATTAGTAGCAAGAAAAGCATTTTGAACATGTAGCAACATTTTCTTAAAATAGGTGATTTCTAGAATCTTCAGGCTAAAAAAACTATTCAAAAGATAGTATGGATTTCTCAGATTTAAAATGTGGGCATTAACATTGTATTTGCGAAAATTTGGTTGTCTATTTCAATATATAAAAAATAATTTGAACACATTTGATATGGGTGGCTGAATGATAGTGGTCGTTTGAAACATGTTTCTCAGAGGCTGTTTCTAGGCATCAAGAAATTTAAGATCTAGTTTTGTTTTTCAGTCCAGAGTGAAGGTAACAAATGTTGAAAGCTATTAATTTTACAGATGATGGAAAAATGATGAGAAAGGAAAATGAGAATCCCGTTTCCCTATGACTTCAAAGAATCCTGTAAACATAGCTTCATTCATGTAAGAAAAGAATCCTGCTAATTATATTATATGTAATTATATTATTATATATAATAAGTAATCTCATAGTTGCCTGTTTTATAGAAAGAGAAGTCAAGCCTTGGGAGAAGAGTTGTGCAAAAGTGGAAAAACCAGAATGAAGCCCCTAGATTTTCTAACTTTTTGGCTCAGACTAACCTTCCATGTAAATGGAGATGCGTTTTCCTCTTGGTCTAACTGGTTCAGTGGGTTGTGAGCTCCTCCCTAGTGGGAATGTATCTTCTTCACCTCCCTGGTTTCCATGTCACCACTCACCCACTTCGTTTCTCTTCCTATCTCTCTAGTCACTTCTCAGTCTTCTGTAGGTTTCTCTTCTATCATGTGCCTCCTACATCTTGCAGCTATTGGTCCTTCCTTGGCCCTTTTTCCTTTTGACGTTATTCATTCTCCCTGGGTAAATTTTTCTTTCCCATGTCTTCAACTACCAACCAAATGCAGATGGGTTTCAACTTTAATCTCCAATACCAGCTTCTCCTAACCTCCAAGCCTATCTGTCCAGCTGTCTACTGAGTGTTTCCTGGAGTTCAGCATATCCAAAGCTGAGATCCTCATCTTCCCCTGAAGACCTGGTCTTCTTCATTTCCCCCCATCTCAATGGATGTCACACCATCTACTAAATGTTGAAACCAGAAAACTGGGAATTGTCCAAGATTCCCTTTTCTTTCACAGACTCTACATCCAAACCATCAAGTCCTGACCACTAGTCCCTGAAATCTTTCTCAGGTTTGCCTTTGTCTGTCTGTTCCTATTGTTGCTGCCTTTTTTTTTTTTTTTCAAGTTTTCATCCCTTCTCGCTTGGACGAAACGCTAGCCTCCTTTACTGGTCTCCCTGACTTCAGACCCATTTCCTGCCCCCCCACCCCATCCACCATAGTGTCTCCAAAGCAGCTCTAGATATGAATTCTCTGTTAACCTTCAGTGGATCCTCATCCAGGACAATATAACATGGTCCCTCTCTATCTAAACTTCCTTGTCTTACACCAATTTCATACTTTCATAAATCCTTTCATGCTGCATTTTATGCTCTAAGAACATCAAACTCTTTGTAACTCCCCAAATGTGCTAGACCTCCCTGCCTTTGCATGGCCTTTTCTCTCTGCCCTACCCTGATGTCCAGCTGGCAATGTGCACAAGCCCTTCATGTCCTGGTTCAAGCATTCCCTCCTCTGTGAAAGCCTTCCCTGACTCTCCAGGGCAGGTTTTATCCTTCCTCCTACAACTGCAGCAGCCACAATACTGTTAGAGCATTCATAACATAGATTGTGAGGCAGGAGCATGCTTTGATATAATGAATTGGAAAAACTCAGTCTTTCCCTCGTATGTGTCTCCTTTACCACCACAAAACACTTCACTTCTCGTTACTAAACATGTGCTGGTTTTTCCCCCACCACACCAAGGAATCCTCTTTGACACGAGCTAGGTGTCCTACGATTTAACTCAATTCTAACACTATTTAGGTGGAGATAGTGTCAGATCCCATAGGTTAAGTGCTCAGTCCCATTAAGACTGCTACCAACCTGGGAATGTAAATTGACACAGCCACTGTGGAGAACAGTATGGAGGTTCCTTAAAAAGCTAAAAATAGAACTACCATATAATCCTGCAATCCCACTCCTGGCCATATATCTGGAGAAAAACATGGTCCGAAAGGATACATGTACCCCAATGTTCATTGCAGTATTGTTTACAATAGCCAGACATGGAAGCAACCTAAATGTCCATTGACAGAGGAATGGATAAAGAAGATGTGGTACATATGTACAATGGAATATTACTCAGCCATAAAAAAGAATGAAATAATGCCATTTGCAGCAACATGGATGGACCCAGAGATTGTCATACTGAGTGAAGTAATTCAGACAGAGAAGGACAAATATCGTATGATATTGCTTACATGTGGAATCTTTTTTTTTTACATGTGGAATCTTTAAAAAAAAATGATATAAATGAACTCATTTACAAAACAGAAACAGACTTATAGACTTAGAAAAAAACTTATGGTGACCAGGAGAGAAGGTTGTGTGGGGAGTGTTAGTTAGGGAGTTTGGGATTGACATGTACACACTGCGATATTTAAAATGGATAACCTGGGACATCCCTGGTGGTCCAGTGGTTAAGACTCCACACTTCCAGTGCAGAGGGCATTGGTTCTATCCCCAGTCAAGGAAGTAAGATCCCACATGCCTCACGGTGTGGCCAGAAATGTTTTTAATTAAAAAATAAAATAAAATAAATAAAATAATAATTAAAAAAATGGATAACCAACAACAGGGAACTCTGCTCAATATTAGGTAACAACCTAAATGGGAAAAGAATTTGAAAAAGAATGATGCATGTATATGTATAACTGATTCACTTTGCTGTACACCTGAAACTAGCACAACATTGTTAATCAACTACACTCCAATATAAAATAAAAAGTTAAAAAAAATGTACCACCAGAAAACCAAAAAAAAAAAAGACCGCTTCTACCCTACATTAGATGCCGATCACAAGTAGTAGGTCCCACAACTTCTGCCCGATTTGCCTACAAACAAGGGTTCCCATGACCCCCTCTTCATGTTCAGTTAATTTGCTAGAGCAGCTCATAGAACTCAGGGAAATATTTACTTATATTTACTAGTTTATTAAAGGGTATGATAAAAGATAAAGCTGGACACCAAGATGAAGAGTGATATATAGAACGAGGTCTGGGAGGGTCCCAAGCTCAGGAGCTTCTGTCCCTGTGGATTTGGGGTGTGTCACCCTCCCAGTGTGTAGATGTGTTCACCAACCTGGAAGCTTGTCGAACCCCATACTATTGGGATTTTTATGGAGGCTTCATCATGTAGACATGATTGATCATTAACTCCATTTTCAGCCCTTCTCCCTTCTCAAGAGAATGAGGGGCAGGGCTGAAAATTCCAAGCTTCTAAGTATGGCGTGGTCTTTCTGGAGACCAGCCCTCATCCAGGAGCCATCTGGGAGCCCACCCAAGGTTAAGGCAGGTGGATTGTACCTTTGCCTCCATAGTGTGATTTTAGGGACCTGAGCAGCTCCCTACAAAGCCTTCTTACCTGCTCGTTCTAGGTGATGCCTGGAATTCCATTGTCAATACTCCATTCCCTTAACCAGAGATTTTGATCCTTACTAAAATGGAGGCACATTCGGGAGAAAAAATATTTTGAGTTGCTATCAATATTTGGGGTGACCAAGAGAGTCGAGGAATTTTTTAAAAAGAGGTGATAAGGTGGAGAAGAAGAGAGTTAACAGGTACCTGGAGATTGGGAAGGGGACTCCATGAATAGAGAAAAAAGAATAGAGAAATGTGGGGTGCAGATTCTTGGTGGACTTTGCAGTGCTGCCTTGGACCTACTCTACCTGTGCATGGATAGGATTTGGTTCTGGATCTGGGAAGGCTGGGACAAGAGGACAGAGATGCTTTCCCCTTGCCGCCACCTCCTGACAGTAGTCATTGGCAGTGTGGGAATTATCCTGGCCTGCTCGGCAGCAGTTTTCTGTCTTGGATCAGTTGGTGCTTTTCTAAGCACGAAGAGAGCTGAATTGGACTAAACAGACGTAAACACTAGGGCATGTGCCAACTCACCAAATTGCTTCCTGAGCTTGTGATGCAGAGAACTATGTAATTATGAGACTAATACGTATATGTTGGCTTGAAGAAATTAGACATATACACCCAATTGCCAAGAGCAATGAGAAAACATGGACTTGTTGGAGCCAAGTGAATGGTGTGGAGACAAGGACCTTGGAAGCTTGGGTTTTCTGATGAGAAGATACT
Organism: Tursiops truncatus; assembly: GCF_011762595.2. NCBI lineage: Eukaryota > Metazoa > Chordata > Mammalia > Artiodactyla > Delphinidae > Tursiops > Tursiops truncatus. The sequence goes on from NC_047038.1 coordinate 75,753,312, forward strand.
GCTGAATTAAATCTAATTGCTGCAGGAAGTAGCTCTCACTTTCCAAAGCAAAGAAACAGTTATGGCTGTGGCATGGCTATGACAAGCAGGACCTGAAGGTGTGTCTCAGAATTTCCTAAGATTGACTGCCAGAGCAGCCCATTGTCCTCCTGTTTCACTGGGTCTTCTCAAATGGGGTGAAGATCTGTTTCTCTCCAAGTTCATCTCAGCTGTGCTTCTGTCCCAGTTATTGAACAAGTGATGTACCCCTGCTGTTGCTTAGAAACAACTGTACAGTCATTGATTGTAACTTAGGTGTCTCTGGAAACTTAGCACCTCTTTGCTCTTCACCCTTCCTGCCAATGGCTCTGCCAATTTCTCAGTCTCTGAGTTGGTAAATAGTAAAGTAAGCTCTTGCCAAGAGCCGAGGAAATGCTTGTTGATTCTCCATCAGGAAAACAATGCAATCACTAGTTCATTTCAGTATAGGGTTAGCAGGACCTTAGTACTAGAGCTTGAAATGCAGTGGGTAAGTAGGCCCCCAGGGACTCTTCTTGCAGGTTGCACAGGGGGGTAAACAACGGGGGTGAAATGTCCCTTCACTGTGCTCGAGAGATAATTGCAGGTACAAGAATGAACGGGTGTGTAAGAATAAATCCACGCTAATATCTAGACAGAAAAAAATATTGAAAAGAAATCAAGAGAAATTTGGATTGACATCTTAGAATCAGGATAATGAAAATATCAGCAGTTCCCCCCAAAGACCACTGTATTAGCCAAGGTTCTCCCGAGACAGAACAAATAGGATAGACAGAGATAAAGATAGAGTCAGAGAAAGAGACAGAGAGAGATTTGTGGGGATTTCTTATGATGAATTGGCTCACATGATTATGAATGCTGAAAAGTCTGAGAAGATCTGCTGTCTGTTAAGCTGGAGACCCAGGAAAGCTAGTGGTGCAATTTAGCACTGTTCCCAAAGACACCTAAGTTACAATCAATGACTGTACATTTGTTTCTAAGGTACAGCAAGGGGTACAACACTTGTTCAATAACTGGGACAGAAGCACAACTGAGGTAAACTTGGAGAGAGTGTTTCCTGTTATTTTTTTAGTTTAGCACCTTGAAATATTTCCTCCTTCACTTGGGTTTATGTGGTGAATACAGAGTATTCATCAAAAATTTATCTTTAAATTTGGATTTACTTTATAAACATTTTCATTTACCAACAACACTCTGAGGATATTTTTCAAGTGATGGCATACCTTAAGGAAGGTGGGAAGGAAATGAAATGTGAAGGGAAACCCCCCTCCCAGGCAATGGGAATGGGTGGCTGGTGTGAATGGAGGAAAGCAAATATTACAGAAGAGAAGGGCCCTGCACAGTCTGTCGATGCGAATGTGTTCTGAGATAAGGTGCCTATTCACCTCAACTCTGCACCTGGTGTCTTGAAGAAAAGAGATTAGCGGGTGGGGGTGAGGAGGGGAGAGGAGGAAGATAAAGGAAAGCAATGCAAAGAGTTACTGTCAATAATCCTACAAAACTCTGCAGGATGACACATGGATAAAATTCATCTGGCATCAGCTGACCCAGGAATCCATGACAGCTCTCCTAGGCTCAAATCTTCCCCATCTTGCCAGAGTCCGACTTCACTGGGGGGCTCTCCAATGTCCAACAGTACGGTAGCCAGTGCCCTGGGGATGACTAAGGCGAATTCTCTGCTTGCGGTACCCTTCCCTGCAGATGTGAACAAGAACCCCATGGCGCTCCTGCCGGAAGTACACGGGCTGCTGGCCAGCCCTCATGTCTCAAATCCAAACACTAGATTCCCTTTCCAGATCCTCTGTCCTGGGCTTGGGCTTCCACCCAGCTAGCTTCAGGGCCTGGATCAGTCTTTACACAGCTGTCCCTTTTAAGACTCAGTAGACCTGACTTCCTGTTTAGGTTCTCTTCTCCCTGGGGGCAGATTGCTGGCTTCCTTCTTCCTCTAAGCAGAGGTGCATAAAATTAAATGTTAAGTAAAACATCTGTGTTGTGAAAGAGAGATTTGACAGAAGAGCCATGCAATAGAAGCCTCAGGAAGAGCGCAGTAGGCTGCCACGTGGGTAACCCCAGATGGACCAGGCCTCCTGACATTCGCACCCCGTGTAGACCCCTCTCCTTGACTCCCGATGGCCCTGTGACGTGCTTGACCCCCAAAAATGAGGCATAAGTGATGCCGGGCCAGTTTGGGGCCTAGAACTAAAGAAAGCCTGGGAGCTTCTGCTCTGACACTCGGTGTTCTGGGGGAAGCCAGCTCCTAAGGAGGAGAGCTGATTACCCTGAGACCATCATGCTGGGAGGGAGCCCTCAGGTTTTAGGGTGGTTTGTCACCCAACATGAGATAACCAAAACAAGGAGCTACTATATACATTCTATTTAGGGTTTAAACCTAGAAAGACTTTGGAAATCTTTCTATAGGAAATAGAAATGGAAAGATTTAGAGGGAGAGGTAGTATTTCTTCACTTGAAATCTTTCTATAGAAAATAGAAATAGAAAGATTTAGAGGGAAAGGTAGTATTTCTTCACTCAAGGGTAAGAGAGTGTTTTTTTTTTTGCGGTACGCGGGCCTCTCACTGTTGTGGCCTCTCCTGCTGCGGAGCACAGGCTCCGGACGCGCAGGCTCAGCGGCCATGGCTCACGGGCCTAGCCGCTCCGCAGCATGTGGGATCTTCCTGGACAGGGGCATGAACCCATATCCCCTGCAACGGCAGGCGGACTCTCAACCACTGCGCCACCAGGGAAGCCCAAAGAGAGTGGTCTTTTGACAAATGGTCTTCCAACCCAAGCTTAAGAGAATGTGTGCTACTGCAGAGCTTCGTGTGAATACTAAGTTCATCTCCCCGCTCATCTCCTTCCCTCCTCCACCTCCTCTACGTATGCCGTTCCCTGTCCCGTGGATTTGCGTTATGCTTCTCCCACTCCTGTGGTTGGCCTGTGCTGTACCATTCACCTGTAACGGCTCCTCCTTTCCTCACTGCATATCAAAGTCCCACCAGGTCTTGTAACCATTGTGAAGCTGGGCCACTTTATGACAGTTTCCCAGTGAGGGCTCTTCCCTTCCTCTGAACTCCATTCCCAGAGCAATTCTAAAATGGAAAACTTATGGGTCATTAGTCATTTTGTACCATCATTTCTCTTATTATCTTGAACTGACGTGTAAATGTATTTTGATTTAACTTTATACTGGTTCATTTCTTGTTCCTCAAATCAGATTGTATCTTATCAAGACAGGAACATGTGTGTCTCCCCTCAAAGGATAGTCAGTAAATATCTATTGATTTCTACTATACTTTCCAGTTATCCCCAATCCAAGGGACCCAGCAGTTGTATTTTCTTTTTCTTACTTTTTTTTTCTTTTGTATGAAGCTTGAAATAGTGCTTTTGCAACATGCAGGTTTTAATTTATTTTTTTCTTGTGATATAATTGACATATAACATCATATTAGTTTTTATTTGAAGTATAGTTGATTTACAATGTTGTGTGCACAGCAAAGTGATATATATAGATACAGATATATACACATACGTACATATTCTTTTTCATATTCTTTTCCATTATGGTTTATTACAGGATATTGAATATAGTTCCCTGTGTTCTATAGTAGGCCCTTGCTGTTTATCTATTGTATGTATAGTAGTGTGTATATGTTTGTCCCAAACTCCTAATTTATCTCTCCTCCACCCCCATTCCCCTTTGGCAACCGTAAGTTTATTTTCTATGTCTGTGAATCTGCCTCTGTTTCATAAATAAGTTTATTTTTATTGTATTTTAGTTTCCACATGTAAGTGATATATGGTATTCGTCTTTCTCTGTCTGACTTACTTCACTTAGTATGATAATCTCTAGGTCCATCCATGTTACTGCGAATGGCATTATTTCATTCTTTTTTATGGCTGAGTAGTATCCTATTGTAACATTATATTAGTTTTATCTTTTCTTTTTAAAGCTTCCATTTCCCATCAAAACAGTTGTAGTGATTTTAAACTCTTGCCCGAGACTGAGGAGACTCCTGGGAAGTAGGACCTTTAGTATTAAAACTGGGAAAGTCTCTTGCAAACCAGGATAGTTTGGCTACCCTCCTTCTATAAGTTATTGCCACATCTAATTCATTTGGCGTCCCACCCAGAGTTTCAACTGCAGAGACTGCAGAACGGTTGCCCAATCCTATTTTCACATAAAGTTCAAGCAGATGGTCTCCTAAATGAGTTTCACTATCATTTACATTTGATAGGAAGGTTTTTGAAAACTACTTGTGGTAATTATATGTTAGCATAATGGTGGTTGTTTTCATAGTAGCAGCTATAAAAAGGAAGATTAAAAACTTGCTGAATTTTCTCCAGCGTGGTTCTAGAGAGGGAAGCAATATAACAAGCACATGCAGTCCAGAGTCCAGAGAGTTTACCATAGTCCATGTGGCAGTAAAGAAAGTCCAGGACTTCACTCATACCTTCATTATAGCATTTATTACATTGCATTGTATTTGCTTCTTCACATGTCACTCTTTATGCCTCAGTACTGTGAGCTTCTTAAAGACACAGACAGGTGTATTTATATGACAATATTTATAAAACATGTATAATATGCCAGATAGTATTCTCTGCTTTTTACAAATGTTAACTCCTTTAATTCTCATATCTCTCTTATAAGGTAGGTGCAATTTTTATTCTCATATTACAAGTGAAGAAACCGAGGCACAAAGTAGTTATGTAACTTGCCAAGCTAGTATGTGACAGACTTCAGACTTGAATTCAGGCAATCTGGCTCCAGAATTGCTTCAACTATGACACAATCCTGTCTAGTCCTTATTTACTTTTGTATTCACAGCACCTAGCCCCATCCTTGGCATAGGACTCAATAAGTATGTACTAAGGAATTAATAAATGAACAACTCTCATATGTAAGACAATCATATGTCCAGGATATTCTTGGAGAGTTCTAATTTTAAACATTCTGCTGTATTTTCAAAGCATGTATTTAATCTATACATCAGGTGCTCGCTTTGGCAGCACATATACTAAACCATGCATCAGATGATACATCTAGATTTGGGGGTCAGAAACTGTGACACAGTTTCCATAAGTTTATAAATTCCATTTATTCTAAGTTCAAACTGATATTCTTAGTCCAAAAAATCGTGATGCCCTGGATAACAAGTTTCAAATACCAGACATTGGAAAAATATCAAGTGTTCTTCATTCCTATTTGCAAGTTTGAAGCTGAAACAGTAATGAAAATATACATTATATATGATTTTGCAAGGGTTTGGGTCAAACAAAGGATTGGAGGGAGGATGTAAGAAGGAGTCTTCTTAGATCTGTTATTATTAGATGTAAAAACACTTGGAAAATCTTAGAAGGGTTGCCTGGCCAGGAATGCACTTTGTTAAGATACTATCTTATAAAAGGGGCTGCTATCTCAAGTTTCAATCTGGTCTCCAGAATATTTCAGCTAAGGACTCCCAGGTCCAGAATATTATCTACAGCAGTGATTCTCAGAGTATGCTCCCTAACCAGCAGCATCAGCATCTCCAAGGAACTTACTAGAAACACAAATTCTTGAGCCCACCCTAGACCTATAGAATCAGAAATTCTAGGGGTGGGGTCCAGCAACCTGTTTTTTTAACAAGCCCTCCTGGTGATTCTGATGCAAACTAGAGTTTAAGAGTCACAGATCTCGACTCCCCTGGTGGTGCAGTGGTTAAGAATCCGCCTGCCAATGCAGGAGACACGGGTTCGAGCCCTGGTCCGGGAAGATCCCACATGCGGGGGAGCAACTAAGCCCGTGCACCACAACTGCTGAGCCTGCGCTCTAGAGCCCGCAAGCCACAACTACTGAAGCCCCATGCTCCGCAACAAGAGAAGCCATTGCAATGAAAAGCCCACGCACCGCAACAAAGAGTAGCCCCCACTCACTGCAACTAGAGAAAAGACCGCGTGCGGCAACGAAGACCCAACGCAGCCAAAAATAAATAAATAAATAAGAATCACAGATCTACAATAATGAAATTTGGTTTGTTTTTAACTTTATTCTTTCAAAAAGAGGAATGTTTTGAGAATAAGTGAACTGGTCTTTGAAGTGAACTAAACACAGAATTGTTGAATTAGTAATGTAAACAAACATATATACACACCCATAGGTGACAAGTGTGACCCAAGTTTCAGAAGCCGCATAGGGTTGAGCAGGTATTCGTCTCACATTTAATCAGAGTCCGTAGCAAAAGCCTTCCATCTGTTTCAATGGCCCTGTTATTTCATGACAACCCACCAAGCAGAAAAGCGTTCCCAAGACTGAACTTGTGGCTCCTTATGACATGGTTCTTTCTTTTCTTTCCTTTGCACCATGGCTTCCTCTTCCCAGGCAGGTGTGCCGTCCCTGGAGGAGCTGGCAGCTAAGGTAGTTAAGACCAGCTGCCCCTAGAACACTGCTTCCTTGGGACAGTCTCAAGTCCTGATGCTCAGTCCAGCTGGCTCTACTAGAAGGTCCTACTTTCTCTCCTTCTAGTCCTTTCTTCTAGGGTCACAGTCCATAGGTACAATTTCTACATGTCTGAACTGCAACTCTACTGGGTTCCACTTCTTTCCCACAGGGTTTCTAGACCGCATGTGAAATGAGGGGTATGTTTGGGTATTTATGTTAATTCATATCCCTGAGTGTGGCAAAATGGTTTAAAAGCTCTCAGAATATTCTCTAATACTCAGGAGACTGACTTGTCTAAACCTCATAGAGGTCTTGTACAGGATAGTGTTGCCTCAACTAACCTTACCTAAATGACCTGTCAGACATATCCATCTATCTATCATCTGTCCATTTGTCCATCCATCCAAAAACACACATAGGCACATGCATATCCAGGTGCTTTAAGTCCTTTCTAGAAAAAGGCAAAATATTTTTTAATACCCATATCTATAAGTGTGTCTAAGAATGAAAAACACATAAATACTACAAAATATGACTTTCAAAAAATATGATTTTTATATATAGAATATGACTACTCATCACTAAGGAACAGATGAAACCTTAGTTAGGTGAAGCTAATGTAAATATTTCTTCTTTCTTGGTCCAGTATGAACCCTCCACCCATTTTTAAAAAATAAATTTGTTTATTTTTGGCTGCATTGGGTCTTCGTTTGTGCACGGGCTTTCTCTAGTTGAGGCGAGCAGGGGCTGCTCATCGTTGCAGTGCGCAGGCTTCTCATCGTGGTGGCTTCTCTTGTCATGGAGCACGGGCTCTAGGCACACAGGCTTCAGTAGTTGTGGCACACCGGCTCAGTAGTTGTGGCTCATGGGCTTAGTTGTTCCACAGCACGTGGGATCTTCCCAGGCCAGGGCTCGAACCCGTGTCCCCTGCATTGGCAGGCGGATTCTTAACCACTGTGCCACCAGGGAAGTCCCACCACCCTATTTTCTGGCAACTAAATCTATATTTTTTGCTAATACTCTTCAGTGGCTACATCATTCTGTTTTGAAGACTTTTTTAAAAAAAATCTTTTTGGTCGTGCAGCACGTGGGATCTTAGTTCCCTGACCAGTGATCGAACCCGCAGCCCCTGCAGTGGAATCGCAGGGTCTTAACCAGTGGACCACCAGGGAAGTCCCCATTCTTTTTTGGAAGGAACAATGCGAGACTTTTATGCTCACCACTGAATATTTGGTCTCTCCGCAATAGTCTAAATGTTAGACCAAGAACAGAATTGAATGTACCTTCACAGCCCTCACTATTTTGTTATTATTTATCAGGAGCTTCCTTCACTTTCAAGGTGCTTTCTGGAATGTGTCAGCTGCAGCTGGCCCTCTCTTAAAAGGACTTCACTCTCTGTATGATTTTCGCTCTGCTTTTATATTATGGGGGTCATGGAGACTGACTTTTGGTAGGAAGAGAACAAATTCAAGGTAGTTCAAGCAACACAACACCTGGAAAATCTCCCCTAGTGTGCAGGAGACGTTGACCTCATTGTTTTTTTCTGGGTGACACCATCCAACTCCCCTTGGCAGTAGCTGCTCAACATTTTCCGTTCAATTTCAGGCCCACTATGTGTGAGCTTCACTTGGCTTAGGGATAGAAGAATATCTGTGTGCAAGTCTTGATGAATGAGCTGATTGGAGATGGACAGTTACCCATTTAGGAAGGCCTGACAATATTCCACTATTATAAAGTAAATGTCCCACAACTTTTATTTTGTAGATCAGCCACCCTGGTTTTTTATTTCTGCTATTAAAGTAGTATCGAGCAAAGAGTCTGGGGTGAAATTGTGATGTACAACAAGCTTGTCCTTAATAGCTCCTCTCATACCCTCATTATCCAGTTTCCCTGCTTCTAGAACCTACCAAGGGGATATTGTATTATCAATCTATTCAATTTACACTGCTACAGCAGGGATGCCAAAGAGGCTTCAGCTCATCTGCCACCTTTGATTAGCCTGGATAGGCTGCCAGGAGCACTGTGTTGAGGATTTAACTCCAGACTCCTTGAGAAAGCGTGCATGTCTGCCATAGACCGGAGTGTGCCAGGAGATTTGCCTAGAATTTGCCATCCCTGTGTTAAGAATTTAATATATTACCTTTCTATGGGATATTTGCACATTAAAAGAAGAATGTGAAAGAGAGAGCAGTTTATTACGATGGATAAGTGGATGTTCAGGCATTTGTAGAAGGTCAGTGGGGTATATATTTTGGGGAGTCCTTAGAAAGAGTGCTGAAGAAAGTGAAAGGAAGATCTGTCCCAAAAGAGAATCAGTTTGAAAGGGTGCAGAGAAGTTGCTAATCCTAGCCTTAAAAACTACGATTTTATGGACCTAACATTAACTCTAAATTTTGGTTAAGTGTATAAAATGTGTCCAAGGTGCTTTGATTTACTTTGCTGCTAATGTGATTTCTATTTAACAACAACTTTCTAAGATTCACATTACACCCCTTGGTCTGTTGCTTATTTTATTCTCTGTCTGTGATATGAGCCAAGGAGCCTGAGAAGGTGGCTTATAGAAGGCACAGACTGTACCATGCGTCATTTTACCGGACTGAGCACATGCTTGATTCTCAACACATAATAAACCACCCAAGTGCTGCCACCTACTTAGAGACCAACTTTTTTCCCAACAGGGTCTAAGTAAGAAACTCCTCACTCAGCAGCACTGAAAACACCAAATGCTGGGAATTCCCTGGCGGTCCAATGGTTGGTTAGGACTCTGCACTTCCATTGCAGGGGGTACGGGTTCGATCCCTGGGCAGGGATCCTGCAAGCCACGTGGTGCGGCCATAAAAAAAAAAAAAATAAGAAAACACCAAATGCTTTTGGAGCCTTAGTTTTTTAGGTTCAGAATTGGAAAACAGTAGCCACCAAATCCACTGCAGAGAGAAGCAAAAGTGGTCTGGTGATAGGATTTCCTTAACAGAGAGAGATTTTCAGAGCACAGTGATTTAAAAAAAAAAAAAAGAATCCCAGATTTAGAGTCAAAAGATCTGCTGTGCCCTTTGATTGACCATGACACTTAACCTGTTTCAGATTTTCTCCTAAACCATAGAATAGAAACACAACAACGCCCAACTTTCAACCAGATCATTCCTGGTTGACAATCAAAAGAGAAGCCATCATGAATTTACCCTGAATTCCTATAAGCACAATGCTGTTTCCTATCACAAAAATTATAAAATTGATCACAAAAATAGAACAAAAAGAACCCCTCCAAATATATGTGCCTTTATTAAATATGTAAAGCCACACAGCCTTCAAAACTAGGTAGTAGATGCTTCTTTTGTGAGATTCTTCTGCATAGCCTAGACTTGTTGCAACTTATCAAAATATATGGTTTAGGAGGACAAGTTTCCCTAATAAATCACCCTATGGCAAACAAAGGATTTCTTCACTCCTCCAAAGATGAACATACGACATTGCAAGTTAGGGTCATCTGTCTCACAAATATTCATTGTCGATTCCATGCGCATGGATGCCTCTGAAAGTCTTTGAGTGGCAGATGCTTCTACAGTGCCATCTTGCCCTTCCTTTTCAGAAAGGAATTCATTCCTGAGCTCCCTAACCCAGATTCTAACACTTCCATTCTGCCCACATCACACCATTTACCCTGCAGCTTGGTCCGTGTTTCCAGGCTAATGCGATGTCCTTGGCACTTGGTTCCCAGCTTTTCATTGGTTTTTTGGTATTAGCTTTGGTCAGTATGATGGAGTCTATTTCCAATAATAAAGTTCACTAAAAAGTGGGTGTCAAAAGTCAAAGCATTTCAAATAGTGGGTGATAAACATACATGAAAGTGGTTTATAAAGTAGGAAAGACTTTGGAAACTGTAAATAGCCAAGCTAATATTGGATATTACGGATTTTCTGAATTAATGGATATGGTTACCAGGGCAGAAGTTTTAGTCAGCATGAAAGACGTTGAACCAGAGAGGGACAGGAGGCAGAAAGCCTAGAGAAGAAAGGTTGGAAGCTTCTTCATAAACCTGCCCACCGCGGAAGAGCAGTCTTCTCTAAGGCCTGTCGGGCCAGAGCTTTTTGCTCAGGTCACCTAATCTTGCACCCTCCTCCTCTGGCAGCTTTTCAAATTCCACCCTTTCCAGCCACAAACTGAGAGCATTTGCCTGACCCCTACTCCAGAGGGTAAAACTGTTTATTTGTCAGCATTTCACCTAGGTCCTTGACCCCGCATGAGCTCCAACTGGACCATTCATTCGGTGTTATTCATAGAAACAGTGTCTTCAAAGAATCAAAGCAGGAGTCTTTAAAAGCAGTTTGCAAGTGAAATGTGACTCTCCCAGGCCAGTGGCCATGCACTAGAGACACATGACTGAGCTGGTTTCAGGCTGAGCTGCATGATTTGCTGGCAAGTGCCAGTTCCCAGGGAGCCGCTGCCCCCTTGTGGCTCAGCACTGGCCAGGAATTATTCCGTGACGGGGAGAACACTTGGCAAAAGTCTGTAAAAGATTATTGGAGGGGGCTTCCCTGGTGGCGCAGTGGTTGAGAGTCCGCCTGCCGATGCAGGGGTGCCCCGGTCCGGGAAGACCCCACATGCCGCGGAGGGGCTAGGCCCGTGAGCCATGGCCGCTGAGCCTGCGCGTCCGGAGCCTGTGTCCGCAACGGGAGAGGCCACAGCAGTGAGAGGCCCGCGTACCGCAAGAAAAAAAAAAAAAAAAGATTATTGGTGGGCTCTTTCTGGCCCTTAGATTTGTTGGTTCAAATAAAATTTCCTTTCATCTCATGGCTTTTTAAATTAAAATCTTTCTTCTTTCTTTAAAAAAACCAAATTTTAAAAGGAATATTTTATTACAATTATCAAAGTAGTGTATACTCCTTGAAGAAAAATTTGTGTAAAATTATTTAATTTTGTTAATGTTTTGATGTATTTCTTCCCTGACTTTTTAAATCTTTTTCCATATAAGGAAACCTAATTTTACTTCGGGACAGAAAAAAAGCCACAGAACTATGAAATCTAATTGTATCATAAATGTTATGTAAACATGACCTCTTCTCCACAGTAAGAAAATAGGCTTTTGAATATGATAGAGTACTATGAAACAGAATTGACTTTTTTTCCTACAAAATTTTAAATGTAAAGGATAGCATTTTAGATCATAGAATTTCATAAAGTTTGCTTGTAATTTCAATTCTATGGATTAAGAATACTGTAGTGAATGCAACTATTAGACACATTAAATTAAATATTATCTCATTTTCAAGACAGAAAAATAAAACTCCTTGCTCTAAAGATGGACTGTGGGAGTTATGGTAATTTAGCAGTGTAAATGATCCAGTCACTGACAAATGCTTCAGATGTTGGTCATATTTCTAAATACTGTATAGATATGTTGCTTCCCCCCAACTATGGAGAATGTAGAAACAAAGGCATTATAAGAAGAGCTGAGGGGCTTCCCTGGTGGCACAGTGGTTAAGAATCCGTCTGCCAATGCAGGGGGCACGGGTTCGAGCCCTGGCCCGGGAAGATCCCATATGCGGTGGAGCAACTAAGCCCGTGCACCACAACTATTGAGCCTGCACTCTAGAGCCATCGAGCCACAACTACTGAAGCCCGCGCCTCGAGCCCGTGCCCTGCAACAAGAGAAGCTACTGCAAAGAGAAGCTTGCATACCGCAGCTAGAGAAAGCCCGCGTGCAGCAACAAAGAACCAACGCGGCCAAAAATAAATAAATTAAAAAAAAAAAGGAGCTGAGAGTGAGTCATTTGTGTCTCCAAGTACCTTTCCTTCTATATCTCGTTTGCTGTATGTGTCATCTAGATGTGTATATAACACAATATAAATATGGGTGATGGTGTCAAAGGGAGTCTGTGGACAAGTCCTAGAATGGGCTGGGAGGAAATTGACCATATCTTTAGCTGCTTTATCTGATCCTTTATTTTCTCAAGAGTTCTCAATCTTTTTGATCCGCAGATCATTTTAATTCTACAGGAAAAATGTCCACAGTCCACCTACTTCTTGTGTATCGCTTTTATAAAAACGTATATGAACATTTTATCACTTTCAACATAGAAAAATGAAACTTCCTAAAAAAAAAAAACTTCCTTCTGTAAAGAAAGCCAATGGGAATTATGTAATTTGGTCATTTAAATGACCCAGTTATTGGCGACTGCAAATGGCTATTACTATGCATACATACAAAATAATGCTGTATAAGTTTAAACAATTTTACCAAAAAGTCTATTGAATATTAAGCTATTAATTATAATACCTCAAAGTCTCTTATTGTTATTACACATTTCTACATGTTAACATCCTTGTAATCCATGCCCTATTTTTGGTGCTCTTCTTTTTATTTATTTATATTAATTTATTATTTATTTTTGGCTGCATTGGGTCTTTGTTTCTTCACCCCTTGGAGGGAGGGGGGCTGGGGGGACTACTTTACATTGCGGTTGCGCGGGCTTCTCATTGCGGTGGCTTCTCTTGTTGCAGAGCACGGGCTCTAGGCGCGCAAGCTTCAGTAGTTGTGGCTCCCGGGCTCTAGAGTACAGGCTCAGTAGTTGTGGCTCACGGGCTTAGTTGCTCCACCGCATGTGGGATCTTCCCGGACCAGGGCTTGAACCCGTGTCCCCTGCACTGGCAGGCGGATTCTTAACCACTGCGCCACCAGGGAAGCCCTTATTTATTTATTTATTTATTTTTTCTACCTAATTTGACTTATAATGAGGCCAAAAAATGATACAATGGAGAGTTAACAAGAGAGTGAGGAAATGGGCACTCTTGCTCACGTTCAAGGTCACAAAGCTGGGAAGAGGGCAAAACAAAATCAAAGCCAAAGTCTTATCAGAGTCCCAAACAAAAAGATGTGTTCTCTCTCCACCAGTACTCACTGCCTCCTGGGCTTGGAATCCTGTCTCTTGAGTAGAACCAAGGATGATGTTATTCACCTTCAGATTGTAGGGGAATTAATTAATGTAACCTCCAGTGAGTGTCAATCGATGTCCTTCCTGGTGAACACACTGCTGTAGCCTCTTCTTATCCTCTGAAACTTCACAAAGTAGCTTGAATAAAGCGTTTTCAATGGGCGATGACTGGATTAGACCAATGTCATGTGGATCGTGCAGGGTCTGGCCGTGTGATCCGGTTGTTTTTATTCTCACTCCAACTGCTGGTCCAGCAGCAGAGCCTTCAGCTCGGCACTTTTGTGGTCGCGCTGACTTTCTGAGGCTCAGCTGGCATCACATGCAGATTCCCCAAGTCACGTGCATCTCTGATATTAACCTAAGCTCCAAGCTTCTCTTCTCTCTTCGGGGGAGGCTTCGGAAGTCTGTATGTAAAGCAACTCCTCCCGCAAGACTGGCCAGGGCCGGCTCACTTCCAAGCTTCCAGAGGATGCTCCGCCCCCTCCCTCTGATGGGGAAAGCAGGAGGTCCTTCCCTCCTTTAGAAGGAGGACAATCTCCAAGTTGAACCGAAATACAGTTAAAGGAAAGAAATGTTCATTTTAAAGAACTTTAACATGTAATGGAAACATATGTCTGTTCAATTTTCTTTTAAACCCCGAAGGGTGGTGCTCTTCTTTTTTTAAAAAAAAATTATTTATTTTTGGCTGCGTTGGGTCTTCGTTACTGTGCGTGGGCTTTCTCTAGTTGCGGTGAGCAGGGGCTACTCTTCGTTGTGGTGCGTGGGCTCCTTCTCATTGCTGTGGCTTCTCGTTGCAGAGCACCGGCTCTAGGCATGCACGCGGGCTCAGTAGTTGTGGTGCACAGGCTTAGTTGCTCTGCGGCATGTGGGATCTTCCCGGACCAGGGCTCGAACCCATGTCCCCTGCATTGGCAAGTGGATGCCACCAGGGAAACCCTGGTGCTCTTCTTTTTTTGTTGTTTTTTTTTGCAGTACGCGGGCCTCTCACTGTTGTGGCCTCTCCTGTTGCGGAGCACAGGCTCCGGACGCGCAGGCTCAGCAGCCATGGCTCACAGGCCCAGCCGCTCCGCGGCATGTGGGATCTTCCCAGACCGGGGCACGAACCCGTGTCCCCTGCATCGGCAGGCGGACTCACAGCCACTGCACCACCAGGGAAGCCCCGGTGCTCTTCTTTTTAAATTCATTTTTATTCTTTGAAATATATGAGCTTCAAATCTAGATCAAGATGGTGGAAAATATATATCCCGCATATTTTAGTGGGATTTGCATTTTAGACTACTCTAAGGAGATAATCTGAAGGGTCCAGAGAGATCTGCTTGACCAGCACTGGTGGAGTAGAGTGCTCTACTCTAGGGCATGCGAGGGCAGAGTAAAAGATGGGGCACACACTTCTCGAGATGCATGTATGGTCAGGCCACTCAAGATGGCTCTTCTATTCCTCTGTGCATCCCCTGCTCGACCGGTCCCTGCTTCACTCACAGGACTATCCAATCCTCTTAATTACAGGACTTAATCAGTAACTAATTGTGCGCTTGCCCCTGCGGCAACCGCTGGTTTCCCTGGTAACTGACGAGCCAAACCGACGTCACTTCCCCCTATTAATGGTAGCCTCCTTCTCCCGCCATGTCCCGCCTGCAGTCAGCCGTCCACCGTAGGGTGTCACTCCAGGACCCTTTTGCTTCTGACACGTAAGCTCCCCTGTCTGATAAACGGGATAAACGGTTGATGGCTCTGTCACTGTCTCCCGGGTCTTTATTCAGTCTCGAGGCTGGGCAACTACAAGGGTGCAGGCCTGCGGGGTGCAGCCCAGCAACGCAGCTCATCAGAGCTGAGGATACAGAAAGCCAACCAAGGCCACAAGTAACTGTATCAGGTTCATGGCTCTAATCCTAATCTAATCTAATTCTGTCTTGTGGTTTCTCTTGCCGTCTCAGTTGAGCGTTTCACTCTGATAGAGACTATTAGAAAGAATCCCTCATGCCCCAAGGAATTTTGCAATTGTACTTCCCAACTATCACCTCTGCTATCCTTGCCTGCTCCTAAAGCGGGGGAAGGGGAAATTACAAAACTGAAAGCTAATGCCAAGCCAGTGATTAGCGGTAATTACCAACTTGATGTCTACTGATCAGATCCACAGAGACAATGCCATTTTGGGCAACTCTCAACCCAGTTGCTCCTCGGTTTACTCATCTGTAAATGACATTGGTCCAGTTATACTTCAGTCTGTACTAATTCAAACTCTAGGAATATGTATTTAATACTTGGGCTTCACAGGCAGAAAGTGTTTGGTTTAGCCAAGAAACAACAAGTGTGTCAAAATAACTTTATATTGGCCACCCCAATACCTTAAAAACCCAAATAAAACCAAGTACTGGGCTTCCCTGGTGGCGCAGTGGTTGAGAGTCTGCCTGCCGATGCAGGGGACAAGGGTTCGTGCCCCGGTCCGGGAAAATCCCACATGCCGCGGAGCGGCTGGGCCCGTGAGCCATGGCCGCTGAGCCTGCGCGTCCGGAGCCTGTGCTCCGCAACGGGAGAGGCCACAACAGTGAGAGGCCCGTGTACCACAAAAAAAAAAAACAAAAAAAACCAAGTACTTACTTAAAAATAAATATTGTTGATCGAATATTCCAATAAACTAGGACGTAGATCACTTATGTCAAGGCTCATGGCCTTGGTGCACGTCCTGCACCTGGTGAGGAAGTGGCTGTCCCTGGAGGTTGAATATGAGTGATTTCTTTCTGACTGTTGCAACCTGCTTTACTGCCTGATTTTCAGACTCTCCTGCTGTTCAAAATACTCTTACCTTCCTAAATCTGGCCATAGAATACTGAAGCCAACAGAATGGAACTGACTTAAGGTAGCCAGCCCACAAATAGGTATTAAACACCTACTGTACGTCAAGCTAGGAATATAGTAGAGAAGATGACAGGTAAGTGTTCTAGCCTCATGGAATTTATAGTTTATAGCAGACATCGGGTTTTTAGTTTCCAGAAGTGAGAGTTGTTTGCTTTTCAGAGGAACTTAAGAATGTGATCCTATAGGCTCTGCATGAACAGGGCTACATTTCGTTCATCACTGTAGACCCAGTGCTCGGTACATGATATCCACAAATGTTCATGGCATAATTAAGGGAATAATCAGATATAAACTGGATACTTAACAAAAGACCTAAACCAAGTTTGAGGTACACTCCAAGAATCGTTCAAGATCACCTGGACATTCAGTCCCTTTTTCAGAATAATGAAGGAAAAAATTGCAATTCACTGTTGGCCAAGAGTCAAAACCTTGTTTCCTTTGTGGTGTGTGGGTTGTATATTTGCCTGTTTTCAAGGAAGAAGGGAATTCAGGGAGGTTAGTGGTTTTGTTGTCATTATTTTGTGAAGCCTCCTGGGCTATTTTTTTCTTCCTTTAATCAACAAATATGCACTGTGCTAGGCATTGTCCCAGGCACTGAAGATACCATGATGAGCAGGACTGGCGAGAACTCTGTCCTCTGGGAGCTTCTATTTCAGAACTCTCCATGGACTGGTGGGCTTTTCTTTTCTCCACTTACTTTGGATGACTCTAATGATTACATATCACTTTCATAATGAGAGCATTTTTAAGAGGGTAAAAAAAGAGACTTCTTCAACAAAGGATGGATACAAATCTGAGTTTTCAGTACAACTCTGAGTGAGCATATTTGGGCAGCACTGCTTCCATTGCACAAAAAGAAAAGAAGACCAGGCACTAGTTTACCACAGAGAATATGTAAATAGGCACAACCTTTTCAGAAAGAAATTTTGAAACTTTAAACTTTCTTTAAACTTTGAAACTTTCTTTAAAAAGAAACATTTTAAATTTATTTGTCTTCCAACCAAGTGATTCCAGTCTTACGAATTTATCCTACACATTGCTTGCAAAAATAAAGAAGGATATATGTGAAACATTATTTGTGATGGTGGAAAATGAAAAATAACCTAACTGTCCATCACAGGGGAACTGCATAAATAGATCATTGTATGTCTGTATAATAGAATACAATAACGTTCTTCTTAAAATGAAGTAGTAACATATACACACTAGTATATATAAAATAGATAACCAACAAGGACTTACGTTATAGCACAGGGAACTATACTCAACCAAGAGAATTCTCATAAACAATTCAAATACAGAACAGAGACTGAATAAATTATGACACAATAATATAATGGAACACTATGCAGCTTTTACAAAGAGGAAACTGTACATTAATATGAAAACCTAATATAAGGGAGAAAAGCAAGTTTACAGGATGTATATGTATAGGTGTTTTATAATAATAGAAGGTTGTACAGAAAAGCACAGAAGTATTGATAGTTCAGTGTCATAAAAACAATACTGCAGGGACTTCCTTGGTGGTACAGTGGATAAGACTGTGCTCCCAATGCAGGGGGCCCTGGTTCAATCCCTGGTCAGGGAACTAGATCCCACATGAATGCCACAACTATGAGTTTGCATGCCACAACTAAGGAGCCCTGGAGCTGCAACTAAGGAGCACACGTGCTGCAACTAAGGAGCCTGCCTGCCACAAAGAAGACCCCATGCAACCTAATAAATAAATAAATATTTTAAAAAAACACTGCAACAAAATCCTTATAACACATGTTTACACATTTGAGTTTCTTTTTGAAATACCATTATTATCAGTTTTTTTCCTGAATATAAAAGTCTTCCATGCTCACTGTAGTGGGCAATAATTGTTTTATCACCTCACACACTTAAGAATTGCTTGAATTTATTAGTAGATGAGTTTCTTTTAACAACCCAACTCAAACTGCTACAAGCAAACAAGAAGAAGGAGAGGAGGAGGACGAAGAGGACAAAGCGGAAGAAGAAGGAGAAGAAAAATAAAAAGGAAGGTGTGGGGGGGATCCTGAATGGGCAGCGGGCCAGCTCACAGATTCAAAGGAAAAGTTGACCAACTAAGAATGAGCCATGGCAAGGTAGAAAACAAGGGTGCTCCAGGAACCCTAATGCCTGGAACCAGACTTTTTAAAATTTTATTGAAGTGTACTTGATTTACAGTGTTGTGTTAATTTCTGCTGTACAGCAAAGTTATTCAGTTATACATATATGTATATATATTCTTTTTCATCCTCTTTTCCATTATGGTTTATCACAGGATATTAAATACAGTTCCCTGTGCTATACAGTAGGTCCTTGTTGGTTATCCATCCTATATATAATAATTTGCATCTGCTAATCCCAAACTCCCAATCCTTCCCTCCCCACTTCCCCTTCCCCTTGGCAACCACAAGTCTGTTCTCTATGTCTGAGTCTGTTTCTGTTTCATAGATATATTCATTTGTGTTGTATTTCAGATGCCACATATAAGTGTTATCCTATGGTATTTGTATTTCTCTTTCTGACTTACTTCACTTGATATGATAATCTCTAGGTCCATCCATGTTGCTGCAAATGGCATCATTTCATTCTTTTTTATGGCTGAGTAATATTCCATTCTATATATGTGCCACGTCTTCTTTATCCATTCATCTGTTGATGGACATTTAGGTTGTTTCCATGTCTTGGCTATTGTGAATAGTGCTGCTATGAATATAATGGTGCATGTAACTTTTTGAATTAGAGTTTTGTCTGGTTATATGCCCAGGAGTGGGATTGCTGGATCACATGGCAACTCTATTGTTAGTTTTCTGAGGAACCTCCATACTATTCTCCATAGTGGCTGCACCAATTTACATTCCCACCAACAGTGTAAGAGGATTCCCTTTTTTTCACACCCTCTCCAGCATTTATTATTTGAAGACTTTTTAAATATTTATTTATTATATTATTTATTTTTGGCTGCATTGGGTCTTTGTTGCTGCACGTGGACTTTCCCTAGTTGCGGCGAGTGGGGGCTACTCTTCATTGCAGAGTGTGGGCTTCTCATTGTGGTGGCTTCTCTTGTCGTGGAGCACGGGCTCTAGGTGCGCGGGCTTCAGTAGTTGTGGCACGTGGGCTCAGTAGTTGTGGCTCCCAGGCTCTAGAGCACAGGCTCAGTAGTTGTGGTGTATGGGCTTAGCTGCTCCACATCATGTGGGATCTTCCTGGACCAGGGATCGAACCCATGTCCCCTGCATTGGTAGGTGGATTCTTAACCACTGTGCCACCAGGGAAATCCGTTTGCTGACTGTTTAATGATGGACATTCTGATTGGTGTGAGGTGGTACCTCATTGTAGTTTTGATTTGCGTTTCTCTAATAATTAGCAATGATGAGCATCTTTTCATGTGCCTCTTGGCCATCTGTATGTCTTCTTTGGAGAAAAGTCTATTTAGGATTTCTGCTCATTTTTCGATTGGGTTGTTTGGTTTTTGTTATTGAATTGTATGTGCTGTTTGTACATTTTGGAAATTAAGCCCTTGTTGGTTGCATTATTCGCAAATATTGTCTTCCAGTCCATAGTTTGGCTTTTCATTTTGTTTATGGTTTCCTTTGCTGTGCAAAAGCTTATAAGTTTGATTAGGTCCCATTTGCTTATTTTTGCTTTTATTTCTATTGCCTTGGGAGACTGACCAAAGAAAACATTGATACAATTTATGTCATCGAATATTTTGCCTATGTTCTCTTCTAGGAGTTTTACAGTGTCATGTCTTATATTTAAGTGTTTAATCCATTTTGAGTTTATGTTTGTGTATGGTGTGAGGGTATGTTCTAACTTTATTGATTTACATGTGGCTGTCCAGCTTTCCCAGCACCATTTGCTGAAGAGACCATCTTTTCCCCATCATATATTCTTGCATCCTTTGTCAAAGATTAACTGACCCTAAGTTTGTGGATTTATTTCTGGGATCTCTATTCTGTTCCATTGATCCATATGTCTCTTTTCGTGCTGATACCATGATGTTTTGAGTACTTTAGCTTTGTAGTATTGTCTGAAGCCTAGGAGGGTTATGCCTCCTGCTTTGTTCTTTTTCCTCAGTATTAGTTTGGCAATTCTGAGTCTTTTATGTTGGAACCAGAATGTTGAGCTCCACCAAGACTCTCTGGGTCTCGGGTCTCTGCTCTCCGTGGCATGTTGGCCTCATGCTGTCCTACCGCAGTCTTTCTCTGTAGTGAGGGATCATGGCTTCCAGCAGCTTTCACTGACAAAGACTCTCAATCCCACCACCTAAAAGGAAAAGGGCTCTTCTCTGAGGAAGGACTCTGAATGGTCAGAAACCCACTGCAGACCAACCTGTGACCAGGGTAGGGGGAATTATTACTGGTCATGACTGGTCTAATTTGGACCAGGTGCTCACCCTTCAACCTATCACCAGGGTCAGGGATACAGGATCTTGTAAGAAGGCGGCAGCTCCATTCGGCCAGAAGTCTGGAGTGGAGTGGAGAAGGAGAGTGGGAAGCAGAAACAGTGCTTTTTTGGAGCAGAAGAAGGAAGAGCTGCTGGGCAAAACAGGTGATTAGTGTATGCTACATGAGCATAATTTTATTCTAAATATTTTTAAATTATTTTCATCATGTGTATATATACATATATACATTCAAGTGCCAAGAATGTATTTATAAGGATATTCTCTGAAACAGTTTTATAATCATTAAAAACTGTAAGCAGCCTATAGTTAACATCTACTGATATTTTGTCTTCTTGAATTTTTCCCTCTGGGAACATTGCACCCAAGTGCTCATCTCAGCTGAACCAATCACATATCACCGTACTTCCTGTGACTACAGCAATTGGCCTGAAGGGTGGGTGTGTGATCCAGCATGAACCGATTTGTCTTGGCCCAGAAAAGGGTCATTTTCTTTTCAGGTAGTGAGGCAGTGGGGCTGTGACTCAGGCAGACTTTTTCACCTGGAGCTGTTACAAAAGAGTCATCTCCTGTCAGGTCAGGAAGCTGCTAGGATACGATCTGGAGCGGCCAATTCTGCCTCCCACACAGGGGGTAAAGCTAGTCTATAAAGGAAGCTGTTTATGCTGAAATAAACAGAGATGAGACACGAAGAGACAGGGAGTCCTGATGGGTTAGAGGCCCTGGTCCCAGGCACCCTCTGAGGCTAACGCGCCCCCCCCCCCGTCCCCCCACTCTTCTGCAAATATGACTAAATGGGCCAATTTCCTCCTTACCTAAGGCTAGTTTGAATTGGGATTCTTCCAGTTTCAACCACGAGACTCCTAATATCTGACTACAGATCAATAGAGCTGGGTAACTTATGGCACAATAAAATACTTTTAAGTGTAGCTTTTAAAAAGAGAAGACTACATATATTGACGTAAAAAACAAATATAAGGAGAGAAGCAAGTTTACAGGACAGGGGTGTGTTTCTGTGTGTGATTTTATATACACCACATACTTACGGAGACTGTGTTCCGAAAGGTTAATATTGGTTACCTCTGGAGGCTAGTATGGGAAAGACTTTCAATTTTTAAATATATTTCTGTGGGTTTTTTTAAATAAATTTATTTATTTATTTTTGGCTGCGTTGGGTCTTCGTTGCTGCACGTGGGCTTTCTCTGGTTGAGGCGAGTGGGGGCTATTCTTCATTGCAGTGTGCTGGCTTCTCATTGCGGTGGCTTTTCTTGTTGCGGAGCATGGGCTCTAGACTCACAGGTTTCAATAGCTGTGGCACGCTGGCTTAGCTGCTCCACAGCATGTGGGATCTTCCCAGACCAGGGCTCGAACCCGTGTCCCCTGCATTGGCAGGCGGAGTCTTAACCACTCTACCACCAGGGAAGCCCTCTGTGTACTTTTTTAACTTTCTGAAAATCATACATCACTTTTATAAAACTTTTAAGCCAAAAATAACTACAGGACATAATGTAATTGTGGCACATTTATGTTATACAACTTCCCACTTCATTGCCTCTATTTCTTTTAAGAACAGAGGTCTGGGAATTCAGAGACCAGGCTTCTAGTCCAGACTGTTTTGCATGTATTCTATAACCTTGGACAAGTTGGTTTGCCTCTGCAGGCCTCAGTTTCTTCCTCCCTAAGAGGGGTACTTAAGTAACAGTGCCTATTTCAGTGGTTTCCATGTGCCAAGTGCTGTGCTGAGCAGTTTCCTCACAGCAGCTCCATGGGTTGAGCCTTATCCCCCTTTTCCAGATAAGAAGACAGAAGCTCAAGTAAGTGTTGGAATCAGAATTCAAATTCACGTTTAGCCCACCCCCCAAAGCCATGTTCTGTTCACTACACACTCTCCCAGCCACCTCTTGCCTCACGGTCTCACAGTTTCCTGGCCCTGGAATGAACTTAAACCCAGGACTTGACTCAAAATCCTCTATCTGGAAAACACTATCTTTCTAAATTAACCTTTGGTCACTTTTGTTATTACTATGTCTATTCTTTATGTTGCATCAAACTCTAAGACAGGATGTCTCAACCTCAGCACTACTGACATTTTGGACTGAAAATTTCCTGGTTGTTGGGAGCTGGATGTCTTTGGCAGCATCCCTGGCTTCTACCCGCTATATGTCAGGAGCACCCACCCTTCAAGTTGTGACACCAAAAATGCTTCCAGATATAGTCGCAAATGTCCCCTGGGGGATAATCGCCCAGGCTTGAGAATCAGTGTCCTAAAAAAAGGGAAAAGGCAAATTCCTGCATTAACCCTGAAGGAACACTGTTTTGAAAGGAGTTATGGAATCTTATAAGTATTTTTACCTGCATGATTCTTAGACTCTACCAGCTCAGAGTAAAGTCTCATCTCACATTATTTGCTCTGTGCAGAACACTGTACCAGTTACACATACATTACCTATCCAAGATTTAGGGAAATGGGGAAGGAGAATAAACTTTGCCCTCTAAAAAAATGACTCCACTTCTCCCTTAGTGAAATTCACTTTTGCCTCAGAGGGAAAGAGCCACATGAGGCTGCTGAGTGAGAATGGATATTCAACAGGGAATAGTGGTAATTGAATATGATGCTGATTTTATTCCAGCTAAATAAAGCAGCACATAAGTCATCTGGGCAATAATCTTAACTCAAGGGGCAAAAGCCAAGAAACAAGTATTTTTGTTTGTTTGTTTTAATTATTAGTCACAGTCCATGGCTCTCTTCCATACCTCATCTCAGAAAATGTGGGTTAACGTATTTCACGCAAAGTAACATAGGAAAAGAGAAAAAGGGAAGATGAAATGCATTTAGTGTGCAGTTAAAGGTGGTTTCTCCAATTTCTCTTCTGTGAACTGTTCCATTAGCATGGTCCACTTTGGATTATTTTAATATCATGACCATCTTCCCTGCAAAATGAACAACCATAAAAACACATTTATTACCTACCATATTGAAACTGTCCGCCTCTTTGTATTAAAAAGAGCCATGTCATTATACATTAGATTCTTTCCAGGGTGACACTTAATTAGTCATTTTTAAAGCTAAATCTAGGAAATTATGAGGGCGAAAGCCCAACTCTGCCATTTTTTTCCTAACCCAGTGGCACAAGGAACTATCCCCAAAGAATCACTCTGAGAAGACCTAGTAATTTCCTGAAGACTGAGTTCAGAGAATGGACCCCTGAAATACAAAGCAGCATACCTGGAGGGGGAGTCATGATCACCTGAGCTGGTCAGGTATGTTACATGAAGGGCATCAGGTATAATATCAATACACTTATTATTACTGAGCATTCTAACAGATCTGTTTTCTGACCAGTAGTGCAGGCTGTGTAGGTCGCCTGTACATGCCCTCTGAATTTAATAGAACATTTACTACTCCACAGAGTTTGACTACTACATATATTCTTAATTTTGGGAAACTACCCATCCCTGGATAGTAACATCACTTCATTATTTGGTCTATAATTGATTAATCACTCACCTCGTTCTCTAACCTTGACCTAGAAAATGTACTGAAGGAGTCTGTGTCTTTTTAAATGTCAGTCTTAAAATAGAACTACTTATGTCTCATTTGATTCTTATGTCCAAGAGTCACAACTTCCTAAGTAATAAAAATGCAAGATAAGAACTAAAGAAAACTTGGCTAGTTTATACTGTAAAATTGTTACCTGATTTTCATGCACAGAGTACACTCATTGGGATACGTGGACATGTCGCTTCCACACACGGGGTTAAAGTCCCTGGGACATCCTGGTAATTTATACTGATCGCAGTTTGGCTAGAAAAGGGAAGGGAAGACAGAAATTGGAGAATAACTTGAGACGTTCTCATCACAAAATAGCTGAGGGGAGGACAAAGTCCCAAGTTTCCCTAGATTTCCTAGAAACGGCCTACAGAAAGATTTCTATTTTCCACACACAAAAAAAGTTTTTCTAATGCAAAAATCAGATGCAGTATTGAAGCAATGGGTCAAAACCTGCTATGTAAGAAAAGGACCTCAGAGGAAGGTTCTGTCTGGCTGATTTTTAAATGAAAGTCCAAGACATGTCACCAAACCTACTTTACTATCCTCCAGCTTCATAATTTGCTCTTCACTACCACCTCCATGAGAATGTCCTGTTACATTCCACGTAGTCCCTGGGCATAATGCCCAGACACACTTGGGAATCCTGTCTGGACTTTTAAGATACTGGCATTTAAGCAACAGCATTAAAGAAAGCAGTACGTTCAGAATCAGATCTCAGGGGTGGTTATAGGTTTAATTGTGTCCACCCAGAAAGATAGGTTAAAGTCCTAACCCCCAGTACCTCAGAATGTGACCATATATGGAAATAGGGTCTTTATATAGGTAATCAACTTAAGGTGAGTAGAATTGGCCTTAATCCAGTATGACTGGTGTCCCTATAAAAAGGGAAAATTTGGACAGAGTCACACACAGAGGGAAGATTGTGTGAAGACATGGAGAGAATGTCATTTACAAGCCAAGGAATGCCTGAGGCTACCAGATACTAGGCGAGAGGAAGAGAACTTCCTCTCTCGGAAGGAAGCAACCCTGCCAACACCTTGAGTTTGGACTTCTAGCCTTGAGAACTGTGAGACAATCCATTTCTGTTGTGTAAGATACTCAGTTTGTGGCTTTATTATGGCAGCCCTAAGAAACCGATATGGGGTCATGGAACTCAACCCTCAGATTTCATGGAATTGAGGCCAGATAGGTAACATGTCTTGTGCACAGCCACTAGTCTCTAGCAGGGCCAGGACTAGAAATGGTCACAATGGTCACACCATGGTGTGCAGAGTCCCACTTTAATAACAGGTTAAATATATGGCCTGCTGTATTTCTGTTTTGTGTGTGCGTGTATGTTTTAGTAAATAGTGATTACCTTTCCTCACTTCAGAGTAAGTCACACTGTTTAGCACTCTTAATAAATGAATTACACACTTCTACTGACATTATCTGGATTTATAAGGTGCTAAGCAGGGCTGGCCTTGGGCCAAACTTTGAAGTAAAGAAATTTTTTGACTCTTTCCATCCTCCGTTCAGCCCTCTATCTCCATTTTGGAGCCTGATGTGTTTCTTGCAGCTCCAGGCTCACTAAGATGATGCCTTCCAGGGCTTCCACAGGAGAGTAGATGCCCTCTTATCCAATGAGATTGGGACAAGTGGTTCTTGGTCATTTAACTGGAAAAGTCAATTAAAGCACATAAACAGTAACAAAAAATATAACATACCCTAAATATTTTATCTTAAAACATATAAATGAAAATAAAATTGCCACTCTTTTGATGTAAGGCAAAGACAGGGCACATGGCCAGCTGTAATGCTACCTACACTAAGATAACCTCCCTTGCAGCTAGGTATGACCACATGATCAAGGTCAGGCTGATGGGATACCAGTGGAATTGTGTAGTAGTGTCTGGGAACCTCCTTTAAAAGAAAGTTGGTACCTGTCCTCTGCTTCTGCCAACTTTTATTCTCCTTTGTCCATTCCTCCGTCCTGCTCCTGGGTGCATGGAGCTCTACTTTTTATCTTACAGACCAGGAAGACAAAAGCCACATCCTAAGATGGCAGCTCCGTGAGCTGTTATTTTGAGTCGTTGTTTCTTGCAGCTGAATCTAATCCTACCTGACACAAGACATAAGACTTTTCCTATGAATGTTTCAACTAGAGTTTTGTGTACTAAGACTGCAAAAATCATACCCACAATAAATCACCTATGATTTCTTGTTTTGATTTCTTTAAAATGGAATTTCTCAACCCCATTCATATTTTGGACCAGATAATTCTTTGCTGTGTGAGGCTGTGCGCTGTAGGATATTTAGTAGCATCTCTGTTCTCTATCCACTAGATGCCAGTGACAACTCCCTGGTCATGACAATCAAAATGTCTGCTGGGGGGTAAAACTGCCCCTTTTTAAATATGGTGAGACTTTATAGACACTGGCACAGCAAGGCAATATACAATTTTAAAAATTAATTCCCCAATTATTTTCAGTTGTTTTACCTACACCTAATTCAATTTTTTAGCATTTTGTCTTTCAGCAAGTCTTTCAAAATCATTTGACTCATTTCTCATATAAACAGCTTTATTTCTCTACACTCATGTTTATGCTGTCTTTACACTTTTAATTAAAATAGGACTGGCAACTGGCATAATAGGCTTGTGAACACACACACCTGAGTCTTGGTCAGCACATAACACCACTGATGGAAAATAAGCTTTACTGGAATACAGGAGAGTAGTTAAGCAAGAAGGTAACCTGTCTATAACCAGTGAGTAATCGATCTGCTGTGGGAATCGTTCAGAGAGAAAGGAGAGGGTCATATGTGAGTCTGCTTAAATGCAGGATGCCTGATTGAGTTTCTACTGTTATTATCCCCCATTTTCTGAAAGAAAATGAAACCCAAGAAAACTGAGTCATCTGAGCAAAAGTAATATTGGGCACCCATTAAGTGCTGAAGACTGGGTATCAAATAACAAATAAGACATCATCCATGACCACAGGAGTATACCGCCTACTAGGGGAAGACAGGCTATTACAATTCAGTGCTATGATGGGCTAGTGAAGAGCACCAATCTGGAGTCAGAATGCCTGGGTTGGACCCATAGTTGCACCATTTCCATGTGACCTTGCTAGGGGATAATAATGGTACCTACTTCATAGTGCTGTGAAAAGTTAAATGAGGGAATTCCCTGGTTGTCCAGTGGTTAGGACTCCACACTTCCAGTTCCAAGGGCCTGGGTTCAATCCCTGGTTGGGGAACTAAGATCCCACAAGCCTTGCTGCGTGGCCAAAAAAAAAAAAAATTAAATGACTTATTCTATATAAAGAATTTAGAACAGTGCTTGGCACATAGTAAATGGTATCTAAACATTTAGTGTTGAAGAAAATCAGAATGTCACCCCCAAAATATGGCTCTATGACATAAAAATTACTTTGAGCTAAAGGCAGTTAATATGCAGCTCTCTCTCTCTTCCCCTTTTCTGCCTAAAGGCAGGATATAAATTCTCCTTTAGTGGAGATGACTCTGGACTCTTATCAGCCCAGAAATGGCACCTGAGGAATCTTCAAACAAACCTTACTTCATTAGTTCCCTCCCACTATTTTTCTTCCCACTGTTTGCCACCCTTGGAAGCCTAAAACCATTTTCCTTTGTCCTGTCATTTATCTACAAACTTATTGCTCTCTGGTAAAGATGCTATATAAGGCAGATTTCAAAGCCACCTCTTTGAATTACTCATCTCTGAGTGCTCCCATGTGTATGCACAATGCACTTGTTAATAAACGTTTGTTTATTTTTCTCTTGTTAACCTGTCCTTTGTTATAGGGGCCCCAGCTGAGAACTTAGAAGGGTAGAGGAAAGATTTTTTTCCTCCCTACACTAGCATGGTGATGATGATGATGCAGTATAGTTTGAATGGAAGCATGGAGAAAGTGCATTTATATCTGCTTTGGAGGAAAAAAAACAGAGTGGGAAGATTTCCTGGAAAAGGTCTACACTGAATTGAATACTCAAAGTTACCTAACCCACGGAGGTCAATATCCCCATATGTAAAATAATAATATCTATCTATCTTACAAGGTCATTGTGAGAATTAAGAGACTGCATATACAAATGGACAGTGTCAGACCACATATTAAAATAGAACTCTGACCCATAACCTGTAGCAACTTGCCTAGGAAACCAACCCATTACTTAGAATAACCAACCCAAGAAGCCAACCTGCTATAAATTAGACTCGTCAGAAGTCAGATGGTTATCTCTAGTGACAGTCCAATAAGCCAAAGAGTAAGCTCTGTAACGATTGGCCAAAATGGCCAGGCCTTGATTAATAACTGATAGTTTCCCTAAATTTTTGTTCCTGCTTCCAACTTAGGACCAATCAGAGAAAGCCAATATGCCCTCCTAACCAATCACATAGGATTCCTGCCTTTAGTTACCCACCTACAGCCTCCCCATGCCAACAGCCTTGATCAGGGCACACCTGATGCCTTCCCTTTTTCCCACTTGAAAGCTTTCCCACTCCTCTGCCTTTGAGTCTCTGCCAAAATGCAGGTGATGTGCCTGATTCACTTGCTTCAACAAGCTCTGAATAACTAGCTTTTGCTTCTTCTCATTTGCTCGACCTTCGCTTGCTTACACAGAATTTAATTTGATAATATACATAAAATGTCTAGTACAAGGTGTAACTATTAGGGAAACAAAGCCCTGAGGCCTTCAAGGCCTGAGCTATTGTCAACCAAATTTTACATCGTGATCCGTCAAAAAGCCTGCCTGAGAATCTGGTTTCTAAAGAAGCAGTCCACTGTTTTGAAAGTGGCAGGTCAGACCTGAAAACCAGCCCCCAACCCAAACTCTTGAGGGCTTCGCTGTATCAGTAGAAACAATACAAGTGGTTTCCTACTTACTGTTCTGTATTCTGAAGGGTGAGCAAACTGAGTGTTCAAAGAGGCTGCAAGAAGGAAACAGACACTTTAAAGCATGGGGTTAATAAAGGTCAATTCTTGTTCATAAGGGTTTTTTAAAATTCACCTTGTGATTTATACGGGCCATGTGTCTCCCTTTCCCTCCGATGCCTAGCTTCTTTGAACCCCCCCTAAGAAGTATGTTCAGCTGTGTTCTGGCACCTCTCCTAGCAGGCACACAGAGAACATTTGGTACCGGTTCCGTAACTGACCACGCTAATAGAATTGCTTGAGAAACTTTGGAGCTACCGAATAAAAGTTAGAGAAGAAACTCAATAATTCACGATGTTCTTTTCCTCTGTGGCTCAAGGTAATAAATGCAAAATTTGACATTAGGTGTTACCACTTTAACTCCATTTTTTTTGTTTTCTGGTATGCGGGCCTCTCACTGTTGTGGCCTCTCTCATTGCGGAGCACAGGCTCCGGACGTGCAGGCTCAGCGGCCATGGCTCACGGGCCCAGCCGCTCTGCGACATGTGGGATCTTCCCGGACCAGGGCACGAACCCGTGTCCCCTGCATCGGCAGGCGGACTCTCAACCACTGCGCCACCAGGGAAGCCCTTAACTACATTTTAAATGGGCATCATGTCTGGCTGGACTAAGTAAGGCCCCTTTCTCATGAGCCCCAGAGTGCCCGGCGCCCTTGGCGTTCACAATTCCTGATTCCTGTACATCTCCCGCTGAGGCTCTGTAGGGCCCCTGGTACATAAAAACCCAACTCCCGATCTTGGGCTCCAGGAAATCTGCTTTAAAAGAGAAAGAGCAGACAGCAGGGTCACTAAGAAGATGCTGGGACTAAAGAGGGTTGCTGGCTTCACAACGCCAGCCCCGCACACCCCCAAGTTCGTGTCCCTAGGCAACCGCGGGGCGGGCCTGGAACCGCCAGTAACGGCTGCGCGGAGGGACGCCAAGGCCGCCCGGACCCGGGCAGGGGCAGTTGCCAGCGAGACCCCCTCTCGGTAACTCCTCGGCCGGTCCTCCGCGGAGCAGGCCCACAGGTGAGCGTTACCTGCCGAGTCCCAGCAGACCAGGAGCAACAGCCCCAAGCGCAGTGCCTCGAGCGCCATCCTCCCTCCGCGGCCCGCGGTCGGGTCCCTGCGCTCCAGCGCCCGTGCCCTCGGGTCAGACACGCGACAGGGTGGGGTGAAGGAGAGGCGGGTAAGAGGAGGAAGAACAGAGCAGGTAGGAGGAGGGGGGAGGGGAAGGCAGAGGAGGGGTGGTGGCTAGCCCCCCATCTCCTCACCCCGCTGAGGGTGAGAGTAAGCAGTTAGAGGGCCACCTCTCCCTGCAGCAAACCAGAACCTTGTAAGAGCCCTGGATAAGCTTGTGGGCTCTCAGTCAACCTCAGTTTCTTCAGCATCTGCTCTGTACCAAGCAGTGTTTGTGGCTGAACTTAAAGCGTCCCTGCTGTCTGGAAGCTTTCCAGTGTAGGTGTTGGGGGAGAGGTAACAGAGGGAACTCCAAAACAAGTGAATACAATAATTTCGAAAATTAAGTGCTAGAGAGTTGAGAGTGGGGAGAAGACTTTCCATTGGGAGGTCAGGAAAGGCCTTTCAGAGGTAGTTGAGCTGAAAGCTGAAGGATGAGAAAGAAGCCTGGTGAAGACCCTGGGGACAAGTATTCCAGGCTCAAGGAAAAGCGAGTGTGGAAAACTAGAGGCAGGAACCAACTCAGTGTGTTCAGCTGGAGCCCTAGGTGAGGGAGGGGGAACGGGGAGGGAGATGGAACCACAAGGTCATGAACATGTGTGGTCATGTAGGCCATGATAAGGGGTTTGGATTTGTTCCTGTTGCAGTGGGAAGCCAGTGGAGGCTTTTAAGCAGGGGCATGGCCCTGATACTTACGTCTTAAGAGATTGGATGAAGAATGGAGGAGATAGGTAAGAGTGGAGGTGGGGTGGGGGAGAAATTCGGTGGCTTTTACAGTAATCCAGGCAAGGGATGGTGGCAGCTTGAACTGGTGGCTAACAGGGAACTGGTGAGATGTGGTCAGATTCAGGATGTCTTTTGGAGGCAGAACCAATTGGAGTGAAGAGAAGAATCAAGGATGCTTCCTGGGATTTTGTCCTGAACAGATGGGTGTGTGGTGATGCCATTTCTGATGATGAAGAACGTTTGGAGAGGGTGCCTATTAGACCTCCAAGTGGACATGTAGACAAGGCAGTTGGAATTACAAATTTGGAGCTAGAGATATAAATGCAGAAGTCATCAGCATATCAATGGTATGCTGACCCAAAGCCCAGGGGAAGAGTACCGCGTGGGTCAGAGGTCAGAGCCCTGGGGCACTACTATGTGCAGAACTCTGACAGATATGGAGAACAAGGAACAAGCCAGTGAAGGAGGAAGAAAACCAAACTAGAGTCTGGGGTTGCTGAACTGTGGAGCAGCAGTGCAACCATGTGAGCTGCCGCTGCAAGGTTGGGAATTAGGAGGACTGAGCATCATCATGAGCTTTGGCGAGATTGTAGTCACTGACGACCCTGATAAGATCTTTTTAAGAGAAGTGATGGGTTCCAGAGCCCAAATGGCCTGGTTGAAGGGATGAGGTGAGAAAGTGGTGACAGAGAGTGTAGACAGTCCTTGTGAATTTTGCTATGAAAGGGGAGCCAGAGGTGGGCAGTGAGTAGCCTATGAAACTTCCGAGTCTTCTGGGGATCATGTCAAAAACCCTCAAGTATCTTCCCACCTCCGTTGTCTTAGGAGGAAACCAAAGTTCTTACTATAGCCGCCAAGGCCTCTGCTGGTCTCTTACTGCTCTCCCCTGACTCACTCTTCCCCAGCCCCACCCTGTTCCCACCCTAGTGCCTTTGCACTTGCCTTTCCCTCTGCTTACATATCTATGGAGCTCCCTCCTTCCCTTCCTTCTGTTGCAGCTCACATGTCCCCATATCATAAGTGCCTTCCCTGACCATTCTATAAAACCATAGTGCCCCACCTTTCTATTCTCCTTAGCCTGCCTTATTTTCCCTCCCCCATAGGGTTTATCTCAACTTGACTTTAAAAAAAATTTTATTTATGACATCCTCATGTCAGTTCCTAAAGGGGAGTGATTCTTTTTTGGTTCATGGCATATTTCCAGCACCTAGAAGAGTACTGCTCAACAAATATTTGTTAAATGAATAAATGGATTCCTACCGAGTCGGGACCTTAGCTTACCTAAAAGTATGGTCCACAGAAAAAAAAAAAACAACAAACCACCAGCATGCATAAACAAAATGGCTCTTTGGTTAAGAAGGAATTAAACCTTGATTTCTGGTTTTGCATGCATTCATTTCTTAGTATAACATGGCTATAAAGAGTTTTGCAGTCAGATACTTGCTCTGCAAGTTACTTTACAAGCTCTTAATCTCAGAGCTTCCACTTTTGCCTTCCCCCTACAAAGTGGGTATTATAATAATAGAATCTTGGGAGTATTAAATGAGAACATGTACATAAAGAACTTAGGACACAGTGGACTCAATAAATTTTTGTCTCTTGCCATCTTCTCCATGATGGCATCTGTAACAAAGACAGTTATTCAGTTTGTAAGTGATTATGCACCTGCCCTGAACTCACATAACATTGGCCACTGTGTTGTTACAGAGCTGGACATCACGAGCCTATAGGCAGTGACATTTTCTATTTCTCTTACTTCTCTAACCTAGTGACTAGCACTGTGCCTGACACAAGCTCAAAAAATATTTGGTGAATAAGTAAATCTTTGAAATATTAAACTGACATCACAACGGGAAAGTAGACCAAAAAGAGGAAGACATAGGACCCAGGAAACAGGAATTCCAACCCAAGAGAGAAGCAAAGGAATTAGTAGGCAGCAGTATAGCAGTCCTAGAGTTCAGCCAATCCAGAATGGAACAAGCAAGAGGCCCCTGGAGGCAGGTTCTAGAGGAGGAAGTAGATAGAATAAGAAATGCGTCTTACAGTAATTGAGATGAGATTGACATCAAAGGGGTAAAGTTTAGGGATTGATGTGCAACAAGTACATAGAAAACTAAGCAAATAAAAAAGACAGTAATTGGCTTCAGGAAAAACAAAGTTGTTCAAAGTTGTTCAGTCATTGATTTATCCAAAAGTATGATTCACTATTTTGGGAGAATGGGAGGCGAAGAAGTGTGTATGTGGGTAATGCGAGTGATGGGAGGTATGACAGAGTTACGTCTTTCATGGTAAAAATCAAGGGATGAAATCTAAACCTGAAAAACCAAGAAGAAGCATTATATACATATTATTTAGAGATGGGAAGTTAACTGCTCAAATAATTAGTTAAAAGAGTACAAATTGGAGGGGCTTCCCTGGTGGCACAGTGGTTGAGAGTCCGCCTGCTGATGCAGGGGACGCGGGTTCGTGCCCCGGTCCAGGAGGATCCCACATGTGGCGGAGTGGCTGGGCCCGTGAGCCATGGCCGCTGAGCCTGCGCGTCCGGGGCCTGTGCTCCGCAACAGGAGAGGCCACGGCAGTGAGAGGCCCGCATACCGCAAAAAAAAAAAAAAAAAAAAAAAGAGTACAAATTGGATTCTTCCAGGAATTGGAAAATGAGGCAGGAGGGATGGAGTACAAGCAGCCCACTGCTACTTTCTTAACAAACAGTGCATGTGTCATGAGCTGAACTGGGTCTCTGCCCCAAAGTTACATTGAAGTCCTAACACCAAGTACCTCAGAATGTGACCATATTTGGGGATTTAATTAAGTTAAAATGGGGTCATTAGAGTGGACCCTAATCCAATATGACTGGTGCCCTTATAAAAAGATATTAGGACACAGACAACACAGAAGGATGAGCATGTGAGGACACAGAGAGAAGATGGCCATCTGAAAGACAAGGACGGAGGCATCGGAAGGAAACAAACCTTGATCTTTGACATCTAGCCTCCAGAACTGTAAGATAATACATTTTTGTTGTTTAAGCTACCTGGTCTGTGATATTTTGCTAGGACAGCCCTAGCAAACTAATACAACATGTACAGTGTTTAAAAAATTAAAAGTATCATTTTGTATTACAAGAATAATATTTTAAGAAATTAGCAAAAAAAAGAAAGGTTATTCTGAGACTCATTCATCAATGACCTCTAAAAGTAACTAGTATAGTATGAGAACATTTATTTACTGATTATTTTTTTTCCCTTGAGAAACTCCCTTTGACATATTGACTGATTCTACAATACATACAAATTTTTGTGGCTATTCAGCAAACCTTAATGAGAGGTTTAGAGATGAGAAATAATTTGCCCAAAGAGGTACAACAAGTTAGTACATTGGCAGATCTGTTTCTTTTCTGCCTCCTATATCTGTGTGTCAGTGTTGATCTGTGACATACTCCCTGGTTCAGTCCAGGTCTAGTCTGGAAAATACAGTCTACATCAAACAAAAAGATTCCTAAGCCCAAGCAGGTAGTTCACTCATTTGAAATAACATATGCCCTTCATCCACATTTCCGCATAATCACAGAAGTGGGACTAGGCCAAGTAAGTAACTCTATGAAAACTATCCTGTATTTCCTCCCTCAGCTCTTTGTTTAGTTGGGCTCAGCTCTATTTTGTGATGTCTACTGCCATCTAGTGGAAATGAATTGACATTTTAACTAGTGCCTCATTTTTAGGGTACTTTAGTTTTCGAAGAGCTCTCTTTTTATCTTCACAATAACCTATGAAGTAGACATTGTTATTCCATTTTGCTTTAACTTTTTAGAAACACTTAATATTATTGAGCTTATTGTGCTTCAGACACTACACATGAATGATCTTATTTACTCCCCGTATCAATTTTTTTTTAATTTATTTATTTTAGGTTGCATTGGGTCTTCCTTGCTGTGCGCAGGCTTTCTTTAGTTGCAGCGAGCGGGGGCTACTCTTCGTTGTGGTGTGCGGGCTTCTCATTGCAGTGGCTTCTCTTGTTGCGGAGCACAGGCTCTAGGTGTGCGAGCTTCAGTAGTTGTGGCACGCGGGCTCAGTTGTTGTGGCTCACAGGCTCTAGAGCGCAGGCTCAGTAGTTGTGGCGCAAGGGATTAGTTGCTCTGTGGCATGTGGGATCTTCCCGGACCAGGGCTCGGACCCGTGTCCCCTGCATTGGCAGGTGGATTCTTAACCACTGCGCCACCAGGGAACCCACCCCCCTTATCAATTTTGTGTGATCTGTGCATATTGCCTATGTTGTTATCCCATTTACAGATGAGCAATCTAAGGCTTAGAGAATTTAAGCCTTAGATTTAAACCTCAGTAGGAATCAGGATTCAAACCCAGGAGAGGCACACATCACTAATACAAACCTTCTCCCCCTCCTTCTCCTTCTCCTCTTCCCTTTCCTCCTCCTCCATTTTCTTCTCCTCTCTCCTTCCCCTTCTTCATCTTCATCTTCATTATTGCAAACATTGTGATTATGTGCCAGGCATTTTCCTAAGTCCTGTACAGGTATTATATAACTTAATCCTCACAACAACTCTTATGAATTAAGTATAATTATTATTCCCATTTCATAGATGAGGAAATCAAGGCACAGAGCAGTTAAGCAAGTTAACTGAGGTCACCAGCTAGTGAAAGCGTAGCCAGAATTGGAACCCAGAGAATTTTGGGTTTTATTTTTATTTATTTATTTATTTATTTTTGGCCACGCCGGCACAGCTTGTGAGATCTTAGTTCCCCGACCAGGGATTTAACCTGGGCTCTGGCAGTGAAAGTACCAAGTCCTAACCACTGGACCACCAGGGAATTCCCTGTTTTAATATTTTGTTTTCTAGCTTTATTGAGCTATCACTGACATATAACATTGTGCAAGTTTAAGTATACAGTGTGATGATTTGATACACATAATATATGTGAAATGATTACCACAAAATAGTTAACACATCCATCACCTCACATAATCACAAATTGCGTGTGTGTGTGTGAGATGAGAACATTTAAAATCTATAATCTCAGCAATTTTCAAGTATATGATACAGTATTGTTAATCGTAGTCACCATGCTGTACGTTAGATCCCCAGAGCTTTCTCATCTTATAACTGGAAGTTTGTACCCTTTGACCAACATCTCCCCATTTCCCCACCCATACAGCCCCTGGCAACCACCATTCTTATTCTCTATTTCTGTGAGTTTGGGTTTCTTTTATATTCCATGTGTAAGTGAGGTCATACGGTGTTTGTCTTTCTCTGTCTGAATTGTTTCACTCACAACACCACAGGGCCCTCAGGGGAACCCCAGGGAGCATTATATTATTCCAGACCCCATGCTCTCAACAGTAAGCAGTTTCAGAAATAAAGTTAATTTGTCTCCTCATTACAAAATTAATACATATTTAGAAAACCAGAAAGAAAAAAATCACTCAAAATTCTGTCTCCCGGGACTTCCCTGGTGGTCCAATGGTTGAGACTCTGTGCTCGTTCCCAATGCAGGGGGCCCGGGTTCGATCCCTGGTCAGGGAACTAGATCCCACATGCGTGCTGCAACAAAGATCCCGCATGCCGCAACTAAGACCCGGCACAGTCAAATAAACAAATATTTAAAAAATAGGGCTTCTCTTGGTGGCGCAGTGGTTGAGAGTCCACCTGCCGATGCAGGGGACACGGGTTCGTGCCCCAGTCTGGGAAGATCCCATGTGCCGCAGAGCGGCTGGGCCCGTGAGCCATGGCCGCTAAGCCTGCACGTCTGGAGCCTGTGCTCCGCAACGGGAGAGGCCACAACAGTGAGAGGCCCACGTACCGCAAAAAATAAATAAATTAATTAATTAATTAAATAAAAAATTCTGTCTCCCAAACACAATCAAAATTAATATTTGGTGTCTTACTCCTAGCCATAATTCTAAGCTACTTTGATTTTAATATAGCTGTGATGGTACTATAAAAACCATTTTGGGCTGTTTCTTTTATTTAACGTTTTAACTTAGGCATTTCCAATATCCCCAAACTCTTCATAATTGTTACTGTGAATAGGTCCTTTATTAAGATTATAACTTGTGTAATGCCTTCTATGGGTCAGGTACTGGTGTAAGGAATTTCTATGTATTTATTCCTTTAATCTTCACAACAAACCCCTTAAGATAGTATTTTTAGCCCTATGTAGATGGGGAAACTGAGACACAGCTGGTAAGTGACGCAGCTTGGATATGAACCTCCACAGTCTATGCCATCATCTAACTGAGGAAGCAAGGATTTAAATTGTTTATATTTCGAATCAGTTACTAAAAAGCACATGGAGAAGCACTAACAGTTTTACCATTAAATTGTAAGAAACATTTATGCAAAAAATAATAATGATGGTGATTAATGTGTCGCTTATTAAAGAGGCAAAATTTGCATATAATTAGATAAAGCCCAGAAAATAGAGGAGAGTATTAATAGTCACCATTTATCAAGTAATAGCGATGTACTTTTACATATGTTATCCCTAATCTTCACTGTGACCCTGTGAAATAGTTAATATTATTTCCTGTTCATATGATGAGGAAAGGAAACCAGAGAGGAGTAATTTGCTCAAAATCACAAAGCTAATACGTGCTGAAGCTGGGTTCACTCACAGATTTTTTTACTTTAACCTTAAGTTCCCATCTGCAAGCTAAACTCTAGAGCTGCATTTTCTAATACTGTAGGAATTAGCCATGTGGCTGTTGAACACTTGAAATGTGGCTGGTGTGAAGTGAGAAGTGGTGTAAGGTTAAAATACACACTGAATTTAAAAAACTTAACAGAAAAAGGAGTGTAAAATATTTCAATGATTTTATATGGATTACACGTTGAAATTATAACCGTTTGTATTTATTGAGTTCAATAAACTATGATGACAATTAATTTCACATGTTTCTTTTCATTTTTAAATGTGGCTGCTAGAAATTTCAGATTACACACGTGGCACACATATTGCTATTGCTTAGTGCTGCCATAGACCAGCACCTCTTAAACTTTAATGTGCAGATGAATCACTTGGGGATCTGAATTAAAATACAGATTCTGGGCTTCCCTGGTGGCGCAGTGGTTAAGAATCCACCTGCCAATGCAGGGGACACGGGTTCGAGCCCTGGTCCGAGAAGATCCCACATGCCGCGGAGCATCTAAGCCCCTGTGCCACAACTACTGTAGCCCGCATGTCTAGAGCCCATGCTCTGCAGCAAGAGAAGCCCGCGCATGGCAATGAAGCGTAGCCCGGGCTCACTGCAACTAGAAAAAGCCCGTGTGCAGCAACTGAAGACCCAAAGCAGCCAAAAAAATAAAAAACAATAAATCAATAAATTAAAAAATAAATAAAATAAAATACAGATTCTGATGCAGGAAGTCCAGGGTAGGACCTAAGATTCTGCGTTTCTAACGCACTCTCAATGAAACCAATGCTGCTTGTCCAGGTGGAACACGTTGAGGAGCAAGGCTCTAGATGGGAGGGAGGCGGGGGAGATCAGCATTAGAACCCTTAGCAACACCTGTGTTTGGGGGACTAAAGGGAGGCTCCGACGCGGGGAAGGGGAGAGGTGGCCTGAGAAGGTCCTTGCAGAGCCAGGACGGTGTGTTGTTGGGGAGGCCAGGGTGGCAGCATGTCAAGGCGAAATAATCAACAGCAACGCCTGTGCAGAGACTAATCGGGGCCTTGCTGGTTTGTCGACGAAGAGGCCACTGATGAATGCAGCGAGGACAGTTTCCGTGAGTAATGAAAACGGGAAGCAGATGTCAGAATGTTGGGAAATAGGACAAGTGGACCTGGTCGCTCTCTTTTTTCCTAGAACGACAGGGAAAAAACAGTAGCTAAGGCTGATGTCAGGGGCAAGTGAGAGAAAGTGGGATGAGGAGTGTAATGGATTATGGGGACACTTGCTTGGTTTGATTTTGCAGGGGGGAGACCTGAGTCTATGACTTATGCAGAAAGGGAAGGGTGTGAGGGAGAAGTTGGCCCAGAGAACATGGGCAACTTCTCTCCTAAGTAAAGGAATGGCCTCTCTGAATGTCAGCTGTGAGGCCATGCCAGGAATAAATATGACACAGCCTCTAGCTTCGAGGATCTCACAGTCTCGAGTACTAAGAGACCTGTGTGCCCCTTCTGTGAAGCCCTGAGAAGGCAGTAAAGCTGGCATGGATTAGTGATGAGCTATGTTTTCTAAATGAAGCCCAATTCAAAAAAAAATATGGTCCCCAATTTTCCTCACAGTTACATTTAAGCATTCTATATTTCTTGTATGGTCAGGCCACCCAAGATGGCTGTTCTCTTGCTCTCTGTACATCCCCTGCTGACCAGTACCTGCTTCACCTATACCCTACTCACCTGACCGACCTTCATAGGGTCTTGCCGGGGCCCCAGCTGGTGATTGTTCTTATCAAAGGGGCAGTGAGGGGTGGGCCTCTCTGCTGGTTTCCCTGCTGATGAGCCAGCCTGACTTAATTCCCCCTAAAACTGGTAACCTCCCTTCCCCCTCCCCACGCAGTCTGTCACCACGTCCTGCCCGCCGTAGGACACACAAGGTGGGGGGGGGGGGTCACTCCAGGACCTTGCTTCAGATGCATAAGCTCCCCCCATCCATTAAATCATTGATGTCTGTCGC
This sequence comes from Tursiops truncatus, assembly GCF_011762595.2. Taxonomy (NCBI): domain Eukaryota; kingdom Metazoa; phylum Chordata; class Mammalia; order Artiodactyla; family Delphinidae; genus Tursiops; species Tursiops truncatus. Next base: position 75,792,955 of record NC_047038.1, read on the forward strand.
TGACTCCGGGCTTTTTCTTTGGTCTAGAAGCTGGGCAAGTACAGGCCTTGTAGACCTGAGGGGTACAGCCCAACATTCTCCATCACATCAAAATGAAGGGTTTTATGTTTTAGGCTAAAATTTCACAAACAACTTCACTAGTAACACCCACTGCAGTGACCTTGGTGACAATGAAACTGTGCACCTCAGATTGGGACTTGAACCCATGTGGCCGGTACTCGAACCCAGCCAAAACCCACGGTCTTCCAAGTGAGATCACACACCTGTTTTCAGGACTTAATGAAGCTCAGATTCCTGATGTCTCATCACAGAAAGAATTCAGTGAAAGACAAAGTGATAGGTAAGAGGTGGATTTATTTAGAGAGAAACACACTCCACAGATGGAGTGTGGGCCATCTCAGAAGGTGAGAAAGGCATGGGGAGAAACACACTCCATAGACAGATGTGAGCCATCTCAGAAGGTGAGAAAAATACCAGGGTATGGGGTTGTCAGTTTTTAGAGGGGTGGGTAATTTCATAGGCTAATGAGTGGGAGGAGTATTCCAGCTATTTCGGGAAGGGGTGGGGATTTCCAGGAATTGGGCCACCGCCCACTTTTTGATCCTTATGGTCGGTCTTGGAACTGTCATGGCGCCTGTGGTGTGTCATTTAGCTTGCTGATGTGTTACAGTGAACATATACTGAGGCTCAAGGCCTATTGGAAGTCAACTTGTCCGCCATCTTGGACCTATTTGGTTCTAATCAGTTTGTCTTGTCCTCCCGCTATGTCATTCTTTCAAAGGTTGTGCCCTGCCCCCTTCCCTCCTGTTTCAACAACACCAAGTCTTTGAAGAAATGTTGAGTGAGGTGACACCACGTGGGGTTGGTGAGGTTATGACATAGAGGCAGGGAAGAGATTTGGCGTCAGGATACCGTCACAGACCAGGAACGACCAAAAACCTCTGGCCCCTCGGAAAAGGCTACTTTTGGTGGCAACTGGAGGAGGCGGGGGTCTTGTCCTTTTAGTGGGAGCACATGGCGGGTATGGAGTGAAGTGGCAGTGTGCCAGGCCAGAGTGAGGGGGAGGGGATGCTGGTGCAGGCGCAAAAGAGAGATTTCTCCCTCCCTTATCTCCTTGTCAGCCGCCTAAAAACAGTTAAAAGAGAAATCCATATCAGGCCCCACCCAGCCCATCTTCTGAATAAGCTCTGCAGTCCATTCAGTTGCTGTAGAGATTCCTAGAAGGGTTAAAGGTCAATCCTCCAATTCTGTCCGGAAACCAGCCCACCTGGTGGTTTGTGTAACTATTGTCCCATTGTGTCACATTCTTATGCAAATATTCTGAAGCACAGCAATCAAAGAACCAGCCACAGGGAGTAAACAAACTTTAAACACACAATGAAGATGCTCATCCCTCTTCAGGATTTTGTTTTTTTAAATTTTTATCGGAGTATAGTTGCTTTACAATGTTGTGTTAGTTTCTACTGTACAGCAAAGTAAATCAGCTATACGTATACATATAGCCCCTCTTTTTTGGATTTCCTTCCCATTTAGGTCACCACAGAGCACTGAGTAGAGTTCCCTGTGCTATACAGTGGGTTCTCATTAGTTATCTATTTTATACATAGTATCAATAGTGTTTATATGTCAATCCCAATCTTTCAATTCATCCCACTGCCCCTTCCCCCTTGGTATCCATAAATTTGTTCTCTACATCTGTCTCTATTTCTGCTTAGTAAATAAGATCGTCTATACCAATTTTTTCAGATTCCACATATATGCATTAATATACGATATTTGTTTTTCTGACAAGAGCACAGAATCATGGAGCTCTTTGGAGATTCACCTCCAGCATCTTGGCTTCCTGGGGGCTCAACTGCCTCCTAGCCCTGGGCCAACCCTTCTCTGGGTCCTTCTTCCTCCCTGAGACAGTCTGAGCCTTTTTTTTTTTTCCGGTACACAGGCCTCTCACTGCTGTGGCCTCTCCCATTGCGGAGCACAGGCTCCGGACGCGCAGGCTCAGCTGCCATGGCTCATGGGCCCAGCCGCCCCGCGGCATGTGGGATCTTCCCAGACCGGGGCACGAACCCGCGTCCCCTGCATCGGCAGGCGGACTCTCAACCACTGCGCCACCAGGGAAGCCCCAGTCTGAGCCATTTTAAAGCAGCCTGGCTCAAATAAAGGAAGAGCCATTCCTGTTCTTTCCCTCAAGGATGAGTGTTTACACAGGCAGACATGGAGCGTTTAGAAGTGGTTCTTTTAACATGTCTGTGGAGAATGACCTACTTCTGTAATGACCTGTCCAACACACCAAAGAAGCCCAGCCACTTATGCACCTTCAACAGTTTTCTGACACCTTAATAATTAAGGCCCATGCACCTCACCAAGGTGGTTTTAAAAAACCTTTGTTTCCTTGAAACTTTCCTGCTTAAAGCCACTGTCTCACCCTGGTTAAGCTTCCTCCCCTCAGCCTCCTCCCCAGCCTCCTAAGTGCACCTTCATCTCCAAAAACCAGGCTCCAGTTTGCCAGCGTGTAAAAGCCCTGCCAAGCCCTGGCCCTTCCCTGAAGCGTGTCTGAAATTTCAACATTCTCCAAAAGGCACACCTAGCCCTCATGAATGACTTCTTTCTCTTCACTCCTATGGTTATTTTGTAAAACGTCCACACTCACAGTGGCTAATTCAGAAAATATAAGGCTTACTGCGTGCCTGGAGATTTCTACGGTGCACTAACAATTCCAAGATGTACAAAGTGGTCAGTCCTATTCCCACAGAGCTTGAAGATCACTGAGGGAAAATGACATGTAAACATATTACTGTATGGTAGGTGCTATGTTTGGGATATTCCCCAAGTACCATGAAAATCCATCCCAGCCTTGAGGGCCCTAAAAAGGCTTTCTGGAAAGGGAATGGGGAAGGGCATCCCAGGCAGGAAGTAGACAGGCAAAGGCCTAGAGAGGGGTCTTAGCCTAGTTAAGAACACCATTGGGTCAGCTAGGCTGGAGGGCAAGGGGAGGGTGGGATGAGGCTGGAGTGGAACTCAGGGTCCAAAGGGTGAAGGATCTTTTCAGCCACGTTCAGGAGTTTGGTCTTGATCCCTCAGGCATGTGGGCCATTTAAGAAAATTCCTCTGTGGTGGGCTGAATGCATTGGTTGGGGTGAGGGGACTGCAAGAATGAAGGTGCATCACGTGGGATCTGACACAAATAGGAACAAGGCGAGTATTTCTTCCACGAAGAGACAGCTAGAAGCCTTTGAGGTTACCCAGATGAGAGATGACTGAGGCCTAAGCTCAACAGATGACTGCCTTCAGAGTATTTGTTTCTTCACTTGTGTATGCATGTGTGTATGTTTCTCCTTCATTGGAACGGAAGCCCTGAGATGGCATTTCTGTCTTGTTTACTGCTTATTATAAGCCCAGGACTTACAGTGGCGCCTTGACCCTAAGAGGCACTCAATAAATAGGTGAATGAAGGAATGAGAGCAGCTGACAGTTGATTTGACAGGTGACTGATTGGGGTGGGGGGAGAGGTAGAGGGAGGCAGGACTGCCTGCGGTCCCTGCCCCAATGCCATGACCCCTGAAATGAGGCCCCCTCAGAGTTGGTGACTTTTAGTTTCCTATTGCTACTGTAACAAATGACCACATGCTTAAAACAACACACATTTGTTCTCTTCCACTTCTGGAAGTCAAATGTCCAAAATCAATTTGACTGAGCCAACACAAGGTATTAGCAGGTCTGGCTCTTTCTAGGGATGTAGGGGAGAATCTAACTTTTCTAATTTCTGGAGGCTGCCTGCATTCCTTGACTCCTGGCTCCCTCCTCAAATCGATCCAACCCCTTGTTTCCATCCTCAGGTCTCCTACTTGCTATTTTGTACTCAAATCCCCTTCTGCCCGCCTCTTATAGAGACACCTGACTATGTTCAGACCCATCTGGATAATGCAGGATAGTGTCTGCCTTTCAAAGTCTTCTATTTAGTCACATCTGCAAAGTCCCTTTTGCCATATAAGGTGACATTCACAGGTTCTGGACATTAGGACGGGGATATCATTGGGGGCCATTATATCAGCCTATGACAGTGACCAGCACGTGAGGTGGTTACTGGGTGCTTGAGTTGAGCCCCCGTTGAGGTTGGTAGGACTGAACCTCTTCACCTGAGAGTGTTTAGGAGCACAGCCTGGAGCCAGACTGCCCAGATTCAAAGCTCTGCTACTCATTAGCTGTGTGACCTTGGGTAAGTTACTTAACCTCTCTGTGCCTCACTTTCCTCATCTGTAAAATAGAGACTAGCTGCCACACAAGGTTGCCGGGATGAGTTAATACAAAAAAAAGGCATGCAGGTAGACTAATGCTAGTCACACAGTAAGCCCTCAGGAAGTGTTGGCTACTTGGGATAGACCAAGGGAAAACCTGCGGATGCCCTGATCCCACTTCTCAGCGTGAGGTGTGTCAGCAACTGAACCCTGAAGAAGCAAACTACCCTGGGCATCTGAAGCCTCTCCTATGCTGGGGAGATTGAATGACTTGGAGGTGGTGAAGCAGGACATTGCTACTCAGAACTCCTCCATTGAATCTCCCCATTTCAGATAATCTTTCTATAATAAAAGTCAACACAAATGTATGCCACGTGCTAACTTAAGTACTTTTAATATTTTGAATCCATGTAATTCTCACAACAACCATATGTTATAGGAACTGTGATTATGTCCATTTTACAGTTAGGAAGATTGAGGACCAGAGACCAAGATTCACTGCGGGAACAGTCTGGCCAAAAAGCTGCCTTTAGCTCCCTCTACTGTGGGATACTCAGAGCAGCCACTGTGAAGAATCATTTCTCAACGATCGATCCCTACATCTTTAGGTCACTAAATCCCAGGCTGTTTCTGAATAGGCTGAGCCCACACGTGCCCATATTCTCGAGGAACTGAGGGCAGGTCATGTCTGGCTCTTTTCAATAGCCTTAATGGAGGCTGAGCCACGCCTTCAACCAAAGCTCAGATAATTGGTGAATTGCCCCTGGATTAGTTCCCTTTTCTGTGTAACAAATTACCCTAAATCATAGCAAGTCAAAACAACAAAACAAACATCATTTCAGCTTCTGTGGGTCAGGAACCTGGATCCGGTGTCGTTGGGTCTTTTGGCTCAGGATCTCTCACAAGGAAGCAACTATATTGTCAGGAATATAGTCATCTCAAGTCTTGACTAGGTGAGGATCCACTTCTAAGCTCACTTGTGGCTGTTGTTAGGCTTCTGGTCTTTGCTGACTGTCAGCCAAGTCAATAGTTCCTTGTCATGCAAGTGTTTCCATAGAGCTGCTTACACCATGGCAGCTGGCTTCCCCCAGAGTAAAGGCTGAGAGAGAGGAACGTGAACACCTCCTCAGTACAATATTTAGGAGGAGAGTAGAGAAGAGCAGACAGAAGGAATTAAGGTAGGAGGCGAGGACAACCCAAAGGACTGGTGAGATGGCTTGATCCTCAACATTTTTCTTTGTATAGTTTAGGCAGACTCAATATGAAAAAACGATATAACTTTAAAGGAAAAATAGCACAAAGTTCAGGAATCCACCATGTAGCAAGAAATGAACAGATTCTCAATATGAAAAACATGCAAGCATAATTTTTAAATGGATAAAACTGAAGAAGTCTAGGGGCTGCCGTGAAATACAAGACCATTGGAACAGATGGAAATCGTCAATGACATTATGCAGCAGGTGGAGAAAGGAAAGTTAACCCCTGGAAAATATGAGTCAGAATTTGAAGGCTGTAAGGCTGTGGTATACATTTTAATGGAGAAAAGTTGTACCTTCCTGTTTTGGTGTTAGGGTTCACAATTAAAGATACTCTCGGGAGTCATTTGTGTGTACAGAATTACATTCCATGTACCCTGAGTCCTGTGCACTAGTGGCTTTCAGACACTTTTGAAGTGGACAAAGAGTTAGAAATACATTTTACACAGCAACTGAGGTGCACACACTCACACATGTAACAGGGAAGAGCCAATCAGACTACATGTTGGATCTGTTTCTTTTACTTTAACCTTTGCTTTCTGTGCTTTTGTTCACTAAAAGGATACTGTCTCTACATAATGGCCTGCCTCGGGGAACCCTGCCCCTCTGCCTGAATGTTAAACCAAAGTGCCTTTGTGCAGGGAAACATCCAGACCCTGTCCACCTGTGGGTGGCTGCAAGAAAGAAGAAATTAACACATCCCCTCCCCGAGGCTGGCCATTCCAGGGCATAGTTGCAAAACTTAGTGCCTTTTTACTTTACTTCCTCATCTGCTCCCCCTCTCTGAGCTGTAAAAGAAACTGGCATCCAAACCCCGATAAGATGGTTATTTTGAGACATTAGTCTGCCATCTTCTCGGTCTGCTGGCTTTCCGAATAAAGTCGTATTCCTTGCCCCAGCACCTCGTCTCCGATTTCTTGGCCTGTTGTGTGGCGAGCAGAGTGAGCTTAGACTTGGTGACACACACACAACAGAAGTACAAGTTTTATGAAAACGATATTTACCCTTATTATGTGCTCAGATTTTTATATTCTATTTTAAAATTCTGGTCAAGATCCACTACACAGATTTCATGAACATTTAATAGATTGTAAACATGCAGGTTGAAGAATACTACTCTTGGGAGAATTTTAGCCAGTTTCATCCTGAATTATAGAGAATGGTCAGGATAAAGCCACAAAGCCCATTTACATTAACTGACTTCCCCATAGGGAAAAGGAAGAAAATCAGGTGTGAAATAAACATTTTATCTTAAAGATTATTTTTTCATTTTTATTCTTTTTTTTTTACCATTTTTAATTGAAATATGGTTACTTTACAATGTTATTTTAGCTTCAGGTGTACAGCAAAGTGATTCAATTATATATACATTATATATATTATATAATGTGTATATAATTCAGAGTCTTTTCCATTATAGGTTGTTACAAGACATTGAATATAGTTCCCTGTGCTATACAGTAGGTCCTTGTTGTTTATTTTATACATAATATTGTGTATATGTTAATCACAAACTCCTAATTTACTTCCCCCCCACCCCCTGCTATCTCCTCTGGTAACCATAAGTTTGTTTTCTACATCTGAATCTATTTCGGTTTTGTAAATAAGTTCATTTATATTATTTTTGTAGATTCCACATATAAGTGATATGCTATAATATTTGTCTTTGTCTGACTTACTTCACTTAATATGACAATCTCTAGGTACATCCATGTTGCTCCAAATGGAATTATTTCATTCTTTTTCATGACTGAGTAATATCTTTTAATAATGCATAAAGTTGAACCAAGTACTTAAAAATGTTTTTCTATATCTGTGCTTATTTCCCCATTCTAATTTTTTATTTTGTGTATCATTTTGTTTTCTTTTTTCTTTGGTTAGCAGTTTATTGCTTTTCAAAGAATTCAGTTCTTGGGTTTATTTATTAGTTCTATAATTTTTCAGTTCTCTAATATGTTAATATTTGTATTCATCCTTTATTTTTGCTTTCCTTAGGTTTATTCTGTTTTTCTGTTAAATTTGAAAAATTCAATGCCTAATTTATTTAATTTTTCTTGTGTGAGTTATCTATTGCTAATTATTGCTAATAAATTACCCTAAAACTTGGTGACTTAAAATAACATACATCTATTATCTCACAGTTTCTGTGGGTCAGAAATCCAGGTTTCACCTGCCCTCTGCTCCAGGGTCTATTGTGAGGCTGCAATAAAAGTGTCAGCCAAGGACACAGTCATCTCCAAGTTCAGCTGGGACAGAACTTCCAAGCTCACCCAGTGGTTGTTGGTAGGAATCAGTTCCTCTCCGGCTGTTGGTCCAATGTTGCCCTTAGTTCCTTGACAGGAAGACTTCTCCATCAGGGTAGGCATGGGAGAAAAGCCAGGGACAAAAACACAGTAAGATGAAAGTCAGTCCTTTGTAATGAAGAAAGCAAGAATTTGTCATCCCAAAATATTGCCTCTTTGATATAAAAATCATTTTGAGCTCAAGGCAATTGAGAAGAAGCAAATACAGGAAAAGCTCTCTGCCCTTCCCTTATTTTCCTAAAAGCAGGACATAAATTTTCAAAGGTGTCCCTCTCCTCTCTCTACCAGGAAAGATAAAAATGATCAGAGACAGCTTTAGGCTCATATCAGCCTGGAGCTGGCACCAGAGGAATCTACATAACCAACTTTACTAACTAGCCTTTATCTGCCATTGGTTCCTCATATATTTACCTTTCCTTGGAAGTCTAAAGCAATTTTCCTTTGTCCTGTCATTTCTCTACAAATTTATTGTTCTTTGTTGAAGATGCTGTGTAAGCTAGATTTCTAAGCCACCTCTTGGAGTTACTCTTTCCCTGAGTCTCTCCCAGGTATATATGAGATATACATGTTAGTAACTTCAGTTTTTCTCTTGTTAATCTGTCTTTTGGTACAGAGGTCCCAGCTAGAATTTAGAAGGGTAGAAGGAAAAGATTTTTTTTCCTCCCCTACAGAAACCTAATGACAAAAGGAAGCTTCAATCCACCTCTGTCACCATGTTCTATTCATTAAAAGGGAATCATTATGTGTAGCCCACACTCCAGGGGAAAAGATTACACAAGGGTGTGAATTCCGGGAGGCAGGGACCACTAGGATTCATGTCAGAACTCCCTACTTCACTTATATACAATTGATCCTCAGGCACTTTTGCCTGAGGCTGTACAAGAAGGCTGTACATCATTCACAGACATGCAGAGCAGCAAAAAATTTGAGTCAGCTGATATGTTTGTTCCCAGATGGGGTTGAACAAGGTGAAACTCTGCCTTCTTGCTTTAGCTCTCATACTATAAAGTGTCCCTTCCACAGTCTATTTAGTGCCACATTTTTGTGTTTTTTGGTGGTGATTTCCATATTTATGCCCCCCCCCCCCATGTTAAGTACTGAGCTATTGCCTAGTATTCCCAAGTACAAGAAACTTGTGATGAGCCTTAAGGAGAAAACACATGTGATAGATGAGCTCTACTCAGGCATGATTTATAGTGCTGTTGAACATGAGTTCAATGTTAATCAATCAAAAATGTATACGTGGGCTTCCCTGGTGGCGCAGTGGTTGGGAGTCCGCCTGCCGATGCGGGGGACGCGGGTTCGTGCCCCGGTCTGGGAGGATCCCACATGCCGCGGAGCGGCTGGGCTCGTGAGCCATGGCCACTGAGCCTGTGCGTCTGGAGCCTGTGCTCCGCAACGGGAGAGGCCACAGCAGTGAGAGGCCCGCATACCGCAAAAAAGGAAAAAAAAAAAAAAAATGTATACGTTAGGGGACTTCCTAGCCGTCCAGTGGTTAAGACTCCGAGCTTCCACTGCAGGGGGTGCAGGTTCGATCCCTGGTCAGGGAACTAAGATCCCACATGCTGCACAGCCCCACCCCCGCAAAAAAAGTGTATGTTAAAAAAGGTGTCTTTAAACATAAACACCCATAAAACTAGTTTATGTATTAATTGTTTGACAGAAATGTTGTGACCAGAGGCTCATAGGAAACTAACCCTGTATTTTCCCTAGAGCAATGGTTCAGTATTCACTAATGCAGCGTTTGTGGCCACTTTATAGAACATAACTACTATAAATAATGTGAATAGGCTCTATGAGTGTTTGTATTTAAGACTATGATTTTCTTCTGAGGTGGGCTTTTTATGCATCTCAGAATTCTGATATGTGGAGTGTGCCTGTTACTAAGCTTTTATCAAACCCAGAAAGAATTGCTTTCCAACTAGCTTGAATCCTATATGTTAGTGGTTTTGAAACCTCTGTGCTGGGCTTTGTGATGGCGGGACTAGAACTCTACAGCTTACATTCATTCTTTGTCAGCTGGCTGCTGTTAGGTTCTGCCAACAGGGGGCACTATAGGGAGACTTGAAGGCAGGAGGAGGAAGCAGGAACTTTGGTCCGCAATGCTCCTTTACCCTGGCAGACGCAGCAGCTAGTTTCAGCCTCCAGACATTTTTCCAGGCTCCCTGAACCACTGTAGCCCTCAGAGCCCTGAGTCTCAGCTCTGTGGAGCCCTTCCTAGAACATGGCAGATGCTACCTGCAGGCCTTACCTCAGAGTTACCTCAGTGTCCCTTTCCTTTTTTTCAGACCTTTAAGGTCTGTATAACTAATTTAATTTCCAAGTTAAATTCTCTCTGTTGAGCTACCTACTATGGTTTCAATTTTCTTGGAACTTAATTGATACATAGAGGTTTCTTTAACTTTTTACTTTAAAATAATTTTATACTTACAGAAAAGTTGGAGAATAGTACAGAAAAATTCTGTATACCCTTTATACCCTTTACTCAAATCCATCATTTTGTTTCATTGAGGTGAAACTCACATAATATAAAAGTAACCATTTTAAAGTGAACAAGTCAGTAGCAATCAGTACAATAAAATGAATCGATCAACTTTTATCATTTTTCCACGTTTGTTTTATAATTCACTATCTATCTCTATAAAGCACATATGTATGGATGCATAATTTTGCATAATATTATTTCTCCTGAAACATTCGTAAGTTGCATACATCACACTCCTTTATCTCTTACTACAATTACATGTACTTTTTTAGAATATATTTGTATATAACCATTGGTACATTACTTGAATCTATAATCCATATTACAATTTTGCAAAATATCCCAGCAATATCCTTTACAATATTATTTTTCCCCATTAGTTCAGGACACAGTCCAGGATGACACATTGAATTTAGTTGTTATGTCTCTTTTATTTTATTTATTTATTTATTTTGAAGGTTCATGTCTTTATTTAAGTACACATACACCTTTTGTAGGGTTGCAAAATTCAGTTTTTGATGCACGCAATTTTTGCTCCCTTTTTACCATTACTGCGGTTGTGATTTGTAACCCGTTATGTCCATTAATAACTGTGACTTTTTCTTTGATTTTTTTTAACATCTGTATTGGAGTATGATTGCTTTACAAATGGTGTGTTAGTTTCTGCTGTATAACAAAGTGATCAGCTATACATACACGTATGTTCTCATATCTCCTCCCTCTTGCGTCTCCCTCCCACCCTCCCCATCCCACCCCTCTAGGTGGTCACAAAGCACCGAGCTGATCTCCCTGTGCTATGCGGCTGCTTCCCACTAGCTATCTATTTTACGTTTGGTAGTGTATATATGTCCATGCAACTCTCTCACTTCATCCCAGCTTACCCTTCCCCCTCCCCGTATCCTCAAGTCCATACTCTATGTCTGTGTCCTTATTCCTGTCCTGCCCCTAGGTTCATCAGAATCAGTTTTCTTTTAGATTCCATATATATGTGTTAGCATACGGCATTTGTTTTTCTCTTTCTGACTTACTTCACTCTGTATGACAGACTCTAGGTCCATCCACCTCACTGCAGATGACTCAATTTCATTTCTTTTTATGGCTGAGTAATATTCCATTGTATATATGTGCCACATCTTCTTTATCCATTCATCTGTCAATGGACACTTAGGTTGCTTCCATGTCCTGGCTATTGTAAATAGAGCTTCAGTGAACATTGTGGTACATGACTCTTTTTGAATTATGGTTTTCTCAGTGTGCATGCCCAGTAGTGGGATTACTGGGTTCTATGGTAGTTCTATTTTTAGTTTTTTAAGGAACCTCCATACTGTTCTCCATAGTGGCTGTATCAATTTACACACCCATCAACAGTGCAAGAGGGTTCCCTTTTCTCCACACCCTCACCAGTGTTTATTGTTTGTAGATTTTCTGATGATGCCCATTCTAACTAGTGTGAGGTGATACCTCATTGTAGTTTTGATTTGCATTTCTCTAATGATTAGTGATGTTGAGCATCCTTTCATGTTTTGTTGGCAATCTGTATATCTTCTTTGGAGAAATGTCTATTTAGGTCTTCTGCCCATTTTTGGATTGGGTTGTTTGTTTTTTTGATATTGAGCTGCATGAGCTGCTTGTATATTTTGGAGGTCAATCCTTTGTCAGTTGCTTTGTTTGCAAATATTTTCTCCCATTCTGAGGGTTGTCTTTCTGTCTTGTTTATGGTTTCCTTTGCTGTGAAAAAGCTTTTAAGTTTCATTAGGTCCCATTTGTTTATTTTTGTTTTTATTTCCATTTCTCTAGGAGGTGGGTCAAAAGGATCTTGCTGTGATTTATGTCATAGAGTGTTCTGCTTATGTTTTCCTCTAAGAGTTTTATAGTGTCTGGCCTTACATTTAGGTCTTTAATCCATTTTGAGTTTGGTGTTAGGGAGGGTTCTAATTTCATTCTTTTACATGTAGCTGTCCAGTTTTCCCAGCACCACTTATTAAAGAGGCTGTCTTTTCTCCATTGTATACTATTGCCTCCTTTACAAAAGATAACATGACCATTTGTGTGTGGGTTTATCTCTGGGCTTTCTATCCTGTTCCATTGATCTATATTTCTGCTTTTGTGCCAGTACCATACTCTCTTGATTACTGTAGCTTTGTAGTATAGTCTGAAGTTTGGGAGCCTGATTCCTCCAGCTCCGTTTTTCGTTCTCAAGATTGCTTTGGCTATTCGGGGTCTTTTGTGTTTCCATACAAATTGTGAAATTTTTGTTCTAGTTCTGTGAAAAATGCCATTGGTAGTTAGATAGGGATTGCACTGAATCTGTAGATTGCTTTAGCTAGGTTTCACAATGTTGGTTCTTCCAATCCAAGAACATGGTATATCTCTCTATCTATTTGTATCATTTTAATTTCTTTCATCAGTGTCTTATAGTTTTCTACCTACAGGTCTTTTGTCTCCTTAGGTAAGTTTATTCCTAGGTATTTTATTTTTCTTGTTGCAATGGTAAATGAGAATGTTTCCTTAATTTCTCTTTCAGATTTTTCATCATTAGTGTATAGGAATGCACGAGATTTCTGTGCATTAATTTTCTATCCTGCTACTAAATTTACCAAATTCACTGATTAACTCTAGTAGTTTTCTGGTAACATCTTTAGGATTCTGTATGTATAGTATCATGTCACCTGTAAACAGTGACAGTGTTCCTTCTTTTCTGACTTGGATTCCTTTTATTTCTTCTTCTTCTCTAATTGCTGTGGCTACAACTTCCAAAACTATGTTGATTAGTAGTGGTGAGAGTGGGCAACCTTGTCTTGTTCCTGACCTTAGTGGAAATGGTTTCAGTTTTTTGCCATTGAGAACGATGTTGGCTGTGGGTTTGTCATATATGCCTTTATTATGTTGAGGTGAGTTCCCTCTATGCCTACTTTCTGGAAGGATTTTAACATAAATGGGTGTTGAATTTTGTCAAAACCTTTTTCTGCATCTATTGAGATGATCATATGGTTTATCGTATTGATTGGTCTGTGTATACGGAAGAATCTTTGCATTCCTGGGATAAACCCCACTTGATCATAGTATATGATCCTTTTAATGTGCTGTTGGATTCTGTTTGCTAGTATTTTGTTGAGGATTTTTTTTTTTATTATCATTTATTTTTGGATGTGTTGGGTCTTCCTTGTTGCCTGCAGGCTTTCTCTAGTTGTGGAGAGCAGGGACTACTTTTTGTTGGGGTGTGCGTGCTTCTCATTGTGGTGGCTTCTCTTGTTGTGGGGCATGGGCTCTAGACACATGAGCTTCAGTAGTTGTGGCTTGTGGGCTCTAGAGCACAGAGTCAGTAGTTGTGGCACACGGGCTTAGTTGCTCCGTGGCATGTGGGATCTTCCCAGACCAGGGTTCGAACCATGTCCCCTGCATTGGCAGGAAGATTCTTAACCACTCTGCCACCAGGGAAGCCCTTGTTGAGGATTTTTGCATCTATGTTCATCAGTGATATTGGCCTGTAGTTTTCTTTGTGACATCTTTGTCTTGTTTTGGTATCAGGGTAATGGTGGCCTCATAGAATGATTTTGGCCTCCCTCTGCTATATTTTGGAAGAGTTTGAGAAGGATAGGTGTTAGCTCTTTTCTGAATGTTTGATAGAATTTGCCTGTGAAGCCATGTGTTCCTGGGCTTTTGTGTGTTGGAAAATTTTTGATCACAGTTTCAGTTTCAGTGCTTGTGGTTGGCCTGTTTATATTTTCTATTTCTTCCTTGTTCAGTCTCGGAAGATTGTGCTTTTCTAAGAATTTGTCCATTTCTTCCAGGTTGTCCATTATATTGGCATATAGTTGCTTGTAGTCACCTCTCATGATCCTTTGTATTTCTGCAGTGTCAGTTGTTACTTCTTTTTCATTTCTAATTCTACTGATTTGAGTCTTCTCTGTTTTTTTTTTTTTTGATGAGTCTGGATAATGGTTTATAAATTTTGTTTATCTTGTCAAAGAAACAGCTTTTAGTTTTATTGATCTTTGCTGTCTTTTCCTTCATTTCTTTTCCCTTTGTTTCTGATCTGATCTTTATGATTTCTTTACTTCTGCTACCTTTGGGGGTTTTTTTGTTCTTCTTTCTCTAATTGCTTTAGGTGTAAGATTAGATTGCTTATTTGAGATGTTTCTTGTTTCTTGAGGTAGGATTGTATTGCTATAAACTTCCCCTCTTGGAACTGCTTTTGCTGCATCCCACAGGTTTTGGGTCGTCGTCTTTTCATTGTCATTTGTTTCTGGGTATTTTTTGATTTCCTCTTTGATTTCTTCAGTGATCTCTTGGCTATTTAGTAGAGTATTGTTTAGCCTCCATGAGTTTGTATTTTTTACGATTTTTTTCCTGTAAATGATATCTAGTCTCATAGCGTTGTGGTTGGAAAAGATACTTGATATGATTTCAATTTTCTTAAATTTACCGAGGCTTGATTTGTGACCCAAGATATGATCTATCCTGGAGAATGTTCCATGAGCACTTGAGAAAAATCTGTATTCTGTTGTTTTTGGATGGAATGTCCTATAAATATCAATTAAGTTCATCTTGTTTAATGTATCATTTAAAGCTTGTGTTTCCTTATTTATTTTCATTTTGGATGATCTGTCCATTGGTGAAAGTGGGGTGTTAAAGTCCCCTACTATGAATGTGTTACTGTCGATTTCCCCTTTTATGGCTGTTAGTATTTGCTCCTATGTTGGGTGCATAAATATTTACAATTGTTATATCTTCATCTTGGATCAATCCCTTGATCATTATGTAGTGTCCTTCTTTGTCTCTTGTAATAGTCTTTATTTTAAAGTCTGTTTTGTCTGATATGAGAATTGTTACTCTGGCTTTCTTTTGATTTCCATTTGCATGGAATATCTTTTTCCATCCCCTCGCTTTCAGTCTGTATGTGTCTCTAGGTCTGAAGTGGGTCTCTTATAGACTGAATATATACAGGTCTTGTTTTTGTATCCATTCAGCCAGTCTATGTCTTTGGGTTGGAGCATTTAATCCATTTACATTTAAGGTAGCTATCAATATGTATGTTCCTATTACCATTTCCTTAATTGTTTTGGGTTTGTTATTGTAAGTCTTTTCCTTCTCTTGTGTTTCCTGCCTAGAGAAGTTCCTTTAGCAGTTGTTGTAAAGATGGTTTGGTGGTGCTGAATTCTCTTAGCTTTTGCTTGTCTGTAAAGGTTTTAATTTCTCCACTGAATCTGAATGAGATCTTTGCTGGATAGAGTAATCTTAGTTCTAGGTTTTCCCTTTCATCACTTTAAATATGTCCTGCCACTCCCTTCTGGCTTGCAGATTTTCTGCTGAAAGATCAGCTGTTAACCTTATGGGGATTCCCTTGTATGTTATTTGTTGCTTTTCCCTTGCTGCTTTTAATATTTTTTCTTTGTATTTAATTTTTGATAGTTTGATTAATATGTGTCTTGGCCTGGTTCTCCTTGAATTTATCCTGTATGGGACTCTCTGCACTTCCTGGACTTGGTTGACTATTTCCTTACCCATATTAGGGATGTTTTCAACTATAATCTCTTCAAATATTTTCTCAGTCCCTTTTTTTTCTCTTCTTCTTCTGGGACCCCTATAATTCGAATGCTGATGTGTTTAATGTTGTCCCAGAGATCTCTGTGATAGTCCTTAATTCCTTTCATTCTTTTTTCTTTATTCAGCTCTGTGGTAGTTATTTCCACTATTTTATCTTCCAGGTCACTTATCCATTCTTCTGCCTCAGTTATTCTGCTATTGATTCCTTCTAGAGAATTTTTAATTTCATTTATTTTGTTGTTCATCATTGTTTGTTTGCTCTTTGACATAGTTCTTCTAGGTCCTTGTTAAACGTTTCTTGTATTTTCTCCATTCTATTTCCAAGATTTTGGATCATCTTTACTGTCATTACTCTGAATTCTTTTTCAGGTAGACTTCCTATTTCCTCTTCACTTGTTAGGTCTGGTGGGTTTTTATCTTGCTCCTTCATCTGCTGTGTATTTCTCTGTCTTCTCATTTTGCTTAACTTACTGTCTTTGGGGTCTCCTTTCGCAGGCTGCAGGTTCATAGTTTCCATTGTTTTTGGTGTCTGCTCCCAGTGGGTAAGGTTAGTTCAGTGGGTTGTGTAGGCTTCCTGGTGGAGGGGACTGGTGCCTGTGTTCTGGTGGATGAGGCTGGATCTTGTCTTTCTGGTGGGCAGGACCATGTCCAGTGGTGTGTTTTGGTGTTTGTGAACTTAAGATTTTAGGCAGCCTCTCTGCTAATGGGTGGGTTGTGTTCCTTTCTTGCTAGTTGTTTGGCATAGGGTGTCCAGCACTGTAGCTTGCTGGTTGTAGAATGGAGCTGGGTCTTATCGTTGAGATGGAGACCTCTGGGAGAGCTTTCGCTGTTTGATATTACGTGGGGCCGGGAGATCTCTGGTGGACCAATGTCCTGAACTCGGCTCTCCCACCTCAGAGGCTCAGGCCTGACACCTGGCCAGAACACCAAGATCCTGTCAGCCACACGACTCAGAAGAAAAGGGAGGAAGAAAAAGAAAGAAAGAAAACAAATAAATAAAATAAAGTTATTAAATTTTTAAAATTATTAAAAATTAAAAAGTAATAAAAAAAAGAGAAAGAAAGAAGAGAGCAACCAAACCAAAAAACAAATCCACCAATGATAACAAGCAATAAAACCTATACTAAAAACAAAACAAGGCCGCACTGCTGGAGGGACCCAGCCTATCCCAAGTGCGCTGTTAGCCAGGGGTAGCCGGAAGAGACCGGGCAGTGGGGGAGAGCTGCAGAGGGTGGTGGAGTCCGCCCCGCACGCCCAGGGAGGGAAGGGGGAGAGAGGGAGGCGAGTTAAGCAAGGAGCGCGAGTAAGTGAGCTTGGGTCCGACTTGAGCTCGGGCTCAAGACTGAGCCTGGTGGGCCAGGCCCCCAAGCCAGCGTCACACCCCATCTGAAGAAGACAGGCAGTCACATGGCTTTGCCATTCCTGCCTGCGGGAGCCACCGCGGGTGACAGCAGCGGAAAGCTGAGCTCGGGGGACGACTCTGGGGATATGGAATCCCTCCAAAGCCCGGAGACCGAGGCCTCCAAAAGCCTGACAGAGCTGTTTGAGAAGGCTGCCACGCACTTCCGAGGCCTGGTTCAAGGGGCCAGCAGGGAGCAGCTCTTGTACCTGTATGCCCGGTACAAGCAGGGAAGCATGGAAAGCACTTGGTGATTCAAGCCCCAGCCGAACAATGCAGGAGTATACTGCCGTAGTTAACAAATTAGATCCAAGTTGGAATCCTCAGCTTCTTGAAATGGAAACTTAAATTACTATGTTCTTTTGGGAATTAAAAATCACTCAAGGACTTCCCTGGTGGCGCAGTGGTTAAGAATCTGCCTGCCAATGCAGGGGACACGGGTTTGAGCCCTCATCTGAAAAGATCCCACATGCCTCAGAGCAACTAAGCCCGTGCGCCACAACTATTGAGCCCAAGCTCTAGAGCCCGTGAGCCGCAACTGATGAAGCCCGCGTGTCACAACTACTGAAGCTCGCACTCCTAGAGCCTGTGCTGTACAACAAGAGAAACCACCGCAATGAGAAGCCCACGCACCGCAATGAGGAGTAGCCCCCACTTGCCACAATTAGAGAAAGCCCGCACGCAGCAACGAAGACCAAACACAGCCAAAAAAAAAAAAAAAAAAAACTACTCAAGAAGAAACTTACTGAGGATAAATATCCAGATATATTCTTAACTTTTACTGGATTCTGTGGCTTTTCACTTGAACAAAAAGGAGGAATTTGTTCTTGTTTCATCAAACAGGATGTTGATGAATAGAAAGAAAGGGCTCAAAATAAAAATTTCCTTGCCTATGTAAGGCTAATCTTATTTAAGTATAAGCTAAAAACAGACCGACAGACGGTTTATCTCAGGACTGCAATACATGGGGCATAGAAAGGTAAATAAAGTAACATTTCCCCAGGGAGTATATTTTAGACCCCCGACAATAATCAGAAGTATCTTAAGTAACTGTCTCTGACCCATGCAGATATTGCAGAATAACGTTAAGGAGGAATGAATAGGAATTGTTTCTTTCAGTTAACTGAGTAGTTCACTCCTTTACCAATTTAAAGTCCTTGTTCACTAAACTTGTCTTGCCTTATCAGTCTCTGCACCTCTTTTTCATGAAATCATCCATTTTATTAAGATAGTTGGTTGAATGGAGGCAAAAGTAATGGAAAAGAGAATGGAATGGAAACAGTTTAGCAATACTAATCTATTCATTTGTGTATTCCCATTCAGGGAAGCATGGAAAGCTTGGTCTCTTGCCAAGTAATGGTCTCTTGCCTCTTCGGCAGGTCCAGGTCAAAAATCATTCAGAGTTATTGGAATTCGGGCATGATGATAGTGGTTGTAGCATAGTTTTTGAATTTTCCCGAATCCTTAACAGAATAACTAGGATAGCGTAACCAAAAGCACTTGGGCAATATCTGTAACAAAACCTAGTTGATCAGAGAAACTAGGGACAAACTATCAACAGCTCCAAGATTTGTGTAGCATTGGCATCTCTGTGGGAGGAAGCAGAGGAAACAGTAGGGAGTCTAATTGACCTGAGAATGGCAGAAGCCTAAAATTGTCCACAGGTGAAGAGTACAGGGGGTTCATGGTAAGGTTTTCTAGAGCTGTCTGGAGCTCTAGAGTTCCAAAATTAAGCAGCCAAAACTTCCCTTCCAGTACACAGCCTCACACTGAGAGGAATCTGCAGGACAAGTCAAGCAGGACAAGGACAAGGAAGACAAAAGGAAAAAGAAACCAGATAAGCGTGGGAGAGGGGACCAGAGCCAAGTGATCTTGAAAGTATCCTAGGGGCCAGATTTTTAATTACTTCATGAAAATAACAGAAAAGGGACTTATATACCTAAAACTATATCCTGATTCACATTTCTATATTAAAAATTCAAAAACATTAATTTCACATAAAGATGATCAACAGAAAAAGAATTACGGTTGAAACCTGTACAAAGTTACTATAATTCAGAATTGTATCTTTTTTCTTATAATATCCAGAAGCTGTATTAATGGTTAAAATAATGAAAGTGTGCTAATATTTTTATGGGTCTTGGTAGGATTGCAATATTGCTTTCCAAAAGAGTAATACCATTTTACAAGAGCATTAGGGCCATTAACTTAGTATAGTGCCTGTTTCATTACAGTTTTACCAATTTGGATAATTTTGTTACCCTAATGGAATTAGTTTAAAATCTGTTGCTCGTTGTTGTTTTAATTTGCATTTTCTTAAATGATTATGGATGTTGAACTTTTTTCCAAGTAGTGATATAACATTATTGATATTTTTGTATGTACGTGAATAAAATCCTAAACCTCTGTGTCACTTCAAAAAAAAAAAAAAAAGGAAAGACAGAACCCTAGGACAAATGGCAAAAGCAAATCTATAGAGACAAAATCACACAAAGAAGCATACACATACACACTCACAAAAAGAGAAAAAGGAAAAAAAATATATATATATAAAAAGGAAGAGAGCAACCAAATCAATAAACACAAAGATAATAAGCTCTAAATAATAAACTAAGGTAAACATAAAACCAGAAACAAATCAGATGCAGAAAGCAAACCCCAAGTCTGCAGTTACTCTCAAAGTCCACCGTCTCAATTTTGGGATGATTCATTGTCTAGTCAGTTATTCCACAGATGCAGGGTACATCAAGTTGATTGTGGAGATTTGATCCGCTGCTCCTGAGGCTGCTGGGAGAGATTTCCCTTTCTCTTCTTTGTTCGCACAGCTCCAGGGGTTCAGCTTTGGATTTGGCCCCGCCTCTGCATGTAGGTCGCCTGAGGACGTCTGTTCCCCACCCAGACAGGCCGGGGTTAAAGTATCAGCTGATTAGGGGGCTCTGGCTCAGGCCGGGTGGAGGGAAGGGTACGGAATGCGGGGCGAGCCTGCGGCGGCAGAGGCCAGCTTGACGTTGCACCAGCCTGAGGCGAACCGTGTGTTCTCCCCGGGAAGTTGTCCCTGGATCACGGGACCCTGGCAGTGGTGCGATGCACAGTCTCCCGGGAGGGGAGGTGTGGATAGTGACCTGTGCTTGCACACAGGCTTCTTGGTGGCTTCAGCAGCCTTAGCATTTCATGCCTGTCTCTGGTGTCCGCGCTGATAGCCATAGCTCACACCTGTCTCTGGAGCTCGTTTAGGCCGTGCTCTGAATCCCCTCTCCTTGTGCACCCTGAAACAATGGTCTCTTGCCTCTTAGGCAGGTCCAGACTTTTTCCCGGACTCCCTCCCGGCTAGCTGTGGCGCACTAGTCCCTTCAGGCTGTGTTCACGCAGCCAACCCCAGTCTTCTCCCTGGGATCTGATCTCCAAAGCCTGAGCCTCAGCTCCCAGCCCCCACCCGTCCCGGTGGGTGAGCAGACAAGCCTCTCGGGCTGGTGAGTCCTGGTCGGCGCAGATCCTCTGTGTGGGAATCTCTCCGCTTTGTCCTCTGCACCCTGTTGCTGCGCTCTCCTCCGTGGCTCCGAAGCTTCTCCCCTGCCCATCCCCCCATCTCCGCCCGCGAAGGGGCTTCCTAGTGTGTGGAAACTTTTCCTCCTTCACAGCTCCCTCCAGGAGGTGCAGGTCCCATCTCTATTCTCTTGTCTCTGTTTTTCCTTTTTTCTTTTGCCCTACCCAGGTACGTGGGGAGTTTCTTGCCTTTTGGGAAGTCTGAGATCTTCTGCCAGCATACAGTAGGTGTTCTGTAGGATTTGTTCCACATGTAGATATATTTTTGATATATTTTCATTTTGTGGGGAGGAAGGTGATCTCCACATCTTACTCCTCCACCATCTTGAAGGCACCTCTAGTTTCTTTTAATGTGGAACAGTTGTTAGCTTTTCTTTGTCTTTCATAACTTCGAAATTTTTTAAAGAATACAAGTCACTTATTAGAAAGTGTTCTTCAGTTTGGGTTGCCTCATGATTAGATTCTGGGTTTACATTTCCACAAGTGATTTGTGTCCTTTTCATGGTGTCACAATATGTCTGTCTGCCTCTCATTGGTAATTTTAATTTTGATCATTCAGTCAAGGTGTTGCTTAGTTTCACCACTTGATATTATACTTTTACTCCTTGGCAACAGATCAACAATCCATGCAACATCACTTTGAGGCCATGTAAATATCTAGAAATTTTATATTTATGTTCTGTACATTTTTCAGTTTGGTCTTAGATTTCTCTTTGAATCAAAGTTGTTGTAAAGATAGCTTTAAAATGTCCAGGTGTTAGGGTAAAATGTATAACTCCACAATTCTTGCTTATTATTTCCTTAAAGGAAAATATAAATCATATTATTAAGGAAACTGTTGGTTATGCCTATTTTGTTATGTGTTAAAATTCTCAATAGTTTCAATTTTCACAAATCCTTTAAAATTGTTGACATAGGGACTTCCCTGGTGGTGCAGTGGTTACGAATACGCCTGCCAGTGCAGGGGACACGGGTTCAAGCCCTGGTCTGGGAAGATCCCATGTGCCGCGGAGCAATTAAGCCCGTGCACCACAACTACTGAGCCTGTGCTCTAGAGCCTGCAAGTCACAACTACGGAAGCCCGCATGCCTAGGGCCTGTGCTCTGCAACAAGAGAAGCCACCGCAATGAGAAACCCACACACCGCAACAAAGAGTAGCCCCAACTTGCCACAACTAGAGAAAGCCTGCGTACAGCAACCAAGACCCAATGCAGCCAAAAATAAATAAATAAGTTTAAAATTGTTAATATAGTTGAAAACTCAAAAGATAAAAAGAGCATACACTGAGAAGTCTCCTCACCAGCTACTCAGTTCTCTGAAGTAACCAACATTGTAATTTTCTCTGTGTCCTTCTAGAGATAGTTTCTGCATATAAAGCAAAATCATATATATCCCCACCACCACTACCCCATACAAGTTGACTTTTGTCTATACTTTCCACACTGTTCTGCATTTGGCTTTTTTCATTTAACTATATATCCTGGAGATCATTAATATCAGTACATTATATATTAGCTTCCTTATTCCAATGGCTGCTTATGATTCCATTGTATACATATACTGTGATTTATTAAGTTAGTCCTCTATAGATACTTAGGTTGTTTCCATTCTTTTGCCTTTATATAAACTATGGTGCAGAATAACCATGTACATATATCAGTACATGTGCAAGTATGTCTATAATATAAATTCCTGAATATGAAATTTGAGTCAAAAAGTTTGTAGTTTTGTATTATAACTTTGATAAATGTTTCCAGTGTATCCTTCATCAAGATTTCACAGAGACTGTACCAATTTACAGGGAATACATTTTAGCACAGTTGTTTCTTTTTTTTTTTTAAATTATTTATTTGCGCCAGGTCTTAGTGTCCTAGCTGAGAGAACTCAACTAAGTGTCTTAGTGTCTTAGTTGCGGCACGTGGGATCTTCGTTGAGGCATGTGGACTCTTAGTTGCGGCATGCTGGATCTAGTTTCCTGACCAGGGATGGAACCCAGGCCCCCTGCTTTGGGAGTGAGTACAGAGTCTTAACCACTGGACCACCAGGGAAGTCCCTAGCACAGCTGTTTCTTTATCTTTTTTTTACTCTACGTAATGGCTGTAAGAAAGGTAATTTGAAAATAGTGTTAACACAAGTAGATTCAAAAGGTGTGGCTTTTCCAAAAATGATACCTTCAGTATTGCAAAATATAATTCTTAGGGTTCAAAAAACTTACCTTATAGTTGAGGTTGGAATTTTAGTTTAATTCTTATACTTGTAAAGTACAAGTATTTCCTTGTTTCTCTCACTCTGAAGTCTTGCTATTGGCTTAATTTTTAACTTTATGATGCATATTTCCAGGTCTGCTGTAAACAGCTGAGCAAAAACTCAGGAAGGTAACAAATAGTTCATCTGTTTTACAGACATGAACCCTGGCAGAGGGAAAGAGGAAAAAGGGCTCTCAGCTGGATTCTTCTGCAGACTTTTACTGTCCTTGAGGCATTTTCCCTGCCCAAATATGAAGGAAAATTGTTTTCCAGTCTTAAGTTGAATGCCAAAATTATTCTTGGAATTGCTCCCTTGATCTGTCAGTTTCTCTTTTTCCCATGGAGGTGTGATCAGGGCGGCCAAACCTTCCCAGTCAGAATCTGAGTTAGAACTTGATTGTCCCCACAGACAACTGGTTTGGAAAAACTCCCTGCAAGGTGATTTCAATTAGTGACCAGAAATATCAGAGAGCTGGTACTAGGATCTGAAGTTCTAACCTTACATGTGACTTCAGTCTTTCTACAGAGCTAGTGACTAACAGAGATACAAAGGAATTAATCACCTCCAGGGATTTCTTAGGAAAGAAAAGACTGAGGAATCAAATTCCAAAGCTCCTTAGTATTGGTCTCTAGCCCATTTCCCAAGTTCTTCATTTTCATTCTTTTTCCCACTCTGCTCTAGTCAAGAGTGTGGGCTTTGGTGGCGGATACACCTCAGCTCACATCCAAGCTTTGTCCTTTGCTGGCTTGGGACCACAGGTGAGCTAGTTAGCCTCCCAGAGACAAAGGGTCCTCACCGATAAAACTGGGATCACACTACCTTCCTTGCAGTGTTGATGTGAGGATTAAAGGAAGTCAAGTGTATGGGCACAGTGCCTAGCTCAGTCCTGAAAAATTAGCCTCAGTAAATGTTAGTTTTTTCCTAGTATCATCTTTCTTCCCCTCTCACCAATGGATTAAAACTCATTCTTCTGGAGCTCATAGTCTTAACCAGTATTAAATTATTAGAAAAGAAACATTATTGGGAACTCCACTTTGCTGTACAGTAGAAACTAACACAACATTGTAAAACAACTATATCCTAATAATAAAAAAAAAAAGAAAGAAAAGAAAAACGTTATGGTAAGACAATCTGAGTGAAAACTCCAGGCTTTATCTGGGCCTACCTTAGAATTTAGAAATTTTTTAGATATCCATTCTTTTCTAGGTGGTAAGTTTCAAACCCTCAGAAATGCGTTTTGCAGCATTGACAGCCACACTGTTAGAAAATCCACACCTTTGGGGGCAACTCTGGCAGGTTTTGTAATCAAGTCAAACTATAGTTTATATGTAAACATTTCACAATCTTGTAAAGCAATTTAGATACAAATGGAATTTTTACAAAAATCATATTCAAGTTTCTCTTTTCTTTCCTCTCCCCAGAGAATATAGAAGGCAGATCTTAAGAATAGGGAATGGTTTTATCATAGATGGAGACTTTGGAAATGCTCTGAAATAAATGGTTTCCAGATTTTATAAACACAAATATACAGTAGTGAATGATTTTACTCTGAACTATTTATTTATAGATATCTAACAGGGACCGACTTATTTAACCACAATGGCAAAGATCAGCTAGATGTTTACTAAACCCTCTTCCTTCTCCACCTAGATACACCCCTGAACTATATTTCCAAACGTCCCTTGCCGTTAGGTATGCCAAGTGGCATGTGGTCAAAAGTGATATGTAGCACCTCCAGGCCTGGCCCATTAAAACTTCCATGTGTTATCCTCTATGCCCTTGAACCCTCCCAGGTGATGGGAAGGGAGATGACTCCCAGGGCAACCTTGGGAACCACATTTTGGAATGTGGAAGGAGCCACATATGGAAGGAGACTGAGTCCCTGAATCGATACTTGGAGGAAAACTGCCCAACCAGGAACATCTGCATTAGACTATTTTGCGACTGAGAAATAAGTTCTTTGTGCCAAGCTACTGAGATTTTGGGAGGTTTATCTCTTATAGCAGCTAGTATTACCAATACAGTCTGAAACACAAAATACCATCTCAAAGTCCTCAAATGTCTTTATACCAGTCCCTTTTTTTATGTAGTGTTGAGCTAGAGACCAACATTAAGGAGCTTTGGAATTTGATTCCTTCCACCTCTCCTTTCCTGCCTCCCTCCCTCCTTCCCATCCCACCCTCTCTTCCTTCCTCCCTTCCCTAGTACTAATTGAGCAACTAGTACATTCCTTCCAGGCACTATTCTAGGCACTGGGGATTTGGGTGAACAAAGCAGATAAACCTTTGCCCTTGAGAAGCTCACATTATAATGGGTGAAACAGGCAATAAATAAGTAAGTAATATGGTTTCAAGTGTTGAAAATTGCTTAGAAGAAAACTAAGAAAGAATTAAAAAACAAAAAACGTGAGAGTGACAAGGAGGATCTTTTAGACAAGGTGGTTAGGAAAGGGCTTTCTGAGGAGGTAGCATTTGACCAGAGACCTAAATAATACAAAGAAACCAGTCATACAAAGATCTAAAAGGACAAAGAACTGAATCATTTCTGTAAACTCAGTGACCTGTAGGGGAAAAACAAACATAATAATACAAAAGGAAAAACTGAAATGACATAACTTAGTCAAAGATGAGTCAAAGAGATGTGAAACTCAAACTCCAGATTTATGTATTCCTAACCTAACTTTGCCTTAGGCCAAGAAACTTAGCAGTGTCAGTAAACTCTTTCATTCTTGGCTGACTAGTTTCATATCTCCCAGTCTTCAATATGATGTTTGCCCATGTATTCAGGCAACTCAAAAAATACAATAAAATGTCAGGCTCCATCCTTAGATATTTATAAACACTGGGAACTCCAGCAGGTTATTTAACTTCTCCAGTTCTGAATTCCCTCTTCTTTTAAAATGGAAAGAGTCCTAGTAACTAAGTTACTTCATAGATTTGTTCTGATGTTAGATGAGGTTGTACACATAAAATGCTAGCACAACATAGGTACTAAAGAAATGTTTTTATTAATTTTAACTTAACCTGCTGCATGTCTATCAAATACTTGAGTCCATATTCTTAAAACACCGAGATATTTCTGTCTTCTTTAGGGTCACACTCCAATTCAATCCTGATCTGAAGGGAAAGGATAGTCTTCCCCAGAGCCTTGGTCAGTGGAGGCAGCCAACAGTTGGCTCTGCAGGAGCCAAATTAAAAAGAAAAAAAGACAAATAGCCAGAAGAATACAAAAAAAAATGTGTCGAACTCAATAAATTTTTACAGAATGGACACACCCGTGTAGCCAACTTGATGTGAAAAAACAGAATATTGATAGCATTTCAGAAACCCTCTATGCTCTATGCAGGAACCTTTATCTTAGGGATGCGTATTCACAAGCAGCTGATCTGAGATACCCATCTGGCTGTCTGAGGCAAGATCACCACCAGCCACTGTCTTATACAACCCCATTGGGCACCATTCATATAGAACTGTGAGTTGTAATCTGTTTGTAGGTTGGGAAATCAATTTGTGGATCATGGCTGGCATCTTTTAAAATGTTGTTGAAGTATAACCTAAAAGCAGAAAAGTGAACACATCAAAAAGTGTCGAATTCCATGCACCCCAATGTTCATTGCAGCACTATGTACAATAGCCAGGTCATGGAAGCAACCTAAATGCCCATCGACAGACGAATGGATAAAGAAGTTGTGGTACATATATACAATGGAATATTACTCAACCATAAAAAGGAATGAAATTGGGTCATTTGTAGAGGTTGGATGGATCTAGAGACTGTCATACAGAGTGAAGTAAGTCAGAAAGAGAGAAACAAATATCGTATATTAACACATATATGTGGAACCTAGAAAAATGGTACAGATGAACTGGTTTGCAGGGCAGAAATAGAGACACAGATGTAGAGAATAAATGTATGGACACCAAGGGCGGAAAGTGGTGGTGGTGGGTGGTGGTGTGATGAATTGGGAGATTGGGATTGACATGTATACACTGATGTGTATAAAATGGATAACTAGGGCTTCCCTGGTGGCGCAGTGGTTGAGAGTCTGCCTGCCAATGCAGGGGACACGGGTTCATTCATGCCCGAGTCTGGGAGGATCCCACATGCCGCAGAGTGGCTGGGCCTGTGAGCCATGGCCGCTGAGCCTGCGCGTCCGGAGCCTGTGCTCTGCGACGGTAGAGGCCACAACAGTGAGAGGCCCGCGTAATGCAAAAAACAAACGAACAAACAAACAAAACAAAAAATGGATAACTAATAAGAACCTTCTGTATAAAAAAATAAAATAAAATTCAAAAATTCAAAAAAAAATCCTATGATAAACCATAATGGAAAAGAATATGAAAAAGAATATATATATATGTGTATAACTGAATCACTGCTCTACAGCAGAAATTAACACATTATAAGTCAACTATACTTCAATAAAAAAAAAAAAAAGACAAATAGCCAGAAGAATACAAAAACAAAAAAGTGTCAAACTCAATAAATTTGTATAGAATGGACACACCCGTGTAGCCAACTGGACGTGAAAAAACAGAACGTTGCTAGCATTTCAGAAACCCTCTTCACGTGCCCTGCCAGTCACTGCCTCCCTCCAAAGCTAACCACTGGGCTGATTTCTAGCACTAAACATATGTTTTGTCTTCTTGGAATTTCATATAAATAAAACCTTATGGTATATATTCTCTTTATTTGGCTACTTTTACTCAGCATTGTATTTGTGAAACTCATCCATGTTGTTGTGTGTATCAGTAGTTCTCATTGCCATAGTAGTCCATTATAAGAATATTGCAATAGTAGTCCATTATAAGAATATACTGCAACTATCTGTTCTACTATTAATGAACATTTGCGTTGTTTTCAGTTTGGGACCATTACAGATAGTGGTGTAAAAGAAGGACCATCTTATCATGTTTGCAGATTCTATGAATCAGGAGTTTGGAAAGGGCACTCTGAGGATGGTTTATCTCTGCTCCAGTGAGGTCTGGGGCCTTGGCTGTAAAGGCTCAATGGTTGGGGGTGAGTTGACGGTGGCACCAGCACACATCTGGCACCTGGGCTAAGAGGACTCTAAGACTGAGTACTGTCAACTGGGTCACCTATGTGTGGACTCTCCTCGTAGTTTGGCTCCACACAGCATGGTAGCCTCAGAGCAGCTGGACTTCTTACACAATGGCTCAGAATTCCAAGCATGACCGTCCCCAGGAACAAGGAGGAAGCTGCGTGGCTTTTTCTAATGTAGGGGAGGAAAAACTGTTTTGCCTCTACCCATCTTAGGTTCATTGGCTGGAACCTTGTAAATTAGGTTAACAAAAAACAGATTAAGAGAGAAAAACAAAAGTTTTTTATCATGTGCATCGCACATACACATGAGAACACTCCGTGAAGAGCAACTTAAAGGGCAGTTGGAACTTGGGTTATATAGCGTCTTAACAAAAGAACAATAAATTTTTAGAGAAGTGACAAGAGAAATGAAAAGGACTTCAGGTTTTTAGGACAGCAAATTGTGGGAACGTAAATATATGGGGGAACTAATGGGAGATAAGGGCTGGACTGATAGGTCTACCATTGTCTCTGGTGATTATTAACTTCTGTTCTTCCTGGTAGAGAGGAGAGAGAGGACATCATTACAAATTTATGTCCTGGGCTTCCCTGGTGACACAGTGGTTAAGAATCAGCCTGCTAATGCAGGGGACACGGGTTCGAGCCCTGGTCCAGGAAGATCCCACATGCCACAGAGCAACCAAGCCTGTGCACCACAACTACTGAGCCTGTGCTCTAGAGCCCGCGAGCCACAGCTACTGAAGCCCGCACGCCTAGAGCCCGTGCTCTGCAGCAAGAGAAGCCACTGCAATGAGAAGCCAATGCACCACAACTAGAGAAAGCCCATGCGCAGCAACAAAGACCCAATTCAGCCAAAAATAAATAAATTTATAAAATAAACAAAAACAAAAACAAATTTGTGTCCTATGAAAGTAAAAGGCAGAGAGATTTTCTTATATTTGCTTTTTTCTCAATTACTTTCAGCTCAAAGAATCCTAATGTCCAGTGGCACATTGTTAGGTGGCATATTCTTCTACCCTCCATTCACTTAACTTTAGAAGTCACATGGTATCACCTACACACCACTCTATTGTTCCAGATGAGTCACAAGCCTGCCTAGGTTCAAAGGGAGGAGGCAGAGACCCTACCTCTCCTAGGGAAGAGTCTCCAGGTCACATATAGGAACGCATATGCAACAGGAGAGATTTTTACAGCCGTCTTCGGAAAATAAGATCTGCCTCAGCTGCTATGAGCATTCTGGGATATTTTTCTTAGCCCTATGTACATTTCTGTTGGGTATGTACCTTGGAGCTCAATTGCTGAGTCAAAGTGTGTATGTGTACTAAGCTTTAGTAGATAATGCTAGTTGTTTTTGGCTTGTGCCAATTTATACTCCCATAATGTATGAAAATTCCAGTTGCTCCATCTTTGCTAACAATTGGTATTGTTTTTGTTTTTTTAAATAAATTTATTTACTTATTTTTATTTTTGGTTGCATTGGGTCTTTGTTACTGTGCGCGGGCTTTCTCTAGTTGCGGAGAGCAGGGGCTACTCTTTGTTGTGGTGCGCGGGCTTCAGCAGTTGTGGCACGTGGGCTCAGTAGTTGTGTCTCGCGGGCTCTGGAGCGCAGGCTCAGTAGTTGTGGTGCACAGGCTTAGTTGCTCTGCAGCATGTGGAATCTTCCCGGACCAGGGCTAGAACCCGTGTCCCCTGCATTGGCAGATGGATTCTCAACCACTGCGCCACCAGGGAAGCCCAATTAGCATTGTTTTTCTCAGTTTAGCCATTTGGTTGGGTATACAGTGGTATTTTGCATTGTGGTTTAAATTTGCATTTCTCTGATAACTAATGAAGTTGAGGTACTTTTCATATGTTTATTGGCTATTTGAATATCTTCTTTTGCGAAATGCCTGTTCAGAGGTCCAGTATATTTTTTAATAGAATAGAATAGAAAATATCAGAATATATCACACATAGCAAGAGTAGATATATTTTCCTGAAACATAGTTTTAGTTTCATATATTGTAGTAGGTGCTGTAGTGTTCTCCCCAGATTTTTCCATCTGTGATTAAACACACACTCCCCAGTTCCCAGGAATGTTGCCTGCTGCTGACTCACTGCTTAGAATTGCGTCCTTCCCCAGAAATTTCCCTTGGTCTGAGGAAGCTGAGTTACCCAGGGTTAAGGTCCCTCCCCAAGGAAAGCCCACACCCAATGACTGGTCAATTTGGGAGGTAGGTACAGAGATCCAGCCTTCCTAGATGTATTCTGGCTTGCCTGGGGATTTTGAAACTGAAAGTCCTGTGTCCTGGGAGACCTCTCAATCCTGGACAAACTAGAATGGTTGGTCACCCTACTCTTGCCACAATTTGGGACACCACTGACAAGCCAACTTCAGAACTCTGTGTAATCAACTGAAGCTTCACTTAGGTTGCAGGAGCATCACAGTTCAATTTCTCCCTCTGCCCAATCCTGTGTCCCTTGTTCTTTCACAGGTACTGCTTCTAGAGCACTCCCCAATAAACAAGCTGCATGCAATTCTCGATCCAGAATCTGCTTCCCAGGGAACCCAAAGTACTATATACATGTAGTGTTTCCTAATGATAAAATGCCTTTTCTTGCTGGCTCAAAAAGGTAATGGAAGCCACTGATAGAGTAGATATTACTGTTTTGCCCACCCAGTACTCCTCTCTTCCTTTTTTGACAGCATCCTGCTTCTTTGGGGGAAGTAGTACACCTCTCACTCAAGTCAGGGGTTCTTGTAGGCACATCCAATTTAAGTACCCCCATCCTCTGCCACCATCACAGGAGTGGGTCTGTGACTTAAGCCAGGCCAATCAGAATCCCTTCCCAGAATTTTTCTATTCAGCATTAGAGAAAAAGTCCTTTCCTGGGTCAGCCTCCGCACTACAATACTGAACCAGAGGCTGTGTAGACCACATAAAGAGAGAAGAGCAGGAGAAACATGGAGAAAGGGATTCCTGTGACATTACAGTTTGGTTCCAAGGCAGCCCTGAGACACATTTGCACCTCTACCCTTCCCTGATTCTCCTCCACTTTGGCTTGTGCCATTTGCAACCAAAAGCGTCCTGATAAGCGCACAGGCTTTTAAGAAGGGCAGATTATGATAATTCATCGGGCAAATAATCAATAGCTGTGCTGCTGCTTCTACCTAATGTTTTTTTCTGTCTTCTATTTATCTGTCTTCCTTATTTTGTCTTCTTTTCTCTACTTAAATCAAACCCCTCGTTCAAGATTTGTTTGAATGCCCCCTGCCCAATGAAGTCAAACTTTCCTGACACTCCCAATTTACATGAATGCAGCCCACAAACATTATTGAGCTCTTGCTACTCTTCTACCTTAAGCACCGTCATGCTAGCACTGAGGCCCAAAGACAGAACAGGGCATAGCTCAGGCCTCCAGGTGCTTTAGTATCATAGTGGGGGAAGCTGACTCATAAACAGATAGTTACCATATGAGGTGGCAAGTGCAATGACAGTTATTAGAGAGTCCCTAGGAGGGGAAGTACGTGGCAGCTAGCCTCCAGGATGGTCCCCAATGATCCCTGCCTCCTCTTATTCATACTCTGTATAGTCCTCTCCCACACTGTATCAGGGTTTATCTCTGTAACCAGTAGAATACCATGGAAGTAATTGTGCATGACTTCCAAGACTAGGTCAAAAGTTGACAAACGTTTTTGTAAAGGTAGTAAATGTAGTAAATATTTTAAGCTTTACAAGCTATAGGGTTTCTATTGTAACTACTCACCTCTGTCACTTTAGCATGAAAGCAACCAATAAGTAAATGATGACTGCAGCTGTGATCCAATAAAACTTTATTTCCAAAAATGTAGCAGGGTGGCTTTATCCATCACTTGTCGTTTGCCAGCTCCTGGTCTAGGTCATAAAACACATTGCAGCTTTTGACTTGCTCTCTTGGATCACTTGCTCTGGGGGAAGTCAATTGCCATGTCATAAGGACGTTTGAGTAGGTGAGGAACCAGTGCATCTGCCAACAGCCAGTACCAAGTGGGCCACTCATATGAGTGGGCCATCTTCTAAGTGGATCCTCCAGCTCCATCAAGCCTTCAGATGAGGTTGCAGCCCCAGCTGACATTTGACCACAACTTCATGAGAGACCCCAAGCCAAAATCACCCAGGTAGAGCTCTCCCAAATTCCTGAAATTGTCTGAGCTAGTTTGTATTTATTGTTGTTTTAAGGCACTAAGTTTTGACTTTGTGCAGAAATAGAGAACTGATACCAAAGATTTGTCCTCCTACTGACTCCTGAGATAACCATTAAGAGACAGTAGGCTGGGCTTCCCTGGTGGCGCAGTGGTTAAGCATCTGCCTGCCAATGAAGGGGACATGGGTTCAAGCCCTGGTCTGGGAAGATCCCACATGCTGCGGAGCAAATAAACCCATGCGCCACAATTACTGAACCTGAGTTCTAGAGCCCGCGAGCCACAACTACTGAGCCCGTGTGCCTAGAGCCCGTGCTCCACAACAAAGAGAAGCCACTGCAATGAGAAGTCTGCGCACCACACAAAGAGTAGCCCCCACTCGCCGCAACTAGAGAAAGTCCGCGCTCAGCAACGAAGACCCAATGCAGCCAAAAAATAAGAATAAATTTATTAAAAAGAAAAAAAAAAGAAACAGTAGGCTGTTGGCACAACATTGTAAATCAACTATACTTCAATGAAAAGAAAGGAAAAGGAACAGGCCGGCTGTAGCCTTTAGTTAAGTCATTTATTTGAATTACAAATACATAAATACACACTCATGGTAAAAGATTCAAATAATACAGAAGTACAGAGACCAAACAAGTAAAGCCTTCTGTATCAACTCCCAACTGTGAATGAAGAATTTCACCTGTCATATCAGTAAACAAAGGATGTTAGGGCCATCAAGCCATCAGCCACTTCAGCCATCCCCCCACTGTGGACCCTGAGGGAATTCAGGATGGAGAAAAGCAGGATCCAGGCCCTAGATAGCTAAGGTTCATATCAAAGGAATGATTTCAATGAGCCCAGACTCTTGCATCCTCCCATACATAGAAAAGCACCATATTCATTAACTTGAGTTGTCAGGTTTTCTTTAATTAACAGTAATCTTTTGATGTTCCAACTACCTGGGGTTTTTTGTTTGGTTGGTCGGTTGGTTTTTGTTTTTTTTGCAGAAACTCCTATATATCCTGGCTTCTCCCTTACCTCTTCGGAACAGTCCCTCTGAGCTATATGACAGGCTGTCTCCTGGGCCTAAGTCCTCAGCAAATTTACCGAATAAAACATAATTCTCAACTTTTTGGTTGCGCATTTTTTTCATTTGACACTGCCCTCCTCAGCCCCACATCCACTGCCCTTAGAGGATGTAT
Source organism: Tursiops truncatus (assembly GCF_011762595.2). Lineage (NCBI taxonomy): Eukaryota > Metazoa > Chordata > Mammalia > Artiodactyla > Delphinidae > Tursiops > Tursiops truncatus. Next base: position 75,826,386 of record NC_047038.1, read on the forward strand.
TGGCATTTTTGTGTATAATCTTTCAGCCTGTTTTCTGTAGCATGGCTGCCTAATGGCTTATTCCCTTCTTATTTCCTCAGCACCTTGTGCATTTCTCAAGAGTTTATTTCATTCTATTTTGTCTTAATGATTTGTTGTTTTCTTCAGGGACAGCTTCATGGTTGTGTGACCGGTGCAATCACATGGGGCCCCGCAATTAGAAGAGCCTAAGCTTGATTTTATGCTCTGTTGTCACTAATTTGAAATTCTTAAAAATGTTGTAACAAGGGGCCGCACATTTTCCTTTCGTATGTGCCTGGTTTTCAGATTTATCTTCCCCAAGATTACAAAGACAGGGGCCCAGGGCAGCAATATTGTCATGGACATCTTTGAATTCCTCACAGCACCTTGAGAATACCCACAGTAAATATTTGTTAATATGAAGGGAAATTTTCTTATCTCTGAAGGGCTTTTTTTTTTTTTTTTTTGCTTTTTGTTTTGTTTTGTGCAGCCATACACAGATATCTTTAATGATGATCAACAAGCACAGAAGAATCCAAAGTTCTTATTATTGAGGTGGAGTCCCATTTTCTCTCTGATTTTTGCATGCTACTCTGAACTTCATTTGTTCCAGGCAAAGAACAAAGAAGAATGCTGTTCTCTGTTTCTCATTTAGAGAGATCTATAAACACATTCTCAAGAAGAAAGAACTTCAGCCCCTTGCAGCCTATAAGTTCCATGTTTCCACAATATCTGTACTCAAAGAAGGATTGTGAGTCAGGCATAATGAAGTTCATGTTTGCAGGCAAGCAGACAGCAGGAATGAGTGAATATGTAATGGAGCTTAGAACTAAGATGTTCAAATTTTTTCATCTGTCCATACATCAGTCGGTGATTCTTCTGGTCATTTCACGTGTTGGATGGTCCTTGAATTTCAGTCATTGGGAAGATTTACCATAATTTCCTGAAAAAAATAAAAGTTAGATTTCAGGTTGTTCTGGTTAACTTTTTAGAATAGCTTATATAAAATCAAATTCTCTACTTTTCCAAATTTATATTTGGAGATCATTCGGGTCTTTCTCTAATCCATGTCCCCTACATGCGAAAATAATATTTTTCTCCAATTTTTATTACTCAAATATTTTATGCTTTTGAGAGTGTATTTTTTTTGGCTGCATTGGGTCTTCATTGCTGCACTTGGGCTTTCTCTAGCTGCGGCGAGCAGGGGCTACTCTTCATTGTGGTGCACGGGCTTTACATTGTGGTGGCTTCTCTTGTTGAGGAGCACAGGTTCTACGTGTGCAGTTTTCAGTAGTTGTAGAACGCAGGCTCAATAGTTGCAGCATGCAGGCCTTAGAGCACGTAGGCTTCAGTAGTTGTGGCGGGGAGGCTCAGTAGTTGTGGCACACGGGCTTAGTTGCTCCGAGGCATGTGGGATCTTCCTGGACCAGTGATCAAATCTGTGTCCCCTGCATTGGCAGGCAGATTCTTAACCACCATGCCATCAGGCAAGTCCCAAGAGTGTATCTTCTATATTATTTTATTTATTTTTTTGGCCACACAGCGTGGCCTGCAGGATCTTAGTTCCATGGCCAGGGATTGAACCCATGCCCCTGCAGTGGAAACGCAGAGTCCTAACCACTGGACGGCAGGGAATTCCCCTATTTTATTTAATTAATTAATTTATTTATTTTATTTTTTAATACATCTTTATTGGAGTATAATTGCTTCACAATACCGTGTTAGTTTCTGTTGCACAACAAAGTGAATCAGCCATATGCATACACATGTCTCCATATCCCCTCCCTATCCCACGCCTCTAGGTCATCACAGAGCACCAAGCCGATCTCCCTGTGCTATGCTGTTTCCCACCAGACAACTATTTTACATTCAGTAATGTATATATGTCGATGCTATTCTCATGTCGCCCTCCCACCCCGTGTCTTCAAGTCCATTCTCTATGCCTACCTCTTTATTCCTGTCCCGCAACTAGGTTCATCAGTACCTTTTTTTTTTTTTAGCTTCCATATATATGTGTTAGCATACAGTATTTGTTTTTCTCTTTCTGACTTACTTCACTCTGTATGACAGACTCTAGGTCCATCCACCTCACTACAAATAACTCAATTTTGTTTCTTTTTGTGGCTGAGTAATATTCCATTGTATATATGTGCCACATCTTCTTTATCCATTCATCTGCCGATGGACATTTAGGTTGCTTCCATGTCCTGGCTATTGTAAATAGTGCCGCAATGAACATTGTGGTGCATGTCTCTTTTTGAATTATGGTTTTCTCAGGGTATATGCCCAGTAGTGGGATTGCTGGGTCAAATGGTAGTACTATTTTTAGTTTTTTAAGGAACCTCCATACTGTTTTCCATAGTGGTTGTATCAATTTACATTCCCACCAGCAATGTAGGAGGGTTCGCTTTTCACCACACCCTCTCTAGCATTTATTGTTTCCAGCTTTTTTGATAATGACAATTCTGACCAGTGTGAGGTGATATCTCATTGTAGTTTTTTTTTTTAATTAATTAATTTATTTTTTATTTTTATTTTTTTTGCGGTACACGGGCCTCTCACTGTTGTGGCCTCTCCCGTTGCTGAGCACAGGCTCCGGACGCGCAGGCTCAGCGGCCATGGCTCACGGGCCCAGCTGCTCCGTGGCATGTGGGATCTTCTCAGACCGGGGCATGAACCCGTGTCCCCTGCATCGGCAGGCGGACTCTCAACCACCGCGCCACCAGGGAAGCCCCTCATTGTAGTTTTGATTTGAATTTCTCTAATAATTAGTGATGTTGAGCATCTTTTCATGTGCCTCTTGGCCATGTGTATGTCTTCCTTTGTGAAATGTCTATTTAGGTCTTCCACCCATTTTTTAACTGGATAGTTGGTTTTTTTGATATTGAGCTCCATTAGCCGTTTGTATATTTTGGAGATTAATCCTTTGTCTGTTGTTTCATTTGCAAATATTTTCTCCCATTCTGAGGGTTGTCTTTTTGTCTTGTTTATGGTTTCCATTGCTGTGCAAAAGCTTTTAAGTTTAATTAAGTCCCATTTGTTTATTTTTGTTTTTATTTCCAGTTACTCAAGGTCAAAAAAGATCTTGCTGTGGTTTATGTCAGAGTGTTTTTCCTATAGAAGTTTTATAGTGTTTCGTCTTACATTTAAGTCTTTAATCCATTTGGAGTTTATTTTTGTGTATGGTGTTAGGTAGTGTTCTAATTTCCTTCTTTCACATGTAGCTGTCCAGTTTTCCCAGAACCACTCATGGAAGAGGGTGTCTTTTTTGCATTGTATGTTCCTGCCTCCTTTGTCATAAATTAGGTGCCCATATATGTGTGGTTTATCTCTGGGCATTCTAACCCGTACCATTGGTCTACATTTCTGTTTTTGTGCCAGTACCATACTGTCTTGATTACTGTAGCTTTGTGGTATAGTTTGAAGTTAGGGAGCCTGATTCCTCCAGATCCATTTTTCTTTCTCAAGATTGCTTTTGCTATTCGGAGTCTTTTGTGTTTCCATACGAATTGTAAGATTTTTTTCTTCTAATTCTGTGAAGATTGTCATTGGTAGTTTGATAGGGCTTGCACTGAATCTGTAGATTGCTTTGGGTAGTATAGTCATTTTCACAATATTGATTCCTCCAGTCCAAGAACATGGTATATTTCTCCATCTGTTTATGTCATCTTTGATTTCTTTCATCAGTGTTTTATAGTTTTCTGAGTAAAAGTCTTTCGCCTCCTTAGACAGGTTTATTCCTAGGTATTTTATTCTTTTTGTTGCAGTGGTAAATGGGAGTGTTTCCTTAATTTCTGTTTCTGAATTTTCATTGTTAGTGTATAGGAATGCCAGAGATTTCTGTGCATTAATTTTGTATCCTGCAACTTTACCAAATTCATTGATTAGTTCTAGTAGTTTTCTGGTGGCATCTTTAGGATTTTCTATGTACAGTATCATGTCATTGGCAAATAGTGACAGTTTTACTTCTTCTTTCCCAATTTCTATTCCTTTTATTTCTTTTTCTTCTCTGACTGCTGTGGCTAGGACTTCCCAAACTATGCTGAATAAGAGTGGAGAGAGTGGATATACTTGTCTTGTTCCTGATCCTAGTGTAAATGCTTTCACTTTTTCACCACTGAGTATGATGCTTGCTGTGGGTTTGTCATATATAGCCTTTATTATGTTGAGGTAGTTTCCCTCTGTGCCCATTTTCTGGAGAGTTTTTCTCATAAATGGGTGTTGAATTTTGTCAAAAGCTTTTTCTGCATCTATTGAGATGATCACATGGTTTTTATTCCTTAATTTGTTAATGTGGTGTATCACATTGATTCATTTGCATATATTGAAGAATCCTTGCATCCCTGAGATAAATCCCACTTGATCATGGTGTATGATCCTTTTAATGTGCTGTTGGATTCTGTTTCCTAGTATTTTGTTGAGGATTTTTGCATCTATGTTCATCAGTGATATTGGTCTATAATTTTCTTTTTTTGTGATATCATTTTCTGGTTTTGGTATCAGGGTGATGGTGGCCTCGTAGAATGAATTTGAGATTGTTTCTCCCTCAGCAATATTTTGGAAGAGTTTGAGAAGGATTGGTGTTAGCTCTTCTCTAAATGTTTGATAGAATTCGCCTGTGAAGCCATCTGGTCCTGGACTTTTGTTTGTTGGAAAATTTTTAATTATGGTTTCAATTTCAGTGCTTTTGGTTGGTCTGTTTATATTTTCTAGTTCTTCCTGGTTCAGTCTTGGAAAATTGTACCTTTCCAAGAATTTGTCTATTTCTTTGTGGTGGTCCATTTTATTGGCATATAGTTGTTTGTAATAGTCTCTTATAATCCTTTGTATTTCTCCAGTGTCAGTTGTGATTTCTCCTTTTCAATTTCTAATTTTATTGATTTGATGAGTCTGGCTTTTTTCTTGATGAGTCTGGCTAAGGGTCTATCAATTTTGTTTATCTTCTCAAATAACAAGCTTTTAGTTTTATTGATCTTTGCTGTTCTTTTCTGCATTTCTCTTTCATTTATTTCTGCTCTGATCTTTATGATTTCTTTCCTTCTACTGACTTTGGGTTTTCTTTGTTCTTCTTTTTCTACTTGTTTTAAGTGTAGCGTTAGATTGTTTATTTGAGATTTTTCTTGTTTCTTGAAGTGAGATTGAATTCCTATAAACTTCCCTCTTAGAACTGCTTTTGCCTCATTCCATATGTTTTGGATCGTCTGTGTTTTCATTGTCATTTGTTTCTATGTATTTTTTAATTTCTTCTTTGATTTCTTCAGTGATCTCTTGGTTATTTAGTAGTGCACTCTTTAGCCTCCATGTATTTGTGATTTTTACAGGTTTTTTTTTCTGTAATTGATTTCCAATCTCATAGCTTTGTGGTCAGAAAAAATGCTTGATATGATTTCAATTTTCTTAAATTTTCCAAGGCTTGATTTGTGACCCAAGATGTGATCTATCCTGAAGAATGTTCCATGTGCACTTGAGAAGAAAGTGTATTCTGCCACTTTTGGGTGGGATGTTCTATAAATATTAATTAGATCTATCTGCTCTATTGTGTAATTTAAAGCTTGTGTTTCTTTGTTTTCTGTTTGGATGATCTGTCCATTGGTGTAAGTGGGGTGTTAAAGTCCCCTGCTATTATTGTGTTACTGTCGATTTTCCCTTTCATGGTTGTTAACATTTGCCTTATGTATTGAGGTGCTCCTGTGTTGGGTGCATAAACATTTATAATTGTTATATCTTCTTCTTGGATTGATCCTTTGATCATTATGTAGTGTCCCTCCTTATCTCTTGTAACAGTCTTTATTTTAAAGTTTATTTTATCTGATACGAGTATTGCTACTCCAGCTTTCTTTTGCTTTCCCTTTGCATGGAATATCTTTTTCCATTCCTTCACTTTCAGTCTATATGTGTCCCTAGGTCTGAAGTGGGTCTCTTGTAGACAGCATATATATGGGTCTTGTTTTTGTATCCATTCAGCCAGTCTGTGTCTTTTGGTTGGGGTATTTAATCTATTTACATTCAAGGTTATTATCGATATGTATGTTCCTATTACCATTTTCTTTTTTTTAAAATAAATTTATTTATTTATTTATTTTTGGTGGTGTTTGTTCTTCATTGTTGAGTCTTCATTGCTGTGCATGGGCTTTCTCTAGTTGTGGTGAGCGGGGGTTTCTCTTCGTTGTGGTGCACGGGCTTCTCATTGCTGTAGCTTCTCTTGTTTCGGAGCTTGGGCTCCAGGCATGTGGGCTTCAGTAGTTGTGGCACATGGGCTCAGTAGTTGTGGCTCACAGGCTTAGTTGCTCTGGGCCATGTGGGATCTTCCCAGACCAGGGCTTGAACCTGTGTCCCATGCATTGGCAGGCAGATTCTTAACCACTGTGCCACCAGGGATGTCCCCATTTTCTTAATTGTTTTGGGTTTGTTTTTGTGTGTCTTTTTCTTCTCTTGTATTTCCCACTTAGAGAAGTTTCTTTAGCATTTGTTGTAAAGCTTGTTTGGTGGTGCTGCATTCTCTTTGCTTCTTTTTGTCTGAAAAGCTTTTGACTTCTCCACCGAATCTGAATGAAATCCTTGCTGGTTAGAGTAATCTTGGTTGCAGGTTTTTCTCTTTCATCACTTTAAGTATATCCTGCCACTCCCTTCTGGCCTGCAGAGTTTCCACTGACAAATCAGCTGATAACCTTATGGAGATTCCTTTGTATGTTATTTTTTGTTTTTCCCTTGCAGCTTTTAATATTTTTTCTTTGAATGTAATTTTTGTTAGTTTGATTAATATGTGTCTTGGTGTGTTTTTCCTAGAGTTTATCCTATTTGGGACTCTCTGTGCTTCCTGGACTTGGGTGACTATTTCCATTCCCATGTTAGGGAAGTTTTCCCCCATAATCTCTTTGAATATTTTCTCAGACCCTTTCTTTTTCTCTTCTTCTTCTGGGACCCCTATAATTCGAATGTTGGTGTGTTTATTGTTGTCCCAGAGGTCTCTGAGGTCGTCTTCAATTCTTTTCATTCTTTTTTCTTTATTCTGCTCCTTGGCAATTATTTCCACCATTTTGTCCTCCAGCTCACTTATTCGTTCTTCTGCCTCAGTTATTCTGTTATTGATTCCTTCTAGTGTATTTTTCGTTTTGGTTACTGTGTTGTTCATCTCTGTTTGTACTTTAGTTCTTCTAGATCTTTGTTAAACATTTCTTGTATTTTCTCAATCCGTGCTTCCATTCTATTTCCAAGATTCTGGATCATCCTTACTCTGAATTCTTTTTCAGGTAGATTGCCTGTTTCCTCTTCATTTATTTGGTTTTGTAGGTTTTTACCTTGCTCCTTCATCTGTGATCTATTTTTTTGCTGTCTCATTTTTTGTTTTTTTATGAGTGGGATTGTGTTCCTGTCTTACTGGTTGTTTGGCCTGAGGCTTCCAACACTGGAGTTTTAGGCTGTTGGGTAGAGCTGGGTCTTGGTGCTGAGATCAGGAACTCTGTGAGACCTCACTCCAATGAATATTTTCTGGGGTCTGAGGTTCTCTGTTAGTCCAGTGGTTTGGACTCAGAGCTCCCATCGCAGGAGTTTCCACCCAGCCCCAGGCTCACAAATCAAGATCCTGCAGGCCGTACGGGGTGGCAAAAAAACAAACAAACAAAAACAATAACAAAGTAAAAAATAAATTATACTAGGAAACTAACAGATATGTTAGAAAGAATGTAAAAATAAAAATGAATCAACAACTGGAAGGTACATCAGTACCAGAAAAGTAAAAAAGAGGAGGAGGGAAAGGAAAAAAAAAGGGGGGGGGGACTTGGCTGTGGAGAGTGGGGTCTAAGCATGGGCGAGGTTTGGACGGTGGGCAGGGCCAGTGCTCAGGACCCACAGGGCTGGAAAAGGCCCTGGGGCTCTGTGGGGTGGGGCTTAGGCTCAAGGATCAGACGGGGCCCAGGCGTGCCTCCACCCCAGGTCTCAGAGGGCAGGGGACCTCACCTGGTAGCCCAGCAGGTTTCCTGGGCTCGAGTGGGTGAGACAAACTCCCTCCTCTCCTCTCCTGCTCCTCTGGCCTGGGGTCTGGGAGGGCCCCTCCCACTTGCCTCTCCGGATCTCCCCAGCCTCCCTCCTATGCCTCCAGGACCAATGTTGGTGGGGAAGGGGAAGGGGGAGCCTTGGAGGGCAGGGTACTGGCCTGGGAGCTCAGCAGGCTCCCCACGCCCAGGTGGGCGGGGCAATCGCCCTCCGCTCCTCTCCTGCTCCTCCCCGACGGCCCCTCCCACCTGCCTCTCCTGATCTCCCCCAGCCTCCCTCCTATGCCCCCAAGGACCCACGCAGTCTGGAGGGGGCTTGGAGGGCAGGAGATCGGCCTGGGAGCTCTGTAGGCTCCCTGGGCCCCTAGAGGGTGGGGCAATTGCCCTTCGCTCCTCCCCGAGGGTCCCTCCAGCCTGCCTCTCCTGATCTCCCCAGCCTCCCTCTTATGCTCCCAGGGCCGACGCAGCCTGGGTGGGGCTTTGGATGGGGGGTACCGGCTTGGGAGCTCAGCAGGCTCCCCAGCCCGAGTGAGCCAGGTGATCGCCTGCCGCTCCTTTCCTGCTCTTCCCGGAGAGTCCCTCCCACCTGCCTCTCCTGATCCCCTCCACCTCAGGGGCGCCAATCCTGTCTGGCCTCCACTTCTCCTCCCTGCTCTGTCTCCCTACACCCTACCAGTTCACTCTGGGGTTCCTCCCATTTTCTTGAGGGTCAGAGTCCCACACTAGCGTCCAGCAGGTGCCCTAGTTGTGGGGAGAGCTAACTCTGCATCTCTGCACACCGCTATCTTGACTCCTCCTTTATTTTTTTGGCTGCGTTGGGTTTTTGTTGCTGTGCACGGGTTTTCTCTAGTTGTGGCAGAGTGGGGGTTACACTTACTTGTGGTGCACAGGCTTCTCGTTGCAGTGGCTGCTCTTGTTGAGGAGGACAGGCTCTAGGTGCGGGCTTCAGTAGTTGTGGCTCATGGGCTCTAGCGCATAGGCTCAGTAGTTGTGGTGCAGGGGCTTAGTTGCTCCGCGGCATGTAGTATCTTCCCGGACCAGGGATCGAACCTGTGTCCCCAGCATTGGCAGGTAGATTCTTAACCACTGTGCCACCAGGGAAGCCCCTCCCCTATGTTATTTATTTTTATTTATTTATATATTTTTTGCGGTACATGGGCCTCTCACCGCTGTGGCCTCTCCCGTTGTGGAGCACAGGCTCCGGACGCGCAGGCTCAGCGGCCATGGCTCACGGGTCCAGCTGCTCCGCGGCATGCGGGATCCTCCCGGACCGGGGCACGAACCCGTGTCCCCTGCATCGGCAGGTGGACTCTCAACCACTGCGCCACCAGGGAAGCCCCCCTATGTTATTTTAAAATGGAGTAATCCACAAGTTCAGAAAAGTAAAATAATAAAAATTTAAATAAAGTAGTTATATCTTAACTTTTTTAAAATTAATTTTTATTGGAGTATAGTTGCTTTACAGTGTTGTGTATACCTTAACATTTAAAGTGAATTTTTTGTTATTCATTCAATCATTAATTTAACAAATATCTATGAAGTTCCTACTATTTGCCAGGCAGGGTTTCAGACCTGGGGAGCAACCGACAAGTTCTCTGCTTGCATTATGGTGAGAGAACATGACAGTCAAGAGAAATAGGGAGAGGATGGATAAGCAACATAATAGAATGTTTCATTTTAGCTAGTGATATGTAGGATGAAGAAAAAATACAAATTTGGATATTTATTGATTTGAAAAGATCTTTAGAGTATAGTTGACCCTTGAACAACACAGGTTTAAACAACACGTGTCCACTTAGGTGTGGATTTTTCAGTGAACATGTACTACAGTACTGCCCAATTCGTGGTTAGTTGAATCTATGGATATGGAACCGTAGATACAGAGAGCTGCCTTCAAGTTATGCACAGATTTTGACTGCACAGAGGGTCGGTATCACTAACCTGAGAAGTGTTCAAGGGTCAACTGTATACTGTTAAATGAAAAATGGGAGTTGCAAAATAATGAGGTTTTTGGGATCTCAGTTTTAGGGATCTCAGTTTTAGGCATATGTAGGTGTCTTACCAAAAAAAGTTGAGAAGTATATACACTAATATATAAGTATATAAGATACTGAAAAAAAAAAAAAAGAGAGACCATTTGAATTAGGGATCTATTTCCCAATATTAGGAACAAAGAAAATAGGAGGAGCTGAGTTCTCTGGGACCTTCAAAACATCTATCAGATTTTATGGCCACCTAGGGAGAAATTTTTCCTAATGGTCTGGAGCCATACTGACAAAAATTATTGACAGGGTGATAATTAATTTAAGATCTCTTGTTTGCATTAATGTGTTCCCCTGCCCACTTCTATGGTCAATTTTTTTTTTTTTTAGCAGTGCTGTGCAGCTTGTGGGATCTTAGTTCTCCCACCAGGGATTGAACCCGTGCCCCTGCAGTGGAAGCACAGAGCCCTAGCCACCAGACCACCAGGGAATTCCCCATGGTCAAATTTTCATATTACCTGAAGAAATGCTTTGCAGGTAGTAGGTGCTTCATAGCTATTTGCTGCAAATTGGCAGGAAGGAATGTATGAACTTACTATGGAATGAAAAACAGATGTCACTATTTTGGAAATGTAATCAAACAGCTTTTGAGGTACCAGGAAGGAGCATATTTGCAAATCAGGAAATACTCAACCCCAGGAAGCATGTGCTAGTATGCTTTTGGTCAAAACATCTTCATAGAAAGCACTGGGTCACATTTTTACTTTGGTGACTATTAAAATTTTTAATCTGTCCAGGGAATTTATTTCCAAAATGACATTCTGAGTGACCCCTTCCATTCACAGCAAGCTGGGTTTCGTGATAATTGCCTTTGATGTCTGTTCTGTGGCCTTCCTCCCTCTCCTAAACTGTGTAGCTGTCAATTACGGTGGCATGCTGCGCATAACAGTGGAGACTATTGCCTCAGTAAAGGCGGTATCCATGGTGCCAGAGGCTGCAGGCACTGCTGAAGGCTATACTGAGCGCAAAGGGAACTTCCAAGTGTTTGCTTACACTGAAATATATGATTTTCCTTTCTAAAACCTATGCCCATCGTCACATGGTTTTGGGTAGCAGTTTCATCTCAACTCTTCACAAGCTGTGGGCAAAGTGATTCTTAATATTGCAAGGCTGCATCTGGAGAATTCAGAGGGCAGGTAGAGAAAAAAGATCATCCCTAGGGTGTTAACAGTGCCCCAGGGGCTGTTTTTCATAAACCATTTCCGCCTTCCACAACCAGCATCTTTCTTGAAGGATTAAGATGTTTTACCACTACCAGAGAAAGGAACTAACATTTACTGAGTAATGATTATGGGCTGTTGGCTGTATGGATCAGTTTTAATTCTACCTTATTTAAGAGGTATTATCAATCCACTTTACAAATGAGAAAAATGAGTCTCCTTTAGGGTGTATACTCAGATTTCTTGACTCTAAAAATCATGTTCATTCTACTTACAAGGAGCTTTGAGAGAGTAGGGGACGGGAGTCAAGATTACTGGGTTGTTTGGGGCAGTATGCTCAGTAAATGACACCAGGACAGTGCTTCACAAGGATGAGCATAAAGTAGTCTAATCCAACATATTAGTTTAATTATATTCGAATAAAACACTCACCTTGAATGCATCCTGATTTGGGGGAAATAACTGAAATTTTAAGACAATTGAAAGTGCCTCTTTATGAATTTTTAAACAGCTTAATAGGTGTCCTGATCCCCAGCCCATCACACCTCTACAATTAGTCAAGGATCAAGGACTCCTTTTTCAGATCCTAATGCTCCAGGTTTCCACTCTTGGCCATTTCCCAGTAAGATAAAGGAAGATGCCAGCCATACTGGGATAAAGTTGTACTTTGGGCTCCCGCTGACTTCCATAATTCATCACTTTTCAAATACGCCCATGTTAGTGTAAGCTATGCTCATCATCATGAACTTCTCAATGTCTTTCTGAGCCTACCACTAACATTATTTAAAATTGACAAAATGTTTCCTAGACATGAAATTAAAATGTACTCACGGGTTTCCCTGGTGGCACAGTGGTTAAGAATCCACCTGCCAATGCAGGGGACACGGGTTCGAGCCCTGGTCCGGGAAGGTCCCACATGCTGTGGAGCAGCTAAGCCTGTGCACCACAACTACAGAGTTTGCACTCTAGAGTTGTGATCCGCAACTACTGAGCCCCTGTGCCACAATTACTGAAGCCTGCGCGCCTAGAGCCTGTGCTCTGCAACAAGAGAAGCCACCGCAATGAGAAGCCCTCGCACTGCAATGAAGGGTAGCCCCTGCTTGCTGCAAATAGAGAAAGCCTGCGCACAGCAACGGAAGACCCAATTTAGCCAATAAATAAATAAATAAATAAAATCTATAAAAAAAGAAAAAAAAAATGTACTTGCAAACCTGACAAATAGAGTTGCAGGTAGAAGTGGATACAAATAATTCCTTGAAACCCAGAAGTTCATAGAAAGGAAATTTAAAAGTTATCAAACTCTTGGGACTTCCCTGGTGGTCCAGTGGTTAAGACTCCCGCATTTCCACTGCAGGGGGCGCGGATTCAATCCCTGGTCGGGGAACTAAGATCCCCATACTGCACAGCCAAAAAACCAAAACCAAACAAACAAAATTATCAAACTCTTGATTGTGTGGAATAGTATAAGAACAAATTGTCATAGAGAATGCTAGGTTGTCTACAAGCAGTGAAAGATGAGTTCTTTAGAAATAGAAAATGTTTTTAAAAGTAGATACCATTGATTCTGGAAGGAAAAAAAGAAGATATGGCAAGAGAAGCCATTTCAAATCTTCTACTTGAATCGTGTTCTTGGAGATGACTTTTTCCCAGGGCTGAGTCTAAAATAAAGAATGTGTCTTTTCCATTGTCATTATTTAAGTCCTACTTATCAATATGAAAGTCCAGCTCTCTGAAAAAAGTTGAATACTTTAAAAGGAGCTTCAGCTCTTTAGCAAGTCACTGGTATGAGTATATCACATGTCACAAATTCTGTTTTGAACTTAAAATCTGATTTTGGAAAAATTTCAATGGTAGATTTAGTTTTAATTTGCCCTGCTTTAAGAGATTTTGCACAGAAAAATTCGCCTGAAGTTTTTCTAAGTTCCTTTTACCTCTTTTATAACAGTGCCTCTTAAATTTTAATGTGCATGGACAGCTTGTCAAAATGCAACTTCTGATTCAGTAGGTGTGGGTTGAGTTTCAGATTTCGCATTTTTAACAAGCTCTCAGGTGATAACAGTGTCGCTGGCCCATGAAATACATTCTGTGTGAGACTTTAGATCACAGAATTCTTAAAACTTGGTGGGACCAGTTCTCAAAAGCAGGGACTAAATGGAAGACTTTTTTTCATAAGGGGACATTTAAGAATGAAAAGAATATGAATAGAAACTATCTTAAACCAGGACTCAGTGAGGGCTTTACTGTGGAGAAACAATGATAGGTTTTAAACAAGGAGGAACTTGGTTAGATTGGTTTACTATCACTCCTTTCTTGCTAAGTAGGAGTCTACGTTAACAACACACAAGCCCCCACTGGGGGAAGTAGCCAGAAAACTGCAAAAGGGCCCTAGCAAAGTTTTTCTTTCTCCCTCCCTCATGGCAGTTATATGCAAGTTGAGAAATTTCATCAAGCATAGGATAATAAACTTTGCTCAAGATACATATGATCTCAAAGTTACAAACTCCCAGGGCTTTACAGTTTTGTAAAATACAAGAAAAATTATTTAAGGAAGCTTTCTGGATTCCATAACAAACTGCAACATCTTTCCTCTGATTCTTTTTAAGCCTTGATATCTTTGCAGTATATTCTCATAGGGTCATCATGAGACAAAACCATATAGTCCTTGGGAATTCCCTGGTGGTCCAGTGGTTAGGACTCTGTGCTTCCACTTCAGGGGTCACAGGTTTGATCCCAGTTCAGAAAACTAAGATCCTGCAAGCCCAATGCCTGCTTTCATCATGACACTTAATACCTTGTATTTATAAATCTCTTTATATAAATCTCCTTACTTAAACTGTCTCCTTGGAAAAGATAATAATAAAGGTAACCTTTATTCATCACTTACTATGTGAAGGCATATTCTAAATACTTTTTATCATTACAACAGGCTAATGAAGTAGATGCTGTTATCCACGCCCACTTACAGATGAAGAAACTGAGACAGAGTTGTAGTAATTGCCAAAGTCATTGAGCTAGTTAGTGAAAGGGCTGAGATTTGAGCCCAGGCAGTCAGGGTCTAGAACCCACATTCCACTTCAGTAGAAGCTTCCTCAAGTATTGCTCTCAAGAATTCTATAACATAGCACAGTGTGGTGTGTACCAGGCATCTAATCTTGTTGGATTTCACTTTGATGAGATCAACAAGATCCTGCTAGGAACGTAATTATTGTTTGTAGAGTCTAAATCTCTTCCAGAAGTCTCAGGTACATCTGTAGTATAAGTTTTCTACTTGTACTGTCTCCACATCTTCAGCTTCCATTTACCCTTTAACCCATTCACATCCAGCCAGGCATCTGTCCTCATCATTCCACACTAAGCGACCTTTTTAAAGTCCTGGCTGTCTTCCATGTTGCCATATCTAATACATGCATTCTACTCCTTATCTGACACAGCCTCTCAGCAGCATTTGACCCAGCCCTCTATTTTCTCTGACACTAGACTGTTTTGTTTTCTGATGTCTCTCTTCCCTCTCCAGTCTCCTTTGCTACCTCTTCATCCTCTGTGGGTCTCTAAATATTGGAGTTCCAATTTGATATTGTATCACGTCAACTACTCTGTGTCAGTCTTTATTCCTTCTCTCATTCTTTTCCCCACTCCTTCATCCCTCTCTGTTTATCCTCATGACTGTAAATACCTTATTAAAAAAAATTATTAGTTTTATTTATTTATTTTTGGCTGCGTTGGGTCTTCATTGCTGTGCGCGGGCTTTCTCTAGTTGCGGTGAGCGGGGCTACTCTTCGTTGAGGCGCATGGGCTTCCATTGCAGTGGCTTCTCTTGTCACACAGCATGGGCTCTAGGTGCCCGGGTTTCAGGAGTTGTGGCTCCTGGGCTCTGGAACACAGGCTCAGTAGTTGTGGCACATGGGCTTAGTTGTTCCACAGCATGTAGGATCTCCCTGGAGCAGGGCTCGAACCCGTGTCCCCTGCATTGGCAGGTGGATTCTTAACCATCTGCACCACCAGGGAAACCCTGTAAATACCTTCTTGATGATGCAAATGACTCTCAAACTTACATTGTCAGCTCAGGCCTCTTCCCTGAACTCTAAGCTTAGAACTTCCTTAACATCTCCACTGGCGTGTTTCATGGGCATCTTAAACCTCGCATGTTCAAAACTAAACCTGATTGTATCGTATAAGCAGAAAAAATAAGCACCATAAGCTGTGGAGACTGGGCAAATCTTGTGCCAAAGAAAAGGTTTTTTCTCACATGACATTGACTACAAAGAGGAAACCAAGGGGTAAGGAAAATGATGTTTATTAGCTACTTGCCCAAATTTAAAATATGACTCCCAGAGGGGTGTGTGTGTGTGTGTGTGTGTGTGTGTGTGTGTGTGTGTGAGAGAGAGAGAGAGAGAGAGAGAGAGAGAGAGAAAGAGAGAGAGAGAGATTTGTTTAACTTATCAGCAAGGGAACTGGCAGACAATAAAGCTGTTTCAAAGACCATTTGAAGAATACAGATTTGTAAAGTCACCCAGGAAAGACATGCTAAATAAATTTGCTAGATGACAGACACAACTAGTTAATGTCCTACAGGGCACTAAAATTGTAGCCATTTGGAGGTATTGTTTCAGCTGGAGAGGAATCATTTGCCCCTCTATCAGGCAAAAGTCTTCACATTAACATGTAATTACCCAGAGCCTGGGCCTAATCAAAATGAAATAGCATGACAAAAATTGGCCATTTCCCTAGAGAATTAAATCATCCTTGGGTGGGCCTGTTAAGATAGACCTGAAGTGTGACATTGGAATCATACACAACCTTCTTTTTGCCTTATTTCCATGTTTTGGATAATTTTTCTTAACAAGTATCAGAATCTTTACACACTTTTTTCTTTTTTTTTTTTTTTTTTGCGGTACGCGGGTCTCTCACTGTTGTGGCCTCTCCCATCGCGGAGCACAGGCTCCGGACGCGCAGGCTCAGCGGCCACGGCTCACGGGCCCAGCCGCTCCACGGCATGTGAGATCTTCCCGGACCGGGGCACGAACCCACGTCCCCTGCATCGGCAGGCGGACTCTCAACCACTGCGCCACCAGGGAAGCCCAACACACACTTTTTTCTTGAGCACACAGTTTATAATAAATGGACAGAACTGGGATTTTTATTCCAAAGCTCATATTTCTTCTACCATATACCATTGACACATACCTTTTATTTAGGTTGCTTTATTTATCTTATGACAGGAGGTCCTGGTAAGGAATGCGGAACTAACAAGCTACCATCAACCAGGAGAATTTGGGAAAGGTCAAAAGGAGACAGGAGACGCCAGTCCATATGTCCTGCCAACCTCCCAGAACCCTTCTGGCTGGAATCCATCTTGGCTGAGCGATATGCGCGCCACCAAGAAGGATCCTGAGTCAGAGTGATTGGCCAGAGACAACCGGGAAACTAACCCCAATACCATAAAACCCAAGACTGCGAGCCACGTGGCAGAGCAGTTCTCCTAGCTTCCCTTACTCTGCTGCTCTCCGCCCGGGTGCCCCTTCCCGATAAAGTCTCTTGCTTCGTCAGCACATGTGTCTCCTCGGACAATTCATTTCTGAGTATTAAACAATAACCCACTCCTGGGCCCTAGAAGGGGTCCCCCTTCCTGCAACAAAATGACAAAAATAATACAATTTAGTAATGAGTTCGATGAACTGTATTCAAGGGAAAACCATCCCTGGATTGGGGAGTACACTGCCTCACAGACAGTGGAGCACTTTTCCCAAGGAATTTTGGGCTACAGTGAGTTTTACAGAGCTTAGAAGAGGCAACAGGAAACAAAGCTAGATTGCCTAGGAGGTCAGCGATTTCTTTATAAGTCTAGAGGGTCCTATTTTCCAGGGTAAGGTGAGCAAGCTAAAGCTCAGCTAGAGGACTGTGATCTGTGTGTGTTAGGTTTCCTTGAGTGTGTGGCGTTTCCTGGAAGTGCAGGCTGACTCAGGTTTAGATTTGTGACCTGGGCCGGGCTGCTGGGGTGGCCTCCATTTTCTGGGTCCCCATACATGAATTATCTTTATCCATACTTTTTATACAGGGGATATCGTGAGAACAAAGTGAGTCTGTGTTGGTCCCACATTCCCTAATCACTGAACGTCATTTTTTCTTAACTGTTCCTTGACGTTGAGTAATCAATGTCACCACAGCTGTCTGCATAAACCACCAAGAGTGACCACATAGTTGTCTCTTTTTGAGTTATATTACATGTTAAAAATAAACTTGAAGAAGTTCCGGGTTTGTTTTATTTAAGCTGGGGACTGTTCCTCATTTAATAGCTTCCGAATATAGAAAGCAAAGATAGCAGTTTATATTCACTAAAACAATTATATGGAAGGTGAGTGAGTGGTGAGGTAATTTGATTGACTTTCAGTCTGAAACCTCTGGATCTTGGAGGGTGGTGGCTGACAGTTAAAGGAATTAGCTTTAGCTTTCAGTTTCTTTTCGGAAGAAGCTGGTGTGGCAGGCCTTCCTTAGGATTGTGATCAAGGAACTCTTCAAATAGCACCCTCTATTTTATCTTCTACCCTGTCTTTCTGCACCCTGTAGATTCCTTGGTACCCACAAAACATTCAGTTAGTCATCTCCTTATTTTCTCTCCTTTTACAAATTATTTTTTCATCCCAATCTTAGATTGGTGAGAGAAGATTCAAAAGAGTAAAACCTGACACACTGTAAGTACCGAATAATTGTTAAGTGAATGAGGCAATTTATAAGCAAATTTGAACCCTATAATTTGAATATAACATTATAAGCTGCATAATGTAGAAATGCATATTGTTGAAAGTACCCTCCCATAAGCCCATTTCACAAAATAATCCTGGTTAATATTTTGACCACTAGTTTTACTAAAAACACTGAACTGAGCATTCTTATTTATCTCTTTGCACCGTAGGAGGTTATGTTGGGTGAAAAGGTTTCTCGCTCTGTGTGTGTGTGTGTGTGTGTGTGTGTGTATTCTGGTAGTGCCAACTTATTCGCCAAAAAGTTGTAACAATTTTGACTTCCCTAAACAAAGTGTTGTAAAATGTTCCATGATGAATTTATTTTACTTGAAAAATTCTTATTTTCTAAATTATAAAAGTACACACATCCTTTAGGAAGAGTTGAATAATTTGGGAGCATAGAAAGTAGAAAATTAAAGTATTTCCCACCCTCTATCCAATTTTTGAGATAAGTTTACAATGAGATGACAATATGGTCAATGTAGTAACCTCCCAAAGTCAATTATAGTTTTTTTTTCTTCTTTTTCCTCCAGCACATGTAAACAACTTATGTCACTCCTAAGGAATTCTGGGAAAGAGCAGCCTAGACCTCTGAGGTCTCAGGCACTCTTGCATTTTGAAAAGGAAAACCCTACCTTACATCCTACCAATCATCTTCAAATGCACCCACATCAAATATATATAATACAAAAGAGTAATAATTTAACATTTTTTCTCTGAAAATTACTTGACTATAAGTAACTTATTTATCAGCTATGATTTTTCAATAATTATTCAGCATACTCAGGGTTTTTTGGAAAGTAAGAAAATCTAGCCTATAAATTTTTTAAAAGATATAATGACATTTAATAAATGCTAAATTTATGCATTAAGTTGACATAATGTATTTATAGTCTTTTCATTCAACCATTGTCAATTTGTCTTAGAATTCATTTTTCTTTTTTTTCTTTTTTTTTTTTTTTTTGCGGTACGCGGGCCTCTCACTGTTGTGGCCTCTCCCGTTGCGGAGCACAGGCTCGGGACGCGCAGGCTCAGCGGCCATGGCTCACGGGCCCAGCTGCTCCGCGGCATGTGGGATCTTCCCGGACCAGGGCACGAACCCGTGTCCTCTGCATTGGCAGGCGGACTCTCAACCACTGCGCCACCAGGGAAGCCCTAGAATTCATTTTTCAAAGCTTGGAGCATAAACCTTTGTACTGTTGGTTGATCTGGCTCAGAATTGAAGAGAAATTTATTCTCTCACAGTTCTTGAGGCTGGAAGTCCAAAACCAAGGTGTCAGCAGAGCCATGCTGCCTCTGAATGGCCTCTAGGGGAGGATCCATTCCATGCCTCTCCTAAATTCTGGTGGTTGCCAGCTTCCTTGGCTTGTGGCCACATCACTCCAATTTCTGCTTCAGTCTTCACATTGCCTTCTCTGTTTTCCCCTCTGTGTGTGCTTTATAAAGACACCTGTCATTGGATTTAGGACACAACCAGATAATCCAGAATGATCTCCTCATTTCAAGATCCTTCATTTAAGTACATCTGCAAAGGCCTTAAGACAGCACTATGCAAGGCACGTGTGGCTGGAGCCCAGTGAGTGAGGGTAAGAAAAGGAAGAGATACAGTAAGAGACGTTAGGGGGAGAGTAGGAGGAGGAGATGCAAAAATGAGAATACTAGTTGTTAAATGACATAATTGTCGCTTGAAATCAAAGTATGGACGGTATATGTTATTAGCTATTAAGTGACTTTGTGAGTATGGACTTAATGTCAGGAGAGATAATCTTCACATCTATTCTGAGCCAAAAAAACCAAGTGAACTTGAGCTTGTCCTAAACCTGGATGATGCACCTCTATCTGCCAGATTCAGTATCTCAATGCTCTGTGGACTGTGTTAGGTAAACAGTGCCAGTTTCCCCCCCTTTGTTTTCCTCTTTTCTAGGTTACATGCAGACTGGCTTCTTATGGAAACAGTCTATCTTCTGATAGAATCTATCTATCTTCCACAACACAGGAATTTAGATTTCATTTTTGTCCAAATCAGTATACTGAATTCGGATAAGGTTTCATGGTGTGACAACCACAGCTGTGATTGGATTGTAGTGGTCTGGTTTTGTTTTCCAAAGAGACTTCATCACTGCTTATTTAAGACTTCCTTGGAGCAAGCCAAGCCTATGCTTAAAATGGTATCTGTTCTAGACTGGTGCCATACACTTTATCTTCAGTCCTGATTTGCTCCAACCCCAGGTGCTTTGCCATTCTGGTTTACTTGAGTTTCCTGCATCCCTTCTCCTGCCTCTTCATCTTTCAGCAGAGGACCAGGCTCCCCTCCTCTCGGATGACACATTAAGAATGATCTTAAGGGGACTTCCCTGGTGGCACAGTGGTTAAGAATCCGCCTGCCAGTGCAAGGGACATGGGTTCGAGCCCTGGTCTGGGAAGATCCCGCATGCCTCAGAGCAATGAAGCCTGTGCGCCACAACTACTGAGCCTGTGCTCTAAAGCCCGCGAGCCACAACTACTGAAGCCCACGAGCCACAACTACTGAAGCCCACGCGCCTAGAGCCCATGCGCTGCAACAAGAGAAACCACCGCAATGAGAAGCCCGTGCACTGCAGCGAAGAGTAGCCCCCGCTTGCCGCAACTAGAGAAAGCCCGTGCACAGCAACAAAGACCCAATGCAGCCAAAAATAAATGTAAAAAATAAAAATTAATAAATTTATTTAAAAAAAAAGACCTTAAGGTAACGGATCTCTAGACTTTGGAGTTTTTGCTTATAAACTGCCCATGAGTTGCTTACTTTCCTGAAATAAATACTCCTCTGAAGCTTTGCCTAGCTAGAAGCCATTTCTCCTCCAAACTCTAAAAATTCTTACTGTTTGTGCTTTTACTAAAGCAGGGTATGTTTTATTTCCCAAACTAAATCATAAGTTTGGTGAAGGTCAAAACCTATTCTATACTTCTTTACTTGCCCTCCACCCCCATACCACTTTTTACCTTAAACAGAGAAGATGCTTTATAAATACCTGTTGAATAAAGCAGCTTTAAGGATAAGAAGTAACTTTATAGTATAAATTAGTAGAGACTCTATCAGGAGGAAAATCAACATCCTTGGATACAATATTTTGTGAAAAGATTTGGAACACTTACCAAAATAATGCAAATAACTAAAACACCCCAATAAATCAAGTCTCCATTGTTTATAGTTACATTTTTTCAAGTTAGGTTTATTGAGGTATAATTTGCATTTAGCAAAATTTACCCTTTTAAGTTATTCATGTCTATGAATTTTGAGTAATTTTTACAGTTAGGTATCCATTACTACAGCCAAGATATAGATCATTTACATCACCCCCCCAAATTGCCTCGTGCCTTTTTATAGTCAATCCATTTCCCTCACCACCAGCTCCTGGCAATTACTAATCTCATTTGTATCTCTAGAGCCTTTCCCAGAATGCTGTATAAATGAAATCATAAGGTAAGTAGCCTTTTGTATCTGGCTTCTTTCACTTAGCATAATGCTTTTGAGATTCATCTGTGTAGTTGCCTCTATTAATAGCTAGCTCCTTTTTATTGATATTTAAAGGGTCAGTAATACCCACTCACTGTGGCATATAAAAATTACTTTTAGCAGAAGGCATTTGAGTTCCTGAAATTACTTATCTTCCTAAAAACAGAACTAAGATGAACTCAAATCCCCTCCACTAGAGGCCATCCCTGGGATCCGCCAGGGATGATTGACTCTTATCAAGAGCCATGAGAAGTCTCCACACCACATGTAAACAGACATTGTCACAAAACTATCCTATCTCCCATCTGTTCTCCTGAGCCCATTTATCTTTCCAGAAATTCATTTGTTTTCTCATGAGTTCCCTTTCTCCCTCCCTTTCGCTTATTGAGAACTCATTTGTTTGCCCATAATTGTCTTTCTCTCCCTCCCCTTCCCCTATTAAGATGGTATATAAGCCCCAAATTCTAACTATCCCTTGAGTCACCCTTTTCTCTGCACCCTCTACATACCTTAACAAAAATACGATGATTGAATGTTATCTTTTGCTAATCTGTCTTTTATCAGTTGAATTTGAAAGATCCCAATCACTAAAGAGAGTACAGGAAAAGTTTTAATTCCCTGAGACTTTATTCCATTGTGTGAGTGTATTAAAGTTGTTTTATCCATTCACCAGTTGGACTTTTGGGCTGTTCCCAGTTTTTGGACACTTCCCTACCAGGTCTTTGCATAGCATGAAATTTCAGTTCTGTTCTGAAATGGGATATCTAGATTATATGCTACATGTCTCTATAGGAAACTTCAAGACTGTTTTCCATAATGGTTGTATTGCAGGAAAGAGAGTAGGGCAAGAGAGGATAGTCATGTTCCAGGTTGCAGGCGAGTCCCTGGGATGGCCACCAAGTGTGGGTTCTTGGCTTTGTGCAGGAAAGAATTCAAGAGCGAGCCATAGTAAAGAGAAAGAAGGTTATTCAGGGAGATACACACTCCACAGACAGAGTGTTGGCCATCTCAGAAGGGGAGAGCGGTTGTCAGTTTTTACAGGAGTGGATAATCTCATAGGCTAATGAGTGGGAGGAGTTTCCAGCTATTTGGGGGAAGGGGTGGGGATTTCCAGGAATTGGACTTGTCTGCCATCTTGCACCTAGTTGGTTCTAACCAGTTTCTGTCGTGTTCTCAGGGTATGTCATTCTTTTAAAGGTTGTGCCCTGTCCCCTTCCTGTCTCATTTGTAACAGTTTGCATTGTCATCATTAATATATGAAGTTCCAGTTGCTTAGCATCCTCGTCAGCACTTTATATTGCCCGCTGTTTTACTTTCAGCCATTCTGGAAGGTTAAGTGATAATTTGAAGACAAATAAGGAAAACATACAGGTTCACTCATCAAAGAAACATTTATTGATAAAACCAGTTAACTTTGGCTGGGTTGCTACACTTTGTCAGATGTTTGATTTTCTTGACTGTCAGGAATAAGATCATGTGGAGAACGGATAACACAGTTCTTTATCTCAAGGTCCTCATGGTCATGTCAGACAGACATGGGAAAGAAAGTATGTGCACAAGTACATTTCCCATGGCACTTTGGGAGCACATTTTGCCTGTTTCTCAATGTAAGAGAAAGGCTGAGAGAAGTTGTATTTTGAGTCAAGTCCCCTTTCCCCTAAACTGATGATGAGCTTTGTACATTAAAATGTCAATCCTGGCTCTTCAGTATTTTAAAAGCAATAGAAGACAATAAGGCCTCTCCTAGCCAGAAGATAATTAATTTTAACATAAAACTATACTTAAAAGTTAAGAAAATGTGGTCTGAAGAGACTTCTTACCTCAAATACCCTGTCTGTACAGCCATTGAACAAAGTAGCTCAACAGGCCCAGAGGAGTTTTCAGAAAGGAGTGCTGCTGGGGTCAGGAAAGAACAGAGGAAGCCTGGAGAGTTTGAGAGAGGTAGAAAGGTCAGCAGACTGGTTGGAAATCTGTGTCCCTGGATCCAAGTTCCAGCGGTGCTCTAACTAGTTGTGCAAACTTGGACAAGCCAAATGCTTGCAGGCCTGTTTCTTTTCATCTACAAAACAATTTGGACCTCTAAGGTCTCTTTCAGTTGTGACATTTTCTGGTCTGCATACCATATGGAGGGAGAATCCTAGGAAGAAGGAAAATAGGGAAGGCAAGAGCAAATAGATGGAATGCAGGGGAGGGGCAGGGCTGTGCAGGGAGAGGGTTATGGCTTGTATTTAAACAGGGGCAAATGGAGGGACCCTGGAGGCCCAAACGGACTCTTAAATTTCACCAAGGAAAATCCAAGGAAAGACTGCTGTGTGGAACTAGGAGTGTGCTAGGAATACAATATGCAGAAGAGCCGGAAGGGAGATTTTCGACAGGAAGGCAGCGCACAGGAACCGGTGATCTGAGAGCATTTATTTGTCCATTCAACAAACAGCTATTGAAAAGGGGATATTTTAGGGGCCATTCAAAGAAGCAGGCCAGCATTTAGCATGAGGGAAGTCTGTGATGGGCATTGAGCTGGGGGTACCAATGGGGATATGAGGGGCCCCATTTTGAGAGACTGTGACACCAAGCTAGGATCCTGTAAACTTAACGAACACATGTTGAGTAACTACCATGTTACAGGCACTGGAGATAAAGACTAATTTCTCTGCCCTTCTGCACCTTGGTTCTAGTAAGGAAAGATAAACAATAAAATGGTAAATAAAATGAATAAATAAAATACATGGCATGTTTGTTAGTGATAAATGCTAATAAGAAAAACAAAGCAGGGAAGGACAGTAGGATTGGGTGTAAAGGGAATGGGGCTGTAATTCTAAAGAGTGCGACCACTGAGAAGATAACATTGGACCCAGGAGGGGAGGGAGTGAGCGGGATGGACAGAGAGGTACTGGATAGTCTTTCAGAAAAAGAACAGCAAGTTGGGAGAGTAGCCAGGGTTCAACAAGGCCAGTGAGGTGAAGGGAAGAGGAACGAGGGGAGAGTAGTTCAAAATGTGGTCTGGGCTCCATGAGGAGGCAGGAAGGATCCCGGCTCATTCTGGACCTCCCTTGCTCACCTCCTTCCCGTCCCTCAGCATTTAGGGAACACCTCTGTGGCTCAAGCTGCAGATACTGTCATGGATAAGACACTGTGTTCCAGTTACCAGAACCAGAACAGAAGGTCGAGGCCCAACTGGCAGCGAGGGGAGATGAAGCTGCCATCAACAGCACTAGATCAGGCTGTAAATCCCTGTCTTCAGACACCATCATTCTTGAAGCCAGTGTGGCTCAAGACCTACTGGTGGGTCTCCCCACAGAGGGCAAAAGAAGCTACAGAGAAGAAACTAGGGTATATTGAACTAAAATATATATATAATTTTTCTAGAAAACACCTGCAGGAGATTCAAAATTTAACAGAATAAAAAGCACCTCAGATTTCTAAGCTGCTGAGAATTTTAGTCATCACTAGTACAACCTCTTCATTTTTTGGACAAAACTCAAGAGATGTTCTTTCTTTTTTTTTTTTTAATTTTATAGAAGTATAGGTGATTTACAATGTTGTGTTTAATTTCTGCTGTACAGCAAATTGACTCATTTATACATATATTCTTTTTCATATTCTTTTCCATTATGATTTATCACAGGATATTGAATATAGTTGCCTGTGCTATACAGTAGGACCTTGTCATTTATCCATTCTAAGAGAAGTGATTTCTCAAAGCAACAGAGGAAAGGAGAAACAGTTCTCTAGCCTTCTAATTCTCCAGGACCAGACTGGATAATCACCTACGGTGAGAAGTTTCTAGATCCTCTTGGTTAGAAACTATCTTCCTACTCTGAAGCCTCCTAGTACTTGCTGCTACCTTTACAGCATATTACTATGTACCAGGTAACATGCATGGTTACCCCACTTTATAAACGTGGAAGCAGGTTACTATGGGACACTTGCTCATGAAGCAGCCGCCATGTGTTTAACACCCTTTTTACCCTCTATAATCTGAGGGTAATTGCTACACTGAAATAGTGCTTCGAAGGTTCAGCAATGACCTGCTACTTTCTGTGTCTAGGGACTTGTCCCCTCTGTCCTCATTCGTGAATTTTGGGTCCACGATCTTCCCGAAACATTTTCTTCTTACAACTCACTGATTGAGGTTTTTTTTCTTACATATATACATATATATGCCTTCCAAATTTTAAACAGTAAGAAAAAAACCTCAATCAGTTCATATATATATATATAATTTTTTTGTTTTTTTCTAAAGAAGCTTAAAACAAAGCTTAATTGGTTAAGGGTGGCTATGGATGGAGACTTGAAGAGATTCTGAAAGGTATTTTTGAGCGCTTTAGACTTGAAAGGGCGGGTGACAGTCCTTCTAAAGAGAATGGTCAAAGTCTGTAGATTTTTCTTTTAACAGCGCCTTTCTCGTGCATGCACTCCAGGGCTGGGGGATAACTTTTCTGTTGTTAGTTTATGAAGGAAATCAAGAATGGGAGCAGAGCGCTCTTCTCTTTAGACCTAAGGGTCAGAGTTGGGGGTCAGGGGAGATTACGGACCTCCACCTCTTGGCGCGCCCCCAGCACAGCCGGGGCCCAGAGCAACCTCTTTCGTCCAGGGGCGGGGCGCGCCAGGCGGCCACGCGCGGGGGCGGTGGAGGGGGCGTGTCCCGCGGGCGCGCGCGGGAGGCGGAGGGGGCGTGTCCCGGGAGTGGCGGCGGCGGCGGCGGCGCGGGCCGGGTGCGCGTTGCAGCCTTCTGTGTTGGAATGTGCGGCTCCCGAGAGCTCACGGCGCAGGAGCAGAGCAAGCGCCGCCGAGGCCCGGGGCCCCAGGCGGCGGCGGCGGCCGGGACGGCAGGGCGAGAGCCGGAGGCCTGAACACTCTCTGCAGCCCCTCTCCTGGGTCTTCGCGGGCCTCGACTGCCCCAGCGTCCAACTTTTCCGCCCTCTCCCTCCCCTCCCCCGAAACTCCAGCAACAAAGAAAAGTAGTCCGAGAAGGAGCGGCGACGCGGGTCTTCGCCCCTCCTCGCCCAGGAAGGCCGGTAAGCGTGGCGCGGTCTGGGTGACGGTTGGGTGGGGGCGGCGGGCCGGCCGGGCGGTCGTGGCGGCGGTTGCCGCGGGAGGGGGAGGGCGCGGAAGGACGCGGAGCGAGGCGCTGTCCAGGGCTGATTTGCAGATACTGTGGCTCCGGCGGTGGCGGCCGCGTCGGGCGGGGACTGGCGGCTGAACGGGATCGGGTTACACCGTCGCGGTCCGGGGGCTGGGCCGGGGGCGTTGGTGGGGAGCGGCGCGGCGCCGGGACCCCCTCCCCAGTTGAGGCCGGGCCGCCGCCTCCGCGCGGGCCCGGGCGTCCCTGGGAGTCTTGTCCTGAGGCCAGGAGCGGAGCTGCTTGGGGCCCTAGTTCTGAAACTTCCTCTCGTGCTCCTGCTCCAGGTCCCGCCGCAGCTCCTTGCTTGCCGGCGGTCCTCCCGCCCCCTTCCTCTGCAGCCTCTCCCTTTCGCCGGAAGGCGCCGTTGAGTGCGGCCGGGAGGGTTGAGTCAGCCTGGGGCTCGGGTGGTTCTGCCAATGGGGCTGGACAGCGATTTCTGCGATCGGGCCGCCCCGCCGCCGGGGCCCTCTGCGTGGGGCCACCTAGCCGCCGCCGTCGGCGGGGTCGGGGCGCGCGTCCCGCGGGGCGCCGTGGGGGAGTGAACCCGCAAACTTCCGGGGCGCGGGGTGCCCCCTCCGGCGCTCGGGGCCCGGCGCCTCGGGAGGGCGCTCGCGGCGGCTCCTCGGCCCCCTGCGGAGGGCGAGGCTGGGGCCGGCGAGCAGCCGGGACGGCGGCGACGCGGTAACTTTCCTCCCTCTTCCCGGACTCCGGCGCGCGGGCCAGGAGGGGGCAGCCTGAACTGGGGAAGACTTGACCTGGCCAGCGGCACCCCGAGTTTGCCCGTCTTGCAGTCTTTAGTGTTGGGGAGCCCAGGGAAAGGTTCAGGACGAGTGTGGCGGCAACTGGTGTGTCAGTGGTGCAGTGAGCGGGCCGAGCCGAGAGGAAGCGAGAGCTCCCGAGTTTGCAAAGAGCTGCTTTGTGTTTGGTACGTATTTTGAGAAAATGGCCGAATGCCTATTTGAGTTAGGAATGCCGCCGCCGAGGCAGGCGGTGGTGGCAGCAGCACGTAGGAATTCGCGTAGCACGTTGGGCTTTCGGACTGTGCTTGGACAGTCTTCCCGACCAACGTTAAAATCCCTTTGGGGATGGTAGTTAGGGTTTGGGAAGAATTAGAAATTACCGAGTAGTCTGGGCTGTTAAACCCTTGGACAGCGTTTGCTTTGTGTGATGGCATTTGATTCCAACTTTTGTTGGTACCTGTGACTCAACCGGTTTGTGTTTATGCACTTGGGTGAGACAGGATTACTTTTTGTATTTTGGGTTTAACATTTTTTTTTAGCCTTTGCCACCTATTTTGCAGGAGAACACCTAATTTGTGAATAACACCTTTTAGATTGGAAAGTAAAGTGTGAAGACTGTTTATAAAAAGCCCAATATGTTTTCAAGGTGATCTTGTAATGGCTCCGATAGGCAAGTGAGCCAAGTCAAGCGCAATGCAAGAAAGTTGCTGATTGCGGAGATGACTTGATCGGCTGTTTTATATGGGGATTTGAAAGTTTCTTTACTTTGATTTGTGATCTCTTAAATACACCAAACTTCTCTTTTCACAGGAGGAAAGGTCCGTAATTTTTTTTTACTTTTTAACAGGTCGTCATCACAAAAAAAAAAAGAGAAAGGGAAAGAAACTAAGTGGTACTTTTATAATATAGTTGATCCTTGAACAATACATGATTGAACTCTGAGGGTCCACTTATACGTGGCTTTTTTTCAAGAAATATATTGTAATTTTTTGGAGATTTGCAATATTTTGAAAAAATTAACAGATGAACCATGCACCCTATTAATATAAAAAATTAGGAAATAGATGTTATTAATATGTAAAATATATGTAGATACTAGTCTCTTATCATTTACTGCCATAAAATAACAAAAATCTAATAAAAGGTAAAATTTATCAAAACGCACACAAACTCATAACCAACCACACGAGTGCCATTCACAGAAATGCAAACATAAAGATTCATTATTAAATCATAATTGCTTAAAATTAACTGTAGTACATACTGTACTAATGTAATAATTTTGTGGCCACCTCTTGTTAATTTTGGTGAGCTCAAGTGTTGCAAGTATCTGCTTAAAATGCCAGGTGAGGTAATCATCTCCACGTGAGCAGTCTCTCCAGTAAATTGTGTGGCAATAAAAAGTCACCACTCACGGTTCTCGCATATTTTTCATCCTGTTCAGTGCAATACCAGAAACCTTGAATAACATCATGGACCCCATAGTGCCACTTGTGATGCTGGAAGTGCTCCCCAGAAGCAGAGTAGAGTCAAGACTTTACAAGAAAAAGTTGAATTGTTTGATGTGTACTGGGGTAGATTGATATCCGCACTTGAGGTTGCCCACCATTTCAAGATAAATGAATTGACCCTAAGGACCAATGGTTAAAAAAGAAAAAAAAGGAAATTTGTGAGGTCATCACTGCATCTACGCCAGCAGGCCTGAAAACCTTGCATGTTTTGGGAAATACCTTTTTATCTCGAATTAAGAATTCAGTTTTTACGTTGGTGCAGGATTGCTATAAGTAAGGCATACCTATGGACTCTAAATATGATTTGAGAAAAAACAAAGTCATTATATGATGACTTAAAGCAAAAGGAAGGTGAAAGATCTAAAGCTGGAGAATTTTATGCCAGCAAAGGTTGTTTTGATAATTTTAGGAAGAGATTTAGCTTAAAACATGTGAAGATAACAGAAGTAGTGTCTGCCAATCAAGACGCAGCAGACAAGTTCCCAATCCACTGGTGGCACAGTGGATAAGATCAGTGCATGGGGCCCAAGTTCGATCCCTGGTCAGGGAACTAGATCCCACATGAATGCTGCAACTAAGAGTTTGTATGCCACAACTAAGGAGCTGGAGAGCTGAAACTAAGACCTGGTGCAACCAAATAAATAAATATTAAAAGAAAGTCGTTGATCACAACATTGTAAATCAACTATACTTCAGTTAAAAAAAAAAAAACCTGTTCAGGCTGCTATTCTTTTTCCTCAATGACTTTTTTTTAAATTGAAGTATAGTTGATTTACAATGTTGTATTAATTTCTGCTGTACAGCAAAGTGATTGTTATACATATATATAAATTCTTTTTTTAATATTCTTTTTTATGGTTTATCGTAGGATATTGAATGTAGTTCTTTGTGCTATACAGTAGGACTTTGTTTATCCATTCTATATATAATAGCTTACATCTGCTAACCCCAACTTCCTACTCTGTCCCTCTCCCAACCCCCCCTCCCCCTTGGCAACCACAAGTCTCAAGGTTTTTAATGCAGACAAAAGTGCCCTATTATGGAAAAAAATGAGAGGACATTTATTAGGAAGAGGAATGAGCACCAGGATTTAAGACAGGAGGGGTTAGGCTAACTCTTCTGTTTTGTGCAAATGCAGTGGGGTTTAGGATCAGGACTGCCCTTATAAAGCTGCTAACCCCCGAGCCTTGAGGGGAAAGCATAAACACCAGCCACCAGTCTTTTTTTTTTTTTAATTTATTTATTTTATATATATTTTGACTGCGTTGGGTCTTCGTTGCTGCGTGTGGGCTATCTCTAGTTACAGTGAGTGGGGGCTACTCTTCGTTGCGGTGTGCGGGCTCTAGGTCGCAGGCTCAGTAGTTGTGGCGCACGGGCTTAGTTGCTCTGCGGCATGTGGGATCTTCCCAGACCAGGGATCGAACCCGTGTCCCCTGTATTGGCAGGTGGATTCTTAACCACTGTGCCACCAGGGAAGTCCCCAGCTGCCAGTCTTTTGGTTGTACAACAAGAAGGCCTGGACAATGAGAACCCTTTTTCTGCATTGATTCCATTGATACTTTGTCTCTGAAGTCAGGAAGTACATTGCCAGTAAGGGACTGCCTTTTAAAGTAGTTTTGATTTGGATAATACCCCTGGCCACCCAGAACCCCATGAGTTCAACATTAATGATGTTGAAGTGGTCTGCTTTCCCCCAGACAGAACTGTCTCTAATTCAGCCTCTAGATTAGGGAGTCTTTAAAGCTCATTACACATGGTAGTCTATGGAAAGATTGTCAGTGCTGTGGAAGGGGAACCCTGATAGAACATCATGAAAGTCTGGAAGGATTACATGATTGAAGTTGGCTGTTGTTATAGGAAAAGCTGTGAAGACTGTCAAGCCCCAAACAGTAAATTCCTGCTGGAGAAAACTGTGTCCAGATGTTGTGCATGACTTACAGGATTTACAACAGAGCCAATCAAGGAAATCATGAGATTCTGGATATGGCAAAAAGAAAAAGAAAAAAGGTGGAGGGTGAAGGGTGTCAAGATAGGGATCTTGGAGAAATTCAAGAGCTAATAAACACATCAGAGGCATTAAGATGACTTGATGGAGATGAGTGCTTTGGAACCAGCGCCAGGTGATGAGGAA
This sequence comes from Tursiops truncatus, assembly GCF_011762595.2. Classification (NCBI taxonomy): domain Eukaryota; kingdom Metazoa; phylum Chordata; class Mammalia; order Artiodactyla; family Delphinidae; genus Tursiops; species Tursiops truncatus. The sequence continues at coordinate 75,857,319 of NC_047038.1, forward strand.
TAAGATGCAGAAGAAGCAGTGTCAGAAACAAATTGACAATCTGACCGAAGGGTTCTGATTATTCAAGACTGTTTTTGACTCCTTTCACAGCATGGACCTTCTGTGATACAGGCACTAAAACTAAAGCAAAGCGTGGAAGGATTGGTACCACATGGAAACATTTTAGGAGAAATAAAAAAAGCAAAAAAGTCAGACAGAAAAATTAGGATGTATTTCCATCAAGTTACATGAGTGTGCCTGGCTCTCCTGCCTTACCCTTCATCTCCTTCACTTCTTCCACCCCTTAGACAGCAAGGCCAACCCCTCCTCTTCCTCCCCTCAACCTACTCAGTGTGAATGACAACTATTAGGATGAAGACCTTTGTGATGATCCACTTCCACTTAATGAATAGTAAATAATCATCATACTGTACAGTTAATGAACTAATCTGTTGTGTGTGAGTGTCTTGTGAAAATCTAGTAACTTTATGGCAAGAACCCTGAGATGTTATTGTGTCATCATCTTTATCGCCTACAGGTTCATTGTGTAGAACATGGTGTGCAAAACCTGTATTGACGTGGATAGCCTATCCTTACATTGGTATGAGGTGACTGATATTTAATATAAAATTAATTATGTGTTAGTTTTCCTACTGTTCTGTAACTTTGCTTTCAAAAGTTATAGTACCATACAGTATGCCTTTCTCTCTCCTACTTGGTCAAATTATGTATCAGCCTGTCATCTCAGGTAAGTGGCTTTTTAAAAAAAATGTGACATTTCCAATGCTGTATGATGAATATAACTGTAATACTATATGCCATAAATTTTAATAAAGATTCATTTGCATGTACACTAGACTACCGGGATGCAATCGTGTTGATGGTATTAGGTTACCATAAAGCAATCATATTGCTGCTTCTTTGTTGTCAATGCATAAATGTTATACCTGTAAATAAGTATGAATTTCTTTTTCATATTTTTGATGTCTAGTGTTAGTAATATGTTTAACATCAACAGTATTTTGTATCGTATAAGACAAGATGGATGTCTTATACACATGTTGTACACAAACTTATGGTATCAATAAATACAGTACTTTAAATATATTTTCACTTATGATTTTCTTTTTTTAGTGCTGAAAAATTTTAATATTTCTGTCATTTCACAAAACATCTTTTTTTTTTTTCCAATTTATATTTTGGCCACGCTGCACAGCATGTGGGATCTCAGTTCCTCGAGCAGGGATTGAACCCATGCGCCTCCGCACCCCGCCATTGGAAGCGCGGAGTCCTAACCGCTGGACTGCCAGGGAAGTCCCCATTTCACAGAGCATCTTTTGTTGACATTCTACAAATGATACCATCCAATAACGTCCCAATACTTTCTTCCTGTGAAGATAGTTCATATATCTTTTTGACTTCTGTAATATGTGTTATTTCTGGGAGATTTTTCAGAGAAACTTTTGACCTTCTATCAGAGATATTAGGTCTTCTTGATTTATTTGTTTTTCCCCCTCTTCAGTATAAGCAGTTAGAATTGATGTGTCATTTGCCGAGGTACCAAATTTTTTCAAGGCCTCTGAAGTATTGTTATTTGGGGAAAGATTGAAAATAATTTCAGTAGATAGAGTTCTTGTCTTCATTTTTCCCAGTCTGTAGAGGTGAACTGCTTTGTTTGCTGCCACAAGTATCTGAAATGGATCGACAGTCACTGTAGGGTTTATTAACGAGCCATCAATGTCGCCTTCCATGGCCTTTATTCTCAAGCATTTTTTACATCATTAAATAACAGAAGGGTCACCCTGTGTTTGGGAAATAGGTCCAGCTGATGTGTTAACTGCATTTCATAGATAAGCAGGATTCAGCGGGCCCAGAACCCCAGGACTAGCTCCCTATTCTGCAGGCTACTTTGTCACAACTTTGGTGAGTCAATAGGCTTATCAGGATGATGTATCGCTGCTATGCTGTCAGCCCTCAAAGGGAGAGACTGAGCTGATTATTGCCAGGCTGCATCCCAGGGCCAGGCCTCGGAAGGTGTTGGATAAATGAAGGTGTCAAGAATCACAGGCATCACCTGGAAAATCACGGTCATGGGTGCTGGGGTTGAGTCTCCTATTCCCTCTCAGCCCAGCCCGGCCTGGCCCCTCTTTTGATTTTCTTTCTTTTTTTTTTTTTGCGGTACGCAGGCTTCTCACCATTGCGGCCCCTCCCGCCGCGGAGCACGGGCTCTGGACGTGCAGGCCCAGCGGCCATGGCTCATGGGCCCAGCCGCTCCGCGGCACGCGGGATCTTGCCGGACCGGGGCACGAACCCGCGTCCCCTGCATCGGCAGGCGGACTCTCAACCACTGTGCCACCAGGGAGGCCCCTGATTTTCTTAATAACATTTTCTTTTCTCAGCTCACTTAATTGTAAGAATACAGTACGTAAGAATACAGTATATATAATATATGTAACATGCACAGTATGTGTTAATCTACTCTTTATGTTATCGGTAGACTTCTGGTCAACAGTAGGCTGTTGATAGTTAAGTTTTTGTGGAGTCAAAAGTTATACTCAGATTTAAGACTACACCAGGGAGTTAGTGCCCCTAGCCCCTTGCTCAAGGGTCAACTGTAGTTTATTCTTTTGGAGGTAGTTGAGTTCATATGAGATTTAATCCACTGGCCAATTATTACAGGCTTCTACTTTCCAGACTATACTTAATAAGTGCACAGTTGGCTTTTGAATTTTTCCCCTTTCTGATTCAGACCAGTAAGCTGTTGAAGCAGGAGATGGGAGGACAGCATGTTTGGAATTTATGTATGGAATTCATGTATGGAATATAAAATATAATTTTAATTAACACTAAAAATGAAGGTTACTTATATTTTTCTACCAGAGAAATTAAAAGTGCTTGAGGGAAGGCACACTAGTGGTAAACCTAGTTGATGGATGAGTTGTGTCAAACGCTTGATAGAATTTTTTGTAGGGGGTCATAGAAATTTTTTTGATGACTGCAGTAAAGAGAATTTGGAATTACAAAAATATTGTAAAGGCTTATTTTCAGTAGTTAATGAGGCTGATTGAGTTTAAAGATTATATGGGAAAATGTATTTTTTTTAAATTACGAAGAATTACAGTGATGTTGTGGTTTTAGACCAGTAAAAGTTGTGTTTAAAGTGGTGCTTTCGTGTTATTTGTTTTGTTTTGAATGCAGAACACCGTTATGGCCACCCAGGTAATGGGGCAGTCTTCCGGAGGAGGAGGTCTGTTCACCGGCAGTGGCACCATGGGCATGGCCTTGCCTAACGACATGTATGACTTGCCTGATCTCTCCAGAGCTGAACTGGCTGCGCCTCAGCTCATCATGTTGGCAAATGTGGCCTTAACTGGGGAAGTAAACGGCGGCTGCTGTGATTACCTGGTTGGCGAAGAAAGACAGATGGCAGAATTGATGCCTGTTGGGGAGAACAACTTTTCAGATAGTGACGGAGAAGGACTTGAGGAGTCTCCTGAGGTAAAAGGCGAGCCCAGTGGGCTGGAAAACATGGAACTGGAGAGTTTGGAACTCAGTGTTGTGCAGCCGCGGCCTGTGTTTGAGGTGTCAGCTGCCTCAGAACCGTACAGCGCAAATAAAGATCTTCCTCGGGAAACACCTGTAGCAGAGGACAAATGCAAGAACTTGAAGACCAAGCCCTTTCGCTGTAAACCATGCCAGTATGAAGCAGAATCTGAAGAACAGTTTGTGCATCACATCCGAGTTCATAGTGCCAAGAAATTTTTTGTGGAGGAAAGTGCAGAGAAGCAAGCCAAAGCCAGGGAATGTGGCTCTTCCACTGGGGAAGAGGGAGATTTCTCCAAGGGCCCCATTCGCTGTGACCGCTGCGGCTACAATACCAATCGCTATGATCACTATACTGCTCACCTGAAACACCACACCCGAGCCGGGGACAATGAGCGAGTCTACAAGTGCATCATTTGCACGTACACCACAGTAAGCGAATATCACTGGAGGAAACACTTGAGAAACCATTTTCCAAGGAAAGTATACACATGTGGAAAATGCAACTATTTTTCAGACAGAAAAAACAATTATGTTCAGCATGTTCGAACTCATACAGGTAAGAGGACCTTTCTTGTTTATAAGTGTATGCTACCCCCCAAATAAAACACTTTAAAAATGAAAAATTTCAGGGCTTCCCTGATGTCGTAGTGGTTGAGAGTCCGTCTGCCGATGCAGGGGTCACAGGTTCATGCCCCGGTCTGGGAAGATCCCACATGCTGTGGAGTGGCTGGGCCCGTGAGCCATGGCCGCTGAGCCTTCGCGTCCTGTGCTCCGCAACGGGAGAGGCCACAACAGTGAGAGGCCCGCGTACCGCAAAAAAAAAAAAAAAGAAAGAAAAATTTCAAACATCTCAGAAGTAAAGAGAATGCCCCACTGCACCCATGGGTCCCCATCACCTATACTCAAGGGTTATTAATATTCTGTCATATTTGGCAATTCAGTTTTTTAAATAACAGCTTTATTGAGATGTACTCCAATGTAATGTAATGTAAGATATTTTTAGATGTAAGATATTTTTAGATTCTAAAAATGTAAGACTTTTTAGAATTGTAAGACATTTTTAGAATTAAAAAAAGGAAAATGGAGAGAACTGGAAAAATTTCGGTTTTGTTGTATATTTCCAATTTTTTATGTATACTTTATGTATACTTTTTTTTTTTAAATAGGATCTCTACTTTTTGCCATTTAATGTTTTTTCTTATAGTGGTTTATTTTCACTTACTTACAGTCCAGGTGACTAATTTTAATAGCTGTATTTTATATACTTCATCATTCATTACTTTTTCTCCACATTAAAGTTGATATTTCCACAATAAGGTTATGACTTACATAGCTAACATTGGTTGTACATATCTCATTTCACATTTTAGTGTTAAACTTACTTGGACTTAATACATTTTTTAAAAAAATTATTTATTTATCTTATTTTTGGCTGTGTTGGGTCTTAGTTGCGGCATGTGGGATCTTTCGTTGCCATGCGTGGGCTTCTCTCTAGTTGTGGTGCAGGGGTCCGGAGCACGTGGGCTCTGCATTTGTGGTACACGGGCTCATTAGTTGGTGGAGCTCAGGCTCAGTTGCCCAGTGGTATGTGGGATCTTAGTTCCCGGACCAGGGATCGAACCCATGTCCCCTGCATTGGAAGGTGGATTCTTAACAACTGGACCACCAGGGAAGTCCCTGTCTTAATACTTTTTAAAAGCTTTTCCCCCCGGTATTACCTAATTTGTGGTTTTTTTAAAAGAAAAAAATTTCAAAACAAGTTGTTGGTGTATACACAGAAGGATAGTATTTTGATTATGTAAATTCTGAGAGTATCAGTGGTATTAAATGCATGGTTCCGAAGTTGTATTTATTGAAAAATTCAGCTAGTGCTGAAGAGCAGAGATAAGAAATGATCGTCAACAGGAATTGCTTGTTTCTTATTTCTTACTTAGGTAGCCTGCTTTTCAAGTTCACTTAGTGGGTCTCTTATGTTCCTGTATTGAGGGCTCAGTGTTAGGTGCTTTCTTCTACTCTCTGCTAATCTTCAGAACAATTTACTGAGGAAAACAGGGTAAGTGTTTACTGAAAGCCTAAAGTGATGTGCTCAGGGTCACATACAACTAAGATTCAAAGTTCCAAATCTCATTTCTATAGGTAGTTATCATGGTAGGGGGCTGAGGATTTTCATTTGAGTCTTCAGTCAAAAGATTTTTCAGTCTGTAGTCTCGATATTTAACCAGTTCACAAATTCTACTTTTTTTAAAATCAGTTTTTATTGGAGTACACAAATTCTACTTTAAAAGATGACATTAAAAAAAAAAAGACATTTTTGCCTATATGTATGACTGAAAAATTACTAGTGTTTCTAGAGTATTTATGCCTTTTTTGGTGAGTTGCACAGATAGAAGCAATCTATTTTGTTATGAAGAATTTTAAAGTAAATTGTCCTTAGTGGATTCTTCATGTTAATCTGTAAGGGTATTAAATTTTTCTTCCATTAACTTATTTATTTATTTACTGGCTGCATTGGGTCTTTGTTGCTGCACGTGGGCTTTCTCTAGTTGCGGTGAGTGGGGGCTACTCTGTTGCAGTGTGCAGGCTTCTCATTGCGGTGGCTTCTCTTCTGGAGCACGGTCTCTAGGCACCTGGGCTTCAGTAGTTGCAGCATGTGGGCTCAGTAGTTGTGGCATGCAGGCTCTAGGGTGCACGGGCTTCAGTAGTTGTGGCATGTGGGCTGTAGAGCGCAGGCTCAGTAATTGTGGTACAGGGGCGTAGTTAGTTGCTCTGCGGCACGTGAGATCTTCCTGGACCAGGGATTGAACCCGTGTCCCCTGCATTGGCAGGCGGATTCTTAACCACTGTGCCACCAGGGAAGTCCGTATGTATCTTCTTTACAGAAATACATTCAACAATTTTTAAGCTGTTTTAAAATTATTCTAGGTCAAAGTAGGCATTTTGTTGCTATAATGTATTTACAGCTAATCTATAGCTGCTGGCTAATAACAGCTGAATAGTTACTAGGAACACATTTCACAGTCATCAACACATTCTGTTTGTTTATTTATTTATGGTTGTATTGGTTCTTTGTTGCTGCTCGCTATCTTTCTCTAGTTGCAATGAATGGGGGCTACTCTTCATTGCGGTGCGCAGGCTTCTCATTGCAGTGGCTTCTCTTATTGCGGAGCACGGGCTCTAGGCGCGCGAGCTTCAGTAGTTGTGGCTTGCGGGCTCTAGAGCACAGGCTCAGTAGTTGTGGCTCACGGGCTTCGTTGCTTCGCGGCATGTGGAATCTTCCCGGACCAGGGCTTGAACCCATGTCCCCTGCGTTGGCAGGCGGATTCTTAACCACTGCGCCACCAGGGAAGTCCCATCATCAACACATTCTCTTTTTTCTTTCTTTTTTTTTTTGTACTCGTCTTTTCCTTATCCCATTTTTTAGACACATCTGTTACTGTAACTTACAGTGTAGACAAAATAATAACTGATGGTTATTGAGGGCTTTTATGTGCCAGGCACTACGTTAAATGCTCTGGATATATTATCTTGATTTAAATTCTCACAATTCTAGGAAGTGAAGGTACTATTACTTTTACAGATGAGGAAGCTTGCCTGAGGTCATAATTATTACCTTGTGGTTAAAGAATATACGAAAACAAATTAGCAAGCTGGTTTTTTGATATGTTTTGTGGTTGACACGTGTTTCCAAAAAATACACGTTTCCTGCCTTTGAGTCTTAAATTCTTTATTAAATCACTGGCCTCTCATCTTCAGTTGCTCTCAGTCCCTGTGGCCTTATGATTATAATTTGTTTTAACACTGAGCTGACTATTTTATAAAAGTTTTATCTACCACTTGAAATTTTTAGCTTACAACAACAGCTTCCCCACTCAAAAATGTTATTGCTTTAAGCTAACAATTTCAAATGGTAGATTTATCATTTATAAGGATCAAAAAAATTACCTGGGCTTCCCTGGTGGCGCAGTGTTTGGGAGTCCGCCTGCTGATGCAGGGGACATGGGTTTGTGCCCCGGTCCAGGAAGATCCCACATGCCGCGGAGCAGCTAGGCCCGTGAGCTATGGCCGCTGAGCCTGCGCTCCGCAACAGGAGAGGCCACAATAGTGAGAGGCCCGCGTACCGCAAAAAAAAAAAAAAAAGTTACCTAAGTCATAGCATCAGAAAATTTGGGTAGTTTTTTTTTTTTAATTTTATTGAAGTATTGTTGATTTACAATGTTGTGGATTTTTTTAAAAGGATAATTCTAATTTTATACCTGATCTAAGATATTTTTCAGTTCTTAATATTTAATGTAATAACATGTAGCATTACTGTGAAAATTAAAAGGGCTGTGAGAATTCAGAAAGCCAATGGTATTTTTTGTCAGCAAAGCTAAAATAATGTAGTTAGTTGTATTCTGAATAATCTTTCTAATACATGATAAAAATCGATCATTTTGCCAGGGACAGGAAAAAAGAAATCCTTGTTAAAAAATGCTCAATACTGAATGATGTGTATATTGTTAGTGAGAATCGTAATTGCATTATTTTATCATATTTGAACATTAATCATTATATTTTTGTAGGAGAACGTCCGTATAAATGTGAACTTTGTCCTTACTCAAGTTCTCAGAAGACTCATTTAACCAGACATATGCGTACTCATTCAGGTTGGTAAGAAATGGGAACGTTTCTATCATTGGTAAACTACCATTATAAGAAAGTTCTTCTAGACTTGGAACTGGTTCCTTATTTATAGTTCATTTATAATATGATTTTGAAATTAGAGTTAAAAATTAGTGGTCTACTAGTGTGAAGCTGTATTTAAATGGAGATTCCTAACCAGGGAGTCTGTAGGTGGAATGTCCAAAACTAAATGTAAATGTATGTGTGTACTTTTTCTGGGAGGAGTGTCCTTAATTTTCATCAGACCTTCATCAAGTTCCATGATGTAATAAAAGTTGAACTGCTATCATAGACCAAGCCTGGTTTATCCTTTTTAGAGCAACCTCTGCCTTCTTATACTCCTTCCCGACTCTCCCTCCGCATCCCCAACAAAGTATAACACCAAGTTTCATAGTGTGTGGTTGCCAGGTTCCAGGGGTTCCTTATTAGCTACCTGCTCAGGTCCTGAAATTTGGCTTTATTCTCTTGACAATTGATAGGGCATCTGAGGACTGATTTATAAAAGCCAAACTTTAAAGAATGATAAATAATCCAGGATCCCATTTTATTAACCTATAATAGATAAAATGCAGGGCTATAACAAGTGGGAGATTTATATCCCCTCTAGTGACTGAAATTATCATGATCACCACCAGAATTGGTCCCCGTTATCAAAATATGTAGGTAAATGGCAAAGTTAAAAAGTCGAAATATGTAGGTAGATGGCAAAGTTAAAAAGCATAGTGGTCTTGAATGGATAATTATTTCATTTTGGCCACACTGACCCTGGGTGAACAGTCACATCTGATCAGAGTACTCTCTTCCTAAATTTAGAATATATACCCCTGTGGGGGAGGTATGCTAAAATCTTGCTGTTTACCAAAGTGTATGTAGACCCAACTCCCTTAAGTTAACAATTACCAATTACCTTAACAGTTTGTGCTGTCTAATTGGATAGCCACTAGCCACATGTGAAATGTGGCCGGTTTGAATTGACATGTATAAAATAACACACCTGAATTTAAACAGTATGAAGAAAATTATGTAAAATATCTATTTTTTAATATTACACGTTGGCATGATACTGAATATATTGGGTTAAATAAGTAGTAAAGTTAATGTTACCTCTTTTTTACTTTTGTAATGTGACTGCTAGACAATTTAAAGTTACCTATGTTGCTTGCATTTTATTTCTATTGGGTATTGCTGTTTTAAGTCAGTGATTGAGTAAGACTTGATTATAGTATGAATTCTAATTTGAGCAGCTATGAGGGCTCACAGCATGCTTACTGGCTCAACTTGACCTTACATGCTTGTCAAGTTTTATACTTTGAATGTTCCTTCTCAATCTCCTAAACTATTGAGTCACTTAACCAGAAACCTGTTTTTAGTATTACTTTTGGGTGCTTCCTGGTTTCATTTTCTGTGGGTAATATGGTTGCTTTATTGAGGGTAGGCCATCATATCCTACTGATACTTGTGCTCTAACCCTTAAATAAAATATTTAAGAGCTTTTCATGAGTTGGATCATTTCCGTTTTCATAACTGTCTCATGATGAGTAAGTTCTGTTATTGTCCCCATTTTACAAATGGGGAAACTAAGGCCTTGGAGAAATATGGCCATTTTTCCTCTGGAATGTCCCCTCTTCTGGATTTGTGTTAATTTGCTTTCTCATGGTATCATTTAGTTTTTCCTCTGTCCCTGTGCCTTGTATAACTTGTACACTGGAAATTAAATCTAAATGCTTGAATTGTAGATAATAATGTGTCTCACTTGAAGTCATATCTGGTTGACCTAATATTAGTGTCACTGGATCAGAATGACAACACACTTGTATTTTTTTCATTGAATCGATAATACTTTTGTCACTGTATAAATTTTTATCTATGGTGTTTTACACCAGACAATAATGATTGCCTGAATGATTTTGCATTGGTTACTGTTATCTTTTGTCTGCTATATTTTAAAGGTGATTTTTAGTAGTTGCTGTTATAGTACAGCAAGTATTTAAAAAGTGTCATAATAATGAGTAGCAGTTACTATTTATTGTATGCATGCTGGGTACTGAAAAATTGGAATTTGTTATCTATAATCTTAGTACCTCTAGAATACTTAAATCCCAGTTTATAGATTAGGACACTGGCTTAGAGAAGATAAGTGTTTTATCTAAGGTTAATTGTCATTCTTCCAATTTAGAAGAGCTCGAGTTTGGCCTCGACTCCCCCACCCTCATTTTCAGTCATCAGCAGTGTTTAAAGAATATTATGGCTCAGAAAATGGCTCAAGAAACTACAGCATAGCACAGAGTATGGAGAGAGCAGAGCCATTGTCTTTTATCGTATGCCAATAATTTGTGAGTCACAAACAGGAAACAAACATGGTTAGTTTGTTTTGTGTATAAGTGTGCTGAATTATTTCGAGCCGGATTCTATGTTTTAGTACTTCTCTTAGAAGTTGCTGATAACACTTGCAAATTAAGTGAGGCTAAGTGTGGTCAAATTGGGTAGGTAGTCTTTCTGACTGGGTTGCATGGAGTGAATATCTTGGATGCTTTCTCTGTGGTCTTGAGTCTGAGCTTTATAGGTCATCTTGTGCATTCACTTCCTTGTTCATGTGAATGTATTTTAGGGAAGAGAAGTGTATGCTCAGTCTCTTATTTCTGGAAGAGACTAGGCTCTGCTGAGTTGGTACATTTTAGCTAAAATGACAAATTGGTTTATAAAGCAAAACCACATTGGTTATTTCCTTGGAGCACTTCCATTAGGGTAGGTCTTCTGAGGCTAAAGTAAGAAGGGATCAGAGTATTGGTTTGGTGAAATATACAGACACACTAACCTAATCTGGTGTTATTCTGCGTTTTATTGGTGTTTGTAACTAATGGTTTTCAAGTATCCTCACTTGGGTAGTCTAGAGATACTGACATAATCCACAGCTCTCCATTTCCTATTCTGAGTGGATATGCTACCATTTCATCCTGGAGGAAATACATCCAGTTTATGATGTTTTTGTAGATATGACACTGGATAGTTCTCCCGTCCTGCCAGCATAGGAGTTCATTTTGATTATTTTCCCATTATGAGTATAATGGATGTTTGTTAAAGGAAACTAACAACTTGCCAAGTTCCACCTCCATCAACTACTCTTTAAGATGGAAAAATATTTTTTTCAGCAAAAATTATTTTCCTTTCACCAAGTATTTGAAACATGTTATGGTTTGAGGGTCTTTTTGTGAATTTTAGAATAATTTAAAAAATAGTGTTAAGGTTTAATTAATACACATGAAAATGCACACATCTTAGGTATACAGGTCAGTGACCTTATGTATGTTTTCTCTTGTTTGACTACCATCTAGGTGAAGACATGAAATGTTTTACCACCTTCAGAAAAGTTCCCTCCTTACCCTTTCTAGTCAATACTCCCATAGTCTCCCCTCAACTGATACTCTGACTTAAATGTAACATCCTTCTGTAAAGTATTTTTGAGATTCATTCCATGCTGCATTATCAGAACTTTGTGTTTATTGCTGAGTAATATCCCCCTATTACTCTTTAATTAAAAGTTCCCTTGTTACTCTTTCTGGGCTCTTCTTGATAAGAATGTGTAAAGCTTGTAAAACTCCCTTTTTGAATTTCCCTTATCTCTGTAAATTAATTTAGGAAGAATAAAATAGACATCTGACACATTTATAAAGATCAAAAACAGGTAAATATTACTGTTGGTTCAGGGCAAAAGAATTTTCATTCAGCTAGGTATTAATAAACTAAACTTGATGAATAGATCTTTCAATACAAGAAAGGTTAACGGCAACAAAGCAAAAATGTGGGTAGGGTGAATGAAGCAACTAAATGATGCCATCACTGTTTAAAGAGAGTCCTACGAACTCCCATTCCCTGACCATTTCACAGATGGAGGTTTGCACCTTGCTTGATGCTGGCTGTGTAAATACCCTCATTCATTAGGACTTAAAAATGACCATTTTCATTTTAATTACTTTATGAGCACAAATACTTTCCTAAAGAGATCAGCTCCATTCATCAGCTCTTTGTTTACTGAGAGGTAGGGTTTATATGGTAAGGCAGGATAAACACGTGAAATCTTCCCTTTTGTTTACCCATTCTAAAACTTACCAGCCATTCCAAAAGTGATGCATTACAGGTAATGTGTATTGACTGCTTGGCTATCTATCCTTTGCTAAGAGCTCTATGTGGATTAGATTATTTATAGTTCACAACACTTAAGAATATTTTACAGATGAGGAAATTGAGCCTTACAGAGTTTTCAGTACCTTGCTCAAGACTTCACAGTAATTTGCAGAGCCCATATTTGATCCCCCCAGGTATTCTTACTGTAGAATAAATTCCTAACTGTTATGTCACATATCTTTTCCCCATTCTGTGTCTATATATGTTAAGTAAATGTTTGTCTCCTTTGAAGTCATTCAATGGAGAGGACAAGATAGGGCCAGGTGTGGACTAATGCAGCATGTTGTTAGAAACCTCCATTTATGAATCTATTAGTGGACTAATGTGGAGAAGAGTTGTCCAGTTAGCTACGTTTACAATCTGACATACGTGGTTAAGTTTTTGTTTTTGTGATCGAGTATTCTATCATCAGACATTTTTTAATCATGTAAAGCTTACCATCTATATGGTTTTACTTCATGTCTGAGTAGTTTTGCTTTATGAAAAAAATTAAATAAGATTTGATGTGAATTTGAGAATGTTTGAGAGATGAATTTTCATAAATGTCAATTTCCATTTTTCTGCTATGCATTCCATTGGACCAGTGGGGTATGGATACCATTTGGTAATATTTGCTAGAGTGTGATCTAGATGGGTATGTATTCAGGTAGAATGAGTTAATCTTAATGCCTTTAATTTGGGGGTTGGGGGTGGGCTTCTGGTCTTGTATGTATCTGTGATTATGACTTTTTGTGCTTATTTTATATACCATATATATTTGTATGCCCCTTTTCGTTTACCTAGTTTCTTTGCCCATTCTTTAGAAGAAGGTGAGAGAAAATCAAGAAAAGATTTCTCACTTATTTTATTTTTGCTGTGGAATAGCAACTCTGGCAGTGGAAAAGTTTGCTGAGTGAAACTTGACTCAGCTCTTGCCACGATGGACAAAAGGGTTAAATTTAAAGAAAAAGCCTTTTGTTCCCTGAGGCCAAGAATTGTTTTAAAACTTTCACATGGAAGGTCTGGGAGTGTAGCCTATAGTGTATAATATTTCTTTTGAAGTCTCAAGGTTTATCTGAAATGTATGGGAGTTTTATGTTCTACTCCATTATACATTTGTTTTATCTAAACATGAAAACTTTAAAATTACCTTCTTTTTTAGTGCCCTTGTCCCAAAATTAACATCAAGAGCGCAAGTCACTTTGCCAGTAATTGTTGTGTACTTCTTTTTTTTTTTTTTTTTTGTGGCCACGCCACTCAGCATGCAGGATCTTCCCCGACCAGGGATCGAACCCGTGCCCCCTGCATTGGGAGCGCAGAGTCTTAACCACTGGAATGGTAGGGAAGTCCTGTTGTGTACTTCTTGATGAATCTGTATTTGATGAACTTTTTAGAAGATGATGATTAACTGAGATAATTATTCCTCCATTTGATATGAGAATCTATGTCAAGGGATAGAGAAAAGATATACAAATAAATATGGTAAATATGAGTTGCATGATAAAGTCTTCAAGAAATAGTTTCTGTCAGTTTTTTTTGTTTTTTGTTTTTCAATATATATCCAATTCCTTTTAAGTATGCTTGAGTAAATCTTGAATTCATTTCTTAATGTATGCCTTCTGCAACATCTTTTGTTTACCTTCAGGTGAGAAGCCATTTAAGTGTGACCAGTGCAGTTATGTGGCCTCTAATCAACATGAAGTAACCCGTCACGCAAGACAGGTTCACAATGGGCCTAAACCTCTTAACTGCCCACACTGTGACTACAAAACAGCAGATAGAAGTAACTTCAAAAAACACGTGGAGCTACATGTTAATCCACGGCAGTTCAACTGCCCTGTATGCGAGTACGCAGCTTCCAAGAAGTGTAATCTGCAGTATCATTTCAAATCTAAGCATCCTACTTGTCCTAATAAGACCATGGATGTCTCAAAAGTGAAGCTAAAGAAAACCAAAAAGCGAGAGGCCGACTTGCCTGATAACAAAATCACCAATGAGAAAACAGAAACAGAGCAGACAAAAATGAAGGGGGATGTGACTGGGAAGAAAAACGAGAGGTCTGTAAAAGTGGAGAAAAAAGATAATGTTTCAAAAGAGAAAAAGCCTTGTAGTAATGCCTCAAGCCAAGTGACTACGAGAACTCGCAAATCGGCACTGGAAGCTAAAGAGATGGATGTGCACCCAGGAAATAATGCAGAAAAAAGCTGTAAAAGCAAGAAAAGCAAAAGGAAGACAGAAGCTGAAGCCCGTTCCTTACAAGAACGTGTGAATGATGAGGAACCTGTGACAAAAAAGAAAAAGAAGGCAGAAAGCAAATCCAGAAATAGTCAGGAAGTGCCGAAGGGTGACAGCAAAGTAGAGGAGAATAAAAAGCAAAGTAGTTGCATGAAAAACAGTGCAAAGAAGAAAACTCTGAGAAGTAAATCATGTAAAAAAAGCGGCAAGCCTGCTCAGAGGAGGCCCACTCAGATAGAGCCTCCTCCTCCCATGGAGTCTGCTGAGGGGGGGCCTGTTCAGACGGAGCCTCCTCCCGCCGCCCCCCCATCTCCTCCTCCTCCCCTTGCCCCCGAGCGGCATGCTGAGGTCGAGGTTGTTCAGACGGAGCCGCCGCCTCCTCCTCCCCCTCCCCCCCCATCCCCTCCTCCACCTCTTCCCCCCGGGGGGCATGCTGAGGTCGAGGTTGTTCAGAAGGGGCCTGTTCATGCGGAGCCTCCTCCTCCTGTGGAGCCGATCCCCAAAAGGTCTCCTCACAAAGATAATGGCAAGGAAAAGACCAACATGCACAGTGAAATGGCGCAGAAGGAGCAAGTCCTTATTGAAGTTGGCTTAGTGCCTGTTAAAGACAGGCAGGTTCTAAAGGAAAGTGCCGGTGCACAGGATCTCTTACCACCATCACCACCTCTGCCAAAGGAAGACTTAAAAGAGGAAGAGTCAGAAGACCAAAAATTAGTCCCTGCAGGGGAAGGACATAAAGAAGCTCCTCTTCAAAAAGTGGAAGCAGAAGAGGCAGATAAGAGTCTAGCTGGTCTTGCTGCTGTTACCAAGGCATCTGCCAGTATTTCATCCTCTGAACAAAACTTGAATATGCCAGAGGGTGAAACTTCAGATGGTAAACGTCAGGCTGACGCTATGCTTTGTGAAATGAAGATGGACGCTGATGAGAAGAAAACAGAGAATCCCCCCGGCAGAGACTCGGCGGTTGAAGAATCAGCTTCACCACCACTTCTTCCTCTACCGCTAGAAAAATGTGAAGCAGTGTCCACAGCTACTGTGGCATCACCTCCTGTCACCGTGGCAGTAAATGAGTCTCAGGAAATGGATGAAGACGAAGGCATCCACAGTCATGATGGAAGTGACCTAAGTGACAACATGTCAGAGGATAGTGATGACTCTGGATTGAATGGGGCTCGGCCAGTTCCACAAGAGACTAGTAGAAAAAATGGAAAGGAAGCCTTGGCAGTCAAAGTGGCCGAGGGAGATTTTGTTTGTATCTTCTGTGATCGTTCTTTTAGAAAGGAAAAAGATTACAGCAAACACCTCAATCGCCATTTGGTTAATGTATACTTCCTTGAAGAGGCAGCTCAAGGGCAGGAGTAAATAAACTTTGGGCAAGGCTTCAGTTCTTAGTTTGTAAGGTCTGTGACATTTTGTATTCATTTGTAGTAGTAGACAGCCTTTTGTTTTTAAAAAATTGCTTTAATTAGTATCCAATCTTGATTTTTAAGTGGCATTCTTTTCCTTAGGAATCCATGTACCTAATGATGTACAAATTTTAGCAAATCCAAGGGAGTTAGTGTAATAAACCAGCTAAATCTATTAGCTTTTGCTTTTAATTGAACCAAGAGGGCCAAGGTGGTATTAGAGCATTCTGTCGATTTGTTCAACTATAACTATTGAGTTTTTTCCCCATGTCTACTCCTGTTTCACTTTAGTTTATTCTTAGTTCCTTGTTTAGCTCTGTAAAAATTGGCATACTTAAATAGCAAATTACTTGAAGAATTTGCCTGCTTTATATAAAGTTAGCACTTTAAAATTGTTTTAGAAATGAAAAGAGACATTTAAATTGAAGAGAAGTTCTGCCAACAATGGACAGTGTATCAGCCCAGGTATTTACTTCCTGAGTTTTGATCAATACATATTTCTTATTTGTGTATATGTTAATTGTCATAAAAACATTGATTTTGGTGTGTTTTTTTATTTCGGTGCTTTAATAGCTTAAGATGTTGCACATTGTTTTTTAATCTATGCAGTTACATTTTTTTCTAGAACTAGCATTTTTGTTGAACAGTAACACTTTATACATATATTTGCATTTTATTTTTTCCTCTTTGGAGGGATGCTTTTAATCTTGTTTGCAAAAGGGCAGTTTTCTTTTTTCCTTTGCTGCAATTGTCGTTTTTGCAGAATATTAATGTGTGCAAATTTCTGAGCAAATGAAACATGCAGGTTAAATTCATTGATTTTGATATTCATATCTATGCCAGAATCTGCATTTCATAAGTTATTTATTTTAAATGCGTATAATGAATTCATAGCTCTCAGTTTGAACTTTACAATAAATAAGCCACTAGGTCTATACTGAATGGATTTTTTTTTTTCTGAATGGATTTTTATCTCAAATACCAACCATAAGTAAACTTTTGGCCTGTCTTAGTACATCTACTTCCTAAATGTACAGTGTTAAATCGTATTTTAGAGGGAAACCTCTTTCATAGATGGTTGGTGTTTTTATGTCTACTCCGCTGAATAAAGAACTGTAATTTTTATTTGGAAACTGCAAATCTGGAATTAGGAGGCATAATTTACTCCTTCAAGTTATACAGAATATCAGTTTGTGAGATTCCAAAGCCATAGCGATTTTACAGAAAACCTATGATGAGAAAGGTAGTATGAGTGCCGGTAGACCAGCTGCTACTTCCTGTGAATACAGTGAAAAAGGCTGGTGAAAGTTAAATTCAGTCCAGATTAAAAAAATCACACTTTCTCA
Organism: Tursiops truncatus; assembly: GCF_011762595.2. Classification (NCBI taxonomy): domain Eukaryota; kingdom Metazoa; phylum Chordata; class Mammalia; order Artiodactyla; family Delphinidae; genus Tursiops; species Tursiops truncatus. Next base: position 75,874,654 of record NC_047038.1, read on the forward strand.
GGGATCTCCACCAACTAGTGGGTGTCCTAGCTGTTCCTGTGACTGCCTTTTTCTACAGGCGAGGACTCAAATGAGCTGCAGCTATTCTCGTGTTCCTGTGGGGCACTTTGTATGGAAGAGTATGTACTTCCAAACTTTGTTGGTAGGTTCTTTGGCCAGTCACCAAAGAATATGAAAGAATCCAGTAAAGGATTTTTCTTGTTGACAGCAGTTATTCATTGTAGTCCAATAAAGTATGATCCCCATAGGGAACCCTGAACAATTCCAGTTCTCCCATGTTCTATTCTGAAATAACCACTTTATATTTCATTGATTTTCTTCTGTCTGATGACCTCTGAAGCAGGTTTCAGAGTTTGGCAATGCAACAGGAAAGATTAGGAAAAGTATTGAAGTATGGGTGGAAAACTTGTTAAAATTCTGAGAAGTCCAAGTTAAAAGACATTTGAACTTGGAATTGACTGGGAGGCCAAAGATTTAAAGAAGCGGAAGATTCTCTCAAGACATGAGGAGTAAGTTGTGTTACTGGTGTGTGTTTTGTGTGCACGTTGGGGATTTGTAAATGATGTTGAATTCTAAGCTCCGACAATCATTGTCAATGGAAGATTAAGCTGCAAATATTTATGTTTTAAAACTTAAATTATAAGGCTAGTTAAATCTTTCTAACAACTATTTTTTAATATTCATGGGTACATTTTATATAAGTTACCTTTTACAGTATACATGAAAAGATTCATGTTAAGTACAAATTACAGATTGGGAATCAGTTTTGGGAAGAGGTTTTGTGGATTCTTTTGATACTTCAAAAGAAAAAAATCTGACTTCTGGGGAATTGGACTAATTTTCTTGTCTAGATTTTAAGACTAGAATGCCAAAAACAAAAATGTGAAGGAAATTAAAACTCCTTATTATGAAAATGATCTGTGAAAACATTGTTACTGGAAATTGAATGAACTTGAGGCCTTTCTTCCAGAAAACAAGGACTTGATTGTCAGGCCTATATTAGGTTCTGAACCTTAATGCCATGTATTTGTTCTTATTAAAAATTGTTTCAATGAAAAGTGCATTAGTAATAAGAACTTCTGGTCTAGTTGGGAGTTCTTCCATTTGAAAAATGTGATATTTGCATGGAACTGTTTGAATGTTTTTATTTTCTCAGCATACCCTCCACTGGATAGGATTGAAGCTAGAATTTTCCCTTTTGATAAAGGAATGAAAAGTGAACATGTTATTTGTAGATTGATGTTTAGTACTAGAGCAAAAGTTGAAATATTAGAATATAAGCCTAATCCTTGGTAGTCTTATAAAAATATATCTTTTAACTATCTTCTGAACCTATATTCACATTGGTTTTCAAGGTATTTTAAGTTATATTTTCTTCCTCTTTTCAGAGCTGCTTCTATGGGGCTGCCTTTTTTTCTTTTTTAAAGTTAAATTGAGGTGTCATTTGCAAAGGGCTGCATTTTTTGTTAAGGTTTCTTATGACTATGGCTGGGTGTTTTACTCTGGTCTCCCAAGAAGGGCCATTTTATCTTTGTCATGACTTTAGATTCCCTCTAGAGTCACTTCTAAAGTCATGTGGTCTTTAACTTTGGGAACTATTTCTCATCTGAGTGCTAATTCAGATTTAAGCTTGAGTCATCGCCTATCACCCCATGAATGTTGACAGTGGAAGGAATACCTTTCCTGTAGTTTCAGTTCTAGACTGAAAACCTGGGGGAAGAAACTTCATTTTCTTTTTTGCACAAATCAGAAAAACAGCTACTGTGCAGTTTCCTTGTTGACCTCAGCAGATGAACTGGACTGGTAGTGTTAATTCAGATTTAAGAAATTATCTGAATCTTGATTTGAGTAAACTTGTGATCTACATGCAATATTAACTAGATTGGATTGCTTTTATATTTTCACACGTACACATAGGCTCTCCCCACCCTCATCAACATCCATTAGTTATCGAACTTTGTGAACTGGCATTGAAACATTACAACAATGTTTTGTTGCACCAATTTTATAAACTTTTACAGTGCAATACGTGTTATTTTTCAGAGACAAACCAAAGTTTAATTTCTCAAGGTTCATGCTGTTTGCTTTAGCAGCATTTGATGGTGGATCTTTTATATACATTTGTAATAGATGGAAAAATAAACCAGATTGCAAATGCTTTTTCTTTCTTTTTTAAAGCAAACCATGTACCAAGTTTTTTGGTCCAAATTGTGTAGGATAAGTTAAATTGCGTTCTAATAACCAATATGAGTGTATTTCTGTAAGTATAGTTATGTTGAAATAAAGTTTTAAAAAGCATTTTATGCCTTTGTTTATTATTGGTACATCAAGTATCAAGGAAGTCAATTTATTTGGCTGGAATTGCAAGTGTATTAATTTTCAAAATCTTTTACCCCAGATAACCCATGGTAGGTAGAAAGGTTGTGGCAGATGTTTTTGTTTGAGTTAACAATCCCAGTGGGTAGTAGTCTAAAGCCCATCTTTCTATAATTTGCTTTTTGGGAGGCAGAGGTGAAGGTTGGGAAAAAACAACCTGCAGACAGTTTATAGGAGATTTTACGTAGTAATTCCTTCCCAACTACAGGTCCCTTTAACAGTTTTAATGTACACATCCGTTCTCAGTTGCAGGCCTGGTATTAGTAAATTTTGACTCATAATTGGAAAAAGATGCACTGAAGAGAAAATAAAATGAGTTACATTGAATGTTCACAGAAAGCCCGGGCACTATTTTAAGGATTTTACTGTATTCAGTGGAAGTCTGAGAAGAATATGAAACCCATGAAAAAGTGATAAGCCACATTCTAGTAAGGTTCTCTTTCCTTTGTTAGTTCACATAAACAGTGGTGCTGTATGTTGAAGGCTTAGGTGTTTTTGTGGACTTTAGGGAAAAGGGAAAGCGATGCAAAGCATCAAAACAACTGGATTGCATCCTGTCCTGATGCAGCAAGTGACCTGGAAGCTGTCAGGAAAAGATAGATGTTTCTTGTTGAACCGATGAGTGTGATTCACTCTCTTCCCCCTCTTGCTTCCGCCTCTTGCAAGAGTCCTTATCATGAACAAAGCAAAATGAGTTTCCAAGCATTTGTTTTATTGGCATGGTAGAATCAGTGATGAGGAGCTGTAAGTTTCTGCCTAATGCAAGGATATATGGGAAATTTATCATGAATATATAAATGTTACTGATGTGTGACTTGGTTTGTTATTTTAAGGAATGAAAGAATTGTTATTAGTGTGTTTCTCCAGTCCCTTGCTACTCCTTTCTCAGAGGCTCACCCTGTTATGATTTTTATATGTATCATCCGTTTACGCTTAACTTTTGGCCATCCTTTCTTTGTATTCTGCCCATGGTCTCAGTCAGGGCTTAACACTAGTTTGTAGGTAGAGTTAACGGTACAGTAGTATGATCTCTAGGGTACGTTACAGCTCTCATCCTCAGCTCCAAAAAGGCAGGTTGGTGAAGCTGCTAAAACAATGTGCTAATGTTTGGTAATCAGGGAAGGTTTGTGGTACGAAATTTCCTTTTTAAAGGATTTCGATGTTTGCTGTATGAGGTGCTCTGTGGCCCTTGCAATTAGAGCTGGGTTCACAGTGGGCCTCTCTTCCTTACTACTATAACTGGGCAAATCATTTTTAACTTTATTAAACCTCTTTCTTCATCTAGAAAATGGGGGCATATGGTACTTCTGTCCATAGAGTGGCTTTGAGTGTTAAATGCTTATTGAGCACTTAGCCTAGTGCTTGGCATGTAGTTTTAATATTAAGATATTTACCACTAGATAACAGAGTAAGTATCCTTAAATATATAGTGTGCTTCCTGTATTTGACATTAAATTGTATAATCCACCTGCTTGTCTTCATGTCTTGCAAAATAGTGGAGTTTTAATGTTATATGTGGGCTTTTGTGTCCGCTACTTTACTCAACTATATTGTAATCTCCATTAACAGTCAGAATGCTTTTGTGTGCACTGCTTTCCTCAAGCACCTAAAACAGTATCTGGCCCGTGGAAAGGCAAATAGTTTTTAATTGCCCAGGCCAAGAATAATTATGTGTGTGGTGTCTTGGTGTGTGTGTGTTTCCTTGATTTCAACTAATAATACAATGGTAGTGGTAATTTTAAGATTTTGATAATGCAGAAATCTCTGTTCATAGAGTAGGATTTTTTTTTTCTGGGTGCATTAACAAGTCAAGGAGAGTTCACCCAAGTAGCAGGAAATAGTAAGTTTTGAGAAAGAGACTTAGTGAAGAAACTTTATTTTGGGACTTCCCTGGTGGTCCAGTGGTTAAGACTCTGTGCTCCCAATGCAGGGGGCCCGGATTTGATCCCTGGTCAGGGCAGTAGATCCCACATGCTGCTATGAAGATCCCATGTGCTGCAGCTAAGACCCAGCGCAGCCAGATAAATAAGTTAAAAAAAGAAACTTTATTTTGAGAAAGGTTCAGACTTACAGAGAAGTTACAGAAATGGTACCCTGAATTCTTGTGTACCTCTTATTATTTTTTAAAATTTTTATTTAATTTTATTTATTTGGTAGTGCCAGGTCTTAGTTGCAGCATGTGTGCTCCTTAGTTGCGGCTCGCCGGCTCCTTAGTTGTGGCATGCCAACTCTTAGTTGCAGCATGCATGTGGGATCTAGTTCCCTGACCAGGGATCGAACCCGGGCCTCCTGCATTGGGAGCTTGGAGTCTTAACCACTGCATCACCAAGGAAGTCCCTTGTGTACCCCTTATTGTGATCCACTACTCACATTTGCTTTCTATTATGTACGTATTATGTGGTGGACCCCCAGAAATTAAGTTGCAAGCATACCTGTTCATCTCTGAATACTTCAGTTTATCTCTTAAGGATTAGGGCATTCTCTTACAATGGTGAAATTCAGGACTTTAAAGATGGGTGTAGTCTTTAATACACAGTCTATATTCAGAGTGTGCCAAATGTCTTAATATTAACCTTCAACAATCTCCCTGTTCCTAATCCCTCCTCGCATTTAGTTGTCACATCTCTTCAGTTTCCTTTAATTTGGAACAACTCTATGCTTTTGTCCTTTACAACATTAAGAGTTTGAAGAACGTATGCCAGCTGTTTAAAGAATGTTCCTTAATTTGGGTTATTCTAATTGTTTTCCTCATGCTTCATTTCAGGTTACGCATCTTCACAGGAATAGTAAGTACTGGTGCATTACATCAGAAGGCATATGATGCCATTATTGGTTGTGTTAACTTTTATTATTTGGTTAAGGTGTTGTCCACCACATTTCTCAACCGGAAAGTTTTTTTTTCCATTTATAATTAATATTCTGTAGGATGATATAGTGAAACGATCTTATTCTTCAACACAGCCATTGATTTTAGCATCTACTGATTTTTGTTTAATTCAATTATATATCTTCTATGGTAACTGGTATTCTCTATCAAAAACAGCTTTCTCTTTTCCCCATAGACCTAGGTTCTTGTTTCATGTGCTGAGTTATTCACTTTACCCCAGTTCGGGGGGGGGGGGGTGCCCTTTTAAGCTAAACGAGACTATTACAGTTTGAGTATCACACTGAACGACTGAAACTCAGAAATACTACATTACTCTGTGCTGAAGTCGTAACAGTCAATTAAAGTTATGAAAGCTTGATGGAATGCCTTAAGGGATAAACTGCAAGTAGAAATTTGCCAGTGGTAGAGATTCTACCACCAGAAGGCAATTTTACAGAATGATGTTTTAATTCTTTTATTGATTTTAAAATACCACACCTTTCATTTCTTTTTTTTGGTGTGCTCTAATTTTTAAAAGACATAATGCAAGTACAACTACATACTCAAAATTCAAGCAAGTTAAAACTCATCCCGACTAGCTCTCTTCCTACTAATCCTCTTACTTTCATTTGTTTCTCCTCTAGAATTAACTACTGTTAATGATCTGCTGTTAACTCTTAACCTCCATATGTGTATGCATATTGAAATGCTTGATTTCTATGCTTTTTACATAATTCAGGTTATTGATATTCTGCAGTGAGTAGAATTTGAGGATCTTTGTCCTAGTTAAGGACCTTCCTTATTCTTTACAACTGTTGCATAATATTTCATAGTATCATGGTTTAATCACTGATTATAGTGAAAATTGACCATCTGGAAGTATTTTGAGAGTGGACACCAAGTGGAGTGAGTGGTTCAGGGGATCCAAAGGATCTTACAACCTTGCAAGTTATGTTTTTTGTTTGTTTGTTTGTTTGTTTTTTGTGGTACGCGGGCCTCTCACTGTTGTGGCCTCTCCTGTTGCGGAGCCTGTGCTCCGGACGCGCAGGCTCAGCAGCCATGGCTCACGGGCCTAGCCGTTCCGCGGCATGTGGGATCTTCCCAGACCGGGGCATGAACCTGTGTCCCCTGCATCAGCAGGCGGACTCTCAACCACTGCGCCACCAGGGAAGCCCATAAGTTATGTTTATGCTTATGTTCTTAAAGTAGAACAACTTTTAGATTTGCTAATAGTAATCAAGTCTTGTACTCTATTTCAAGGTGGTTTTTTGGTTTTTTTTTTAAATACAGAAGATGGATGTTTAATTTAGTGTTGCTTAAAGTAACAGAATGATGAGTAACATTTTCATTTAACATTCACCTTTGATGTGATAGGGGAATAGCACCTTGGTACTCAGCTAATTTTACTGGGGGGAAATGAATTCTCCATATGATGGTATATTAAGGAATTGCAAGTTAATAAGACAGAGGTCCCTGCTTGAGCACGAGCTACAATGGTAGCTGGAATTTTGCCATGTCTAGTGGACCAGTGTGGGGATCCCGGCAGGAGTTTTATCTGCATGGCAGGACAAAGATTTTTTTTTCTTTTTTTCCCTTTCAATTCGTTTAAGACCAAAGATTTTTCTGATGATATACAGCACATCTTACAGATACTGAGAATAAGGTAGGCAAGTTTGCCTAGTAGCAAGCATGAGGCCTTGCAGTTAACAGTAGCAGAGGTAGCTGTAGTGATTGCAGTACCCAGGGACCAGAGAGAGGCAAGGGCAGGAATCTGCACTAGTGTGTCAGAAGTGCTGAGATAGCCTCTTTGGTAGGGACACTAATGAACATGATTTTTCTGTAGGTTAGTAGCAGCAGCAGTGGAGTGGTGAGACTTGAATGTTTCTGCTCTGTGTCCTGTGTGCACAAGTATGAATTTCCACTGAAGGGAGCTGTTGTTGGGGAGGAAGGAAATGGCTGACTTCACGTAAGAGCAGGCTGGCCTTATTCACGACCCACGGGAGCCAACCCTGGGGACACCGGAAATAATTGGGAAACATTTTGCACAGAACTGGAGATCCCACATTAGCATCTAGGAGTAGTCCTTTTCTAAGTACCAGGCACTCTTCTAAGCACATCCCATTAACTCTGAATCGTCTCAACATCCCTAAAAAGTAGATTGTTATTCCCACTTTGCTTCCTACAGACAAGCCAATTGCCTGAAGTCACACAAGTAGGAAGTGGCAGGTCTGTGTTACACTGCTCTTCTGATTAAGTGAAGAATTTTATGTGGGGAAATTAGGAGTGGTGGTGAAAAGGATTTCAGCCTGATCTGAATGTTCTCAATTTATGATAATGTATTAATTATATTAACATGATATAGAGGTCACTCTTTAAGCAGCCTTTCTCTATCATAACATCTAACCAATTTATATTTACTGACGATCATGAGTAGTTTACTAGCAGTAGTGAGATGAACTTCACCTTTTTGAGATGAAAGTAAAGTAGGGTAATACACTTGTTCCCTGATTCTACTTATGCCCGGTTCTGAGATAGCATAAGCTGGCATTTTTAGGTAAGCGACTATATTATGTGGGTAGTTATTTTTTAAAAAATAATTAGTATTTTAAAAATTTTTTATTGGAGTGTAGTTGATTTCCAATGTTGTGCTAGTTTCTGCTGTAGAGCAAAGTGAATCAATTATACATATTTCCACTCTTTTAGATTCTTTTCCCATATATGTCATTACAGAGTATTGAGTAGAGTTCCCTGTGCTATACAGTAGGTCCTTATTAGTTACCTATTTTATATAGTGTGTATATGTCAATCCCAATCTCACAATTTATCCCTTCCCCTCTTCCCTTTCCCCTTGGTAACCATAAGTTTTTCTACTGTGTGACTCTGTTTTGTAAATAAGTTCATTTGTATCATTTTTCAAGATTCCACATATAAGCGATATCATATGATATTTATCTTTCTCTGTCTGACTTACTTTACTTACTATGATAATCTCTAGGTCCATCCTTGTTGCTGCCAATGGCATTGTTTCATTCTTTTTTATGGCTGAGTAATAATTCCATTGTATATATATATACCACATTTTCTTTATCCATTCCTCTGTCGATGAACATTTAGGTTGCTTCCATGTCTTGGCTGTTGTAAATAGTGCTGCTGTGAACATTGGGGTGCATGTACCTTTTCGAATTAGAGTTTTCTCTGGGTATATGCCCAGCAGTGGTATTGCTGGATCATACGGTAGTTCTATATTTAGTTGTTTTTTTTTTTTAAAGGAACCTCCACACTGTCCTCCATAGCGGCTGTACCAATTTACATTCCCACCAACAGTGTAGGAGGGTTCCCTTTTCTCCACGCCCTCTCCAGCATTTAATGTTTGTAGTTTTTTTTTAATTAATTATTAATTATTTTTGGCTGTGTTGGGTCTTTGTTGCTGCGTGTGGGTTTTTCTCTAGCTGCGGTGAGTGGGGGCTACTCTTTGTGGTGCACGGGCTTCTCATTGCGGTGGCTTCTCTTGTTGCGGAGCACGGGCTCTAGGCGCGTGGGTGCTTCAGTAGTTGTGGCTCGCAGGCTCTAGAACGCAGGCTCCTGTAGTTGTGGTGCGCAGGCTTAGTTGCTCCATGGCATGTGGGATCTTCCTGGACAGGGCTTAAACCCATGTGCCCTGCATTGGCAGGCGGATTCTTAACCAGTGTGCCACCAGGGAAGTCCCGTTTGTGGAGTTTTCAACGATGGCCATTCTGACCGGTGTGAGGTGATATTTCATTGTAGTTTTGATTTGTGGGTAACTATTTGAAAACAGAAGAACATATAATTTAAAGAGAAGAGCGGCATTTATTTTTAAATGTCCTTGGTTCTTGGGCCCTGTGAGCCTGCTATATTGTAGGCCCAGATATTTGTCCCATTTGATCCATTTATTAGAATATCACTTGAGTTGCAGGCACTTGGCATCAGGTGCCTGTCTCCTGGTCTCTCAGAATCCATAGGGAGTGGTGGAGACATACAGCAACAAATGTCTCCACGTGGGTTTCTGTCTCCTTGTTTGGCGTCAGAGATGGAGAAATGCTGGTAGGTGGCCAATGCTAAGAGCAGGATTCTGAAATCACTTTCAACCCCATGTCACTCTACTCCTCTCCCTGGTTGTAGAGCCAGGAAAAGAAAGGAAGAGTTTCTAGGGCCTCAGGATCCTAAGCTTGGATTCTGCCTAAAACCTCCTTTCTCCTTCTTGGAGAGTAATAGGGTACTACTTTGAGATACTAAGTTCCTTCATTTCTGTGTCCTCATTACCTCCCCTAACAGAGACTATGCAGATAGCTGACTTCCTGATTTAGCTTTCTGATAGTGTAAGTGCTCCATGAGGGTGGGTCAGGATGGGAGTAGAGATTGCCTAGGTTTGCACCTGAACGGATTTGTTTTTTCACTTTAAATTTATGAAAGTAATACATGCACAGTTAAAACACTATTCCTAAAAGATTCATGATGAAATCAAAATCCCACAGCCTTGTGTTCCTTCCTTTCCTCAGTCATGAGCTGTTCTATGTATCTGACTCCTGAGGTAAATTTAAGTCAGCATCAAATTTCTTATTTGATAAATTTACAGTGGATTTTCTTCACATAGGTCAGAATATATAGCATGTTATACTGCCTTTTCCTCAAGGGGATGAACATGCTGAAACCTTGTGGTGGATGAAAGTGGCTACAGATTCTTTGCAGCCCTTCCAGTCAGCTTGAGTCTGTCCTGCCATTGCGACTTGCTTTGACCAGTAGAATGCAGCAGAGTGACATTGCGTGATCTCTGAGCTTCAGAGGCATTGCAGCTTCTACTCTCATGCTTTTTCTGAACACGATGACCTTGTGAACAAACCTGAACTGGCCTACTTTGGGACGATATTCTAGGTAGAGAGAGGGACCCATGGAAGAATGCCCAGGTTTCCAAGTTATTACAGCCATCCCAGCTGAAGCTCCCGACATGGAGTGAGATCTGCAAATACATATCCCCACAGAGTGGGAGAACCATTGAGCTGAGCCCAGATTAAACTGCCAAACTAAAGAGCAAATAGAAGCTTGTTTGAAGTCACTAAGTTTTGGGGTGGTTAGTTATTCAGCAACAGATGTGGGTAGAAACCTAATTATGCCTTCAGTCTAGTTAAAAAAGAAGCATTTCCTATTGACAAATGAGCAAGTGTACCTAGAACTGATAGAAGCCAGGCTGAATGGGGGAGTTAGTGGGTAAGTGGGACTGTTAAGCATTGTTTTCTTTTGTTGAATAGTTTCATCCAAGTTCCCATGCTGTACATTTTCAGTACATTTCATGGAATTAACCTTTACATAATAGCTTTTTCATCCAGTGAAAAAGACATTTTCCTTAGCAAGTGTTTCAGTAAAATATATATCTAGTATTTAAGGGAAAGAGGTCACCATATCTAATTTTTCTTCCAGTTGAATATTTAACCATAAAGTTTAAAGTGAACAGTGGAAAATGAGAAATCTCTTTAGGCTACATGTTAAATGTTGAGAAAACTGGAGATAATAGAAAGCTTTTAGTTGGGCAACTAAGATCCCCTTTTAGTGAAAATCAGTTAAGATGTGAAAAGGAACAGGAAACAGGATGAATGCTCAAGCAGAAAGGCAAGGCCATTTAAACACGTTCAGAACCAAATTAATTTGGTTTTTGAAGGTATTTGATTTGCGAATAAATAGGGACTACTAGTTCTATGTCACTTATAGGATCAGGACTTTATATATATTTTTAACATTACATTAGTTTACTTAAAATACAACTACAGAAATTTTTAAAATTAATCATCTCCGTTTCATTGATAAGAAACTTAATGAACTTCCTTTTTTCTCCTTTACCATCAATGGTTTTTCTTTTTTTTTTTTTTTTGGTAGGTTCTTATTAGTCATCAATTTTATACACATCAGTGTATACATGTCAATCTCAATCACCCAATTCAGCACACCACCATCCCTACACCCCCGCGGCTTTCCCCCTTTGTTGTCTATACGTTTGTTCTCTACATCTGGGTCTCAACTTCTGCCCTGCAAACCGGTTCATCTGTACCGTTTTTCCAGCTTCCACATACATGCATTAATATACGATATTTGTTTTTCTCTTTCTGACTTACTTCACTCTGTATGACAGTCTCTAGATCCATCCACGTCTCAAGAAATGACTCAATTTCATTCCTTTTTATGGCTGGGTAATATTCCATTGTATATATGTACCACATGTTCTTTATCCATTCGTCTGTCGATGGGCATTTAGGTTGCTTCCATGACCTGGCTATTGTAAATAGTGCTGCAATGAACATTGGGGTTCATGCATCTTTTTGAATTACAGTTTTCTCTGGGTATATGCCCAGTAGTGGGATTGCTGGGTCATATGGTAATTCTATTTTTAGTTTTTTAAGGAACCTCCATATTGTTCTTCATAGTGGCTGTATAAATTTACATACCCACCAACAGTGCAAGAAGGTTCCCTTTTCTCCACACCCTCTCCAGGATTTGTTGTTTGTAGATTTTCTGATGATGCCCATTCTAACTGGTGTGAGGTGATACCTCATTGTAGTTTTGATTTGCATTTCTCTAATAATTAGTGATGTTGAGCAGCTTTTCATGTGCTTCTTGGCCATCTGTATGTCTTCTTTGGAGAAATGTCTATTTAGGTCTTCTGCCCATTTTTGGATTGGGTTGTTTGTTTCTTTAATATTGAGCTGCATGGGCTGTTTATATATTTTGGAGATTACTCCTTTTCCATTGATTCATTTGCAAATATTTTCTCCCATTCTGAGGGTTCTCTTTTGGTCTTGTTTATGGTTTCCTTTGCTGTGCAAAAGCTTTAAAGTTTCATTAGGTCCCATTTGTTTATTTTTGTTTTTATTTCCATTACTTCAGGAGGTGGATCAAAAAAGATCTTTTTGTGATTTATGTCAAAGAGTGTTCTTCCTATGTTTTCCTCTAAGAGTTTTATAGGGTCCGGTCTTACATTTAGGTCTCGAATCCATTTTGAGTTTATTTTTGTGTATGGTGTTAACGAGGGTTCTAATTTCATTCTTTTGCATGTTGCTGTCCAGTTTTCCCAGCACCACTTATTGAAGAGACTGCCTTTTCTCCATTGTATATCCTTGCCTCCTTTGTCATAGATTAGTTGACCAGAAGTGCGTGGGTTTACCTCTGGGCTTTCTATCTTGTTCCATTGATCTATGTTTCTGTTTTTGTTCCAGTACCATATTGTCTTGATTACTGTAGCTTTGTAGTGTAGTCTGAAGTCAGGGAGTCTGATTCCTCCAGCTCCATTTTTTTCCCTCAAGACTGCTTTGGCTATTCGGGGTCTTTTGTGTCTCCATACAAATTTTACAATTTTTTGTTCTAGTTTCGTAAAAAATGCCATTGGTAATTTGATAGGGATTGCATTGAATCTGTAGATTGCTCTGGGTAGTATAGTCATTTTCACAGTATTGATTCTTCCAATCCAAGAACATGGTATATCTCTCCATCTGTTAGTATCATCTTTAATTTCTTTCATCAGTGCCTTATAGTTTTCTGCATACAGGTCTTTAGTATCCCTAGGTAGGTTTATTCCTAGGTATTTTATTCTTTTCGTTGCAGTGGTAAATGGGAGGGTTTCCTTAATTTCTCTTTCTGATCTTTCATTGTTATTGTATAGTAATGCAAGAGATTTCTGTGCATTAATTTTATATCCTGCAACTTTACCAAATTCATTGATTAGCTCTAGTAGTTTTCTGGTGGCATCTTTAGGATTCTCTATGTATAGTATCATGTCATCTGCAAACAGTGACAGTTTTACTTCTTCTTTTCCAATTTGTATTCCCTTTATTTCTTTTTCTTCTCTGATTGTTGTGGCTAGGACTTCCAAAACTATGTTGAATAATAGAGGTGAGAGTGGACATCCTTGTCTTGTCCCTGATCTTAGTGGAAATGATTTCAGTTTTTCACCATTGAGAATGATGTTTGGTGTGGGTTTGTCGTATATGGCCTTTATTATGTTGAGGTAGGTTCCCTCTATGCCCACATTCTGGAGAGTTTTTATCATAAATCGGTGTTGAATTTTGTCAGAAGCTTTTTCTGCATCTATTGAGATGATCATATGGTTTTTATTCTTCAGTTTGTTAATATGGTGTATCACATTGATTTGCATATATTGAAGAATCCTTGCATGCCTGGGATAAATCCCACCTGATGATGGTGTATGATCCTTTTAATGTGTCGTTGGATTCTGTTTGCTAGTATTTTGTTGAGGATTTTTGCATCTATATTCATCAGTGATATTGGTCTGTAATTTTCTTTTTTGGTAGTATCTTTGTCTGGTTTTGGTATCAGGGTGATGGTGGCCTCATAGAATGAGTTTGGGAGCGTTCCTTCCTCTGCAATTTTTTGGAAGAGTTTGAGAAGGATGGCTGTTAGCTCTTCTCTAAATGTTTGATAGAATTCACCTGTGAAGCCATCTGGTCCTGGGCTTTTGTTTGTTGGAAGATTTTTAATCACAGTTTCAATTTCATTACTTGTGATTGGTCTGTTCATATTTTCTATTTCTTCCTGGTTCAGTCTTGGAAGGCTATACCTTTCTAAGAATTTGTCCATTTCTTCCAGGTTGTCCATTTTATTGGCACAGAGTTGCTTGTAGTAGTCTCTTAGGATGCTTTGTATTTCTGCGGTGTCTGTTGTAACTTCTCCTTTTTCATTTCTAATTTTATTGATTCGAGTCCTCTCGCTCTTTTTCTTGATGAGTCTGGCTAATGGTTTGTCAATTTTGTTTATCTTCTCAAAGAACCAGCTTTTTAGTTTTTGATCTTTGCTATTGTTTTCTTTGTTTCATTTATTTCTGCTCTGATCTTTATGATTTCTTTCCTTCTGCTAACTTTGGATTTGTTTGTTCTTCTTTCTCTAGTTCCTTTAGGTGTAAGGTTAGATTTTTTATTTGAGATTTTTCTTGTTTCTTGAGGTAGGCTTGTATAGCTATAAACTTCTCTCTTAGAACTGCTTTTGCTGCATCCCATAGTTTTGGATTGTTGTGTTTTCACTGTCATTTGTCTCTAGGTATTTTTTGATTTCCTGTTTGATTTCTTCAGTGACCTCTTGGTTATTTAGTACCGTATTGTTTAGCCTCCGTATGTTTGTGTTTTTTATGTTTTTTTCCCTGTAATTGATTTCTAATGTCATAGCGTTGTGGTCAGAAAAGATGCTTGATATGATTTCAATTTTCTTAAATTTACCGAGGCTTGATTTGTGACCCAAGATGTGATCTATCCTAGAGAATGTTCCATGCGCACTTGATAAGAAAGTGTAGTCAGCTGTTTTTGGATGGAATGTCCTATAAATATCAATTAAATCTATCTGGTCTATTGTGTCTATTTAAAGCTTGTGTTTCCATATTAATTTTCTGTTTGAATGATCTGTCCATTGGTGTAAGTGAGGTGTTAAAGTCCCCCACTATTACTGTGTTAGTTTCGATTTCCTCTTTTACAGCTGTTAGCTATAAATACAAAAAGCAGTTGCCTTTTGTATTGAGGTGCTCCTATGTTGGGTGCATATATATTTATATTTGTTATATCTTCTTCTTGGATTGATCCCTTGATCACTATGTCGTGTCTTTCTTTGTCTTTTGTAACATTCTTTATTTTAAAGTCTATTTTATCTGAGTATTGCTACTCCAGCTTTCTTTTGATTTCCATTTGCATGGAATATGTTTTTCCATCTCCTGACTTTCAGTCTGTATGTGTCCCTAGGTCTGAAGTGGGTCTCTTGTAGACAGCATATAGATGGGTCTTGCTTTTGTATCCATTCAGCAAGCCTGTGTCTTTTGGTTGGAGCATTTAGTCCATTTACTTTTAAGGTAATTATCAATATGTATGTTCCTGTTATCATTTTCTTAATGGTTTTGGGTTTGTTTTTGTAGGTCCTTTTCTTCTCCTGTGTTTCCCACTTAGAGAAGTTCCTTTAGCCTTTGTCGTAGAGCTGGTTTGGTGGTGCTGAATTCTCTTAGCTTTTGCTTGTGTGTAAAGCTTTTGATTTCTCCATCGAATCTGAATGAGATCCTTGCCAGGTAGAGTAATCTTGGTTGTAGGTTCTTCCCTTTTATCACTTTAAGTATATCATGCCACTCCCTTCTGGCTTGTAGAGTTTCTGCTGAGAAATCAGCTGTTCACCGTATTGGAGTTCCCTTGTATGTTATTTGTCATTTTTCCCTTGCTGCTTTCAGTAATTTTTCTTTGTTTTTAATTTTTGCCAATTTGAGTACTATGTGTCTCGGAATGTTTCTCCTTGGGATTATCCTGTATGGGACTCGCTGCGCTTCCTGGACTGGGTGGCTATTTCCTTTCCCATGTTTGGGAAGTTTTCAGCTATTATCTCTTCAAATATTTTCTCTGGTCCTTTCTCTCTCTCTTCTCCTTCTGGGACCAGTGTAATGTGAATGTTGTTGCATTTAATGTTGTTCCAGAGGTCTCTTAGGCTGTCTTCATTTCTTTTCATTGTTTTTTTATTTATTCTGTTCCGCAGCAGTGAATTCCACCATTCTGTGTTCCAGGTCACTTATCTGTTCTTCTGTCTCAGTTATTCTGCTATTGATTCCTTCTAGTGTAGTTTTCATTTCAGTTATTGTATTGTTCATCTGTGTTTGTTCTTTAATTCTTCTAGGTGTTTGTTAAACATTTCTTGCATCTTCTCAATTTTTGCCACCATTCTTTTTCCGAGGTCCTGGATCATCTTCACTATCATTATTTTGAATTCTTTTTCGGGCAGGTTGCCTATCTCCACTTCATTTAGTTTTTGTGTGGTTTTATCTTGTTCCTTCATCTGGTACATAGCCCTCTGCCTTTTCATCTTGTCTATCTTTCTGTGAATGTGGTTTTTGTTCCACAGGCTGCAGGATTGTAGTTATTCTTGTTTCTGCTGTCTGCCCTTTGGTGGATTAGGCTATCTAAGAGGCTTGTGTAGGTTTCCTGATGGGAGGGACTGGTGGTGGGTAGAGCTGCATCGATGGTTTTGTTCTCAGATCAAGTACAGACCTTCATGAGAAGTGGTAAATTCTGAGTAGAACATATTTTCCAGCACAGTTATAGGCACAAATGTAGAAGTCAAGCTGCTGCCTGCTGACCTCTCTTCTGGCTCTGTAACTGCAGATGACTCCACTTTTTAAAGCATCAGGATCAGGACTTTATATCAGTTTTTGTTTTTTAGGATACTTTACTGGTGTGTTTCTTTGGATGTTTGCATTCCAAATTTCCTGTATATGTAATTTCCTATTTTCTTCATCAGAATTGTGGGTCAGGATCTCCACTCATGCTGTGATCTGTCCGTGGTACTTGACAAAGCTCACTAGCAATGTGAAAAGATTCCCAGCTAGCCATGAAAGCACTTTCAATTTAAAACTACCTGAGATGGTAAGACAGCATGGAAATCACAGTGAGACACTTTAGGATTGGGCAGCAGTGCTGAAGTCAGACAGCAAGGGTGCAGCACATCACACCCCCTAGCTCTGAGGAATGTTCTCAGGCTGGGGTTGTATATGGGAGGGTTCAAAGGAAGATAGAAAGAGAACTAAGTGGCAGTAACACAGGGTTTCCAAGGAAATTGTGTCATAACCTTTGAGGTCTTCAACGTGGGTTGCTTTTCTTTTCTAAGATAACACGTTTACCTCTTAAGGTTGAAAAGTTCTTGCCTTCTCGCCTTTAGCCTTGTAATGGGTTCTAGTATATAGAGGAAGTATGTGGTGGTTAAAACCTGGGTGCTGGTGGAACTGTTTTGTATCCTGATTATGGTGGTTGTTAATTAACTTGTACATATATTAAAACTCCATAGAACTGTACATCGAAAGGGGAAAAAAAAAGTCAGTTTTACTGTATAATTAAACAAACCCACAGGGTGCTGTGGCTAGGCTGCTGGGGTTTGTTTGAATCAGAGATCCATCACTCCTTCATTGTGTGACCCTGGGCTGATTACATGTTCCCTAGCTTCCTCATCTCCAAATGCAGGTAATAACAGTACCACCTGCATGGGATTGTTGTAAGGATTCAGTTAATCATGTAAAGTGCTTAAAAGCGCCAGGCTCATTGTGCTTGCTTAAATAAGAGTTAGCTATTATTACTATTATAAGAATGTAAAGGAATAAAAAGAAGCTATATGGGCTATCATGATCATAGCAGCTGCGAAGTCTCACATACAACTGTCCTGAGGTACTGTCTTTAGGCAGTACAGGAAGAAACCCTAGAAAAATGTCAAGTTACTAAGCAAATTTAAGTCTGCTCTATTGCTATTTTTCAGGGAAGGCAAAAACCAGCTCCCAAAACAAAAAAGTCCCCTCTTCCTCCTAATTCATTCATTCATGCATTGAATGCTGGCTATTTTTGAGGGACTTACTGAAAAATTAGAAAGGATCTTGGCAGTCTCTCATGTCCAAAATCATCTGATGATGTGTTCTCTAGCATGTGTGTCTTTGTGTGTGTGTGTGTGTGTGTGTGTGTGCGTGTGTGTGTGGCCTCAGTTTTCTCAGATTTACCACAGTTACTGGCCAGAGGTACTGACTGACTGTGATTAAGCATCATACCTAGTGCACCTACCAGTGAGAATATTATGACCAAATTCTTCCACTAGGTTGATTAGCCAGAAGGTAAATTCTGACAATTGTTTGAGAAGCAAAAGGAAGCTTCTGCAAAACTGTTTTAAGGATGGTCTAGACTTAATAATCAGATCATGAAACTCCTGTATTAAATGAGAGAATATCGATGGTCTTTGACATGAAGGGGAAAAGTGAGGCATCATTCCTACATGATGTTAAAATGTTAATCTTTAGCCATTCCCACCCACTACAGGGCATCAGTGGGGCAGACAACATGACAGAGACATTAAGAGCAGGCAGAGGTGCTATCTATTGGATTCACGTGAGTCTGAAGTTTTGTTTTTATTGTTTAAGCACTACTCTTTGACAGTTGAGAGAAAACAA
Source organism: Tursiops truncatus (assembly GCF_011762595.2). Taxonomy (NCBI): domain Eukaryota; kingdom Metazoa; phylum Chordata; class Mammalia; order Artiodactyla; family Delphinidae; genus Tursiops; species Tursiops truncatus. The sequence continues at coordinate 75,892,854 of NC_047038.1, forward strand.
TCCCCCGGGGAGGAGGAGAGCAGCCAAGAGAAAATGGAACATTCTGAGAAAGAATGGAAATGATTCTATTGCTCCACAAGACAGAGCCAAGCGGGAGGGATGCCAGGGTAAATGGTCAGAGGCCATCGACAAAACAGCTCGCCTCATCTTCAGTGCTGGGTTCCTACTCAGTGATTAACAGCTCTGCCATGTCTGGCACAGGTGGAGCTCCAAGTTAGTCATCTGCAGGAAACTAGCCTTGATTTCCATTTTGCAAAAAGCGTCTGAGTGATCAAGAAACACAAGCACACAGGATTGCATCTGTGCTCCACTTTTCCTTGGTTGTCATGGGAATTGTTGCAAGTAACATAAACAAATTTAGACTCTGCGGAACTACACAGTAAAGACCTAATGATTAGTAGGGCTTGCTGTTTATGGTGATTAAAAATGCAAAATGTTTAAACTTCACTTTGTCTCAGTAAGTTTGAAGGAAATGCTCCTGTTTTAAAGAGGGGAAGAAAGATACGGAACTTTAAAAAATAAAAATGCATATTTAATATCACATTGAAGTCAAAAAACTCTTCGATGGCACATATTTTCTTCCTTTTAAGGTGTCATGAATACAAAAGGGGTGACATGCTGAACACAACAAGGCTGCAGAACCAACTGGTATAAAGTTACTAAATCATTTTCTAGCCCCTCAAAACAACTTCTGTTCTGTGGACATGAGGGGGCTGTACTGACACCTTGCCATTAATTTCTACTCTTTACTAATTCCTGCATGCTGTCATAGTGTAAATGATTAATGATGGGAGGGCACTCTTCACACTAAGATCGATGGATTAAGGAGTATCAGTAAGCTGACGTATGCTCAGAAAACAACACAGTAAGAGAACTTTCTTAAAGCAAAATCCATTGTGGGTCAATTGGATAGAACAGCAGTGATCCTGGGCTGCATTAGGTTGGCAGAATGTGGTGTAAATTAATAGCAGATCCTAGCACCAGTTCTCAACTGTCTAGGTACAGTTGTCTGAGGTCTGAGGGCCTTTTCTGTCTGAGGTATTGTAAACACCGTTTCCTGGCTTTCCTGCCTGTTTTTGCTGAGAATCATAAAATGTTAGGACTGAAATATCTGCTGTCATTCCCCCCATTTTACAAATGAGAAAATGATGACCCAAAGAGACTAAATACAACCAGGGAGACTGAAACTTACTTAGTAAATTGCAGTGTTTGAAATTGCTAGCAAAGTACCTTGGAACATTTTTAGATATGCCTCAGTCAAAACATAACCATTGAATTTTACAGGTAAGAAAAACCTGAGAATATAAGTTATGAACATTTAAAAATGGAATCTTTGCTGGTTGAGAGGTCTAAAAGCCTAGAGAGAAGATAAGGAGGGAGAAATATTCTGCTCTCTAAAATACATTATAAGTTTTCAGGGTGAATACAGTATCAGTTTTTGGATTCTGTATTTTTCCACAGATGCTAAGTTTACCATATTTTCTTCATTTTATCTAAAGATTCAGGCCTAGCTCCAAACTATAAACAGTAGATAGAAATATAATGGTCACAATTTTAACTTGTAAAATTAACTATTTCACTCTCTCCAAAATAAACTAGAAATCGACTACCAATCATTTTCTCAACTTGGGAAGCTACCGCCCTCTAGAGGGTGGGTCTGGAAACGTCAGGGGTACTTCTCAACTATCACGATGAGGGATGGGGCTGGGAAGTTGCTCCTGGCCTTTCATATCTGGGAATGAAGGATGCACATAAAGAACTACCTTTCCCAAGATGTCAATAGTATTCACTTTGAAACCCAATGAAAGTGAAATCTACAAAGTTTTGACAAGTTGCATTTTAAAACACTGACCGTTTATCCTTACTTAGTGAGAAGGGAGCTAGAGTGTACTCGTTGACAGAGAACATGGGACTATTAAGAAGTTCATGCTAGGGCTTCCCTGGTGTCTCAGTGGTTAAAAATACGCCTGCCAGTGCAGGGAACCCGGGTTCGAGCCCTGGTCCAGGAAGATCCCACATGCCACGGAGCAACTAAGCCCATGCACCACAACTACTGAGCCTGCGCTCTAGAGCCTGCGAGCTACAACTACTGAGCCCACGTGCCACAACTACTGAAGCCCGTGCGCCTAGAGCCCGTGCTCCGCAACAAGAGAAGCCACCGCAATGAGAAGCCTGTGCACCGCGATGAAGAGTAGCCCCCGCTCGCCCCAACTAGAGAAAGCCCACACGCAGCAACGAAGACCCAGTGCAGCCAAAGATAAATAAAATAAATTTATTTTTTAAAAAAGTTCATGCTAAACCTGAGTCTATAGGAAGCTCATGGATCTGCGTTTCAGGCCAGCTTACTCCACGAGCTTTTATCTCAACATTGGGATCTGGGACTTGACTGGCCAGTGCATTGTCCACAGCTCTAGTGCCACTTACTCATTTAGGAATACATAAAGGTAAAGACTTCTGAGTGATGTAATGTTATACAGTGTTTACAGGCAAATGTTGATAAAATGGTTAAAGTGCTCTGATCCTTGCAGAAGAAACTGAATGCCAGAAAAACATAACATGAATTCTTTTCTAAGATTTTCAGGCCCTTTTAGATTATGTAAGGGAAACTTCTACTTGTTTTCCAGTTTCTATTCTCCCCTTCTTCCCTTAAGTAATACAAGTCCGAAATCCCCATTTCCCTCTACATCCTCCAGCTTCCCCATGGGGGGTGTGGCCATGTAAGTGTTGACCAATGGGCGCTGTGATGTGGGCAACTTCCAGCACTTCCCCCTTCTTTTCAGTAGGGGAGCTGCACGCTCTTCACTCTCTTCTCTTTTTGCCATTGCGAAAGGATGACAACTTGAGCAACCACCTTAGACCCAGAGATGGAAGCTGCGGCATGTTCCCCCGGTGGGGTCCCTGGATGACTCTGTGGAGCAAAGCCAGTTACTCGCTTCTATCTCATTTCAGCCCATGTATTTTGGAGACATTGATTTTCTGCCATTTTTTCATATGCCAACTGCTAAGCTGCTCTCTCAACTAGACTCCAAATTAGAAATGCCATCTGGTTTCATTAAAAATATAGTGGGAGAAACCTGAATTCAACAGAACTCCTTTTTAGGTATATCTGAATCACAGATATACACATATATGTACCCAGCAAAAAATAACTTCTGTTTACAAGCTCAATTCATTAAAAACTGGCACGGTCCTTGGTAGCTTAAAAAGGGTGGCGGAAGGTTTTATTATAGCAATATTTAATGCAATGTAATGTATACAGTATGTTGTATATCGTTAATCTTCAATGTGAACAGGTCAGCTTCATATATTTATCTTTTTTTCTTTTTCTGCAGATTGTACACAAGGGCAGGAGGCTTTTTGGTTTTATAGGCCACGCTTCTCCGGATGCGCTCTCCTTTGATGTTAACTACATGTGGCAAGAGTGGGCGCCGGACCGTCAGGACTGTTCCTTGAGGTGTGTAGCCTCGGAGGTGCAGTTTGTCCTTAAACTGCGGCGTTACTGCTACCCAGCCTATGCAAGAACGTGGCAGAACACAGGTGGTGTTAGCAACTATCTTATTAAAAACACCAAACACAGCTCAAAATGGAAACCCAAGGGAGGCTACTGCTGTCTTTCACTCTATTTTTTAAAAGCATACAATGCATTTGTGAAAAGGTACAGATTTATTTTCAGAGTAGGTTACATCTTATGAATAATCTAGTATGTATTTCTTAAAATATTCAGCTTATGTCAGTTAAGGCACATCTGTATAAAAATATACTAAAGGTCAGTAAGGCTACTTTATTCACCTTTTAAAAAGTGCTTGGTGTAGGGACCTCCCTGGTGGTCCAGTCGATAAGACTCCGTGCTTCTATTACAGGGGGTGCGGGTTCGATCCCTGGTCAGGGAGCTAAGATCCCACATGCCGCGTGGTGCGGCCAAATTAAAAAAGAAAAAAAAAGTGCTTGGTGTAAAATTACCTGCAGAGGAGAACTTGATGTCAGCCACTGCTTCAGGTTCCCCAAGTCCCTCATCTAATGTGATGTCTTCAGCAACAAGAGGAGGAAATCCTGCCATTCTTTCTTCTCCACCCATTTGGAACCTTCCATTGGAAGGAGATGAAGATATTTGGAGGTTCAAATTAAACCCCTGATAACTCTAATATTAAGTAAGGCACTGATAAGATAATACTGTACAGGTATCAAGAATAAAATCCTTTTAAACATTCAACTGTTGAAAAAACCTCAAATCACTTCTACATCAAATGAAAAACCTGGGAGCTCTGTGATGGGATGAAGCCTATAGATCCCAGTGACAAGGGCCCCATGTGGGCATCCAACTGGTGGTAACCTCCAGACAGCAGAATCTTGCTTTATTAACTTACAGTTTTTACAGTCCTCCATAAAGCTTTAGACACAATAATTTTGGGCAATTAAAGCAACATCCTTCCAAATACCTTAGTTCTTACAGGCCTGGCTGGACACAGAGATTAATCCCTGCCTCATCACCTCTCAAGGGTACATGGATAACGGGTAAGATTCAGCTTCTATGTTTCCATGAATTGGAAGTAACTGGATAATAATTTACCTGTTTATTAACAGATCTCTCCGTGTTTAGCACTAAGGACACAAAGATAGCTATTACAATATGTTCTATATGGTCCCTACCCCCGAGGAGATCAGAAGGTGGAAACAGCAAGTAAATAAATTACAAGGTAAGAAACGTGATGAGAGGCATTTACTAAGTACTGTGATTGTGAAGGAAGTAATGAACGTGGTTTGGTCAAGGAAAACATTAATGAAGAGCAGAATTTGAAAAATAGATTAAAGTTATTCAGTGGGAAGGTATCCTGGGTTAGTATCATGTACACAGAAATTGGAAAAAGGATAATGAGTTCAGAGAACTGTAGTTTAACTGTGCAGAGTATGTTATGTGTGTCTGTGCATTACTGATGAGGCTATCAGTTTAGACTTCTCTCAGTAATGTGGAACTACCAAGGAATTATAAGCAGGAAAGAGAAAAGAATCAAAAAACAATACTGTGGCCTGCTTTGTATTTTGGAAAAATCTGCGTAGTGCAGGGTTTCTCAACCTCAGCACTATTGACCTTTTGGGCCAAATAATTCTTTGTCTCGGGAGGCTGTCCTGTGCATTGCACAATTTTTAGCAGCCTCTACTCAGCATCCACCAAGTTGTGAAAACGAAAAATGCCTCCAGTCTTTGTCAAATGTTCCCTTGGGGTAAGAGTCAGCCCTGGTTGAGAACTACAGCTGTGATGGGGTGAGGGTGGGCAGAAGGCAGTAAAACTGGGAGCTGGGAAAATACCTCAAAACAGGATCTCAAAACAGCCTAAAGAAAGTAGATTACAGTTTGGACTATGAGGCTGGACTCAGTGATAATTAGGAGGCAGGATTGCCTTTGACTTGGGAGGTGAGTAAGAAAACCAGAAGGCAAGGATGAGCCACAGAGCAGCCCAAGAAACCATTTGTATTACACCGGGAGAGAAGCCTCAGTGTTGTTTTGTGAATTATCAGTGAGTCCACTCTGAAGACTACACAGATGCATGGGGGTGGAGCCCTACCCTGAAAATCCCACATGTCTCTGGAGTATTAACTTTAGGGCAGTTATTTCGATGGAGTTTTAATTTCACTCTGGCTTTCTTAGGAAATCCAGAGAGAAAGAAGCATTTACTTCCCAAGTCAGGTTGGTTTTATCCTTGTTGAAGGGCGGGTGTGTATATTGTGTTTTGACTTATTTTCAGTTGTATGAGCATTAATTAATGGTAAATCACCTCTGCATTGGACGTACCTGCTATTTTTGCAGTAGGTATGTCCCATAATCTTCATCACCACAAATACTTACGTAGCAGTGACAACAGTCGCCTTGCACTTGATCTTCTCCACAACCTCGTGGTGTAGGTACAACAGAGAGAGGTAAAGGAAACTTACCTAAAGTCACACAGCTTTGTTAAGTGGTGGAGCAGAGCAGGATTTGGACCCAGCTTGGCTCCAGAGATCTTAACTATCATACACTACACACCAGCCAACAGTGTATACCCATGTCTGGTTAAAGATCTGTAAACAGGCCCCATTCAGTCTCTGGTGAACTTGGAACAATTTCAGTGGCATAGAAAGGGCACAACAGGGACTGCAGAGCATGGGACGTGAGGAGTAAGCTTGATTGTAAAGAGGTGGAACGAGTGGGACACTGAGTTTTGTTTTGTTTTTTAAAGGTCAGAGAAATTTTAACACACTCCTTAACAGGTGAAAGGAAGGAGCAGGTAAAGCAGGAGAGAAGAGGTACGATAACCTCTAAGTGCCTGGGATTAAGAACCTCGGAGGAGAGCTTTTCCACTCATAAAAGGGCTTCTCAACTCAGCACTACTCATATTTTGGACCAGATAATTCTGTGTTGTGAGGTACTGTCTTGTGCATTGCATTATGTTTAGCATCGTCTCTGGCTTCCACCCACTAGATGCCAGTAGCATCACCCAGTTGTGAGAAAATCTGTAACTTAGAGCTCTTCACTCACATTATCCAGTACAACTTTCTGCAATGATGTGACCGTTGGGCAGTTGAAAAGTGGCTAGTGCAAGGGAAGGACTAAATTTTAAAGTTTATTTCATTTTAATTAACTTATTTAAATAGGTGCATGGCGCTACAATATTGGACAGTGTCACCTAGAGAAAACCCAGCTCTGTCACTATTCTAGGATCAGTCCAATCCAACATCACTTTTCTATAAGAGCCCACCTCAATTTATAGCCAAAATCCTCAAGGTGAACAAGGTCGGGGAGAGCTAGCTGATGGTGTAACAAAGTTGGTTCTGTCCAACAAAGTCTTTTTTAGCAGGGTGTGTTAACCTAACTATACAACCATCAAAGCATGTTGCCTCACCTTGAGTAACGTATGACCCCCGTGCTTCTGATATACAGTGTCCACCTTGTCCAATGAAGTAATGTGAACGGGAAGGAAGTTGGAAGCCACAACTGTAAGCACCGTTCACTGATTTTCCTTAAGAAAGGAAGAAGTAACTTATTTTATACAATGAAAAACTACCAACCAGTATAAAACTGCTGTGTGTATAAGTCAACTAAAGTTCTCTACAGAGAAAAACAGCTTTTCAAAGTTAAATACTGGTTTCAAAGGAACAAATGAAGTATTTAGTTTTGCCTTCTATGGCAAACAGGGCCATAGAAGCACCCATTCTGCAGTTACCACAGACGTTTCTTAAAGCCACATATTTGACATTTGACATTCTTCTCAGCGAAGCCACACATCATATTGCATTAGTGAATTATTCAAATGTTAAATCTGTATAGTAATCTCATGAGTAAACTCAAGATATGAAGAGAAAGTGAGGGGTGAAGCTAGGTGTAGAAAGTGAAAGAAGGATTTTCCGGAGAAATATACAGAGAACTAAAGCTACGAGGGAAACCTCCAAGATAACAGAAACTACTTTGTCATCTGGTTCACATACAGTGCCTAGAAGAGGGACTGGTACATAGAAGTACTCTAATTATTTATGTTGGAAAGTTACTACAACATATACTGAATTTCCAAGCACTAAACTGACACAGAAGAGAAATGTGACCAAAGTAGGTAGATAATTTTTAAAGTGAAGGCTCCAGCCAGTCCCTGGTGGACATTAATGAAAGATATAGGATTAGGTGCCTGAACCACGATCAGACTCCCAGCGTCTCAGAAAACGATGGGGACTGGCGCCCTAAGGCTCACCATCTGGTCTATAGCTTCGGCGCCCTTGGCGATGCAGTAATCGGACTCCAGAAGCGTGTAGAAGAGAGTGCACTTGCCAGCGTTGGTGGCGCCAACCACGTAGACGTCGCCGCGGTAGCGTCAGGAACGCTGGAGCGCGGAGATCAAACTCTTCGACTCCATAGCCAGTCTTGAAGCTGATGAGCCGCACGTCTCTGAGCACCGTGCGGGACCTGGGCGAAAGATTCGCATTCTCCCCGTCCCGTGGCCGGTCCCCGCTGGGGTGTTGTGGCCTTCGGTAGCCAGGGGGCGGCAGGAGCCCGGCGCGGGCACAGTCGTTCCACTGTCGCTCCTGGAGCCGCTGTCGGTAGCCGGGAGTATCCAGGGGCAGCAGGTTCACCTTGTTTCCCAGCAAGATCAGCTGCTTGGGGCCCACCGGCGCGGGCAGGTGCGGTAGCAGGGCGTCGGGCAGATCAAGCAGGTCCATCATGTACAGCACCAGGGCGAGCTTGGGCCTCCGCAGCGCGGCGGTCACCAGCTCCAGGTACTACTGCTCGCGGCTCACCTGCAGGTGCAGGGCGCGCCGGTGAAACACCAGCAGTCAGCAGCGCTGGCACACGGTCTGGGTGCATCTGCCGGGAGTTCCGTAGTTCCTGCTGCCACCGCTCCTCCCGCCGCTGCAGCACCGTCGCTCCTCCTCTTCCTGCCGCTGCTGCAGCTCCCGCAGCTGGTCCTGGAGGGTCACTGCGGGCTCCGAATCCGGGACGTACTCGGGGAACACAAAACTCTCCTCCATGTCAGCCCTTCCTTGGTTATCCCCAGTCGCTGTCGCGCCACGGGGAAGCCCACATCCCAGGCCGGATGGGTACAGGGAGGAGGAGTTGGCCGCACATCTCCTCTCGAGGAGCGTCTCCCGGAGGCCATGGCGCGCTATCGTGGGAGTGGATCCCCGCAGGAAGCTGCATAGCAGCCTATGAGTGAGGCCCGTGGGCAGCATGAGAAACGCGGGCGTGGGCAAAAGGGGCTGAGCCACCTTTTCTCACGTGCTCTGTGGCCCCAGATGTGCGCAAAACAGTAGAGACTACCTGAGAGCTGTCATTTGTCAGCGTCGCACTTCGGCTCCTCCTCTCGCGTCTAATCTCGTAAGTTCTCGCGAGGAAGGCTCTGTGGCCTGAGAGCCCAGTTGAAACCGAGATAAAGGCACCGGGGGCTTAAGACTACGGTTGAATAGGCTAGCGAGTGAGGGTTTGTTCACTTTCAGGCTTCTTCAACGCGCCGCCGCTGGCACCATCTGCTGGTAAGAAATCACATTTTTAAAATCTTCGTGTTTTTTTTGTCTTTGGAACTGGAAAAAAATAGAAAATCGAATGCCGCAGACATATGGCCACAATAAAAACTTTTTAAAACATCTTTATATTAGAGTATAATTGCTTTACAATGGTAAAAACCTTTTATTAATACATCTTCTTGGCTTTTTTTCCATGTGTCATTTGTGCAACAGCATTAAAAAGCAAAAACTTTCATTGGCTAGATCCAAAGCTTGAGAGTGTAGAAGCAGCCCCTGCTTCAACCGCTTGAAGCTTCAGCCCACAACTTGCGCATGTGCAGTTCAAGCCGTCAGCAAAGCTTAACCTACACTTTGCGCAGGCGCAGAATTAATATTGGGCTTTTTTTTTTTTTTCCGCTCCCCCTGCCCCTCCCGCGCCGTGAGACGCAGAGTATTCTGGGAACGTCCGACACGGAAATGTTTTCTTTCGACGCTGCGTAGGTCTGTGGGCGCTTGGCTTTTCTCTCTGTGGTTTTGAGAGTTAGCTTCTCGTGAACCGTTTGTCAATATGTGTGACGCACACGAGGGTAGGTGACCACTCAGAACACTCCGCGGCGACCCATCTAAGGGGGGAAACGTGGGTAGCTGGACTAATTGAGGATTTGCGGCCTCCTCCCCGGCCCGCCGCACCATGGCCCCAGTCGTTTCCCCACACTCCCGAGGCCGGGAACGAATCCGGGATTTTGAGAGGTGGAGGGTGCAGGGAACGTAGCCTTTATCATCTCGGTCAGGGTGACTCTTGTTCTCTCCTCTGTCTGCCCCTGGGTGAGTCTGACACTCCCTTCCCGTGTTGAAAATAGTGCGCAGAACCATGCGACAGGTTCCGTTGTTCCGACTTTGAAGCAAAGGACTCCTTTCTTGATTTTCCTTAAGGCCAGAGTTAATGAATTTATGAATAGTTGAATTTTTGAGCGTCAGCCTGTGCCAGGCATTGTGCTAGGCTCTGGAAATACTCCGGGGACAAAGAGTATTGAGAGGAGGGGAGCAGGGATTAGTCTGTTTTGGCGTTCCTTCATGCTGTCACGTGCCTAAGTAAATTATCTTAAAAGATGACTTTTCCATTTCCTCTTTCCACAAGATGACACAGTTCTAGGTGGCGTGTGTTTCACTGAACAGGACCAATATATCTTTTTTTTTTCTTTCTATATGTAGAATTCTTAGTCATGTCTAGTGTATTTTCATTATGTATTTTTAAAGCTCCCAATTCCATTCTCTACAGCTTCTATTTCTACGTCGTTTTCTTCTAGCTCCTTATACCGTGTTCACCCCTCACATTTATCCTTATTTTCTCAGCTGCTTCGTGGAGAAAATAGAAGCAGAAGCTTAAACTCTACTGTTTAAACGTCTGTCACTTTTAATCTTGAGTCTATTAGCATCATTATTATATTCTCTCTTTTTTTTTTTACATTCTCTTAACTTCTGTGTTGGAAAAAGTGAAAGTTTTTTTAGCTTTATTTTTGAGTAGGTAATATATTCTCATGGCTCACAAGCCATGAAAATGTAAAGTGTAAGGTCTTATTCTTGTCCACCATCTCTCCTGTGTGAGCCCTCTCCATCATAAGTAACCACTGTTCTTTAGAGTCATAAGTAACCACTGTTCTTAGATTCTTAGCTCTCCAGATGCTTTATTTATATTCAAGGAAATACAAGTATAGTATTCTTTTTTTTTTTTACAAGTTTATTTATTTATTTTTGGGTGCATTGCACATGCTTTGTCTAGTTGTGGCGAGCAGGGGCTACTCTTCGTTGAGGTGTGTGGGCTTCTCATTGCGTTGGCTTCTGTTGTTGAGGAGCACGAGCTCTAGGCGCACGGGCTTTGTTGCTCCACGGCATGTGGGATCTTCCCAGACCATGGATCGAACCCGTGTCTCCTGCATTGGCAGGTGGATTCTTAACCACTGTGCCACCATGGAAGTCCCTACGAATATAGTATTCTGTTTTCCCCCTTTTTACAGACAAAAAGTAACTTCACATTTTTCTGCACTTTTATTTTTTGCTTTATCTACTATATCCAGGAGATTTTCATATCAGTACATAGAGAACATTCTAATTTTTTTTCACAGCTACTTAGTTTGTCTGGATATACCATAACTAAAGTTGTGTCTTGATGGATAGTTGGGTTATTTCCAGTCTTTTTCTGCTTCAAACAATGCTGTAATGAGTAATCTTGTACGTATCATTTTGTCCAATACAAATATATCTGTAGGATAAATTTTTAGGTGTAGAATTGTCAGGTCAGATAATGTATACATGTTACACAAAATATTAACATTTTGCTAAATGGTGCCAAGTGACCACTGTAGTGATTATGCTAATTAGTATTCTCTTAACAATGTATAATAATCCTGTGGGGAAACAGTTAACGTTATCTCAGTTATCAAGTTTGCTCCAGCGTTGAGTCTCAATTCCAGTCCTGCTTGTGTCCTTTGATCATTATTTGATATGCCCTCATCAGTTTTTAGACACTCTTTCTTCAGCTGGCTTCTTTCTGTGTGAAATACTAGATCTCTCTTGTCCTCAAGAAAGCAAGTTGAATGGTTTATTTCCTTTTTCTTCCAATATTTTGAGAAAATGAGTGACTTCTCAATTGATAAATCTGATGGACATTTTTTAAACCTTATCTAAACCCTGTGGCAATCAACACTGTTGATGACTTTCTCATGGAAAGTCATTCCTTCTATCTGCAACATCACTCTCACTTAATTCTTCTTACCTTTGTGGCTTTTTTTCTCTTTCTCTTCTGCTATTCACATTATCCCTGGATGATTTCATCCCTTCTCCATGGCTTCAGTTTCCATACGTGGATGACTTCTGAGTACAGTCAGCCCTCCATATCAATAGGTTCTGCATCTGGGAATTTAACCTCAGATGGAAAATATTTGGGAATACAGTGCCAGGAAGGAAAACTTGAATTTTCCTTGAGCTGACAACTATTTATAGGTGTGCCTTGTTTTATTTTGCACCTCTTTTTGTGCTTCACATTACTGTTCTTTACAAATTTAGGTTTATGGCAACCCTGGATTGAGCAAGTCTGTTGATGCCATTTTTAAACAGCATTTGTTCACTTCATGTCTCTATATCAGATTTTGCTAAGTCTTGCAATATTTAAGACTTTTTCATTATTATATTTGTTATGGTGACCTGTGATCAGTGAAGTTTGATTTTACTACAGTGAGTCTCTGAAAGATCAGATGATGGTTAGCAATTTTTCACAAAAAGTATTTTTTAATCAAGGTATGTACATAATTTTTTAGACATAGTGCTATTGCATAATTAATAGACTATGGTGTAGTATAAACATAACTTTTATATGCCCAACAGGCTTTCTGTCTTGTTCAATTGATCTGTATTTGTTTTTGTGCCAGTACCATACTGTTTTGATTACTGTAGCTTTCTAGCATAGTCTGAAGTCAGGGAGCCTGACTCCTCCAGTGGCATTTTTCTTTCTGAGAATTCCTTTGGCTATTCGGGATCTTCGTTGTTACCATACAAATTTAAAAATATTTTGTTCTAATTTTGTGAAAAATGTGTAAAAATGTGTAATTTGATAGGGATTGCACTGAATCTGTAAATTTCCTTGGATAGTATACTCATTTTGACAATATTGATTCTTCCAATCCAAGAACAGGATATATCTTTACATCTGTTTGTGTCATCTTCCATTTCTTTCATTAGTGTCTTAAAGTTTTTGGAGTACAGATCTTTTGCTTCCTTAGGTAGGTTTATTCCTAGTTATTTTATTCTTTGGATGTGATGGTAAATGGGATTGTTTCCTTAACTTTTCTTTCTGATCTTTCATTGTTAGTGTATAGAAATGCAAGAGATTTCTATGTATAAATTTTGTATTCTGCAACTTTAGCAGAATTCTTTTTTTAAATTTTTCAATTTTATTTTTATACAGCAGGTTCTTATTAGTTATTTGTTTTATACATATTAGTGTATATATGTCAGTCCAGTCTCCCAATTCATCAGACCACCACCACCTCCCCCCCACCACTTTTTCCCCTTGGTGTCCATACGTTTGTTCTCTACATCTGGGTCTCAACTTCTGCCCTGCAAACTGGTTCATCTGTAGCATTTTTCTAGGTTCTACATATATGCATTAATATACAATATTTGTTTTTCTCTTTTTGACTTACTTCACTCTGTATGACAGTCTCTAGATCCATCCACGTCTCTACAAATAACCCAATTTCATTCCTTTTTATGGTTGAGTAATATTCCATTGTATATATGCACCACATCTTCTTTATCCATTCATCTGTTGATGGGCATTTAGGTTGCTTACATGTCCTGGCTATTGTAAATAGTGCTACAGTGAACATTGGGGTGCATGTGTCTTTTTGAATTATGATTTTCTCTGGGTATAGGCCCAGTAGCGGGGTTGCTGGGTCATAGGGTAATTCTATTTTTAGTTTTTTAAGGAACCTCCATACTGTTCTCCATAGTGGCTGTATCAATTTACATTCCCACCAACAGTGCAAGAGGGTTCCTTTTCCTCCACACCCTCTCCAGCATTTCTTGTTTGTAGATTTTCTGATGATGCCCCATTCTAACTGATGTGAGGTGATATCTCATTGTAGTTTTGATTTGCATTTCTCTAATAATTAGTGATGTTGAGCAGCTTTTCATGTGCTTATTGGCCATCTGTATGTCTTCTTTGGAGAAATGTCTATTTAGGTCTTCTGCCCATTTTTGGATTGGGTTGTTTGGATTTTTTTTTTTTTTTTGGGTTGTTTTTTTAATACTGAGCTGCATGAGCTGTTTATATATTTTGGAGATTACTCCTTTGTTGATTCGTTTGCAAATATTTTCTCCCATTCTGAGGGTTGTCTTTTCGTCTTGTTTGTAGTTTCCTTTGCTGTGCAAAAGCTTTTAACTTTCATTAGATCCCATTTGTTTATTTTTGTTTTTATTTTCATTACTCTAGGAAGTGGATCAAAAAAGATCTTTGTGTGATTTATGTCAAAGAGTGTTCTTCCTGTGTTTTGCTCTAAGAGTTTTATAGTGTCCGGTCTTACATTTAGGTCTCTAATCCATTTTGAGTTTATTTTTGTGTATGGTGTTAGGGAGGGTTCTAATTTCATTCTTTTACATGTAGCTGTCCAGTTTTCCCAGCACCACTTATTGAAGAGACTGTCTTTTCTCCATTGTATAACCTTGCCTCCTTTGTCATAGATTAGTTGACCACAGGTGCATGGGTTTATGTCTGGACTTTCTATCCTGTTCCATTGATCTATATTTCTGTTTTTCTGCCAGTGCCATATTGTCTTGGTTACTATAGCTTTGTAGTATAGTTTGAAGTCAGGGAGTCCGATCCCTCCAGCTCCGTTTTCTTCCCTCAAGGCCTCATTGGCTATTCAGGGTCTTTTGTGTCTCCATACAAATTTTAAGATTTTTTGTTTTAGTTCTGTAAAAAATGTCATTGGTAATTTGATAGGGATTGCATTGACTCTGTAGATTGCTTTGGGTAGTATAGTCATTTTCACAGTATTGATTCTTCCAATCCAAGAACATGGTATATCTCTCCATCTGTTTGTATCATCTTTAATTTCTTTTATCAGTGTCTTATAGATTTCTGCCTACAGATCTTTTGTCTCCCTAGGTAGGTTTATTCCTAGGTATTTTATCCTTTTTGTTGCAATGGTAAATGGGAGTGTTTCCTTAATTTCTCTTTTAGATTTGTCATCATTAGTGTATAGGAATGCAAGAGATTTCTGTGCATTAATTTTATATCCTGTAACTTTACCAGATTCATTGATTAGCTCTAGTAGTTTTCTGGTGGCATCTTTAGGATTCTCTATGTATAGTATCATGTCATCTGCAAACAGTGACAGTTTTAGTTCTTCTTTTCCAATATGGATTCATTTTATTTCTTTTTCTACCCTGATTATGGTGGCTAGGACTTCCAAAACTATGTTGAATAAAAGTGGCGAGAGTGGACATCCTTGTCTTGTTCCTGATCTTAGAGGAAATGCTTTCAGGTTTTCACCATTGAGTGTGATGTTAGCTGTGGGTTTGTTATATATGGCTTTATTATTTTGAGGTAGGTTCCCTCTATGCCCACTTTCTGAAGGTTTTTGTCAAAAATGTGTGTTGAATTTTGTTAGAAGCTTTTTCTTCATCTATTGAGATGATTGTATGGTTTTTATTCTACAATTTGTAATGTGGCGTATCACACTGATTGATTTGTGGACATTGAAAAATCCTTACATCCCTGGGATAAATCCCACTTGATCATGGTGTATGATCCTTTTAATGTATTGTTGGATTCGGTTTGCTGAGATTTTTGCATCCATGTTCATCAGTGATATTGGCCTGTAAGTTTCTTTTTTTGTGATATCTTTGTCCAGTTTTGATATCAGGTGATGGTGGTCTTATAGAAGGAGTTTGGGAGTGTTCCTTCCTCTGCAGTTTTTTGGAATAGTCTCAGAAGGATGGGTGTGATTGAGGTGCTCGTATGTTGGGTGCATATATATTTACAATTGCAATATCTCCTTCTTGTATTGATCCCTTGATCATTATGTAGTGTTCTTCTTTGTTTCTTCTAACAGTCTTTATTTTAAAGTCTGTTTTGTCTGATATGAGTATTGCTACTCCAGCTTTTTTTTTACTTTCCATTTGCATGGAATACCTTTTTCCATCCCCTCACTTTCAGTCTGTATGTGTCCTTAGATCTGAAGTGAGCCTCTTGTAGACAGCATATATGTAGGTCTCGTATTTGTATCCATTCAGCCAGTCGGTGTCTTTTGGTTGGAGCATTTAATCCAATTACATTTAAGGTAATTATTGATATGTATGTTCTTATTACCATTTTGTTAATTGTTTTGGATTTGTTTTTGTAGGTCTTTTTTCTTCCCATTTTCTTTTGTTCTTTTCTCTTGTGATTTGATGACTACGTGTTTTTTTTTTTAATATATAAATTTATTTACTTATGTATTTATTTTTGGCTGCATTGGGTCTTTGTTGGTGCACGTGGGCTTTGTCTAGTTGTGGCACACTGGGGCTGCTCTTCGTTGTGGTGCACAGGCTTCTCATTGCGGTGGCTTCTCTTGTGGTGGAGCACGGGCTGTAGGTGTGCAGGCTTCAGTAGTTGTGGCTTGCAGGCTCTGTAGTTGTGTCTTGTGGGCTCTAGAGCACAGGCTTAGTAGTTGTGGCGCATGGGCTTAGTTGCTCCACAGCATGTGGGATCTTCCCGGACCAGGGCTCAAACTCGTTTCCCCTGCACTGGCAGGCGGATTCTTAACCACTGCGCCACCAGGGAAGTCCCATGACTATGTTTAGAGTTGTGTTTTATAGCTTTTTCTTTTTTGTATGTGTATCTATTGTAGATTTTTGGTTTGTAGTTATCGTGAGGTTTTTATATAGCAGTCTCTCTCTATATTTTTATATGTGTGATTGCTTTAAGTTGCTGGTCTCTTAATTGCAAATGCATTTCCGATATCTTGCATTTGTACTCTTCTCTTCTCATGATTGCTGGTTTTGACTTCATATTTGTGTGTAGATGATTTCCTACCTTTACTGTATGTTTATCTTTACTGGTGAGCTTTGTCATTGGTAATTTTCTTTTTTCTAGTTGTGGCCTTTTCTTTCCCATCTAGAGAAGTTCCTTTAGCATTTGTTGTAAAGTTGGTTTGGTGGTGCTGAATTCTCTTAGCTTTTGCTTGTCTGTAAAGCTTTTGATTTCTCTGTCAAAGCTGAACAAGAGCCTTGCTAGGTAGAGCATTCTTGGTTGTAGGTTTTCCCCTTTGATCACTTTAAATATATCATGGCACTCCGTTCTGGCCTGCAGAGTTTCTGGGGGAAAAAACAGCTGATAGCCTTATGGGGATTCCCTTGTATGTTATTTGTTGCTTTTCCCTTGTTGCTTTTAACATTTTCTCTTTGTTTTTAATTTTTATCAGTTTGATTAATATGTGTCTCAGAATGTTCCTCCTTGGGTTTATCCTGTATGGAACTCTCTGTACTTCCTGGACTTGAGTGATTGTTTCCTTTCCTGTGTTAGGGAAATTTTCAGCTATTATCTCTTCAAATATTTTCTCAGGCCCTTTTTCTCTCTCTTCTCCTTCTGGGACCCCTATAATGCGAATGTTGGTGCATTTAATGTGTCCCAGAGGTTTCTTAGATTGTCCTCATTTCTTTCCATTCTTCTTTCTTTATTCTGTTCCTCAACAGTGATTTCCACCATCCGTCTTCCAGTCTCGTTTATTCTGCAATTGATTCCTTCTGGTGTATTTTTAATTTCAGCTATTGTATTGTTCATCTCTATGTCTTTGTTTCTTAAATTTTCTAGCTCTTTTTTTTTTTTTTTTTGCGGTACGCGGGCCTCTCACTGTTGTGGCCTCTCCCATTGTGGAGCACAGGCTCCGGACGCGCAGGCTCAGCGGCCATGGCTCACGGGCCCAGCTGCTCCGCGGCATGTGGGATCTTCCCGGACCAGGGCACGAACCCGTGTCCCCTGCATCAGCAGGCGGACTCTCAACCACTGCGCCACCAGGGAAGCCCTAAATCTTCCAGCTCTTTATTAAACATTTCTTGTATCCTCTCGGTCTGTGCCTCCATTCTTTTTCTGAGATTTTGGATCATCTTTACTATCATCACTCTGAAATCTTTTTCGGGTAGATTGACTATCTCCACTTCACTTAGTTCTTTTTGGGTTTTGTCTGGTTTCTTTGTCTGGTACATATTTCTCTGCCATCTCATTTTGTCTAACTTTCTGTGTTTGTGGTCTCTGTTCCTCAGGCTGCAGGATTGTAGTTCCTTTTGCTTCTGGCGTGTGCCCCCGGTGGGTGAGGTTGGTTCAGGGGCTTGTGCAGGCTTCCTGGTGGGAGGGACTGGTGCCTGCCCACTGGTGTGTGGAGCTGGGTCTTATCCTTCTGGTGGGCAGTGGTGTGTTTATAAGCAGCTGTTGGTTCAGGACAACTTCAGGCAGCCTGTCTGCTGATGGGTAGGGCTGTGTTCCCACCCTGTTGGTTGTTTGGCCTGAGACGTCCCAACACTGGAGCCTGCAGGCTTTCGGGTGGGGCAGGTCTTGGTGCCAAAGTGGCAACCTCAGGACCTCTGGGACCTCTACCACCAGTGGCCTTGCCCCTGGTGTGAGCCCCAGCTAACCCCCTCCTCCCCGGGAGACACCCCAAGACCTGCAGGTACATCTGGCCCAGACTCCTATGGAGTCACTGCTTTGCCCTGGGTCCCAGTGCATGTGAAAACTTGTGTGCTCCCTCCAAGAGTGGAGTCTGTATTTCCCCCAGTCCTCTGGAGCTCCTGTACTCAATCCCTGCTGACCTTCAAAGTCAAATGCTCTGGGGGCTCCTCCTCCTGTTGCCAGTCCCCCGCTGGGGAGCCTGACGTGGGGCTCAGAACTCTCACTCCTATGGGAGAACCTCTGTGATATAATTATTTTCCAGTTTGTGGGTTGCCCGCCTGGCAGGTATGGGATTGATTATATCGTGAAAGCGCCCCTCCTACCATCTCATTGTGGCTTCTTTTTCTTTGGATGTAGAATATCTTTTTTGGTAGGTTTCCATCTTTTTTGTTAGTGGTTGCTCAGTTAGTTGTGATTTTGGTGTTTTCATGAGAGGAGTTGAGCTCAAGTCCTTCTACTCCCCCATCTCGTCCTTATCTCCACAACACACTTATTCTTTTACATAAGAAGATGAGACTAATATTAGGACCAGTGCACACTAATTTTTACAATGCCCTGTTGTTTAAGTACCTATTATTGCATAACTACCCCAAAATGTGGCTGTGTAAAAATTAATTTAATATGCTCATGGATTCAGTGGGTCAGGAATTTGGACAGCATAGTAGGAATGGCTCGTCTGCTGCCTGATGTCAGTGGTTGAACTGAGAAGTCTCAAAGACTAAGTGTTGACAGCTGGGGGTTGGGTGATCCTAGAGTATTTACTCACATGTCTGGCATCCAGCCTAGGAAAACTCAAAGACTAGGATTGCTGACTAGAGCATCTGTAAGTGGCCTCTCCATATGGTTTGGGCTTCCTCACCCAAGTATACCAGCCTTAGAGTAGTAGAACTTCTTAATGGCAGCTCAGGGCTCCAGAAGAAAGTGTCTCAGCAAACAAGGTGGAACCACATTGTCTTTCCTGACCTAGCATCTAAAGTTATGTAGCATTGTTTTAGCTGTATTCTCTTGGTTATACGAGAGTCAAAAATCCACTCACATTCAAGGGAAGAAAAGATAGACTCTCATATCTTCGTAGTAGGAGTGTCAGTACGACTTTTATTATTATAAAGGAGCATGTGAAATGGACGATATGGATGTGATCATCTTTGGAAAATACAGCCTGTTATCCCTGTCCATGTATGAAATGTTGCTGTAATAGACAGCCCACCTTAAGGTATTGCCTAGCTATTGGAGTCCTTTGCTGGCTGTACCCTCTTACCCAAATGTCTCCAAGGAGCCTGTTGGTCAGAGGACTATGACCTTGTTCCTAGTTATCAATAGTTAGCTATTAATGAGAATTACATGGACTTTCTGGAGAAGATGGAATACTTAAAATTCACACAGTTTACACTGAACCTTTGTCATGAAGCCTCTTAGTGTTTTGGGAGAATACCTGTGTGACACAGACATATGTATACATAGACCTATGAATATTATTTCATTACAATTTAGTTAATGTAGTTGAAATTTTAGAAAAGTGGGGTAAAAGGATTGTTTTTTACTTAGGAGATAGTTATGTGTTTCTGCTACATCATATCATAGGAGCAAGATGTTAACTGGTTGCATTTTACTGAAAGTGAGAATATTTTTGTTTTTTGTAGGTATGCAGTATGAGGAGGAGGAGGATGAAATCCCCCAGATTTGTGGCAAGAGGCATGCTAGATTGTAATCAGGTAACTTTTTAGACCAAACTGAATCAACTTGAAAAGCACTATAACCTATACAGGGATTTCCTGCTAATTCTGTTTTTGAAAATTAAATGTTCTATATGAATATGCTACATGAGAGCTGGTTTCTCATTTTATTTATTTATTTAAATATTTAACTTTAACTTTTGAAGTATTTCCGACCTACACAAAAGTTACACAAAGAAATCATGTTTGTACTTCACCCAGATTCCATAAATGTTAACCTTATATTACATTTTCTTTGTCTTTTCCTTTTTCTCTCGCTCTACGTATATTTTTTTTCTGAAACATTTGAGAGTAATTTGGTTACATAAGAACATTCTTTTACATACTCATAATAGAACTCATCAAAATCAGGAAATTAAATATGAATACAGTTATCTTATTTAATTTAGAAACCATATCCAAATTCTGCCAGTTGTCCTACTAACGTTGTTTATAACAAAATAAAAAAAATTTTTTTGATCCTGGATCCAACATAAGAGCACATAGTGCAGTTAGTTTCCATGCCTTATTTTTTTGTCTCCCATAATCTACAACAGTTTCTCACTCTTTTTCTGTTTTTCCTTACCTTGACATTTTTGAAGAATACAGACCAGTTACTTTTTAGAATGCCCCTCAGTTTGGGTTTCCTCATAATTGGATTCAGATGATTACTTTTGGAAACAGTGAATTTTCTGCTCTTAGTGCATTATATCAGGAGGCACATGATGCCTATTAGGTGCTGTTAATTTGATTCCTTTGTTTTCTCATTATTTTAAATGGATGAAGTTACAGTAGGTGGTAGTATTTCAACACAAATTCCCATTCAATTCTGAGTATAATTAACTGTAGTAAAAGTCAGTAAGAAGCCTTACGTATAGGTAAGAAGAGTAACTTTTAACTAAATAAAGTAACATCCTGCTACAGGATGTAAAATGTAAAAACTCTCCTCTCTTACCAAACTGACAGTTGCTTTGTATATAGTAACATTATGATGCCTCTTTGACCCTTGCCATCTCCAAGATGCACATCCTCTCAGTTGACCCTTTCTCCTTTTTCAAAGAACACATGCTTCTGACATTCTACTAGTTGTATTTGGAGGATAAGTGAACCTGTCTTGAACATTGTTTTGTTAAAAATCTATTGAGTTTTTGGTGTGTAAATACATATCTATTTTCCCTATTAAACATGACTATAAAAACTTCTTACTGAGATATTTTGTATTTTCTATGATGTTTGAGTATTAAACACCAAGAGACATTTTATTAGTAAATGCCTATATTCTGTAGGCTATGCCTAAATTCTGTAATCTCTAGGGAGAAAGAATATTTTGATCTTAGCCAAAAGAGAATTGTTTTCAATGTATGTGACAGGTTGCTCAAGGATAAAATACTCTATTTGACCAGTCATTGCATTTAACATTTGTTACAAAATAAATTATTAGATGCTTATACTTGAATTGATTATAGGTGCTTTGGCTATTGTGAGATGACATTTTGTTTTTTCACTATTTAACATCAAGTGATCTGTCGCAAGCATTGTGAATGTGATATTACTTAATATAACCAATGTTTTCAATAAGATGATTTCTTGTACAATTATGATGGTAGATGGCATAAATATGAACTATTCATAGAGTTTAGGTGTTTAAAGAATAGCATTTGAATGAAGTACTACTGTTCTAATGATTTGGGGGAAACTAACTATGGTTCAGCTCCGTGGGGGACTGAAACTTGTTCATAGTTTTGTAAAGATTTTTCATTGTAAATTGTCCATAAAAACCATTGCTATTTATCTTACGGACAGTGCCTTCTAGGTGCTTCTTACATATCAATGGCTAACCCAGATCATTGTGAGAAATTTTTCTTTCCTGTCAGCTCACAGTCTCTACTGAAGGAAATTGCCCCC
Source organism: Tursiops truncatus (assembly GCF_011762595.2). Taxonomy (NCBI): domain Eukaryota; kingdom Metazoa; phylum Chordata; class Mammalia; order Artiodactyla; family Delphinidae; genus Tursiops; species Tursiops truncatus. The sequence goes on from NC_047038.1 coordinate 75,914,636, forward strand.
ACCATTCTCGAGGCCATACCTTGTACAGGGATGATTGTGTACTGTGTTCTCTACCATAGCATCTGACTTCTAATAGTGGTGGCCATGGTGGATTGAATCAGGGTGGGACTTTGACCCAAAGCCAGCCAATCTGTAGGCTGGCCAGTAACCTGTGTGGTAATCTGATGATGTCAAAATGGGAGGCTGATGATTAGTTGGGCTACACATGTTGTTTCAGAAAATTAATCTGAGGATGGGGGAGTTAGTTACTAAGGAGAGGAGGCTAGAAGCTGAGTCCAGCTATGCAGCTCTTCCTGTGTGGTGGTGAGGGGAGAGATTCCTCTTGCACTTATATCTACTTGTATCTTCATTGTATAGCTCCTTCCCCATCCCTGACATGAACAAGTGTCTATTCCTTATAAACAGTACATCTACTCTTTTAGATTCTTTGTTCTTCTTTAAGGCATCATTCTGTGATTTCTCTCTATCTACACTACTAATTCTGATCTCTCACTCTTGCTCCATTTGTTATCATCAGTCATTTGCTGAATATTTTCACTTCAGTGACTTATTCTCATCTTACCTTTAACATATTCAAAATAGAATAATTTTAACCTAAAGTTGAAATTCTTACCCATTCCATATTTTAGTCATTGATATCATCATCTTCACGGTCATTCAAATAGAGGGTTTTTCTGTTTTTTGTGTTTTTTTTAATAAGAAACGCTGTTTAACTTTTGAGGTGATAAAAAAGTAAAATAACAACGAAATATTTTGTTTTTACATGTCATGTTGAATCAGACAACAACTTAAACAAAATCGTTTGTTCTTAGAGTATATGGAAATGAGCAATCCTCCATACTCATAGCAGAAATATTAAGTGGCACAAATCTCTGAACAGCATTTGGGCAATTTAAATATTAAACGTTAATTCCAATGAATCATACATTTTCTGAAGAAAATAATTATATACATCAGCTTTTAAGAATTTGCAAAGGGTGTTTATCTCCAAGTTGTTTATGATAGAGGAAAAAAAAGGGAGGAAACAATCTAGCAACCTATATGTTTATCAAGAGGAAATTGTTATATTATGGTACAAACATTAAAGGAAAGATAAAAGTCATTAAAATTATAGTGCAAATAATTATTTGTGGTCATGGAAGTTGACTATGGCATATTGTCAAATTAAGAAAGCAGTTTCAAGCAAGGTTTATAGCATGATTCCATTTTTGTTAAATCATGTGTATAAATATAGAGAAATTTGGGAGGAGATGCAAGAAATGTTAACAGAAGATCTGTCTGCATAATAGGATTATGTGTTGCCGTAATTTTTTCATTGTCCATAATTTTTTCATTGTCTAAAGAGATTTTAAATTTAGAAAATGTACAGTGAATATACATATAGTTCATACAAAAAAAACAAACAGATTTTCTCATTCTTTCATAGCTAAAGTATTGCCACGGAAATATTTTAATATTTCTTTTGTACTGGTAATATATGAAACAGAAGACTTGAATATATGGTTACAGGAAACAACAAAGCAGAGTAAAAAAAAATAAAACAACAACAACAAAACTATTTTTAGACACCTTTGGTATGAGAGAATCAGAATTTTAAAAGTAATTACTTAGGGCTTCCCTGGTGGCACAGTGGTTGAGAGTCCACCTGCCGATGCAGGGGACACGGGTTCGTGCCCTGGTCCGGGAAGATCCCACATACTGCAGAGCGGCTGGGCCCATGAGCCGTGGCCGCTGGGCCAGCATGTCCGGAGCCTGTGCTCCTCAACGAGAGAGGCCACGACAGTGAGAGGCCCACATAACGCAAAAAAAAAAAAAAAAAAAAAAGTAATTACTTAAATGTAAATAAATAACTCTTGCATCTATTTCCGAAGTGGATTTCAAACAGCACACAGTAAAAGTCAGTATAATAAAACCCTTTTTAAAAAGTATAGAGGAGCTGAGTAATATAGAGGAAAGGCAGAAGAGAATAAAAGATCTGGGAATGGGACTGAAATAAAAATCATGCTGGAAAGCAGCCTAAGTGATACAACTTCCATTTATCAGAAAATCAATTAGCGAACTTCTGATCAATCAAGGCTAAAAGTGAGCCTTCATAGGTTACATAGCTCTTAAGGTCTAATAAAGGAGACGTGGAGTTCATAAACTTTTACTGTTTTGAACCCTGAGACAATATCACTACATGTTACAACATATAACAGAGATTAGAAAACACAGTTGTTAAAGAGAATGTCTGTGTTTTCTATATATGACTTTTGTAATGTTGGTACCTGGTTCAAAACTTAAAGCATAATTTTATGCTGTATATGTATGAAGAGAATTAAGAGTAGGCCAACTTTTTTTTTTAGCAGTACGCGGGCCTCTCACTGTTGTGGCCCCTCCCATCGCGGAGCACAGGCTCCGGGACGTGCAGGCCCAGCGGCCATGGCTCACGGGCCCAGCTGCTCTGCGGCATGTGGGATCCTCCCGGACCGGGGCACGAACCCGTGTCCCCTGCATCGGCAGGCAGACTCTCAACCACTGCGCCACCAGGGAAGCCCCTAGGCCAACTTTTTGACCTGAAATGATATAGGCTTATAACTTAAGAAATGTGGAAGTTAAGGTTTTACTATTCAAGTCACAATTTTGATAACCAGCAAGCACCTGGATTATGTCAACCAATGGAAAGAACAGTAAAATATCCTATAAAGCAGGTTTGTAGGCAACATTAAAAAACTCCATCATTAATTTCAGCCATCAGAAAAACACCATTTCAGGATATAAATTGAAAGGAAATTCAACTATTTCCTAGTATTTTAAACATTAATTCAAAATGAAATTAGATATTGAGTTTGTAGTAGCAATTTTTAAACTTTGGTTTCTTTAAAAAAAAATAGGTGAGAAATTAGAAGATTTCTGTTTGTAACAATAAATTACTTTGCAATCCTTGGGTATAAGAACTACTTTGGGCATATTTTCATGGAAGAAATTGAAGCTAGCAATATTATTAAAATAAGAAGTATGCAATAAATGCAAATAATTACCACACTTCAGTTGGTTCAAAATGCAGTAAAAATATATCTAATTATACTTATTGCTATTAGCACTACATCAAAATCAGAAAAATATACCATATTATAATTAGATGGTGTGCCTCTATAAAAAGAACCGAGGTTCTAAGATTCACTTATTTTTCCTCCAAAGAAAAATAAATAGCTTTGTATACAAAACCTTCGATCCTAATGTTTACTAAACTAAGCACCCATCAGTTGGGATTTGAAATTTACTGAGGAGGATTCAGGCAGAGATCACTAACATCCCCCAAGCTGCTACAAACACTGGCTGGTGCATTAAGTTTTCCTCTCCTACAGCCTCTGGGCCAGGGCGATGTTGAGCGGCTTGGAGCCCAAGATGCGGCCATTCATCTCAGTCATTGCTTTAGTGGCCTCCTCAGGAGAGGAGAAGCAGATCAAGCCAAACCCTTTGTTTCGCCCTTCTTCCTGCATTACCTTAACTCTGCTAATTGATCCAAATGAAGAAAATTCCCTCCGTAGCTTTTCATCATCAGTGGTCTCATCCAGGTTCTTAATATAGAGTTTTGCCCCCCAGCACTGCCGAAATCTTTCCTGTTTCAGCTGTTCAGACATTTGCTTTAACTCAGCCTGTCACTCTGCTTTCTTTTGTGCCCGGCCTACAAAAAGCAGTTGTCCATTTATGTCATTTCCATTCATTTCTTCAGCAGCCTTTTTGGCAGCCTCATGGCTATCAAAACTCACAAAGCCAAAAAGCCTTTGGATTTCCCACTGGAATCTGTCATCACCTTAACACTCAGGGTTTTCCCATATTTGCTGAAAACTTCCCTCAGTCTCTCATCATCCATGTCATCTCCGAAGTTTTTGATGTAAACATTGGTGAACTCACTGGCTTTGTTTTGGAGCTCAGCTTCCCGATCTTTGCGGCTTTTGAATCTGCCAACAAACAGCCTGCAGTCCTTAAGCAGTGCCCCATTCATCTCCTGGATGGCCCTGTCGGTGGCAATCTGGTTCTGAAAGTGTACGAACGCATAGCACCTGGAGCTGTGATCATCACTCATCATCTTGGAGGACAGGATCTTCCCAAAAGATGAAAAGTGTTCATAAAGGGTTTTGTTATCAATGGATTTGTCCAGATTCTTGATGAACACGTTCCCAATTCCAGATTTCCTCAAGTAGGCGTCACGCTGAGACCACATGAGACGGATGGATTTGCCCTTTATAGGGTCAAAGTTCGTGGTGTCCGGGGCCTTCTAGGCATCTGCCAGCTGCAGAAAGTTCACGTAGGCATAGCCCAGAGAGCGGCAGGTGACCAGGTCCCTGCAGATGCGGATAGACAGCACGGGCCTCACAGCGCTGAACTTCTTAAACAGCAGGTCCTCGGTGACATCCGCGTGGAGGTCACCCACATACAGGGAGGCCTGGCGGTACTTGGCACCTACATGCATCTCCTGGCTCCTCACCACCACAAGCCGGTCCCTAAGGAGCTCCTGTTGTGACTTCTGCAGGAGGGTGGCCCGGGCTCATGCGTGGTGGCCTCAGAGTCAGCGCTCTGAGGCCAGGCGATGCGGTTCATTCATGTACAGCTCCCCAGGCTCGGGCAGCACCCTCAGTCAAAAGCCCCTCAGCAACCAGTCCGGCCAACCCTGGAAGGGGGCGACAGAACCTTGAAATCTCAAAGAAGGATTCCTAGGTCAAGCCGGTCCTTCCCGGCCACTTGGTGAGGAATCTTCAAGTGGCGGGCTGGCCCTCCATCTCAGCGTTCTCCACAGCCATTCTCCGGTGGCTGGCTTCTGACTAAAAATAGGCCTCGCTCAGGCCGGTTTAAAGTTACAGCCGCCGGGGGAAAGAATTCCACAAGTGGCGTCTGAGGCGGCGGCCCGGGACGCGGCGCGCGGCCGGCGGGCGCGGGGCGCCGGAGCCCCGAACCAACCGGGACCGGGTCGTGCAGGCGCCACCGGCCGCATGCGCCCTGACCAACCCCGGCCGCTCTCCTCCCTGCAGACCCCGCCTAGAGTTCTTATTTTATCTTTTTTTAATCCTTTTTAAAAATTATATAAGTTTCAGGAATACAGCATTATAGTTCAACATCTGTATATACAACAGAGTGATCACCACCGTAGTCTAGTTACCATCCATCATCGTACAGTTGATCCCATTCACCCATTTCAACTACCCCTCAACTCCCTTCCCCTCTGGTAACCATTAATCTGTCCTATATCTGTAAGTTTGTTTTTCTGTTCTTTTGTTTGTTGGTTGGTTTGGTTTGGGGTTTTTTTTTTTAGATTCCACATATGAGTGAAATCATATGGTATTTGTCCTCCATCTGACTTAGCATAATTATCTAAAGGTCCATTCATGTTGTCATACTTGTTTTTATCTTTGTGCATTTTCTTTAGTTTTTATCTTCAGACGCATTTTTCAAGAAATGTTTCAAACATATTGGATGAAATTGATATATAAAGGACATTTGTAAATTAGGGCTTTCTTATAGTTCTTAAGTTCTGTTTGAATTATTTTACCAATATGTCTCTTTCCCCCAAATTTAACTAAGTTCTACAGAGAAAGCGTTCTTAGACTTATTCCTTTTTTGGATACCACATAGTATTTTTTGTAATGATTTATATAGAGTGGTTGGTATTTAATGATTAGTATTTACTGAATTTAATAATAATGGAAATGGGGAAATATGCTGGAAAACATCACTGAGTTGTAACTGATTATGAACTCAACTGTTTTTCCAGTTCCCATTTTGACAAGAAAGGCTTGGTCAGACAACAGCTGGATGCTTTTGATGAGTTTATTCAGATGTCTATTCAAAGAATTGTGGAAGATGCTCCACCTATAGACCTATAAGCGGAAACAGCATGCTAGTAGAGAAGTTGAAGAACCAGTAAAATGGTTATTCTAATAAAGTAACATAAATAAGAGTATTGATTTGAAATTTCAGTCCTTAACTCACCTGGCCTAACAGTTAAAAAAAAAAAAAGAAGAGGGTCTGTAGGTGTTTTTAGTAGTGTTCTTCTAGTATCATCAATCAGCTCCTGATTTATTCTTACTAATGAAGAGATACATTTTTGCAAGTAATGTAAAACCCTAATCCTTATTCAGATAGTAAGTATTTAATAGCCAGTAAGACAGAACTCAGAGATATGATAGACTACTAAGAGAAGCAAGCCAGAAATAGTTATATTGCTTCTGAAAAACCTCACTTTTTTTCTTTTACAGTGTAAGGAATCATAAAAGAAAAAGTATGTGAAGGACTTTTTCCCTTGATTATTTGTTGCATGAAATACATTATCATAACAATAGAAGATATAATAAAGGAAAACCATGAATCATATTAGCTGTTTTAATTTTTCTAAGTTCATTGTAGTCTCTGTTTTCATATGCATGTTTTTTTAGCATTGTTAAAATCATAGCAAGGCTATAACTTTATTTAACTTATTTTTTATATAACTTTATTTATTTTTGGCTGCATTGGGTCTTTGTTGCTGCGCGGGGGCTTTCTCTAGTTGCAGTCAGCAGGGGCTACTCTTCGTTACGGTGCACGGGCTTCTCATTCAGGTGGTTTCTCTTGTTGCAGAGCACAGGCTCTAGGCATGCGGGCTTCTGTAGTTGTGGCACGTGGGCTCAGTAGTTGTGGCTCACAGGCTCTAGAGCACAGGCTCAGTAGTTGTGGCACATGGGCTTCGTTGCTCCACAGCATGTGGGATCTTCCCGGACCAGGGATCAAACCCATGTCCCCTGCATTGGCAGGCAGATTCTTAACCACTGCACCAACAGGGAAGTCCCAAGGCTATAATTTTAGAATCTAGTTTTACATGAATAATAATGACTGACCCTAGTTTTTGAGTAGAGAGGCAGCATGATGGGCCTTGAGGGACAGGGAAAACTGAAAAACAAGGGGAAGTAGGGAGAGCCCCAGAAATAGAATTAGACAGAAAGAGAGAATATTACTTCCGGCCAGTTCAGTCCCTCTTTTCTGTAGCTTATCTTGTAAGGGCTGATGTATTATTCTCATTCTGGCTGGAGGTGCTGCACAGACTTCTGCTGTTAAGAACAAAAATAATTGGCACTTCTGGCACTGTGTTGGAAAATGGGCATAAAATGCCTTTTTTATACTTAGAGCATTTTCTCTTCATGGTCTTTGCAAAACAAGAGAGACAACAATATTATAATGTAGCATTTTCAAAGTGCCAGTGTCATAAGTACTTATGGAGGAAGAGATGTCTCAAGCTGGTATATCAGAGCCTACAGGAAGAGATGGGAGGGACTTTAACTCTGAAGGGCAGGGTAGGACTTGTCTTAGTAGAGAAAAGATACTTAATCATTTCAGCAAATAAATACTTGGTATATCAATATTTGGCTTGGGGATAGATTTTAGGGTCTATAACAGTATATGATTTTTGGTTTGATTTGTTTTTGATAGGTATTAGTAGAAGATAAGATGAAACCAGATTGTCACAGCCTTTGGATGTCATTGGATGTCAAGGGGAATTGTGGAAAGATTGTCAAAGAATGTGCATGAAGCATTATTTTAGAAAGGTTACTTTGGAGATCATGTTTACTTGGCGTGGAGAGGCTGGAGTCAGATTAAAATCTTGGTATAGCTTGGGTTTCAGATAATAATGTCCTATACTAGAGTGATAGTAGAAATGAGTAGTTGGATGGCTGGCTTCCATTTGACTCATTATCACCACCAGTTCTCTATGCTTTTTTCCTACTCCAGTTTGGGAAGCTTGGGTGTCAACAATTTACCTTTAATGGTCTGCTTACTCTCATCTTCTCCTCCTCTGAGAATTGATCTAGAGAGAAATACACTATCCATTTATAATTGGAAAGTTTTCGTGGGTCTTGTTTTATTGGGCAACAAATAGATATGTTACTGAAAACTTTTTTTTTCTGCTAAGGGCTGAGCTATAGTCAGCCAGGGCTAGAAGTATTCAGTCCTTTATGTAGAGTAGTAATTAGGATTTTCTTTATGTTTAATTGAAGAGTTAGGTTTAGTTTTTCTATGTTCTATTGATGAGATTAGAGTATAGTTCTAATTGTCCAAATTTATCTTTTCTTTTTTTCCTGGTAACTGTACTTCTGACCTGAATGAAGGAGAGGGCACATGAAACGGCTGTGTAGATCATTAGTGCAAATCCATTTTAATTGTTTCATATAAATTCAGAGCGTATGATACGTGTATAGTCTTACTTACTTGCGATACATTAACTCTTGATAAATGTTGCTTTTGGTCTTACACCTTAAGAAAGTGATGAAGTATAAAACTTTATGTCTGTGAAATATGGCTGTTGACTTTGGAGAGTACCCATATTAAAGTGGATTGATTTAGTCGGTTTATAGAGTTTTTTCTACTCAAAATGTTAATGGTGGTTTAAATGGAATCATCAAAAGTTTTATGGAAAAAAGTTATTCACCCTCTTCATGTTTTTTGGTTTCATTTTAGCCAAGATATTTGCTGAAGTTTGAACAGCTTTACCTCTCCAAGCCCATAAGAGATGGTGCTGCTTCACCAGTGTTGCCACGTGAAGCCAGATTAAGAAATCTCACGTAAGAAAGAGTTATTCCAGCAGCTGATATTGAAATACAGTTTAGAAAATGCAGTTTTAACCAGTTGAGGGTTTTAACAATTACCTTACTATTAACTTGTGATCTGCTTTTATTTTCTGCTCCACTTTATAACAGAAACAGTCATTGAAGAAGGTGAAGAACAACTTCAGATGCAGCATCAGAAAACCTTTATTGGTAAAGTTCCAGTTATGTTGCATTCAATTTACTGTCTACTAAATGGCTTAGCAGATCATGATCTTTGTGAGTTACATGGATGCCTCTTGGATCCTGATGGCTACTTCATTATTAATGGATCAGAAAAGGTATAGTAGCGTTATTTTTATAAATTTATTTTATTTGTTTATTATTTTTGGCTGTGTTGGGTCTTCGTTGCTGTGCACAGGCTTTCTCTAGGTGCGGCGAGCGGGGGCTACTCTTCGTTGCGGTGCGCGGGCTTCTCATTGCAGTGGCTTCTCTTATTGCGGAGCACAGGCTCTGAAGTGCGCGGGCTTCAGTAGATGTGGCGTGTGGGCTCATTAGTTGTGGCTCGTGGGCTCTAGAGTGCAGGGTCAGTAGTTGTGGCGCACGGGCTTAGTTGCTCCGCGGCATGTGGGATCTTCCCGGGCCAGGGCTCGATCCCATGTCCCCTGCATTGGCAGGTGGATTCTTAACCACTGCACCACCAGGAAAGCCCTAGTAGCATTATTTTTTTAAAATTACACAATTATCATTAAGATTTAAATTATGAAAGTTGAAATTAAAAAGTAAGCTTTTCTATAGAATAATCTGAAAGTGGTAGTTGAATTATTTAGGGGGGTGACAGCTGAATTTATATAAACCAAAGTTTTATTTAGCTGTATATAATACGCACTAGAAATTTGGTCAGTTGTTCAAACTTGTATGTTTCTGTGGAGCATTTTTGCAAAATGGAGTTTGTAAAGTTCAAGAATTGATGTTTCAGTGAGCCTGTATGATGAGATTAAATTAAGATGCAGATTTCACGCTTCTTTCTACTTCAAGGACCTTGTGGGTTTTATGGCTGTAACTTTTATTGTCCATGTAGGTTCTGATTGGTCAAGAGAAAATGGCAACAAACACAACCTTTGTGTTTGCCAAAAAGGATTCTAAATATGCCTACACAGGAGAGTGTAGATCATGTCTGGAGAATTCTTTTGACCCACTATCTGGGTTAGCATGCTGGCAAGAGGAGGACAGGTATGGACTATTACATGATATTGTTTGGGTTTATTCCTGTTGGTCTAGTTTTGTAAGTTACCAGACTGCATGTTTAGTCAAAAAGTTTTTCTGGAGCATATTATCAGTGTTATATGCTAGGTATTTTATTATTTACTTACTACTGTGTAATAAATCACTCCAGTAGCAACATTTATCATCTTACAGTTTCTGGATGTGGCTTAATTGGGTCCTTTAGCTAAGTATCTCTCACAAGGCTTCAGTCAAGTTATTTGTCTGGGCTGCAGTCATCATCTTAAGGCTCGTTTGCATGGTTGTTGGCAGGAATCAGTTCCTTGCCGCTTGGCTCCCCTCCATACAGCAACTGATAACATGGCAGCTCACTTTGGCAGAGAGAGTAATTAAGAAAATTTGTAGAGCATAAGGGCAGGATGGTAGTCACCTTTTTCTTGTTTTTCTTTTTTTTGGCTGCGCCTCGAGACTTGCAGGGTCTTAGTTCCCCAACCAAGGATTGAACCCAGGCCCTGGCAGTGAAAGCGCCGAGTCCTAACCACTGGATTGCCAGGGAATTCCTAGAAATCACCATCTTTTTATACCTTAATCTTGGAAGCAACATCCTATCATTTTTACCAAGTTCTATTTATTAGATGCAAGTCAGCACATCCAGTCCATACTCAAGGGAGGGGATTATACAAGGCAGTAATAGTAGGCAGGGATCATCGAGCACTATCTTAGTAGCTGCCTACCCTAGGCATGTTGCTTATAATAATGTAATATAATAACAGCTAGCATTTCTTGAATATTTGCTATGTGCCAATTATGTTACTCAGTTTGCTTGATTTAATCTTTACAACTGTATTGGAAATTTGTTGTAATCAACTCTTATTTAATTTCATGTACATTTTTTATTAAATTGTTTTGAATAAGGCACATGTGCACATTAAAATAGTTCAAAAAATTACAAAAAAGGGTACACTATAAAAAGTAGTCTTCCTTTGATCCCCAGATTTCTTCCCCAGTGGTAGCTGTTTGTTTATTTATGGCTGCGTTGGGTCTTCGTTGCTGTGCGCAGGGTTTCTCTAGTTGCGGTGAACTGGGGCTACTCTTGGTTGCAATGCGTGGGCCTCTCATTGCTGTGGCTTCTTTTGTTGCAGAGCACAGGCTTCTAGGTGCGCAGGCTTAAGTAGTTGTGGCTTGCGAGCTTTAGACCACAGGCTCAGTAGCTGTGGCTCATGGGCTTAGTTGCTTTGCAGCATGTGGGATCTTCCCAGACCAGGGCTCGAACCCGTGTCCCCTGCATTGGCAGGCAGATTCTTAACCACTGCGCCACCAAGGAAGTCCTGTGGTAGCTGTTTTTGATAATTTCTCATGAATCCATCCAGAAATAGTCTTAACACAAAATTATAAATGGGAGCATAACATATGCACTGTTTGAAGGTTGCTGGTATCCTTTAAAAATATATTTAGATCAGCAGTTGATCATTGTTTTTGAGCTGTGATATTCCATGTGTAGATGTAGCATAATTTTTTGAACCATTTCTTTTTTGATGGACATTTAGGTTTCCAGTCTTGTGCTCTTACAAACAGTTCTGCAGAGTCTAATATCACTTTTATAAGTTTTATAAAGAAGGAGTCTTGAACATCAGAGATGTTTAAGTGCCTGAAGTTAAAATCCCGTGTAGAATAGGTGTTTTAAAGAATTAAAATGGTTTTTACTTGTGAATGGGGGTAGAACGGGGCCCAAGCACAAGGGTTTGGAAAAGATCCCCAGGTGACTGTGATGTGCATTTTTTGTTGATAAGCATTGGCCTGGATTATGGAGGGCAAAAGTAAGAACCCAGTATGTTAGACAGATTATCATGGCAGCTATGGGCAAAATGAATTAATTAGTGGCAGAGAAAGGAAAATCATACAGATATAGTGATAAATTTGATATAATATGAGAATGAGTCGATTAAGATTGTATGGTTCTTACTCTGAGGTCCTAGATAAAATAGAGAACTCCCAAGAATTGGTTTTTAGAGTGAACCTAGTGAGTTCATTTTTAGACAAAAGATTTTGGGTGGTGCATGATGTAGGCATTCTGCTTTAATGTTTTGCTTATTCAGAAAATTTTTTTTGATGAAACAAATAATAGACTGAATGGAATAATTGGTATCTAAGTCGAAAGAATGAAATAGCAATTGGAGACATGAGGGTTGACGGTACAGGAAAAAGATCAAGATGAAGATTTGCATATCCTTTATGTAAAGTTGTTACTGAACATCCGTGAGATGGGATAAGGTTTCTAAGGAAGAAGGCCTGAAGTAGGAGGAGGAAGACAACAGAAACTTTTATTAGATGGACCATGATAATGTAGGGTTATGAGGCCAAGAGAAGATAGAATTTGATATTGAAGGAAAGAAATTTGATTAAAACTGAGAAACCAGGTGTTGTGTAATGCAGTGTAAGCTAGTAACTTTTATTTCATTTCTGTCTGTGTTGCAATTAAAGGGGGAAAAATTGGAAAAGAGACGCTTATATGAGAGAGGCTGTTTGTTAATTTTGAAACATTGTTCGTATGTGGAGATACCTCACAGACCAACTAAGAGTTAATATTTATTTTTCATTTTGTGCTTAGCTTTTCCCACATTTGTCTATCCATATTCTCTCTTATTTTGCCCTCATTTCTTTCTTTCTTCCAAAGTTTTTAATTTTTTTGGTTGGGGGAAAGGACTGGGGGTCTGTGTTTTGCAGCCAAAGGTCATTTCCAAATCCAGCCTTGGGGAATTCTAGAGGATCTTGGCAGACAGAGAGAGTAGATAATGCAAGTTCTCTCAGGTCCAAATGACCAGTCTGTCCATCAAATGAGTAAACCTGTTCCATTGGTTTGAAAAGCAGCCATAGGACGTTCCTTAAAATATGAGAGGCATGCTTCTTTTGAAATACATATAATGAACATGTATATGAAATGGTTCTTATGATGTTTATATATGGCTACGATCTCTGTGTCCTCATATTCTAATGATGTTTTTTTTCCTAGGGTGCAAAAAGAGTGCTATTGGTCAGCACATTGTGGCAACCCTACCATATATTAACCCAGACATTTTCATCATTAATTTTTTTAGAGCGTTAGATTTTGTGTCTGACAGAGATATTTCAGAGCATATTATTTATGATTTTGAAGATCCAGAGATGATGGAAATGGTATTGCACAAGCAAAATGTATTCATAGTATTTTCATGAGATTTAAAGTTATTGACTGTTGCTAATCCTAAAACACAGTACAAAGCTGCTCTGAAGATCATTTTAGCTGTTGCAAACCCCATGCTGTTTACTGTGTAGTGCAAGCCTTCAGCCCTGCCTTGCCTTCTCTCCTGACAATTCTCTGTAAAATAGACATGAAACCTAGAGGCAGCCAGAGTTCATTGACATCAACAAGAAGAAAGAGTAGTAAGGAAAACCATAAAAGCATACTAGTCTGGCGCTATTTAGTATAAAGGGAAAAAGAGTAGTTGATACCGTTTTTTTTTTAAAACCTTTTACTTTGGAATCATTTCTAATTTGTAGGAAAGTTGCAGATAACCCTCCTATACTCTGCACCCAGAATCACCAGTTGTTACCTTTGCCTCATTTACTTTAGGATTCTATTATCTATATATACGTTTTATTTTTTTCTGGACCGCTTGAGAGTAAGTTTCAGGCATTCATGCCCCTTTAATCCTAAATACTTCAGTGTATATTTCCTAAGAACCAGGACATTCACTTACCCAGTTGTAGTATAATTATCCAAATCAGGACATTTAACTTTGATACAACACTGTTAGCTTTGCCATCTTATTCAGGTTTTTGCCTGTTGTGCTGATCATGTCCTTAATGGCATTTTTTTTTCTGGTTCAGAAATCTAGTCCACGATCATGTATTGCATGTTGTTTTTATGTCTCTTTAGTCTCTTTTTATCTTCCCTTGTCTTTATTTATTTATTTATTTTTGGCTGCTTTGGGTCTTTGTTGCTGCACGCGGGCTTTCTCTAGTTGCAGCGAGCGGGGGCTACTCTTCGTTACGGTGCATGGGCTTCTTGTTGCGATGGCTTCTCTTGTTGCAGAGCACGGGCTCTAGGGGCGTGAGCTTCAGTAGTTGTGGCATGCAGCCTCAGTAGTTGTGGCTCACGGGCTCTAGAGTGCAGGCTCAGTAGTTGTGGTGCACGGGCTTAGTTGCTCCGCGGCATGTGGAATCTTCCCAGGCCAGGGCTCAAACCCGTGTCCCCTGCATTGGCAGGCAGATTCTTAACCACTGCACCACCAGGTAAGTCCCTGTCTTCCCTTGTATTTATCCTCAGTGTTTCAGAACACTGAAATTTTTGAAAAGGATAGGCCATTTATTTTGTAGAATATCCTCAATTTGGGCTTTTCCGTATTTCCTTATGATTAGATTCAATTTATGCATTTTTTGGCAGGACAAATACAGAGATCATATTGTGTACTTCCCAGGGCATCACATCAGGAGTCACAGGGTGTCATTTTGTCCCATTATTGGTAATATTAACTTCACAGTGGCATCTGTTAGGTTCTTCCACTGTGAAGTTACTATTTTTGTGGAAAGGTTTGTTGAGTCTAGATAAATATGCATTTCCTTATCAATTTTTTCCATTGATGATCCTTGTCTCAGGAGTAATTGATATTCTTAAAGTTGTCCTGAATTGTCCAGAGTCTTTAAGACTGCAGAGAAGTAAGGTAATGTAGACCAAACACTAGTCACAGAGTTAGAAAGTGGAGTATATTTTAGTTATTAGAGTATTTATTGATATGGTTACATGACCCAAATGGATTCTTTAAATCCAACAGAGAATGAAACAAACAAATAAAATTCCCCACCCTTGTGGAACTAACATCCTAGTGCTTGGAGATAGACCATAAACAAAACATTTACGTGGTATGTTAGAACTATATGTCATGTATTTGCCATCCCTGCTATAAGGGTCAGTTAAGTTACAGGGGTGAATAAGATTATCCAGGGCAGGATGGAGAAAGGAGGGATGGGGACAGTTGAACACTGAGTGGATTATATGTAAAAATATGACTTTGCTTCATTCTAGTATTTGCCAAAAACACGATAGTGTGAGTAACAGAAATGCCCAAACTTTAAAGATTTGCTATTGTTTTCTAGGTATTTAAACTGCCTGACTTTTGCATCTACTCTTTCTCACCTGTGTTGTTTAAATCCTTCCATTGGTAGAGATGGCAAGCTAGCAAAACCAAGACAGTTGCATAATACATTGTGGGGAATGGTGTGTCCTGCTGAGACTCCAGAGGTAATGCATTAGAATTTATGTTCAGGATAAAAAGTCTGACAGTAATTATGTAGGGTATAATTATTTTTAGAAGCAAATTTTTATTTAATTGTGTAGTGTAGTTTAGAACTAAGATACTATTTATAATTTTGTTCTTAAGAAGTAAGAGTACATCCTGAGGTCAAATTGAAGGAAAAATATTTTTGGAAAAGAATTTCGATAGGCATGTTAAATCAGTATGAGTAATACGTACTTTATTTATTCCAAGGGCCATGCTGTAGGACTTGTGAAGAATTTAGCTCTGATGGCTTATATTTCAGTTGGATCTCAACCATCTTCAATTCTGGTATTTTTAGAAGAATGGAGTATGGAAGTTTAGAAGAAATTTCTCCTGCAGCTGTTGCTGAGTGTGTATAGATGCAAAAAACTATTGTTAATCTTTAGTTGTAGCTTATTATAGGGTTACTAAGTACAGAATGCTTTTGGTGTTGCATTTTAGTGCAACCAATATTTTTGTTAATGGCTGCTGGGTTGGAATACATAAAGATCCTGAACAACTTATGAACACTCTATGGAAATTGTGGCATCAGGTAGACATCACTGTGTCTGAAATAAGAGTCTTTAATTAACTAAGACCATGTGATCTGTGAGATTTCCAAATGAGGTATAAGACTAGTGAAAGTTATCTTTGCATTGGTATCTTTCTTGAACTGGTTTCCTTTGAATTGTAAAGTATATTGTCAAAATTATCGTTGATGTTTTGAGCTAAATTTAATTATAAGGTATTCCTTGCTTTAATGCCTTAGATATATACATCTATATGCATTGAGAATCTTTTTGTAAAGCTGACAACAGTACTTTTTTTTTTTTTTTTTGCCGTACACGGGCCTCTCACTGCTGTGGCCTCTCCCGTTGCGGAGCACAGGCTCCAGACGGGCAGGCTTAGCGGCCATGGCTCACGGGCCCAGCCGCTCTGTGGCATGTGGGATCTTCCCGGCCCCGGGCACGAACCCGTGTCCCCTGCATCGGCAGGAGGACTCTCAACCGCTGCGCCACCAGGGAAGCCCCTGACAACAGTACTTTTAAAAAGGGAATGAGCATCTCTGATTTCTCCTTTGTCTGATTCCAGAGATTCATTCATGAAATGTGATACACCTCTATTAGATCTTCTTATGTTTAGAGGCTGTTGAAGGACTCTGGGATTAGGACGAATTTTTTTTAATCATTAAAATAGAGTATGAGTTCTAATACTCCCTGAAAATAGGGCTTTTGCTTTTAGTGTACTGTATTGAGGGATAGGGCTCAGGCTTTTGATTCTCTCAGATATACACCTTGGGGTCTGTCTAGGTGAAAGTAGGTTTGGAGAGAAACTGTAACACACTTCACCCAGAGCTGGCCTCCTGTCTACGTAGCAAAGCAGAGAATCGAGGTTTGGCTGCTCCAAAGCAGGCAGACCCTGGGTTTTGATTCGGGTGTATTCCTACCTTGAAGTCAGGAACAGCATGCTTCACCTGAGGGCAGGCAGGGCTAAGAGAAAGCCTAAGAACCAACACTGGCTGTGTTTTTTATGACTGAGAACTCATTGTTAATGCCATGTGTTTCTGCTGAGAGCTGCCTTCAGCTTTTCTGTGTTCTCTAGGGTAAAATTGAGTTCTTTATGCTGTTTTAGGCCTCTTTGCCTTTCCATGGGCCCATTCCCTCAACCTGGAATGCCCTGTCACCCATGCCTCCTCGAAAATGGGTAATAGGGAAAAGGGTGCTTATTACTTTTTTCAGGTAAATCTCACTTATTCTGCAAAACTTATATTAACTCTCATCTCCTTCAGGATACCTTACCTGACCCCTCAATTTGATTTAGACCAGAGGTTGGCAAACATTTTCTGTGAAGGGTCAGATATTAAATATTTTAGTCTTTGTTTACCTTACCTGTTGTGTGTTGAACTCTGTTGTGTAGTGAAAAGCAGCCATAGACAATACGTAAACCAATAAAACTTTATTTACAAAAGCAGATGGCAGATGAGGGCAGATTTGGCCTGCAGGCTGTTCGCTTAGCCGCTGATTTAGATCTATCCTTGTGACTATATATGGCATATTTTCCTTAAATAACTTCTGACAGAATGTGTATACCAGATAGTAACTGTTGATTTATATGCCTGCCTCACTCACTACACTATTCAGTTTTCAGAGGCAGGGAACATGTCTTAATATGACTCTGTATTTTCAGCTCTGAGAATGGTGCCTGACATGCAGTGTCTGACACTGAGTGTGTGTTTGTTGAACCTATAAGTGGATCCTGTGTCCTTGGACTGACTAGGCTCTTTAATCTTCTGTTGGGGAGTGTTGTTGGGATTTTATGAGTGGGAAAATTATATTTTTCAGGAGTCTAGTAGTTTTCTTTTACTTCATATTTTCTGATAACCAGAGGTCCTCATTTTGCCTGTTTCTGGTAGGGTTTCCTGTGAGTAGTCCTCTCTAGACCTACTAAAGAACCCCTGTTTCCTTTGGAACACAAGATACTATTTGGCCTTTGAGGAGACACAGCTCAGTTTATGTCTTCCTGTTAAGACAATAGAGCTATATTCTATTAGCTATATTGTAATATAATATTCTATATTCTATTAGGAATTCTCTAAGGATTGAAGGCAAGCATTTGAAAATGTCACTCATGCTGTTTTTGCTCACAAACAGTGTTTCATCTTAGATTGTTTTCTAAGGACAGGAAGTGGGCTAAGAATGTGGGGCATTTTCTGTTTCTTGACTTCTGACTCTTTGGGAGAACTTGATGTTTCTGATCAACCTTTTATGATTTACTGTTGTTTTTAAACTGAGTAATAAGCCAAAGCTTTTCCTTTCTTAAATAAACCTGATCTTTTTAAAAATAAAAGTGTCCAGATGTGATTTTACTTTTTTAAAGTACTTTTGTGGAGAAATACCAATCTATTTTTCCATTTCCCAACTAACTGACAATTCACTTCTTAGTTGACTTCCACGATTATATATTAGATATAGATAATTCACTGGAAATTCTTAATTTACTTTTTGACTTATACTTTTATATATAGGCACCTCAAAACCTGAAATGCTTTTAATAATTATTATGTCCTATATTGCATATTTTCCCAAAATATTTTTGATATTTTCACGGAATATATTTTCTAGTGCTATCCAGTAGAAATATAATGTGAATTACATATGCAGTTAAAAATTTTCTAGACACCATATTAAGGTAAAAAGGAAATAGATGGGACTTCCCTTGTGGTGCAGTTGTTAAGAGTCCGCCTGCCAATGCAGGGGACACAGGTTCAATCCCTGGCCCAGGAAGATCCCACATGCCGCAGAGCAACTAAGCCCATGAGCCACAACTACTGAGCCTGCGCTCTAGAGCCCATGTGACACAACTGTTGAAGCCCGTGTGCCTAGAGCCTGTGCTCTGCAACAAGAGAAGCCACTGCAGTGGTAAGCCCTTGCACCACAACTAGAGAAAGCCTGCACGCAGCAACGAAAACCCAATGCAGCCAAAAATAAATAAATAAATTTATATTTAAAAAAAGGAAATAGATGAAAGTAATTTTAATAATATTTTTATTTGACCTGATACATCCAAAATGTTATTTCAACATATAATCAACGTAAAAATTATTAATGAGAATTTTATATTTTTATGTGTGTGAGATATTGTCTTTGAAGTCCAGTGTGTAGTTTATACTAACAACATATCTCATTTCAGAATGGCCATATTTCAGGTGCTCAGTAGTGACATGTGGCTAGTTACTGCTGTATTAGACAGCTAGGCTAGAAGCCATTTGTCTGATAGGCAATTGTGAGAAGTCAGGCTTATAACTGGGAAAGCCTGATCAAGGCAGAGTGATATAGGACTGGATACTGAAAGGTTACAGAGTGAAGTATGTATAATTATCAGAGAGGCAAAATAAGAAATTATCAGATACAACTGACCCTTAAACAACACAGGTTTGAACTGCATAGTTCCACTTATATGTGGATTATTTTCAGTAAACATTTTGGAAAATTATTTGGAGATTTGCAACAATTTGAAAAATTCACAGACTAACCATGTAGCCTAGAAATATTGAAAAAAATAATAAAAAGATATGTCATGAATGTATAAAATATGTATAGATACTAGTCTATTTGATCATTTTCTACCATAAAATATACACAAATCTATTAACAAGAGTTAAAATTTATCAAAACTTGTGCAAAGACTTATAGATAGTACATGGCCCTTTTGCAGTTGAGAGAAATATAAACAAGCATAAATATGCAGTATTGAATCATAAACTGCATAAAATTAACTATAGTGCATATTGTACTATTATAATAGTTAACCTCCTTTTAATATTGTGGTGAGCTCAAGTTTTGTGGGTATCCACTTAAAATCCCATGTGACACTAATCGTCTCCATGTGAGCACTTCATCTTTCCACTAAACTGCTTATCACAGTAAAAAGTGATGTCTTACAGTTCTTGCATATTTTTCTTCGTGTTTAGTGCAATACTGTAAACCTTGAATAACCCCATGGGACTCATTAGAAGTGCCACTAGTGTTGCTGGAAGTGCTCCCAGGAAGCAGAGAAAAGTCTTGACATTTCAAAAAAAAGCTGAATTGCTTGATGTATACTGTAGACTGAGATCTGTAGCTGCGGTTGCCAGACATTTCAGGATAAATGAATCCAGCATAAAGACCATTGTAAAAAAAAAAAAGAAAAGAAAAGAAAAGGAAATACGTGAAAGCATCACTACACCTATGCCAGTATACATGAAAATGTACTTTTTGTGAAATAACTTTTTATTTTATATTGAAAATGTAGCTTTTTTGTAGGTATAGGATTGCTATAAGAAAGGCATACCTACTAATATGATTTGAGAAAAAGCAGTCATTATATGATGACTTCAAGCAAAAGGAAGGTGAAGGATCTAAAGCTGGAGAATTTAATGCCAGCAAAAGTTGGTTTGATAATTTTAGAAAGAGTTTTGGCTTTAAAAAAAATGTCAAGATAACAGGAGGATGACCAAGAGAGAGCAGACCAGTTCCTAGGCACAATTAAAAAAATCATTGAGGAGAAACAATAGCAGGCTGAACAGGTTTTTAATGTAGAAAAGAGTGCCCTATTCTGGAAAAAAAAAATGCCACCAAGGACATTTACTAGTAAGGAAGGGAAGCGAATACTAGGATTTAAGACAGAAAGGGATAGGCTAACTCTCCTGTTTCGCACAAATGCAGCGGGGTTTAGGATCAGGACTGCCCTTGTCTATAAAGCTGCTAACCCCCGAGCCTTGAGGGGAAAGAAACAGCAGATGCCAGTCTTTTGGTTGTACTACAGCAAGGAAGCCTGGACATTGAGAACCCTTTTTCTAGATTGGTTCTGTCCATGCTTTGTCCTTGAAGTCAAGAATTACATTGCCAGTAAAGGCCTGCCTTTTAAAATTTATTTGATTTGGACAGTACTTCCCTGGCCACCCAGAACCCCATGAGTTCAACACTGAAGGCACTGAAGTGGTCTTCTTGCCTCCAAACACATCTAATTCATTCTGTAGATCAGGGGATCTTAGGGACCTTGATGGCTCATTACACATGGTACTCCATGGAAAAAATTGTCAGTGCTATGGTAGAGAAAGATCATGGAAGTCTGGAAGGATTATACCACTGAAGATGCTGTGTTATTATAGGAAAAGCTGTGAAGACCATCAAGCCCCAAACAATAAATTCCTGCTGGAGAAAACTGTCCAGATGTGCACGACTTCACAGGATTTAGGACAGAACCAATCAAGGAAATCATGAAAGAGATTGCAGATATGGCAAAAAAGGTTGGCTGTGAAGGGTTTCAAGATAGGGATCTTAGAGAAATTCAAGAGCTAATAGACAGGACTTCCCTGGTGGTCCAGTGGTAAAGAATCCGCCTTACAATGCAGGGTTCAATCCCTGGTCAGGGAACTAAGATCCCACATGCAGCGGGGCAACTAAGCCCGCGTGCCACAACTAATGAGGTCACGTGCCTCAGCTAGAGCCCGCGTGCCACGAACTACAGAGCCCACGCACTCTGGAACCCCCGCGACACAACTACAGAGCCCACGTGCCCTGGAGCCTGTGCGCCACAACTAGAGAAGAGAAAACCCGCACACCACAACTAGAGAGAAGCCCACACACCACAACAAAGAGCCCACGCGCCGCAATAAAGAGCCGGCATGCCACAACTAAGACCCAGTGCGGCCAAAAATAAATAAAATAAATAAATAATAAATAAATCTTAAAAAAAAAAAAAAAAGAGCTAATAGACACCATACCAGAGGATTTAACAAGAGATGACTTGGACAGGAGTGCTTCTGAACCAGTGCCAGACAATGAGGAAAAAGACATGGGAGAAGTAGTGCCAGAAAACAGATTGACATTAGACACTCTGGCAGAAGGGTTCTGATAATTAAAAACTGCTTTTGACTTCTTTTACAACATGGACCATTCTATGATACTGGTGCTGAAACTAAAGCACACAGTGGCCGAAGGATTAATACTTTATAGAAACATTTTTAGAAAAATATAAAAGCAAAAAAGTCAGATAGAAATGAGGATGTAAGGACTTCCCTGGTCGCACAGTGGTTAAGAATCCGCCTGCCAATGCAGGGGACACGGGTTTCAGCCCTGGTCTGGGAAGATCCCACATGCCGCGGAGCAACTAAGCCTGTGTGCCACAACTACTGAGCCTGTGCTCTAGAGCCTGCAAGCCACAACTACTAAGCCCATGTGCCACAACTACTGAAGCCCATGCACCTGGATCTCGTGCTCCGCAACGAGAAGCCACTACAGTGAGAAGCCCATGCACCGCAACGGAGTAGCTCCTGCTCGCCGCAACTAGAGAAAGCCTGCGCACAGCAATGAAGACCCAACGCAGCCAAAAATAAATAAATAAAATAAATAAATAAATAGCTCCTCTATACTACATTAAAAAAAAAGAAATTAGGATGTATTTTTGTCAAGTTACACCCTGTGTGTGTACCTCTCCTGCCTCCCCTCCAACCTCCTCCACCTCTTCCACACCTGAGACAGCAAGACCAACCCTTCCTCTTTCTCTTCCTCCTCAGCCTACTCAATGTGAATCAAGACTACTAGGATGGGGCTTCCCTGGTGGCGCAGTGGTTGAGAGTCCGGCCTGCCGATGCAGGGGACGTGGGTTCGTACCCCAGTCTGGGAAGATCCCACATGCTGCGGAGCGGCTGGGCCCGTGAGCCATGCCTGCTGAGCCTGCGTGTCCGGAGCCTGTGCTCCGCAACGGGAGAGACCACAGCAGTGAGAGGCCCATGTACCGCAAAAAAAAAAAAAAAAGGCAAAAAGACTACTAGGATGAAGACCTTTGTGATGATCCACTTCTACTTAATGAATAGTAGGCAGTCATCATGTGCTACAGTTAATAAACTTATTTGTTATGTATGTGTGTGTCTTTCTATGAAAATCTAATAACTACTGCAAGAACCATGAGACATTGTGTCATCACCACCATCATCATCATTGCCTAAATATCATCATGTAGAACATCATGTTCAAGACTTGTATTGAAGTGGCTAGCCTACCTTATATAGGAATAAGGTGATACTTAATATAAAATTAATAATGTATTAGTTTTCCTACTGTTCTATAACTTTGCTTTCAAAGTTATATACATTACCATACAGTATGCCTCTGTCTTCCCTTCTAATTGGAGAAACTGCGTATCACGATGTCACCATAGGTAAGTGGATTTTTAAAAATGTAGGTGTTTCCAACACTGTATTATGAATATGACTGTATGCCATAACATTTTTATAAGGATTCATTCAGTGTATAAGCTAAGCTACTGTGAAGCAATTGTATCAATTACACTAAGCTTACCATGAAGTAATCATATTGCTGCTTCTGTATTATTATATTATATATGTATATAAATATATCTGTATATAAATATGAATTTGTTTTTACACATTATCTTTTCATTTGTGATGTCTAGAGTTAGTAATTCACATAGTATCTACAGTGTTTCATATCATATACAATAATATGGATGTTAGGTACTGACAGATAATCTCATAAACAGATGACATTAACTTGTATTGATACAGTCTCTAGTTTATTGTAAGAGTACAATAATATTATATATAGTATCATGTATTTTGTATAACGGTACTATTATCATATAGTAGTACTATTGTATAATAGTGTATGTGTGGCATATAATATTGATACAAGTAACATAAAATATGTGTTAATTGACTATATTATCAGTAAGGTGGTCAGCAGTAGGCTATTGGTTGTTAAGGTGCAGGGGAGTCAAAAATTATATATGGATGTTTGACTGCACTGGTGTTGGCACCCCTAACCCCCATGTTGTTCGAGGGCCACCTGTACAAGCATCCTTGAAAAGATAGCCTGGATCAAAGGCAGTCATTGCCTCTGCTTACAACATGTGCAAAACCATGAGAGATCCATGGAGAATTGTCTCCCAACATTTAGTAGACATTTGTAACAAGTAATACGCATAAACTGAAAGAAAAATATTTTACTTTAAACAACTGCAGTCACTTGGTGATGGAATGTATATACCTATGGGGCACTGCACAACTCCTCAAACCTTGGAATCAGATTGGACACCACTACCCCATTCCCTGTTCCACACTGATTTTCTTAGAGGACTTGCTTTTTATCACAGCAACCACCAAAAACCTAGATTCAGAAATATCAGAAATATCAGAAATATCTCAAAAAGTAGTGCTATCTCATGTTGAAACTGAACTACCTCAAATTAGTAGTTTATGTGGTATATATCAGATGTTGAGGATTACTGTGTTTTTCTCAAAAATTTGACACATCCCGTGGTGCTCTTGTGAGCTCACTGAGGCACTTTGGGACAACTTGGGAACTATAGCCCTAAGCAGTGGTGGAAGAAGCACTGATTCTGAATGACCTCACAGAGTAGCGCTGTTTCGGTAGCCTAGACTAAATGGTTGTTGTTATACCAGAGAGAAATAAACTTCTATCCTCTTCCAGTCAGATCTGTGGATGTTTTTGTTGCAGTAGCATAGTCTCTATCCTAACCAGTACAATCTCCTAATAAATTCGGCTGCATCTCATAATGTAGTATTTGATGACATGTTCTTGTATTGTGAAAACAGTATTCACTATGTGTTTCTTTTGTCTTTCCAACTTCAGTCATCACCTCAGTCCACATTTATTGAGCCCCTGCTATGCCCTGGCAGTGGGTTAAATCAAATCCAAGTCCACTTCTATGTTCCTCAGTCCCCTCAGCTGCAGGCCAGCTGCTCTTGAGCATTTAGCCACGTCTAAGCAAATCCCCTCCCCATTTAGCAAGTAGGGTCTGGAAGTTGCATTGACGCTTTACTCCCAGGAGTAGCTGGTGTGCCTTTGTTGCTGACTGGGCTTGGACCTGGAACTCAGTAAGAAGAACTTGGGTGATTTGAACTGAAATGCGTGCATCAGTCCTTTTTGGCCAGTCTGGTTAGGACTAAGAACCTTCAGGCAAAAAGCCAATCTGACACATCCAGCAAGACACAGAGTATGTTCAGAAAGAAGCAAGCACACAGGCAGCAAGATAGAAGGTACTTGTTGTCACTGCCAGTGCTGAGCTGGCTTAGACTACTGCTGGGGTGGTGAGCACTGTGTGTGTCTGTGCAAAAGGGAAGCAGGAAGGAGAACAGACTCTGGCCTGTCAGTGATTGAAGGAAGAGGAGAGACAAAGGATGGCTGGGCTGGCCTTGGGTAGTGTTGGGAGAAGCAGACCCTATGTCCATTCACTATTTTGCAACCTGGGGCTCGCGCGCGCACAAACACACACAGCTAGGAATGGGCCCTGACACCTTCCAGTTCTTCAGCATGGAGAGAAGAGAATGCTGAAAGAGTTTCAGTCTTCCCACACCCAAAATGAGTGACATTTTAACGTACATTAATTGCTAGTAAACTTGACCCAATAAGAGTCCTAGAATCTGAACAATCCATGCCAACTTTCTTCTTGATGGCAGCACAGGGAAGAGGAGAAGGATGATGGAGGGGGCGCTTTGCTTCTCTTAAAGCATATTCTGTGTAATACTCATGGACTTCTTATAGCAGGAAGAGTTTATTTACCTAAGGATCTCAGAAGGGTTGAAATAAAGCAAGATTTTAGGTAAATTTTGAATAAATGAGAAAATTTGTCTTGATTTGAAACCAGGTTTCTGGTTTCAGAATCTATTGTTATATGTTATTTTTAACATGTAGGTTTGCTTAAAGTATTTTATTGACAGAGAAATATAGATGCAGTAAAAAAAATCAAGCAGTACAACTCTTAGCCAACGTGATGGGTGAAAAAGTGATACTTTGGTTTTATTTGCACTTCTTTAATGATGGATGAATTTGAGCATGTCTTCCCATGTTTAAAAGCTTTTTCTGTGAACTGCCTAATCATAGCCTTCATCCATTTTGTTTCTTTTTCTGTTGGTATTTTTCTTATCGTTTTGTAAGAGTTCTTATGTGAAGAAAATTAGCATTTTGTCTGTCACAATTGTTTTAAGTATTTTTCTAGGGTCTTTTAGTGTATTAAAGGTATTTTTCCATGTAGGAATTTTTAATCAGCTTGGTGTCTCATCCCAGGATCCCCATATATTCATGTGTGAGTGCTGGGAGCAACAACTAAAAGAGCTTTCAGTTAAAGAACACTCACTCAATTAAAACAAAAACCTCTGTCAGACAGTGAGAGAATATAAGCAACACTATTTGTATTCATTTCCTGAGGCTGCTGTAAAAAATTACCATTACTGGGTAGATGAACACGACAGAAATTTATTGTGGCACAATTCTGGAGTCCAGAAATCAGAAATCAAGATGTCAGCAGGACTGTACTCTCACTGGAGGCCCTAGGGAACAATCCATTCCTGCCTCTTCCATCTTCTGATGTGCCTTAGCATTTCTGGGCTTGTGGCCTCATCATTCCAAATCTCTCTTCATGTTACCTTCTCCTCTGTATGTCTGGCTCTTCTCTGTGTATTTATCTTATAAGGATACAGATGGTTGCATTTAGGGCCCACTAGGATAAGCACCTCCTCTCAAGACTGGTAATTTAATCACATTGGCAAAGACCTTAACAGATTCCAGGGATTTGACGTGGATATCTTTTGGGGGCTATTTTTTGGCTTACTACATGACTCTTAAATACCCTAATAACAGTAAAATTTAAAATGGGGAATGAGGTGCTCTCCCCCTGCTTTGCCCTGCACCTCAGTAGTGCAGGGGGACAGTGCAGGATGCTGGCAGCAGAGTCCAGGGACATAACATTGTAACTCAGCTGATTTAATCCTAAGGACCCAAGAGAAGGTCCCTGTGGGCATCCAGAATTATTTAAAATGAGGAGTGGGGAGAACTTTGCAGGCGGCTGGGATCCTGCATTAGCAGGAGAGGCAAGAACACCCCAAGACTTTACTATTTGAACAGTTTGTAACAAGACCAGTACACAAAACCTGTGGCTGGCTTGGAGGAGGTCCAGAAGAGGCTCCCTGCACCCCCTAGTTTGCAGCTGTTAATCCGACAGGTCAGCCTGTTCCAAGGGACTCAACTCCTGGCCTCTAGGGCTGCAGTGTGCTCTGCCTCTGGGAGAATAGCCAGCTTGGTGCTTGTCAAGGCTTCACTGCCCAACCCCAGGCAGCTTGGTCCTTCAGGCTGATTCTGGGTCTGGATGGTGTGTTCCAGGCCCAGCCTGGGCCAGTTTCAAAGGTCACCCCTGTGCCATCTCAAACCACCTTGGGCTCTGGGAGATGTAAGATGGAAATGGCCAAAGATCCAGGGTGTACACCAGGCCAGAGGCAAAATGCTGGCAGTCTGTGGGCTTATGCAGTGGGAAAATACTCAGACATAGTGCAGTGGGGTCCTCCATACCCAGACCTTGCAGGCAGCACCAGCGTATCAAACAATCTGAGAGCTACGGGCAGCTAGGGTATGCTGGTAGGGCTGGATGGGCTTGACATTGTTAAACACTTTATTTATTTGGTTGCACTGGGTCTTAGTTGCAGCTTGCGGGCTCCTTAGTTGTGGCTTGCAGCCTCCTTAGTTGTGGCTCACCAGCTCCTTAATTGAAGCATGTGGGCTTCTTAGTTGAAGCAGGCAGCCTCCTTAGTTGAGGCAGGCGGGCTCCTTAGTTGTGGCTGGCGGGCTCCTTGGTTGTGGCATGCGAACTCTTACTTGCGGCATGCATGTGGGATCTAGTTTCCTGACCAGGGATCGAACCTTGGTCCCCTGCATTGGTAGTGCAGAGTCTTATCCACTGTGCCACCAGGGAAGTCCCTTTTGTTTTTCTTTTAAGAAAGTACAAGTACAAATTATGTTATTGTCTTTTTCCCGCTGGCCTGCCTACTGATCTGTTGCTTGAGAGAATCCAGTGCATCTCCCACAAATACTCAAGTAGCTGGGGAGTGTCCTGGCACCCAACCTTCCGTTCTGTCAAGGGGGAGGGACACAGGATGAAATCTGGCATCTCTGGAGCCTTGGGTTTAGCACTGAATTAGGAAAGACTGTTGCAGTGGAAAGCTTGGGATGGGGGTTCAAGGGCTAACTGCCAGGATTTGACTTTCAGTGATAAGATGTGGAGGTGGGTGAGTTTAGTGCAAAGAACTGGGTTTTACTTCCTGGGAGTCTGTTCATTCTGCTCTGGCTGAACCTAGGTGCTCTTTTTTTTTCTCCTATATGGTTGTTTGTTTTCGGCTTTAGCTTACTGCAGTATCAATTTCTGTCAGAGTTTGTTAAAAAGGCACTTTGAATAACCAAAGGCCAGGATGAAAGTAAAATAGGGAAACTTTAAAATGTTGTTTGTTTTTACATAACTTTAATTCCCACCCAGGGTTAAACAAAGTTCTGGTCAGTATAAAGAATGCCCATTGGCTTGGGCAAAGTTTTAGAGCTGGGGGAGAAGCAGTGATAGCCCTGGAGTTGGAGACCCACCCTGTGGTACTGGAGGTATTTGGTTGCACCTACGGGCTCCAAAACACCAAGAAAAAAAAAAAAAAAGAATTGTAACTTCTGTTATAAACTAGCTATATTCCTGAAAAGTTATATGAAAAATTTCTAAACCAATTCCTAGTCACAATGCAATAGGTAAGCTCTCCAAAGAAACTTCACCAGAAAGTTTCATAAAGCAAGGCCCTTGCAGGGCCAGGATTAGAGTGAGGCAAGTAAGTGGTGGCCAAAAAACTCAGCAATCAAGATGAATAATACGTTACTAATCTAACAAATCAGAATTAATGCAAAAAATTCATGATGAACAAATTATTAAAATTTTACATGAAGACAGGATCTTTGCATTTCTGAGGACAGGATCTTTTCCAGTCTGAGATTTCAAGCACCAGCAATTGCTTCAAGGGGGGGTAAGTCCACTTCTTCATGATGCAGGGATGGAGAGAAATTTGTAGGTAACAGGCCTCATATGCCCTTATTCACCACTTTGCTCAAAGTGATGCCATTTCTTTTGTCTGCACTATAGGTAAACACCTTAATCATGGCTTGTGTATTCAGTGACTGGGTGGGAGTGTTCACCACCTTTTCTTAAGATCTTTATCAGTGTTGCCTGGGTTAACTTGAAAGCTTCCCCGAGATAGACTTTCAGCTGAAATCTAAAATGGCCCTCACAATTAGACATATGGGCTGGGCAACGGTGATGATGATCAGTGGCACCCTAGTAGCCCCCAGAAATAGAATAGAATTGTTTTGTGAAACCTGCATGCACGACTACTATGTGATGAACAGTGCTGGGACCCAGGGGGGTTCAGAGGCAGAAAAGAAAATAGGTTAAATCCACTTTGACCGTATGTGGGAGCCTGGGTTGGCATTCTCAAGAGGTACCACTGGTACTTAATTTTTTCTTTGTTTCCTTTCGCCCAGTGGGTAGAAAGTCCCCTCCTTGGGCAGACACCAGTTGTGCAATGATGAATGAAAGGGTTGTGTGCTGGGTATTTTCCATTTTTTCCCACCAGATCCACTTTCTCAACAAGGATCCCTGGTGCTCTCTCTTTGAGTTGGGTTAGGAAAATGGGAGGCAACAGCAGAAGATAGAGGAGGGAGAAGAGAAGGGTTGGGGTATTTAGTGCCCTGGCTCCCTTCCAGCTGGGCTTCAGATTGGCTGCATTCCTCCACTGAAGGACCCAGCTGTTCAGTGCCTCTTCTCAGTTGTTGTCTCTGAGCTTTGTAACTACTCCCTCCCCCTGTCTCTTTAGACCTGGGGTAGGGGGTGTTCTAGCCCTGAGGGGTCTCAGCATTCCTCATTTGTTTCCTTAACCCTACCCACACCTTGTAAATAGCCTTATATTAAACCCTCTTCCTCCATGGACCTCTGTTGGTGTGGCATCTGTCTGTGGCAGGACCCTGACTGATGTCAGTCGTAGGTGCCTATCACCCAGCAAAGGTGGGGCACAGTCCCGGCCTCAGGACCCTTGACTCTGGCAGTTACCTTTCCCCTTAGAGAATAAAGCAGCCCTGCCTGGCATTTCCTGGCTATAGATCCTGTGCACAGTCAGGTGCACCTGTGAATGAGTGAGCTGCAGGAACTTTAAAGAATGGAGGATTCCCATTAGCATCATTTCTGCCCCTTTGGATTTAAAATATTCAAGAATGAGAAGCTTAGTTAGCTTAGATGCAAACTATTACATATAGAACGGATAAACAACAAGGTCCTACTGTACAGCACAGGGAACTATATTCAGTATCCTGAGGTAAATCATACTGGAAAAGAATATTTAAAAAAGTGTGTGTATGTGTGTGTGTGTGTGTGTGTATGTATGTAACTGAATCACTTTGCTGTACGGCAGAAATTAACAACATTGTAAATCAACTATACTTCAATTAAATAAAATAAAAAAAACAATGAGTGGAAAGCCCCTAGTTAGCTCAAATAAATACAGCCCCAGCAATTATGTTACTATTAAGCTTTCTTCCTTGTTCCAAAGTACTGGGAAGAGCAGACATTTCAGGCCCCAGACAAGATGCTCTGTATCTCTGCAGCTGTGAAGATGACAGGCGATATCAAAAGATCAAGGGACTTTGCTGCGCTCACTAAGGTACCATCTGCATCCTCCTGTACCTTTAACTTGGTGTCTCATACCTAATGGCTTCCAGGACATCCCCAACCCCCTTTTGTACCACCTCTGTCTCCAGGTATGCCTCAACAAGGAAGCACTGTAGCCCTGGTAACTTGGGCAGGTAACTTACAACTCTAAGGAAAATCGACCTTAGGTGAAGCTAAGGACAATGGAGTGGAGGAGTGGAAAGAGCCTGAGTTCTTGAGGACGTCATTGAGAAGCTGATCAACGCTGTTACTGGAGCCCATCCTAATTCTGGACTTATCCTACAGTGACACAGTGAGGGGAAGCTGTACAATCAGCCTTTTACACTGGTGCATTAAAAAAAAAAAAAAGCTGAGTGGTAAATTTAATGTGGCATAGACATAGTGGTCACCAGCCAGCAATGGAAAGCAGTGGAATCAAATACTGCATGTGAAAGCCTGGTGCGCAGGGCTTGGGCCATCAGAGCTGCTTCACTGTTCACTCAGCCTCACTGAAAGCAGGTCTTCCGTAGCAAGAAGACCTGATTCCTTTTAGAAAGAGTGCCACTGCTTAGGTTGATTTCTTTCTTGCTTTGAGAGTTCTCACAAGCAGCAATATTAATAGAGTTGTTTTCTTTTTCTTTCCCAAGCTAGCACTGAAAGTGCTGATGAATATAAATAAAAATGAACCAGTCAACAAAATCTAAGTGATAGCAGTTAGAATGATGAATACCTTCAGGTGGTAAAGAAGATGGGTGTGTGTGTGTGTGCGCGCGTGTATGTGTGTAAATTCAAGCTCTACACTAGATTTTGCATGTATAGATTGCATTTCAATTTCATTTTTAAAAATGAGTCATATGAGATAGGCTAGCTGATAAGTGATACTGTGTATAAAAAAACTTTCTTCCGGGCTTCCCTGGTGGCGCAGTGGTTGAGAGTTCGCCTGCCGATGCAGGGGACACAGGTTTGTGCCCCGGTCCGGGAAGATCCCACATGCCGTGGAGCGGCTGGACCTGTGAGCCATGGCCGCTGGGCCTGCGCGTCCGGAGCCCGTGCTCCACAATGGGAGAGGCCACAACTGTGAGAGGCCCGCGTACCGAAAAACAAAACAAAAAACTTTCTTCCTACTCCTAGCTCTGCCATGGATCTGTCTTCCATACTGCTGATCACAGCTTGAAACTCTAATATGTAACCCACTTGATAGAATTTTAAATAGATTCACAGAAAGTTGCAGCTAAGGCTAAAGAAGGCCTGGAATCTTCTATGTTTGAACTTTTGGAAGCCCTGAGTCACCACATAAGTCAGGCTACCCTACTGAAGAGACCACATGGAGGGAGAGGTCATGTACCAACAGATGGAGATCCCAGTCTTCCCGTCATCTCTGCCAAGGCAGAGATGAATGATACCTTCTCGAAGGTCAAAAAATTCCAATTATATGTATATTAAGTATGTAAAGCAACACAGCCCTAAAAACTATGTAACACATGCTTCTTTTGTGATATTCTTCTCCATGGCCTAGATGTTGCAACTTATGATTTATTTTCCTAATAAATCAACCTTATGACAAACAAAGGATTTCTTCACTCCTCCAAAGACTAACATATGACATTGCAAGTTAGGGTCATCTGTCTCACAACTATTCATTGTCAATTTCACGTGCATGGATGCCTGTGAAAGTCTTTGAGTGGCAAATGTTTCTACAGTGCCACCTTGCCCTTCCTTTTCAGAAAGGAATGCGTTCCTGAGCTCCATACCCCAGAATCTAACACTTCCATTCTGCCCACATCACACTGTTTACCCTGCAGCTTGGTCTGTGTTGCCAGGCCAATTCAATGTCCTTAGCACTTGGTCCCCAACCTTTCACTGGTTTTTTTATATTTGGTCAGTATATGGACTCTATTTCCAGTTAAAAAAAAAGTTAATTTGGGCTTCCCTGGTGGTGCAGTGGTTGAGAGTCCGCCTGCCGATGCAGGGGACATGGGTTCGTGCCCTGGTCCAGGAAGATCCCACATGCTGCGGAGTGGCTGGGCCCGTGAGCCGTGGCTGCTGAGCCTGCGCATCCGGAGCCTGTGCTCCGCAACGGGAGAGGCCACAACAGTGAGAGGCCCACGTACCGCAAAAAAAAAAAAAAAAAGTTAATTTAAGTCAGGGTCAAAAGTCAAAGCATTTCAAATAGTGGGTGATAAACATACATGAAAGTGGTTTATAAAGTAGGAAAGACTTTGGAAACTGTAAATAGCCAAGCTAATATTGGATATTATGGATTTTCTGAATTAATGGATATGGTTACTAGGGCAGAAGTTTTTGTCAGCATGAAAGACGTTGAACCAGAGAGGGACAGGAGGCAGAAAACCTAGAGAAGAAAGGTTGGAAGCTTCTTCATAAACCTGCCCACCGCGGAAGAGCAGTCTTCTCTAAGGCCTGTCGGGCCAGAGCTTTTTGCTCAGGTCACCTAATCTTGCACCCTCCTCCTCTGGCAGCTTTTCAAATTCCACCCTTTCCAGCCACAAACTGAGAGCATTTGCCTGACCCCTACTCCAGAGGGTAAAACGGTTTATTTGTCAGCATTTCACCTAGGTCCTTGACCCCGCATGAGCTCCAACTGGACCATTCATTCGGTGTTATTCATAGAAACAGTGTCTTCAAAGAATCAAAGCAGGAGTCTTTAAAAGCAGTTTGCAAGTGAAATGTGACTCTCCCAGGCCAGTGGCCATGCACTAGAGACACATGACTGAGCTGGTTTCAGGCTGAGCTGCATGATTTGCCGGCAAGTGCCAGTTCCCAGGGAGCCGCTGCCCCCTTGTGGCTCAGCACTGGCCAGGAATTATTCCGTGACGGGGAGAACACTTGGCAAAAGTCTGTAAAAGATTATTGGTGGGCTCTTTCTGGCCCTTAGATTTGTTGGTTCAAATAAAATTTCCTTTCATCTCATGGCTTTTTAATATGTAATATTTCTTCCTTCTTTTAAGAAAACGAATTTTAAAAGGCATATTTTATCATAATTATAAAAGTAGTGTATACTCCTTGAAGAAAAATTTGTGTAAAATTATTTAATTTTGTTAATTTTTGATGTATTTCCTCCTTAATTTTTTTATTTCTCCATATAAGGAAACCTGATTTTACTTGGAGACAGAAAAAAAAGCCACAGAACTATGGAATCTAATTTTATCATAAATGTATAAACATGATCTCTACAATAAGAAAATCAACTTTTGAATATGCTAGAGTACTAAGAAACAGTTGCCTTTTTTTTTCACAAAATTTAAAATGTAAAGGGTGGCATTTTAGATCATAGAACTTCATAAACTTTGCCTGTAATTTCAGTTCTATGGATTAAGATTACTATAGTGAATGCAATTATTAGATACATTAAATTGAATATTATCTCAATTTCAAGACAGAAGAATGAAACTCCTTGCTCTAAAGATAGCCTGTGAGAGTTATGGTAATTTAGCAGTGTAAATGATCCAGTCATTGGCAAATGCTTCAGATGTGATTTCAGATGTGCTTTCAGATGTGATTGGTCATATTTCTAAATGTCATGTAGATATGTTGCTTCCCCCAACTATGGAGAATGTAGAAACAAAGGCTTGGATCTGGGCATTACAGGAGGAGATAAGAATGAGTCGTTTGTGTCTCTAAATTACTTTCCTTCTATATCTTGTCTGTGTCATCTAGTTGTGTATACAATATAATATAAATATGGGGGATGGTGTCAGAGACAGTCTGTGGACAAGAACAGGAATGAGCTGGGAGGAAGTGAAACATATCTTTAGCTTCTTTATCTGATCCTTTATTTTCCTTTGAGACCCTGTGACTAAGAGAATATTTCAGTGTGGGTCAGGATCAATCCCGATTGGGGGTTTGGGGAGCAACAGGGGAAAGGAGCCCTGTAACAAGAGTTCTCAATCTTTTTGATCCACAGATCACTTTAACTTTTTTCTATAGGAAGAAATTCCACAGTCCACCTACTTCTTGTGTATCACTTTAAAAAAATGTATATTAACATATTACCACTTTCAACACAGAAAAAAACAGAACTTCCTTATGTAAAGACAGCCTTTACAGAATTATGGGGAATTATGTACTTTGGTCATTTAAATGATCCAGTTATTGGTGATTGCAAATGGCCATTACTATGCATACATACAAATTAATACTGTATAAACTTAATTTCACAAAAAAGTCTGCTGAATATTAAATAAGTATAATACCTCAAGGCCTCTGATCACTGTTATTATACATTTCTATATGTTAACATGATTAATCGGTGCCCTATTTTTGGTGCTCTACGTTTTAAATCTACTTTTATTCTTTGAAATATGTAATATTCAAATCTAATTCATGGTGGAAAATATTTATCCCATATATTTTAGTGGGATTTGCATTTTAGACTCATCTATGGAGATGATCTGAAGGGTCCAGAGAGATCTACTTCACCAGCTTTTTATAAAAGTAGTAACATAGGGTGCTCTACTCTAGGGCATGTGAAGGCAGAGCAAAAGATGGGGCCCACGTTTCTCAAGCTGCAGTTCATCAGAGCTGAGGATGCAGAAAGCCAACCAAGGCCACAAGTACCTGTGTCAGGTTCACAGCTCTAATCCTCCTGGCCTGTGCTTTCTCTTACCATCTCAGTTGAACACCTTCACTGTGATAGAGACTATTGGAAAGAATTCCTCATGCTCCAAGGAAATTTGTTAGTTTTACCTCTCATCTATCTACTCCAGCTTTCTGCCATCCTTGCCAATTTCTAAAGGGAGAAGAGGAAATTACAAAACTGAAAGCTAATGCCGAACCAGTGATTAGCGGTAATTACCAACTTGATGTCTACTGATCAGATCCAGAGAGACAATGCCATTTTGGGCAACTCTCAACCCAGTTGCTCCTCAGTTTACACATCTGTAAAGGACATTGGTCCAGTTATACTTCAGTCTGTACTAGTTCAAACTCTAGGAATATGTATTTCATACTTGGGCTTCACAGACAGAAAAAGTGTTTGGTTTAGCCAAGAAAAACAAAACAAAACCCAGTGTATCAAAATAACTTTATACCTTAAAAAAAAGATAAATAAATAGTGCTTTCTTAAAAATAAATACTGTTGATCAAATATTCCAATAAACTAGGATGTAGATCACTTAATGTCAAGACTCATGGCCAGGTGAGCCACGTCCCGCACCTGGTGAGGAAGCGGCTGTCCCTGGAGGTTGAATGAGAGTGATTTCTTTCTGACTGTTGCAACCTGCTTTACCGCCTGAATTTCAGACTCTCCTGCTGTTCAGAATACTCTTACCTTCCTAAATCTGGCCATAGAATACAGAAGCCAACAGAACTGACTTAAGCTAGCCAGCCCACAAATAGATATTAAACACCTGCTGTACGTCAAGCTAGGAATATAGTAGAGAAGATGACAGGTAAGTGTTCTAGCCTCATGGAATTTATAGTCTATAGCAGACATCAGGTTTTTAGTTTCCAGAAGTGAGAGTTGTTTGCTTTTCAGAGAAACTTAAGGGTATGATCCTATAGGCTCTGCATGAACAGGGCTATGTTTCATTCCTCACTGTAGACCCAGTGCTCAGTACATAATAGATATCCACAAATGTTCATGGCATAATTGAGGGAATAATCAGATATAAACTGGATACTTAACAAAAGACCTAAACCAAGTTTGAGATATGCTCCAAGAGTTTGTTCAAGATCATCTGGACATTCAGTCTCATTCGCTTTTTCAGAGTAATGAAGGAAAAAATTGCAGTTCACTGTTGGCCGAGAGTCAGAACCTTGTTTCCTTTGTGGTGTGTGGGTTGTGTATTTGTTTGCCAGTTTGCGGGGGAAGGAAGGAATTCAGGGAGGTTAGTGGTTTTGTTATTATTTTGTGAAGCCTCCTGGGCTATTTTTTTCTTCCTTTAATCAACAAATATGCACTGTGCTAGGCATTGTCCCAGGCACTGAAGATACCATGATGAGCAGGACTGGCGAGAACTCTGTCCTCTGGGATCTTCTATTTCAGAACTCTCCATGGACTGGTGGGCATTCTTTTCTCCACTTACTTTGGATGACTCTAATGATTACATATCACTTTTATAATGAGAACCTTTTTAAGAGGGTAAAAAAAGAGACTTCTTCAACAAAGTACGGATATAAATCTGAGTTTTCAGTACAACTCTGAGTGAGCATATTTGGGCAGCACGGCTTCCATTGCACAAAATGAAAAGACTAGGCACTAGTTCACCACAGGGAGTATGTAATTAGGCACAACCTTTTCAGAAAGAAATTTTGCAGTTTCTTTCAATATTTTAAATTTTTTTATCTTCTAACAAGTGATTCCAGTCTTTTGAATTTATCCTACAGAGTGCTTGCACAAATAAAAAAGGATATATATATATATATATATATATATATACACACACACATATATGTGCAACATTAGCTGTGATGGTGGAAAATGAAAAGTAACTGAAATGTCCATCACTAGAGTATTGCATAATAGGTAATTGTATGTCCATATAATAGAATACAATACTGTTCTCTTTAAAATGAAGTACAGGGCTTCCCTGGTGGCGCAGTGGTTGAGAGTCTGCCTGCCGATGCAGGGGACACAGGTTCGTGCCCTGGTCCGGCAAGATCCCACATCCCGCAGAGCGGCTGGGCCCGTGAGCCATGGCCGCTGAGCCTGCGCATCCGGAGCCTGTGCTCCGCAACGGGAGAGGCCACAACAGTAAGAGGCCCGCGTACTGCAAATAAATAAATAAATAAATAAATAAAAATAAAATGAAGTACAGACTTGGGAAAATATCATGATATATTGTTATAGGATCAGGGATAAAGCCAAAAAACAGCGGGGTTTTTTCTTAAAAGTATAGTTTTGTATAATATAGCCAACATTTCAGGTGTTCTGAGCTCCTTACATATATCTTATTTACATCTCACAACAACCCTATGAAATAACTACTATTATCATCCTCACTTTCCAGGTGAGGAAACTGGGTCAAATTGTAACTTGCGTAATGAACACAGATACCTGACTTTGAGCTCACGTACTTAGTCACTCTGCTATATCCAGGATCCAATTACACAATTCTCTCTTTAGCTTAGACTAGTTTCAGTTGGGATTTTCAACTTTCAACCAAGGGAGTTCTCATAAACAATCCAAATATAGATCAATAAAAACTAGATAAATTATGACACAATGATATAATGAAATGCTATGTAGCTCTTAAAAGGAGGAAGCTACATATATTAACATGAAAACAAACAAGGGAGAACAAGTTTACAGAATATATATGTGTATATATATATATATATTTTTTTTTTACATCTTTATTGGAGTATAATTGCTTTACAATGGTGTGTGGGTTTCTGCTTTATAACAAAGTGAATCAGTTATACATATACATATGTTCCCATATCTCTTCTCTCTTGCGTCTCCCTCCCTCCCACCCTCCCTATCCCACCCCTCCAGGCGGTCACAAAGCACCGAGCTGATCTCCCTGTGCTATGCGGCTGCTTCCCACTAGCTATCTACCTTACATTTGGTAGTGTATTTATGTCCATGACTCTCTCTCGCTTTGTCACAGCTTACCCTTCCCCCTCCCCATATCCTCAAGTCCATTCTCTAGTAGGTCTGTGTCTTTATTCCTGTCTTACCCCAAGGTTCTTCATGACATTTTTTTTTTCTTAAATTCCATATATATGTGTTAGCTTATGGTATTTGTCTTTCTCTTTCTGACTTACTTCACTCTGTATGACAGACTCTAGGTCTACCCACCTCATTACAAATAGCTCAATTTTGTTTCTTTTTATGGCTGAGTAATATTCCATTGTATATATGTGCCACATCTTCTTTATCCATTCATCCAATGATGGACATTTAGGTTGTTTCCATCTCCGGCTATTGTAAATAGAGCTTCAATGAATATTTTGGTACATGACTCTTTTTGAATTATGGTTTTCTCAGGGTATATGCCCAGTAGTGGGATTGCTGGCTCATATGGTAGTTCTATTTGTAGATTTTTAAGGAACCTCCATACTGTTCTCCATAGTGGCTGTACCAATTCACATTCCCATCAGCAGTGCAAGAGGGTTCCCTTTTCTCCACACCCTCTCCAGCATTTATTCTTTCTAGATTTTTTGATGATGGCCATTCTGACTGGTGTGAGATGATATCTCATTGTAGTTTTGATTTGCATTTCTCTAATGATTAATGATGTTGAGCATTCTTTCATGTGTTTGTTGTCAGTCTGTATATCTTCTTTGGAGAAATGTCTATTTAGGTCTTCTGCCCATTTTTGGATTGGGTTATTTGTTTCTTTGTTATTGAGCTGTATGAGCTGCTTATAAATTTTGGAGATTAATCCTTTGTCAATTGCTTCATTTACAAATATTTTCTCCCATCCTGAGGGTTGTCTTTTGGTCTTGTTTATGGTTTCCTTTGCTGTGCAAAAGCTTTGAAGTTTCATTAGGTCCCATTTGTTTATTTTTGTTTTTATTTCCATTTCTCTAGGAGGTGGGTCAAAAAGGATCTTGCTGTGATTTATGTCATAGAGTGTTCTGCCTATGTTTTCCTCTAAGAGTTTGATAGTTTCTGGTCTTACATTTAGGTCTTTCATCCATTTTGAGCTTATTTTTGTGTATGGTATTAGGGAGTGATCTAATTTCATGCTTTTACATGTACCTGTCCAGTTTTCCCAGCACCACTTATTGAAGAGGCTGTCCTTTCTCCCCTGTACACTCCTGCCTCCTTTATCAAAGATAAGGTGACCATATGTGCGTGGGTTAATCTCTGGGCTTTCTATCCTATTCCATTGATCTATATTTCTGTTTTTGTGCCAGTACCCTACTGTCTTGATTACTGTAGCTTTGTAGTATAGTCTGAAGTCAGGGAGCCTGATTCCTCCAGCTCTGTTTTTTGTTCTGAAGATTGCTTTGGCTATTCAGGGTCTTTTGTGTTTCCATACAGATTGTGAAACTTTTTGTTCTAGTTCTGTGAAAAGTGCCAGTGGTAGTTTGATAGGGATTGCATTGAATCTGTAGATTGTGTATATGTTTTATAATAGAAGTTTGTACAGAAAACACAGAAGTATTGATAGTTCAGTGTCATAAAAGCAGTACTGCAATAAAATCCTTATAATACAAGTTTACACAAATGAGTTTCTTTTTGAAATACCATTTTATCAGTTTTTTCCTGAGCATAAAAGTCTTCCAAGCTCACTGTAGTAGGCAATGATTGTTTGCTTAGGAGAGGAGAATGGGACTAGAACAGGGAAACTCTTTCACCTCACACATTTCTGAATTGCTTGAATTTATTAGTAGCCGAGTTTATGTGATGAAAACCCAACTTAAACTGCTAAAAACAAACAAAAAATGTGTTGTGGGGGATATTGAATGGACAGCATGCCAGTTCACAGAATCAAAGGAAAAGCTGACCAACTAAGCATAAACTGTGGCAGGGTAGACAACTGGGGCGCCCCAGGGACCCTATGGCCTGGAACCGGAATGCTGAGCTCCACCAAGACTCTCTGGGTCTCGGGTCTCTGCTCTCCGTGGCATATTGGCCTCATGCTCTCCTACTGCAGTCTTTCTTTGTAGTGAGGGTACATGGCTTCCAGCAGCTTTCAGTGAAAAAGACTCTCAATCCCACCACCTAAAAGGAAAAGGGCTCTTCTCTGAGGGAGGACTCTGAATGGTCAGAAACCCACTGCAGACCAACCTCTGTGACCAGGGTAGGGGGAATTATTACTGGTCATGACTGGTCTAATTTGGACCAGGTGCTCACCCTTCAACCTATCACCAGGGTCAGGGATACAGGATCTTGTAAGAAGGCGGCAGCTCCATTCAGCCAGAAGTCTGGAGTGGAGTGGAGAAGGAGAGTGGGAAGCAGAAACAGTGCTTTTTTGGAGCAGAAGAAGGAAGAGCTGCTGGGCAAAACAGGTGATTAGTGTATGCTACATGAGCATAATTTTATTCTAAATATTTTTAAGTTATTTTCATCATGTGTATATATACATATATACATTCAAGTGCCAAGAATGTATTTATAAGGATATTCTCTGAAATAGTTTTATAATCATTAAAAACTGTAAGCAGCCTATAGTTAACATCTACTGATATTTTGTCTTCTTGAATTTTTCCCTCTGGGAACATTGCACCCAAGTGCTCATCTCAGCTGAACCAATCACATATCACCGTACTTCCTGTGACTACAGCAATTGGCCTGAAGGGT
Organism: Tursiops truncatus; assembly: GCF_011762595.2. NCBI lineage: Eukaryota > Metazoa > Chordata > Mammalia > Artiodactyla > Delphinidae > Tursiops > Tursiops truncatus. Next base: position 75,954,943 of record NC_047038.1, read on the forward strand.
GGGTGTGTGATCCAGCATGAACCGATTTGTCTTGGCCCAGAAAAGGGTCATTTTCTTTTCAGGTAGTGAGGCAGTGGGGCTGTGACTCAGGCAGACTTTTTCACCTGGAGCTGTTACAAAAGAGTCATCTCCTGTCAGGTCAGGAAACTGCTAGGATACGATCTGGAGCGGCCAATTCTGCCTCCCACACAGGGGGTAAAGCTAGTCTATAAAGGAAGCTGTTTATGCTGAAATAAACAGAGATGAGACACGAAGAGACAGGGAGTCCTGATGGGTTAGAGGCCCTGGTCCCAGGCACCCTCTGAGGCTAACGCGCCCCCCCCCCCGTCCCCCCACTCTTCTGCAAATATGACTAAATGGGCCAATTTCCTCCTTACCTAAGGCTAGTTTGAATTGGGATTCTTCCAGTTTCAGCCACGAGACTCCTAATATCTGACTACAGATCAATAGAGCTGGGTAACTTATGGCACAATAAAATACTTTTAAGTGTAGCTTTTAAAAAGAACAAACTACATATATTGACGTAAAAAACAAATATAAGGAGAGAAGCAAGTTTATAGGGCAGGGGTGTGTTTCTGTGTGTGATTTTATATACACCACATACTTACGGAGACTGTGTTCCAAAAGGTTAATATTGGTTACCTCTGGAGGCTAGTATGGGAAAGACTTTCATTTTTTAAATATATTTCTGTATATATTTTTTAAAATAAATTTATTTATTTATTTTTGGCTGCGTTGGGTCTTCGTTGCTGCGCATGGGCTTTCTCTGGTTGAGGCGAGTGGGGGCTATTCTTCATTGCAGTGCACAGGCTTCTCATTGCGGTGGCTTTTCTTGTTGCGGAGCATGGGCTCTAAACTCGCAGGGTTGAGAAGCTGTGGCACGCGGGCTTAGCTGCTCCACAGTATGTGGGATCTTCCCAGACCAGGGCTCGAACCCGTGTCCCCTGCATTGGCAGGCGGAGTCTTAACCACTGCACCACCAGGGAAGCCCTCTGTGTAGTTTTTTTAACTTTCCGAAAATCATATACCACTTTTATAAAACTTTTAAGCCAAAAATAACTACAGGATATAATGTAATTGTGGTACATTTATGTTATACAACTTCCCACTTCATTGCCTCTATTCCATTTAAGAACAGAGGTCTGGGAATTTGGAGACCAGGCTTCTAGTCCAGACTGTTTTGCATGTATTCTATAACCTTGGGCAAGTTGGTTTGCCTCTGCAGGCCTCAGTTTCTTCCTCCTTAAGAGGGGTACTTAAGTAACAGTAGCTACTATTTCAGTGGTTTCCATGTGCCAAGTGCTGTGCTGAGCAGTTTCCTCACAGCAGCTCCATGGGTTGAGCATTATCCCCCTTTTCCAGATAAGAAAACAGAAGCTCAAGTAAGTCTTGGAATCAGAATTCAAATTCACATTTAGCCCATCCCCCAAAGCCATGTTCTTTTCACTACACACTCTCCCAGCCACCTCTTGCCTCACGGTCTCACAGTTTCCTGGCCCTGGAATGCACTTAAATCCAGGACTTGACTCAAAATCCTCTATCTGGAAAACACTATCTTTCTAAATTAAACTTAGGTCACTTTTGTTATTGCTATGTCTGTTCTTTTTTTTTTTTTTTAATATTTTATTTATTTATTTGGCTGAGCCAGGTCTTAGTTGTGGCATGCAGGATCTTTAGTTGCAGCATGCGGGATCTTTCAGTTGCAGCATGTGGGATCTCGTTCCCTGACCAGGAATCAAATCTGGGCCCCCTGCGTTGGGAGCACAGAGTCTTAGCCACTGGACCACTAGGGAAGTCCCTCTGTGTATTCTTTATGTTACATCAAATTCTAAGACAGAATGTCTCAACCTCAGCACTACTGACATTTTGGACTGAAAATTTCTTGGTTGTTAGGGGCTGGATGTCTTTGGCAGCATCCCTGGCTTCTACCCGCTATATGTCAGGAGCACCCACCTTTCAACTTGTGACACCAAAGATGTTTCCAGACATAGTCGCAAATGTCCCCTGGGGGAAAATCACCCAGGGTTGAGAATCAGTGTTCTAAAAGAAGGGAAAAGGCAAATTTCTGCATTAACCCTGGAGTAAAATTGTATTGAAAAGAGACATGGAATCTTGTATTTTTACCTGCATGATTCTTGGACTCTACCAGCTCTGGCTAAAGTCAGCTCCAGTGTCTCACATTATTTGCTCTGTGCAGAACACTGTACCAGTTACACATACATTATATATCCAAGATTTAAGGAAATGGGGAAGGAGAATAAACCTTGCCCTCTCAAAAATGACTCTACTTCCTTAGTGAAATTCACATTTGCCTGAGAAGAAAAGAGCCACATGAGGCTGCTGAGTGAGAATGGATATTCGACAGGGAACAGTGGTAATTGAATACAATGCTGATTTTATTCCAACCAAATAAAGCAATACATAGGTCACCTGGGCAATAAGCTTAACTCAAGGGACAAAAGCCAAAAAACAAGGATTTTGTTGTTGTTTTATCAGTCACTGACCACTTACACAACTCATCTCAGAAAATATGGGTTAAAAAATCTCATGCATAGAAACATAGGAAAAGAGGAAAAGGGAAAAATGAAGTTCATCTAGTGTGCAGTTGAAGGTGGTTTCTCCAATTTCCTTTCTGGTCCATCAGCATGGTCCACTTCGGATTACCTTAATATCATGACCATCGTCCCTGCAAATCGAACAACCATAAAAACATTTATTATTAAATTTCCCCCTGTACCCATCTTGAGTTCTTGTGGCTGGACTAAAAATAAAATGGACACAAGACAGATTAACAGGAGAAAAAGAAATTTTCATTCTTGTGCACGGAGTTCTCATAGAAATGGGACCTAATAAGTGACCAAAGCAGGCAGATTTTATACATTTTAGACAAAATTTGTGAGGAATTGACAAAGAAACTTAGGCTCTGGGAGCTTAATTAGTAAAGAATCTAAAGAGAGCTTTGGCTTGGGGTAGTAAATTAAAGAAGTAACAAGGTTTGTTTATACAGGCTTTTCAGCTCTGAATTCCCTATGTTTGGTGATAAGAGTGTCCTTCTACCTCAAGAAGCAGGGAATGCATCTTTCATATGATTTATTTCCTCCTCTCAGGGAGACAGAGAGAAGGGTCAAAGTGTAACTCTTGCATCGGCTCTTTCTTAAGTAAATTTAATTCAAAATAATTAATATGGCATTGAGGCATATTTTGGGGTGGCTTGCCCTGGGCCTCAACAGTTCCCTCTTCTAAAACTTCCTTGGCAATCTCACATATTAAAAGTCAAGCTGATAGAGTGTTCCATCCCACTAAACCAGTCTCTCAGACTTGACAGTAAGTCAGATGAGTTAAGCTCATTTCAGGTGATGTAGGTGGCATCCCAAAGTTAGGCCTATGCTGCAAGCAATCAGGCATTAATAAGAGGCATGTCGGAACTTCCCTGGTGGTGCAGTAGTTAAGAATCTGCCTGCCAATGCAGGGGACACAGGTTCGAGCCCTGGTCTGGGAAGATTCCACATGCTGCAGAGCAACTGAGCCCATGTGCAGCAACTACTGAGCCTGCACTCTGAAGCCCACAAGCCACAACTACTGAGCACTCGTGCCACAACTACTGAAGCCTGTGCACCTAGAGACCATGATCCTCAACAAGAGAAGCCACTGCAGTGAGAAGCCCATGCACTGCAATGAAGAGTAGCCCCCGCTTGCTGCAACTAGAGAAAAGGCCCAAAATAAATAAATAAATAATTTAATTTAAAAAAATAAATAAGAGGCATGTCTATGGAAACAAAGGAAAAACAGAGGTTAATGATTGGAGCAGATTATAAACCAGTTTCTGAGCCCAGGGGTCAGTCAGTTAAGATTTCTAGCTGTCAGGGTCACAGCATCTTTTGCAATTTGAAATGTCTCTGATGATGTCATCAGGTGTTCAGGTAAACTTTCTGAGTTGCTTATACAGCAACAGGCACAAAGATTGTTTAAATATGAGCTTTTGAAGTTTATTTCAAATTGTCTAGCTTCAGTTTGTAGGGCTTCATAAAAAAAGGGCAGTTTTAGTTTTCAGTGATTTCAGATAAAAAAATAATAGGACAAATTTGGAAAGGATAGTTTGGAGAGTAATAGCCTGATATAGGAGGAAACTTGAAGAATTCAGGATATAGTCTAGTTTACAGGTAAATGACAAAACCCTCAAAGACAATGAACAGAACTAGAATTTGGTGTCTACAAGTGTGTATTATAGTTTCTGCTGAAACATAGTTTTCTCTCTACAATTACCCCCAGTTTTTACCAAAGATAGCCAAATTAGACTAATTTGTTTGCAAAATAAGTCTAGATTCAATAACCTTGGCCTGGTTGTTTACATAAGTACAGCAAGAATAGTGATTGAGCATATGGACTATTTTAAATCTGCTTTGCTGGAACTTTTTATGAGGAATCTCAGATTGAATTTTTTTTTTAAGATTTTTTTGATGTGGACAATTTTTAAAGTGTTTATTGAATTTGTTACAATATTGCTTCTGTTTTTGTTTTTTGTTTTTGGCCGTGCAGCATGTGGGATCTTAGCTCCCTGACCAGGGATCAAACCCACACGCCTTGCATTGGAAGGCAAAGCCTTAACCACTGGACCACCAAGGAAGTCCCTCAGATTGAATTTTTAATAGCTTTTCAAGGCTAAGAAGCCAAGCCAAACATTCGCCAACAGACTTTGCCTGCAATAGGTATAGATTTGGGTGAATTCCTTTCTTCACGAGGTCCTCAAAATAAACTATTTCCTGGGTCTGCCAGGAAATGACCCTCCCTATTCACCTGGTAAGACTGCTGGGAACCCTGAAAGTAAGGTACTAGGCTGTTTTTCCAAGAGGCTTTATTGGCTACATAAAGTCAACCTTAGTTTCTCAAAGCTGTCTGGTCATATCTGAGTCTATGCATGTCCCTCTCCAATATGACATTCCAGTCAAAGCGTTGATAATATTATATAATCAATGTTTCCAATTGTGTTTTGTTATAAGAAAAACAGATTCTTACTGAACTTATGCAAATAACTATATTGCCAAGAAAATAAGAGTACTCACTGAGAGTTTCTGAATTCTGGAGGGATCCAATAGAGAGAAAAAGATAAATGTTCCAATGCTGCTTAGAAACCTATAATGGACCAAATTGTTCTAAGTCACAGCTTAAGAGAAAAGAGAAAAAAGTCTCCTTAAATCTGGAGAAACAAAAAATTTTAAAAATCAGCAATGTTTCAAATTTTAATAAATCATAAAAAATTATAATTATCTTCCTCAGTTTATTTGTTCCCATAATTCTTGTTCCACTTGATCTTTTGTTAGAAATTTTTTGAAGCCATCAGTTTCTCCATTAGGGTTCTGTAAATTCTTACCCAGGTATGATTTGAAAGTCATCAGAAACTTTTATTCTAGAATAGTTGTTAGATTGCTTTCCATGAATTCCCCTCAAGATAAAACACATTTGCAGAAAGCTTTTGTAAAAGCATGTGAGTAAAACAGTAACTGTGTGTAGATGATAAAAGACTTTAAAATGTCCATTATTGAAGATCTGATTCATTATAATGGAACTGATAAAGAAATTTAGTTATCTCTGAGATACATATTATTTTAAGATAACAACTAGAATTATGGCTAACATACTAGGACATATCCAAAGCTTAGGATTTTCAGTTATTTTCTAGAACATTTATGTTAATAACATTTACCCATACAATATGACGTAAGAAAGTTTATCATCATTTACTTGACAATGCTTCCTATGTAATTTAACATACAAAATAAACCTAATTAATTTAGTATCTCTTTTATAAGGAGAGAAAATAAATTTTTGAGGTGTTCCAGGGGCCCTCTGGAAAACCCCAAAATTATTTCCAGTTCAATAAGACTTCATTTAGAATTTGTTTTTTTGTGCAGTTTGTCAAAAATATCAAACGTTTTTAAAACACTTGGTCAAATAGGATCATAGGTCACTGTGAAAGAATACTGAGCTGCCCATTTAATCAAAGTGACAAAAACATCCCTGGCAAATACAGAAAGTTAAATAGTTGTAAAAAGCCTTAGTTCTTTTAATATTGAAAAGACTTAGATTTGTGTGTGTGTGTGTCTTCTAAGTGATCAAAAATATGATAAAGACAAAACATAGAATCTGTTTTTCTAGACAGATTAAAGGTAAAGAAAACTCTTTTTCTTACAATTTCTTATTAAGACTAGACCAATAATCTAAGAAAACTTTGTCCTTTTAACAGAGATACATACCAAATTTTAATTTTGTACCAGTTTACTTTTGATATTAAAACTCATTTACTTAATTAAATTCATTTCAGTCTTAGCCAGTCCTGATCACACATAAAATTCCTAAAGATTCTATTTTTCATAAACCTTTTATAATTTTCTATGTTCATTTTATTTGTCCCTTGTTTTCTTTCCCATTTAGAAATAGCCAGCTTTAGGAAAAAATCGCTTTCTCTTTCCTTAACAAAAGCACCTCTTTTCCTTTTTCTAGCCCAAAACACATAATACTTCTTTTTTTATTTCTGGTACCTTTAACTACATATATTAATTAGAATTCTTAATCCTTTGAAATCTTAATTTCGGGGGGAAATAAAGAAGTAAACAACTGTGAACTGTATTAACATTTTGCTGCTTGGCAAACTTAAATACATTTCATAATTTCTAGAAATATATGCCACTTCATAGCACAGTATTTCAATAAAGCACAAGCTATATCTACTAACAGACCCAAACATAACACATCAAAAGTAGGTAAACTTAAACTTGTTTAGCAATTAATGTTTCTGTATTTTATCTTATTTGGAAATGATATAGACACCCAATGAATTCCCATCATTTAATTTAACTTAGCAAAACTCTAAGGTTGTAAATTAAATTACCAAAGAATTTAGAAAAATAGACACGTAATAAAACAATTATCATTAAAAGCCTCAGCTAAAAATTCTTATCTAATCTACATCTATTTAATTCATTTGTTTTTAACAATCACACTTAGTTTACTTATGAAAATTTAATGAGTCATTAAAGCAGCTATTCATTAAGGTTTTCTTTCATTTTTTTCTGCTGGCAGAATTTGCAACAGAGACAACATAAGCCCATTTGACTAGCAAAACTAGGTAGAACAAAATTTTTTATATGCATTATATTTAATGCTTGTAACTCTGAAGACATACCTATATTAATTAAACCAAAAAGCCTAAAATTAGCTTTTATTTATCAAAGATTATCCTAGAACTTGAAAAAATTTTGGGTTCTTATTATATGTTTGAGAATTTTAATGTAAGTGCTTGTTTGTTTAGGCCAATTAAGTGGAGCTCTTCTACAAATTAATTTTGGCAATACCATCTAGAGGTAGAAAAATATCTATGATGTACCCATATAGACATATACACAACCAGAGATCTCTTAGTTTTCATTTTAAAACTTTAGTCATGAGCAGGTACAATAGAAAAGTCACTAGTTTATAAATAAAGTTGAAATAAATTAAGTTTACTTGCTCAGATGGCTAACATCTTTTATTATTTGTGGAGAAGACTTAAGATCTGTATTTGCCCTTGACAAATAATTGCAGAAGGGATGTGATTTACTAGAGTTTGGGCAAGAGATCCTTTTAGCAGTTTGTGTTTTAAAAGGCCTCTTTCCCTTTTTTTTTTTGGTTTCAGGTTTTACCAATTCAGCTAATCCAGGCTCAGTCTCAGGCAATGTGGGCTGTGTTTACATTTCAAAGACATGATAAGATTTATAGCTTTTAGGGCCAAAGAAAATGTTAGGTTTTCTCCTAGGAGTTCTGGAGTATATTTATCTATTATTTTTATATATATATATATATATATATATATATATATATATATATATATTATAAGTCTTAGGGTAATTATTATTTTAAAATAATTTTTAAAGTACAGGACAGTTTTGCTCCAATATCCTGATCTTTTATAATATCTAGAAAGCATTTTGAGAGGAATAGGTAAGGACTGGGAATTGGTAAAGGCAAGTGGAACTTGACTTGTTTCTACAGTTGCATTTCTCATTTTGTAGAGTTTTGCAAGACAAAGAAAGTTGTTTCTATTAAACCCTTGAATATTGGCTTCCAGCTGATTTACTTCCTGATTATTTGCAGGAGGCACTGGGGAATTATAGAGGAGATGGGCGATTTTTTTTAGAAGGGGAATTTATGTTGCATCTTACTTTTAGGTCTAATTTCTGTTTTTTCATCTTTATAAGGGCCTACCTAAAGCTCACCATTATACTTTTTTTTCCTTTCAATTTGATCCTCCCATAAGTATCAATATAAGTTATTTATGATGAGAGCTTTCAAAATTTTTTTCCTCTTAAATATAGCCAACTTAAAGGATCCTTTTTCTGGCCATTGATGAGTAGGATCTTGTATTAATTTCAAATACAGACTCAAACCAATAAGCCTTTTTTATGGCTTAACCAAAGATGAAAGAAGTATCTCACAAGAGTATATAGCCCTCACATGATCAAGAAAGTTCACTCCCATAGTTAGTCTAAGAAAGTAAGGCAATGAAGGTTGAGACAACAGCCCATTAAGACAAACTCTCCTGAGAGCTGGTATGGCCAGAGTGCTGACTTTCTGTTTCAAAACCCAAGTCTATTCAACTGACCACCAGATGCACCTTCCAAATGGCCGGGACCAGAGAGAATATTCTCACTGGACACAAAACTGAGATCTCAGGACATAAAGCAAGGTGGAAGGACAAACTTTATCTGGGTTTATATGGAAGATCCACAGCAAAGTTTGTTTAAGTAGATGCAGGTCTGGTGAGAAACATTAACTCACCAGTCTATGAGGGTGGCTCAAACAGCAGGCTTATAGGAAGGACCTATGCCTGCATTCTGCCCTATGGTTCTTCCTCCTTATGGCAAACAATACAACAGACAGAGACGAAGAAAAACAGTGACCATCTCTGGGAAGAAAAGAATTCCCAAGAGTTGCTAAGTACAAGGAACTAGCTCAAAAATATTTTCTCCTGCTAATCTAAATTTAGAGAGGGAGTAAGGAACTCTCGCCACTTTCCCTTCCACCAGACCTTGCAGACAGAGATCCAGGAAGCTGAGGTGGTAAGAAATCTTACCTTCTGCTGGTCTTTATCAGATGTCTCAGGATCTCTCATCTGCAGTAGCCTCAGGGCGGGAAGCAGGTTCCAGCCAGGCTCCTGCCTGGCTCACCAACTGTCAGGTTGAATAAATTTCCCCCTCTACCCTCTTGAGTTCTTGTGGCTGGACTAATAATAAAATGGACACAAGACAGATTAACAGGAGAAAAAGAAAAACTTTTATTTATGTGCACAGAGGTCTCATAGAAATGGGACCTAATAAGTAACCAAAGCAGGCAGCTTTTATTCTTTTTAGACAAAGAAACAATACATTTGTGAGGAATTGACAAGACAAAGAAATTTAGACTTTGGGTAGTTAATTAGTGAAGAATCTATACAGAGTTTTGGCTTAGGGAAGTAAATTAAAGACGTAACAAGGTTTGTTTTTACAGGCTTTTCAGCTCTGAATTCCCTATCTCTGGCGAGTAAGGGTGTCCCTTCTACCTTTCAGATGAAGGGAGTGCATCTTTCATATGAGATTATTTTCCTGCTTTCAGGGAGACAGAGAGGAGGGTCAAAGTGTCTCTCTTGCTGGCTCTTTCTTAAGCAACTTTAATTCACAATAATTAACATGCCATTGAGGCACATTTTGGGGTGACCTGCCCTGGGCCGCCATATTGAAACACTACCTGCCGTATTGAAACTGCCCCACTATTTGTATTAAAAAGACCCATGTCATTATACATTAGATTCTTTACAGGGTGACAATTAATCATTTTTAAAGCTAAATCGAGGGTGAAAGCCCAACTCAGCTATTTTTTTTCCCTAACCCTAGGGCACAGGGAACTACCCCCAAAGAATCACTCTGAGAAGAAAGACCTAGGTAACTCACTTAAGACTGAGGTCAGAGAATGGACCCCTGAAATACAAAGCAGCATACCTGGAGTAGAAGTCATGGTCACATGAGCTGGTTAGGTGTTTTACACTAAGGGTATCAGGTGTAATACACTTATTACTGAGCATTCTACCAGATGGAGTTATTAAGACCTCTTTTCCAACTAATAGTGCAGGGTGCGTAGGTTACCTGAACATGCCCTCTGACTTTAAAAGAACACTTAATATTCCACACTTAATATTCCACAGAGTTTAACTACTAAATATATTCTTTTTTGTTTAATTTTTATTTTATATTGGTGTATAGTTGATTTACAATGTTCTGTTAGTCTCAGGTGTACAGCAAAATGATTCAATTATACATTACATATATCCATTCTTTTTCAGATTCTTTTCCCATATAGTTTATTACAGAATATTGAATAGAGTTCCCTGTGCTATACAGTAGGTCCTTGTTGATTACCCATTTTATATATAGTAGTGCATATATGTTAATCCCAAACTCCTAATTTATCCCTCTCCCACCTTTCCCCTTTGGTAACCATAAGTTTGGGTTTTTTTTTTTTTTTTAATTTATTTATTTTTGGCTGTGTTGGGTCTTCGTTTCTGTGCGAGAGCTTTCTCTAGTTGTGGCAAGCGGGGGCCACTCTTCATCGCGGTGCGTGGGCCTCTCACTGTCGCAGCCTCTCTTGTTGCGGAGCACAGGCTCCAGATGCGCAGGCTCAGTAGTTGTGGCTCACGGGCCCAGTCGTTCCACGGCATGTGGGATCTTCCCAGACCAGGGCTCGAACCCGTATCCCCTGCATTGGCAGGCAGATTCTCAACCACTGCACCACCAGGGAAGCCCCATAAGTTTGTTTTTGAAGTCTGTGCGTCTGTTTCTGTTTTGTAAATAAGTTCACTTGTATCATTTGTTTTAGATTCCACATATAATATCATATGATATTTGTCTCTCTCTGTCTTACTTATTTCACTTAGTATGATAATCTCTAGGTCCATCCATGTTGCTGCAGATGGCATTATTTTGTTCTTTTCTATGGCTGAGTAATATTCCATTGTATATATGTACCACATCTTCTTTATCCATTCTTCTGTCGGTGGACACTTAGGTTGCTTCCATGTCTTGGCTATTATAAATAGTGCTCTAATGAACACTGGGGTGCATGTATCTTTTCAAATTATGGTTTTCTCCAGATATATGTCCAGGAGTGGGATTGCTGGATCATGTGGTAATTCTTTTTTTAAGGCAGCTCCATACTGTTCTCCATATTAGTTGTACCAATTTACATTCCCACCAATAGTGTAGGAGGGTTCCCTTTTCTCCACACCCTCTCCAGCATTTTTTTTTTTTTGCGGTACACGGGCCTCTCACTGCTGTGGCCTCTCCCATTGCGGAGCACAGGCTCTGGACGCACAGGCTCAGCGGCCATGGCTCACGGGCCCAGCCATTCCGCGGCATGTGGGATCCTCCCAGACCAGGGCACGAACCTGTGTCCCCTGCATCGGCAGGCAGACTCTCAACCACTGCGCCACCAGGGAAGCCCCCTCTCCAGCATTTATTGTTTATAGACTTTTAAAAAAAAAATTATTTATTTATTTATTTACTTGGCTGAGCCAGGTCTTAGCTGTGACACACGGGATCTTTGTTGTGACATGATGGATCTTTAGTTGAGACATGCGGGATCTAGTTCCCTGACCAAGGATAGAACCCAGGCCCCCTGCATTGGGAGCACAGAGTCTTAACCACTGGACCACCAGGGAAGTCCCTATAGATGTTTTGATGATGGCCATTCTAACTGGTGTGAGGTGATACCTCATTGAGGTTTTGATTTGCATTTCTCTTAATAATTAGTGATGTTGAGCACCTTTCCATGGGCTTTTTGGCCATCTGTATATCTTCTTTGGAGAAATGTCTATTTAGATATTGTGCCCATTTTGGATTGGGTTGTTTGTTTTTTTGATATTGAGCTGCATGATCTGTTTGTGTATTTTGGAGATTAATCCCCAGTTGGTCGCTTCGTTTGCAAATATTTTCTCCCATTCTGTGGGTTGTTTTTTTGTTTTGTTTATGGCTTCCTCTGCTGTGCAAAAGCTTTTAAGATTAATTAGGTCCCATTTTAAAATTTTAGTTTTTATTTTCATTACTCTAGGAGTTGGATCCAAAAAGATATTGTTGTATTTCATGTCAAAGAGTGTTCTGCCTATGTTTTCCTCTAAGAGTTTTATAGTATCCAGTCTTACATTTAGGTCTTTAATCCATTTTGAGGTTATTTTTGTTTATGGTGTTAGAGAATGTTCTAATTTCATTCTTTTTCATGTAACTGTCCAGTTTTCCCAGCACCATTATTGAAGAGACTGTCTTTTCTCCATTGTATATTCTTGCCTCCTTTGTCATAGATTAATTGACCATAGGTGCATGGGTTTATTTCTGGGCTTTCTATCCTGTTCTATTAGTCTATATTTCTATTTTTGTGCCAATACCATACTGTTTTAATTACTGTAACTTTGTAGTATAGTCTGAGGCCATGGAGCCTGATTTCTCCAGCTCCATTTTTCTTTCTCAGGATTGCTTTGGCTATTCGGGGTCTTTTGTGTTTCCATACAAATTGTAAAATTTTTTGCTCTAGTCCTGTGAAAAATGCCATTGGTAATTTGATAGGGAGTGCATTGAATCTGGAGATTGCCTTGGATAGCATAGTCATTTTGACAATACTGATTCTTCCAATTCAAGAACATGGTACATCCTTCCATCTGTTTGTGTTGCCTTCACTTTCTTTCATCAGCATCTTATAGCTTTCAGAGTACAGGTCTTTTGCCTCCTTAGGCAGGTTTATTCCTAGGTATTTTATTCTTTTGATGCAATGGTAAATGGGATTGTTTCCTTAATTTCTGTTTCTGATCCTTCGTTGTTAGTGTATAGAAATGCAAGAGATTTCTGTGTATTAACTTTGTATTCTGCAACTTTAGCGAATTCATTCATGAGCTCTAGTAGTTTTCTGGTAGCATCTTTTTTTTTTTCAAGACAGGAGTTGAAGTTTATTCTTGGGAAGAACAAAGTCCCCCCAACCCTCCACATCCAGGAAGGCTTCCCCAGGAGGCCCTGCCCCTCCAAATGGTCGTCTCTCTTTTCTGAACCCCTGCTTCCACCAACACCCATTATGATACTGCTACTTGGGTGAGAGGCTCCTTCAGGTACTGCACCAAGGCCTGGGCCTTGGCCTTGAGCATTCCGAAGCCAACAGTCTCCTTGGCATACATGCACAGTGGAAGGTTGGCCACTCGAGTGATGGCTACCCGGCCCTCCATGCAGTCCATGAGGATGAATTTGAGATTGTCTTCATTAAGGCTTGGTTCCCATTCCGGTCGTAGGCCGCCCAGATGTTACTGGTGATGGCAGCGGTGACCCGGGCGTCTGTATCCCCGTAACCGGAGCAGGCCAACAGAGATCCCTTGTTATTCAGCAGCAGGGTGCTCTGGATGCCTCCAGTGTTGGCCTGGCTTAGCACCTGGGTCAAAGCCTTGGGACGCAGCATGCCTGCGGCTCCTATCCCTGGGCTTTTGCATCCAGATCCCCGAGTTTCCTACTGCTGCCCTCTGACTGCCGCTTCCCATAGTCCAGCTGCCCTGCTCCGGAACGCCCTTAGCATCTTTATGATCTTCTATGTATAGTATCATGTCATCTATAAAGAGTGACAGTTTTACTTCTTGTTTTCCAATTGGGATTCATTTTATTTCTTTTTATTCTCTGATTGCCATGGCTAGGACTTCCAAAACTATGTCGAATAAAAGTGATGAGAGTGGACACCTTGTCTTGTTCCTGATCTTAGAGGAAATGCTTTCAGCTTTTCACTATTGAGTATGATGTGAGCTGTGGGTTTAGCATATATGGCCTGTATTATGTTGAGATAGGTTCCCTCTATGCCCACTTTCTAGAGAGTTTTTATCATAAATGTGTGTTGAATTTTGTCAAAAGCTTTTTCTGTATCTATTGAGATGATCGTATGGTTTTTATTCTTCAATTTGTTAATGTGGTGTATCACACTGATTTGCAGATATTGAAAAATCCTTGCATTCCTGAGATAAATCCCACTTGATCATGGTGTATGATCCTTTTCGGTTTTTTTTTTTTTTTTTTTTTTTGGTGTATTATCCTTTTAATGTATTCTTGGATTTGGTTTTCTAGTATTTTGTTGAGAATTTGTGCTTCTATGTTCATCAGTGATATTGGCCTGTAATTTTCTTTTTTTGTGGTATTTTTCTCTGGGTTTGGTATCAGGGTGATGGTGGACTCATAGAATGAGTTTAGGAGTACTCCTTCCTCTTCAATTTTTTGGAATACAGTAAGTCCCCTACATATGAATGAGTTCTGTTCCAAGAGTGCATTCATAAGTCCAATTCATTCGTAAGTCCAACAAAGTTAGACTAGGTACCCAATTAACACAATTGGCTATATAGTACTGTACTGTAATAGGTTTATAATACTTTTCACACAAATAATGCATAAAAGACAAACAAAAAATAAAGAATACATTTTTTTTTTGGCTGTGTTGAGTCTTTGTTGCTGCATGCAGGCTTTCTCTAGTTACGGTGAGTGGGGGCTAGTCTTCGTCGCAGTGCATGGGCTTCTCATTGCGGTGGCTTCTCTTGTTGCAGAGCACAGGCTCTAGGTGCGCAGGCTTCAGTGGTTGCAGCACATGGGCTCGGTAGTTGTGTCCCTCAGACCCTAGAGCGTGCGGGCTTCAGTAGTTGCGGAGCATGGGCTCAGTAGTTGTGGTGCGCAGGCTCAGTAGTTGTGGCGCACAGGCTTAGTTGCTCCATGGCATGTGGGTTCTTCCCAGACCAGGGATCAAATCCATGTCCCCTGCATTGGCAGGCATATTCTTAACCTCCGCAGTGGAAGGGAAGTCCCAAGAAAACAATTTTAATCTTACAGTACAGTACCTCAAAAAGTACAGTACAATACCAGCTACATCATTGCTGCTTTTACGCTTGCTTCTGGACATCCTGGGCTTGAAATAAAGATACTGTACTACTGTACTCTATACAGTACTGTACAGTAAAGTACACAAAAGCACACCACTTGTAGAGGATGCACACGTGACAATGTACGCCAGATACGTGAACTAACTCATGTGATTGGACATGCGAACGCATGTTCACATCTTTGAAAGTTTGCAACTTGAAGGTTTATATGTAGGGGACTTACTGTAGTTTCAGAAGGATAGGTGTTAACTCTCCTCTGAATGTTTGAGAGAATTCGTCTATGGAGCCATATAGTCCTGGACTTTTTTTTTGGGGGGGTGCTGCATTGGGTCTTTGTTGCTGCACACAGCCTTTCCCTAGTTGCAGCTAGAGATTTGGGCTGCTCTTTGTTGCAGTGTGTGGGCTTCTCATTGCAGTGGCTTCTCTTGTTGCACAACACGGGCTCTAGGCATGTGGGCTTCAGTAGTTGGAGCATGCAGGCTCAGTAGTTGCAGCACGCAGGCTCAGTAGTTGCAGCACACAGGCCCTAGAGTACGTGGGCTTCAGTAGTTGTGGTGCATGGGCTCAGTAGTTGTGGTTCACAGCCTCTAGGGCACGTGGGCTTCAGTAGTTATGTCACACGGGCTTAGTTGCTTCACGGCATGTGGGATCTTCCCAGACCAGGGATTGAACCTGTGTCTCCTACATTGGCAGGCGGATTCTTAACCGCTGCACCACCAGGGAGGTCCCTGGACTTTTGTTTGTTGGAAGTTTTTAAATCACAGTTTCAATTTCAGTACTTGTGATTGGTCTGTTCATATTTTCTATTTCTTCCTGGTTCAGTCTTGGAAGATTATACCTTTCTAAGAAATTGTCCATGTCTTCTAGGTTGCCAATTTTATTGGCTTGTAGTTGCTTGTAGTAGTCTCTTATGATCCTTTGTATTTATGTGGTGTTAGTTGTAACTTCTCCTTTTTCATTTCTAATTTTATTGAGCCCTCTCCCTTTTTTTCTTGATGAGTCTGGCTAAAGGCTTATCAATTTTGTTTATCTTTTCAAAGAAACAACTTTTAGTTTTATTGATCTTTGCTATTGTTTTCTTCGTCTCTATTTCATTTATTTCTGCTCTGATCTTTATGATTTCTTTCCTTCTACTGTCTTTGGGTTTTGTTTGTTCTTTCTTTAGTTGCTTTAGGTGTAAGTTTAGGTTGTTTGAGATTTTTTTGTTTCCTGAGGTAACATTGTGTTGGTATAAATTTCCCTCTTAGAACTTCTTTTGCTGCGCCCCACAGGTTTTGGATCTTTGTGTTTTTGTTTTATCTGTAGGTATTTTTTGATTTCCTCTGATTTCTTCAGTGATCCATTGGTTGTTTAGTAATATATGGTTTAGCTTCCCTGAGTTTGTGTTTTTTACAGTTTCTTTTTATTGTAGTTGATTTCTGATCTCATAGCACTGTGTTCAGAAAAGATGCTTGATATGATTTCAGTTTTCTTAAATTTACTTAGGCTTCCTTTGTGGACCAGCATGTGCTCTATCCTGGGGAATGTTCCATGTGCACTTGAGAAGAATGTGTATTCTGCTGCTTTCAGATGGAATGCTCTATAAATTTTAATTAAGTCCATCTGGTCTAATGTGTCATTTAAGGCCTGTGTTTCCTTATTGATTTTTTGTCTGGATGATCTGCCCATTGATGTAAATGGGATGTTAAAGTCTCCACTATTATTGTGTTACTGTCAATTTCTCCTTTTATGGCTGTTAGCATTTGCTTTATATATTGAGGTGCTCCTATGTTGGGTGCATATATATTTACAATTGTTATATCTTCTTCTTGGATTGATTCCTTGATCATTATGTAGTGCCCTTCTGTCTCTTGTAACAGTCTTTATTTTAAAGTCTATTTTCTCTGATATGAGTATTGCTACTCCAGCTTTCTTTTGCTTTCCATTTGTATGGAATACTTTTTTCCATCCCCTCACTTTCAGTCTGTATGTGTCCCTAGATCTGAAGTGGGTCTCTTGTAGGCAGGGTATATATGGGTCTTGTTTTTGTATCCATTCAGCCAGTCAGTGTCTTTTGGTTGGAGCATTTAATCCATTTACATTTAAGGTAATTATTGATATGTATGTTCTTATTACCATTTTGTTAATTGTTTTGGATTTGTTTTTGTAGGTCTTTTTTTTCCCCTCTCTTTTGTTCTTTTCTCTTGTGATCTGATGACTATGTTTAGAGTTGTGTTTGGATTGCTTTTTCTTTTTTGTATGTGTATCTATTGTAGATTTTTGGTCTGTGGTTATCTTGAGGTTTTTATATAGCAGTCTATATATGTATTTATATATACGATTGCTTTAAGTTGCTGGTCTCTTAATTGCAAATGCATTTCCAATATCCTGCATTCGTACTCTTCTCTCCTCATGATTCCTGGTTTTGACTTCATATTTGTGTATGGATGATTTCCTACCTTTACTATATGTTTGTCTTTACTGGTGAGCTTTGTCATTGGTAATTTTCTTGGTTCTGGTTGTGGCCTTTTCTTTTTCATCTAGAGAAGTTCCTTTAGCATTTGTTGTAAAGCTGGTTTGGTGGTGCTGGATTCTCTTAGCTTTTGCTTGTCTGTAAAGCTTTTTTTTTTTTTTTTAATTTGGCTGTGTTGGGTCTTAATTGTGGCGTGCGGGATCTTGGTTGCGGCATGCGGGATCTTTCGTTGCAGCATGTGGGCTCTTCATTGTGGTGTGTGGGCTTCTCTCTAGTTGTCGCACATGGGCTCTAGAGTGCACAGGCTCAGTGGTTGCAGCACACGGTCTCTCTAGCCGTGTAGAGCTTTTGATTTCTCTGTCAAATCTGAACAAGAGCCTTGCTGGGTAGAGCATTCTTGGTTGTAGGTTTTTCCCTTTCATCACTTTAAATGTATCATGCCACTCCCTTCTGGCCTGCAGAATTTCGGGTGAAAAAAACAGCTGATAACCTTATGGGGATTCCCTTGTATGTTATTTGTTGCTTTTCCCTTGTTGCTTTTAACATTTTCTCTTTGTCTTTAATTTTTGTCAGTTTGATTAATATGTATCTCAGAGTGTTCCTCCTTGGGTTTATCCTGTATGTAACTCTCAGGGCTTCCTGGACTTGAGTGAGTTTTTCCTTTCCCACGTTAGGGAAATTTTCAATTATTATCTCTTCAAATATTTTCTCAGGCCTTTTGTCTCTCTCTTCTCCTTCTGGGACCCCTAATGTGAATGTTGGTGCACTTAATATTGTCCCAGATGTCTCTTAGACTATCCTCATTTCTTTTCATTCTTCTTTCTTTATTCTGTTCTCTAGCAGTGTTTTCTACCATTCTGTGTTCCAGCTCACTTATTTTTTCTTCTGCCTCATTTATTCTGCTATTGATTCCTTCTAGTGTATTCTTAATTTCAGTTATTGTATTGTTCACCTCTGTTTGTTCTTTATTGACTTATTTTAAAATTTTATTTATTTATTGGCTGCGTTGGGTCTTTGTTGCTGCGTGTGGGCTTTCTCTAGTTGCAGTGAGTGGGGTCTATTCTTTGTTGCAGTGCACCAGCTTCTCATTGTGGCTTCTCTTGTTGCAGAGCATGGACTCTAGGCATGCAGGCTTCAGTAGTTGCAGCACGTGTTCTCAGTAGTTACAGCATGCAGGCCCTAGTGTGTACGGGCTTCAGTAGTTGCAGTGCATGGGCTCAGTAGTTGCGGTGCACAGACTCTATGGCTCGCAGGCTTCAGTAGTTGTGGTACACAGGCTCAGTATTTGTGGCTCACAAGCTCTAGAGTGCAGGCTCAGTAGTTGTGGCACGCAGGCTTAGTTGCTCTGAAGCATGTGGGATCTTCCCAGGCCAGGGATTGAACCCATGTTGCCTGCATTGGCAGGCAGATTCTTAACCACTTTTCCATGAAGGAAGTTCCTCTGTTTGTTCTTTAAATCTTCCAACTCTTCGTTAAACATTTCTTATATCTTTTGGTCTGTGCCTCCATTCTTTTTCTGAGATCTTGGATCATCTTTACTATCATTATTCTGAATTCTTTTTCAGGCAGATTGCCTATCTCCACTTCACTTAGCTGTTCTTCTGGGGTTTTGTCTGGTTCCTTTGTCTGGAACATATTTCTCTGCCATCTCATTTTGCCTGACTTTCTGTGTTTGTGGTCTCCATTCCTCAGGCTGCAGAATTGTAGTCCTTGGTTCTGGTGTCTGTCCCCTGGTCGGTGAGGTTGGTTCAGGGGCTTGTGCAGGCTTCCTGGTGCGAGGGACTGGTGCCTGCCCACTGGTGTATGGAGCTGGGTCTTGTCCTTCTGGTGGGCAGGGCCATGTCAAGGGGTCTGTTTATAGGCAGCCGTTGGCTCAGGACAACTTTAGACAACTTTGCTGATGGGTGGGGCTGTGTTCCCACCCCGTTGGTTGTTTGGCCTGAGTCGTCCCAGCACTGGAGCCTGCAAGCTGTTGGGTGGGGCCAGGTTTTGGTGCTGAGATGGCGACCTCCAGGAGAGCACACGCCCGATGAATATTCCCTGGGGCCTCCGCCACCAGTGTCCTTGCCCCCCACAGTGAACCACAGCCGACCCCTGCCTCCCCAGGAGTCCTTCCAAGACCTGTAGTTACATCTGGCTCAGGCTCCTGTGGAGTCACTGCTTTGCCTGGGACCCAGTGCACATGAAACCTTGTGTGCTCCCTCCAAGAGTGGAGTCTCTATTTCCCTCAGTCCTGTGGAGCTCCAGCACTCAAGCCCTGCTGGCCTTCAAAGCCAAATGCTCTGGGGACTTCTCCCAGTGCCAGAACCCCAGGCTGGGGAGCCTGACATGGGGCTCAGAACTCTCACTCCTGTGGGAGAACCTCTGTGATATAATTATTTTCCAGTTTGAGGGTTGCCCAACCAGCAGGTATAGCATTTGATTATATCGCGAAAGCACCCCTCCTACCATCTGGTTTTGGCTTCCTCTTTGTCTTTCAATATAGAATATCTTTTTTGGTAGGTTCCCATCTTTTTTGTCGATGGTTGTTCAGCAGTTGGTTGTGATTTTGGTGTTTTCGTGAGAGGAGGTGAGCTCAAGTCCTTCTACTCCCCCATCTTGTCTCCTGAGGGACAATGCATTCTGAGGGAACTTGATGCTCTGGGACATCCCTGTTCCCCTTCAAGTTGTGCCAGGATGGGTAGGGTTGTTTATGGGCTGGGGTCTACATGGCAGGGCCTCATCTCCATGACCTGCCTCAAAACCCAGAAATATCTACCATTCCCTTCCTTGTTTTCTTTCATTCCTCTGAAGACACACTGATTCATTACTCTGGAACTGTCCCTAGACACTGGGTGGCAGACCCAGGTCTTCTTTCTCAGTGCCCAGCACAGGCTCGACCAACGGGGCTGCAAAGTACACTGC
Organism: Tursiops truncatus; assembly: GCF_011762595.2. Classification (NCBI taxonomy): domain Eukaryota; kingdom Metazoa; phylum Chordata; class Mammalia; order Artiodactyla; family Delphinidae; genus Tursiops; species Tursiops truncatus. The sequence goes on from NC_047038.1 coordinate 75,975,243, forward strand.
AGCTACAATCCTAAATATATTCTTAATTTTTGGAAACTACCCATCCCTGATAGTACATCACTTAATTATCCGGTCTATAATTGATTAATCACACACCTTATTGTCTAACTTTGGCCTGGAAAATGCACTGGAGGATTCTGTGTTTTTTAAAATATCAGTCTTAAAACAGAACTACTTATGTCACATTTGATTCTTGTGTCCAAGAAAAGAGTCACAACTTCCTAAGTAATCAAAATTCATGAGAAGAACTAAAGAAAACTTGGCTAGTTTATACTGTAAAATTGTTACCTGATTTTCACACACAGAGTACACTCATTGGGATAAGTAGACATGTCGCTTCCACACACAGGGCTAAAGTCCCTGGGACATCCTGGTAATTCATACTGATTGCAATCTGGCTGGAAAAGAGAAAGGAAGACCGCAATTGGAGAATACCGTGAGACTTTCTCATCACAAAACAGCTGAGAGGAGGCCAAACACCCACATTTTCCTAGATTTCCTAGAAACAGCCTACAGAAAGATTTCTATTTTCCACAAAAAAAAAAAAAAAGCTTTTTCTAATGCAAAAATCAGATGCCGTGTTGAAGCAATGGGTCAGTACCTGCTATGTAAGAAAAGGACCTCAGAGCAAGGTTCTGTCTGGCTGATTTTTAAATGAAAGTCCAAGATATGTCACCAAACCTACTTTTCTATCCTCCAGCTTCATAATTTGCTCTTCACTCCCACCTCCATGAGAATGTCCTGTTACATTCCACCTAATCCCTGTGCATAATGCCCAGATACACTCGGGAATCCTGTCTGGACTTTTAAGATACTGGCATTTAAGCAACAGCATTAAAGAAAGCAGTAGGTTCAGAATTAGATCTCAGGGGTTGTTATGGGTTTAATTGTGTCCACCCAGAAAGATATGTTAAAGTCCTAACCCCCAGTACCTCAGAATGTGACCATATATGGAAATAGGGTCTTTATATAGGTAATCAACTTAAGGTTAGTAGAATTGGCCCTAATCCAATATGACTGGTGTCCTTATCAAAAGGGAAATATGGACACAGAGTCACACACAGAGGGAAGATCATGTGAAGACACCAAGAGAATGCCATTAACTAGCCAAGGAATGCCTGAGGCTACCAGATACTAGGGCAGAGGAATAGAACAGATTCTCCCTCTGAAGGAAGCAACCCTGCCAACACCTTGAGTTTGGACTTCTAGCCTTGAGAACTGTGAGACAGTGCATTTCCATTGTGTAAGATATCCAGTTTGTGGCTTTATTACGGCAGCCCTAAGAAACCGATATGGGGTCATGGAACTCAACCCTCAGATTCAATGGAATCGAGGCCAGAGACATAACATGTCTTATGCACAGCCACTAGTCTCTAGCAGGGCCAGGACTAGAAATGGTCACAATGGTCACACTATGACGTGCAGAGTCCCACTTTAATAACAGGTTAAATGTATGGCCTGCTGTATTTCTGTTTGTGTGTGTATGTTTTAGTAGTGATTACCGTTCCTCACTTCAGAGTAAGTCACCCTGTTTAGCATTCTTAATAAATGAACTACACATTTCTACTGATATCTGGATTTATAAAGAGCTAAGCAGGGCTGGCCATGGGCCAAACTCTAAAGTAAAGAACTTTTTTGACCCTTTCCATCCTCCATTCAGCCCTCTATCTCCATTTAGGAGCCTGATGTGTTCTTGCTGCCCCAGCTTCATTAAGATGTTGCCTTCCAGGGCTTCCACAGGAGAGTAGATGCCCTCTTATCCAATGAGATTGGGACAAGTGGTAATTGCTCACTTAATTGAAAAAGTCAATTAACAGGGAAACAATAACAGAATCTCTTAAAACATAAAAGAAAACAGATGCCAATCTTTTGATGTAAGACAATGACAAGGCACATGGCCAGCTGTAATGCTACCTACACTAAGATAACCTCCCTTGCAGCTAGGTATGACCATATGATCAAGGTCAGGCTGATGGGGTACAAGTGGAATTATTGTGTAGTAGCTTCTGGGAACCTCCTTTAAAAGAAAGTTGGTACCTGTCCTCTGCTTCCCCCAATTCTTATTCTCCTTTGTCCATTCCTCCATCCTGCTCCTGGGTGCATGGAGCGCTACTTTTTATCTTACAGACCAGGAGGCCAAAGGCCACATCCTAAGATGGCAGCTCTGCGAGCTGTTATTTTGAGTCGTTGTTTCTTGCAGCTGAATCTAATCCTACCTGACATAAGACATAAGACTTTTCCTATGAATGTTTCAACTAATTAGAGTTCTGTGCACTATCACTGCAAAAATCATACACATAATAAATCACCTATGATTTCCTGTTTTGGTGTCTTTAAAAATGGGATTTCTCAACCCCATTCATATTTTGGACCAGATAATTCTTTGTTGGTGAGGCTGCCCTGTGCATTGTAGGAAGTTTAGTAGCATCTCTGTTCTCTATCCACTAGATGCCAGTAACAACTCCCCAGTTAGACAATCAAAATGACTGTCTAAATGTCTCCTGGCGGGTAAAACTACCCATTTTAAACATTGTGAGAATTTAAAGACACTGTTACAACAAGGTAATATACAATTAAAACATAATTCCCCAATTATTTACCATTGTTTTACCTACACCTAATTCAAGAGCAATTTTTTTGTTTTTAGCGTTTTGTCTTTTAGCAAGTCTTTCAAAAGCATTTGACACAGTTCTCATATAAATGGCTTATCTCTTTACACTCATGTTTATGCTGTTTTTACATTTTTAATTAAAATAAGACTGGAGACTCACATAACAGGCCTGTGAACACAAATACTTGAGTCTTAGTGAGAATACAACTCCACTGATGGAAATATTCGACTTTACAAGAGAGTAGTCATACAAGACAGTGGTATATCTACAACCAGTGAGTGAGTGATCTGCTGTGGAAACTGTTCAGAGAGAAAGGAGAGGGTCGTATGTGAGTTGCTTAAATGGAAGATGCCAGAGTGAGTTTTTGCTGTTATTATCCCCATTTTTCTGAAAGAAAATCAAACCCAAGAAAACTGAGTCATCTGAGTAAAAGTATTATTGGGCACCCATTAAGTGCTGAAGACTGGGCACCAAATAACAAGACATCATCCTTGACCACAAAATATACAGTTTACTGGAGGGAGACAGACAATTACAATTCAGTGCTCTGGTGGGCTAGTGAAGAGCACTGGATCTGGAGTCAGAATGCCTGGGTTGGAACCACAGTTCCACCATTTCCATGTGAACTTGACCAGGGGGATAATATTGGTACCTACTTTTACTGCTATAAAGGATTAAGTGAGTTATTCTATACAAAGAATTTAGAACACTGTCTGGTATCTAAGCATTCACTGTTGAAGGAAACCAGGCTATGTCACCCCCAAAATATGGCTCTTTGATATAAAAATTACTTTGAGCTAAAGGCAGTTAATATGCAGCTCTCTCTCTCTTCCCCTTTTCTGCCTAAGGGCAGGATATAAATTCTTCTTTACTGGAGATGACTCTGGATTCTTATCAGTCCAGAGGTGGGACCTGAGGAATCTGCAAACAAACCGTACCCCATTAGTTCCCTCCCACTATTTATCTTCCCACTGTTTGCCACCCTTGGAAGTCTAAAACCATTTTCCTTTGTCCTGTCATTTATCTACAAACTTATTGCTCTCTGGTAAAGATGCTATATAAGGGAGATTTCAAAGCCACCTCTTTGAGTTACTCATCTCTTGAGTGCTCCCATGTGTATGCACAATGCACTTGTTAATAAACGTTTGTTTATTTTTCTCTTGTTAACCTGTCCTTTGTTATAGGGGCCCCAGCTGAGAACTTAGAAGGGTAGAGGAAAGATTTTTTTCCTCCCTACACTAGCATGGTGGTGATGATAATGCAATGTAGTTTGAATGGAGGCACAGAGAAAGTACATGTATGTCTGCTTTGGAGGAAGAGAACAGGGTGGGAAAGTTTCCGGGAAAAGGTCTGTACTAAATTGAATACTCAAAGTTACCTAACCCACTGAGGTCAGTATCCCCATATGTAACTAATAATATCTATCTATCTTACAGGGTCATTGTGAGAAATGAGAGACTGCGTATACAAATGGACAGTGTCAGACCAGATATTAAGAACTCTGACCCACAACCTTAGCAAGCTGCCCAGGAAACCAACACATTATTTACAATAAGCAGTCCAGGGAGTCAGTCTGCTAGACTCAGACTGGTAAAAAATCAGATAGCTATCTGTAGTGACATCCAGGGAGCCAAACAGTAAGCTCTGTAACAATTGGCCCCAAATGGCCAGGACTTGATTAGGGAAGCTGATAGTTTCCTAAATTTTGTCCCTGCTTCCAACTTAGGGCCAGTCAGAGAAAGCCAAATATGTCCTTCTAACAATTCACATAGGATGCCTGCTTCTCGTTACCCACCTACAGCTTCGCCATGCCAATAGCCTCAATCGGCATACCTGATGCTTTCCCATTTTCCCACTTTAAAGCCTTCCCACTCTCTGCCTTTTAGTCTTAGCCAAAATGACGCAAGTGACATGGCTAACTCACTTGCTACATCAAGCTCTGAATAACTAGCTTTTTATTATTATTGACCTTTTAAAAAAATTGAAGTATAGTTATTTACAATGTTGTGTTAGTTTCAGGTGTACAGCAAAGTGATTCAGATATATACATACATATATATATATATATTCTTTTTCAGATTCTTTTCCATTATAGGTCACTACGAGACATTGAATATAGTTCCGCATGCTACACAGCAGGTCCTTGTTGTTTATCTATTTTATATATAGTATTGTGCATATGTTAATCCCAAACTCCTAATTTTTCCTTCCCTCCCCCTCCCCATTGGCAACCATAAGTCTGTCCTCTGTCTGAGTCTGTTTCTGTTTCATAGGTAGGTTCATTTGTATCATATTTTAGGTTTAAGTTATATATGATTATTTGTCTTTCTCTGTCTTACTTCAGTTAGTAAGATAATCTCTAGGTCCGTCCATGTTGCTGCAAATGGCATTATTTTGTTCTTTTTTATAGCTGAGTAGTAGTATTCCGTTGTATATAAGTACCACATCTTCTTTATCCATTTGTCTGTCGATGGACACTTAGGCTGCTTCCATGTCTTGGCTACTGTAAATAGTGCTGCTACGAGTACTGGGGTGCATGTTGAATAACTAGCTTTTGCTAGTTATTTGGTTGGTCTTCCTTTACTTCCACAGAATTTAATTTATTAATATACATAAAATGCCTAGTATAAGGTGTAACTGTTAGGCTTAGGATCTTCTAAATCATCAAAGGGAACATTAAAGGAAAAAAAGCCCTGAGGTATCCAAGGCCTGAGCTATTTTCAACCAACCTGTACATTGTGATCCGTATCAAAAAGCCTGCCTGAGAATCTGGTTTCTAAAGAAGCAGTCCACTGTTTCGAAAGTGGCAGGTCAGACCTGAAAACCAGCCCCCAACCCAAACTGTTGTCAGCTTCACATATCAGTAGAAATGATACAAGTGGTTTCTTACTTACTGTTCTATATTCTGAATGTTGACCAAATTGAGCATTCAAAGAGGCTGCAAGAAGAAAACAGACATTTTAAAGGATGTAATTAAGGTCAGTTCTTCTTCATAAGGGGTTTTTTAAATCCAGCTTGTGATTTTTTTTTTTTTTTTTTTTTTTTTTTTGCGGTACGCGGGCACTGACTCAGCCTCTCCCGTTGCGGAGCACAGGCTCCGGACGCGCAGGCTCAGTGGCCATGGCTCACGGGCCCAGCCACTCCGCGGCATGTGGGATCCTCCTGGACCGGGGCACGAACCTGTGCCGTTTCTCCTGCATCGGCAGGCGGACTCTCAACCCCTGCGCCACCAGGGAAGCCCCAGCTTGTGATTTATACAGGCCACACCTTCTCCTTTTCTCTCCCACGTCCAGCTGTTGAAGAACTCCTAAGAAGTATGTTCATTTGTGTTCTGGCACCTCTCCTAGCAGGCACACAGAGAACATTTGGTACCAGCTCTGTAACTGACCACCCTAATAAGTTTGCTTGAGAAAGGAATTTGGAGCTACATAACAAAAATGAGAGAAGAGGCCCTGATTCCATCCTCAGATATGTTTGCAGGGTTGGTCATACCCACCCTGCCCCTTGCCCCAGCTGATTCCTGAGGAGCCAGTGGAAGTTCAGAGATCAGAAAGAACTTCCCCTGAGCCTCAGCTGGAGAATGCTTACCCAGCCCTTGGAACAACAGCAGAAGAGGCCGTGTCCCAAGGTCCACCTGCTGCTCCTTGAGGGGGGCTCCCGAGACAAGCATGATGGAGCTTCAGCTGAGACAGAACTTTGGGCAGCTGCAGTCCCCCCAGAATGGGTCCCTATTATCCAGCAGGACATTCAGAGCCAGCGGAAAGTGAACCCACAGCCCCCACTGAGCGACATCTACCTCAGTGATAGTCTTGCCAAGAGATGCAAGCTCCGGGCTGATATACAAAAGCCGCTGCAGGAAGACCCCTAACTACGGCACCCCGCGCTTCCCTAATGCCCACAGGACCTCTGCTGATGATCCCTACTCTTTGCTCCATGGCCCTCCATCATCAGGGGACCATTTTGTCCCTCTTCCTTCACAGTATTTAAGAAATAAAAAGTCAGATTTTCCTGGCTAAAAAACCCCAAAAGTCAGAGAAGTAATTCAGTAACTCACGGTATTGTTTTCCTCTGTGGCTCACGGTAATAAACACAAAACTTAACACTAGCGGTTACCATTTTAACTCCATTTTAAATGGGCATCAAGTCTGGCTGGACTAAGGCCCCTTTCTCATGAGCCCCAGAGTGCCCGACGCCCTTGTCATTCACAATTCCTGATTCCTGTACATCTCCTGCTGAGGCTCTGTAGGGCCCCTGGTACATAAAAACCCAACTCCCGATCTTGGGCTCCAGGAAATCTGCTTTAAGGGAGAAAGAGCAGACAGCAGGGTCACTAAGAAGATGCTGGGAACGAAGCCCAAGCAAGAACTAAAGAGGGTTGCTGGCTTCACAACGCCAGCCCCGCACATCCCCAAGTTCGTGTCCCTAGACAACCGCGGGGCGGGCCTGGAACCGCCAGTAACGGCTGCGCGGAAGGACGCCAAGGCCGCCCGGACCCGGGCAGGGGCAGTCGCCAGCGAGACCCCCTCTCGGTAACTCCTCGGCTGGCCCTCCGCGGAGCAGGCCCACAGGTGAGCGTTACCTGCCGAGTCCCAGCAGACCAGGAGCAACAGCCCCAAGCGCAGTGCCTCGAGCGCCATCCTCCCTCCGCGGCCGGCGGTCGGGTCCCTGCGCTCCAGCGCCCGTGCGACACGGAGAGTGCCCTCGGGTCGGACACGCGACAGGGTGGGGTGAAGGAGAGGCGGTTAAGAGGAGGAAGAACGGAGCAGGTAGGAGGGGCAGGAAAGGGTGCGAGGAGGGGGTATGGAGGAAGTGGGGAGAAAAAGGTAGAGGAGGGTGGTTACTAGCCTCCAACCTCCCTACCCTTGCCCCAGTCCCACCCCTACTCCACTGAGAATGGGAGCAAGCAATTAAGGGGACCATGTCCCCTGCAGCAGACAAAAACCTTGTAAGAGCCCTGGATAAGCTTGTGGACTCTGTCAATCAACCCCAGTTTATTCAGCATCTTCTCTATCCCAGGAACTGTTTTGGGGATGAACTTAACAAAGGCGTCCCTGCTGTCTGGAAGCTTTCCAGTGTAGGTGTTGGGGGAGAGGTAACAGAGGGAACTCCAAAACAAGTGAATACAATAATTTCTAAAATTAGGTGCTAGAGAGTTGGGAGCGGGGAGGAGAAGACTTTCCATTGGGAGGTCAGGAAAGGCCTTTCAGAGGTGGCATTTAAGCTGAAAGCTAAAGGATGAGAAGGAAGCCTGGTGAAGACCTTGAGGACAGATATTCCAGGCTCAAGAAAAAGCAAGTGCAGAGATCTGGACAAGGTCATGAACATGTGTGGTCATGTAGGGCATGATAAGGGGTTTGGATTTGTTCCTGTTGCAGTGGGAAGCCAGTGGAGGATTTTAAGCAGGGGCATGGCCCTGATATGACTTACATCTTAAGAGATTGGATGAAGAATGGAGGAGATAGGTAAGAGCGGAGGCAGGGGGACAAATTAGGTGGCTTTTACAGTAAGGGATGATGGCAGCTGGAATTAATGGATAATAGGGGACTGGTGAGAAATAGATTCAGGATGTCTTTTGGAGGTGGAACCAACTGGAGTGAGAAGAACCAAGGATGCTTCCTGGGATTTTGTCCTGAGCCGGTGGATGTGTGGTGATGCCATTTCTGTGATGAAGAACATTTGGAGAGGATGCTATTAGACCTCCAAGTTGGAATCACAAATTTGGAGCTGGATATATACCTCAATAAAAAAATTAAATTATATGCATGTATCATTAAAAATATTTTAATTGAGGTATAGTTGATGTACAATGTTATATAAGTTTCAGGTATACAGCATAGTGATTCACAGTTTTTAAAGGTTACACTCCATTTATAGTTATTATAAAATATTGGCTATATTACTTGTGTGGTGTGATATATCCTTATAGCTTATTTATTTATTTATTAAAAATATTTTTTTTGGCTGTGTTGTGTCTTTGTTGCTGCATGCAGGCTTTCTCTAGTGGCAAGCAGGGGCTACTCTTCGTTGCGGTGAGTGGGCTTCTCACTGCAGTGGCTCCTCTTGTTGCGGAGCATGGGCTCTAGGAGCACAGGCTTCAGTAGTTGTGGCACACAGGCTCAGTAATTGTGGCTCACAGGCTCTAGAGTGCAGGCTCAGTAGTTGTGGCACACGGGCTTAGTTGCTCCACGACATGTGGGATCTTCCCGGACCAGGGCTTGAACCTGTGTCCCCTGCATTGGCAGGCGGATTCTTAACCACTGTGCTACCAGGGAAGTCCCACTTATTCATTTTATATGTAGTAGTTTGTACCTCTTAATCCCCTAACCCTGTCTTGCCTCTTCCCTCCTCCTTCTCTCCACTGGTAACCACTAGTTTGTTCTCCATATCTGTGAGTCTGTTTCTTTTTTGTTATATTTACTAGTTTGTTTTATCTTTTAGATTCCACATTTAAGTGATATCATACAGTATTCATCTTTCTCTGACTTATTTCACTTAGCATAATATCCTACAAGTCCATTCATGTTTTCGCAAATGGCAAATTTTTATTCTTTTTTATTGCTGAGTAGTATTCCATTTTATATATGTACCACTTCTTCTTTATCCATTCATCTGTTGATGGACATTTAAGTTGCTTCCATATCTTGGCAATTGCAAATAATGCTGCTATGGGGCTTCCCTAGTGGTGCAGTGGTTAAGAATCCACCTGCCGATGCAGGGGACACAGGTTCGAGCCCTGGTCCGGGAATATCCCATATGCCGTGGAGCAACTAAGCCCATGCACCACAACTACTGAGCCTGCGCTCTAGAGCCATGAGCCACAACTACTGAGCCCACGAACCACAACTACTGAAGCCTGTGCACCTAGAGCCCATGCTCTGCAGCAAGAGAAGCCACCGCAGTGAGAAGCCCGTGCACCGCAATGAAGAGTAGCCCCTGTTCGCCACAACTAGAGAAAGCCCTCGGGCAGCAACGAAGACCCAACACAGCCAAAAATAAATGAATAAAGTAAGTAAATTAAAAAAGAAATAATAATGCTGCTATGAACATTGGGGTGCATGTACCTTTTTGAATTAGTGTTTTCATTTTTTTTGTATAAATACCTAGGAGTGGAATTGCTGGATCATATGGTAGTTCTGTTTTTAGTTTTTTGGAAACCTCCATACTATTTTCCACAGTGGTTGCACCAATAGTGTATGAAGGTTTCCTTTTCTCCACAACCTCCCCAGCATTTGTTATTTGTAGTGTTTTTGATGATAGCCCTTCTGGCATGTATCATTTTTTATTAAAATAATTAAAATTTAAGAAATTTAACAGGGGACTTCCCTGGTGGCGCAGTGGATAAGACTCTGTGCTCCCAATGCAGGGCACCCAGGTTCAATCCCTGGTCAGGGAACTAGATCCCACATGCATGCCACAACTAAGAGTTCACATGCCACAACTAAGGAGCCCGCATGCTGCAACTAAAGAGCCTACTTGCCACCACTGAGGAGCCTGTGAGCCACAACTAAGGAGCCCACCTGCCACAACTGAGACCCAGCGCAACCAAATTAATTAATTAAGTTTAAAAAAAAAGAAATTTAACAAATAATGAAAGGTTATTCTGAGACACATACATCAATGCCCTCCAACAGGACCTCATATAGTATTTCAGAATATTTATTTACCGATCTTTTTCCCTTGAGAAGGTCCCATTGACGTATTTACTTATTCTAAATACAGACTTTGGTAGTTATTCAGCGAATATTAATAAGTTTAGGGAAGAGAAATAATTTGGCCAAAGAGGCACAACAAGTTAGTGCATAGATCTGTTTCTTTTCCAACCCTTATGCATATGTGTCAATGTTGATCTGTGACATACTTCCTGGTTCAGTCAGGGTCTAGTCTGGAAAACACAAGCCTCACTAGGTATTTCACCAGAGAGAATTTAATATGAGAACTTGGCCAGGCTAGAATTGGAGAACTGAAAAAAGCAGAAAGGGAACCATGAGGTAACACACAGAGATAGTAACTTCAGAATATGGGCATCATCCCTAAGTCTGGGGGAACAAAGGGAAGAAATTTGGGATTTGCAGAACCTAGCAATTTGGAGGAGAGGCCCTGGAAAGCTGGAACTCAGACCTCTGAGCGGGGGTGCTACCTGGCTGGTGCTGGTGGGTGTAAGGGCCATGATGAGACATTTTGTTTGTTTTTTTAAATTTCTTTATTTTTGGCTACATTGGGCCTTTGTGGCGGCGAGCAGGGGCCACTCTTTGTTGTGGTGTGTGGGCTTCTCATTGTGGTGGCTTCTCTTGTTGTAGAGCATGGGTTCTAGGCATGTGGGCTTCAGTAGTTGTGGTGCACGGGCTCAGTAGTTGCAGCGCATGGGCTTAGTTGCTCCACAGCATGTGGGAGCTTCCCGGACCAGGGCTTGAACCTGTGTCCCCTGCATTGGCAGGTGGATTCTTAACCACTGCTCCACCAGGGATGTCCAGTGAGGCAGTTTTGAGAATGTGTGACAAAGCTGGAGACTGGAACCAGCTGCTATTGCCAATGGCCATAGCTGGGGCACCACTGAAAGAAACAGCAAGTACCTCCTCCATCCCCTTGACTTGCAGTCACCCCCTGACACATCCCTATTGGCAGAAGAAGCCAGCTAGCAAAGCAGATGGGAGGTCTGCAGAAATCTATCATCACAGAGTCTGGAAGGCTGGTTTTAGAGCTGACATACTACAACCTAATGACTGGCACTGTCACATGCCCTACCCCTTGACTTTAGCAACCTCAGGTACAGGGACAAGAAGACAATGTGCAGTTTTGTTTTTGTTTTTGTTTTTGTTTGTGCGGTACACGGGCCTCTCACTGTTGTGGCCTCTCCCGTTGCGGAGCACAGGCTCCGGGCGTGCAGGCTCAGCGGCCATGGCTCCCGGGCCTAGCCGCTCTGCAGCATGTGGGATCTTCCCGGACTGGGGCACGAACCCGTGTCCCCTGCATCAGCAGGCGGACTCTCAACCACTGCGCCACCAGGGAAGCCTGACAATGTGCAGTTTTAAACTCTACCTGGAACTGTGCATAGCTAAAGTTCTGGCTAGTGTCCTATTGAGGTCAGAGCGTAAATTTGAAATGGATGTTAATACTTTTCTGAGATACGTAATGTAAATTCTTTGAACAATGGTCATAAAATGGAGATGACTTATTTTGCTGACTTTCATACAAAAATATTTTCTTAAATTTGTGGGATTTCTATTACCAAATAACATAGACACTTGCTTATAAACACCTTCACATTTGATGTTCAGGAACACAAACTGAAATCTGAGCACAGACTCAGGAACAGCACTTAGAGTTGTGTTAGCAGGAATTTCAGCTTCAAAAAGAAAACCATGTACCCCTCAAGGTAGATTTCTTATAAATTGATGTGGGTGGACGCTGCTGCCTTTATGTTATTTTGTTCCAAACAGTTGATATCACACCTTAGAAATATTTTATACCAGGGTGCTTTTCACATAGTTGTGTCAGCATTTGTCAGCTAAGAATAAGAGTTGACAAAAAATTTTCTGTAAAGGGCCTGAGAGTAAGTACTTTAGACTTTCTGGATCATGCAGTCTGTCACAACTCATCACTTCTGCCATTCTAGTGCAAAAGCAGGCAGATTATGTATGAGTCAGCAAATGGACGTGGCTGCATTCCAGCAAAACTTTGCAGAAACAGGCATCAGGCCATATTTAGACTGTGGACCATAGTTTACTGACCCCTGAACAAATATGCTGAACAAAAATGGCCAATGCAACCATTGTCATGTTAGTAACACAAAGAGCAAGGTAGGAGATTTGTTCTGCAGTTCTGTGGTTAATGCTTGTTGCTTTGTTTTTAGTCCTTCTTTAGGTATTCACTACTGCTTAGGTCTCCACAGCTCCAAATAAATGAACATTCGATAAATTACCTAGGCAATGTTGGCAAAATAAAAATTTTTTTCAGCCCTATATATGGTCCCTTCATTCAAAATCATTTTTCTTCTATCCTGAATCATCTGGTCGATTGTGCCTCTAGGAAGTGTGACATTTAACTTTAGTGTCTGTCACTTGCTGCTCTTCTGCCTCTGATTACAGGTGCTGGTGAATCTTCTGAAATTATGCAATCTGAAGGTGCTTTTACTGTTTCTAATGCTACAACCAAATAAGAAATCTTACATACAAACCCCACCATAGGATATCATCCAGTCCATATTTAATTATTGATACTAGGCTTTTAAAAGGCATCCATAAGCATAAAAAGGAAGTCTTGTTACACTAAAATTAACTCAAAATGGAATGTGGATTTAAATGTAAAACGTGAAACTTTAAAATTTTAGAGAAGGGCTTCCCTGGTGGTGCAGTGGTTGAGAATCCACCTGCCAATGCAGGGGACATGGGTTCGAGCCCTGGTCCGGGAAGATTCCACGTGCCACGGAGCACCTAAGCCCATGTGCCACAACTACTGAGCCTGCGTTCTACAGCCCTTGAGCCACAACTACTGAAGCCAGCGCGCCTAGAGCCCGTGCTCTGCAACAAGAGAAGCCATCGCAATGAGAAGCCTGCACACCACAACGAAGAGTAGCCCCCGCTCACCGCAACTAGAGACAGCCCACGCACAGTAACGAAGACCCAATGCAGCCAAAAATAAATAAATAAGATTTTAGAGAAAAACATAGGAGAAAAATTTCAGAACCTAGGCAAGGAGTTCTTAGACTTGACATAAAAGCATGGTTCATAAAAAGACAAATTGATAAATTGGACTTCATCAAAATTAAAAACTTCTGTTCTGCAAAAAAAACCCTGTAAAGAGAATGAAAAGACAAACTACAGATTGGGAGAAAATATTTGCAAACCACATATCCAACAATGGACTTATATCTAGAATATGTAAAGAGATCTCAAAACTCCAGAGCAAAACAACAATCTGATTAGAAAATGGGCAAAAGATATGAACAGACATTTCACTGGAAAGGATATACAGATGGCAAATAAACACATGAAAAGAGGTCCAACATCATTAATCATTAGGAGAATGCAACTTAAAATCACAGTGAGTTGTCATTATATATCTATCAGAATAGCTAAAATAAAAAATATTAGTCACATGAAATGCTGTCAAGGATGTGGAGAAGCCAGATCACTCGTTGGTGGGAAAGTAAACTGGTACAGCTACTCTGAAATATAGTTTGGCAGTTTTTAAAAAAATGAAGCATACAAGTACAATACAATCCAGCAATAGCACTCTTTGGCATTTATCCCACAGAAGTGAAAACTTATTTTTACACAAAAATCTATACATGAATGTTTATAGCAGCTTTATTGCTAATAGCCAAAAACTGGAAACAACCTAAATATCCTTCAGCAAGTTAATAGTTAAACAAACTGTGGTACATTCATACCATGGAATACTACTCAACAAAAGGAATTGACAACTGATATAGGTAACAATTTGGATGGATCTCAAGGGCTTTATGCTGAATTTTAAAAATCCAGCTTCAAAAAGTTACTTACTGTAGAATATTTACATTTGACCCTTGAACAGCTCAGGGGTGCTGACATCCCATACAGTTGAAATATAACTTTACCCACCTTTGTATCCATGGTTCTGCATCCATAGATTCAACCAACCACAGATTGTGTAGTACTGTAGTACTTGTTTGAAAAAAATTTGTGTATAAGCGGACCGATGTAGTTCAAACCCATGTTATCAAAGGGTCAACTATATATAACATTCTTGAAATGATGAAACTAAAGAGATGATAAACAGATTAGTGATTGGCAAGAGCTGAGGTTGGGGGTAGGGGTAGGAAAAATGGCTGTGGCTCTTTCAAAAGTAGCATGAGAGATCCATGTGATGGAATTGTTCTGTAGATTCAGTGGGTCACAGGAATCTAAAGATGTTATACAATTGCATAGAATTCAATGCACACATGCAAATGGGTATGGATAAAACTGGTGAAATCTGAATAAAGTTGGTGGATTGTATTAGTGTCAGTTTCAGGTTTTGAAGTTGTACCAAAATCATGCAAGATGTTACTACTGGGGCAACCTGCACAAAAGGTATATGAGAGCTCTCTGTATTATTTTTTACAACTGCATACACATCTATAATTATCTTAAGTTATAAAGCATAAAAAGAAGTGAAGCTCTAAAAATTGTCTGAGGAATCTGAATAGTAAAGGAACATCATCATTAGTTAAATTAACCTGAATAATTAATGTTGATCTAGCAAATTGTGGTGGCTTTAACTCTGTGTTGAGGATATGTAATTTTATTATTCTCCATAAGGAAGGGCAGTTTGTTAAGCATAAAGTAATATGATATAATGTTTAATGTGACTTAATATTTAGACTTTTCTAAGACTTTCAACTAAACAGATTCATAAATGCATATGAAAACAATCTTTTGTCAAAGTGTATCCTGATTATTTTACAGAACACAATCACCACAAACAAAATGACTGTGTGACTTAGAAATAAATAATGCTAAAATACCTTAACTTTTTCCCCGCTTTACACAGAGTATTGTGACATTATGTGTTCTGATGTTTTTAAGTTAGTTTCTGGTTAGCTATATATGCTTCTAGTTAGCTGGAAAACAGAGAAATATAGCAGTCAAAACTGAGAATTTATCAAAAACATTTTTGCTAGCTTATTACATACATGGTTCTCAGAATTTTTAAAAAACTGATCATCAGGGACTTCCCTGGTGGTGCAGTGGTTAAGAATCTGCCTGCCAATGCAGGGGACACAGGTTTGAGCTCTGGTCCCGAAAGATCCCACATGCCGCAGAGCAACTAAGCCTGTGTGCCACAGCTACTGAGCCCACGTGCCACGGCTACTGAAGCCTATGCGCCTAGAGCCCGTGCTCCCCAACAAGAGACACCACTGCAATGAGAAGCCCGTGCACCGCGACGAGGAGTAACCCCTGATCGCTGCAGCTAGAGAAAGCCTGTGTGCCGCAACAAAGACCCAAAGCAGCCAAAAAAAGAAAAAAACAAAAAACAACAAAAAAACTAATCATCAGTAAAGTTAAATTGTATATCTTTGGAAAGAATTCTCAAATATTTATGACTTTTACCATGACTTTTTTTTATGACATTTGAGAGTCCCTTCCCCCACTTTAAAAAAAAATAAATGTATTTTATTTTTGGCTGTGTTGGGTCTTCATTTCTGCATGCAAGCTTTCTCTAGTTGCGGCGAGTAGGGGCTACTCCTCGTTGTAGTGAGCAGGCTTCTCATTGCGGTGGCTTCTCTTGTTGCTGAGCACAGGCTCTAGGTGCACAGGCTTCAGTAGTTGTGGTGCGTGGGCTCAGTAGTTGTGGCCCGCAGGCTCTGGAGCGCAGGCTCAGTAGTTGTGGTGCAGGGGCTTAGTTGCTCTGCGGCATGTGGGTTCTTCCTGGACCAGGGATTGAAGCTGTGTCCCCTGCATTGGCAGGCAGATTCTTAACCACCACACCACCAGGGAAGCCCCTCCAACTTTTTTTTAAAGTGGGGACTCTGCATGATCACAATTTGCAAATTACAGAAAAAGAATTTTTTTAAGATAAGTAATTACTTTTGAATGAAACCATCCCTACTATCCAGAAGGATAAATGATCCTAGAAACGTCACACTCATTTCATACATTCATCCATTCCACAAAAATTTACAAATTATTTATATATGCAGTCCTAAGAATCAGATTTAGCAGTGAATAAAACATACATCAGAATCAAAATCTCTGCCCTCTAGGAGCTTACATTCTAGTGATATTACTGTGATAAAAAACCCAGTTAAAACAACAACAAAAGACTCTTCAAATATAGTCACAATCAATGTATAACCTACTCCTAATTGATTATACAAGAGCTATGGATCAGAGAATTTTTTTAAAAATTTAATCAGTGTAGTAAATCAGGCCGTATAAATACCAAAAAATGTATGTTGTCGCTCCTAAGCCCATCTTGGACCAGCATGTTATCAAATCTCACCTAAACAGAAGTTATGGAAGCACCAAAGTCACTGTGGAAAACTTTAACTGGCTCCGCTGAATCAAATCCAAACCTTTGTGGGGTTTTGGAATATACAATTACTTTTCACAAAAATTTTGTTATTTATGTTAACAAGTAATGAATTGTTTATTATTTTAAATGACTTAATATTTTCTAAATTTCTTAGTTTTAATTTCTAATAGTATTAAATATTGATAGACACAACAGGAAACACTCTTCAGGATCTTCAATAATTTTTAAAAATACAAAAATTTGATTTTGGAGACCAAAATATTAGAGATCAATTGCCAAATGAAATAAATGCTATCCCCATTTTATAGTTAGAGTAAATAGGCCCAAAAAGATCAGGAAGATGTAAAAGACAAGGCTAATTCAATCTTGTTTTCCTTTCTATTCAGCTCTGTGATGGAGATATTCACTTCATCCTCTGAAACTAACATAAGTAGAATTCTACTATATTAAGTCAGCTTTGGCAACCTGACATGCCTACTTCTATTGCCTCTGTCATCAAATTTAAATTTTTAAGAAAAATTATCCAAAATGTGGAAATAAAGCAAAATATTACTATGTGCTTTTGCAAAGTCATACTAGAGACTTGTCTAAGAATCCTGCAAGGAGATCGTGAGATTCTAGGAGCTATGATCTTATATGGCTTATTATTTACTACTGATAGGGTCTAGAGTCTATAAAGTTAGATCTTAATTTGTAGCTGTTATAAATGACTTTGTCAGGTAGAAAAGATTATGCCAAAGGTTACTGTTTTATTGATCTCTCGACAAAAAGCAGTGTTCCATTTAATTTTCATTCTTATTCCAACATTCTTTTTTCCATAGACTGTATATTTACCAGTCTCCTCTCTTCTCCTTGAACTGGGTTTACCATCCTGCTGGTTCCCTCACTAATGAGTTAAATAAGAGGAGTAAATAAGAGGCCAGTTTGCCTAGCATATGGGGAAGGGAGTGTTTCCAATTTGGGAAGACCAGCATGTGCAAAAGCTTCATGACTCCTTTAGAGAATTCCAAGAGGTTCAATGTGGCGAAAACTGTGCTTCTCAGACTTTGATATGCATGTGAATCACTTAGGTTCAATAAGTCTGGGATAAGGCCCAAGGTTCTGTATTTCTACAAGTTCCCAGGTGAAGCTGATGCCATGAACCACACTTTAAGTAACAAGGGGCTAGACCAGAGCATAGGTGTATGTGAGAATGTCCAGAGCTGAAGAGGGAAACTGACCATCTGCATCAAACAAAAGATTCCTAACTAAGCCCAAGCTGGTAGTTCATTCATTTGAAATAATATATCCCTCCGGCCCCATTTCAGTATAATTACGGAAGTGGGACTAGGCCTAGTAAGTAACTGCATGAAAACTGGCCTGGTTTTTTTTGTTTTTGTTTTTGCCCCATGGCTTATGGGGTCTTAGTTCCCCGACCAGGGATCAAACCTGGGCCCACGGCAGTGAAAGCATCCTAGCCATTGGCCTGCCAAGGAATTCTCATTAGTCCTGTATTCCTGTTCTCCCTCAGCTCTTTGTTTAGTTGAGCTCAGCTGTATTTGGTGATGCCTACTGCCATCTAGTGGAAATGAATTGACATTTTAACTAGTGCTTGATTTCTATGGTACTTTAGTTTTCAAAGTGCTCATTTTATCTTAACGGTAACCTGTGAAGTAGACATTGTTTTCCAGTTTGTTTTAACTTTTTAGAACTAGTTAATATTAATGAGCTTACTGTGACCCAGGCCCTGTACATGAATGATCTTACTTATTCCCTGTATCAATTTCGTGCGATCCATGGATATTGCCTGGGTTGTTATTCCATTTACAGATGAGAAAGCTAAGACAGAGAATTTAAGAAACATGCCCAAACTCCAACAGCTAATCAGGATTCAAACCCAGGGGAGGCACACATCACTAACATAAACCTTCTCCTCCTTCTCTTCCTCCCCACCCCTCCTCCTCCCTCATCTGCATCTTCATCATCTTCATTATCACAAACCGTTGTGATTATGTGCCAGGCATTTTCCTAAGCCCTTTACAGGTATTATATAATTTAATTCTCACAACCACTCTTATGAGTTGAGTATAATTATTATTCCCACTTCATAGATGAGGAAATCAAGGCACAGAGGAGTTAAGCAAGTTATCCAAGGTCACCAGCTAGGAAAAGCATGGCCAGAATTGGAACCCAGAGAATCTTGGGTTTTGTTTTAATATTTTAAAAAATTTAAATAAAATTAAAATTTGATTCTCTGAAGTCTATGAAATGAATCTTTTCTTCCTCATTTCTTGTTTTCCAGATTTATTGAGATATCATTGACATATAGCATTGTGCAAGTTTAAGTATACAATATGATGATTTGATACACGTAATGTATGTGAAATGATTACCACAAAAAAGTTAATTAACATATCCATCACCTCAATCACAAATTTTATGTATGTGTGATGAGAACATTTAAAAATCTACTCTCAGCAACTTTCAAGTATATAATACAACATTATTAATTCTGCAGTCACCATGCTGTTCCCCAGAACTTGTTCATCTTATAACTGGAAGTTTGTACCCTTTGGCCAACATCTCCCCATTATCACTACCCATACAGCACCTGTAAATCACCATTCTATTCTCTGTTTCTTTGAGTTTGACTTCTTTTTAGATTCCACATGTAAGTGAGATCATACAGTACTTGTCTTTCTTTGACTGACTTATTTCACTTACCATAATGCCCTCAAGGGAACCCCAGGGAGTATTATTCCAGAGCCCCATACTCTCAACCAGTAATCGATTTAAGAAATAAAGTTAATTTGCTCCTCCCACTTACAAAATTAATACATATTTAGAAAAGCAGAAAGAAAAAAATCACTCAAAGTTCTGTCTCCCAAACACAATCAAAATTAATATTTGGTGTCTTACTCCTAGCCATAATTCTAAGCTACTTTGATTTTAATATAGTTGTAATCATACTATAAAAACCATTTTGTGTTCTGCTTCTTTTATTTAACATTTTAACTTAGGCATTTCCAATATCCCCAAACTCTTCATAATTGTTACCGTGAATAGGTCCTTTATTAACATTATAACTTGTGTAATGCCTTCTGTGGGTCAGGTACTGGTGCAAGGAATTTCTGTGTATTTACTCCTTTAATCTTTACAACAAACCCCATAGGATAGAGAGTATTTTTAGCCCTATTTTAGATGAGGAAACAGAGGCACAGCTGGTAAGTGACATAGCTCGGATATGAACCTCCACAGCGTGTATGCCATCATCTAACTGTGGAAGCAAGGATTTAAATTGTTTATATATATATATATATTTAAATATTTTATTTATTTATTTATTTATTGGGTTGTGCCAGGTCTTAGTTGTGGCTCGCGAGCTCCTTAGTTGTGGCATGCGAACTCTTAGTTGCAGCATGCATGTGGGATCTAGTTCTCTGACCAGGGATCGAACCCGGGCCCCCTGCATTGGAAGCTCAGAGTCTTAACCACTGTGCCGCCAGGGAAGTCCCTAAATTGTTTATATTTTTAATCAGTTACTGAAAACCACATGGAGAAGCACTAAGACGGTCTTTAACCATTAAGTTATAAGAAACCTTTATGCAAAAAAATACTAATAATGATGATAATTAATGTGTTGCTTATTAAACAGACAAATTTTGCATACAATTAGATAAAGCCCAGAAAATAGAGGAGAGTACTAATAGTCACCATTTAGCAAGTGAAAGCTGTATACTTTTACATACTTTAATCTTCACTGCGATCCTGAGAAATAGTTAATATTGTTCCCTGTTCACGTGATGAGGAAAGGAAGCCAGAGAGGGGTAATTTGCTGAAGATCACAAATCTAATACTTGCTGAATTGAGGTTCATACAGTGATTTTTTTCACTTTAAAAAGATTCCTTAAGTTCTCACCTGCATGCTAAACTCTAGAGCTGCATTGTCCAATACTGTAGCCACTAGCCATGTAGCTATTAAACACTTGAAATGTGGCTGGTGTGAAGTGAGATGTGCTGCAAGGGTAAAATACACACTGAATTTCAAAAATTTACTACAAAAAAAGGAGTGTAAAACATTTCAGTAATTTTTATATGGGTTACACGTTGAAATTATAACACTTTGGATATATTGAGTTAAATGAATGATACGATGACAATGAATTTCACTTGTTTCTTTTCACTTTTTAAAGTGTGGCTGCTAGAAATTTCAAATTACACTTGTGGTACACATTATATTTCTGTTGCTTAGTGCTGCTATAGACCGGCACCTCTTAAACTTTAGTGTGCAGATGAGTCACTTGGGAATCTGAATTAAAATGCAGATTCTTTTTTTAAAATTTATTTTATTGAAGTTTAGTTGATTTACAATGTTGCGTTAATTTCTACTGTACAGCAAAGTGAATCAGTTGTACCTATACATACATTCTTTTTCGTATCCTTTTTCATTATGATTTATCACAGGATATTGAATATAGTACCCTACGCTATACAGTAGGACCTTATTGTTTAGCCATTATATATAATTGTTTGCATCTGCTAATCCCAAACTCCCAATCCATCCCCACTTGGCAACCACAAGTCTGTTCTCTATGTCTGTGAGCCTGTTTCTGTTTCATAGTTAAGTTCATCTTTGTCATATTTTAGATTCCACATTTATGCGGTATGGTATTTGTATTTCTCTTTCTGACTTACTTCACTTAGTATGCTAATCTCTAGGTCCGTCCATGTTGCTGCAAATGACATTATTTTGTTCTTTTTTATGGCTGAGTGGTAGTATTCCATTGTATATAGGTACCGCATTTTCTTTATCCATTCATCTTTTGATGGACATTTAGGTTGTTTCCATGTCTTGCCTATTGTAAATAGTGCTGCAATGAAGAGGGTGCATGGACCTTTTCAAATTATGGTTTTCTCCGGATATATGCCCAGGAGTGGGTTTGCAGGATCATATGGCAACTCTGTTTCTAGTTTTTCGTGGAACCTCATACTGTTTTCCGTAGTGGCTGAACAAATTTACATTCCCACCAACAGTGTAGGAGGGTTCCCTTTTCTCCACACCCTTTCCAGCATTTGTTAATCTGCAGACTTTTTAATGATGGCCATTCTGACTGGTGTAAGGTGGTACCTCATTGCAGTTTTGATTTGCATTTCTCTAATAATTAGTGATGTTGAGAATCTTTTCATGTGCCTTTTGGCCATCTGTATGTCTTCTTTGGAGAGATGTGTATTTAGGTCTTCTGCCCAAAAAATACAGATTCTGATGCAGGAAGTCCAGGGTAGGACCTAAGATTCTGCGTTTCTAACGCACTCTCAATGAAACCAATGCTGCTGGTCCAGGTGGAACACGTTGAGGAGCAAGGCTCTAGATGGGAGGGAGGCGGGGGAGATCAGCATTAGAACCCTTAGCAACACCTGTGTTTAGGGGACTAAAGGGAAGCTCCAACGCGGGGAAGGGGAGAGGTGGCCTGAGAAGGTCCTTGCAGAGCCAGGACGGTGTGTTGTTGGGGAGGCCAGGGTGGCAGCATGTCAAGGCGAAATAATCAACAGCAACGCCTGTGCAGAGACTAATCGGGGCCTTGCTGGTTTGTCGACGAAGACGCTACTGATGAATGCAGCGAGGACAGTTTCCGTGAGTAATGAAAACGGGAAGCAGATGTCAGAATGTTGGGGAATAGGACAAGTGGACCTGGTCGCTCTCTTTTTTCCTAGAACGACAGGGAAAAAACAGTAGCTAAGGCTGATGTCAGGGGCAAGTGAGAGAAAGTGGGATGAGGAGTGTAATGGATTATGGGGACACTTGTTTGGTTTGCTTTTGCAGGGGGGAGACGTGAGTCTATGACTTATGCAGAAAGGGAAGGGTGTGAGGGAGAAGTTGGCCCAGAGAACATGGGCAACTTCTCTCCTAAGTAAAGGAACGGCCTCTCTGAATGTCAGCTGTGAGGCCATGCCAGGAATAAATATGACACAGCCTCTAGCTTCGAGGATCTCACAGTCTTGAGTACTAAGAGACCTGTGTGCCCCTTCCGTGAAGCCCTGAGAAGGCAGTAAAGCTGGCATGGATTAGTGATGAGCTATGTTTTCTAAATGAAGCCCAATTCAAAAAAAAAATATGGTCCCCAATTTTCCTTACACTTACATTTAAGCATTTCTTATTTCTCCATCACTGGAGGGTTTCATTTTCAGGCTAAAATTTCACAAACATCACTAGTAGCACCCACTGCAGTGACCTTGGTAACTTGTATTTGTATTGTATTTGGTGACAATATCAAGTCTTTGAACAAATGTTGAGTGAGGTGACACCATATGGGGTTGGTGAATAGATTAAGACACAGAGGCAGGGAAGAGATTTGGCAACAGAATACAGTCACAGACCAGGGACAACCACAAAAACTCTGGCTCCTTGGAAAATTGTACACTTGGTGGCAGCTAGAGGAGGCAGGCTGCCGTTTCAGTGGAAGCAGGTGGGAGTTGTGGACTAACGTGGCAATGTGCAGGGCCAGAGTGAGGGGAAGAGAGAGGCCGATGCTGTTGAACAATAATCAATATCAAGGCTTCATAAAACAAAGAGCTTTATTTGGGGTTTTAGAAATTGCGATTCAGGAGGCACATATTTGGGTAAAAACAAAAGAGTGTTGCAAGGAAGAGAAAGAGGGGCTTATAAAGTGAAAAACCACTACATTTTTAAAGTTGTCTGGCAGAAATTATGATTGACTTTGATGCGTGAAGGAAATATTTGTCCTTAGGGATAGGCTGACATGCGTTATTTTAGGGTAAGGGTACAATAAGTATCTTGAGTTTCTGGAATATTGGGCAGATGTTCTGGATGCCTGCATTAATATTCCATCTGAGCTGAAATGTGCATAAGTCTTACTTTCTGAATGGTTTCCTGGCTCCATTTTTAATTTTAATTTTTAAAATATTTATTTATTTGGCTGCACCTGGTCTTTGTTGTGGCACGTGGGATCTTCCTTGCCACGTGCAAATCTTGTTGCCATGTGTGGGATCTTCGTTGCGGCATGCGGGATCTTTAGTTGTGGCATGTGGGATCTAATTCCCTGACCAGGGATCAAACCTGGGCCCCCTGCATTGGGAGTGTGGAATCTTAGCCACTGGGCCACCAGTGAAGTCCCTCCTGGCTACGTTTTAGAGAACTCTCTTAGCAGTACCCACTCCATTTGTTTTTCCTTTCATATTTCCCCCCTTTTGATGAAGATATTCCTTTTGGAAAGCATCAGTATTCAAACATTTGGTTATTTGGCATCAGCGTCTATTCCTTCTCACTGGGAAGACTCATTCCCATAGAGTCATGTCCCACAGAGGAGGGAAAGAGGTAGTTGTGTGAGAGGTGTGCTTTTAGAGAGTTTATGCCCACCTTTGAGCAACAAGGGGCCATCTGGGAAGTGAGTCTTAGGCAGTGATCAAAACAGGAGAAATTCACAGACCTTCATTAGGAGGAATCGCATAGGAGTGATTAATTATCTCCAGACATCAAGCTATCATTATTCTTTTTAGTATTACTCCAAGACTGGTATTGGGCCATTCACAGCATTTGCTTTTTTCATGTAACTTATTAAGTGGGTGACATTAGATGATTTATCTGATATAAAACACAACATTCAGTTTGTATTATAGCACAGGTACTGCCTTGAGAGGCTATAGTAATGTCAAGAGTCATCCAGTTTTATAAGATTGCCTTTCCTATGAAATATACTTCAGAATTTAAAAGATTGATATCTTGTTGGCTGCCATTTAGGGCTTGCTGGGTAAATTTGGTTAAAACTTCTATATCAGTAATGACATCTTCAAGTCTCAGTGAGGGAACAAAATTAGCTGCCACATGATCATACCAGTGAAAGACTGACCTAGCCCATCTTGCTTTTAATAAGGAGTAGTTTGCAGGGGCCGTGTTGAGGGTTATGCAAATATGCCCTTGAGTCCAAGGAAATTCTAAAGTACAATGTCCACGTGGGAGGGAGCCAAGGCCAGGGTTTAGTTCCACAAAGCCATTGGGTTCCATTTGGGGCTACCCAATAAATATTGGACAGTCTATTCCAGTCAGTTCCAATACCAATCACTAGCTTTTTAAGTGATAGTCACAGTACAAGAATCATGTGGTGCCCATAATAGATGTTGGGTATTATTAGGTAAGTTCATCTTTGTATGGTTAAGCTATTCCCCACATACAGGGGCTTTGGTACCTAGATGTTCATAATCCTGTGTTAAGCATATAAATCTGTCCCATCATTGAGGAACAGTACCCCTTAAAAAATGAAAGGTGACATTCTTCAATTCTGGTCTAGTTCTTTCCCATGTTTGGGCCTTGGTAGCATTAAGAGAAAACAAATTCCTATGCCTAGAGTCATTTAAGGTTTCATTGATGGCCATTCATGTGTGTTCCAATTAGTGATATCTGTGGTTTCTAGAGTACTACTGGTGTTTCTGTCTTTTAAAATGAAACTTATTAAAGCCAACAAGTCAGAACCTTGTAGTCAATTAACTAATATTTGCCAGTTAACCCAGCAGTGCTGGATGAGGGCAGTTGTCCACAAATCCAACAATTGGATTCACTTTTTTTTAAATAGATCTTTATTGGAGTATAATTGCTTCACAATACTAACTGTGTTAGTTTCCGTTGTACACCAAAGTGAATCAGCCATATGCATACATCTGTCCCCATATCCCCTCCCTCTTGAGCCTCCCTCCCACCCTACCTATCCCACCGCTCTAGGTCATCACAAAGCACTGAGCTGATCTCCCTGTGCTATGCGGCTGCTTCCCACAAGCTATCTGTTTTACATGTGGTAGTGTATATATGTCGATGCTTCTCTCACTTTGCCCCAGCTTCCTCCCCAACCCCGTGTCCTTAAGTCCATTCTCTATGTCTACATTTTTATTCCTACCCTGCAACTAGGTTCATCAGTACCATTTTTTTTTAGATTCCATATATATGCATTAGAATACGGTATTTGGTTTTCTCTTTCTGACTTATTTCACTCTATATGACAGACTCTAGGTCCATCCACCTCACTACAAATAACTCAATTTCATTTCTTTTTATGGCTGAGTAATATTCCATTGTATATATGTGCCACATCTTCTTTATGCATTCATCTGTTGATGGGCACTTAGGTTGCTTCCATGTCCTGGCTATTGTAAATAGTGCTGCAGTGAACATTGTGGTACATAACTCTTTTTGAATTATGGTTTTCTCAGGGTATGTGCCCAGTAGTGAGATTGGGTCATATGGTAGTTCTATTTTTTGGTTTTTTTTTTTTGTTTTTTTTGTTGTTGCGATACGTGGGCCTCTCACTGCTGTGGCCTCTCCCGTTGCGGAGCACAGGCTCCGGACGCGCAGGCTCAGTGGCCATGGCCCACGGGCCCAGCCGCTCTGCGGCACGCGGGATCCTCCCGGACCGGGGCACGAACCCGTGTCCCCTGCATCGGCAGGCGGACTCCCAACCACTGCGCCACCAGGGAAGTCCTATTTTTAGTTTTTTAAGGAACCTCCATACTGTTTGCCATAGTGGTTGTATCAATTTACATTCCCACCAGCAGTGCAGGAGGGTTCCCTTTTCACCACACCCTTTCCAGCATTTATTGTTGCTAGATTTTTTGATAATAGCCATTCTGACTGGCATGAGGAGATACCTCATTGTAGTCTTGAGTTGCATTTTTCTAATAATTAGTGATGTTGAGCATCTTTTCATGTGCCTCTTGGCCATCTGTATGTCTTCCTTGGTGAACTATTTAGGTCTTCCGCCCATTTTTTAATTGGATTGTTTGTCTTTTTGATATTGAGCTCCATGAGCTGTTTGTATATTTTGGAGATTAATCCTTTGTTGTTTCATTTGCAAATATTTTCTCCCATTCTGAGGGATGTCTTTTTGTCTTGTTTATGGTTTCCTTTGCTGTGCAAAAGCTTTTAAGTTTAATTAAGTCCCATTTGTTTATTTTTGTTTTTATTTCTGTTACTCTAGGAGGTAGGTCAAAAACTACTTGCTGTAGTTTATGTCAGAGAGTGTTTTCCCTATGTTTTCCTCTAACAGTTTTATAGTGTCTGGTCTTACATTTAGGTCTTTAATCCATTTGGAGCTCATTTTTGAGTATGGTGTTAGGTAGTGTTCTAATTTCATTCTTTTACATGTAGCTGTCCAGTTTCCCAGCACCACTTATTGAAGAGGCTGTCCTTTCTCCATTGTATGTTCTTGCCTACCTTGTCATAAATTAGGTGACCACATGTGCATGGGTTTATCTCTGGGCTTTCTATCCTGTACCATTGATCTATATTTCTGTTTTTGAGCTAGTACCATACTGTCTTGATTACTGTAGCTTTGTGGTATAGTTTGAAGTTGGGGCACCTGATTCCTCCAACTCCATTTTTCTTTCTCAAGAATGGTTTGGCTATTCGGGGTCTTTTGTGTTTCCATACGAATTGTAAAATTTTTTGTTTCAATTCTGTGAAGAATGCCATTCGTAGTTTGATAGGGATTGCATTGAATCTGTAGATTGCTTTAGGTAGTATAGTCATTTTTCACAATATTGATTCTTCCCATCCAAGAACGTGGTATATTTCTCCACCTGTTTATGTCATCTTTGATTTCTTTCATCAGTGTTTTATAGTTTTCTGAGTACAAGTCTTTTGCCTCCTTAGGCAGGTTTATTCCTTGGTATTTTATTCTTTTTGTTGTGATGGTAAATGGGATTGTTTCCTTAATTTCTCTTTCTGATTTTTCGTTGTTGGTGTATAGGAATGCCAGAGATTTCTGTGCATTAATTTTGTATCCTGCAACCTTACCAAATTCATTGATTAGTTCTAATAGTTTTCTGGTGGCATCTTTAGGATTTTCTATGTATACTGTCATCTCATCTGCATACAGTGACAGTTTTACTTCTTCTTTTCCAGTTTGTATTGCTTTTATTTCTTTTTCTTCTCTGATGGCTGTGGCTAGGACTTCCAAAACTATGTTGAATAAGAGTGGCAAGAGTGGACATCCTTGTCTTGTTCCTGACCTTAGTGGAAATGCTTTCAGTTTTTCACCATTGAGTATGATGCTTGCTGTGGGTTTGTCATATATGGCTTTATTATGTTGAGGTGGGTTCTCTCTGTGCCCATTTTCTGGAGAGTTTTTGTCAAAAGCTTTTTTTGCATCTATTGAGATGATCGTATGGTTTTTATTCCTTAATTTGTTAAGGTGGTGTATCACATTGATTGATTTGCTTATATTGAAGAATCCTTGCATACTTGGGATAATTCCCACTTGATCATGGTATATGATCCTTTTAATGTGTTGTTGGATTCTGTTTGCTAGTATTTCGTTCAGGATTTTTGCATGTATATTCATCAGTGATATTGGTCTATAATTGTGTGTGTGTGTGTGTGTGATATCTTTTTCTGGTTTTGGTATCAGGGTGATGGTGACCTCGTAGAATGAATTTGGGAGTGTTTCTCCCTCTGCAATTTTTGGAAGAGTTTGAGAAAGATCAGTGTTAACTCTTCTCTAAATGTTTGATAGAATTCGCCTGTGAAGCCATCTGGTCCTGGACTTTTGTTTGTTGGAAGATTTTTAATTATGGTTTTAATTTCATTACTTGTGATAGGTCTGTTTATATTTTCTAATTCTTCCTGGTTCAGTCTTGGAAAATTGTACCTTTCCAAAAATTTGTCCATTTCTTCGTGGTTGTCCATTTTATTGTCATACAGTTGTTTGTAGCAGTCTCTTATAATCCTTTGTATTTCTGCGGTGTCAGTTGTGATTTTTCCTTTTTAATTTCTAATTTTATTGATTTGCATCCTCTCCGTTTTTTCTTGATGAGTCTGGCTAAGGGTTTATCAATTTTGTTTATCTTCTCAAAGAACCAGGTTTTAGTTTTATTGAACTTTGCGCTTGTTTTCTATTTCATTTATTTCTGCTCTGATCTTTATGATTTCTTTCCTTCTACTGACTTTGGGTTTTCTTTGTTCTTCTTTCTCTAGTTGTTTTAACTATAAGGTTAGATTGTTTATTTGAGATATTTCTTGTTTCTTGAGATGAGATTGAATTGCTCTAAACTTCCCTCTTAGAACTGCTTTTGCTGCATCCATCGGTTTTGTATCATCATGTTTTTGTTGTCATTTGTTTCTATGTATTTTTTAAAATTTCTTCTGTGATCTTCAATGATTTCTGGGTTATTTAGTAGTGCACTGTTTAGCCTCCATGTATTTCTGTTTTTTACAGTTTTTTTCCTATAATTGATTTCCCATCTCATAGTGTTGTGGTCAGAAAAGATGCTTTGTATGATTTAAATTTTCTGAGGCTTGATTTGTGACCCAAGATGTGATCTATCCTGGAGAATGTTCCGTGTGCACTTGAGAAGAAAGTGCATTCTGCCACTTTTGGGTGGAATGTTCTGTAAATATCAATTAAATCTATCTGGTCTATTGTGTCATTTAAAGCTTGTGTTTCCTTATTAATTTTCTGTTTGGATGATCTGTCCCTTGGTGTAAGTGGCGTGTTAAAGTCCCCTACTATTATTGTGTTACTGTCGATTTCTCCTTTCATGGTTGTTAGCATTTGCCTTATGTATTGAGGTGCTCCTATGTTGGGTGCATAAACATTTATAATTGTTATATCTTCTTCTTGGATTGATCCTTTGGTCATTATGTAGTGTCCTTCTTTGTCTCTTGTAATAGTCTTTATTTTAAAGTCTATTTTATCTGATACGAGTATTGCTACTCCAGCTTTCTTTTGATTTCCATTTGCATGCAATATCTTTTTCCATCCCTTCATCTTCAGTCTGTATGTGTCCCTAGGTCTAAAGTGGGTCTCTTGTAGACACAGTATATATGGGTCTTATTTTTGTATCCATTCAGCCAGCCTGTGTGTTTTGGTTGGGGCATTTAATCCACTTACATTCAAGGTTATTATCGATATGTATGTTCCTATTACCATTTTCTTAATTGTTTTGGCTTTGTTTTTGTGGGTCTTTTTCTTTTCTTGTGTTTCCCACCTAGAGAAGTTTCTTTAGCGTTTGTTGTAAAGCTGGTTTGGTCATGCTGAATTCTCTTAGCTTTTGCTTATCTGGAAAGCTTTTGATTTCTTTGTTGAATCTGAATGAGATCCTTGCTGGGTAGAGTAATCTTGGTTGTAGGTTTTTCTCTTTCATCACTTTAAGTATATCATGCCACTCCCTTCTGACCTGCAGAGTTTCTGCTGAAAAATCAGCTGATTACCTTATGGGGATTCCTTTATATGTTATTTTTTGTTTTTCCCTTGCTGCTTTTAATATTTTTTCTTTGAATATAATTTTTGTTAGTTTGATTAATATGTGTCTTGGTGTTTTTTTCCTAGGGTTTATCCTGTATGGGACTCTCTGTGCTTCCTGGACTTGGGTGACTGTTTCCTTTCCCATGTTAGGGAAGTTTTCCACTATAATCTCTTCAAATATTTTCTCAGACCCTTTCTTTTTCTCTTCTTCTGGGACCCCTGTAATTCGAATGTTGTTGCGTTTAGTGTTATTCCAGAGGTCTCTGAGATTGTCTTCAATTCTTTTCATTCTTTTTTCTTTATTCTGCTCCTCAGCAGTTATTTCCACCATTTTGTCTTCCAGCTCACTTATTCGTTCTTCTGCCTCAGTTATTCTGTTATTGATTCCTTCTAGTGTATTTTTCATTTCAGTTATTGTGGTGTTCACCTCTGTTTGTTTGTTCTTTAGTTCTTCTAGAGCTTTGTTAAACATTTCTTGTATTTTCTCAATCCATGCCTCCATTCTATTTCCCAGATTCTGGATCATCTTTACTATCATTACTCTGAATTCTTTTTCAGTTAAGTTGCCTATTTCCTCTTCATTTATTTAGTCTTGTAGGTTTTTACCTTGCTCCTTCATCTGTGACATATTTTTTTTGCCGTCTCATTTTTTTTTCTTTTTTTTTTAATGAGTGGGATTGTGTTCCTGTCTTACTGGTTGTTTGGCCTGAGGCTTCCAGCACTGGAGTTAGTAGACTTTTAGGTAGATCTGGGTCTTGGTGCTGAGACGAGGACCTCCATGAGACCTCACTCTGATGAATCCCTGGAATCTGAGTTTCTCAGCTCTCACGGAGCTCCCACTGCAGGAGCTTCGGCCCGACCCCCTGAGTCATGAACCAAGATCCCACAAGCTGTGTGGGGTGGTGAAAAAAAAAAAAAAGAGAGAGAGAGAGAGAACAATAACAAAGTAAAAAATAAAATTAGACTAGGAAGCTAACAGATATGTTAGAAAGAATATAAAAATAAAAATATAGGTGAAACAACTGGAAGGTACAACAGTACCACCACAGTAAAAAAAGAGGAGAGAAAAGAGGGGAAAAAAAGGAAAAGCCCTTGCCTCTGGAGGGCAAGGCCTAAGCAAGGGTGAGGTTTGGGAGGTGGGTGGGGCCTATGCTCAGGACCCCCAGGGCTGGAAAAGGCCCAGGGGTCTGTGTGGGGTGGGGCTTAGGTTAAAGGAACAGAAGGGGCCCAGGCATGTCCCCCATCCCTGGTCTCAGAGGGCAGGGGACCTCACCTGGGAGCCCAGCAGGCTTCCTGGGCTTTAGTGGGTGGGGCAAATGCCCTCCTCTCCTCTCCTGCTCCTCCTGTCCCGGAGGGCCCCTCCCACCTGCCTCTCCTGTTCTCCCCTTGGCCTCCTTCCTATGCCCCCAGGGCCAGTGTGGCTGGTGGGGTGGGCCTTGGAGAGCAGAGGACTGGCCTGGGTGCTCAGCAGTCTCCCTGGCCTGAGCCAGTGAGTAAACACCCTCCACTTCTCCAGGAGGGCCCCTCCTGCCTGCCTCTCCTGATATCCCTGACCTCCCTCCTATGCCCCCAGGACCCACATGGCCTGGAGGGGTTTTTGGAGGTGGGGTACTGGCCTGGGAGCTCAGCAGGCTCCCCGGGGCCGAGTGGACCCGGAGATCTCCCTCTGTTCCTCTGTTGCTCCTCCCGGAGGGCCCCTCCTGCCTACCTCTCCTGATCTCCCCAGACTCAGGGGTGCCGATCCTGTCTGGCCTCCACTTCTCCTCCCCCCTCTGTACCCCCACGTTCTACTGGTTCACTTGGGGGTTCCTCCTGTCTCCCTGGGCATCACCATCCCCCACCAGCAGCCGGCAAGAGCCCTAGTTGTGGGAAGACGCTAACTCGGTGTCTTCCCACACTGCCATCTTGACTCCTGGATTCACTTTTTAAATTAGCATAGAATTGTACCCATAGGAGAAAAAACGTTTGAATCAAAAGCATTGATATGTGGAAAAAGGCATATAAAAAGGAAGATTATAGAGGCCTGGTCCTGAATCTTGGGAAAGCTGTCCACAACAGATGTCATCTGTTTCATTATCCCCGCCTTTTTCTGGTTAATTTTAGTTTCAGTTCTCTAGCCAGTTAAGTCTAGGTGTCTTCTTTAAATGAGAAACATGAATCCATGAGTCAATGTCCTTAAGTTTAGTGGCACAAAGGTTAGTTAACAATGCCTGGCAAGGTCACTTCCAGTGAGGTTGGAGGGCATCTTTGTGAAGATATCATTTCCAGTAGATATAGTCACTAAGTTGAAGGTCATGATGTTGTAGGTCTTCATCTCCTGGGAATGCACTGTGAAAAGACTGCTCTATGAGCTTTGCATGTATTTCAAGGGCTTTAGTTAATTCTCGGCAGTAGGTGAGAAGGTCTTCTTTAATCAGAGTAGGTTCATATATTCCTTCATCTAGTTGCATGGGCCTGCCAGTAACAATTTCAAATGGTAAAAGTATATTTTTCCTGAGGAAGTGGATATGAGATTAAGCAAAACCAAAGCCAATGCTTTGAGCCAAGGAAGCTTAAATGATTCAACTAATTTTGCTGAGTTCTAATTATTCCAACAGCATGTTCTACCCATGCAGAAGCCTGAGGATGCTTAGCACAGTGAAAATATTGCATTACTGGCCAAATATTACAGACAGACTGTAAAATTTGTCCTGAAAATAGGAGCCTCTGTCACTGTGTATTTCAGAAGGAATTCCCCAAGTTGGGCTGCTGTGGCTATAGCTCTGTGACAAGGAAATGCTTCTACCCAGTGAGAAAACATGAAAATCATTACCAGAACATATTTTTACCCTTGAGAGGGAGACAATTGGATGAAGTCCATTTGCCATATCTCAAAGGGTCCCCAGGGGAGAGGAAAATGTCCCAAAGATGCATGAATAGGCTTTCCTGGGTTATGTTTAAGACAGATTTGCCATCTCTGAACTTAGGAAGCCATCAGTAATTCAATGAGTTAATTCATGTATGTAATTCAAGACTATTCTTGTATTAAAATCTGATTCATTAGAATGGAATTGACAAGAAAATTTGGTTATCTCTGTGACACACATCATTTTAAGATCACTAGAATTATGGTGATAACATTATACTAGGACATATATATCTAAATTTTAGGAATTTCATATATTTTCTAATATATTTATATTAATAACATTTACCCATACAATATAACTTTAAAAGGTTTATTATTGCTTATTTGACAGTGCTTCCCATGTAATTTACTTTACCAAATAAGCTTAATTACTTTAATATCTCTCTTTCATAAGGAGAAAAAATAAATCTTTTGAGGTGTTAGAGGGGCCCTTTGGGAACCCCAAAGTTATTTCCAGGGCAATAAGGCTTCATTTAGAATTTGATTTGGGTGAAGTTGGTCAAAAATATCAAAAGTTGTTAAAGCATTTGATCTAATTGGATCATAGGTCATTGTGAAACAGTATTTTAATCAAAGTGACAAAGACTACATAGGTGAATACAGAAAGTTAAATAGTTGTAAAAACCCTTAGCTACAACATATAGAATCTTTGTTTTTGTAGGTAGATTATATTAAAGGTAAAGAAATTGTAACCATTGTTTACAATAATCTAAGAAAATTTTGTCCATTTAGCAGAGAGATAAACCAAATTTTAATTTTGCACCAGTTTATTTTTGATATTAAAACTCATTTACTTAATTCATTCTAATCTTAGTCCTGACTACAAATAAACTTCCTTTCTAAAGATTCCTTTTTTCACAAACCTTTTACAACTTTCTGTGTCCATTCTACTTGTACCTTGTTTTCTTTCCCATTTAGAAATAACCAACTTCAGAACAAAATCACTTTCTTTTTCCTTAAATGTATGTCCATTCCTTATGCCTTTTAAAAAATTTTCTTGTGTACAAAGATGTTTTCCTTATTAATTTTAGTAGTTTTAATTACATGTATTAATTTGAATTCTTAACCCTGAGAAACCTTAATTTCTAGTGAAAACTAAGAAGTAAGCAATTGTGAACTGTTCGTTATACCAGTATTTTTTTTTTTTTGGATTGGCAAACTTATGAATACATTTCATAATTTTTAGAAACATACATTTCCTCATAGCATTCTTTTTCTTAATGTGGTACAAGACATGCTTCTAATAAACCCAAACGTCTTTAGTTTTTCTATAATAAGACAAAACTAGGTAAACTTAGACCTGTTTAGCAATTAATGTTTCAGTATTTTATCTTATTTGGAAATGATTTATACATTCAATGAATTCCCATCATTTAACTTAACTTAGCAAAGCTCTAAAGAATCATGTTAGCAGAAATATTTAAGAAACTAATTTTAAGTAGATATACCATAAAACATAATTATTCTTAAAGAGTTTATCTAAAAACTCTTATCTCATTTACATTTAACTTACTTATGAAAATTTCATCCTAACAAGTTATTTTTCTTGCTGAAAAATTTTGTAACAGAGATAAAGTAAATGTATTTGGCTTTTAGTAAAGCTAGGTACAATAAAAGTATCATACTTAATGTTGATAACTCTAAAGATGTGTCCATATTAATTAAAACAACAAACAAGCTAGCTTTAATACCAAATATTTTCCCAGATCACGTGAACCTGAAATTCTTTGGGTTAGTTTCTATTATATTTCTGAGACTCTTATATAAGTAGTTGTTGTTTAAGCCAATTAAATAGAGCTCTTTTACAAATTAATTTTGACAATATCATCCAAAGGTAGAAAAATAGCATTACTATAGCATACTTAGATAGACACAGAGAGCTCATAATTTTCACTTTACTTTAGTCATAAATTAGCTACAATACAAAACTCACTAGTTTATAAATAACAGAATAAATTAAATCTACTCACTCAGTTGGCTAAAGTTTTTTATTATTTGTGAAAAAGATTTTTATGATCTGTATTTGCCCTTGACAAGAAATTTTAAGGAAACTATTTGGGCAAAATTGTCCATTTAAGAGTTTGTGTTTAAAAGGGCCTCTTTTCTCTTTTCTTTTCTCAGTCTTAGGAATTGGAGATGGTCTAGAGTTCCATTAAGAGTTCCCAGAGAGATTACAAGCCTTTTGAGATAAATAGGGGGGGCTTGGCGGTTGATGATGAGGAATGGGTGGAATTTGAACTGTCTATAGGACTGCATTTCCAGTTTTGCCAAGATTTTTAAGATTTAACTTAAATGATAGGTTGATCCACCCATCCAACTACATTATACCTGATTTTAAAAGGAGCTGTCACTACAGAGTGGGGTGTGTGTGTGTGCAGTATGGCTAGCCATCTGTGGGGCATCAATCTTATTGTTATGAAAAAAAGAGTTCAGAGATATAAAGGAAGAGAGCACTGCAGTAGACATTTAGAAGAATGGGGAGGAGCAGAGAGAGCCAGAGGGAGAGAGTTCTCAGAAGACTTGGAAGATTTTTCCAACTTGGAAATCCTTTGAGATAATTGTGTTAGTTTCTCTGAGGAAAGCAATTATGGATTTAGTAGTATATTTGGAGGCTGAAAATGACAATCGAAATGTGCTTCCTATTCCTGTTGTCTTATTCTATAGCTTTTCTCCAATTGAGTGTGCAAATAAACTAATTTAGGACTCTCAAATAAGCCCCATGTGGGCCAACAGAGTTTCAAGTAGTCATGGTTGATTTTAGTCCAACACAACAGAAATTTTCAAGAGGAGGGCCCATCAGTTTTAAACATGAGCCGAGGTCCAATGGCAGCTGCCTGTCAGCACTGCCCTTAGAAACCAAACTCCCCATAACTGAATACTCACCAAGATGAAGGATTCCCTTCCTAGATGAAGACAGCAACAGAGGACACACAAATAAAGGCTCAGAACCTCTAACAAACCGGTAGGTTTGGAATCAGGAGGAGTTACCCCCATGACCCAAGGCCACCAAGGAGAACATCGGAGTACAAGGGAGTCCCATTAACACCTTACTCACCTTCACAGCAGTGCTGGAGGTAGAGGTGAGTCACTTTGGATCCCACTTCTGACACCATGTAATGTCAAACAATAATCAATATCAAGGCTGCAAAGAACAGAGAACTTTATTTGGGGTCTTAGGAATTGTAATTAAGGAGATACAGATTCGGGGAAAACTGAATAAGTGATTCAGGGAAGAGAGAGTTGGGAACTTATAAGGCAAAATCCACAAGGTTGTTAAAGTTGTCTGTCAAGAATTAGTATTGACTCTGATGCAGGAAAGGAAATATTTGTTCTTAAGGAATAGGCTGTCATGAGTTGTTTTAGGGTAAGCGTTTAATAACTATCTTGAGATTCTAGAATATTGAGCAGATGTTTCAGATGCCTGCATTAAGATTCCATCCATGCTGAGACATGCATAGGTCACACTTCCTCACTGGCCTCCCAGCTCCATTTCAGAGAACTCCCTTAGAACTCCATTTTTATTTTCCTTTAGTAGTGGGAAAGAGAGACGGCATCCTCCCCTATCCCCTCTCAGCCCAAAAATAGTTAAAAGAGAATACTAATATTCAGGTCTCACCCAGTCTCTCTTCTGAATAAGCTCTGTAGTCCATTAAATTGCTGTAGAGATTCCCAGAAGAGTTGAAGATCAGTCCTCCTCCAGTTTTGGTCCAGAATTTACACCAGCCCACCTGGGGTTCTGTGTAAATACTGTCCCATTGTATCTCATTTTTAAGCAAATATTCTGAAGCACAGCAATCAAAGAACCAGCCCCAGGGAGTAAACAAGCTTTAGGCACACAATGAAGATGCTCATCCCCCTTCAGAAT
Source organism: Tursiops truncatus (assembly GCF_011762595.2). Taxonomy (NCBI): domain Eukaryota; kingdom Metazoa; phylum Chordata; class Mammalia; order Artiodactyla; family Delphinidae; genus Tursiops; species Tursiops truncatus. The sequence goes on from NC_047038.1 coordinate 76,011,849, forward strand.
TTAAGAGGGCCTACAAGAGCACAGAATCCTGGAGCTCTTTGTTTATCCACCTCCAGCATCTTGGCTTTCTGGGGGCTCAACTGCCTCCTAGCCCTAGGCCAACCCTTCTCTGCCAGCTCTCTGGGTCCTTCTTCCTCCCCTCGGCAGCCTGAGCCATTTTAAAGCAATTTGGTTCAAATAAAGGAAGAGCCATTGTATTTAGAAGTGTCTCTTTTAACACGTCTCTGGAGAATGATCTTCTACTTCTGTAATAACCTGTCCAGTACACCAAAGAAGCCCAGCCAGTTACGTACCTTCAACAGTTTTCTGACACCTTAATAATTAAGGCCCATGCACCTCAACAAGGTGGTTTTAAAAAACCTTTCTGTTTCCTTGAAACTTTCCTGCTTAAAGCCACTGTCTCACCCTGGTTAAGCTTCCTCCCCTCAGCCTCCTCCCCAGCCTCCTAAGTGCACCTTCATCTCCAAAAACCAGGCTCCAGTTTGCCAGCGTGTAAAAGCCCTGCCAAGCCCTGGCCCTTCCCTGAAGCATGTCTGAAATTTCAACATTCTCCAAAAGGCACACCTAGCCCTCATGAATGACTTCTTTCTCTTCATTCCTATGGTTATTTTGTAAAACGTCCACACTCACAGTGGCTAATTCAGAAAATATTTATGAAGGCTTACTGCATGCTTGGAGATTTTTACGGTGCACGAACAATTCCAAGATGTATAAAGTGGTCAGTCCTATTCCCACAGACCTTGAAGATCACTGAGGGAAAATGACATGTAAACATATTACTGTATGGTAGGTGTTATGTTTGGGATATTCCCCAAGTACCATGAAAAACCATCCCAGGCACCTATGTAGATTTTTATTACCTTATATTAAAAAAATGAATAAAAATATTTTGCCCACCTAAAAGCTTACAGGTGAAACAAGATGATTTTTTGATTATGATTGTTGATATATTGAACTCAAGTGTCATTTTAGAGTACTTTATTCAAGTATTGGTCTGTTGGAATTCATTCTAGTGCACTCTTCTTGTTGAATTTTTCAATCCACTCTTAAAATTTTTTTCCTCTCACCTATACGTAATGTAAGAATCTATATATTTTAAAAATAAGCCAGTGGTTTCCAAATTTATATTTTCAGAGTCTAAACATTTCATCTGAGCTCGAGGATTACTTATCTATCTAATTGAGCTCCATACTTAAATATCTAATAAACACCTAAAATTTAAAAAACAAAAAAAAACCATCCCAGACTTGGGGGCCCTAAAAAGGCTTTCTGGAAAGGGAATGGGGAAGGGCATCCCAGGCAGGAAGTAGACAGGCAAAGGCCTAGAGAGGTGTCTTAGCCTAGCTAAGAACACCATTGGGTCAGCTAGGCTGGAGGGCAAGGGGAGGGTGGGATGAGGCTGGAGTGGAACTCAGGGTCCAAAGGGTGAAGGATCTTTTCAGCCACGTTCAGGAGTTTGGTCTTGATCCCTCAGGCATGTGGGCCATTTAAGAAAATTCCTCTGTGGTGGGCTGAATGCATTGGTTGGGGTGAGGGGACTGCAAGAATGAAGGTGCATCACGTGGGATCTGACACAAATAGGAACCAGACGAGTATTTCTTCCACGAGGAGACAGCTAGAAGCCTTTGAGGTTACCCAGATGAGAGATAACTGAGGCCTAAGCTCAACAGATGACTGTCTTCAGAGTATTTGTTTCTTCACTTGAGTATGCGTGTGTGTATGTTTCTCCTTCATTGGAACGGAAGCCCTGAGATGGCATTTCTGTCTTGTTTACTGCTTATTATAAGCCCAGGACTTACAGTGGCACCTTGACCCTAAGAGGCACTCAATAAATAGGTGAATGAAGGAATGAGAGCAGCTGACAGTTGATTTGACAGGTGACTGATTGGGGTGGGGGGAGAGGTAGAGGGAGGCAGGACTGCCTGCGGTCACTGCCCCAATGCCATGACCCCTGAAATGAGGCCCCCTCAGAGTTGGCGACTATTAGTTTCCTATTGCTACTGTAACAAATGACCACATGCTTAAAACAACACACATTTGTTCTCTTCCACTTCTGGAAGTCAAATGTCCAAAATCAATTTGACTGAGCCAACACAAGGTATTAGCAGGTCTGGCTCTTTCCAGGGATGTAGGGGAGAATCTAACTTTTCTAATTTCTGGAGGCTGCCTGCATTCCTTGACTCCTGGCTCCCTCCTCAAATCAATCCAACCCCTTGTTTCCATCCTCAGGTCTCTTACTTGCTATTTTGTACTCAAATCCCCTTCTGCCCGCCTCTTATAGAGACACCTGACTATGTTCAGACCCATCTGGATAATGCAGGATAGTGTCTGCCTTTCAAAGTCTTCTATTTAGTCACATCTGCAAAGTCCCTTTTGCCATATAAGGTGACATTCACAGGTTCTGGACATTAGGATGTGGATATCATTGGGGGCCATTATATCAGCCTATGACAGTGACCAGCACGTGAGGTGGTTACTGGGTGCTTGAGTTGAGCCCCCGTTGAGGTTGGTAGGACTGAACCTCTTCACCTGAGAGTGTTTAGGAGCACAGCCTGGAGCCAGACTGCCCAGATTCAAAGCTCTGCTACTCATTAGCTGTGTGACCTTGGGTAAATTACTTGACCTCTCTGTGCCTCAGTTTCCTTATCTGTAAAACAGAGATAATAATAGCCACCCCAAAGGGTTTCTGGGATGAGCTAATGCATAAAAAATGTGTGGGTAGATAAGTGCCAGTGACATACTAAGCCCTCAGGGAGTGTTGGCTTCTTGGGATAGCCCACAGGGAAGACCTGGGGATGCCCTGATCCCACTTCTCACCATGAGGTGTGTCAGTGGCTCAACCCTGAAGAAGCGAACTACTCTGGGCATCTGAAGCCTCTCCAGTGTAGGGGAGATTGAATGACTTAGAGGTGGCAAAGCAAGATGTTGCTACTCAGAACCCCTCCATTGAATCTCTGTCTTCAATATCACCATCTCCCCATTTCTGATTATCTTTCTTCAAGTTTCCTAAGGGCAAAGGTGAAAATGAGTCCCCTTTTGCATATACCCCTTTCCCAGTTTTTAATAAGAGTTCCAATGCTGGCAAATTACTTCTCTGGCTCATCGTTTTCTCATGAATAAAATAATAAAAGTCAACACTAAAATAGCACTTGCTGGATCCTGGTAGAAAATAGCAGGCAGCTGAGGCCTGGGTTTCTGGGGCACAGCTGAGGTGGCCTATGTCAAGTGGTACCCATGACTGGGAGGGCTCTCTGAGGTGGGAGTGAGCATGTTGACGGCCTTCCTGAAGCCACACCATGGAGATCATGGAAGACCCAAGTTTGTTGCCTATACCCAAGTCCGTATCATGTCCAAGCCCACCCAAGTCCGTATCAGGTCCAAGCCCTTTCCTGGGGGAAATGGTATCCATACTGTATTCCATTACTCTCATGTGAATCCACTTCTGACCCACTATGAAGATGAATAAAGAGAAACTGGGCCACTTCCCAGTGGGGACCACAGCACTGGTTTGGACCATTATTCTGCATATGGACCAGAAAAGTTTAGAAGACCTCAAGCTCAGCTTAGGCAAGCATGCCTCATCACCCTGGTGGCAGCAGCAGCAGCAGCAGCAGCAGATGGGTTTCAGCCTCCAGGTTCTTTTCCAGGCTCCCTGAAGCAGCCCCACTCTACCCCTCAGAGGCCTGAGTCTCAGCTCTGTGGAGCCCTTCCTAGAACATGGCAGATGCTACCTGCAGACTTTACCTTGGAATTACCTCAGTGTCCCTTTGCTTTTTTCAGTCCTTTAATATCTCTTTAACCGATTTAATTTCCAAATTAAATTCTCTACGTTGAACCACGACTATGGTTTCCATTTTCCTAAGACTAACTGCATAGAGGTTTCATTTAACTCTTTCTTTGAAATAACTTCAAACTTATAGAAAAGTTGCAAGAATAGTACAGAGAAATCTTGGATACACTTTTATATCCTTTACTCAATCCATCAGTTTTTTCATTGAGGTGAAATTCACAAAATACAAAATTAACCATCTTGGGACTGCCCTGGTGGTCCAGTGGCTAAGACTCTGCGCTCCCAATGCAGGAGGCCTGGGTTCAATCCCTGGTCAGGGAACTACATCCCACATGTCGCAACTAAGACGCGGTACAGCCAAATAAATAAATAAATAAAATATTTTAAAAAAATTAACCATCTTAATGTGAACAAATCAGTGGCAATCAGTACATTCACAATGAATCCATCAACTTTTAACATTTTGCCATATTTGCTTTATAATTCACTATTTATAGCTATACACACATGATTATGCATAATATTTTTATGAACCATTCATAAGTTGCACACACCACACTCTTTTACTATAATTACAGGTACTTCTTTAGAATATACTTCTATATAACCATTGGTACATTACTTTTTTTTTTTTTTTTTTTTTTGGCGGTACGCGGGCCTCTCACTGTTGTGGCCTCTTCCGTTGTGGAGCACAGGCTCCGGACGCGTAGTCTCAGCAGCCATGGCTCACGGGCCTAGCCGCTCCGCGGCATGTGGGATCTTCCCGGATCGGGGCATGAACCCGTGTCCCCTGCACCGGCAGGCGGACTCTCAGCCACTGCGCCACCAGGGAAGCCCGGTACATTACTTTTATCCAGTCTATAATCCATATACCAATTTTGTGAAATGTCCCAATAATATCCTTTACAATATTATTTTTCCCATTAGTGCAGGTCCTGGTCTAGTATGACACATTGAATTTAGTTATGTCTGTTTAGTCTCTTTTAATGTGGAACAGTCCTTAGCTTTTCTTTGTCTTTCATAACATTGCCTTTTTTTTTGGCCGTGCCATGGGCCTTGTGGGATTTTAGTTCCCCAACCAAAGACTGAACCTGGGCCCCTGGCAGTGAAAGCATGGAGTCCTAATCACTGGACCACCAGGGAATTCCCACTTTGACATTTTTTAAGGAATACAGGTCAGTTATTAGAATGTTCTTCAGTTTGGGTTGCCTCATGATTAGATTCTGGTTTTACATTCCCATAAGTGATCTGTGTCTTTTTCATGGTGTCACAAGGTCTGTCTGCCTCTGATTGGTGATATTAATTTTGATCACGCAGTCAAGGTGTTATCTAGTTTCTCCACTGAATAGTTACACTTTTGCTCCTTGGAATCAAACAAGAAATCTGGGGAGAGTCACTTTGACACCATGTAAATATCTAGAAATTTTATTATATTTATCTTCTGTACATTTTGAAGTTTGGGCTTGGATTTTTCTTTGATTCTAAGTTATTATAAAGAGAGCTTTAAAATGTCCAGATGTTAGGGTGTGATGTATAACTTCACAAATCTTTTTATTTTTTTCTTTAAAGGAAAAAAACCATACTACTAAAGAAACTGTTGGTTATGCTTATTTTGTTATGGTGGTTTTGTTTTTTGTTTTTTGTTTTGCGGTACGCGGGCCTCTCACCGCAGCGGTGAGAGGCCCGCGTACCGCAAAACAAAACAAAACAAAAAATTATCCCGTTAAATTGCTAATATAGTTCAAAACGCAAAGGTACAAAGAGCGTACAGTGAGAAGTCTCCTCACCAGCTACCAGTTCTCTGAAGTAACTTTTACAGATTTCTCTTTATCTTTCTAGAGATAGTTCCTCCATATAAAGCAAAAACGTATATATCCCCCTATCCCCATACAAGTTGACTTTTGTCTATACTTACCACACTGTTCTGCATTTGGCTTTTTTTGTTTAATAATATATCCTGGATCTCATTAAATGTCAGCACATTAAATGTTAGTTTCCTTATTCATTCCAGTGGCTGCTTAGTATTCCATTGTATACATGTACTGTGATTTATTTAGTTAGTCCTCTACTGAAACTTAGGTTGTTTCCATTCTTTTGCCTTTATATAAACTATGATGCAGAATAACCATGTTCATATATCAGTACCTATGCAAGTATTTCTACAATATAAATTCCTGGATGTGAAATTTCTGAGTCAAAAAGTTTGTAATTTTGATAAATGTTGTCAATGTATCCTTCACCAAGATTCCACAGAGACTGTATCAATTTACAGGGAATATATTTTAGCATAGTTGTTCCTTTATCTCCTTTGTACTCTATGCAATGGCTGTGAAAAAGGTAATTTGAAAATAGTGTTAACCCAAGTAGATTCGAAAAGTGTGCTTTTGCAAAAATGATACATTCAATATTGTAAAATGTAATTCTTAGGGTTCAAAAAACTTACCTTATAGTTGAAGTTGGAATTTTAGTTTAATTCATGTGTTTGTAAAGACTACTATTTCTCCCACTCTGAAATCTTGCTATTTGGCTTCATTTTTGACTTTGATGATGCACATATTGCCAGGTCTGCTATAAACAACTGAGTAAAAACCCAGGAAGGTAGCAAATAGTTCATCTGTTTTACAGACACGAGCCTTGGCAGAGGGGAAGAGAAAAAAGGGCTCTCAGCTGGCTTCTCCTGCAGGCTTTTACTGTCCTTGAGGCATTTTCCCTGCCCAAATAAAGAGGAAAATTGTTTTTCAGTCTTGAGTGCCAAAATTATTCTTGGAATTGCTCCCTTAATCTGTCAGTTTCATTTTTCCCATGGAGGTGTGATCAGGGTGGCCAAACCTTCCCAGTCAGAATCTGGGTTAGAACTTGATTGCTTCCGCAGACAACTGGTTTGGAAAAACTCCCTGCAAGGTGATTTCAGTGAGTGACCAGAAATATCAGAGAGCTGGTACTAGGATCTGAAGTTCTAACCTTGCATGTGCCTTCAGTCTTTCTACAGAGCTAGTGGCTAACAGAAATACAAAGGAATTAATCACCTCCAGGGATTTCTTAGGAAAGTAAAGACTGAGGAATCAAATTCCAAAGCTCCTTAGTGTTGGTCTCTAGCCCATTTCCCAAGTTCTTCATTTTCATTCTTTTTCCTACTCTGCTCTAGTCAAGAGTGTGGGCTTTGGTGGTGGATACACCTCAGCTCACATCCAAGCTTTGTCCTTTGCTGGCTTGGGACCACAGGTGAGCTAGTTAGCCTCCCAGAGACAAAGGGTCCTCACCGATAAAACTGGGATCACACTACCTTCCTTGCAGTGTTGATGTGAGGATTAAAGGAAGTCAAGTGTATGGGCACAGTGCCTAGCTCAGTCCTGAAAAATTAGCCTCAGTAAATGTTAGTTTTTTCCTAGTATCACCTTTCTACCCCTCTCACCAATGGATTAAAACTCATTCTTCTGGAGCTCATAGTCTTAACCAGTATTAAATTAGAAAACAAACATTATGGTAAGACAATCTGAGTGGAAACACCAGGCTTCATCTAGGCCTATCTTAGAATTTGGAAATTTTGAAAAATTCATTCCTTTCTACGTAGTAAGATTTCAGTACCTCAGAAATGCATTTTGCAGTGTTGACAGCCATGCTGTTTGGAAATCCACACCTTTGGGGGCAACTCTGGCAGGTTTTGTAATCAAGTCAAAACTACAGCTTTTGTGCAAACATTTTATTAGTTGTGTGTCTAGGAGAAGAAGGAAGTGGGTTTGGTAAAATTGCAAAGCAGTTTAAATACAAATGGATTTTTATAAAAATCAAGTTTAAGTTTTTCGTTTCTTTCCTTGGAGAAATAAAAGGCAGCTCACAAGAATAGGGAATGGTTTTGTCATAGTTGGAGACTTCGGAAATTCTCTGAAACAAATAGTTTCCAGATTTTATAAACACAAATATACAGGAGTGAATGATTTTACTCTGAACTCTTTATTTATAGATATCTAACAGGGACCGACTTATTTAACTACAGTGGCAGAGATTGGCTAGTTGTTTACCAAACCCGCTTTCTTCTTCTCCTAGACACACACCTGAACTATATTTCCACACCTCCCTTACACTTAGGTATGCCAAGTGGCATGTGGTCAAAAGTGATATGTAGCACTTCCAGGCCTGGCCCATTAAAACTTCCTTGCATTATCCTCTATGCCCTTGAACCCTCCCAGCTGACAGGAAGGGAGATGACTCTCCCAGGGCAACCTTGGGAGCCACATTTTTAATACGGGAGGAGCCTGGATCCCTGAATCACTACTTGGAAGAAAACTGCCCGAACAGGAAGATTCCTTGAATTTCAGTCATGGGAAGATTTACCATGACTTCTTTTTTAATTTAAAAAATTTTAAATTTTTACTGTTTTGATTTTAATTATGTTTTATTGAACAGAATATTTTAAAAGATTCGAATTTTGAATACAATTTATAAACCTTACGCTTGTACTTAATTTTCAGTTGATTGAACTATACTCATAATAAAAGCAAAAAGGTTAAACATAGCTAAGTGATCATACGTATATCATCTATTCTTCTCAAAACTTAACATAAATGTCAATAAAGACGTGGATTTTATAAAAATTTTGTTATTTTTTATTGAAGTATAATTGACCTACAACACTATAAGTTCCAGTGTACAACATAGTGATTTGATATTTCTATACGCTGCAAAATGAATAACAATGACAAGTCTGGTTAGCATCTGTCACCATACAAAGTTATTTTAATATTATTGACTATATTCCTCATGCTTTTCATTTCATCCCCATAACTCATTTATTTTGTAATTGGAAGTTTGTACCGCTTAATCTCTCTCACCCATTTCATTGAACCACCTACATACATGCCCCTGGAAACTACTGGTTTGTTCTCTGTATCTATGAATCTGTTTCTGTTTTGTTATTTTTATTCATTTGTTTTGTTTTATAGATTCCAATATAAGTGATAACGTAGAATATGTCTTTGTCTGATTTATTTCACTAAGCATAATACCCTCTAGGTCCATCCATGTTGTTACAAATAGCAGAATTTCATGCTTTTTTATTGTTGAGTAATTTACATTTTGTTATACCACATCTTCTTTATCAGTTCATCTATTGATGGAAACTTAGGTTACTTCCATGTCTTGGCTATTGCAAGTAGTGCTGCAATGACCATAAGGGTACATATATCTTTTTGGATTAGTGTTTTTGTTTTACTTGGAAACATACACAAAAGTAGAATTGCTGGGTTGTGGGGTAGATCTATTTTTAATTTTTTTTTTGGGAATTCCCCATACCATTTTCCATAGTGGCTGTACGGATTTACTATCCTACCAGCAGTGGACCAGGGTTCCCTTTCCTCCTCATCCTAGTAAACACTTATTTGTTGTCTTTTTGATAATAGACATTCTGACAGATATGAGGTGATATCTCATTGTGGTTTTGATGTGCATTTCTCTGATGATTAGTGATGTTGAGCATGTTTTCATGTATCTGTTGGCAATCTGTATGTCTTTGGAGAAATATCTAGTCAGGTCCTCTGCCAATTTTTAATCAGGTTGTTTGCTTTTTTGATGTTGAGTTTTATGGGTTCTTCGTATATTTTGCATATTAACCCCTTATCAGGTATATTGTTTGGAAATATCATCTCCCATTCAGTAGACAGCCTTTCTGTTTTGTTGATCGTTTCCTTTGCTATGTAAAGCTTTTTAGATGAATGTAGTTCCATTTGTTTGTTTTTGCTTTTGATTCCCTTGCCTGAGGAGACACAGCAAAAAATTATTGCTGAGACCAATGTCAAAGAGTGAACTGCCTGTGTTTTCTTCTAGGAGTTTTATGGTTTGGGGTCTTACATTTAAGTCTTTAATCCATTTTGAGTTTATTTTTGTATTTGGTATGAGAAAGTAGTCCACTGTGATTCTTTTGAATGTAGCTGTCTAGTTTTCACACCACCATTTATTGAGGAGGCTGTCTTTTCCCCATTGTATATTCTTGGCTCCTTTGTCATAGGTTAATTGACCATATAAGTGTGGGTTCATTTCTGGGCTCTGTATTCTCTTCCATTTATCTATGTGTCTGTTTTCATGCTAGTACCATACTTTTTGATTGCTAAGCTTTGTAGTATAGTTCGAATTCAGGGAGTGTAATACTTCCAGCTTTGTTCTTTTTTCTCAAGATTGTTTTCACTATTTGGAGTCTTTGGTATTTCCATACAAATTTTAGAATTAGTTGTTCTAGCTAGCTCTGGAAAAATGCCATTGGTATTTTCATCGGGATTGCATTGAATCTGTAGATTGCCTTGGGTAGTACGGTCATTTTAACAATATTAATTCTTCCAATCCATGAGGATGGTATATCTTTTCATTTGTTTGTGTCATCTTCAGTTTCCTTTTTTTTATTTTTATTTTGGAGGAGAGAAAGGCTTATTGCAGGGCCAAGCAAGGAGAATGGGTGGCTCATGCTCAAAAACCCTGAACTCCCCAATGGTTTTCAGGGAGAAGTTTTTAATAGGCAAAATTTGGGATGAGAGCTTCAGAGTGTATGACTTTCGTCTGATTGGTTGGTGGTGAGGTAAAAGGGCAGTGTTCCAGGAATCTTGTGCTCAGCCTGAAGTTACCATCCTCCACCTGGGTGGGGGCCTTAGTTCGATTTTAGGTGCTATCCCTTCCAAGGTAGTCTCCCAGCCAGGTGTTAGTGCCCAAAACGTTGTCACAAAGAAATACTGCAGAAGGTGTCTCCCACAGTGTTAACGATGAGCAGGAGTTGGTCTAGCTTATTGCTGTCCCTTTGTGGCTCACCAGCTGGTCTCAGGGACTAATGAAGCTCAGCTTCTTTATGTCTCAGTACAGAAGGAAGTCAGTGAGGGGCAAAGTGATAGGTAAGAAGTGATTTATTTAGAGAGGCACATATTTCATAGACAGAATACAGTCCATCTCAAGAGGCAAGAGTGGCACTGGGAGAAACACACTTCACAGACAGAGTGTAGGCCATATCAGAAGGTGAGAGTCCTTCAGTTTCTTACATCAATGTTTTATAGTTTTCCAAATATAGGTCTTTACCTGCTTGGGTAGATTTATTCCTAGGTACTTTTTTCCTTATGATGCAATAGTAAATGGGATTGTTTTCTTAATTTCTATTTCTGATAGCTTGTTGTTAGTATATAGAGATGCAACAAGTTTCTATATATTAATTTTGTATTCTGCAGCTTTACTGAATTCATTGATGAATTCTGATAGTTTTTTGACAATTCAAATGATATGTTTACTTTTTTGTATTTTAAAAAAAGGTGATAATCCTAAAATTTATATCAGACCATAAAAGACCCAGAATTGCCAAAGAAATCCTGAGGAAACAGAAAAACCTGGAGGCATAACCCTCCCAGACTTCAGACAATACTACAAAGCTACAGTAATCATAACAGTGCGGTATTGGCCCCAAAACAGATATATGGATCAATGGAAGAGAATACAGAGCCCAGAAATAAACCCACACACCTATGGTCAATTGCTCTTCGACAAAGGAGCAAGCATATACAATGGAGAAAAGATGGTCTTGTCAGCAAGTGGTGTTGGGAAAGCTGAACAGCTGCATGTAAATCAATGAAGTTAGAAGAAATCCTCAAACTGTACAAAAAATAAACTCAAAATGGCTTAAACACTTAAATATAAGCCATGACATCATAAGACTCCTAGAAGAGAATATAGGCAAAACACTCTCTGCGATAAATCGTACCAATGTAGGAATGAGAAAGACAAATACCATATGCTGTCACTTATATGTGGAATCTAAAATATGACACAAATGAAATTATTTACAAAACAGAACCAGGCTCACAGACATTGAAAACAAACTTATGGTAACCAAATGGGAAAGGAGGTGGTGGAGGGATAAATGAGGAGTTTGGGATTAGCAGATACAAACTACTATATATAAAATAGATAAACAAGGTCCTACTCTATAGCACAGGGAACTATATTCAATACCCTGTAATAAACCATAATGGAAAAGAATATGAAAAAGAATGTGTGTGTGTGTGTGTATATATATATATATGTGTGTGTGTGTGTGTGTGTGTCTATATATATATGTGTATATATATATATATGTATGTGTATATATATATATGTATATAACTGAATTGCTTTGCTGTACACCAGAAACTAACACAACATTGTAAATCAACTATAATTTAAAAAAACATGTTCTGTGATCCTTTTCATGTATTATTGAATTCAGTTTGCTAATATTTTGTTGAGGATTTTTGCATTTATATTCATTGGTGATATTAGCCGGTAATTTTCTTTTTTTGTGTTCTCTGGATCCATCCACGTCTCTACAAATGACCCAGTTTCGTTCCTTTTCATGGCTAAGTAATATTCCATTGTATATATGTACCACATCTTCTTTATCCATTCGTCTGTCGATGGGCATTTAAGTTGTTTCCATGACCTGGCTATTGTAAATAGTGCTGCAATGAACATTGGGGTGCATGTGTCTTTTTGAATTATGGTTTTCTCTGGGTATATGCCCAGTACTGGGATTGCTGGGTCATATGGTAATTCTATTTTTAGCTCTTTAAGGAACCTCCATACTGTTCTCCATAGTGGCTGTATCAATTTACATACCCACCAACAATGCAAGAGGGTTCCCTTTTCTCCACACCCTCTCCAGGATTTGTTGTTTGTAGATTTTCTGATGATGCCCATTCTGACTGGTGTAAGGAGATACTGCATTGTAGTTTTGATTTGCATTTCTCTAATAATTAATGATGTTGAGCTGCTTTTCATGTGCTGCTTGGCCATCTGTATGTCTTCTTTGGAGAAATGTCTATTTAGGTCTTCTGCCCATTTTGGGATTGGGTTGTTTGTTTTTTTAATATTCAGCTGCATGAGCTGTTTATATATTTTGGAGATTAATCCTTTGTCCAATGATTCATTGCAAATATTTTCTCCCTTTGGAGGGTTGTCTTTTCATCTTGTTTATGGTTTCCTTTGCTGTGCAAAAGCTTTTAAGTTTCATTAGGTCCCATTTGTTTATTTTTGTTTTTATTTCCATTACTCTAGGAGGTGGATCAAAAAAGATCTTGCTGTGATTTATGTCAAAGAGTGTTCTTCCTATGTTTTCCTCTAAGAGTATTATAGTGACCGGTCTTACATTTAGGTCTCGAATCCATTTTGGGTTTATTTTTGTGTATGGTGTTAGGGAGTGTTCTAATTTCATTCTTTTACATGTAGCTGTCCGGTTTTCCCAGTACCACTTATTGAAGAGGCTGTCTTTTCTCGAATGTGTATCCTTGCCTCCTTTGTCATAGATTAGTTGACCAAAGGTGCGTGGGTTTATCTCTGGCCTTTCTATCCTGTTCCATTGGTCTATATTTCTGTTTTTGTGCCAGTACCATATTGTCTTGATTATTGTAGCTTTGTAGTATAGTCTGAAGTCAGAGAGTCTGATCCTTCCAGCTCTGTTTTTTTCCCTCAAGACTGCTTTGGCTATTTGGGGTCATGGTGCCTCCATACAAATTTTAAGACTTTTTGTTCTAGTTCTGTAAAAAATGCCATTGGTAATTTGATAGGGATTGCATTGAATCTGTAGATTGCTTTGGGTAGTATAGTCATTTTCACAGTATTGATTCTTCCAATCCAAGAACATGGTATATCTCTCCATCTGTTGGTATCATCTTAATTTCTTTCATCAGTGTCTTATAGTTTTCTGCATACAGGTCTTTTGTCTCCCTAGTTAGGTTTATTCCTAGGTATTTTATTCTTTTTGTTGCAATGGTAAATGGGAGTGTTTCCTTAATTTCTCTTTCAGATTTTTCATCATTAGTGCATAGGAATGCAAGGGATTTCTGTACATTAATTTTGTATCCTGCAAGAATATCAAATTCATTGATTAGCTCTAGTAGTTTGCTAGTGGCATCTGTAGGATTCTCTATGTTTAGTATCATATCATCTGCAAACAGTGACAGCTTTACATCTTCTTTTCCAACTTGTATTCCTTTGTTTCTTTTTCTTCTCTGATTGCCGTGGCTAGGACTTCCAAAACTATGTTGAATAATAGTGGTGAGAGTGGACATCCTTGTCTTGTTCCTGATCTTAAAGGAAATGCTTTCAGTTTTTTGCCATTGAGAATGATGTTTGCTGTGGGTTTTTTCTTATGTTGAAGTAGTTTCCCTCTATGACCACCTTCTGGAGAGTTTTTATCATAAATGGGTGTTGAATTTTGTCAAACACTTTTTCTGCATCTATTGAGATAATCATATGGTTTTTCTCCTTCAATTTGTTAATATGGTGTATCACATTGATTGATTTCCGTATATTGAAGAATCCTTGCATCTCTTGGATAAATCCCACTTGATCATGTGTATGATCCTTTTAATGTGTTGTTGGATTCTGTTTGCTAGTATTTTGTTGAGGATTTTTGCATGTATATTCATCAGTGATATTGGTCTGTAATTTTCTTTTTTTGTAGTATGTTTGTCTGATTTTGCTGTCAGGGTGATGGTGACCTCATAGAATGAGTTTGGGAGTGTTCCTTCCTCTACAACTTTTTGGAAGAGTTTGAGAAGGATAGGTGTTAGCTCTTCTCTAAATGTTTGATAGAATTCACCTGTGAAGCCATCTGGACCTGGACTTTTGTTTGTTGGAAGATTTTTTCTTTCTTTTTTTTTTTCTTTTGCGGTACACAGGCTTCTCACTGCCGTGGCCTCCCCTGTCGTGGAGCACAGGCTCCGGATGCGCAGCCCCAACGGCCATGGCCCATGGGCCCAGCCACTCCGCGGCACGTGGGATCCTCCCAGACCAGGGCACAGACCTGCGTCCCCTGCACCGGCAGGCGGACTCCCAACCACTGCACCACCAGGAAAGGCCTGTTGGAACATTTTTAATCACAGTTTCAATTTCATTAGTTGTGATTGGTCTGTTCATGTTTTCAATTTCTTCCTGGTTCAGTCTTGTAAGGTTATACCTTTCTAAGAATTTGTCCATTTCTTCCAGGATGTCCATTTTACTGGCATAGAGTTGCTTGTAGTAGTATCTTAGGATGCTTTGTATTTCTGTGGTGTCTGTTGTAACTTTTCCTTTTTCATTTCTAATTTTATTGATTTGAGTCCTCTCCCTCTTTTTCTTGATGAGTCTGGCTAATGGTTTATCAGTTTTGTTTATCTTCTCAAAGAACCAGCTTTTAGTTTTATTGATCTTTGCTATTGTTTTCTTTGTTTCTATTTCATTTATTTCTGCTCTGATCTTTATGATTTCTTTCCTTCTGCTAACTTGGGTTTTGTTTGTTTTTCGTTCTCTAGTTCCTTTAGGTTTAAGGTTAGATTGTTTATTTGAGATTTTTCTTGTTTCTTGAGGTAGACTTGTATCGCTATAAACTTCCCTCTTAGAACTGCTTTTGCTGCATCCCATAGTTTTGGATCGTCGTGTTTTCATTGTCATTTGTGTCTAGATATTTTTTGATTTCCTCTTTGATTTCTTCAGTGATCTCTTGGTTATTTAGTAATGTATTGTTTAGCTTCCATGTGTTTGTGTATTTTACGTTTTTTTCCCTGTAATTGATTTCTAATCTCATAGCGTTGTGGTCAGAAATGATGCTTGATATGATTTCAATTTTCTTAAGTTTACTGAGGCTTGATTTGTGACCCAAGATGTGATCTATCCTGGAGAATCTTCTGTGCACACTTGAGAAGAAAGTGTAATCTGCTGTTTTGGGATGGAATGTCCTATAAATATCAATTAAATCTATCTGGTCTATTGTGTCATTTGAAGATTGTGTTTCCTTATTAATTTTCTATTTGGCTGATCTGTCCATTGGTGTAAGTGAGGTGCTAAAGTCCCCCACTATTATTGTATTACTGTCAATTTCCTCTTTTATAGCTGTTAGCATTTGCCTTATGTATTGAGGTGCTCCTATGTTGGGTGCATATATATTTATAATTGTTATATCTTCTTGTTGAATTGATCCCTTGATCATTATGTAGTGTCCTTCCTTGCCTCTTGTAACATTCTTTATTTTAAAGTCTATTTTATCTGGTATGAGTATTGCTACTCCAGCTTTCTTTTGATTTCCATTTGCATGGAATATCTTTTTCCATCCCCTCACTTTCAGTCTGTATGTGTCCCTAGGTCTCAGATGGATCTCTTGTAGACAACACATATATGGGTCTTGTTTTTGTATCCATTCAGCGAGCCTGTGTCTTTTGGTTGGAGCATTTAATCCATTGACTCTTAAGGTACTTATTGATATGTATGTTCCTATTCCCATTTTCTTAATTGTTTTGGGTTTGTTTTTGTAGGTCCTTTTCTTCTCTTTCGTTTCCTACTTAGAGAAGTTCCTTTAGCATTTGTTGTAGAGCTGGTTTGGTGGTGCTGAATTCTCTTAGCTTTTGCTTGTGTGTAAAGCTTTTGATTTCTCTATCGAAGCTGAATGAGATCCTTGCCGGGTAGAGTAATCTTGGGTGTAGGTTCTTCCCTTTCATCACTTTAAGTATATCATGCCACTCCCTTCTGGCTTGTAGAGTTTCTACTGAGAAATCAGCTGTTAACCTTATGGGAGTTCCCTTGTATGTTATTTGTCATTTTTCCCTTGCTGCTTTCCATAATTTTTCTTTGTCTTTAATTTTTGCCAGTTTGATTACTATGTGTCTCGGCATGTTTCTCCTTGGGTTTATCCTGTATGGGACTCTCTGCACTTCCTGGACTTGGGTGGCTATTTCCTTTCCCATGTTAGGGAAGTTTTTGATTATAATCTCTTCAAATATTTTCTTGGATCCTTTCTCTCTCTCTTCTCCTTCTGGGACCCCTATAATGCGAATGTTGTTGCATTTAATGCTGTCCCAGAGGTCTCTTAGGCTGTCTTCATTTCTTTTCATTCTTTTTTCTTTATTCTGTTCCACGGCAGTGAATTCCACCATTCTGTCTTCCAGGTCACTTATCCGTTCTTCTGCCTCAGTTATTCTGCTATTGATTCCTTCTAGCGTATTATTCATTTCAGTTATTGTATCATTCATCTCTGTTTGTTCTTTAATTCTTCTAGATCTTTCTTAAACATTTCTTTCATCTTCTAGATCTTTGCCTCCATTCTTTTTCTGAGGTCCTGGATCATCTTCACTGTCATTATTCTGAATTCTTTTTCTGGAAGATTGCCTATCTCCATTTCATTTAGTTGTTTTTGTGGGGTTTTATCTTGTTCCTTCATCTGGTACATAGCCCTCTGCCTTTTCATCTTGTCTTTCTTTCTGTGAATGTGGTTTCATTCCACAGCCTGCAAGATTGTAGTTATTCTTGCTTCTGCTGTCTGCCCTCTGGTGGATGAGGCTATCTAAGAGGCTTGTGCAAGTTTCCTGATGGGAGGGACTGGTGGTGAGTAGAGCTGGCTGTTGCTCTGGTGGGCAGAGCTCAGTAAAACTTTAATGTGCTTTTCTGCTGATGGGTGGGGCTGGGTTCCCTCCCTGTTGGTTGTTTGGCCTGAGGCAACCCAACACTGGACCCTACCCGGGCTCTTTGGTGGGGCTAATGGCAGACTCTGGGAGGGCTCACACCAAGGAGTACTTCCCAGAACTTCTGCTGCCAGTGTCCTTGTCCCTTGGTGAGCCACAGCTGCCCCCCACCTCTGCAGGAGACCCTCCAACACTAGCAGGTAGGTCTGGTTCCGTCTCCTATGGGGTCACTGCTCCTTCCTCTGTGTTCCGATGCGCACACTACTTTGTGTGTGCCCTCCAAGAGTGGAGTCTCTGTTTCCCCCAGTGCTGCTGAAGTCCTGCTATCAAATCCTGCTAGCCTTCAACGTCTGATTCTCTAGGAATTCCTCCTCCCGTTGCCAGATCCCCAGGTTGCGAAGCCTGATGTGTAGCTCAGAACCTTCACTCCAGTGGGTGGACTTCTGTGGTGTAAGTGTTTTTCAGTTTGTGAGTCACCCACCCAGCGGTTATGGGATTTGATTTTATTGTGATAGAGCCCCTCCTACCATCTCATTGCAGCTTCACCTTTGTCTTTGAATGTGGGGTTATCTTTCTTGGTGAGTTCCAGTGTCTTCCTGTCATGATTGTTCAGCAGTTAGTTGTGGTTCTGGTGTTCTCGAAAGAGGGAGTGAGAGCATGTCCTTCTACTTTGCCATCTTGAACCAATCTTCCTGTTTTATCCCTCTTCTTTTGCTCTCTTCTCTTATGTTTTGACGACTATCTTTAGTGTTATTTTGGATTCCTTTATTTTTTTGTGTGTATCTATTATAAATTTTTGGTTTGTGGTAATATTATATTTTAAATATACATATATTTAAAGTTGATGATCTCTGGAATTCCCTGGCAGTCCAGTGGTTAGGACTTGGTGCTCTCACTGCCAGGGCCCTGGGTTTGATCCCCGGTTGGGGAAATAAGAAATAAGATCCCGCAAGCTGCATGGTGGGCAAAAAATAAATAAGTAAATAAAAATTGATGATCTCTTATGTTCAGATGCATTCTAACAATGCTGCATTTTTACTCCCCCCACAACACACATTTGATAGTTTTGCCTTCGTATTTTACCTCTTTTTGTTTTGTGTATCCCTTAACTAGTTATTGGGGATATGGATGACTTTACTATTTTTGTCTTTTAACCTTCCTACTATCTTTGTAGGTGGTTGATCTACTACCTTTACTGTGTATTTGCCTTTTCCCTTTCATGGTTTTAATTTTTATAGCTGTGGTCTTTTCTTTTCCACTTAGAAAAGTCCCTTTAACATTTCATGTAAGGCCCGTTTAGTGGTGCTGAACTCTTTTAGCTTTTGCTTGTCTATAATTACTTTTTTAAATCTTTATTAGAGTATAATTGCTTCACAATGGTGTGTTAGTTTCTGCTTTATAACAAAGTGAATCAGTTATATATATACATATGTTCCCATATTTCTTCCCTCTTGCGTCTCGCTCCCTATCCCACCCCTCCAGGCGGTCACAAAGCACTGAGCTGATCTCCCTGTGCTACGCAGCTGCTTCCCACTAGCTATCTACCTTACGTTTGGTAGTGTATATATGTCCATGCCTCTCTCTCGCTTTGTCACAGCTTACCCTTCCCCCTCCCCATATCCTCAAGTCCATTCTCTAGTAGGTCTGTGTCTTTATTCCCGTCTTACCCCTAGGTTCTTCATGACATTTCTCTTTTCCTTAGATTCCATATATATGTGTTAGCATACGGTATTTGTCTTTCTCTTTCTGACTTACTTCACTCTGTATGACAGACTCTAGGTCCATCCACCTCACTACAAATAACTCAATTTCGTTTCTTTTTATGGCTGAGTAATATTCCATTGTATATATGTGCCACATCTTCTTTATCCATTCATCCGATGATGGACACTTAGGTTGTTTCCATCTCTGGGCTATTGTAAATAGAGCTGCAATGAACATTTTGGTACATGACTCTTTTTGAATTATGGTTTTCTCAGGGTATAGGCCCAGTAGTGGGATTGCTGGGTCATATGGTAGTTCTATTTGTAGTTTTTTAAGGAACCTCCACACTGTTCTGCATAGTGGCTGTACTAATTCACATTCCCATCAGCAGTGCAAGAGGGTTCCCTTTTCTCCACACCCTCTCCAGCATTTATTGTTTCTAAATTTTTTGATGATGGCCATTCTGACTGGTGTGAGATGATATCTCATTGTAGTTCTGATTTGCATTTCTCTGATGATTAATGATGTTGAGCATTCTTTCATGTGTTTGTTGTCAGTCTGTATATCTTCTTTGGAGAAATGTCTATTTAGGTCTTCTGCCCATTTTTGGATTGCGTTGTTTGTTTTTTTGTTATTGAGCTGCATGAGCTGCTTATAAATTTTGGAGATTAATCCTTTGTCAGTTGCTTCATTTGCAAATATTTTCTCCCATTCTGAGGGTTGTCTTTTGGTCTTGTTTATGGTTTCCTTTGCTGTGCAAAAGCTTTGAAGTTTCATTAGGTCCCATTTGTTTATTTTTGTTTTTATTTCCATTTCCCTAGGAGGTGGGTCAAAAAGGATCTTGCTGTGATTTATGTCATAGAGTGTTCTGCCTATGTTTTCCTCTAAGAATTTGATAGTTTCTGGCCTTACATTTAGGTCTTTAATCCATTTTGAGCTTATTTTTGTGTATGGTGTTAGGGAGTGTTCTAATCTCATACTTTTACATGTACCTGTCCAGTTTTCCCAGCACCACTTATTGAAGAGGCTGTCCTTTCTCCACTGTACATTCCTGCCTCCTTTTCAAAGATAAAGTGACCATATGTGCGGGGGTTTATCTCTGGGCTTTCTATCCTGTTGCATTGATCTATCTTTCTGTTTTTATGCTAGTACCATACTGTCTTGATTAGAGTAGCTTTGTAGTATAGTCTGAAGTCAGGGAGCCTGATTCCTCCAGCTGTGTTTTTCTTTCTCAAGATTGCTTTGGCTATTCGGGGTCTTTTGTGTTTCCATACAAATTGTGAAATTCTTTGTTCTAGTTCTGTGAAAAATGCCAGTGGTAGTTTGATAGGGATTGCATTGAATCTGTAGATTGCTTTGGGTAGTAGAGTCGTTTTCACAATGTTGATTCTTCCAATCCAAGAACATGGTATATCTCTCCATCTATTTGTATCATCTTTAATTTCTTTCACCAGTGTCTTATAATTTTCTGCATACAGGTCTTTTGTCTCCTTAGGTAGGTTTATTCCTAGATATTTCATTCTTTTTGCTGCAATGGTAAATGGGAGTGTTTTCTTGATTTCACTTTCAGATTTTTCATCATTAGTGTATAGGAATGCCAGAGATTTCTGTGCATTAATTTTGTATCCTGCTACTTTACCAAATTCATTGATTAGCTCTAGTAGTTTTCTGGTAGCATCTTTAGGATTCTCTATGTATAGTATCATGTCATCTGCAAACAGTGACATCTTTACTTCTTCTTTTCCGATTTGGATTCCTTTTATTTCCTTTTCTTCTCTGATTGCTGTGGCTAAAACTTCCAAAACTATGTTGAATAAGAGTGGTGAGGGCTTCCCTGGTGGCGCAGTGGTTGAGAGTCCACCTGCCAATGCAGGGGACACGGGTTCGTGCCCGGTCCGGGAAGATCCCACATGCCGCGGAGCAACTGGGCCTGTGAGCCATGGCTGCTGAGCCTGCCCGTCTGGAGCCTGTGCTCCGGGATGGGAGAGGCCGCAACAGTGAGAGGCCCGCGTACCGCAAAAAAAAAAAAAAAAAGAGTGGTGAGAGTGCGCAACCTTATCTTGTTCCTGTTCTTAGTGGAAATGCTTTCAGTTTTTCACCATTGAGGACGATGTTGGCTGTGGGTTTGTCATATATGGCCTTTATTATGTTGAGGAAAGTTCCCTCTATGCCTACTTTCTGCAGGGTTTTTATCATAAATGGGTGTTGAATTTTGTCGTAAGCTTTCTCTGCATCTATTGAGATGATCATATGGTTTTTCTCCTTCAGTTTGTTAATATGGTTTATCACATTGATTGATTTGGGTATATTGAAGAATCCTTGCATTCCTGGGATAAACCCCACTTGATCATGGTGTATGATCCTTTTAATGTGCTTTTGGATTCTGTTTGCTAGTATTTTGTTGAGGATTTTTGCATCTATCTTCATCAGTGATATTTGCCTGTAGTTTTCTTTCTTTGTGACATCCATGTCTGGTTTTGGTATCAAGGTGATGGTGGCCTCGTAGAATGAGTCTGAGAGTGTTCCTCCCTCTGCTATATTTTGGAAGAGTTTGAGAAGGATAGGTGTTAGCTCTTCTCTAAATGTTTGATAGAATTCACCTGTGAAGCCATCTGGTCCTGAGCTTTTGTTTGTCGGAAGATTTTTAATCACAGTTTCAATTTCAGTGCTTGTGATTGGTCTGTTCATATTTTCTGTTTCTTCCTGATTCAGTCTTGGCAGGTTGTGCATTTCTAAGAATTTGTCCATTTCTTCCAGGTTGTCCATTTTATTGGCATAGAGTTGCTTGTAGTAATCTCTCATGATCTTTTGTATTTCTGCAGTGTCAGTTGTTACTTCTCCTTTTTCATTTCTAATTCTATTGATTTGAGTCTTCTCCCTTTTTTCTTGATGAGTCTGGTTTATCAATTTTGTTTATCTTCTCAAAAAACCAGCTTTTAGTTTTATTGATCTTTGCTATTGTGTCCTTCATTTATTTCTGATCTGATTTGTATGATTTCTTTCCTTCTGCTAACTTTGGGGTTTTTTTGTTCTTCTTTCTCTAATTGCTTTAGGTGCAAGTTTAGGTTGTTTATTCGAGATGTTTCCTGTTTCTTAAGGTAGGATTGTATTGCTATAAACTTCCCTCTTAGAACTGCTTTTGCTGCATCCCATAGGTTTTGGGTGGTGGTGTCTCCATTGTCATTTGTTTCTAGGTATTTTTTAACTTCCTCTTTGATTTCTTCAGTGATCACTTCATTATTAAGTAGTGTATTGTTTCATCTTTATTTCTTCTAGGTCCTTGTTAAATGTTTCTTGCATTTTGTCTATTCTATTTCCAAGATTTTGGATCATCTTTACTATCATTATTCTGAATTCTTTTTCAGGCAGACTGCCTATTTCCTCTTCATTTGTTAGGTCTGGTGGGTTTTTATCTTGCTCTTTCATCTGCTGTGTGTTTTTCTGTCTTCTCATTTTTTTTTATCTTACTGTGTTTGGGGTCTCCTTTTTGCAGGCTGCAGGTTCGTAGTTCCCGTTGTTTTTGGTGTCTTTCCCCAGTGGCTAATGTTGGTTCAGTGGGTTGTGTAGGCTTCCTGGTGGAGGGGACTAGTGCCTGTGTTCTGGTGGATGAGGCTGGATCTTGTCTTTCTGGTGGGCAGGTCCACGTCTGGTGGTGTGTTTTGGGGTGTCTGTGGACTTATTATGATTTTAGGCAGCCTCTCTGCTAATGAGTGGGGTTGTGTTCCTGTCTTGCTAGTTGTTTGGCATAGGATGTCCAGCACTGTAGCTTGCTGGTCGTTGAGTGAAGCTGGGTGCTGGTGTTGAGATGGAGATCTCTGGGAGATTTTCGCTGTTTGATATTATGTGGAGCTGGGAGGTCTTTTGTGGACCAGTGTCCTGAAGTTGGCTCTCCCACGTCAGAGGCACAGCACTGACTCCTGGCTGCAGCACCAAGAGCCTTTCATCCACACGGCTCAGAATAAAAGGGAGAAAAAGTAGAAAGAAAGAATTAGTAGAAGAGGAAAGAAAGAAAGAAAGAAAGAAAGAAAGAAAGCAAGGAGGGAGGGAGGGAGGGAGGGAGGGAGGAAAAAAAGAAAGAAAGAGGGCTTCCCTGGTGGCGCAATGGTTGGGAGTCCGCCTGCCGATGCGGGGACGCAAGTTCGTGCCCGGTGACTGGTGAGTGCCGGTTGGCACCAATCCTCTGTGCGGGAATCTCTCCGCTTTGCCCTCCGCACCCCTGTGGCTGCGCTTTCCTCCGCGGCTCCGAAGCTTTCCCCCTCCGCCACCTGCAGTCTCCGCCCAGAAAGGGGCTTCCTAGTGTGTGGAAACCTTTCCTCCTTGACAGCTCCCTCTCACTGGTGCAGGTCCCGTCCCTATTCTTTTGTCTCTGTTTGTTCTTTTTTCTTTTGCCCTACCCAGGTACGTGGGGGAGTTTCTTGCCTTTTGGGAGGTCTGAGGTCTTCTGCCAGCGTTCAGTAGGTGTTCTGTAGGAGTTGTTCCACATGTAGATGTATTTCTGGAGTATCTGTGGTGAGGAAGGTGATCTCTGCGTCTTACTCTTCCGCCATCTTATCTCTCCATCTATAATTCTTTATAGCTCCTTCAGATCTGAATTATAGCCTTTGTGAGTTGAATATTCTTGGTTGTGGGTTTTTTTCCTTTCACTACTTTGAATATGTATGGCTAGCTGTGAGGGCTTCAAAGCCAGGTATTCTGGGGGCTCATCTTCTGGTATAGGACACTTAGACTGGGGTCCTGTAACACAGGACCCTGGTCTGATCCCCACATTGGGAGCCCAGTGTGGGAATCAGACCCTTTACTACTTGCGGAGAACTTCTGCAGTTGTGATTATTATCATGTTTGTGTATATCTTCTTTTTTTTAATTTATTTATTTTATTTATTTATTTTTGGTTGTGTTGGTTTTTGTTGCTGCACACGGGCTTCCTCTAGTTGCGGTGAGCGGGGGCTACTCTTTCTTGCGGTGCACGGGCTTCTCGTTTTGGGGGCTTCTCTTGTTGCAGCATGGGCTGTAGGCATACGGGCTTCAGTAGTTGTGGCATGAGGACTCTAGAGCACAGTTTCAGTAGTTGTGGCGCATGGGCTTAGTTGCTCCGTGGCATGTGGGATCTTCCCAGACCAGGGCTCGAACCTGTATCGCCTGCATTGGCAGGTGGATTCTTAACCACTGCACCACCAGGGAAGGCCCTGTGTATATCTTCTTTGGAAAAATATCTATTTAGGTCTTCTGCCCATTTTTGATCAGGTTTTTTTTTTTAAAATTAAGTTATATGAGCTGTTTATATATTTTGGATATTAATCTCTTATTGGTCATGTCATTTGCAAATATTTCTCTCATTCAGTAGGTTGTCTTTTCATTGTTTTCAATGGTTTCTCTTCTACGGTTATTATTTTTTTAAGGGGTTGTTTTGTTTGGTTTTTTTTTTTTTGGCTTTGCAGGGTCTCTGTTGTGGCGCGCAGGCTTCTCTAGTTGTGGCATGTGGGCTCTAGAGCACATGGGCTCAGTAGTTGCAGCGCGAGGGCTCTCTAGCTGTGGTGTGCAGGCTTAGCTGCAGTATTTGGGATCTGAGTTCCCCAACCAGGAATCGAACCTGGGCCCCCTGAATTGGGAGTGTGGAGTCTTAACCACTGGACCACCAGGGAAGTCCCTACATTTATTTTAAAATTGAGTAAACCACAGGTTCAGGAAAGTAAAATAGTACTTATGTGTTTTTTTAAAAAATAAATAAATATATTTATTTATTTATTTTTGGCCACACTGGGTCTTTGTTTCTGTGCATGGGCTTTCTCTAGTTGCAGTGAGTGAGGGCTTCTCTTGTTGAAGAACACGGGCTCTAGGCACACAGGATTCATTAGTTGTGGCACACAGGCTTAGTAGTTGTGGCTTGGCAGGCTCTAGAGTGCAGCCTCAGTTGTGAGCCTTAGTTGTGGTGCACGGGCTTAGTTGCTCCACAGCATGTGGAATCTTCCTGGACCAGGCCTCGAACCCGTGTCTCCTGCATTGGCAGGCAGATTCTTAACCACTGCACCACCAGGGAAGTCCCAAAATAGTAGTTATATCTTAAAGTAAGATATTTTTGTTATTTATTCAATCATTCATTTAGCAACAACTGTGAAGTTCAGACTATGTGCCAGGCATCGTTTCAGACATGGAGAACACAGAAAACAAATTCTCTGCATTCCAGAACTTAAATTATGGTGAGAGAACATGACAATCAATAGAAATAAGGAGAGGATAGATATAAATATAACAGTAAGCTTAATTTTAGCTAGTGACGTGATATAAAGAAAAAATACAAATTTTATTGATATGAAAAGATATTTAGAATATGTTGTTAAATAAAAAATGGGAGTTGCAAAAGAATAAGGTGTAGGGGTCTCAATTTTCAGCATATGTAGGAGTACTACTAAAAAAAGGAAGTTGAGAAGTATATACACTAAAATATAAGCATATAAAATACTAAAAACAAGACCATTTGAATTTCGGATCTATTTCCCAATATTAAGAGCAAGGAAAATAAGGGGAGCTGAATTCTCTGGGACCTTCAAAACATCAGATCTATCAGATTTTATGTCTACCTGAAGAAGAATTTTTCCTAGTGGCCTGGAGCCATTACTGACAAAAATAATTGACAGGGTGATGATTTGTGTAAGATCCCTGGTTTGAATTAATGTGCTCCCCTGCCCACCTCTATCAAATTTTCAAATTACCTTGAAGCAAAGCTTTGCTCGTAGTAGGTACTGCAGGACTATTTACTGCAAGCTGGCAGGAAGGAATGTATGAACTTACTGTGGAATGGAAAACAGATGTCAGTACTTTGGAAATATAATAAAACAGCTTTTTAGGTACCAGGAAGGAGTGTATTTGCAAATCAGGAAACACTCAACCCCAGGAAGCAGATGCTAGTGTGCTTTTTGTCAAAACTCTGGGGTAACATTTTTACTTTGGTGACTATCAAATTTTTAATCTATCCAAGGAATTTATTTCCAAAATGACATTCTTGGTGACTGCTTCCATTCACAACAAGCTGGGTTTTGCGATAATTGCCTTTGATGTTTGTTCTGTGGCCTTCCTCCTTCTCCTAACCCCTGCCACTGCCAATTACTCTGGGAGGCTGCCCACAACAATGGAGACTATTGCCTCAGTAAAGGCGGTATCCATGGTGCCAGAGGCTGCAGGCACTGCTGAAGGCTATACTGAGAGCAAAGGGAACTTCCAAGGGTTTGCTTATATAATGTTCCTTTCTAAAATGTATGACCATCGTCACATGGCTTGGGGCAGCATTTTCATCTCAGATCTCCACTGGATTCACAAGCTGCCTCTGCTGTGGGCAAAGTGATTCTTAACATTGCAAGGCTGTAGCTGGGGAATTCCAAGGGCAGGTAGAGAAAAGAGGAGATCCTTGCTAGGGTGATAACAGTGCCCTAGGGGCTGTCTTCCATAAACCATTTCTGCCTTCTACACCCAGCAATATTTCTTGAAGGATTAAGACATTTTAGACAGTGCCAGAGAAAGGAACTAACATTTATTGGTTCATGATTACGGGGCACAAGTTGTACAAATCCATCTTAATCCTAGAACATTTAAGAGTCCCAGTTTATAGATGAGAAAAAAAATGAAGCTCTCTTGGGATCTAAACTCAGATCTCTAGACTCTAAAATCATGTTCTTTCTACTACAAGGAGCTTTGAGAGAATGGGGAAATGGCATTCAAGATTACTGGCTTATTTGGGGCAGTATGCTCAGTAAATGATACCAGGACAGTGGTATTCACAGGGATGGGCATAAAATAGTCTAATCCAATATATTACTTTAGTTACATTGGAACAAAACGATCACTTTTAATACATCCTCATTTGGGGGAAATAACTGAAATTTTAAGACTATTGAAAGTACCTAATTATAAAATTTTTAACAGTTTAATAGGTGTCCTGACCCCCAGCCCATCACACCTCAACAATCAGTCAAGGACCAGGGGCTTCTTGTTCAGATCCTAACTCTCCAGGTTTCCACTCTTGGCCATTTCCTGTAAGATAAAGGAAGATGCCAGCCATACTGGATAAAGCTGTACTTTGGGCTCCCAATGCCTTCCATAATTAATCACATTTCAAATAGGTCCAAGTAGTATATGCTATGCTCATCATAATGAACTTATTAATATCTTTTTGCGCCCACTCCTAACTATTTAAAACTGACAAGCTGTTTCCGATAAATGATATAAAATGTACATGCAAACCTGATGAATAGAGTTGTAGGTAGATGTTGTTACAAAAAATTCCTTGAAACCAAGAAGTTCACAGAAAGGGCATTTAAAAATTATCAAATTCTTGTGTGGAACAATACAAGAACAAATTGTCATAGAGAATGCTAAGTTGTCTATAAGCAGTGGAACATGAGTTCTTTAGAAACAGGAAAAGAAGGTTTTAAAAAGTGGCTACCATTGATTCTGGAAGGAAAAAAAGAAAATATGGCAAAAGAAACCATTTGACCTCTTCTATCTGACACATGTTCTTGGAGATGACTTTGTCCCAGGGCTGAGTCTAAAAATAAAGAATGTGTCCTTTCCATTGTCATTATTTAAGTCCTACTTATCAGTATGAAAGGCCAGCTCTCTGAAAAAGTTGAATACTTAAAAAACAGTTTAAATATTCAGCTGTAGCAAGTCACTTTAATGAGTATACAAAATGTCACAAATTTTATTTTGAACTTGTACATCTGATTTTGGAAAACATTTCCATGGTAGATTTAATTTTAATTTGTCCTACTTCAGTGCAAAAATTCTTGGATCCCTGAAGTCTTCCCAAGTTCCTTTTACCTCTTTTGTAACAGTGACTCTTAAATTTTAATATGCATGAACAGCTTGTCAAAATGCAATTTCTGATTAGTAGATTTGGGTCGGGCCTCAGATTCTGCAGTTTTACTAAGCTCTCAGGTGATGACAGTGCTGCTGATTGATGGACTTACACTCTGTGAAGCAAGACTTTAGATTATAGAATTCTTAAAACTCAGTGGAATGAGATCTCAAAAGCAGGGACTAAATGGATTAATAGAGGAAAACTTTTTATAAGGGGACATTTAAGAATAAAAAGAATATGAATAAAAACTATCTTAAACCAGGACTTGAGGGCTTTACTGTGGAGAAACACTGACAGGTTTAAAACAAGGAGGAAGTTGGTCAGATTGGTTTACTATATCACTCCTTTCTTGCTAAGAACAACACACAAGGCACCACTGGCGAAAGTGCCTAGATAGCTACAACAATTCCCTAGCCAAGTCTTTTTTTCTTTTTTTTTTTGGCCATGAGGCATAGGGGATCTTAGTTCTCCAACCGGCGCCCCCTGAAGTGGAGGCGCAGAGTCTTAACCCCCGGACCACCAGGGCCCTAGCCAAGTCTTTGTCTCTGTCTCGACCTCCCTCTCTCCCTCATGGCAGTTAAGTGCAAGCTGAGAAATTTCAAGCATAGATGACAGACACAGTCTTTTTTTTTTTTTGGCTGTGTTAGGTCTTGTTGCGGCACACAGGCTCTTCGCTGTGGCATGGGGGCTTCTCTCTAGTTGTGGTGTGTGGGTTTTCTCACTCTAGTTGTGGTGTGCGGGCTCCAGAGCGTGTGGGCTCTGTAGTTTGTGGCACGCGGGCTCTCTAGTTGTGGCGGGCAAGCTCAGTAGTTGTGGCATGCGGGCTTAGTTGCCCTGCGGCATGTGGGATCTTAGTTCCCTGACCAGGGATCAAACCCACATCCCCTGCACTGGAAGACAGATTTTCTACCACTGGACCACCAGGGAAGTCCCACAAACACAGTCTTTATTTGAGATATTATCTCTACAGCCGACTTATGAAGCAGGTGCTACTAACTATCCCTATTTTACAGAGGAAGAAACTGAGATTCAGAGTTGTAGTAATTGCCAAGGTCATTGAGCTAGTTAATGAGACAGCTGGGATTTGAGCCCAGGCAGTCAGGGTCTAGAACCCACATTCCACTTCAGCAGAAGCTTCCTCAAGTATTGCTCTCAAGAATTCTATAACATAGCACAGTGTGGTGTGTACCAGGCATCTAATCTTGTTGGATTTCACTTTGGTGCGATCATCAGGATCCTGCTAGGAACGTAATTATTGTTTGTAGAGTCTAAATCTCTTGCAGAAGTCTCAGGTACATCTGTAGTATAAGTTTTCTACTTGTACTGTCTCCACATCTTTTTTTTTAAAATAAATTTATTTATTTTATTTATTTATTTTTGGCTGCATTGGGTCTTTGTTGCTGTGCGCGTGCTTTCTCTAGTTGTGGTGAGCAGGGGCTACTCTTCGTTGCAGTGCGTGGGCTCTAGGCGTGTGGGCTGCAGTAGTTGTGGCTCGTGGGCTCTAGAGCACAGGCTCAGTAGTTGTGGCGCACACGTTTAGTTGCTCTGCGGCATATGGGATCTTCCTGGACCAGGGCTCGAACCTGTGTCCCCTGCCTCGGCAGGTGGATTCTTAACCACTGTGCCACCAGGGAAGCCCTTTCTCCACATCTTCAGCTTCCATTTACCCTTCAACCCATTCACATCCAGCCGGGCATCTGTCCTCATCACTCCACACTAAGTGACCTTTTTAAAGTCCTGGCTGTCTTCCTTGTTGCCATATCTAATATATGCGTTCTACTCCTTATCTGACACAGCCTCTCAGCAGCATTTGACCCAGCCCTCTAGTTTTTCTAACACTATACTGTTTTATTCTCTGGTGTGTCTGTTCCCTCTCCAGTCTCCTTTGCTACCGCTTCATCCTCTGTGGGTCTCTAAATGTTGTAGTTCCAATTTGGTATTGTATCATGTTAACAATTCTGTGTCAGTCTTTATTTCTTCTCTCATTCTTTTCCCCACTCCTTCATCCCTCTCTGTTTATACTCATGACTGTAAATACCTTCTTGATGATGTAAATGACTCTCAAACTTATATTGTCAGCCCAGGCCTCTTCCCTGAACTCTAAGTTTAGAACTTCCTTGACGTCTCCACCGGCATATTTTATGGGCATCTTAAACCTCTCATGTTCAAAACTAAATTTGCTTGTAAGGTATAAGCAGGAAAACTAAGCCCTGTAACCTGTGGAGACTGGGCAGATCTTTTGCCAAAGAAAAGGTCTTTTCCCATACAACACTGAACACAAAGAGGATATTTATTAGTTACTTGTCCAAAGTTAAAATATGGCTCTCAGAGAAATATGTGTGTGTGTGTGTGTGTGTGTGTGTGTGTGTGTGTGTGTGAAAGATTTGTTTAACTTATCAGTAAGGGAACAGACAGATGGTAAAGCTCACCATTTGAAAACAGAGACTTACAAAGTCTGCCAGGAAAGACATGCTAAAAAATATTTGCTAGATGAGAGACACAACTAGTTAATGTCCTATAGGGCAATAAAACTATAGCCTTTGGGGATATCTTTTCTGATGGAGAGAAATCATTTTCCTCTCTATCAGACAAAAATCTACAAGTTAACATTAACTTCACAAAGTCTGTGCCTGATTGATAGTAAATAACATAGCAAAAGTGGTCATTTCCCTAGAGATTTAAATCATCCTTGAGCAGACCTGTTAAGATAGAACTCAGACATGACATTGAAAAGGTACACATGCTTCTTTTTGCCTTATTTCCATGTTTTGGATGATTTTTTTAAAGATGTATCAGAATCTTTACACACTATTTCTTAAGCACACAGTTTATAATGGACAGAGCTGGAATTTTGATTCTAAAGCTTGTATTCCTTCTACCATATTCCTTTGACACATACCTTTTATTTAGATGCTATAAAGATTTTCAGGTTCTAGGGCTGACAACTGAATATCCATTACCAGAACCAAGTGCTCTCAGAAAGCTGAGCATTGTTTATGGATTTTTTTCAAGCCTACTCTCTTGGGTCCCATTGAGTTTTCTGTTCCCAGAGACCTAGTAAGTATTTCAGGTTTATATCATTCATTTCCAAGGTTACCCAATGTTTCATTTTTTGATATTTATTTCTATGTACATATCTAGTCTTCTCAAGGAGACTGTAAGCCTCTCAGAAGGAATTTTTCCTTCTAAATACATTGCTGTAATTACAGCTCCTTGGATATGCTCTACAACATTCAGTAAGGATTAGCTATAATGAACCCATATATACATGAAAATGAACGCTAAAGAAGTTGAGTTAAAGGAGACATATTGTAAAGTAAAATAATATGAAAAACGCAATGGACAGAAGGAATCTGAATTTAAACTAGAAGAGAGAATGGATTTGTACTGATATACTAAGAAAGATTTGTAATGATATACTAAGAAGGCCATACTTAGCCCTGAGGAGAATTCCTAAGAGTAGGAATTTCCAATGATACCTCCTGGAGGAATGTTGTTTCATGAGCAATAATTTATTCATTTAGCAATTTATATTGAGTGTCTGCTATGTATTAGCCACTGGGATACAGCTGTGAGTAAGTCAGACATGGCCCAACTTCATGGAGATTATAGTGTACTGGGAAAAACTAGTACTAATTTTTCAAAGAGAATTAAATTACTATTAAGAAATTATTCTTAAATAAACAGTTTCCTTAAAAAAATAACATCCGACAATGTACCTGACCAGTACTCCTCAAACTGTGAAGGTCATCAAAAATAAAGAAAGTCTGGGACTTCCCTGGTGGTCCAGTGGTTAAGACTCCGTGCTTCCAATGCAGGGGGGCTGGATTCGATCCCTGGTCAGGGAACTAGATCCCACATGCTGCAACTAAGAGCCCACATGCCACAACTAAGACCCAGTGCAGCCAAATAAATAAATAAATAAATAAATATTAAACACACACACACACACACACACACACACACACACACACACACACACAAATAAGGAAAGTCTGAGAAACTGTCATAGCCTATGGAGACATGACAATGAATAAACATAATATGGTATCCTGGATGGGATTCTGGAACAGAAAAAGGACATTAGGTAAAAACTAAGGAAATCTGAATAACTGTGGACTTTACTTAATACTAATAATGTGTTGAAAGAAATGAACACATACTGGTTCATTAACTATAACAAATGTGCCATTTTAAAAGTAAGATAATAGGGCAAACTATGTTGGGAGTGGAAGTGTATGGGAATTCTGTACTATCTGCTGTATTCTTCTATAAATCTAAAACTATTCTAAAAAAATAGTCTAGAAATTTTCAAAATGCTTTTTCTATAGATAAAAAGAAAAATTATTTATGATAAACACTAAGAAGGCAAAAAACTGGTGTTTGTTGTTAAGAGTCTCTAAAAGTGGCAAGAAAAGGCTTCCTGGGAAATCACATAAAAGCTGAAACTTGAAGTTTGAAAAGGAGTTGGACAAGAAAAGAGGACATTAAGATCCTTCTAGGCAGGGAATTCTAAGCCTGAGAAAGTTAAAGCAAGTGAGTGTGACCCCAGCAAGAGCCCTGGGCAAAGATGATAAGATGAGGCTGTGACTGCCCCAGATAGGCCTTGGATACCAGGTTAAGAATTTTTAAATTTATCCCCAAATGAAAGAACCATTTACTCATGAACCAGTATTATCAGCATGCCTATGTGAAGCTCTGCTAAGCACTGGCCCTATAGCAGTGAACAAAACAATAAAACTCCTGCCCTAGGAAGCTCCTTGCTTGGTCAGGCCATTCAAGATGGCTGTTCTCTTGCTCTCTGTACATACCCTACTCACATGACTGACCTTCCTACCTACTTGCCCCAGGCCCAAGCTAGTGATTGGGTGAGGGGCGGGCCCCTCTGCTAGTTTCCCTGGTAGTCCATGAACCAACATGATGTCTATTCCCCCTGTAACTGGCAATCTTCCCCTCCCCCCAGGAGAAAAGACTGCTCCCACATCCCACCCGCTGTCTGCAGCAAACAGTGGGGTGTCGCTTCAGGACATTGCTTCAGACATGTTAAATTCACCCCCATCCATTAAACCATTGATGTCTCTGTTGCTGACTCCAGGCTCTTTCTTAACATCTTGAAGCTGGGCAAGTATAGGCTTTGTAGGCCGGCTGGGTGCAGCCCAACACCCCCAAAATTGGTGGCGGGTGCTGGAGAGATTGAGCACTGAAGGGCCTTTGGTTTTACTATGAGATGAAGGCTTTTGAGCCAAGGAATGACTTAAACTTCGTGCGTTATTTATAAAACCTCAGTGAGGCTGCTACTTTTCCCTATAATCCATTCCCTCGCATTAGCCAAAGTGACCTTTTGCAAACAGACCTGGTCATTCTCCTCCCCTGTTGTTTCTCCTTGCAGAGAGACAAGAATCCAAACTCCTAAAATACTTAAAGAAACTAAACTCTAAAAAAATTTCAGCAAAATATGTCAATCTGAAAAGAAAATCTGATTATTTTCTAACAGGTTTTTACAGTATTTAATACTATTCTATAGTATTTAAAGCAGGGGTCCGGGGTAGAGTTCCTCTCCAGACTAAACCAATTCCAGAGGAATGTTGGAGGTCACTCTGAAGTGATCTGCATATGCAAACCAATGTCCTTTAGTTTATCTATTCTATCAAAACCTTGTCTTCAGTTAAAGACCTCACTCCTGTAAATGGGAAAATAATTTTCTTTGTATTCCTGAAACTGCATGTCACAAATGCACCAAATAAACATGTATGTGAAACATCCTCTTTATTTCTCTATACTGACTTTATCTATCCTCCTACAACTCTACTTTGGGGAGATTCCTCCAAGAAATTCAATTTGATCTTTTTATATATAACTGGATTTGGTGGGTTTTAGGTCTGAGCACACTTTACTGGAATATTTCTAGGAGACACACCCAGTAAAAACGATGAATAAATGAATTTCATTTGTGCAACATAAAGAAAATTTCAGTATACAAATATTTAATTTTGTTCTTGGAATGCTCTAAAATTTTAATACATGGGATTCTGGGAATTTATTAAAAAGAACTAGACAAATCTACATATAATGACAGGTTCAAGATCTATTATTAAAGGAAAAAAGTTCAGGACAGTATGTAATAATTTTAGTTTGAATATGTATTTTATATGTATGTCATATATGGTTAGAAAAAAGCCTTAACCATGTAACTATTGACACTACTTATTCTTGAGTATGAGTGATATATAAAATTTTAGTTTTCAAATCGTACACTTCTGGAATGTTTGATATTTTTTACAAGTTTGTTTCTAATTAGTTGTGAATCACAAAAAATTCCAGAATCTAATACTTATAAAGTATATAATACTTCAGTGTTTAAATTCATATTTATAGAAACTAACAAAATAGAACTAAATTATGACTATTGTAAAATAATGATAGTCAATGATTGGACTAAAACTTCTCTCTAGGTGTAAATGACCCATTTTATTTGGACTTCCAGATTAAGATGATCTATACTTGCTGACAAATTATCAGTGATTATTCTAAAAAAAAAAAAGTTATGCTTCAGTTTTGCGGCTATATTAAGGAAAAGTCTACCTCCTTACTATAATTCCCACTTCCGTCTTTAAAAAAAAGGGGGGGCTTACCCAGTTCCTGCTGATTTACTAACCAGCCCATCTTGGTACTGACCAATAGTTGCTCTGCTCACTGTGAATGGGAAAAGATGGATGGTACCTGACCACAGGCTAAGTTAGTTTGGCAGAATATCAAGCAGGAATGTCAGTAACTGAATATTCCTGAAAGATCACTGAAAGAGTTCCCCTCCCTCAGTGAACCACTTACCACATATAAGAATAAGACTATTGGAGCCTTGTTGGATGGATTTCCTCCACAAAGTTGTTACCCGAAAACTGGGTTTGCTTCTTGGTGGGTGTCAGGGCAAAAGATACAACCAAGCCAAAGACTGGAAGAAGTAATGATTTGTGAAATAAAAGTCATATTTTTATGTCAAGACAAGAGAAGTTTAAACAAAAAATCTTCTCAGCCCTTTGGACTCCTCTCTCCCCACACTGTGCATTGCATATCTGCATTATGCATCACCAACCTTCCCCTGGGAGGGGGAGGAATACCTGCTCAACCTTAAAGAGGAACTTCTAGCATCAACAAGACAACTCCTTAAAAGATAGCATTACTTCTTGATCTTGTAAGAGGTCACATGATCTACCACAATGACTCATTTGATGTCCAGCCCTCTGTCTCAAAAAAGCTTATATAACAGTGCCTTGACTTCTAAAGGGTGGAACAGTTCTCAGAGCTTTCTGACATGCTCTTCCTGGGTTATAATCCTCAAATTTGTCTCGAATAAAATTTTCCATTTCTTTCTTAGATCGACTGATTAATTTTTCATCAACAGATTTATTACTTGCAGCAAGTAAGGAGAACACCAGAGATCTTTCCCAAAGCGGTGTCTCTCCAAACAGCAAAATGTGGAATTTTTAAGCTAAGGGTACATGCATATTTATGAAGGGGCTTGGGTGGTATATGCATATTCATGAAGGGGCTTGAGCAAGGGAGAATTCAGGCTAGAATTGGTGCAAAAGTTGACAGAGTCCAAGCTTTAGTTGATGGAAGTCAGAAAAGGTCAACATCATCATTCAGTCCTCCACCTGAGTGGGGCCCTCAGTTCCTGCACAACTCAGAATATCAGATTGTGATGTATACCCCTTGAGGGGGAACTAGGACTCTGTTTTATTGCTGAACTATTGCTTCCTGACTGCTTTTCTTTTGTTCCTCCATTCCCTCACTTCCCTTAAGATCATTAATTACTGAGACCCATTCAAGGGCAATCATTGTGGCCAGGCTTAGATCACAAAATGGCTTAGGCCCAAAATGGCTTCTCTTATGTCAAGAAAGCCATGCCTGGTTCTCTTTCTCTGGGAACCCCCTACCCTACCTGCTTACGAAGTCAGTGTCTCCTCCAGTAAACCTGTCCTGGCCCACACTGGGTTAGGTGCATGGATTGGCTGCCATGCATAATTAAATAAATCGTGTTTAGGGCCACGACATCCAAGTACCAGGTACTAACAGAGCACATAGAGGCTTAGCAGGACTTGATGTAGTTCAGGTGGAGGCTTCCTGGAAGATGTGACATTTAAGCAGATTCCTGAAATGAGAACAAGCTGCCCAAGCAGAGTGGGTCTGTGTTGCAATGGGGGTAAGTACTGAGGCCCAGAAGAACCATTTAGGTAGTTGGAACAGCACGTGGAGATAGTCTGAGACTGGAAATGGCCAATGTGGTGGAGCTGGTAAAAGGAGAGGTAGCAGCCCAGGTCAGGCAGCTTCTTATTGGACTTGTTAAGCAGTTCAAACATTGCCCTAAAAGAAATGTGAAGGCACTGAGGGGATTTTATCCCAGGAATGATGTGATCAGATGATCTGATTTGCATTTTTAAAAGTTGACTTTTTAAGGCCTCTAGATGAAGAATGGAATGTCGAGGAGCAGGAATGGGCAAAGGGACATTAATTAAGGCAAGAGATAATGGTGGCTTAATACTTGTAGATAGAGTGAATGACAGAACTTTTGAATAAAAGTATAGGATATAAGGTCTGAAAAGTCCCCACAAATCCCTGCCAGGTTCCAGGTTTTATGTCTCAGTTAACAAGGCACCATGAATTATCCAATGCTACATAGCTTATTCATAGTAGAGATAGACTACAAACCAATTCATAGTAGAGATAGACTACAAACCAATTGCATTTTTCTCTTGCTACCTTTTTTTATGGACCTCCTCATATGACTCAGCAAGTTTTTGAATTTTAAAAAATACAGTGCTTTACTAAATGATGGATATGTGAACTTCATTACACTAGTCTCTCTGCTTTATGTTTGAAAATGTTATAATAAACAGTTCTATATAAAGCAGTGCTTTAAAACTGTTGGGGCATAGGTACAAATTCAAGGCCTTTGGGTCAGTTTAGCAATGGAAACAATTCCAGAGTTTCCTGGGGCTCCCATACTCACATGGTACCCTCTGGGCCCCAGCCTGGTAGACTCAGCTGGCTAGTATTTGGACTGATTGCCATAGTCATAGATAATGCCAGATTGCTGGACTCCATGGCACTTCCCTGGGGCAAGACATGGAACCTCTCTTTGAATCTTCTGTAAAATGGGAGTCCATACTATTAAATGACAAAGATAATACAATTTAGTAACGCGTTCAATGAACTGTATTGAAGGGAAAACCATCCATGAATTGGGGATGCTGCTCACAGAGAGTGGATCCCTCTTTCCGAGGGGTTTTAGGCCAGATTGAGTTTTATAGCACTTAGAAGAGGCAACAGGAAACAGGGCGTGATTTCCTTATAAGCCTAGTAGGTCCTATTTTCCAGGGTAAGGCGAGCTAGCTAAAGCTCAGCTAGAGGACTGTGATCTGTGTGTGTTAGGTTTCCTTGAGAGTGCGGCGTTTCCTGGAAGTGCAGGCTGACTCAGGTTTAGATTTGTGACCTGGGCCGGGCTGCTGGGGCGGCCTCCATTTTCTGGGTCCCCATACATGAATTATCTTTATCCATACTTCCTATACAGGGGATATTGTGAGAACAAAGTGAGTCTGTGTTGGTCCCACATTCCCTAATCACTGAACGTCATTTTTTCTTAACTGTTCCTTGACGTTGAGTAATCAATGTCACCACAGCTGTCTGCATAAACCACCAAGAGTGACCACATAGTTGTCTCTTTTTGAGTTATATTACATGTTAAAAATAAACTTGAAGAAGTTCTGGGTTTGTTTATTTAAGCTGGGGACTGTTACTCATTTAATAGCTTCCGAATATAGAAAGCAAAGATAACAGTTTATATTCACTAAAACAATTATATGGAAGGTGAGTGAGTGGTGAGGTAATTCGATTGACTTTCAGTCTGAAACCTCTGGATCTTGGAGGGTGGTGGTTGACAGTTAAAGGAATTAGCTTTAGCTATTAATTTCTTTTCCAAATGGCTGGTGTGGCAGGTGTTCCTTAGGATTGTGATCAAGGAACTCTTCAAATAGCACCCTCTATTTTTTTTTTAATTTAAAAAAATTTGTTTGTTTATTTTTGGCTGCATTGGGTCTTCGTTGCTGCTCATGGGTTTTCTCTAGTTGCGGCGAGCAGGGGCCACCCCTCGTTGCAGTGCGTGGACTTCTTACCGCGGTGGCCTCTCTTGTTGCGGAGCATGGACTCTAGGCACGCGGGCTCAGTAGCTGTGGCTCGCAGACTCCAGAGCACAGGCTCAACAGTTGTGGCACAAGGGCCCAGTTGCTCTGCAGCATGTGAGATCCTCCCGGACCAGGGCCTGAACCCATGTACCCTGCATTGGCAGGCGGATTCCTAACTACTGCATCACCAGGGAAGCCCCAGCACCCTCTATTTTATCTTCTACCCGGTCTTTCTGCACCATGTAGATTCCTTGGTACCCAGAAAACATTCAATTAGTCATCTCCTTATTTGCATTGGTGAGGGAAGATTCAAAAGAGTAAACCTGACACATTGTAAGTACTGAATGATTGTTGAATGAATGAAACAATTTATAAGCAAATTTGAGGCCTATAATTTAAATATAACATTATAAGCTGCATAATATAGAAATGCATATTGTAGAAAGTGAAAGTACCTTCCCATAAGCCCATTCCACAAAATAAACCTGGTTAATATTTTAACCACTAATTTTATTGAAAACACTGGACTGAATATACTTGTATATCTATATACACTAGAAGATTTTGTTGGGTCAAAAGCCTTGTGTGTTTATGTGTGTGTGTGTGTTTACTTTGGCAGTGCCAAGTTATTCTCCAAAAAAGTTGTAACATTTTTCACTTCCCCAAACATACTCTTATAAGATGTTCCAAGATTATTTTATTTTACTTTAAAAATTCTTATTTTCTATATTATAAAAGTACACATTCTTTTGAGAAAAATTAGAACAATTTGGGAACATACAAATTAGAAAATCATAGTATTTCCTACCCTCCATCCAATTTTGGGGGTTATTTTAGAATTAGACGATGATATGGTCAATATATTAACCTCTCAAAATCAATTTTAGTTTATTATTTTTTTCTTTTTCTCCCCAGCATATGTAAACAACCTATGTCACTCCTAAGAAATTCTGGGAGAGACCTGCCTAGGCCTCCGAGACCTCAGGCACTCTTGCTTTTCAAGGCCCTACCTTACATCCTACCAATCAACTTCAAATGCAGCCACATCAAATATTATACATATATATATATACCCATACAAAATGGTAATAATCGAATATTTTTCTCTTAAAAATACTTGGGTGTAAGTAACTTATTCAATTTGTCAGTTATGATTTCTCAATAACTGTTCTGCATACTCAGGATTTCTTAAGAAGTGAGAAAATATAGTCTGTAAGTTTTTAAAAATATATAATGACATTTAGTAAATGCTAAATTTATGAATTAAGTTGACATAATGTATTTGTAATCTTTCATTAAACCTTTGTCAACTTGTCTTACAATTCCTTTTTCAAAGCTTAGAGCATAGGCCTTGTAGAGGTGGCTGATCTAGCTTAGAAAGAATCATACCAGAGCAGAAGGACAGGATTTATTCTTTCTACACAAAACTATCTGGCCCAGCAATTCTTCAGAAAAATACTGTGGAGCTTAGTCTGAATGAGGGAATTTTCTGGAGGATACTATTGATTGTTTGGTGGCAGACAGTGCAAGAGATGTAACAGGAAAATGACTTGGCTTTTTGCAGACTTCCAATCAGCCTACAGCCCATGGCTATATCATGGTGCAGAGAGGGACAAAGAAGCGGAGTTTTCTGTATCAAGACTGATCTTCAGAAAAGTCAAGGCAACAAAGCAGTGTAACACCTAAGGCCAGTGGGTCTCAACCAGAACAACTAGTGCCCCAGGTAAGTTGCCAGATTTAGCAAATAAAATTATAGGATGCAACAGAGAAATATTACATGTGACAACCTTATAAAAATTATTTGCTATTTATATGAAATTCAAATTTAACTGGGTTGCTATGTAAGGCAACCATGTCACTAGGAGACATTTCCAATGTCTGGAGTCACAACTGGGCAGGAAGGTGTGCTACTGGCACCCAGAATGTAGAGGCCAGAATGCTGGTAACATCCTAGACTGCAAGGACAGTGACCCTAAATGAAGAATTATCCAGCCCAAGATGTCAGTGCTGAAGTTGAGAAACTCTGACCTAGGCTAACTGGTACATAAGGCATTTGCTGGATTGGCCATATATTTACATTTCAGTTTTTGAAAGAATAATTCTTGTTATAATAAAAAATTCAAATAGCAAGAAAATTATTATTTGAAAGCAGAAATCTCCTGTCATCCTACTTCCCAAATCACCACAAATAGTTTGAAACATTATTCCAGATATTTTTTCAGACCAATGTATACCCTTTTTATTTTTTGGCCACACCGTGCAGCTTGCAGGATCCTAGTTCCCTGACTAGAGATTGAACCCAGGCCCATGGCAGTGAAAGTGCAGAGTCCTAACCACTGGACTGCCAGGGAATTCCCATATACTCTTTTTAAAAAATTAAAAACTGGTGCATACTATATGATCTGTTCTGAAATCTGCTTTTTAAAAATTGTACAATGTTAGATATCTTTTTATACCAATATACAGTACTATTTAAGCCGTATTTATCTATATGAAACATTTATTTTTAAAAAAGTTTTTATTGGAGTATAGTTGATTTACAGTGTTGTGTTACTTTCTGCTGTACAGCGCAGTGAATCAGTTGTACATACACATATATCCATTCTTTTTTAAATTCATTTACCATATAGGTTATTACAGAGTATTGAGTGGAGTTCCCTGTGCTATATAGTAGGTCCTTATTAGTTATTTTATATATAGTGGTGTGTATATGTCAATCCTAATCTCCCAATTTATCCCTCCCCCCATTTTTTCCCTTTTAGAAACTATATGTCTATGATTACATCCAAAACCAACTCCTGCTGATGAGCATTTGGACTGTTTCCAGTTTTTTGCGATTGCAAATAGTGCCACAATAACCATCTCTCTCTCTCTCTCTCTCTGTGTGTGTGTGTGTGTGTGTATGTGTGTATATATATATATATATATATATATATACACATACACACATATATATGTATATATATATTTTTCCCCCAAATATTTCTGTAGGGTAAATTCTTAGAAATGGAGTTGCTAGGACAAAGTGTGGGCACAATGAAGTCTTCAAGAGTCTACCCTCCCAAGCCGAATTACCCTCCCAAGAGGTGATACCAGTTTACATGGCAACTTAACCATGTATGAGCCTGCTTAGAGATTTCTTTATGAGGGTTACTAATTTATTTACTTTACATTTTTACCCCACTGGAACTGAAAAAGCAATGTAAACACCAGCAAATAAATATGTTATTTATTTTAAATTTATTTATTTATTTATTTTTGGCTGCACTGGGTCTTCATTGCTGTGCGCGGGCTTTCTCTAGTTGCAGCAAGCAGGGGCTACTCTTCATTAACGTGCATGGGCTTCTTGCAGTGGCTTCTTTTGTTGTGGACCACGGGCTCTAGGCGTGCGGGCTTCAGTATTTGCGGCACGTGGGCTCAGTAGTTGCGGCATGTGGGCTCAGTAGTTGTGGCATGCAGGCTCCAGAGCGCGGGCTCAGTAGCTGTGGTGCACAGGCTTAGTTGCTCCACAGCATGTGGGATACTCCTGGACCAGGGATCGAACCTGTGTCCCCTGTATCCGCAGGCGTATTCTTAACCACTGGAACACCAGGGAAGTGGACTTACCAAAATTACTTATCAAAATTAACAAGTTGCTCATTAATACTTGTTTCAAGACCGTCACCTTGCTATGCTCACCAATGCTATACTATTATATTATAAAGTCTGCCCATTCCCGACCAGTTCCCTGCCTTACCAGAGCAGCTTAAAGTCATCTGACCTGGGCCTGAAACCCTATAAATATCCTCCTCTTATTATTAAGAGTCTGTCAAGGTGCTGTTCCTTCTTTCTGCAGTATTAAACTTAGCTTTGCTTAGTCAACAAGTTTTTTGGTGGTTTTATGGGAGGTTAATGATTGACAGCAATAATCTACATCACAGGATTGTCATGAGCAGTGAATGAAATCAAGTCCTGAAAGCATCTCTAAACAGTAATGTACTTTCCATTGCACAGCAGACAGTGCCTAAGATGGTGCCCAATTATCACTTCCCTCCTCTTCCTCTTTCTTGAACTGTGCAGGCCTAATGTGGCCTGAGAAACTTAGAAGAGCATGGCAAAGAACTGACATTTACTGAGCACTTGACACAACACTGTGCCAGGCACTCTGGTAGGAGTTCTCCATTTATGACCTCACTTTGTTCTCACATTAGACTTGGCAAGATGTCATTATTATTCTGATTTTCCAGACTAAGAGATGGAGACTGAGAGAGGTTAAAGGATTTGCCTGAGGTCTAAGTAGCAAAGCCAGGATTCCATCCAGCTCTCTCTGACTCAGCTTGTACTTTCCCTCCTATTACTACTTTACTTCCCAGGCTTGTAGAGTTTTCACTGCAATTGTGGAAGGTCAGCCTGAGATTTCAGGGCAGGAGGCCACTCAGCTCCTTATATAAGAACCCCAAAGGAGAACATCACATTCTAGGGCAGCACTGATGAAATTGAAATATAATGCAAGCCACATATGTAATTGAAAATTTTCTAGCAGTCATAACTGAAAATAGTGAAAAGAAACAAGTGAAATTAATTCTTTAAATTTTTCAATTTAAAGTAATTATAGATTCACAGAAGTTGCAAAAATAGTACAGAGGGATTTGATGTCCTCCTTCGTCCACTTTCCTCCAATTATAACATCTTATATGATTATGGTATAATATCAAAACAGGAAAATTGATATAGGTACAATCCACAGACCCTATTCGGATTTATCACATTTACATGCATATAGAGCTATTCCATCACCACAACAATCTCCTTTGTGGTGTCCCTGTATAATCAATCACAAGCCACCACCCCATCCCCCCAACCCCACAAACACACCCCCCTCTCCATTCTTAATACCTGGTCACATCTAACCTATTCTGCATATCTATAATTTTGTCAGTTTGAGACCATTACATAGACGGTATCATGCACTGTATTAGTTTCCTAGGGCTGCTGTAACAAATTGCCACAAACTGGGGCTTTAAAAAGAGAAATTTATTCTCTCACAGTTCTGGAGGCGGGAAGTCCAAAATCAAGGTCAGCAGAGCCATGCTGCCTCTGAATGGCCTCTAGGGTAGGATCCATTCCATGCCTCTTCTAAATTCTGATGGTTGCCAGCTTCCTTGGCTTGTGGCCACATCACTCCAATCTCTGCTTCAGTCTTCACACTGCCTTCTCTGTTTTCTTCTCTGTGTATCTCTTATAAGGACACCTGTCTTTGGATTTAGGACACACCCAGATAATCCGGGATGATCTCCTTATTTCAAGATCCTTCATTTAAGTACATGTGCAAAGGTTTTATGACAGCACTATGCTAGGCATGTGTAGCTGGAGCCCAGTGAGTGAGAGTGAAAAAAAGGAAAGAAATATAGTAGGAGATGTTAGGGAGAGAATAGCAGGAGGAGATGCAAAAATTAGAATACTAGTTGTTTAATGATTTAATTGTTGCTTGAAATCAAAGTATGGACGGTATATGTTATTAGCTATTAACTGACTTTGTGAGCATGGACTTAATATCAGGAGAGATAATCTTCACATCTATTCTGAGCCAAAAAATCCAAGTGAACTATGCTTGTCCTAAACCTAGATTATGCATCTCTGTCAGATTCAGTGTCTCAGTGCTCTGCGGACAGTGTTAGGTAAACAGTGCCGATATTTCCCCCTTCATTTTCCTCTTTTCTAGATTACATGCAGACTATCTTCTTATGGAAACATTCTATCTTCTGAGCACAACATCGGAATTTAGATTTCATTTTCATCCAAATCGATACACTTGATTCAGTTAAGGTTTCACGGTGTTGATGCCGAAAGCTCCGCCGCTGTGCACCGGTGCTGAATTGAATCTTGGAGACAGAGTTTTGGGTAAAGTAGAAAAGAAGAGCTTTATTGCTTTGCCAGGCAAAGGGGAACACAGCAGGATTCTGCCCTTGAAAACTATGTGTCCCCTGGGCTTCCCTGGTGGCGCAGTGTTTAAGAATCCGCCTGCCAATGCAGGGGACATGGGTTCGAGCCCTGCTCTGGGAAGATCCCACATGCCGTGGAGCAACTAAGCCCGTGTGCCACAACTACTGAGCCTGCACTCTACAGCCCATGAGCCACAACCGCTGAGCCCACGTGCCACAACTACTGAAGCCCACGTGCCTAGAGCTTGTGCTCCGCAACAAGAGAAACCATCGCAATGAGAAGCCCGTGCACCGCAATGAACAGTAGCCCCCACTCACCGCAACTAGAGAAAGCCTGTGCACAGTAATGAAGACCCAATGCAGTCAAAATAAATAAATAATAAATATATTAAAAAAAAAAAGAAAACTATGTGTCCCAACCCAGGAGGATTTAGTGAGATGTTTTATAGCAGTAGTTCAAGGGTGGAGTTGTGCTGACAAAATTAGGGTGTGTGCAGGGCCTGCACTCCTCTAATCTGGTCTCAGGTAATCTTCTTTTTTTAAAAATAATTAAATAAATAATTAATTAAAAAATATTTATTTTTATTTATTATTTTTGTCTGTGTTGGGTCTTCGTTGCTGCACACCGGCTTTCTCTTAGTTGTGGCATGCGGGCTTCTCATTGCGGTGGCTTCTCCTGTTGCAGAGCACGGGCTCTAGGCACACGGGCTTCCATAGTTGTGGCACGCGGGCTCAGTAGTTATGGCTCGCGGGCTCTAGAGTGCAGGCTCAGTAGTTGTGGTGCACGGGCTTAGTTGCTCCACGGCATGTGGGATCTTCCCAGACCAGGGCTCGAACCCGTGTCCCCTGCATTGGCAGGTGGATTCTTAACCACAGCACCACCAGGGAAGCCCTAATTTATTTATTTTATTTATTTATTTTGGCTGCATTGGGTCTATGTTGCTCCGTGCAGGCT
The DNA here is from genome assembly GCF_011762595.2 of Tursiops truncatus. Taxonomy (NCBI): domain Eukaryota; kingdom Metazoa; phylum Chordata; class Mammalia; order Artiodactyla; family Delphinidae; genus Tursiops; species Tursiops truncatus. Next base: position 76,056,680 of record NC_047038.1, read on the forward strand.
TTCTCTAGTTGGGGCGAGCAGGAGCTACTCTTTGTTTTGGTGCGCTGGCTTCTCACCATGATGCCTTCTCTTGTTATGGAGTATGGGCTCTAGGAGCGTGGGCTGCAGTTGTGACTGCAGTTGTGAGTATGGGCTCTAAAGTGCAGGCTCAGTTGTTGTGGCACATGGGCTTAGTTGCTCCACGGTGTGTGGGATCTTCCCGGACCAGGGCTTGAACCCATGTCCCCTAGCATTGGCAGGTGGATTCTTTACAACTGTGCCACCAGGGAGGCCCCTCAGGTAATCTTGATGAGCCTCTCTGCTTCCTTTAATCTGACTTCAGGTAGTCTTCTGTGGTATGAGGAATGCTGACATAATCCATTTTGGGGTTTTTAATTCTATAAAGAGCTTAAAGACATTGTTATGCGTATTCCTTGAGAGGGAACCAGGACCCTGCTCCAAGGCTGCACTACTGTTTCTTGGTTGCTCCTCCTTTGTCTCTGCATCCCATCCCCTCCCTGATTAGCAACTGTTTGAACCTGCCCTTTGGAACTCAGCGAAAGTCATGGAGGCTGAAACCTATTCCCTACAAACAAGAATCAAGGGACACGGAAAGGCTTCCGTGCCCAGAAGCCCCACAGGGTCCTGCTTGGTTTCACTATTGAAAGGGTCAGTAATACCCACTCACTGTGGCATAGAAATTATTTTATCAGAAGGCATTTGAGTTTGTGAAATCTCTTATCTTCCTAAAAGTAGAATTAAGAACTCAATTGTCATAAATCCCCTACCCTAGAGGCCATCCCTGGGATCCACCAGGGATGATTGACTCTTATCAGGAGCCATGAGAAGTCTCCACACCACATGTAAACAGACATTGTTACAAAACTATCCTATCTCCCATCTGTTCTCCTGAGGCCAATTTATCTTTCCAGAAAGTCATTTGTTTCCCCATGAATGCCCTTTCTCCCTCCCTTACCCTTATTGAGAACTCATTTGTTTTCCCATAAGTGTCTTTCTCTCCCTCCCCTTCCCCATTAAGGTGGTATATAATAAGCCCTAAATTCTAACTGCCCCTTGAGTCACATTTTTCTGTGCACCCTCTACATACCTTAAGGAAAATATGGTGATTGAATGTTATCTTTTGTTAATCTGTCTTTTGTCAGTTGAATTCAAAAGACCTGAATCAAGAAAGAATGAGTACAGGAAAAGTTTTTGTTGTTGTTCTTTTTTTCTTTTTTATTAAAGTATAGTTGATATACAATGTTGTGTTAATTTTTGTTGTACAGCAAAATGATTCACTTATATATACATTCTTTTTTTTTTTTTTTTTTTTTTGCGGTACGCGGGCCTCTCACTGTCGTGGCCTCTCCCGTTGCGGAGCACAGGCTCTGGACGCGCAGGCTCAGCGGCCATGGCTCACGGGCCCAGCCGCTCCGCGGCATGTGGGATCTTCCCGGACTGGGCACGAACCCGCGTCCCCTGCATCGGCAGGCGGACTCTCAACCACTGCCCCACCAGGGAAGCCCTACATTCTTTTTTTAATATTCTTTTCCGTTATGGTTTATCTTAGGATATTGAATAAAGTTCCCTGTGCTATACAGTAGAAATTTGTTGTCTATCAATTCTATATATAATAACTTACATCTGCTAACTCCAACCTCCCACTCCATCCCTCCCCCAACCCCCGCCCACCCTTGGCAACCACAAGTCTTTTCTCTATGTCCATGAGTCTGTTACTCTTTCTTAAATAGGTTCATTTGTGTCATATTTTATGTTACTTTTTTTAAGAAATTTATTTATTTATTTTTGGCTGTGTTGGGTCTTCGTTGCTGCACGCGGGCTTTCTCTGGTTGCAGCGAGCGGGGACTACTCTTCATTTTGGTGTGAGGGCTTCTCATTGTGGAGCAAGGGCTCTAGGTGCGTGGACTTCAGTAGTTGTGGCTCGCGGGCTCTAGAGTGCAGGCTCAGTAGTTGTGGTGCATGGACTTAGTTGCTCCATGGCATGTGGGATCTTCCTGGACCAGGGATCGAACCCATGTCCCCTGCATTGGCAGGCAGATTCTTAACCACTGTGCCACCAGGGAAGTCCCTGTGTCATATTTTAGATTCCACATATAAGGGATATCATATGATATTTTTCTTTCTGACTTACTTCATTTACTATGATAATCTCTGTCTCCATCCAAATTGCTGCAATGGCATTATTTCATTCTTTTTTAGGGCTGAGTGGTATTCCATTGTATATATGTACCATATCTTCTTTTCTTTTTTTTTTTTTTTTTTTTTTGCGGTACATGGGCCTCTCACTGCCATGGCCTCTCCCCTTGTGGAGCACAGGCTCCGGACGCGCAGGCTCAGCGGCCATGACTCATGGGCCCAGCCGCTCCGCTGCACGTGGGATCCTCCCGGACCAGGGCACGAACCTGCGTCCCCTGCATCAGCAGGCGGACTTTCAACCACTGCGCCACCAGGGAAGCCCCTGTACCATATCTTCTTTATCCATTCATCTGTCAGTGGACAGTTAGGTTGCTTCCCTGTCTTGGCTATTGTGAATAGTGCTGCTATGAACATAGGAGTGCATGTATCTTTTTGAGTTATAGTTTTGTTGGTATATATGCCCAGGAGTGGGATTGCTGGATCATATGGTAATTTTATTCTTAGTTTTCTGAGGAACCTCTATACTGTTTTCCATAGTGTTTGCACCAACTAACATGCTCACCAATAGTGTAGGAGAGTTCTATGGGAAAAGTTTTAACTCCTAGACACTTTTGTATGAGTATATTAAAATTTTATTCATTCGCTAGCTGGGCTTTAGGCTTGTTTCTGTTCTTGGACACTAATCTATAGGGTTTTTTGCATGGCATAAGTTTTCAATTCTCCTCAGTTGATACCTGGAATGGCATATCTAGATTGTGTTCTACGTGTCTCTATAAGAAACTTTAAGACTATTTTCCAGAATGGTTCTTTTGGGGGATGTTGAACCAAAAGACAGAAGCAAGCCGAAGATTGGGAGAAGTGAGGATTTATTACTTGCAGCAAATAAGGAGAACACTTGGGACGTTTCCCAAAGCAGTGTCTCCCAAACAGCAAAATTGGGGAACTTTTAAGCTAAGGGTACATACATATTCCTGAAGGAGCTAGAGCAGAGAATTCAACACAGAACTGGGACATAGGTTGACAGAGTCCAAGCTTTAGTTGATAGAAGTCAGAAAAGGTCAATATCATCATTGCATCCTCCACCTGGGTAGGGGCCTTGGTTCCTGCAGAACTCAAAGATATGTAACAGATTGTTATTTATATCCCTTGAGGAGAAACTAAACTCCTCTTATCTCTGAACTATTGTTTCCTGACTGTTTTTCCTTTGTTCCTTTCTTTCCTAATTTCCCTTAAGATCTTTAATTACTGAAGCAAGCATGGTGCCAGTCTTAGATGCAGAAAACTTAGGCCAAATTAGTTTCTCTTATATGTCGGGAAAGCCATGCCTGGTTCTCTTTCTCTGGGGACTCCCTACCCTATCAGTTGTACCAGTTTTCATTTCCATTATCAATAGATGAGAGCTCTAGTTGCTCAGCTTCCCCATCAGCACCTTATATGGATAGCTATGTTACTTTTAGCCATTCTGGTAGGTTAAGTGATTATTTGAAGACAAATAAGGAAATGTCCATTGAAGAAACATTTATTTATAAAACCACCACCTGGTTTTAGCTTTGGCTGGGTTGATATAAATACTTTGTTTGATTTTATTGACTGTGTCAGAAATAAGATCATGTGGAGAACACACAACACAATTCTTTATCTCTTCAGGTCCTCATGGTCAGGTCAGAAAGGGTATAAAAACTATGTACAATAGTATACCTCTCATGGTACTCTGGAAGATTTTGCCTCTTTTCGGAAGGAAGGGAAAGACAGCCAGAAGTCGTCTTTTGAATCAAGTCCCATTTCCCCTAAATTGACAATGAGCTTTGTAGGTTAAAAGGTCAATGCTGGGGCATGAGTGTTTTAAAAGCAATGCAGGACAATAAGGGTTTCCCGTGCCAGAAGGTAATCTTAACCTTAAAATAGGCTTAAGAGTTAAGGAAATGTGGATCTGAAGAGACTTCTTACCTCAGATATATGCTATCTGTATAGCCATTGAACAAAATAATTCACCAGGCCCAAAAGAGTAAAAGATATTTTAGGTAAGGGCAGACTGCTGCCAGTGAAGAGAATTTAAGGCACGTGGGAAGGGCACTGGACCGGTTGGGAATCTGTGTCCCTGGATCCAAGTTCTGGCCGTGGCCTAACTAGTTGTGCAAATCTGGACAAGACAAATGCTTGCAGGCCTGTCTCTTTTCATCTATAAAACAAGAGCTTGGACCCCTAAGATCTCTTCCAGTTGCAACATTTTGTGGTCAGCATATGACATGGAGGAAGGATTCTGGGAAGAAGGACAATAGAGGAGGCCACAACAAAGAGATGGAATGCAGGGGAGGGGCAGGGCTGTGCAGGGAGAGGGGTGTGGCTTGTATTTAAACAGGGGCAGGCAATTCCCTGGCAGTCCAGTGGTTAAGACTCCTTGCTTTCACTGTGGAGGGCCTGGGTTCAATCCCTTGTCGGGGAACTAAGGTCCCACAAGCTGCATGGTAGTGGTGGCGTGGCCAAAAACAAAAAACAAGGGGCTTCCCTGGTGGTCCAGTGAGTAAGACTCTGCCCTTGCCCTGCAGGGGGCACGGGTTCGATCCCTGGTCAGGGAAAGTCCCACATGCCATGTGGTATGGCCAAAAAAAATAGAGGCAAAAACCAAAAAAAACAGGGGCAAATGGAAGGACCGTTGAGGCCCAAACGGACTCTTAAATTTCACCAAGGATAATCCAAGGAAAGACTGGTGTGTGGAACTAGGAGTGTGCTAGGAATACAATATGCAGAAGAGCCGGAAGGGAGATTTTCGACAGGAAGGCAGCGCACAGGGACCGGTGATCTGAGAGCATTTATTTGTCCATTCAACAAACAGCTATTGAAAAGGGGATATTTTAGGGGCCATTCAAAGAGGCAGGCCAGCATTTAGCATGAGGGAAGTCTGTGATGGGTATTGAGCTGGGGGTACCAATGGGGATATGAGGGGCCCCATTTTGAGACTGTGACACCAAACTAGGATCCTGTAAATTTAACAAACACTTGTTGAGCAACTACCATGTTATAGGCACTGGAGATAAAGACTAATTTCTCTGCCCTTCTGCACCTTGGTTCTAGTAAGGAAAGATAAACAATAAAATGGTAAATAAAATGAATAAATAAAATACATGGCATGTTTGTTAGTGATAAATGCTAATAAGAAAAACAAAGCAGGGAAGGACAGTAGGATTGGGTGTAAAGGGAATGGGGCTGTAATTCTAAAGAGTGTGGCCACTGAGAAGATAACATCGGACCCAGGAGGGGAGGGAGTGAGCGGGATGGACACAGAGGTACTGGATAGTCTTTCAGAAAAAGAACAGCAAGTCGGGAGAGTAGCCAGGGTTCAACAAGGCCAGTGAGGTGAAGGGAAGAGGAACGAGGGGAGAGTAGTTCAAAATGTGGTCTGGGTTCCATGAGGAGGCAGGAAGGATCCCGGCTCATTCTGGACCTCCCTTGCTCACCTCCTTCCCGTCCCTCAGCATTTAGGGAACACCTCTGTGGCTCAAGCTGCAGATACTGTCATGGATAAGACACTGTGTTCCAGTTACCAGAACCAGAACAGAAGGTCGGGGCCCAACTGGCAGCGAGGGGAGATGAAGCTGCTATCAACAGCACTAGATCAGGCCGTAAATCCCTGTCTTCAGACACCATCATTCTTGAAGCCAGTGTGGCTCAAGACCTACTGGTGGGTCTCCCCACAGAGGGCAAAAGAAGCTACAGAGAAGAAACTAGGACTGCCAGGTATACTGAACTAATATATATATATATATAACTAATATATATATATATAGTATATATATATAGTATATATATATAGTATATATATATACTATATATAGTATATACATATAGTATATATAGTATATATATAGTATATATATATTAGTAATATATATATACTATATATAGTATATATATAGTATATATATATTACTAATATATATAGTATATATATTAGTATATATATATATTATATATAATATATATGTTCTAGGAAATACCTGCACAATATTCAATTTTTTAAAAATAAATTCATTTATTTATTTATGGCTGCGTTGGGTCTTCGTTGCTGCGTGCGGGCTTTCTCTAGCTGCAGCGAGCGGGGCTGTTCTTCCTTGCGGTGCGCCGGCTTCTCGTTGCGGTGGCTTCTGTTGTTGCGGAGCACAGGCTGTAGGCGGGTGGGCTTCAGTAGTTGTGGTGCGTAGGCTCAGTCGTGTGGCTCGCGGGCTCTAGAGCACAGGCGCAGTAGTTGTGGTGCCTGGGCTTAGTTGCTCCGCGGCATGTGGGATCTTCCCGGACCAGGGCTTGAACCCGTGTCCCCTGCATTGGCAGGCGGATTCTTAACCACTGTGCCACCAGGGAAGCCCAAGATTCAAATTTTAACAGAATAAAAAGCACCTTATTGCTGTACAGCAGAAACTAACACAACACTGTAAATCAACTATATTCCAATAAAAACTAATTGAAAAAAAAAAGCACCTTAGACTACTAAGCTGCTGAGAATTTTAGCCATCAATAGTACAACCTCTTCATTTTACAGAAGAAAGTCAAGAGCAGTGATTTCTCAAAGCAACATAGGGAAGGAGAAACCATTCTCTAGCCTATCTGGCCAGTGCACTGTCTAATCTGTTGCCGGAAAAATGGGGCAGGAGAGGATGGTCATGTCTCAGGTCTCCGGTGAGTTCCTGGGATGGGCGCCAAGTGAGGGTCCTTGGCTTCTCTCAGGGAAGAATTCAAGAGCTAGTAAAGTGAAAGCAAATTTGTTTAGAGAGATACACATTCCATAGACGGATTGGGGGCTGTCTCAGAAGGCTAGAGGCCCTGGGGTGTGCAGGTGTTTACTTTTTATGGACTGGGTAATTTCAAAGGCTAACAAGTGGGAGGAATATTCTAACTACCTTGGAGAAGGGGCAGGGATTTCCAGGAATTGGGGCACCACCCACTTTTGGGCCTTTTATGGTCAGCCTTGGAACTGTGATGGCACCTGTGTGTGTTTCATTTAGAATGCTAATGTATTACAATGAGCATATAATGAGGCTCAAAGTCTACTGGAAATCTAATCTTCTGCCATCTTTGGCCTAGTAGGTTCTAACCCGTTTCTGTCATGTCCTGATCTTCTTAATGGTTATATCATTCTTTTATTTGTTGTGCCCTGAACCCTTCCTTTTCTGTCTCAAATCTATCACAACTTTTGTTACCATCACCAAAAGTTTCAGAATAAGATTGTAGAGAGCACAAAGCAATATTTTAAGTTACTGTAAGTTATTGTTATTATAAGTTATTAAAAGTTATTGTTAAGTTATTGTAAGTCATTGTGAACTAAATGAGAAATGGAAATTGTGCTGACTCAGAGAACACAAATTTCAGAGCCAGATTTTAATCCTTACAGGATCAGTTATCTCTGGAGGAGACTCCTGGAGGTGCAAAGTGGAAATGTAGGGAAAATGGGAGAAAGGCCCCAGGTGTTCGTCCAATGTTACCTCTTTGGCTGGTGATAGTGGAACCATAACGTTTCAACATCAGGATGGAGATGTTGTACCCTAATTTTTTTTTTTTTTGCGGTACGCGGGCCTCTCGCTGCCGTGGCATCTCCCATTGTGGAGCACAGGCTCCGGACGCGCAGGCTCAGCGGCCATGGCTCACGGGCCCAGCCACTCCACGGCATGTGGGATCTTCCTGGACAGGGGCACGAACCCATGTCCCTTGCATCGGCAGGCGGACTCTCAACCACTGCGCCACCAGGGAAGACCAAGATGTAACATTTAAAGTGGATTATTGAACTTCTTAAAAAGAGCTCAGTCAAATTGAGCTTTTCCTGAAGAAAAAGCGAATCATGGTCAGGAATAAAAAGCATAGAAGCTCAAAAACAATATTTAACCAAACTTATGAAGTGAATCTCTAGAGAAAAATATTACTAAGAACATATGACAATTAAAAATTTTTAAATGATGAATTAAATTTCTGGGAAAGAATCCATGGGCTCAGATTTTAAAAACCAGAAATCAGTGACAGTTTAAAGTCTTTATTTTGTAGAAGATCTTAAATTTTGGATGCAGCAAAGTAACACAGAGCTTCTTGAAAACAATTAATAATTAGTTTATAGAACCAGCTTTTCCATGGAAAGTTTCTATTGATTTGTAACTTGGCTTTGAATTTGACCTGTGGCCTTCATGTCATGATAATTTGGGTCACTCTGAATATGCCATCTCTTGAACAAGGGCCTCCGCTAATTTTAAATGAATGCAGCTGCTGATTTGCCATTCATCTATTTGCATCACAATATGTGGGAATAAATTCCCAATTAATAAAACATTTCCAGTAAGCAGTCAGACTGAGGAATGAAGGACATTTATCTAGTAAGTTTAAAAAGAGATGTTGCCTTTTTGGACATGAAAAAGGGAAAGAATGTTAACATTTTTGAGGGCTTTGTAGAGGACAGAATTGTTCCCTGGGCTACAGCATCTAAAAAACCCATGCAACCTCAAATTAGATTTTAGTTAAAAAAATTTTTTTTTAACTGAATAAATGCAGCAACATTTGGGGGATTCCCTGGTGGTGCAGTGTTTAGGACCTGGCGTTTTCACTGCCAGGGGCCCAGGTTCCATCCCTGGTCAGGGAACTCTTGATTCATGCAAGCCATGTGGTGTGGCCAAAAAAACAAAAAAGTTTGTTACCAGGCCTACAAAGGTTTTCTTCCTTCTTTCCTTTCTTCCTTCCTTTCATTCCTTCTACACTCCCCCCACCCCCCATTCTCTCTTTTTTTTTTTTACCGTTCCCTTCTGCATTTTTCTTTTTCTTTTGGGATCAATGAAGGTGAATACTTCTTGATTCATGGGGAGAGTTTGAATTTGATATTAAGTATCAAAACCTTTTGTGGTTAAGCACCATAGGACCTTCATTCCATTTTGCATCTGACATTGCATTAATTAATAACATTGTCAACAGTTAGGAAAAGAAGTCTACTGAGGAGCAGACCAGAGAGTCTGAAAGCTCTCTCATAAGAGAAAAAAGTGAAGGAACTTTAAAGAGAAGGAACTGGGGGAGCCTGAGAAGGAGGTAGGGAAGTCTCAGGTAGGTTTTTGAGCTTGCTGTTTTCACTGTGTATAATGTTCCTTCCCTTATTTTCTACCTGTTGAAATTCTCCCAGTGCTCAAGGCCAGATCAGATAATCATCTACTGTGACGTTTCTAGATCCTCTTAGTTAGAAACTATCTCCCTCCTCTAAACCCCCAAAGCACTTGCTGCTACCTCTTTTATAAAACTGATAGTCCAACTTATCTAGATCTGGGTAGTCAGGATCTCGAATGCCACACTAAGGGGTTTAAGGGAGCCATTCAATTTCTGAGGACAGCTGTTATTCAAGACATCTAAGGCATTTCTGGTACAAAAAGAAGGGAAGGGGGCATGAAACTACTCTCTCTCTCTCTCTCTCTCCCTCTCTCTCTAGCATATTACTGTGTACCAGGTAGCATGCATGGGTTACCCCACTTTATAAACGTGGAAGCAGGTTACTCTCCAAAACTTGCTCAGGAAGCAGCCTCCACGTCCTCACCACCCTCTATACCCTCTGTAATCTGAGGGTAATTGCTACACTGAAATAGTGCTTTGAAGGCTCAGCAATGACCTTCCACGTCTAGGGACTTGTCCCCTCTGTCCTCATTCTCACAATTTTGAATCCACAACCTTCCTGTAACATTTTCTTTTCACAACTCACTAACTGCGTTTTTTTGGCTTACATTTTAAAATTTGGAAGGCATTTTTTACGTAGAAGCTTAAAATGAAGCTTAATTAGTTAAGGGTGGCGACTTGAAGAGATTCTTAAAGGTATTTTCAAGCACTTTAGACTTGAAAGGGAGGGTGACAAAGCTTATACATTTTTCTTTTAACAGTGCTGTTCTCATGCATGCACGCCAGGGCTGGGAGTTAACTTTTCTGTTTATGATGGAAATCAAGAAAGGGAGGCGGCCTCGCTTCTCTTTAGACCTAAGGGTCAGAGTTGGGGATCTGAGGAGGTCGAGGTCAGGGTCAGCTATCCGTCGGGGCGCCCCTAGCACGGCTGGGGCCCAGAGCAACCTCCTTCATCCAGGGGCGGGGCGCGCCAGGCGGCCACGCGCGGGGGCGGTGGAGAGGGCGTGTCCCGCGGGCGCGCGCGGGAGGCGGAGGGGGCGTGTCCCGGGAGTGGCGGCGGCGGCTGCGGCGGCGGCGGCGCCGCGGGCCGGGTGCGCGGCGCAGCCTTCTGTGCTGGAATGTGCGGCTCCCGAGAGCTCACAGCGCAGGAGCAGAGCAAGCGCCGCCGAGGTCCGGGGCCCCAGGTGGCGGCGGCGGCGGCGGCGGCGGCCGGGACGGTAGGGCGAGAGCCGGAGGCCTGAATACTCTCTGCAGCCCCTCTCCTGGGTCTTCGCGGGCCTCGACTGCCCCAGCGTCCAACTTTTCCGCCCTCTCCCTCCCCTCCCCCGAAACTCCAGCAACAAAGAAAAGTAGTCCGAGAAGGAGCGGCGACGCGGGTCTTCGCCCCTCCTCGCCCAGGAAGGCCGGTAAGCGTGGCGCGGTCTGGGTGACGGTTGGGTGGGGGCGGCGGGCCGGCCGGGCGGTCGTGGCGGCGGTTGCCGCGGGAGGGGGAGGGCGCGGAAGGACGCGGAGCGAGGCGCTGTCCAGGGCTGATTTGCAGATACTGTGGCTCCGGCGGTGGCGGCCGCGTCGGGCGGGGACTGGCGGCTGAACGGGATCGGGTTACACCGTCGCGGTCCGGGGGCTGGGCCGGGGGCGTTGGTGGGGAGCGGCGCGGCGCCGGGACCCCCTCCCCAGTTGAGGCCGGGCCGCCGCCTCCGCGCGGGCCCGGGCGTCCCTGGGAGTCTTGTCCTGAGGCCAGGAGCGGAGCTGCTTGGGGCCCTAGTTCTGAAACTTCCTCTCGTGCTCCTGCTCCAGGTCCCGCCGCAGCTCCTTGCTTGCCGGCGGTCCTCCCGCCCCCTCCCTCTGCGGCCTCTCCCTTTCGCCGGAAGGCGCCGTTGAGTGCGGCCGGGAGGGTTGAGTCAGCCTGGGGCTCGGGTGGTTCTGCCAATGGGGCTGGACAGCGATTTCTGCGATCGGGCCACCCCGCCGCCGGGGCCCTCTGCGTGGGGCCACCTAGCCGCCGCCGTCGGCGGGGTCGGGGCGCGCGTCCCGCGGGGCGCCGTGGGGGAGTGAACCCGCAAACTTCCGGGGCGCGGGGTGCCCCCTCCGGCGCTCGGGGCCCGGCGCCTCGGGAGGGCGCTCGCGGCGGCTCCTCGGCCCCCTGCGGAGGGCGAGGCTGGGGCCGGCGAGCAGCCGGGACGGCGGCGACGCGGTAACTTTCCTCCCTCTTCCCGGACTCCGGCGCGCGAGCCAGGAGGGGGCAGCCTGAACTGGGGAAGACTTGACCTGGCCCAGCGGCACCCCGAGTTTGCCCGTCTTGCAGTCTTTAGTGTTGGGGAGCCCAGGGAAAGGTTCAGGACGAGTGTGGCGGCAACTGGTGTGTCAGTGGTGCAGTGAGCGGGCCGAGCCGAGAGGAAGCGAGAGCTCCCGAGTTTGCAAAGAGCTGCTTTGTGTTTGGTACGTATTTTGAGAAAATGGCCGAATGCCTATTTGAGTTAGGAATGCCGCCGCCGAGGCAGGCGGTGGTGGCAGCAGCACGTAGGAATTCGCGTAGCACGTTGGGCTTTCGGACTGTGCTTGGACAGTCTTCCCGACCAACGTTAAAATCCCTTTGGGGATGGTAGTTAGAGTTTGGGAAGAATTAGAAATTACCGAGTAGTCTGGGCTGTTAAACCCTTGGACAGCGTTTGCTTTGTGTGATGGCATTTGATTCCAACTTTTGTTGGTACCTATGACTCAACCGGATTGTGTTTATGCACTTGGGTGAGACAGGATTACTTTTTGTATTTTGGGTTTAACATTTTTTTTTAGCCTTTGCCACCTATTTTGCTTTTTCTAATTCGCAGGAGAACACCTAATTTGAGAATTACACCTTTTAGATTGGAAAGTAGCATGGTTAAGACAGTTTATAAAAAAGCCCAACATGTTTTCAAGGTGATCTTGTTATGGCTCCGCCAGGCAAGTGGGCCAAGTCAAGCGCAGTGCAAGAAAGTTGCTGATTTGGAGCTGAGTTGTCCAGTTATTTTATTAGGGGGTTTGAAAGTTTCTGTATTTTCATTTGTGTATTTTTGTATACACCAAACTTCCCTTTTTACAGGAAGAAAGGTCCATAACTTTTGTTTACTTTGAAACAGGTCATCAAAAAAAGAAACTAAGTGGTACTTTAATGGTACTAAGTACGTTTTCAGAGTACATTGGACCCTTGAAACAACAGGAGTTTGAGCTGTATGGGTCCACTTATATGTGGATTTTGTTTTCCAAGAAATATATCGGAAAGTTTCTTAGAGATTTGCAACATTTTGAAAAAATTTACAGATGATACACATAGCCTAGAAATATCGAAAAAATTTAGAAGGTACCTCATGAGTGCCTAAAATATATGTAGATAATAGTGTATTTTATCATTTGCTACCATAAAATATATACAAATCTAATAAAAAGTTTAAATTTATCAAAAATTAAACAAACACAGACCACCCATGGCACCATTCCAGTCCAGAGAAATGTAAACAAATGTAAAGATGCAGTAGTAACTCATTACTGCCTAATATTAACTGTAGTCCATACTGTAGTACTGTAATAATTTCATAGCTACCTCTTTTTGCTGTTTTGGTGAGTGCAAGTGTTGCAGGTATCCACTCAAAACGTCTTGTGAGTCTAATCATTTCCAGGTGAGCAGTTGGTCTCTCCAGTAAACTGTGTTTGCAGTTAAAAAAAAAAAAAAAGTCACCTCTCGTAGTTCCTGAGCGTTTTTTATCGTGTTTAGTGTGATACCAGAAACCTTGAATAACACCGTGGGACCCATATGAAGTGTTCTAGTGATGCTGGAAATGCTCCCAAGAAGTAAAGTCATGGCATTAGAAGAAAAAGTTGAATTGCTTGATATGTACCATAAACTGAGTTCTGTAGTTTCTGTTACCCGCCATTTCAAGATCAATGAGTCCAGTGTAAGGATTGTTGTAAAAAAAGAAAAGGAAGTTTGGAAACTGTCTCTGCATTTTTGCCAGCAGACATGAAAGACTTACACTTTTTGCGAAATGCCTTTCTATCTCATTGAAAATGCATCTTTTACGTGGTTATAGCATTACTATAAGAAAGGCATACCTATAGAGTCTAATATGATTCGAGGAAAAGAGAAGTTATATGACGACTTAAAGCAAAAGGAAGGTGCAGTTTCTAAATCTGGAGAATTTAATGCCAGCAGAGGATAGTTTGGTAATTTTAGAAAAAAATATCAAGATACCAGAACCGGCTTTGAGTTCCCAGATGCCGTGAACACAGTTATTGAAGAGAAAGGCTGTCTGCCTAAACCAGGTTTTTAACACAGAGAAATGTGCCCTACTCTGGAAAAAATTGCCAAAAAGGTCATTCATTAGTAAGAAAGAGAAGTGAGCATCAGGATTTAAGGCTGATTGAAGACTAACATGTTTTGTGCGAATTGATTTTTTGATCAGGACTGCTCTTATCTATAAAGCTGCTAAGCCCACTATCCTTTTTTTTTTTTTTTTTTGGCCACGCCATATGGTTTACGTGATCTCAGTTCCCTGACTAGGGATTAAACCTGCGCCACGGCAGAAGCCTGGAATCCTAACCGCTAGGCCGCCAGGGAACTCCTGAAGCCCACTATACTTAAAGGGAAAAAAGATAAATACCAGTTGCTATTCTTTTGGTTGTACAACAAGAAGGCCTCGGCAATGAGAACACTTTTCTGGATTGGTTCCATCAGTGCTTTGTCCCTGATCACGAAGTACCTTGCAGTAAGGGACTGCATTTTAAAGTTTTTTGGTATTGGACAATGCCCCTGGCCACCTAGAACCATGAGCAACATTGAAGGTGTCAAAGTGGTATACTTGTCCCCCAACACAACGTCTTTGAATGAAGCCTGTATCGAGGTGTTGTAAGGATCTTGAAGGCTCATTACTTGTGGTACTCTATGAAAGGATTGTCAATGCTATGAAAGACAACCCCGATAGAACATCATGAAAGTCTGGAAGGATCACATCATTGTGATAGAAAAAGCTGTGAAAGCCAGCAAGCCTAAAACAATAAATTCCTGCTGGAGAAAACTGTGTCCAGATGTGCAAGACTTCACAGGATTTACGACAGCCAATCAAGGAAGTCATGAAAGAGATTGTGGGTATGGCAAAAAGGTGGGGGGGGGGGCGGTGAAGGGCTTCAAGATACAGATCTTGGGAATATTCAAGAGCTAATAGACACCATACCAGAGGAATTAACGGGAGTCGATTTGGAGTTAAGTGTTTCTGAGCCGGTGCCAGATGATGAGGAAAAAGACATGGAAATAGCAGTACCAGAAAACAAATTGACATTGGACAGTCTGGCAGCAGGGTTCCTTTTGTTGAAGACTACTTTTGACTTCTTTTATGACTTGGACCCTTGTGTGATACAGACACTAAAACTAAAGCCAGTGGTTGAAGAAGGATTAGTACCCTATAGAAACATTTTTAGAGAAGTGGAAAAGCAAAAAAGTCAGACAGAAATTAAGATGTATTTCCCTCAAGTTACACAGAGTGCCTCCCTCCTTCCACTTCCTCCACCTCTTCTGCCTCTGCACCTCTTTCTTCCTTCCCTTCCACTTCCTCTACCTCTTTCCACTCTGCCACTCCTGACTCAGCAAGACCAACCCCTCCTCTTCCCCGCCCTCCTCACCCTACTCAACTGAAGACAGAAAGATGAAGACCTTTATGATGATCCACTTCCACTTAATGAATAGTAAATAATCATGCCATTCAGTTAATAAACTTATCTGTTGGATATGTGTGTGTGTGTCTTGTGAAAATCTAGTAATCGTATAACAAGAGCTGGGAGACATTGTGTCATCATCGTCATTACCTAAGTATTCATTGTGTGCAAGACTTGTACAAAGGTATAAGATGATATTTAATATGAAATTAATAATGTATTAGTTTTTCTACTGCTGTATAACTTTGCTTTTAAATACTTACATTAAAATACAGTATGCCTCTTACAATTTGAGAAAGCGTATCAGCCTATCATCACATGTATGTAGTTTCTTAAAACAAAACAGTATTTCCAATACTATATTATGAATATGCCTTATACTATATGCTTAAAAATTTTGTGATTAATTCATTTGCATATAGGCTAGGCTACTGTGAAGCAGTCCTATTGATCACAATAGACTACCATAAAGCAATCATTGTTGCTGCTTCTTTATCAGTGCATTAATCGTTATACCTGTAAATAAGTATGAATTTCTTTTTCACATTATCTTTTCTCTTTTGATGCCTAATGTTAGTAATACGTGTAACATCTACAGTATTTTGCATCGTATAATACAATATTGATAAAGATACTGACAAGCACAATTCATCTTGTACACTATTATATAATGCACATAACATGCAAAATATGTTTAACTGATTGTTAATGTTATCCATAAGGCTTCTGGTCAGCAGTAGGCTATTGGTAGTCTAGTTTTTATGGAACCCAAAGTTACATGCAGATTTTTAACTGCACTGGGGATTGGTGCCCCTAACCCTCTTGTTCAAGGGTCAACTGTAGTTTATTCTTTTGGAGCTAGTTGAGTTCATATGAACTTCAATTCACTAACTATAGGCTTCTGCTTTTCAGGCTGTTTGTACTTAATAAATGCACAGGTAGCTTTTGGATTTTTCCCCTTTCTGATTCAGACCAGTAAACTTTTGAAGGGGGAGTTGAGAGGACAGCAGTTTACTGTTCATATATGGAATTTAAAATAAAATTTTAATTAGCACTAAAAATGAAGGTTACTTATATTTTTCCACTAGAAAAAGTAAAAGTGCTTGAGGGAAGGCAAGCCAGTGGTAGACCTAGTTGATGGATGAGTTGTGTCAAACGCTTGATAGAATTTTTTGTAGGGGCTCATAGAAATTTTTTTGATGACTGCAGTAAAGAGAATTTGGAATTACAAAAATATTGTAAAGGCTTATTTTCAGTAGTTAATGAAGCTGATTGAGTTTAAAGATTATATTGGAAAATGTATCTTTTTAAGTTATGAAGAATTACAGTGATGTTGTGGTTTTAGACCAGTAAAAGTTGTGTTTAAAGTGGTGCTTTCGTGTTATTTGTTTTGTTTTGAATGCAGAACACCGTTATGGCCACCCAGGTAATGGGGCAGTCTTCCGGAGGAGGAGGTCTGTTCACCGGCAGTGGCACCATGGGCATGGCCTTGCCTAACGACATGTATGACTTGCCTGATCTCTCCAGAGCTGAACTGGCTGCGCCTCAGCTCATCATGTTGGCAAATGTGGCCTTAACTGGGGAAGTAAACGGCGGCTGCTGTGATTACCTGGTTGGCGAAGAAAGACAGATGGCAGAATTGATGCCTGTTGGGGAGAACAACTTTTCAGATAGTGACGGAGAAGGACTTGAGGAGTCTCCTGAGGTAAAAGGCGAGCCCAGTGGGCTGGAAAACATGGAACTGGAGAGTTTGGAACTCAGTGTTGTGCAGCCGCGGCCTGTGTTTGAGGTGTCAGCTGCCTCAGAACCGTACAGCGCAAATAAAGATCTTCCTCGGGAAACACCTGTAGCAGAGGACAAATGCAAGAACTTGAAGACCAAGCCCTTTCGCTGTAAACCATGCCAGTATGAAGCAGAATCTGAAGAACAGTTTGTGCATCACATCCGAGTTCATAGTGCCAAGAAATTTTTTGTGGAGGAAAGTGCAGAGAAGCAAGCCAAAGCCAGGGAATGTGGCTCTTCCACTGGGGAAGAGGGAGATTTCTCCAAGGGCCCCATTCGCTGTGACCGCTGCGGCTACAATACCAATCGCTATGATCACTATACTGCTCACCTGAAACACCACACCCGAGCCGGGGACAATGAGCGAGTCTACAAGTGCATCATTTGCACGTACACCACAGTAAGCGAATATCACTGGAGGAAACACTTGAGAAACCATTTTCCAAGGAAAGTATACACATGTGGAAAATGCAACTATTTTTCAGACAGAAAAAACAATTATGTTCAGCATGTTCGAACTCATACAGGTAAGAGGACCTTTCTTGTTTATAAGTGTACGCTACCCCCCAAATAAAACACTTTAAAAATGAAAAATTTCAAACATCTCAGAAGAGAATGCCCCACTGCACCCATGGGTCCCCATCAGCTATACTCAAGAGTTATTAATATTTTGTCATATTTGGCAATTCAGTTTTTTAAATAACAGCTTTATTGAGATGTACTCCACTCCCACACAATTCATCCATTGAAAGTTAGAATGCATTGGTTTTACTGTGTTCACAGAATTGTGCAGCCAACACCACAGTCAATTTTGGGACATCTTCACCCCAAAAGGAAACCCCTCTCAGTGGTTGCTCCCCATTTCTCCCCAACACCCCTTAATTATTCACTTTTAAATTGACTTTCATTAAGGGGTCTCATTTTTTTTTTTTTTTTTTTTGAGATCCATGGGCCTCTCACCGCTGTGGCCTCTCCCGCTGCGGAGCACAGGCTCTGGACGCGCAGGCTCAGCGGCCATGGCTCACGGGCCCAGCCGCTCCGCGGCATGTGGGATCCTCTCGTACCGGGGCACGAACCCACGTCCCCTGCATTGGCAGGCAGACTCCCAGCCACTGCACCACCAGGGAAGCCCAAGGGGTCTCATTTTTTAAAAGCAGTGTTTGTAACTACTGATAGTTATGTTAACATTTTCCTGATGTGAATTGGTACCTTTGAGGACTGATTACTGGTCTGAACAAAATGGTTAGGGTAACCTAGTACTCTACTCTGTATCAGAAGTGAAAAGGGGCTCTGGAATGCTGTTTGCATCAGATCCCTTTTGCAGTAGTTGTCACTCTGCAGGACTGAACCCCATGCTGAAATGAGTCATACTGAGGAGAGGAATTGATGTTGCTTTGCTTAAGTGGTAGACATAAACAAGAAAACTTGCAGATGAAATTCTATTATAAGAAAGACCATGTGTAGCAAGATTCCTAAGCTCTAGTAGATGGCTTCTGTGTAATTTAAAGCTTTAAAATCTAGTTATGTAAAAGAATTTGCAATCTCTTTGGAATTTGTTATAATCTGTGATTGTCTCCAGGCTTCAAAACCATTTTATTACAAAAGTAAAAAAGTACACACACTTCACAATTACATGGCATAGGAAATGAGAGTTACTTGGGAATTCTACACCATTAATCACTTAACAGTTTTAATTAAACAAACTGTTAGACTAAACTAACCTCACCTGCAATATCATAAAACAAATCCCAGATACCATATATTCTTTCGCCCTAAGTACTTTATGTCCTTTCACAGTTTTGTGAAAACCTTGGGGCCTAATTTAGAATTGGCCATAATCTGTAGAGCTTTCAGGTAGTAACTGTGACATATGGTAAAAGTGCATGACTTTTATGTGTACACCTTTATGAATTTTTTTAAATTGAGGTATTATTGACAATGATGAAGTTTTACAAATATATATACTCATAGCCACCATGCAAGTCAGCATAAGGAATATTACCAGTGTTGGGACTTCCCTGGTGGTTCAGTGGTTAAAACTCTGTGCTCCCAATGCAGGGGGCCTGAGTTCGATCCCTGGTCAGGGAACTGGATCCTGCATGCCGTAGCTAAAAGATTCCCGCATGCCGCAACTAAGATCCAGCGCAGCCAACTGAATAAATAAATATATTTTTAAAAAGTATTAAAAAAAAGAATATGACCAGTGTCTTTGTCATATTAAATTTTGATTTTTTGGTGTCAGTTATATTTTGATACTTTCAAAATTGTTGAGTCACTGAACAGTTTAAAAATTTTCCCCAAAATCTAAAAATGTTTTCAACAATAAGTCTAAATTAGTTGATTTAAGAAATTTTTAGAATTAAAAAAAAGGAAAATGGAGAGAACTGGGAAAATTTCAGTTTTGTTGTATATTTTCAATTTTTTATGTATACTTTTTTAAAAATAGGATCTCTACTTTTTGCCATTTCTTAATTTTACGGTGGTTTCTTTTCACTTAATTACTGTCTAGGTGACTAATTTTAATGGCTGTATTTTATATACATCATCATTCATTACTTAACTTTTTCTCCACATTAAAGTTGCTATTTCCACAATAAGGTTATGACTTACATAGCTAACATTGGTTGTACATATCTCATTTCATTTTAGTGTTAAACTTATTTGGTCTTAATACATTTTTTATTAAAAAAATTTTTTTATTTATGTGTTTTTTAAATTAATTAAATTTTTTGGCTGCGTTGGGTCTTGGTTGCTGCACACGGGCTTTCTTTAGTCGCGGTGAGCGGGGGCTACTCTTCACTGCGGTGCGCGGGCTTCTCATTGCGGTGGCTTATCTTGTTGTGGAGCACAGGTTCTAGGCGCGCGGACTTCAGTGGTTGCAGCACGTGGGCTCAGTAGTTGTGGCTCGCGGGCTCTAGAGCGCAGACTCGGTATTTGTGGCACACGGGCTCAGTTGCTCCGTGGCATGTGGGATCTTCCTGGACCAGGGATCGAACCTGTATCCCCTGCATTGGCAGCTGGATTCTTAACCACTGCACCACCAGGGGAGTCCTGGTCTTAATACATTTTTTAACAAAATATTTGTTTTATTTTTGGCTGTGTTGGGTCTTAGTTGTGGCATGTGGGATCTTTCGTTGGGGTGTGTGGGCTTCTCTCTAGTTGTGGTGCAGGGGCTCCAGAGCGTGTGGTCTCTGCAGTTGTGGTACATGGACTCATTAGTTGGTGGAGCTCAGATTGCGTGGGCTCTGCAGTTGTGGTACACGGGCTCATTAGTTGGTGGAGCTCAGGCTCAGTTGCCCTGTGGTATGTGGGATCTTAGTTCCTGGACCAGGGATCGAACCCACGTCCCCTGCATTGGAAGGTGGATTCTTAACCACTGGAGCAGGAGGGAAGCCCCTGTCTTAATACTTTTAAAAAGCTTTTTCCCCCAGTATTACCTAATTTGTGGTTTTTTAAAAGAAAAAAATTTCAAAACAGTTTGTTGGTGTATAAATAGAAGGATAGTATTTATTATGTAAATTCTGAGAGTATCAGTGGTATTAAATGCATGGTTCTGAAAATGGTATTTATGGAAAAATTAATTCATCTAGTGCTGAAGAGCAGAGGAGATAAGAAGCGATCATCAGCAGGAATCACTTGTTTCTTATTTCTCCCTTAGGTAGCCTACTTTTCAGGTTCACTTAGTGGGTGTCTTATGTTCCTGTATTGAGTGCTCAGTGTTAGGTGCTTTCTTCTACTCTCTCCTAATCTTCAGAACAATTTACTGAGGAAGACGGTGTTTACTGAGGGAGAACTTCAGGCTTGATAGCCTAAAGTGATGTGCCCATGGTCATATACAACTAAGATTCAAACTTCTGAATCTCATTTTATAGGTAATCATCATGGTAGGGGGCTGAGGATTTCCATTTGAGTCTTCAATCAAAAGAGTTTTCATTTTGTGGTTTTGATATCTAACCAGTTCACAAATTTTACTTTAGTGCATTCATTTTTTTTTTAATGTATTTATTTATTTATATTTTGGCTGCATTGGGTGTTCGTTGCTGTGTGCTGGCTTTCTTTAGTTGCAGCGAGTGGGGGCTACTGTTTGTTGTGGTGTGTGGGCTTCTCATTGTGGTGGCTTCTCGTTGTGGAGCACGGGCTCTAGTCGCACGGGCTTCAGTAGTTGTGGCGTGCAGGCTCAGTAGTTGTGGTTCTCGGGCTCTAGAGCGCAGGCTCAGCAGTTGTGCACGGGCTTAGTTGCTCCGCTGCATGTGGGATCTTCCTGGACCAGGGCTCAAACCCATGTCCCCTGCATTGGCAGGTGGATTCTTAACCACTGCGCCACCAGGGAAGTCCTCACAAATTCTACTTTAAAAGATGATGTTTTTGCCTATATGTGTGACTGAAAAATTACTAGCACTTCTAGAGTATTTATGCCTATTTTGGTGAGTTGCACAGGCAGAAGCAACTTGTTTCGTTACGAAGAATTTAAAAGTAGATTATCCTTAGTTGATCCTTCACGTTAATCTGTAAGGGTATCAAATTTTTCTTCCGTTAACTTTTTTTGGTAACAGCTTGACTGATACACAATTGATGTACCATATAATTCACTGTAGATTGGCCTGTTCTGAACATTTCATATCAATGGAATCATATAATATGTGGCCCTCAGTGGCTACCTTCTTTCACTTAGTATAATGTCTTCAAGGTTCATCCATGTCCTATGTACAGTACTTGTTTTCCTTTTACTGCCAAATAATACTCTCTTGTATGGATAAGCAACATTTTGTTTATCTGTTTATCAGTTAATGGATTTTTGGATTATTTCCACTTTTTGGATATTATGAGTAATGTTGCTGTGACCATTCTTATACAAGTTTTTGTGTAGACATACGTTTTTATTTCTCTTGGGTAAATATACACCTAGGAGTGGAATTGCTAGGCCATATGGTAATTATGTTTAATCATTTGAGGGACCGGCAAACTGTTTTCCAGAGTGGCTGCACTGTTTTACAGTCTCACAAGCACTGTATCAGGGTTCCAAATTCTCCACAACCTAACAAATAAATGTTAACATCTGTTATTTTTGATTATAGCCATGTTGGTGCGTGTGAAATCTTCATCTCACTGCGGTTTTGTTTTAATTTCTCTTTTGGCTAATGATACTATGCATCTTTTCATGTGATTATTGGCCAATTATGTATCTTTTTTTACAAAAATACATTCAACATTTTTTTTTTTTTTTTGCGGTATGAGGGCCTCTCCCGTTGCGGAGCACAGGCTCCGGACACGCAGGCTCAGCGGCCATGGCTCACAGGCCCAGCCGCTTCGCGGCATGTGGGATCTTCCCAGACCAGGGCATGAACCCGTGTCCCCTGCATCAGCAGGCGGACTCTCAACCACTGCGCCCCCAGGGAAAGCCCACATTCAACATTTTTTAAGCTGTCTTAAAATTCATCCAGGCTAAAGTAGGCATTCTGTTACCATGAGCTATTTATGTCTAATCTATAGTACCAGCTAATAACAGCTGAACAGTTATTAGGAACACATTTCACACTTATCACCACATTCTCTTTTTATT
This sequence comes from Tursiops truncatus, assembly GCF_011762595.2. Lineage (NCBI taxonomy): Eukaryota > Metazoa > Chordata > Mammalia > Artiodactyla > Delphinidae > Tursiops > Tursiops truncatus. The sequence goes on from NC_047038.1 coordinate 76,078,962, forward strand.
TTTCACTCTGTCTATTCCTTTCCTTGTCCCATGTTATTAAATACATCTATTACTGTAATGTATAATATAGACAAAATAATAACTGTTGTTTATGTGCCAGGCACAGGGGTTGAATGCTCTACAGGTATTATCTTAAATTCTCACAATTCTAGAAAATGAAGGTAGTGTTACTGTTATAGATGAGGAGGCTTGCCTGAAGTCATACTTATTATCTTGTGGCCAAAAAATAGACAAAAACAAATTGTCAAGGTGTTTTTTTCAGTATATTTTGTGGTTGACAACGCCTGTCCAAAAAACACACATGTTCTGCCTTTGAATCTTAAATTCTTTAGTAGTAAATCACTGGTCTGTTATTGTCAGCTGGTCGCTGTCCCTGTGGCTTTATGAGTATAATTTAAAACTGACCTGAGTCTGGGACTTCCCTGGTGGCGCAGTGCTTAAGAATCCACCTGCCAATACAAAGGACATGAATATGAGCCCTGGTCCGGGAAGATCCCACATGCCGCAGAGCATCTAAGCCCGTGCGCCACAACTACTGAGCCTGTGTGCTAGAGCCCGTGAGCCACAACTACTGAAGCCCGCGTGCCTAGAGCCAGTGCTCCGCAACAAGAGAAGCCACCGTAATGAGAAGCCTGTGCACCACAACAAAGAGTAGTAAGTAGCTCCTGCTCGCCGCAACTAGAGAAAGCCCGCACGCAGCAACGAAGACCCAACGCAGCCAAAAAATACATAAATTTAAAAAAGAAAAAGAAAACTGACCTGAGTCTTCTATAAAACTTCTAATTATCACTTGAAATTTTTAGCTTAAAACAATAGCCTCCCCACTCAAAAATGTTATTGCTTTAAGCTAACAATTTCAAATGGTAGATTTATCATTTATAAGGATCCAAAAAATTACCCAAGCCATAGCATCAGAAAATTTGAGTACATGGTTTTGTTAAGGATAATTCTGATTTTCAGAAGTTGATTGATACTACCTGATCAAGATAATTTTTCAGTTCTTAATATTTGCTATTACACATGTAGCATTACTGTGAAAATTAAAAGGGCTGTAATTCAGAAAGCCAATGATACTTTTTCTTCAGCAAAGCAGAAATAATGTAGTTATGTGTATTCTGAATTAAGTCATTTACTGTTTCAATAAATGATAAAAACTGGCCATTTTGCCAATAATAGGGAGAAAAAATTCTTGGTAAAAAATTTTTGCTCAGTATTGAATAATGTATGTATTGTTAGTGAGAATTGTATTTGCCTTATTTTATTATTTGAACATTAATCATTATATTTTTGTAGGAGAACGTCCGTATAAATGTGAGCTTTGTCCTTATTCAAGTTCTCAGAAAACTCATCTAACCAGACATATGCGTACTCATTCAGGTTGGTAAGAAATCGGAATTTTTCTATCATTTTTAGTAAACTACCATTATAAGGAAGTTCTTCTAGACCTGGAACTGGGTCATTATTTATGATTTATTTTTAATATAATTTGGATATTTATATACTTTTAATAATTTCAGTGTGTGGCTGCTGGGTTCCAGGGATTCCTACTTAGCTGCTTTCCTGAAATTTGGATTTGTGCTCTTGAGAGTTGATAAGGTTTCTGAGGATTGATTAACAAAAGCCAAACTTTAAGGAATGATTGATAATCCAGGATCCCAGTTTATTAACCTATAATAAATAAAATACAGGACTATAACAAGTGAGAGATTTATCCACTCTAGAACTGAAATAATCATTGTCACCATCCAGAATTGGTCCCCGTTATGAAGGTATATAGATGGCAAAGTTAAAAAGCCAATATTAGCATAGGTGGTCTTGAATGGATAATTATTTCATTTTGGCCACACTGACCCTTGGGTGGTCCTAGAGATATTGACATGGTCCACAACTTCCTTTCCTTTTCTCAATAGATGTGTTACCATTTCATCTTGCATGAAATATTTCGTACTGGAGGAAATACATCCAGTTTGTATTTGCCTTTGTAATATTTTTGTAGGTATCACACTGGATAGTTCCCCCATCCTGCTAACATAGGAATTCGTTTCCCATTGTGAGCACAGTGAATGTTTGTTAAAGGGAATTGACATCTTACTAAGTTTTTTCACGGACTACTCTTTTTTTTAACATCTTATTGGAGTGTAATTGCTCTACAACAGTGTGTTAGTTTTTGCTTTATAACAAAGTGAGTCAGCCATACATATACATATATCCCCATATCTCCTCCGTCTTGTTTCTCCCTCCCACCCTCCCTATCCCACCCCTCTAGGTGGTCACAAAGCACTGAGCTGATTTCCCTATGCTATGTGGCTGCTTCCCACTAGCTATTGATTTTACATTTGGTAGTCTATATATGAACATGCCACTCTCTCACTTTGTCTCAGCTTACCCTTCCTCCTCCCCATGTCCTCAAGTCCATTCTCTATGTCTGCGTCTTTATTCCTGTCCTGCCCCTAGGTTCTTCAGAACTTTTTTTTTTTTTTAGATTCCATATATATATGTTAGCATACGGTATTTGTTATTCTCTTTCTGACTTATTTCACTCTGTATGACAGACTGTAGGTCCATCCACCTCACTACAAATAACTCCATTTCATTTCTTTCTATGGCTGAGTAATATTCCATTGTATGTATGTGCCACATCTTCTTTATCCATTCATCTGTCGATAGACACTTAGGTTGCTTCCATGTCCTGTCTGTTGTAAATAGAGCTGCAATGAACATTGTGGTACATGACTCTTTTTGAATTATGGTTTCTCATGGTATATGGTAGTGGGATTGCTGGGTCAGATGGTAGTTTTATTTTTAGTTTTTTTTCTTTAACTTTTTTAAAAATTTGTTTTATTTATTTTTGGCTGCATTGGGTCTTTGTTGCTGCGTGTGGGCTTTCTCTAGTTGCGGTGAGCGGGGGTTACTCTTCGTTGCAGTGAGCAGGCTTCTCATTGCAGTGGCTTCTCTTGTTGTGGAGCATGGGCTCTAGGCACACGGGCTTCAGTAGTTGTGGCTTGCGGGCTTTAGAGCGCAGGCTCAGTAGTTCTGGAGCACACATTTAGTTGCTCTGCGGCATGTGGGCTCTTCACGGACCAGGACTCGAACCCTTGTCCCCTGCATTGGCAGGCGGATTCTTAACCACTGCACCACCAGGGAAGCCCTATTTTTAGTTTTTTAAGGAATCTCCATACTGTTCTCCGTAGTGGCTGTATCAATTTACACTCCCACCAACAGTGCAAGAGGGTTCCATTTTCTCCACACCCTCTCCAGCATTTATTGTTTGTAGATTTTTTGATGATGGCCATTCTGTGAGGTGATACCTCATTGTGGTTTTGATTTGCATTTCTCTAATGATTAGTGATGTTGAGCATCCTTTCATATGTTTGTTGGTGATCTGTATATCTTCTTTGGAGAAATGTCTGTTTAGGTCTTCTGTCCATTTTTGGTTTGGGGTGTTTGTTTTTTTGATGTTGAGCTGCATGAGCTGCTTGTAAATTTTGGAGATTAATCCTTTGTCAGCTGCTTTGTTTGCAAATATTTTCTCCCATTCTGAGGGTTGTATTTTCATCTTGTTTATGGTTTCCTTTGCTGTGCAAAAGCTTTTAAGTTTCATTAGGTCCCATTTGTTTATTTTTGTTTTTATTTCCATTTCTCTAGGAGGTGGGTCAAAAAGGATCTTGCTGTGCTTTATGTCATAGGGCGTTCTGCCTGTTTTCCTATAAGAGTTTTATAGTGTCTGGTCTTACATTTAGGTCTTTAATCCATTTTGAGTTTATTTTTGAGTATGGTGTTAGGGAGTGTTCTAATTTCATTCTTTTACATGTAGCTGTCAGTTTTCCCAGCACCTCTTATTGAAGAGACTGTCTTTTCTTCATTGTATATTCTTGCCTCCTTTATCAAAAATAAGGTAACCACATGTTCTTGGGTTTATCTCTGGGCTTTCTATCCTGTTGCATTGATCTATATTTCTGGTTTTGTGCCAGTACCATACTATCTTGATTAGAGTAGCTTTGTAGTATAGTCTGAAGTCAGGGAGCCTGATTCCTCCAGCTGTGTTTTTCTTTCTCAAGATTGCTTTGGCTATTCGGGGTCTTTTGTGTTTCCATACAAATTGTGAAATTTTTTGTTCTAGTTCTGTGAAAAATACCAGTGGTAGTTTGATAGGGATTGCATTGAATCTGTAGATTGCTTTGGGTAGTATAGTCATTTTCAAAGTGTTGATTCTTACAATCCAAGAACATTGTATATCTCTCCATCTGTTTGTATCCTCTTTAATTTCTTTCATCAGTGTCTTATAGTTTTCTGCATACAGGTCTTTTGTCTCCTTAGGCAGGTTTATTCCTAGGTATTATTTTTTTGTTGTTGTAATGGTAAATGGAATGTTTCCTTCATTTCTCTTTCAGATTTTTCATCATTAGTGTATAGGAATGCCAGAGATTTCTGTGCATTAATTTTGTATCCTGCTACTTTACTAAATTCATTGATTAGCTCTAGTAGTTTTCTGGTAGCATCTTTAGGATTCTCTATGTATAGTATCATGTCATCTGCAAACAATGACAGCTTTACTTCTTCTTTTCCGATTTGGATTCCTTTTATTTCTTTTTCTTCTCTGATTGCTGTGGCTGAAACTTCCAAAATTATGTTGAATAATACTGGTGAGAGTGGAGAACCTTGTCTTGTTCCTGATGTTAGAGGAAATGGTTTCATTTTTTCACCATTGAGAATGATGTTGGCTGTGGGTTTGTCATATATAGCCTTTATTATGTTGAGGTAAGTTCCCCCTGTGCCTACTTTCTGGAGGGTTTTTATCATAAATGGGTGTTGAATTTTGTCGAAAGGTTTTTCTGCATCTATTGAGATGATGATATGGTTTTTCTCCTTCAATTTGTTAATATAGTGTATCACATTGATTAATTTGGGTATATTGAAGAATCCTTGCATTCCTGGGATAAACTCCACTTGATCATGGTGTATGATCCTTTTAATATGCTGTTGGATTCTGTTTGCTAGTATTTTGTTGAGGATTTTTGCAACTCTGTTCATCAGTGCTATTGTCATGTAGTTTTCTTTCTTTTTGACATCTTTGTCTGGTTTTGGTATCAGGGTGATGGTGCCCTTGTAGAATGAGTTTGGGAGTGTTCTTCCCTCTGCTATATTTTGGAAGGGTTTGAGAAGGATAGGTGTTAGCTCTTCTCTAAATGTTTGACAGAATTTGCCTGTGAAGCCATCTGGTCTTGGGCTCTTGTTTGTTGGAAGATTTTTAATCCCAGTCTCAATTTCAGTGCTTGTGATTGGTCTGTTTATATTTTTTATTTCTTCCTGGTTCAGTCTCGGAAGGTTGTGCTTTTCTAACAATTTGTCAGTTTCTTCCAGATGGTCCATTTTATTGGCATATAGTTGCTTGTAGTAATCTCTCATGATACTTCATATTTCTGCAGTGTCAGTTGTTACTTCTCCTTTTTCATTTCTAATTCTATTGATTTGATTCTTTTCCCTTTTTTTCTTGATGAGTCTGGCTAATGGTTTATCATTTTTCTTCTCAGGACTACTCCTTTTAAGATTAAAAAAATATTTTCTTAAGCAAAAATTATTTTCCTCTCGCCAAATACTTGATGGTTACTATGGAGGCACTTTTTTTTTTTGGCTGCACATCCTTCAGGATCTTAGTTCCCCCACCAGGGATTGAACCTGTACCCCCTGCAGTGGAAGCGCAGAGTCCTAACTGCTGGACCACCAGGGAATTCTGTGGAGGCGCTGTTTAATAGCTGGGTCATTTGACACATTTTATGGTTTGAGAGTCTTTTTATGAATTTTAGATTTTTTTTTTTTGGCCACTCCAGGCAGTATGTAAGATCTTAGTTCCTCCACCAGTGATCGAACCCGTGCCCCTTGCATTGGGAGCTCAGAGTCTTAACCACTGGACTGCCAGGGAAGTCCCTAGAATAATTTTTTAATAATTTTTATTAAGGTTTAATTTACACATACCAAAATGCACGCATCTTAGGTATATGGGGCAGTGACTTTATGTTTTCTCTTGTTTGACTACACCATCTAGGTGGAGACATGAAATGTTTTACCACCTTCAGAAAAGTTCCCTCCTTACCCTTTCTAGTCAGTACTCCCATAGTCCCCCCTCAACTGATACTCTGACTTACGTTAAGAAATGTAACATCTTTCTGTAAAATATTTTTGAGATAGATTTCATGCTGCATTTTCAGAACTCTAAATTTATTGCTGAGTAGTATGCCCCTGTTACTCACTAATTAAAATTTCCCTTGTTACTCTTTCTGGGCTCTTCTTGATAAGCATGTGTAAAGCTTGTAAAACTCCCTTTTTGAATTTGCCTTACATCTATAAATTCATTTGGGAAGAATTAAACAGACATCTGACATTTATAAAGATGAAAAGCAGGTAAATTTTACCAGAACTGGAAAAGGGAATTAAGTTAAAACTGTTGGTACAGGGCAAAAGAATTTTCATTTAGCTAGGTATTAATAAGCTAAACTTGATGAATTGATTTTCCAATACAAGAAGGATTTGATGGCAATAAAGCAAAAATGGGGGTGGGGTGAATGAATCAAATAAATGATGTCACAGTTTTATACAGACTCCTAGGAACTCCCATTCTCTGACCGTTTCACAGGTGGGGGCTTGCATCTTGTTTGATTCTGGCTGTGAAAATACTCTCATTCATTAGGGCTTATAAAATGATGACATTTTCTTTATAATTCTTTTAAGAGCACAACTATTTTCCTGAAGAGATAAACTCCATTTATCAGCTGTTTGTTTACTCAAAAGTAGGATTTATGTACTAAGGCAGGATAGGCACATGAAATCTTCCCTTTTGTTTACCTATTCTAAAACTTACCAGTTCATTCCAAAAGTGATGCATTACAGGTAATGTGTATTGACTGCTTGGCTATCTATCCTTTGCTAAGAGCTCTATGTGGATTAGATTATTTATAGTTCACAACACTTAAGAATATTTTACAGATGAGGAAGTTGAGCCTTAGAGAGTTTTCAGTACCTTGCTCAAGACTTCACAGTAAGTTGCAGAGCCCATATTTGATCTCCGCACGTATTTTTACTGTAGGACAAGTTTTTAACCGTTATGTCACATACCTTTTCCCCATTCTGTATCTATATATGTTAAGTAAATGTCTCCATTCAAGTCATTCAATGGAGAGGACAAGATAGGGCGAAGTATAGAGTGATGTAGCATATTGTTAGAAAACTCTATTTATGAATCTGTTAGTGGATTAATAATGGAAAAGAGTTGTCCAGTTAGCTGCGTTTACAATCTGACATGGGCAGATAAGTTTTTGTTTTGTGATCGAGTATTCTATCATCAGACATTTTTTAATCATGTAAAGCTCACCATCTACATGGTTTTACTTCATGTCTGAGTAGTTTTGCTTTATGAAAACATTAAATAAGATTTGATGTGAATTTGAGAATGTTTGAGAGATGAATTTTCATAAATGTCAATTTCCATTTTTCTGCTATGCATTCCATTGGACCAGTGGGGTATGGATACCATTTGGTAATATTTGCTAGAGTGTGATCTAGATGGGTATGTATTCAGGTAGAATGAGTTAATCTTAATGCCTTTAATTTGGGGGTTGGGGGTGGGCTTCTAGTCTTGTATGTACGTGTGATTACTTTCTTTGCTAATTTTATATACCATATATATTTGTATGCCCCTTTTCATTTACCTAGTTTCTTTGCCCATTCTTTAGAAGAAGGTGGGAGAAAATCAAGAAAAGATTTCTGACTTGTTATATTTTTGCTGCAGAATAGAAACTCCAGCAGTGAAAAAGTTTGCTAAGTAAAACTTGACTCAGCTCTTGCCACGATGCACAAAAGGGTTAAATTTAAAGGAAAATCCTTTTTGCTCCCTGAAGACAAAGCATTCTTTTAAAACTTTCACACAGAAGGTCTGGGAGTGTAGCCTAGAGTGTATAATATTTCTTTTGAAGTCTCAAGGTTTATCTGAACTGTATGGGATTTTTCTGTTCTATTCCATTATACATTTGTTTTAACTAAACATAAAAACTTTAAAATTATCTTATCTCTTTGAGTGCCTTTGCCCCAAAATTAACATCAAGAGCCCAAGTCACTTTTCCAGTAATTGTGTATTTCTTGATGAATCTGTGTCCTTTATTAGTGCTGGAGAGCCCTAGCTTGATGAACTTTTTTGAAGATGGTGATTAACTGATATAATTATTCTCCCATTTGTTATGAGAATCAATGTCAAGAGATAGAGGAAGGATATACAAATAAATATGGTAAATGTAATTTGCATGATAAAGTCTTCAAGAAATAGTTTTGGTGGTTTTTTGTTTGTTTGCTTTTTTACATATATCCAATTCCTTACAAGTATGCTTGAGTAAATCTTGAATTCATTTCTTAATGTATGCCTTCTGCAACGTCTCTCGTTTACCTTCAGGTGAGAAGCCATTTAAGTGTGACCAGTGCAGTTATGTGGCCTCTAATCAACATGAAGTAACCCGTCACGCAAGACAGGTTCATAATGGGCCTAAACCTCTTAACTGCCCACACTGTGACTACAAAACAGCAGATAGAAGTAACTTCAAAAAACACGTGGAGCTACATGTTAATCCACGGCAGTTCAACTGCCCTGTATGCGAGTACGCAGCTTCCAAGAAGTGTAATCTGCAGTATCATTTCAAATCTAAGCATCCTACTTGTCCTAATAAGACCATGGATGTCTCAAAAGTGAAGCTAAAGAAAACCAAAAAGCGAGAGGCTGACTTGCCTGATAACAAAATCACCAATGAGAAAACAGAAACAGAGCAGACAAAAATGAAGGGGGATGTGACTGGGAAGAAAAACGAGAGGTCTGTAAAAGTGGAGAAAAAAGATAATGTTTCAAAAGAGAAAAAGCCTTGTAGTAATGCCTCAAGCCAAGTGACTACGAGAACTCGCAAATCGGCACTGGAAGCTAAAGAGATGGATGTGCACCCAGGAAATAATGCAGAAAAAAGCTGTAAAAGCAAGAAAAGCAAAAGGAAGACAGAAGCTGAAGCCCGTTCCTTACAAGAACGTGTGAATGATGAGGAACCTGTGACAAAAAAGAAAAAGAAGGCAGAAAGCAAATCCAGAAATAGTCAGGAAGTGCCGAAGGGTGACAGCAAAGTAGAGGAGAATAAAAAGCAAAGTAGTTGCATGAAAAACAGTGCAAAGAAGAAAACTCTGAGAAGTAAATCATGTAAAAAAAGCGGCAAGCCTGCTCAGAGGAGGCCCACTCAGATAGAGCCTCCTCCTCCCATGGAGTCTGCTGAGGGGGGGCCTGTTCAGACGGAGCCTCCTCCCGCTGCCCCCCCATCTCCTCCCCCTCCCCTTGCCCCCGAGCGGCATGCTGAGGTCGAGGTTGTTCAGACGGAGCGGCCGCCTCCTCCCCCTCCACCCCCATCTCCTCCTCCACCTCTTTCCCCCGGGGGGCATGCTGAGGTCGAGGTTGTTCAGAAGGGGCCTGTTCATGCGGAGCCTCCTCCTCCCGTGGAGCCGATCCCCAAAAGGTCTCCTCACAAAGATAATGGCAAGGAAAAGTCCAACATGCAGAGTGAAATGGCGCAGAAGGAGCAAGTCCTTATTGAAGTTGGCTTAGTGCCTGTTAAAGACAGGCAGGTTCTAAAGGAAAGTGCCGGTGCACAGGATCTCTTACCACCATCACCACCTCTGCCAAAGGAAGACTTAAAAGAGGAAGAGTCAGTAGACCAAAAATTAGTCCCTGCAGGCGAAGGACATAAAGAAGCTCCTCTTCAAAAAGTGGAAGCAGAAGAGGCAGATAAGAGTCTAGCTGGTCTTGCTGCTGTTACCAAGGCATCTGCCAGTATTTCATCCTCTGAACAAAACTTGAATATGCCAGAGGGTGAAACTTCAGATGGTAAACGTCAGGCTGACGCTATGCTTTGTGAAATGAAGATGGACGCTGATGAGAAGAAAACAGAGAATCCCCCCGGCAGAGACTCGGCGGTTGAAGAACCAGCTTCACCACCACTTCTTCCTCTACCGCTAGAAAAATGTGAAGCACTGTCCACAGCTACTGTGGCATCACCTCCTGTCACCGTGGCAGGAAATGAGTCTCAGGAAATGGATGAAGACGAAGGCATCCACAGTCATGATGGAAGTGACCTAAGTGACAACATGTCAGAGGATAGTGATGACTCTGGATTGAATGGGGCTCGACCAGTTCCACAAGACACTAGTAGAAAAAGTGGAAAGGAAGCCTTGGCAGTCAAAGTGGCCGAGGGAGATTTTGTTTGTATCTTCTGTGATCGTTCTTTTAGAAAGGAAAAAGATTACAGCAAACACCTCAATCGCCATTTGGTTAATGTATACTTCCTTGAAGAGGCAGCTCAAGGGCAGGAGTAAATAAACTTTCGGCAAGGCTTCAGTTCTTAGTTTGTAAGGTCTGTGACATTTTGTATTCATTTGTAGTAATAGACAACCTTTTGTTTTTAAAATTGCTTTAATTAGTATCCAATCTTGATTTTTAAGTGGCATTCTTTTCCTTAGGAATCCGTGTACCTATTGATGTACACATTTTAGCAAAGCCAAGGGAGTTAATGTAATAAACCAGCAGACATCTAAATCTATTAGCTTTTGCTTTTAATTGAACCCAGAAGGCCAAGGTGGTATTAGAGCATTCTATCGATTTGTTCAGCTATAATTTGTGAGTTTTTTCCTCATGTCTATCTTCCTGTTTCACGTTAGTTTATTCTTAGTTCCTTGTTTAGCTCTGTAAAAATTAGCATACTTAAATAGCAAATTACTTGAAGAATTTGCCTGCTTTATATAAAGTTAGCACTTTAAAATTGTTTTAGAGATGAGAAGAGACATTTAAATTGAAGAGAAATTCTCCCAACAATGGATGTTATATCAGTCCAGGTATTTACTTCCTGAGTTTTGATCAGTATATGTGTTTTGTGTATGTCAATCGTCATAAAAAGTGGTTTTGGTGGGTTTTTTTTTTTTTTCGGTGCTTTAATGCCTTAAGATGTTGCACATTGTTGTTTTTAACCTATGCAGTTAAATTTTTTCTAGAAATAGCATTTGTGTTGTAACACTTTATATCTATATATGCATGTTTATTTTGACCTCTTTGGAGGGATGCTTAAGTCTTGTTTGCAAAAGAGCAGTTTTCTTTTCCCCTGCTGCAATTGTCTTTTTTGCAGAATATTAGTCTGTTCAAATTTGTGAGCAAATGAAAGATGCCGGTTCAGTCCATTGATTTTGATTTTAACATCTTATATCTATGCCAGAATCTGTATTTCATATAAGTTATTTATTTTAAATTGATGTGGTGAATCACAGCTCTCAGTTTGAACTTTACAATAAATAAACCACTAGGCTCCATACTGAATGGATTTTTATCTCAAGTACCAACCGTAAGTAAACTTTTGGCCTGTTTTAGTAGATTTGCTTCCTAAATGTATGGTGTTAAATCGTATCTTAGAGGAAAACCTCTTCTCATAGATGGTTGGTGTATTTATGGCTACTCCGCTGAATAAAGAACTGTAATTTTTATCTGGAAGCTGCAAATCTGGAATTAGGAGGCATAGTTACTCCTTCAAGTTATACAGGATTATCAGTTTGTGAGATTCCAAAGCCATAGCAATTATGTGGAAAACCTAGGATGAGAAAGGGTAGTATGAGTGCTGGTAGACCAGCTGCTACTTCCTGTGAATTCAATGAAAAAGGCCTGGTGAAAGTTAAGTTCAGTCCAGATTAAAAAATCATACTTTCTCAGGGATGTCCTGGCTGTTCCCGGGACAGCCTTTTTCTACAGGTGAGGCCTCAAATGAATAGAAGCTATTCTGGTGTTCCTACAGGACCACTTTGTATGGAAAAGAGTATGTACCCCATATTTGTTAGTTGGTTCTTTGGCCAGTCACCAAAGAATATGAAAGACTCTAACATAGGTTTTTTTCCTTGCTGATAAGTTATTCATTACAGTAAAATAAAATATGATCCCAGTAGGGAACTTTGATTCCGATCCTCCCATGTTCTATTCTGAAGTAACCACTTTATATTTCATTTATTTTCTTTTGTCTGGTGATCTCTGAGGCAGGTTTCAGAGTTTGGCAATGCAACATGAAAGATTAGGAAAAGTATTAAAGTGTGGGTAGAAAACTTATTAACCTGAGAGTGAAATTTAAGGTAAAAGACATTTGAACCTTGGAATTGGCTGGGAGGCCAAAGATTTAAAGAAGCAGAAGATTTTCTCAAGACATGAGTAAGTTGTTTGTTACTGGTGTGTGTTTTGTTGAATTGTAGGTGAATTCTCAGCTCTGACAATCATTGTCATACAGATCAATCTGCAAATATTTATGTTTTAAAACTTAAATTATAAAGCTAGTTAAACCTTTCTAACAACTAGATTTAATATTCATGGATACATTTTATGTTAAAAAGTTACCTTTTACAGTACATATGAAAATATTTGTGTTAAGTTCAAATTGGAGATTGGGAATCAGTTTGGGGAAGAGGTTTTGTGGATTCTTTGACACTTCAAAAGAAAAAAATATGACTTCTGGGGAATTGGACTAATTTTCTTATTTAGATTTAAAACTAGAATTCCAAAAACAAAAATGTGAAGGAAATTAAAACCCCTTATTATTAAAGTGATCTGTGAAAACATTGTTACTGGAAATTGAATGAACTTGAGGCCTTTCCTCCAGAAAACAAGGACTTGATTGTCAGGCCTATATTAGGTTCTGAACCTTAATGCCATGTATTTGTTCTTATTAAAAATTGTTTCATTGAAAAGTATATTAGTAATATGAACTTCTGGTCTAGTTGGGAGTTCTTCCATTTGAAAAATGTGCTATTTGCATGAGACTGTTTGAATCTTTTTGTTTTCTCAGTTTCCCCTCCACTGGATAGGATTGAAGCTAGACTTTTCCCTTTTGATAACAGAATAAAAAGTGAACATCTTGTTTATAAATTGATGTTTAGTATTAGAGTGAAAGTTGAAATACTTAGAATACATTATAAGCCTAATGCTAGGTAGCCTTGTAAAAATAGATCTCTTTTAACTATCTTCTGCACCTATATTCACATTGCTTTTCAAGATATTTTAAGTTATATTTTTTTCCTCTTTTCAGAGCTGCTTCTTTGGGGCTCTTTTTTTTTTTTTAATTGAGGTGTAATTCACAAAGGGCTACATTTTATTGATAAGGCTTCTTATAACTATTGCTAGATGTTTTGCTCTAGTCTTCCAGGAAGGGCCATTTTATTTTTTAGAGTCATTTCTAAAGTCATGTGGTCCTTAACTTTGGGGACTCTTGCATCTGAGTGCTAATTCAGATTTAAGCCTAAGTAACCTCATTGCCTCTCACCCCATGAATGTTGACAATGGATGAAATACTTTGCTGTAGTTCTGGACTAAAATGCTGGGGAAGAAACTTAATTTTCTTTTTTGCACAAATCAGGAAAACAGCTACTGTGCAGAGTTTCCTTTTGACCTCAGCAGATGAACTGGACTGATAGTGTTAATTCAGATTTAAGAAATTATCTGAATCTTGGTTTGAGTTGATTCGGGATCTACATGCAATATTAACTAGATCGGATACCTTTTATATTTTCACATGTATGCATAGGCTTTCCTCACCCTCATCAACATCCATTAGTTATTGAACTTTGTGAACTGGCATTGAAACATTACAACAATGTTTTGTTGCACCAGTTTTGTAAAGTTTTACAGTGCAATACCTGTTACTTTTCAGAGACAAACCAAAGGTTAATTTCTCAAGGATCTTGCTGTTTGCTTTAGCAGCATTTGATGGAGTATCTTTTTTATATATATATACATTTGTAATAGATGAAAAATAAACCAGATTGCAAATCCTTTTTTTTTTTGAAGCAAACCATGTACCAGGTTTTTGGTCCAAATTGTGTAGGATAAGTTAAATTGCATTCTATTAACCCATATGAGTGTATTTCTGTATGCATAGTTATGTTGAAATAAAGTTTTAAAAAGCATTTTATGCCTTTGTTTATTTTTGGTACATCAAATGTCAAGGAAGCCAAATTTATTTGACTGGAGCTGCAAGTGTATTAATAATTCTCAAAATATTTTCCCCCTGATAACCTAGAAGTAGAAAGGTTGTGGAAGTCTTTATTTGGGGTAAACAATCCAGTGGGTAGTAGTCCAAATCCTCTCTTCCTATAATCTGCATTCTGGGAAGTGGATGTGGAGGTAGGGGAGAAACAACCTGAAGACAATTTTATAGGAAGTTTTATGCAGTAATATTTTCCAAACCACAGGTCCCCTTAACAGTTGTAATATACACGTCCATTCTCAGTAGCAGGCCTGGTATCAGTAAATTTTCACGCACAATTGGAAAAAGATGCATTGAAGGGAAAATAAGATTAAGTTACATTGAGTGTTCACTGAATGCTAGGGCAGTATTTTAAGGATTTTACTCTACTAGTGGAAGTCTGAGATGAAAGTGAAATCCAAGGGAAAGTGATAAGCCATACTGTAGTAAGGTTCTGCTTCCTTTGTTAATGGAAATAAACAGTTGTGCTTTATGTTGAAGGCTTAGGTATTTTTGGACTTGAGAGAAAAGGGAGAGTGAGTTGGAGAAACATCAGAACAACTGGATTGCATTCTGTCCTGATGTAGCAGGTGACCTAGAAGATCGTGAGTCAGGAAAGAATGCATATTTTTTGTTGAATTGATGAGTGATTCACCCTCTTTCCCCTCCTGCAAGACTTTATCAGCGAAAAGCAAAATGAATTTCCACCATTTATTTTATTGGCATGGTGGAATCGATAACAAGTATGAAAATTTCTGCCTAACTAAGGATATATGGGGAGTTTATCACGAATATATAAATGTTATTGATGTGTGACTTGGTTTGTTACCCTCAAGTTACAAGTGTGTTTGGTTACAAGTGTGTTTCTCCAGTCCTTTGCTACTCCTTTCTCAGTCATCCATTTTACGTTTACCCTTTGGCCATGCTTGTATTCTGCTCATGTCTCACTAAGGGCTTGACCCTAGTTTGTAGGCAGAGTTAACGGTACGGTAGTATGAGCTCCCCTCCAAGAGTACTTCAGAGGTCTTGTCTTCAGCTCCATAAGGGCAGGTTGGTGAAGATGCTAAGGATAATGTACTGATCTCTGGTAATCGGGAAGTTTCAGTGTCACAAAATGCCTTTTTAAAGGATTTTGATGCTTGCTGTACTAAGTGCTTGGTTGGCCTTGCAATTAGAGCTGGTTCACGATGGGCCTCTTACTACTGTAATTGGGCAAATCATTTTTAACTTTACTGAACCTGTTTCTTCATCCAGAAAATGGGGGCATATGGTACTTCTATCCATAGAGTGGCTTTTGAGTGTTAAATGCTTTTGTTGGTTTTTTAAATATTTTTTTTGTCTCTGCTGCATGGCTTACGGGATCTTAGTTCCCCGATCAGAGATTGAACCTGGGCAATGGCATTGGAAGCACCGAGTGCGAACCACTGGACCGCCAGGGAATTCCCGAGTGTTAAGTGCTTATTAAGCACTTAGCCTAGTGCTTGGCATGTAGTTTTAGTATTAAGACCTTTTCCACTAGATAACAAAGCAAGTAAGTATCCTTAAATATATAAAGTGCTTCCTCTGTTTGGCATTGATTAAGTTGTATAAGCCACCTGCTTCTCTTCCATGTCTTGCAAAATAGCTTTTAATGTTAAAGTAGTATGTGGGTTTTTGTGTCAGATGATATTGTAATCTCCACTAGAGTCAGAATGCTTTTGTATTCACTGCTTTACTCAAGTACCTAAAACAATATCTGGCCCTTAGAAGGGCAAATAGTTGATTGCCCAGGCCAAGGATTGTGTTTGTGGTGTTTTTCTGTGTGTGTGCTTCTCCTTAATTTCAACTAATTAATATACAATGGTCGTTTTACTGTAACTTAAAAATTCTGGTAATACAGAAATCTTGGTTCATAGACGTCGGTATTGTCTGGATGCATTAGCAAGGCAAGGAGGAGAGTTCACTCAAGTAGCAGGAAATAGCAAGTCTTGAGAAAGCGACTTTAAGAAACAAATGTTTAAACTTACAGAGAAGTTGGAGCAGTGGTACCCTGAAATCTTGTGTACCCATTATTTGGATCCACCACTCACATTTTGCCTTCTGTATATTATGTGTGTCTTATGTGGTGGACCCCCAGAAATTAAGTTGTAGGCATACCCCTTCATCTCTGAATACATCAGTTTGTATCTCCTAAGGATAAGGGCATTCTCTTGTACAATCGTACTGTAAAAATCAAATTCAGGACTTTAAAGATTGGTGTAGTTCAGACTGTGCCAAATCGCTTAATACTAATCTTAAACAGTCTCCCTGTTCCTAATCCCTCATTGTATTTAGTTGTCACATCTCTTCAGTTTCCTTTAATTTGGAATAACTCCTTAGCATTCGTCCTTCACAGCATGAAGAGTTGGAAGCTGTTTAAAGAATGCTCCTTAATTTGGATTATTCTGATTGCTTCTTCATGCCTCAATTCAGGTTATGCATCTTGGCAGGAATAGTAAGTACTGGTGCATTACGTCAGAAGACACATGATGCCGTTATTGGTTGTGTTAATTTTTACTATTTGGTTAATGTGTTGTCTACCAGATTTCTCCACTAAGTTATTATTTATTTCCCTTTGTAATTAACATTCTGTGGGATGATATAGCGAAATTATCTTCAACAAACCCAGTGATTTTAGCGTATATTGATTTTTTGCTTGAGTCAATTATATCTTTTATGGTAACTGATATTCTCTATCAAAAAGAGCTTTCTTTCCCCTTTCCCCATAGACCCAGGTTCTTGTTTCTGTGTTATCTCACAGTCATTTGTTTACCCCCATTCATCCTGTGGGGTTGGGGGAGGGTGCCCTTTCAGGCTTCCTAAATGAGACTCTCGTGAGACTATTACACTGAACGACTGAAACTCAGATTTATCACATTTCTCTCTGCTTATCTTGTAACAGTGCTATAAAATTTATGAAAGCTTGATGGAATGCCTTAAGGATTAAGTTGTGGAAATTTACCAGTGGTCAAGATTCTACCACCAGAAGGGGCAATTTTAGAGAACAGAATCCTAATTCTTATATTGATTTTGAAATACCACACCTTTAATTTCATTTTTTTTTTGTGCTCTAATTACTTTTTAAAGATCACATAATGCACGTACAACTGCATACTTATAAAACTCAAACACGTTAAAATCTATCTTGACTAGCTCTCTTCCTATTAGTCTTCTTACTCTCATTTGTTTCTTAAGAATTAAATACTATTAATGGTTAATATTAACTCTTTACCTCCATATGTGTATGCATGTTAAATGCTTGATTTCTATGCATTTTACATAACTGAGATTATTGATACTCTGCAATGAGTAGAATTTGGAGATCTTTAGTCAGTATTTAGGACTATTTTCATTCTCTACAACTATCGCATCATGTTTTATTGTATGGATATATCTGGTTTTATCACTTTAATTATTGCCAAAATTGGTTGACACTTTGGAAGTACTTTGAGAGTGGACGCCATGTGGAGTGAGTGATTCAGGGAACCCATAATATCTTACAGCCTTACAAGTTATGTTTATGCTTGTGTTCTTAAGATAGAACTTCTTTCAGGGCTTCCCTGGTGGAGCAGTGGTTAAGAATCCGCCTGCCAATGCGGGGGGGACGGGTTCGAG
Source organism: Tursiops truncatus (assembly GCF_011762595.2). NCBI lineage: Eukaryota > Metazoa > Chordata > Mammalia > Artiodactyla > Delphinidae > Tursiops > Tursiops truncatus. The sequence continues at coordinate 76,096,652 of NC_047038.1, forward strand.
CCCTGGTCCAGCAAGATCCTACATGCCGCGGAGCAACTAAGCCCGTGTGCCACAAGCTAGAGCCCGTGAGCCACAACTACTGAAACCCACAGGTCTAGAGCCCATGTTCCGCAACAAGAGAAGCCACTGCAATGAGAGGCCTGCGCACTGCAAAGAAGAATAACGCCCACTTGCTGCAACTAAAAAGCCTGCGTGCAAGCAACGAAGAACCAACGCAGCCAAAAATAAATTTCAAAAAAAAGGTAGAACTTTCAGATTTGCTAATAGTAATCATGTCTTGCACTCTTTATGTTCAAGTTTTTTTTTGTTTGTTTTAACACAAGATGTATATATTCGGGATGTTTAATTTAGTGTTGCTTATAATAACAAAATGATGGATAACGTGTTCATTTAACATTCATCATTTATGTGGTAAGGGAGTGGAGATAGCTTAGATTTGCATCTGAATGGAGTTTTTGGTCATCTTAAATTTAGGAAAGTAATACACCCACAGTTAAAAAAAAACCAAACTATTCCTAAAAGATTTATGATGAAATCAAAATCCTACAGCCTTGTGTTCCCTCCTTTTCTCAGTCACGTAGCTGCTCTATGTATCTGACTCCTGAGGTAAATTTAAGTTAGCATCAGATTTCTTATTTGATAAATTTACAATGGATTCTCTTCACATAGGTTAGAATATATAGCATGTTATACTGCATTTTCCTCAAGGTGATGAACATGCTGAAACCTTGTGGTGGATGAAAGTGGCCACAGATTCTTTGCAGCCCTTCCAGTCAGCTTGAGTCTGTGCTGCCATTGCGACTTGCTTTGACCAATAGAATGCAGCAGAGTGACATTGCGTGATTTCTGAGCTTCAGCCTCCAGAGGCCTTGCAGCTTCTACTCTCATGCTTTTTCTGAACATGATGACCTTGTGAACAAGCCTGAACTAGCCTACTATAGGATGATATTCTAGGTAGAGAGAGGGACCCATGGAAAAAGGTCCAGGTTTCTCACCTATTACAGCCATCGCAGCTGAAGCTTCTGACATGGACTGAGGTCTGTAAATGCATGTCCCCATAGAGCAGAAGAAACACTGAGCAGAGCCCAGATTAAACTGCCCAACTAAAGAGCCAAATAGAAGCTGTTTCAAGTCACTAAGTTTTGGGGTGGTTAGCTGCTCAGCAACATATGTGGATACAAACCTAATTATGCCCTCAATCTGGTTAAAAAAGAAGCGTTTCCAATTGACAAATGAGTAACTGTACCTAGAAGTTACTGAAGCCACGCTGAATGGTAGAGTTGGTGGGTTAGTGGGACTGCTAAGCATTGTTATCTTTTATTGAACAGTATTAGCCAACTCCCTGTGCTGCAAATCTTCAACACATTCCTCAGAATTACTTTATGTAATAGCCTTAGTTGTCCAGTGAAAAACAAATTTTTTTAGCTAGTGCTTCAATAAAATACATCTTTCATCCGATATTTTAAGGGACAGTCGTCCCCATTTTTCTAATTTTCCTTCCTGTTGAATATTTAACCATAGTTTAAAGTCAAAGACAGGAAAAAAATCTTTTTAGGCCAGATGTTAAATGCTGAGGAAAACTGGAGATTAATAAAAGGCCTTTAAGTGGGCAACCAGGATCCCCTTTTAGTGAAAGTAAGATGTGAAAAGGAACAGGAAACAGGATGAGTGCTACACAAGTACAAAAGACAAGGCCACTTAAGTTCAGGGCCAAATATTGTTTTTGAAGCTATTGGTTTTGTGAATAAATACGGACCACCAGTTCTCCTATGTCACTAATAGGATCAGGATTTTAAATAGGTTTCTATTTTAGGATAGTTCAGTGATCTAATTCTTTGGATGTTTGCATTCCAAATTTCCTGTGTATGTAATTTCCTATTTTCTTTTCTTTTCTTTTTTTTTTTTTTGCGGTACGCGGGCCTCTCACTGTTGTGGCCTCTCCCGTTGCGGAGCACAGGCTCCAGACGCACAGGCTCAGCGGCCATGGCTCACAGGCCCAGCCGCTCTGTGGCATGTGGGATCTTCCCGGACCGGAGCACGAACTCGTATCCCCTGCATCGGCAGGCGGACTCTTAACCACTGCACCACCAGGGAAGCCCTCCTATTTTCTTAATCAGGATTGTGGGTTAGGATCTCCACTCATGCTGTGATCTGTCCGTGGTACTTGGCAAAGCTCACTAGCAATGTGAAAAGATTCCCAGCCAGCTATGAAAGCACTTTCGTTTTAAAGCTGCCTGAGATGGTAAGACAGCATGGAAATCACAGTGGGACACTTGTTTAGGTTTGGGCAGCATTGCTGAAGTAAGACAGCAAGGGTGCAGCACACCGTGCGTGCACACACACGCACACGCACACACACACACACACCAGCTCTGAGGAATTGTTTTTAGGAATATTCTTCTCAGGCTGGAATTGTATATGGGAGGATTCAAAGGAAATTAGGAAGGGTCAGTAACACAGAGTTTACAAGAAAATTGTGTCATTACCTTCTTTGGAGGCCTTCAAAGTGGTTTTCTTTTCTAAGATAACACATTTCCCTCCTAAGGTTGAAAAGTTCTCGCTTTTAGATTTGTAATGGATTCTAGTAAATACAGGAAGTATTGTTGGGTGGTTAAAAACCTGGGTGTTGTTGGAACTTTTCTGTCCTGATTATGATGGTTGTTAAACGAACCTATATGTATATTAAAAATCCATAGAACTGTACATTGAAAGGGGGAAAAAAGTCATTTTTACTGTATAATTAAACAAACCCACAGGGTACTGGAGCTTGTGTTTGAATCACGGCTCTGTCACTCATTAGTTGTGTGACCCTGGGCAATTACTTTTACCTCAGCTTCATCTCTAAATACAGGTAATAATAGTATATACCTCCTACATGGGGTTGTTCTAAGGATACAGTTAACCTATATAAAATGCTTAAAACAGTGCCTGGCTCATTGTATGTGCTAAATAAGGGCTAGCCACTAGTAGTATTATAAGAATGTAAGGAATTAAAAGAAGCTATATGGGCTATCATGTGATCATAGCAGCTAGGAATAGTCTCAAATACAACTATCTTAAGGTATTGCATTTAGGCAGGACGGGAAGAAACCCTAGAAATGTGTCAGTGCTACTAAGCAAATTTAAGTCTGCTCTATTGCTATTTTTCAGGGAAGGCAAAAAACAACACCCCAAATAGAAAAGTTCTCTCGTTCTAATTCATTCATTCCTGTACTGAATGCTGGCTGTTTTCCAGGGAATTACTGAAAAGTTAGAAAGGATCTTGGCAGTCTCTCATGTCCAAAATTACCTGATGATGTGTTCTCTAGCACATGTATCTCTGTGTGGCCTCAGTTTTCTCAGATTTACCAATACTCCTGGCCAGATGTACTGACTGTGATTAAGCATCATACCTGTTGCACCTACCAGTGAGAATATTATGACCAAATTCTTCCACTAGGTTGATTAGGCAGAAGGTAAATTCTGAGAATTGTTTGAGAAGCAAAAGCAAGCTTCTGCAAAACAGGAACCTGGGGCTCTAAGCCATGGGTATATTAAGTATGCTCTTAGGTATATTCAGATCATGAAACTCCTGTACTAAATGAGAGAATATCGATGGTCTTTGACATGAAGGGGAAAAGTGAGGCATCATTCCTATATGATGTTAAAACGTTAATTTTCTTTCTTTTTTTTTTTTTTTGCAGTATGCGGGCCCCTCATGCTGCGGCCTCTCCCATTGTGGAGCACAGGCTCCGGACGCGCAGGCTCAGCGGCCATGGCTCATGGGCCCGGCCGCTCTGTGGCATGTGGGATCCTCCCAGACCGGGGCACGAACCCGCATCCCCTGCATTGGCAGGCGGACTCCCAACCACTGCGCCACCAGGGAAGCCCCTAAAATGTTAATCTTTAGCCATTCCCACCCACTACAGGGCATCAGTGGGGCAGACAACATGACAGAGACATTAAGAGCAGGCAGAGGTGCTATCTATTGGATTCACGTGAGTCTGAAGTTTTGTTTTTATTGTTTAAGCACTACTCTTTGACAGTTGAAAGAAAACAATCCCCCGGGGAGGAGGAGAGCCGCCAAGAGAAAATGGAACATTCTGAGAAAGAATGGAAATGATTCTATTGCTCCACAAGACAGAGCCAAGTGGGAGGGAAGCCAGGGTAAATGGTCAGAGGCCATCGACAAAACAGCTCGCCTCAGCTTCAGTGCTGGGTTCCTACTCAGTGATTAACAGCTCTGCCATGTCTGGCACAGCTGGAGCTCCAAGTTAGTCATCTGCAGGAAACTAGCCTTGATTTCCATTTTGCAAAAAGCGTCTGAGTGATCAAGAAACACAAGCACACAGGATTGCATCTTGTGCTCCACTTCTTGGTTGTCATGGGAAGTGTCCCAAGTATCATAAACACATTTGGACTCTGGGGAACTACACAGTAAAGCCCTGATGATTGGTAGGGCTTGCTGTTTATGGTAATTAAAAATACAAAATGTGTTAAGCTTCACTTTGTAACTTTGAAGAAAATGCTGCTGTTTTAAAGGTGACGGCAGGGGTGGTGGGAAGAGAGATGGGGGTACTTCAGCCTCTGTCCTGTGGACAGGAGGGGGCTGTCCTGACACCTTGCCATTAATTTCTACTCTTTACTAATTCTTGCATGCTGCCACAGTGTAAATGATTAGTGATGGAAGGGCAGTCTTCGCACTTAGTTCAATGGATTAATAAGTGTCAGTAAGCTGGGCTTCCCTGGTGGCGCAGTGGTTGAGAGTCCGCCTGCCGATGCAGGGGACACGGGTTCGTGCCCCGGTCCAGGAAGAGTTCACATGCCGCGGAGCGGCTGGGCCCGTGTGCCATGGCCACTGAGCCTGCGCGTCCGGAGCCTGTGCTCCGCAACGGAAGAGGCCACAACGTGAGAGGCCTGCGTACCGCAAAAAAAAAAAAATAATAATAAAGTATCAGTAAGCTGACTTAGAAACCAACACAGTAAGAGAACTTTCTTATAGCAAATCCGCTGTGGATCAGTTGGATAGACCGGCAGTGATCCTTGGCTGCATTAGGTTGGCAGAATGTAAATTAATAGCAGATTCTAGCAGCAGTTAATTGCCCTATGCTCAGAGGGCCTTTTCTTTTTTCTGTCTGAGGTATTGTAACCACTCTTTCCTGGCTTTCCTGCCTGTTTTTGCTGAGAATCATAAAAGGTTAGGACTGAGAAATATATAGTGTAACTCCCTCATTTTATAGATGAGAAAATGATGACCCAAAGAGACTGATATAACCAGAGAAACTGAAACTTACTTAGTAAATTGCACTGGTACATTGCAAGGTACATTGGAACATTTTTTAGATACTCCTTGGTCAAAACGTAACCATTGAATTTTAGAGGTAAGAGAAACCTGAGAATATAAGTTATGAACATTTAAAAATGGAATCTTTGCTAGTAGAGAGGTGTAAAAGCCTAGAGAGAAGATAAGGAGGGAGAAATGTTCTGCTCTCTAAAATACATTATAAGTTTTCAGGGTAAATACAGCATCAGTTTTGGGGTTCTGTATTTTTCCACAAATGCCAAGTTTACCATATTTTCTTCATTTAATCTAAAGATTCAGGCCTAAGCTCCAATCTATGAACAGTACATAGAAATATAATGGTCACAATTTTAACTTGTAAAATTAACAGTATTTCATTCTCTCCAAAATCATCTAAAAATCGACTACCAATCATTTTCTCAATTTGGGAAGCTACCGCCCTCTAGAGGGTGGGTCTGGAAACGTCAGGGGTACTTCTCAACTATCACAATGAGGGATGGGGCTGGGAAGTTGCTCCTGGCCTTTCATATCTGGGAAGGATGCACATAAAGAACTACCTTCCCCAAGATGTCAATAGTATTCACTTTGAAACTCAATGAAAGTGAGATCTACAGAGTTTTGACAAGTTGCATTTTAAAACATTGACCGTTTATCCTACAATGACTGACTTAGTGAGAAGGGAGCTAGAGTGTACACGTTGACAGAGACCATGGGACTATTGAGAAGTTCATGCTAAACCTGAGTCCATAGGAAGCTCATGGATCTGCGTTTCAGTCCACCTTACTCCACGAGCGTTTATCTCAACATTGGGATCTGGGACTTGACTGGCCAGTTCATTGTCCACAGCTCTAGTGCCACTTACTCAATTAGGAATACAGAAAGGTAAAGACTTCTGACTGATGTAATGTTATACAGTTTACAGGCAAATGTTGATAAAATGGTTAAAGTGCTCTGATCCTTGCAGAAGAAACTCTGAATGCCAGAAAAACATAACATGAATTCTTTTCTAAGATTTTCAGGCCCTTTTAGATTATGTAAGAGAAACTTCTACTTGTTTTCCCGTTTCCATTCTCCCTTTCCTCCCTTAAGTAATACAAGTCCGAAATCCCCATTTCCCTCTACATCCTCCAGCTTCCCCATGGCGGGTGCGGCCATGTAAGTGTTGACCAGTGGGCGCTGTGATGTGGGCAACTTCCAGCACTTCCCCCTTCTTTTCAGTAGGGGAGCTGCACGCTCTTCACTCTCTTCTCTTTTTGCCATTGCGAAAGGATGACAACTTGAGCAACCACCTTAGACCCAGAGATGGAAGCTGCGGCATGGTCCCCCGGTTGGGTCCGTGGATGACTCTGTGGAGCAAAGCCAGTTACTCGCTTTTATCTCATTTCAGCCCATGTATTTTGGAGACATTGATTTTCTGCCATTTTTTCATATGCCAACGGCTAAGCTGCTCTCTCAACTAGACTCCAAATTAGAAATGCCATCTAGTTTCAAAAAATAGTAGTGGGAGAAACCTGAGTGTAACAGAACTCCATTTTAGGTATATTTGAACCATAGATACACACATATACATACCCTACCAAACAATAACTTGTGTTTACAAACTAAATTCATTAAAAAGAGGCACGGTCCTTGGTAGCTTAAAAAGGGTGGCAGAAGGTTTTATTATAGCAATATTTAATGCAATGCAATGTATACAGTATGTTCTATATCGTTAATCTTCAGTGTGAACAGGTTAGCTTCATATATTTATCTTTTTTTCTTTTTCTGCAGATTGTACACAAGGGCAGGAGGCTTTTTGGTTTTATAGGCCACGCTTCTCCGGATGCGCTCTCCTTTGATGTTAACTACATGTGGCAAGAGTGGGCGCCGGACCGTCAGGACTGTTCCTTGAGGTGTGTAGCCTCGGAGGTGCAGTTTGTCCTTAAACTGTGGCGTTACTGCTACCCAGCCTATGCAAGAACATGGCAGAACACAGGTGGTGTTAGCAACTATCTTATTAAAAACACCAAACACAGCTCAAAATGGAAACCCAAGGGAGGCTACTGCTGTCTTTCACTCTATTTTTTAAAAGCATACAATGCATTTGTGAAAAGGTACAGATTTATTTTCAGAGTAGGTTACATCTTATGAATAATCTAGTATGTATTTCTTAAAATATTCAGCTTATGTCAGTTAAGGCACATCTGTATAAAAATATACTAAAGGTCAGTAAGGCTACTTTATTCACCTTTTAAAAAGTGCTTGGTGTAGGGACCTCCCTGGTGGTCCAGTCGATAAGACTCCGTGCTTCTATTACAGGGGGTGCGGGTTCGATCCCTGGTCAGGGAGCTAAGATCCCACATGCCGCGTGGTGCGGCCAAATTAAAAAAGATAAAAAAGTGCTTGGTGTAAAATTACCTGCAGAGGAGAACTTGATGTCAGCCACTGCTTCAGGTTCCCCAAGTCCTTCATCTAATGTGATGTCTTCAGCAACAAGAGGAGGAAATCCTGCCATTCTTTCTTCTCCACCCATTGGAACCTTCCATTGGGAGGAGATGAAGATATTTGGAGGTTCAAATTAAACCCCTGATAACTCTAATATTAAGTAAGGCACTGATAAGATAATACTGTACAGGTATCAAGAATAAAATCCTTTTAAACCATTTAACTGTTGAAAAAAACCCAAATCACACTTCTAGGTCAAATGAAAAGCCCGGGAGCTCTATGATGGATGAAGCCTATAGATCCCAGTGACAAGGGCCCCATGTGGGCATCCAACTGGTGGTAACGTCCAGACAGCAGAATCTTGCTTTATTAGCTTACAGTTTTTACAGTCCTCCATAAAGCTTTAGACACAATAATTTTGGGCAATTAAAGCAACATCCTTCCAAATACCTTATTTCTTACAGGCCTGGCTGGACACACAGATTAATCCCTGCCTCATCACCTCTCAAGGGTACATGGATAACGGGTAAGATTCAGCTTCTATGTTTACAGGTGTTTCCATGAATTGGAAGTAACTGGATAATAATTTACCTGTTTATTAACAGATCTCTCCGTGTTTAGCACTAAGACACAAGATAGCTATTACAATATGTTCTATATGGTCCCTACCCCCGAGGAGATCAGAAGGTGGAAACAGCAAGTAAATAAATTACAAGGTAAGAAACGTGATGAGAGGCATCTACTAAGTACTGTGATTGTGAAGGAAGTAATGAACGTGGTTTGGTCAAGGAAAACATTAATGAAGAGCAGAATTTGAAAAATAGATTAAAGTTATTCAGTGGGAAGGTATCCTGGGTTAGTATCATGTACACAGAAATTGGAAAAAGGATAATGAGTTCAGAGAACTGTAGTTTAACTGTGCAGAGTATGTTATGTGTGTCTGTACATTACTGATAAGGCTATCAGTTTAGACTTCTCTCAGTAATGTGGAACTACCAAGGAATTATAAGCAGGAAAGAGAAAAGAATCAAGAAAGAATACTGTGGCCTGCTTTGTATTTTGGAAAAATCTGCGTAGTGCAGGGTTTCTCAACCTCAGCACTATTGACCTTTTGGGCCAAATAATTCTTTGTCTCGGGAGGCTGTCCTGTGCATTGCACAATTTTTAGCAGCCTCTACTCAGCATCCACCAAGTTGTGAAAACGAAAAATGCCTCCAGTCTTTGTCAAATGTTCCCTTGGGGTAAGAGTCAGCCCTGGTTGAGAACTACAGCTGTGATGGGGTGAGGGTGGGCAGAAGGCAGTAAAACTGGGAGCTGGGAAAATACCTAAGGATATCAAAACAGCCTAAAGAAAGTAGATTACAGTTTGGACTATGAGGCTGGACTCAGTGATAATTAGGAGGCAGGATTGCCTTTGACTTGGGAGGTGAGTAAGAAAACCAGAAGGCAAGGATGAGCCACAGAGCAGCCCAAGAAACCATTTGTATTACACCGGGAGAGAAGCCTCAGTGTTGTTTTGTGAATTATCAGTGAGTCCACTCTGAAGACTACACAGATGCATGGGGGTGGAGCCCTACCCTGAAAATCCCACATGTCTCTGGAGTATTAACTTTAGGGCAGTTATTTCGATGGAGTTTTAATTTCACTCTGGCTTTCTTAGGAAATCCAGAGAGAAAGAAGCATTTACTTCCCAAGTCAGGTTGGTTTTATCCTTGTTGAAGGGCGGGTGTGTATTTTGTGTTTTGACTTATTTTCAGTTGTATGAGCATTAATTAATGGTAAATCACCTCTGCATTGGATGTACCCGCTATTTTTGCAGTAGGTATGTCCCATAATCTTCATCACCACAAATATGGAGCAGTGACAACAGTCCCCTTGCACTTGATCTTCTCCACAACCTCGTGGTGTAGGTACAACAGAGAGAGGTAAAGGAAACTTACCTAAAGTCACACAGCTTCGTTAAGTGGTGGAGCAGAGCAGGATTTGGACCCAGCCTGGCTCCAGAGATCTTAACTGTCATACATTACACACCAGCCAACAGTGTGTACCCATGTCTGGTTAAAGATCTGTAAACAGGCCCCATTCAGTCTCTGGTGAACTTGGAACAATTTCAGTGGCATAGAAAGGGCACAACAGGGACTGCAGAGCATGGGACGTGAGGAGTAAACTTGATTGTAAAGAGGAGGAATGAGCGGGACACTGAGTTTTGTTTTTTAAAGATTAGAGAGAGGGACTTCCCTGGTGGTCCAATGGTTAAGACTCTGTGCTCCCAATGCAGGGGGCCCAAGTTTGATCCCTGGTCAGGGGACTAGATCCCACATGCATGCCGCAATGAAGATCCCAAGTGCCACAACTAAGACCCAGCACAGCCAAATAAATAAATATTAAAAAAAAATAAAGATCAGAGAAATTTTAACACACTGCTTAACAGGTCAAAGGAAGGAGCAAGTAAAGCAGGAGAGAAGAGGTACAATAACCTCTAAGTGCCTGGGATTAAGAACCTGGGAGGAGAGCTTTTCCACTCATACAAGGGCTTCTCAACTCAGCACTATGCACGTTTTGGACCTGATAACTCTGTGTTGTGAGGTGCTGTCTTGTGCATTGCATTATGTTTAGCATCATCTCTGGCTTCCACCCACTAGATGCCAGTAGCATCACCCAGTTGTGAGAAAATCTGTAACTTGGAGCTCTTCACTCACAGTATACAGCACAACTTTCTGCAATAATGTGACCGCTGGGCAGTTGAAAAGTGGCTAGTACAAGTGAAGAACTAAATTTTAAAGTTTATTTCATTTTAATTAATTTATTTAAATAGGCACACGGGCCTACCGTATTGGACAGTATGACCTAGAGAAAACCCAGCTCTGTCACTATTCTAGGATCAGTCCAATCCAACGTCCCTTTTCTATAGGAGCCCACCTCACAAATATAGTCAAAATCCTCAAGGTGAACAAGGTCAGGGGAGAGCTAGCTGAGAGTGTAACAAAGATGGTTCTGTCCAACAAAGGCATTTTTAGCAGGGCCCTGGGACTATCACAGGGTGTGTTAACCTAACTATGCAACCATCAAAGCGTGTTGTCTTACCTTGAGTAACGTATGACCCCCGTGTTTCTGATATATAGTGTCTGCCTTGTCCAACGAAGTAATGTGAACGGGAAGGAAGTTGGAAGCCACAACTGTAAACCAAGCTGACTGATTTCCCTTAAGAAAGGAAGAAGGAACTTATTTTATATAATGAAAAACTTGCAAAACCAGCACATAACAAGGTATGATTAAAAAAAAAAAATGGAATTCCCTGGTGGTCGCCTGGTTAGGGCTCTGCACTTCTACTGCATGGCGCACGGGTTCGATCCCTGGTTGGGGAACTAAGACCCTGCATGCTGTGCAGTGCAGCCAAAAAAAACAAGGTGGGGGGGGGCAAAATATGGCAGAATACTGCATTTCACCCATTTACATAAAACTATGATTCCTTCCATAGGTTTGTTGATACTTAAAAAAAACAAACAAACAAACGTCTATTATAAAAAACAAAAAATACTGTCTGCTTTAAGCGTCCCTGTGTAAAGTTTGGTTTAAAATGTTAACATTCTATGGTCTCTATGGAAATACATAAGGTTTTAAGTGTGTAAGCCTAAATTTCCAACAAATTATGAACAAACACAAAACCAAGAAGTGTGCTAAGGCAATGGCTTGCAGGTTGCATTTAGTGTTGTTGGACATATCCATGTTTCATTTTCCATTTTTCTCCTCACTTTGGTAAAACGGGGATCAATTCTATAGATACTCTAAAATCTCTGAGTGATGCTATGTAAATGAATACCAAACCCAAAAACACATCTATAAAAGTATACACATCATGGAATATAAAGAGCATGGAATTTATTTAATGCATATTAACCCTGCACTTAAAGGTACGACCTCTGATTTCCATGTAAGACAATACCACAGGAGAGGGAAAGTATCTTTGCTTAATGCCAAGCTGTATGGGGCACTCGACTGCCTACTGAAGATACAGTTTTTTAAGACCTATTACTTTTTTCCCCCCATTTCATTATCCCAGGTTTTTACTATAGACATTTTCAAACACACACAAAGGAATAGTATACCAACCCCCACATAGTCATGACCTGGTTATCAACATTTTGCTAGTCTTGATTGTATATCTGCTTCCTTAAAGTAAATCCCAATACTAAAGTCATTTTTCAATGGTACGGACTTTCCTTACCTTCAGAAAATCTATGCGGCCTATGGCACCCAAAAATAGAACCATTCCTGGTTTAAGCACGAAAGTTCTTGGAACAATGGAATGTGTTGGCAAAACAATATTTACTTCTTTTTCTGTTAGAAGACTTAAAATCTGTAAAGCAGAGGGCAGATTTTTTAGAGAATTACTTTCAATGAACGTCTGATATATCATGCTTTACCTGTAGGATAAAAAGTTATTATATATTCCAGGCTTCACAAGAAATCAAAGTATGTATTTTAGAATTTTCTGCACATAAAATTCATATATTCTTTCTAAATGAATCAATTTATAGATGGCTTTACTCTTGTTTTACAACTTAATCTTGAGTAATGGCAAAATAACTTTACAGGAATATGAAACAGCAGCATCCTCTGAATTCTGTCAAACTTGCTGTGAACTGAAAACACTGATGATTCAATCCCAGGAGAAAAAATATGTTCTCTCGTCAAGCCTTCTAGGGAGCAGTAGTTTTCAGATAAAGGTAAGGTAAGGTAACGTGCTATATTCTGTCCTAGTGGCAGCTATGCATGCATTAAATGAAAATGATCACCCCGTTCTTGGAGCAGGCAAAGAGCTTGAAGAAGCTTTTCTAAATTCCAGTCTTTGGTTTCCTTATTTCCTCCAAATACTCAGCAAAAAAATGAGAGAAAGTTATGAATCCTGTGGCTTCTAAGGATGAAGAGTTCCTAAATAGACTAGAGAAAATGGAAAAGAAAAGCCAGGCGGTACAAGATTCTTGTAAGACTTAGGGAATCAAAATCTGATTTAAAAATTTTTGAGAAAGTAAAAAAATGGCCAGAAGTCTTTTGTGAACTTGCTTCTTAAGAAAAATAACAAGGAGATAACAAAATATGTGATATCTAGGGAGACTCACAAGAGAATATGTAAGGGGGCTGTGAGTATTTGTGCTTGAAAAAGCACATTAAAAGCCACATGCAGTAAAGAAATATTTTAACCCTTTTAGCAGAGACCCTAATACTTCACAATAGAGTTCCGTGGTTCAGTTTGGGAAACACTGGTTCAAGGCATTAAATAAATATATCAATAAATGGACAGAAAATCAAACTGCCTGAGAGAACTCTTATATCTAAAAACTTGAGGGTCTCACTGCAAATTAGCAAATCTGAATTTGCGAGTTAGCAAAGTCTTGCCTTTCTGACTAATTGACAAGAGGATATACAGGACTGAAGTAACTGCTATCTCTGACCTAACTGAGCCTAAAACTGAAGAATGAGTTGGTGAAGTTAAAGTTAAAGAACAGTTAAGGTTAAAGTTGAAGTTAAAGTTAAAGAACATTACTAGGAAGCACTACAGTTACTCTGAAGTTCTGGATTGCTAAGGAAGTAAAAACTGGACACAATTATTCTAGGAGAGAGAAAAAAAAAGTTAAAAGGTACATCAAATTCTGAGAAGGAAACAAGTGATTCTGATGAGGCAAAGGAAGGAAAAGTATCTAAGAATCTAATGTTGTTTCATAGGGATATACGGAGATAACTAGGTGAATTAGAACCTGGTCACTAACCATATTCAAAGGAAGCTGATTAGTGGATCTGTTGAAAGGCAGTATCCTGGATACACACTTGATTCAGTCAGTGACTTGGATAATGATCAAAACTGCAAATGAGGGCTTCTCTGGTGGCACAGTGGTTAAGAATCCACCTGCCAACGCAGGGGACACAGGTTCAAGCCCTGGTCCGGGAAGATCCCACCTGCTGTGGAGCAACTAAGCCCGTGTGCCACAACTACTGAAGCCCGCGTGCCTAGAGCCCGTGCTCTGCAGCAAGAGAAGCCACCGCAATGAGAAGCCCACACACCACAACGAAGAGTAGCCCCTGCTTGCCACAACTAGAGAAAGCCCACATGCAGCAATGAGGACCCAGCCCAGCCAAAAATAAATTAAGTAAATAAATTTAAAAAACAAAAAAAACCAAAAAAACTGCAAAAGGTTCTGAGATATAACAAATAGGTAGGATATAGGCTGAATTTAAGATAAAATAAAAGTTGCCCGGGAGATCCTGCAACTGGACTAAAAAGATATACAAGGGCAAGATAGGTAGAGTTGATTCTATTCTAAATTAGGTTCATCTGAGGGCACTTACATAAGAAAGTTAGTTCTTTGTGTCATACTTTCAGGAACAAAAACAAATTAGAATTCGTTCTGGAAAGGGTCCTTTGTTCATAGCCTGTTCTCAGAATAGCTATAGGAAATGAAGACAAACCATCTGGATTACGTCAGCACAGTAAGTGCTCCATGTTTGTTGGCTGAACTAATGAAAGAGAAGAAAAGGGTAGAGTGAGGAAGAGAGAGGATATTACACTCTAAAACATTTCAATGTCTGGCAAGGGGAACTAGACATTATATTTGTTCTATACACCTTTGGGGAACAATAGGTACAAATTACAGGGACACTGCTCGGCTCAATATAAAGAGCAGGGTTACCTTGGGAGGTGAGGTGACACTGCTTCAGCTGATGGTGAGTCACTCCTTACTTCAATTCAAGGTGGATGCACCTTCTGGTGAACATGTTATAGAGGGAACTCAAGCATGGAACAGGTGGCTGGACTGCAGTGATATTTATGCTTTCTTCCAACCTCAAAATCTAGGATTCTGTAAATGTCTTCCTAACTAAGGTAACAACCACAAGGATAGAAGTAGGTTGTTAGCAGTGACGTCTACCAAATGGCATACAGTACTTGATGGCATATAGATTCATCCCTGAAACGCTTCTATGCATGAATCAGAACTGAGTCTAAAATGAAAGGATACCTCTTTTTCTGCCAATTAAGACACTACTCTTGCAATTGAAAGTTAATGTTTCTAAAAGACATTAAATACCTACACAATTTTCTTTTGTAATTCCAGGGGTGTCATAAAACCAGTGGGCATCTTTCACATCTTGTGGGGTCAATTCTACTCGTTTGGTGGATTTATCTGCAACCATAACAGGTTCATTTCCCATGTCAAAGGCAAGTGAATCGGCATCAAACTCAAAGGCAGCTTTATTCTTCTGTTCTTCTGAATACAAGAATGTTCTTCCAACTCTTCCTAGAACAAGTTATACTGAAGTTAGTAGTCACTCCTTTAAAGCTTTTGACTTGAGACAGGTAGTTCTTAAGTTTGCCTCGTAGAAGTTACTAGGACTAACAATGGTGTTTGGAAGGAAGTGAGACCACAATGATACTTTTGCTTTATTTCTAAATGCAGTGGGAGTCGGACTCTTGCATTGATCAAGTATGTGTGGCTGGCTGTGCACACTGGGCAAAGGGGGAGAGTTTTGGGAATCAAACTGTTTTTAGTAAAGAAAGGTTGTAAAGAGATACCAAGGAAAGGGGGACAATCCAGTTTAAACCTGCTGCAGGTCAACAACTTGTACAGGGGGCTGGTATCTTAGTGAAAATGCTTGTTGCTGACAATGGCTAGAGAGGCAGTTATTTGCATTTCCTTTCCTGGATTTCTCCAAGTAGCTACTGTCTCAATTTTCCCAACACAATGAATTCTGGGTTTCCAAACAGTAGCCTTGCCTCTAAAAGGCCTCTATGTTCCAGAAAGAGGAAGTGTCTCTCCCCACAAAAACTGGCTAGCTCCAGAGAGCTCTATTTCAGGTTGTTCTACAGAAAATTTTAGCATAGACCTAAGGAAGAGTTTTCCTACAGAAGATGCTTACCTACTACGTAACCATGCTTTTTCAAGAGATTAAGTTTATTTTGTTCTTGCTGACTAAGATCTTCTTCTGCTTCTGTTGCATCTTTTTTAAGCCTTTTTTGCCTTTGAAACATTCTGTAAGGAGTTGGGTTACAAATAGGAAACTTCAGAAGGTTTAATGTAGTACCTGAAATACCAAAGAAGACATATATTCTCATAAACGTTGTACAAGAAAATGGAATAAAACATGTATGAGGATCTACACTGTCTTGGATACTGTGATTATTTCTCTTAACTTTCATGACAACCCTCCACAAAATTATTCTTACTTTACAGATGAGGCAATAGGTTCAGAGATTGGCCCACAAGCTCAACCAGGATTTGAATGCCAAATCTACAGGCCTGATCTTTTACATCTTCTGCATACTCCTAACCGGTATAAAAGCACTTCTGTGTATAAGTCAACCAGTGTCCCTGACAGAGAAGTACAGCTTATCAAGCAAAGTTCAACACTGGTTTCAAAGAATCAAATGAAGTAGTTCACTTTGCCAACTATTAGATACAAACAAGTCACAGAAGGACCCAGTTTGCAATTACTACAGACGTTTCTTTAAGTCACAAAGTTGATATTTCTTTGCAACAAAGCCACATATATTGCATTAGTGAATTATTCAAATGTTAAATCTGTATAGTACTCTCCTGACTAAACTCAAGATATGAAGAGTGAGACTGAAGGGTGGAGGGAGGTTTAGAAAGTAAAAGGACTTTCTGGAGAAATATACAAAGAACTAAAGTTACAAGGGAAACCTCCAAGAGAGCAGACACTGCTTTGTCCCCTGGTTCATCTACAGTGCCTAGAACAGTGACTGGTACCTAGAAGTACTCTAATTATTTCTATTGGAAAGTTACTAAAACATGTACTGAATTTCCAAGCATTAAACTGACACAAAAGAGAAATGTGACCGAAGTAGGTAGAGAATTTTTAAAGGAAGCCTCCAGCCGGCCCCTGGTGTACATTAAGGAGGGATATAGGACTAGGTGCCTGAACTACGATCAGACTTCCAGCTTCTCAGAAAACGAAGGAGGGTACTTCCCTGGTGGTGCAGTGGGTAAGACTCCACGCTCCCAATGCAGGAGGCCTGGGTTCGATCCCTGGTCAGGGAACTAGATCCCACATGCATGCCACAACTAAGAAGCCAGGCTGCCGCAACTAAGGAGCCCAAGTGCTGCAACTAAGGAGCCTGCCTACCTCAAGACCAGACACAACCAAATAAATATTTTAAAAAAATACGAAGGGGACGGGCATCCTAAGGCTCACCAGGCCAAGAGGAGATGGTGGCTCTGTCGATAGCCTCAGCGCCCTTGGCGATGCAGTAATCGGACTCCAGGAGCGTGTTGAAGAGAGTGGACTTGCCAGCGTTGGTGGCGCCAACCAGGTAGACGTCGCCGCGGTAGCGCCAGGAACGCTGGAGCGCGGAGATCAACTCTTCGACTCCATAGCCAGTCTTGGCGCTGATGAGCCGCACGTCTCTGAGCACCGTGCGGGACCTGGGCGAAAGATTCGCATTCTCCCCGTCCCGTGGCCGGTCCCCGCTGGGGTGTTGTGGCCTTCGGTAGCCAGGGGGCGGCAGGAGCCCGGCGCGGGTACAGTCGTCCCACAGTCGCTCCCGGAGCCGCTGTCGGTAGCCGGGAGTATCCTGGGGCAGCAGGTCCACCTTGTTTCCCAGCACGATCAGCTGCTTGGGGCCCACCAGCGCGGGCAGGTGGGGCAGCAGGGCGTCGGGCAGATCAAGCAGGTCCACCATGTACAGCACCAGGGCGGGCTCGGGCCGCCGCAGCGCGGCAGTCACCAGCTCCAGGTACTGCTCGCGACTCACCTGCATGTGCAGGGCGCGCCGGTGATGCACCAGCAGCCAGCAGCGCTGGCACACGGTCTGCGTCAGTCCGCCGTCCTCCTGCGCCGCCGCGCTGAGGAACTTCTCGCTGGGCAGGTAACCGGGCAGTCCCGGGTCCTGGCAGTGCAGCTCCGCCCCGCAACCCGAACAGTTTAGGCCGCTGGGCGGCACCGTCGCGTCCGGGTGCCCCACGACCGGGTGCACCCGCCGGCCGGTGCGTAGTTTCTGCTGCCGCCGCTCCTCCTGCCGCTGCAGCACCCGTCGCTCCTCCTCCTGACGCTGCTGCAGCTCCCGCAGCTGGTCTTGGAGGGTCACTGCGGGCTCCGAATCCGGGACGTACTCGGGGAACACAAAACTCTCCTCCATGTCAGCCCTTCCTTGGTTATCCCCAGTCGCTGTCGCGCCACGGGGAAGCCCACATCCCAGGCCGGATGAGTGCCGGGAGGTGGAGTTGGTCGCACATCTCCTCTCGAGGAGCGTCTCCCGGAGGCCATGGCGCGCTATCGTGGGAGTGGATCCCCGCAGGAAGCTGCACAGAAGCCTACGAGTGAGGCCCGCGGGCAGCATGAGAAACGCGGGCGTGGGCAAAGGGGCTGAGCCACCTTTTCTCACGTGCTCTGTGGCCCCAGATGTGCGTAAAACGGTAGCGACAGCCCGGGACTACCTGAGAGCTGTCATTTTTCAGCGTCGCACTTCAGGTCCTCCCGCGTCTAATCTCGTGAGTTCTCGCGATGAAGGCTCTGTGGTCAGAGAGCCCACTTAAAGTGGAGATAAATGCCCCGGGCACCTTAACTGGGGTGGGTTGGCCCAATAGGCTAGTGAGTGAGGGTTTATCAACTTTCAGGCTTCTTCAACGCGCCGCCGCTGGCACTACCTGCCGTTAAGAAATCACATTTTTTAAAGCTTCGTATTGTTTTGTCTTTCGGATTGGAAAATAGAAAATATAATGCCGCAGACTTATGGCCACAATTAAAACCTTTTATTAATACATCTTCCTGGCTTTATTATTTTTTTGCGGGTGTCAGTATTTGTGCAACAACATTAAAATATTTCTTAAACATTTTAAAAAATTGACAATGGTTTATGTACACAGAAATCTTTTTTTTTTTTTTTTTTTTTTTTTTTGCGGTACGCGGACTCACTGTTGTGGCCTCTCCCGTTGCGGAGCACAGGCTCCGGAGCACAGAAATCATTTTTTAAATCTTCGTATTTTTAAGTCTTTGGAACCGAAAAAAATAAAGCACGGCTACAACTAAACCCTTTATTATTAAATCTTTTTGACTTTTTTTTTTTTAGGTGCCATTATTTGTGCAACAACACTGAAAAACAAAGTTTCATTGGCTGGATCCGACTCAAACTGTAAAGAACAGTTCTCATTCTCAGGCACAGGGAAACTTCAGCCCACAAATCGCGCATGCACAATACTAACCCTTAACACAGCTTAACGTACCCTTCGCGCAGGCGCAGACCTTAATTGGCGTCTTTGTGGGCGGAGCTTCGTGTGGGACGCAGCGTATCCTGGGAACGCCGGAGACGGAAATTACTTCGCCTCACGCTGCGGACGTCGGAGTCGTTGCGCGCCTTTCCGTGTGTGATTTCTAGAGTTAGGAGCTCCGGAACCGTTTACCAATATGTATGACGCGGACGAGGGTAGGTGACCACCCAGAACACTCCGTGGCGACCCGTCTAAGGGGGGAAACGTGGGTAGCTGGACGAGTTGAGGATTTGCGGTCTCCTCCTCGGCCCGCCGCACCATGGCCCCAGTCGTTTCCCCACACTCCCGAGGCCGGGAACGAATCCGGGATTTTGAGAGGTGGAGGGTGCAGGGAACGTAGCCTTTATCATCTCGGTCAGGGTGACTCTTGTTCTCTCCTCAGTCTGCCCCTGGGTGAGTCTGACACTCCCTTCCCGTCTTGAAAACAGCGCGCAGAACCATGCGACAGGTTCCGTTGTTCCGACTTTGAAGCAAAGGACTCCTTTTTTGATTTCCCTTAAGGCGAGAGTTAATGAATTTATGAATAGTTGAATTTTTGAGCATCACCCTGTGCCAGGCATTGTGTTAGGCTCTGGAAGAACTCTGGGGACAAGGAATATAGTTTCTGTGTGTGTGCGGCGCGGGGGCAGGGTTTGGTTTAGTTTGGCGTTCCTTCATGCTGTCATATGCCTAAGTAAATTATTTTAAAAGATGACCTTTACATTTCCTCTATCCGCGAGATGACACAGTTCTAGATGGTATGTATTTTAACGAACAGGGACAGTATGTCTTTTTCTTTTTACATGTAGAGTTCGTAGTCACGTGTAGTGTATTTTCATTGTGTATTTTTAATGCTCCCTCTTCCGTTCTCCAAAGCTGCTATTTCAAAGTTCGTTTTCTTCTAGCTCCCAATCTCCTGGCCACCGCTTACATTTCTCTTTATTCCCTCAGCTACTTCATGGAGAAAATAGAAGCAAAAACTTAAACTCTACTGTTTAAACTTGTCTCATTTTTATCTTGCGTCTAGAAATTTATTAGCATCATTGTATTCTTTTTCTTAACTCCTGAGAAAAAAATTCAAAAAAAGTTTTTTCAGCTTAATTTTTTGAGTAGGTAATATAGTCTCATTTCTCAGAGGCTAGAAAACAAAAATGTTAAAAAGGATAAATGATGTACAAGTATAACTAAAACTGACTTCATTATTATCTCTCCTTTTCCAACCTTCCTACTTCTCCTGGGTGGCTGTGATAATAACATCTAGTGTGCCATCAAAGCTAGAAATCTCCAAGCCATTTTAGATACCTTTGTCTATTTTACCTCGCCCCCCGTGTGTAGGAGTCAGTAATTCCAGACCATTCAAGAAGCACTTATTAATAATTTATTTTGGATATGTATCAAATTTTGAATCAAAGTTGTTAAGTTTTACAGACTATGTATATAGGTCAGAATAGAAAAACAAAAATAGAGCACATTTATTCTTTTGCAGAAGAAGATGAGACTAATATTAGCACCAGTGCACACTGATTTTTCAAATGCCACATTTTATAAATTACTGTTGCTGCACAAATTCCCCAAAGTTTTGCTGCTTAAAAATTATTTAATATGTTCATGGATTAAATGAGTCAGGAATTTGGACAGGCATAGTAGGAATGACTTGTCTGTTGCCTGATGTCTGTCAGTGGTTGAACTGGGAAGACGCAAAAGCTGAGTGTTGACTGCTGGGGGCTGGGTGATGTGGAGTGTTTACTCATGTGTCTGGCATCTAGCCTAGGAAAACACAAGGACTAGGATTGCTGATTGCAGCATCTCGTAAGTGGGCCCACCATTTAGATTTTCTCACCTAAGTAGTAGGAGTTCTTAACGGCAGCTCAGGGCTCCAGAAGTAAGTGTTTCAATAAAGAAGGTGGAATTGCATTGTTATTCCTGACCTAGCTTCTAAAATCATGTAGCATTGCTTTAGCTGTATTCTCTTAGTTATGGGAGAGTCAAAAACCCACCCAGATTCAAGGGGAGGAAGCATAGACCCTCTATATTTTGATGGTAGGAGTGTCAAGATCACTTTATAAAAGAGCATGTGAAATGGAAGATAGTTGTGTCCATCTTTGGAAAATACAGCCTGTCATCCCTGTCCATGTGTGAAATGTTGCTGTTATAGACAGTTCACCTTAAGGTATTGCCCAGCTATTGGAGTCCTTTGCTGACTCCTCCCTCTTAACCTGATCTCTGACTGCAGTCTCTGAGGAGCCTATTGATCAGAGGATTATGAGCTTGCTCCTAGTTATCATTATAGGTAGTTATTAATGAGAATTATATGGGCTTCTTGGAGATGATGGAACAATCACAGATTCACACGACTTGCACTGAAACTTTCTCACGAGGCCTCTTTGTGTATTGGGAGAATACTGTGACGTAGACCTATGTATGTGTACATATATACCTATGTATATTGTTTCATTACAGTTCAAGTAATGTGATGACTGAAATTTTAAAGAAGTGGGGTAAAGCGATTGTTTTTTATTTAGTAAAGAGTAAATGTGTTTTTGCTACTTCACATCATAGTAAGATGTGAGCTAGTAGTATTTATTGCAAGTGAGAATGATTTTTTTTGTTTTTGCAGATATGCAATATGATGAGGATGATGATGAAATCACACCAGATTTGTGGCAAGAGGCATGCTGGATTGTAATTAGGTAACTTTTTAGACCAAACTGAATAAATTTTAAAAGGCACTGTAAACTGTACAGGGATTTCCTGCTTATTCTGTGTTTGAAAATTAGATGTTCTGTGTGAATATGCTGCATGAGAGCTGGTTTGTCATTTTATTTATTTTTTTAACTTTTAAAGTATTCTGATATACAGAAAAGTTACACAAAGAATTCATGTACACTTCACCCAGATTCCCTAAATGTTAACCTTATGCTGTGTTTTCTTTGCCTTATTCTTTCTCTGTCTACGTATTTTTTTTCTGAAATATTTGAGTCAGTTGTTTACCTAGGAATATTCTTTTACAGAATCATAATCTTATTAAAATAAGGAAATTAATACAGTAATCTTATTTAATCTAGAGACCTTACGCAGATTTTGCCAGTGTCCCAGTAATGTTCATAGCAAAATAAAAATTTTCTTATCCTGGATCCAACATAAGATCATATATTACATCTTGTTTTCATGACTTATTCTTTTGTCTTCTATAATCTAGAACAGTTCCTCAATCTTCCTTTCTTTTTTTTTGTTTCTCAAACTCACCATCTCTCTACAGCTTCCCATGACCTCACCTTTTTTTTTTTGACCTTGACATTTTTGAAGAATATAGGCAAATTATTTTTTAGACTGCCCCTCAGTTTGGGTTTGTCTGATGTTTCCTCATGATTAGTTTCAGATGATTACTTTTGGCAACAGTGATGTTCTGCTCTCAGTGCATTGTATCAGGAGGCACATGATGCCTATTTGTTACATTACTGGTGCTGTTAATTTGATTCCTCTTGGTTTTCTCCTTGTTTTAAATGGATAAAGTTACAACAGGTGGTATTTCGACCCACATTCCCATCCAATTCTAAGTGTAATTAAACTGTAATAAAACTCAGCAGGAAGCCTTACATATAGGTAAGAGAAGTAACTTTTAAGTAATAAAGTAACATCCTGCTATGTTAGGATATAAAATGCTGCAAGTCTCCTCACTTACCAAACTGACAGGTGCTTTGTATATAGTAACATTTTGATGCCTGTTTGAGCCCCACCATCTCCAAGATGCACATCCTCTCAGTTGACACTCCCTTTTCAAAGAGCACAAGCTTCTGACATTCTACCAGTTGTGTATGGAATAAAACTGAACCTTTGCTGAACGTTGTTTTAAAAATATGAGTTTTGGGGATGTAAGTATGTGTTTTTTTTTCCTATTAAACATGGGCTATAAACACTTTGTATTGAGACACTTGAATCTTCTATGATTTTGAGTATTAAACACAAAGAGACATTTTTAGCCAGATATTTGGAGTATGCCTATATTTTGTGATTGCCAGGGAGAAAGAATATTTTGATCTTAGCCAAAAAAACCAAATTGTTTTCAACTTATGTGACAAATTGCTCAAGGATTATATATGCTATTTGACAAGTCCTTGCATTTAACATTTGTTACAGAATAAAATGCCGTTTGATCTTTATATTTTAATTGATTATAGGTGCTTTAGTTTTTTGTGATATGACATTTTGTTTTTTCACTATTTAATATCAAGTGATCTTTCCCAAGCATTGTGAATGTGATATTACTTAATATATAGTGACTTCAGTAAGATGTCTCTTGGACAATAATCATGGTAGTAGATACCATAAATAAGAACTATTCAAATAGTTTAGGTGTTTAAGGGATGGCATTCTAATGAAGTACTGTCCTAATGATTTTGGGGAGAGTAACTATGGTTCAGCTTCCTGGGAGGATGAAACTTGTCCATAGTTTTTTAAAGATTTTTCATTGTAAATTGTCCATAAAAACCATTGCTGTTTACCTTACAGATTGTGCTTTCCATGTGCTTATGTACCAATGGCTGACCTAAATGGTTGTGAGAAATTTCTTTCCTGTCAGCTCACAGTCTCTACTGAAGGAAGTTGCCTCCACTCTTCTTGAGTCTGTGCCTTATACAGCGATGAATGTGTACTGTGTTCTCTGCCATAGAGAGCTTCTAATATTGGTGGCCATGGTTGATTGAATCAGGGTGGAACCTTGACCCAAAGCCAGCCAATCTGTAGGCTGGCCAGTTACGTGTGAGGTGATCTGATGATGCCAAAATGGAAGGCTGATGATTAGTTGGGCTACGAATGTTGTCTCAGAAAATTGATGTGAGGATGGGGGGAGTTAGTTACTAGGCAGAGAGGGCAAGGAGCTAAGTCCAGCTATGCAGCTTTTCCTGTGTGGTGGTGAGGGGAGAGATTCCTCTTGCAAACGGTGTGTCTACTCTTCTCGAGTCTCTGTCCTTCTTTAGGGCTTCAGTATTTGATTTCTGTGTCTATACTAATAGCTTTGATCTCTCACCCTTGCTCCATTTTTAATCAGTCATTTGCTGAGTATTTTCACTTGAATGACTTAGTCCCATCTTACCTTTAACGTATTCAAAGTAGAATAATCTTTAACCTAAAATCGAAGTTCTTACACATGCTATATTTTAGTCATTGATATCATTTTCTTCCCTCTTATTCAAATTAAAGTTCTTATTTTTATCTTTTTTTCCATGCTTTTTTTTGTTATATAAGTTTTAGGTGGACAGCATTATAGTTCAACATCTGAATACACTACAGAGGGATCACCACCACAGTCTAGTTACCATCCATCACCATACCTTTGACCCCCTTCACCCATTTCACCCACACACACTAACCCCCTCCTCTCTGGTAACCACTAGTCTGTTCTCTGTGTTTGTGAGCTTTTGTTATCTTTTGTTTGTCGGTTGGTTTTGGTTTGGGTTTTTTTTTTTTTAAGATTCCACATATGAGTGAAATCATGTGGTATTTGTTTTTCTCTGACTTTTTTCACTTAGCATAATATTCTCTTTGTCCATGTTGTCATTTATTTTTCTGTTTGACTATGCATTTCATTAGTTTTGAGAAATGTTTCAAGAGGTTGGATGAAATTTATCTATAAAGGACATTTATAAATTAGGACTTCCTTATAGTTCTTATGTTGTGCTTTAATAATTTTACCCACAAGTATGTCTCATTTCCCCAAACTTAACAATAAGTCCTACAAAGAAAGTGTTCCTAATCTTACCTCTTTTTTGGACACCTCATAGTATTTTATGTAGTGATGAGTGCAGGGTGTTGGTATTTAATGATTAGTATTTGTCAAATTTGATGATAATGAAAATGGGGAAATATGCTAGAAAACATCACTAGGTGTAACTGATTATGAACTCAAATATTTTCCCAGTTCCTATTTTGATGAGAAAGGCTTGGTCAGACAACAGCTGGATTCTTTTGATGAGTTTATTCAGATGTCTGTTCAAAGAATTGTGGAAGATGCTCCACCTATAGACCTACAAGCCGAAGCTCAGCATGCTAGTGGAGAAGTTGAAGAACCGGTAAGATGGTTCAATAAAGTAATATAAATAAGGGTATTGATTTGAAATTTCAGTCCTTCTGTCACCTGGCTTAAAGGTTAAAAAAATAAAAAGTTAGGAGGTGTTTTTATTAGTGTACTTAAAACGTTTCAGTCAGCTCCTGATTTATTCTTACTAACGGAGAGATGCATTTTTGCAAGTAATGCAGAACCCTAATTCTTTTTCAGATAGTATGTGTTTAATAGCCAGGAAGAGGAAACTCAGAGGTATGATGAACTACAAAGAGAAGCAAGCCAGAAATAGTCGTGTTGCCTCAGAAAATCCCACTTTTTTCTTTCACAGAGTAAGGAATCAAAAGAAAAATAGGTGAAGGACCTTTTTCCCTTGATTATTTGTTGCATGAAATACATTATTATATCAATATAAGAGCTAATAAGGGAAAAGCACCCAAATATATTAGCTCTTTTAACTTTTCTAAGTTCATTGTAGTCTTTTTTTTTTACACATATGCATGTTTTCAGCATTGTTAAATCATAGCAAGGCTATCATTTTAGAATCTAGTTTTACATGAGTGATTGTAAATAACTGTGTAGTCCAAAAAATGACTGTCCCTAGTTTTTTTTTTTTTTTTAACATTATTTATTTATTTATTGGCCGCGCTGCCTGGCTTGCGGGACCTCAGTTCCCTGACCAGGGATTGAACCTGAACCATGGCAGTGAAAGCCCAGAATCCTAACCACTAGGCCACCAGGGAACTCCCATGTCCTTAGTTTCTGAGTAGAGAGGCAGCATGATGGGCCTTGAGGGACAGGGAAAGCTAAAAAAAAAAAATGAGGTAGAGAAGAAGTAGAATTAGACAGAGGGAGAGATTATTATTTCCTGCCAGTTCAGTCCCTCTTTTCTGTAGCTTATCTCGTAAGGGCTAATGTATTATTCTCATTCTGGTTGGAGGTGCTGCACAGACTTTTGCTGTTAAGAACAAAAATAATTGGCTCTTCTGGCACTGTGTTGGAAAAATGGGTGTAAAATGCTTTTCCTATACTTACGGCGTTTTCTCTTCATGGTCTTTTCAAAACAAGAGAGATAACAATATAACATAGCAGCTTCATAGTGCCAGAATAAGTACTACCAAAGAGCTCTCTCAAGCTTGGCTATCAGAGCTTAGTGGAAAAGATGGGAGGGACTTAAGCTGACTGTGAAGGGCATTAGTCTTAGTAGGGAAAAGATATTTAATCATTTCAGCAAAAATACTTTGTGTTTTTGGCTTATGGCTGGAATAGAGGGACCACAGCAGTCAGTAGATTGTTTTTGGTTTGATCTGTTTTTGATAGGTGTTTGTGGAAGATAAGATGGAACCAGATTGTCACATGCTTTGGATGTCATGGGGCATTGTGGAAAGATTGTCAAAGAATGTACATGAAGCATTATTTTTAAATGGTTACTTTGGAAATGGTGTTTACTTGGAGTGGGAAGAGGCTGGAGTCAGATTAAAATCTTGGAATAGCTGAAGTTTCAGATAATAATGTCCTAGATTAGGGTAATAGTGGAAATGAGTAGTTGGATGGCTGAATTCCTTTTGGTTCATTATCACCACTAGTTCTCTTTGCTCTTTACCTACTCCAGTTTGGGAAACTTGGGTATTAATAATTTTCCTTTAGTGGTCTGCTTAGTCCCATCTTTTCCTTTTCTGATATTTGATTTAGAGAGAAATCCACTATCCATTTAGCTCTGGAAAGTTCTCATGGATCTTGTTTTATTGGGTAGCAGATAGATATTTAATTGAAAACTTTTCTTTCTCCTTTCTTCCTTTCTTTCTTTCTTAACTATGGACTGAGCTAAAGTCAGCCAGGGTTGGAAATTCTCATTCCTTTATGTAGAATAGTAATTAGGATTTTCTGTGTGTTTTTAAATTCCTCTTTGCACAGAGCGGTATATGAAGGTGGCTGTCATCCTGACTCTATACATCCCTTACACAAAAATGCCCCCCAAGGATGCCCAGTTATCCACCCCACTTCAGTTTTGGAGAATTGGCAGGTGGGGCAAAACACTAAGTCTCAGGAGGGTTTCTTGAGACATTTTTGTGGGAAGTTTTGGGTCAAGGGGAGAGATGAGACCCAACAGTGGGTGTGCCATCCTCTGCTTTCCTGGGGAAATCCAAATCCCAAAAGTTTTCTGAAGAGAGGCACCTCTCTGCGTGACCTAGGGAGGGGAGGTGACCAGATGACCAGACCTACTGCCTGGATGTAAGGCTGAGGCAGAGAGAGGACAGGGTCAAGCAGATATCTCAGACCCAAGACAGAAGAATGAAATGCAAGAGAGGGGGAGAAGGGGACTGAGAGATCCCAGAGGCCCAAGTCATCAATTCCACCCTGTCTCCAGTTCTGAGCAGAAACTCTTCTTCCCAAGACTACAGTGGAGTTTTAGTTCAGGGACTGGCTTTGCTCCAGGGCACAGAGAGGACAAGCCAGGCAGAGATCCCACAGGTAGTGAAGGTGGAGAGTTAAGGTATCGGACAAAAAGATGGACGCTCCCACAGTGGGTACGCACAGACCACAGCAGTTTTGAAACTGTAAGCCAGGATCAGGGTAAAACATGCAGCTGTGGCTGAAATACAGAATGTTATAGGCCCTCTCCAGTAAAATTTAAATCACTGCTTATTCCACTCTGTCCCCTGCCTATGAGCTGTTCCCAAGGTTTTTTCCAAGGCTGGAGTCCTGGACAGTAAGAAGGAATGGGAGAAAATACTGAGGTCAGCATGTAGGGCTGCGGCTGAGACTTGATATGCCTCTCCCCACCCCCACTCATTCTGTAGAAAAGAATTTGCTCTCCCTCCCCTTGATGGGCTGTTGGGATGAAGGCAGGGTAAAGACAAAGGGAGGAAAACACTCAGCACATTCTTTCTCCTGCTTTGATCTGAAGTGTAGCTGCAGCCAAAGGGCACAGAAGTGGGGGAGAAAATATGGGGGATAGGAAAGCATGGGAGCATAATCCAGCTGAGAAAGGAAGAGGGTTCTTCCACTGCCCTGTGTCCAAAAATCTGCTGAGAGCTTTAGTCCCGGAACTGCAAAAAAGAGTGCGAAGGAATGGGAAGCGTATATGGGTTTGTGGGGGAGGCAGCCACAGACAGGATGGAGATCTAAGGATCCCTGGGATCCCCGAGCTGACTCTGAGAGCATTAGTTGGGGGACTGGATGAGAAGTCACAGCAGACATGTGGATTTTTTGAGGGGGTATGGAGCCAGGAACAGTGAGGTCTTCACCGAAGGAGTGACCACTTGATCTGTTCTTTGGCTGACTGCAGCACCTGAGACTCAGTCTTCTCTGTAAGGGGGACATCTCCCCTTAGTGCCACCCGCTGTACCACTTGCTGGGGATTGCTCTCTAGGATCACCCCTCAATCTACGATTTCATCCACAACCAAGAAGAACCCCTCCATGTTCTTCAGCAGAGCTCACTTTTCTACATTTTTCCTCAGCATCTGGCTCAGTGAGTCGAAGAAGAGGCAGTTCAGAATAGCCATGAGCATCATCTCATTTTCGTATGAGCTGCCAATCGTATAGAAATAGAGATCGATAACTGCTTTTGCATACCACTGTCAGGACTCCCAAGAGGGCAGTTTCAGTGTCAGACTGACAGGTCTTGTTGAAAGTGTTCTTCTCAAAGGCCTTTTGCTCCTTGACACAGAGGTAGCTGTCATCACAGTACTTGGCAAAAAATCTATCTCCATCATTGTCCAGAGTCAGAATGGCTTTGACAGTGTACAAGGAGGGGTCCGAAATCAGTGCATCTATCTTGCCCCATAGCTGGCACCGATGTCTTCTGTACATTTAATTGAAGAGTTCGGTTTTCTTTTTTTCTATCTTCTGTTGATTAGTTTAGAACACACTTCTAATTGTATGAATTTATCTTTTCTTTGTTTTCTGATAACTTTGTTAACCTGACCTAAACTAAGGAGAGGGCACATGAAACAGCTATACAGATCATTAATGCAAATCCATTTCAGTTGTTTGATATGAACTCAGAGCTTAGTCTTTATTTACTTGTGATACATTAAATCTCCTTTTGTCTTCCACCTTAAGAAAGTGATGAAGTATAAAACTTGACGTTTGTGGAGTATGAATGTTGCCCTGGGAGAGTCACCATTTTAGTAAAGTGGATTGACTTTGGCATTTTCTAGAGCTGTTTCTACTCAAAATGTTAATGTTGATTAAAATGGAATCATTAAATCGTTTATGGAAAAAAATTATTTACCCTTTTCCATTGTTTTTGTTTTCATTTTAGCCAAGATACTTGCTGAAGTTCGAACAAATTTACCTCTCCAAGCCTACCCATTGGGAAAGAGATGGTGCTCCATCACCGATGATGCCAAATGAGGCCAGATTAAGAAATCTCACGTAAGAAAGATATTTCTTTTCCAGCAGCTGATATTGAAATAAGATTCAGAAAATAAAATTTTAGCCAGTTGAGAGTATTAGTAATCACCTTAGTATTCTCTTGTGATCTATTTTTATTTTCAAAGGTACTCTGCTCCACTTTATGTTGATATAACAAAAACAGTCATTAAAGAAGGCGAAGAACAACTTCAGACACAGCATCAGAAAACTTTTATAGGGAAAATTCCAATTATGTTGCGTTCAACTTACTGCCTATTGAATGGCTTAACAGATCGTGATCTTTGTGAGTTAAATGAATGCCCCTTGGATCCTGGTGGCTACTTCATTATTAATGGATCCGAAAAGGTATAGTAGCATTATTTTTTTTTAATTACCAAATGATGATTAAGATTTAAATCATGAAAGTTGAAATCAAAAAGTAAACTTTTGTATAATCTGGAAGTAGCAGTTGAATTATTAAGGAGGTGACAGCCGAATTTATATTAAACCAAAACTTTGTTTAGTTATATATATTGGGTTGGTCAACCCAATAATATACACTAGAAATTTGGTCAGTTTGAGCTTGTATGTTTTGGTGAAGTGTTTATGCAAAATGGAGTTTGTAAAGTTCAAGAATTGATGTTTCAGTGAGCCTATACAGTCAGACTAAATAAAGATGTAGCTTTGACTGTTGTTTCTAATTCAAAGATCTTGTTGGTTTTATGGCTGTAATTTTATTGTCCATATAGGTTCTGATTGCTCAAGAGAAAATGGCAACAAACACAGTCTATGTGTTTGCCAAAAAGGATTCTAAATATGCCTACACAGGAGAGTGTAGATCATGTCTGGAGAATTCTTCTCGACCCACCAGTACTATCTGGGTTAGCATGCTGGCAAGAGGAGGACAGGTATGGACTATTATATGCTATTTGGGTTTATTCCTTTTGGTCTAGTTTTGTAAGTTACCAGGCTGCATGTTTAGTCAGAAAGTTTTTCTGGAGCATATTATCAGTGTTGTATGGTAGGCATTTTATTATTTACTTACTACTGTGTAATAAATCACTCCAGTAGCAACATTTATCATCTCACAGTGTCTAGATGTGGATTAGCTGGGTCCTCTGGTCACAGGGCTGCAAACAAAGTGCTTGGGCTGCAGTCATCATCATAAGGCTTATTTGCATGGCTGTCGGCAAGATCCAGTTCCTTGCTGCACGGCTCCCCTCCATACAGCCCCTGACAATATGGCAGCCTGCTTGTCAGAGAGAGTAATTGAGCAGAGCCGTAGAGCATATGAGCAAGGTGGAAATCACCATCTTTTACACCTTAATCTTGGAAGCAACATCCTATCATTTTTGCCATGTTCTTTTTGTTAGATACAAGTCAGTAGTACATCTAGTCTGTACTCGGGGCGGGGGGGGGACTACACAAGGCAGTAGTAGTAGGCAGGGATCATTAGTCACCATCTTAGAAGCCACCTACCATAGGCTTGTTACTTACAATAATGTAATCTAATAATAGCATTTCTTGACTGTTTGCTATGTGCCAATTATGTTACTCAGATTGCTTGATTTAATCTTTGCAACTATACTGGAAATTTGTTGTAATTAACTATTTAATTTCATGTACATTTTTATTTGTAAAATTTTAAAAAATAAGTCATATACACATTAAATAGTTCAAAAAAGTACAAAAAAGCGTACACTATAAAAATTAGTCTTCCTTTGACCCCCAGATCTCTTCTCTAAGAAGCAGCTGATTTGATAATTTCTCATGAATCCATCCAGAAATAGTCTTAATTAAAAAATGCAAATGGGGGCTTTCCTGGTTTTACAGTGGTTAAGATTTTGCCTGCCAGTGCAGGGGACACGGGTTCGATCCCTGGCCTGGGAAGATCCCAGGCCGCAGAGCAATTAAGCCCATATGCCACAACTACTGAGCCCATGTGCCGCAACTACTGAGCCTGCATGCTACAACTACTGAACCCTGGATGCCTAGAGCCCGTGCTCTGCCACAAGAGAAGGCACTGCAATGAGAAGCCCATGCACCGCAACAGAGTAGCCCCCGCTCACAACTAGAGAAAGCCCACTTGAAGCAACGAAGACCCAATGCAGCCAAAAATAAATTTAAAAATTAAAATAAAAAAAACCAAATGGGAGCATACCATGCACACTGTTTGAACATTGCTGATACCTTTTAAAAACAGATTTAGATCAGCAGTTGATCATTGTTTGTAAGTTGATATTCCATGCGTAGATATAGCATAATTTATTGAGCCATTTCCCTTGTGATGGATGTTTAGGTTTCCAGTTTTGTGCTCTATTATAAACAGTTCTGCAGAGTCTAATGTCACTTTAATAAGTTTTATAAAGAAGAACTTGAACATTAGAGAGGTTTAAGTGTCTGAAGTTAAAATCCTGTGTGGAATAGGTGTTTTAAAGAATTAAAATGGTTTTTACTTGTGAATGGGGGTAGAATGGGGCCCAAGTACAAGTGTTTGGAAAAGATCCCCAGGTGATTGTGATGTGCATTCTTTGTTGATAAGCATTGGCCTGGATTATGAAGGGCAAAAGAAAGGAAAATCATCTAGATTTAGTGATAAGTTTGATATGAGGATGAATCAGTTAAGATTCTTTGGTTCTTTCCAGAATTTTCATTTAATCAATTTAGGAATCGGGCCTAAATTGCTGTTGGTGCCCATGTTGCTGTTGTTTTTAATTCCCCAGAGTAGTCTAATGTGAAGCCAGAGTTGAAAATCACTGAGCAAAAACACAAGGTCTTTGTCTTATAATCATGGGAAATAAAATTAAAAGGATAATATTTTAAAGGGAATGAAGTGAACAATCAAGGTGTATGATCTTTATTTTGTTGAAATTCAGTATACATGTATATTTCTGTGTAGGTTTTTTGTTTGTTTTTTTGTTTTGACCTTGCCACTCGGCTTGCGGGATCTTAGTTCCACGACCAGGGATTG
Organism: Tursiops truncatus; assembly: GCF_011762595.2. Lineage (NCBI taxonomy): Eukaryota > Metazoa > Chordata > Mammalia > Artiodactyla > Delphinidae > Tursiops > Tursiops truncatus. The sequence goes on from NC_047038.1 coordinate 76,129,005, forward strand.
AAACCAGGCCTCGGCAGTGAAAGTGTTGAGTCCTAACCACTGTACCACCAGGGAACTCCCTCTGTGTAGTCTTTTTAATTTTTTTTAATTCACAAACAGTTGTTCATAGTGATTCTGTCGACTTGGACGTTGTGGCTAAAAGATGTAGCCAACTGCCCATTTCCATACTCTGTGTGCTTTCGGAGTGCTTTGTAGTCAACCCTGGCTAAGTATGGGACAGTTGGTATCTCACAACTCCTTGTATCCACCAGGCTTTGTGTAATCATTGCCAAGGGCTTCATTGTCATGTCCATTAGTGCCCACAGTAGCTATTTTAAAACAATCTGAAACCTTCCCTCACCTTTCCAACTTTACAAATTACTTGCCTTGGGCCTTGAGGCTTGCTGGCAATGGAGTGAAATTAGGATTCTCAGCCACTGAATTTCCTGTATTTATTAGGCTCCTAAAGTGTGTGCACCCAAAAAGCTGACTAGTCTGCCTGAGCTGCCAACATTGTGATTATAAGTATCAGCAGCATGTGGGCAGCCGCAAAAAAAAAAATTCTATCGTTCTCTCCTGAGGTTCTAGATAAAATAGAGAACGTCCAAGAATTGATTTTTAGAAAGAACCTAGTGAGTTCATTTTTAGACAAAAGGTTTTGAGGTGGCGTGGTGCATGGTGTAGGCATTCTTTTTTAATGTTTTGTGTATTCTGAAAAAGGTCTATGATGAAACAAATGGAATAATTGAAAACTAAGTTGAAACAGCCAAATGGCAGTTGGGATGGGAGGGTTGAGAGTACAGGAAAAAGGTCAAGATGAAGATTCACCTGTCCTTTATGTAAAGTTGTTACTGAACATCCATGAGATAGGTTAAGGTTTCTAAGGAAGGAGGCCTGAAGTAGGAGGAGGAAGACAACAGAAACTTACTAGATGGACCATGATAATGTAGGGTTATGAAGCCAAGAGAAGATAGACTTTGATATTGAAGGAAAGAAATTTGATTAAAATTGAGAAACTAGGTGTTTGTATGCCAGTGTAGTAACTTTTATTTCACTTCTGTGTTGCAATTAAAGAGGGAGAAATTGGAAGAGAATCTTATGTGAGAGAGGCTGTTTGTTGATTTTGAAATGTTATTCATATTTGGAGATATGTCACAGACCAACTCTGAGTTAGTATTTATTTTTCATTCTGTGCTTAGCTTTTTTCCACATTTGTCTAGCTATATTCTCTCTTATTTTCCCCTCATCTATTTCTTTCTTCCAAAATTTTTAATTGTTTTGGTTGGGGGAAAGGACGAGGGGGGGTCTGTGTTCATACCTGCAGCCAAAGGTCATTTCCAAATACAGTCTGGGGCAGTTCTAGAGGATCCTGGCAGACAGAGAGTAGAGAATGGAAGTCCTCTCAGGTTCAGATGACCAGTCTATCCATCAAATAAGTAAACCTCTTGCAGTGGTTTTTGAAAAGCAGCCATAGGATGTTCCTTAGAATATGAAAGGCATGCCTCTTTTGAAATACCTACAATGAACATGTATGTAAAATGGTTCTTTTGATGTTTATATATGGCTATAACGTCTGTATTCTCATATTCTAATGATTTTTTATTTTTCTAGGGTGCAAAAAAGAGTGCTATTGGTCAGCGCATTGTGGCAACCCTACCATATATCAAGCAGGAAGTTCCCATCATTATTGTGTTCAGAGCATTAGGTTTTGTGTCTGACAGAGATATTTTAGAGCATATTATTTATGACTTTGAAGATCCAGAGATGATGGAAATGGTAATGTGCAAGCAAAATGTATTCATAGTATTTTTCAAGAGGTTTAAAGTTACTGTTGCTAATCCAAAAACATAGTAGAAAGCTGCTCTGAAGATCAGTTTAGCTGTTGCAAACCCCATGCTGTTTACTGTGTAGTGAAAGCCTTCAGCCCTGCCTTGGCTTCTTTCTTATTTTTTTTTAAAGGCATATAAATACCAGAATTTAGTGAATTAATTTTCTGTTTTACCTTTTTTTTTTTAACACCTTTATTGGAGTATAATTGCTTTACAGTGGTGTGTTAGTTTCTGCTTTATAACAAAGTGAATCAGTTATACATATACATACATCCCCATATCTCTTCCCTCTTGCATCTCCCTCCCTCCGACCCTCCCTATCCCACCCCTCTAGGCGGTCACCAAGCAACAAGCTGATTTCTCTGTGGTATGCGGCTGCTTCCCACTAGCTCTGTGTTTTACATTTGGTAGTGTATATATGTCCATTTGGCTTCTTTCTTGACAATTCTCTGTAAAATCGACATGAAAACTAGAGGCAGTCAGAGTTCATTGACAGCAGCAAGAAGAAACAGTAGTAAGGAAAATCGTAAAAGCATACTAGTCTGATGCAGTGTAGTAAAAAGGGAAAATGTAGTTGATATCTTCTTTTTTTAAACAACTTTTTATTTTGAAATCATTTCAAACTTACAGAAAAGTTGCAAACAGCTCCTGTATACTCTACACCTATTTTCAGCAGTTGTTACCTTTGCTGCATTTGCTTTAGGATGCTCTTTATCTATATACACACATTGTTTTTTTCGGGATCATTTGAGAGTAAGTTTTAGGCATCATGCCCTTTTACTCCTAAATACTTCAGTGTATATTTCCTAAGAATCAGGATATTTACTCACATAATCATAGTATTACAATTTTTAAAATTGGTACTTCAGTGCAGTACATACTGTTAACTTGGAGATCTTATTTAGGTTTATGTCAGTGGTCCTGATCATGTCCTAATGGCATTTCTTTTTTTTCCTGGTTCAAAATCCAATCTAGGATAATGTATTACATGTTGTTTTTATGTCCCTTTAGTCTCTTTTAATCTTCCCTTGTCTTTTTCCTCAATGTTTCATGACACTGAAGTTTTTGGATAGGATAGGCCATTTATTTTGTAGAATATCCTTCAATTTGGGTTTTTCTGATATTTCCTCATGATTAGATTCAATTTATGCATTTTCTGGCAGGACAAATACAGAGATCATATTGTGTGCTTTCCAGGGCATCACATCAGGAGTCACATGATTTTATTGTGTCCCATTATTGGTAATGTTAATTTCACAGTGCTGTCTGTTAGGTTCCGCCACTGTAAAGTTATTATTTTTGTGGGAAGGATTGTTGAGTCTAGAGAAATATGCATTTCCTTATCAATCTTTTCCATTGATGATCCTTGGCTAAGGAGTAGTTGATATTCTTAAAGTTGTCCTGAATCATCCAGAGTCTTTAAGACTACAGAGAAATAAGGTAAAATACAGGCTAAACATCGGTCACAAAGAAGCTGGAGTATATTTTAGTTATTAGAGTATTTATTGCTATGGTTACATGACAAAAATGGATTCTGGTTAGATTTTTGGCAATAGTCATGTGCTTTTTTTTTTTTAACTTAAAGATAATAAGTATTTAGATACTTAAAAGATAACCTTTTAAACCAAGGCTGAAAACAGTATGACACATTTATTCATTTGAGACTTAGTAAATTTTAATTTGAGTGTTAAACTTCTCTAAATTGATTTTAGATATTTGAAAGGAACTTTTTAAAGCTACTGTTCATTAAAATGTAAAAAACAAACAAAACATCCCCAAGACTCACTGTGCTCTGTTATAATGGAATTATTTGTATTTTTCTGGAAAGTATAATTGTGCTGATGAGTGGATTTTTTTCAGAGGTCCCTAGATCTCTAAGGTGTCTTCAAGTTCTAAGATTTTGTGATTCCTTGAATTTCTAAAAATATTTGCATATTCAGTTAGGTTCATAGGGATATTTAACATAAATTAAGTGACAGTTGCCTTATTTTAAAGTAAAGATGTGAATTTGAAAATAATTTTTATTTAAATTAACTGCTAGGTTAAACCTTCTCTCGATGAAGCTTTTGTCATCCAAGAACAGAATGTTGCACTAAATTTCATTGGTTCAAGAGGGGCAAAGCCTGGTGTCACCAAAGAGAAAAGGATTAAATATGCAAAGGAAGTATTACAGAAAGAAATGCTCCCTCATGTTGGCGTCAGTGATTTTTGTGAGACCAAGAAAGCTTATTTCTTGGGGTATGTCAAATTTCATTGTTTCAAGTTCTTTGCCAAGCTGTGGTTGAGATAAAATTTTTCTTAAAGCTAAAAATGTCAAAATTGATGTTTTTAATGTATAAGTTTAAAAAAAATCCCAAACCATGTCCTTTCTTTTTTACTTCTTTCTTTTCTTTTTTTAAAGGTACATGGTTCATAGGTTGCTGCTAGCAGCTTTGGGTAGAAGAGAATTAGATGACAGAGATCATTATGGAAACAAAAGATTGGACCTTGCTGGACCACTACTTGCATTCTTATTTAGAGGGTAAGGAATTACAGAATGATATTGTTAAAAGTAGAGAGATTTCACTTTAGATTGGTTATTGCACTTGAGATGCTAAACTATCTTGGCATCCATATTGGGTACACATGAAGTTAGCTACATTCTTTGCCACTTGCCCAGTTTAGTTCTATTGATACTTCAAATTTGAGAATTTCAAGATTGTGAGGAAATTTATAACTTGTTTACGTTTTCTCTACCTTTACAAAGCATTTGAGAAAGCTGAATTATTGCCTTGATTTTCTAAGTGCTGATACTGGAATTTTTATTAGTTCTGCTTTGCAGTTTATAAGAACAAAAGCTGGAAGGAAGTCTATCAAGATATTAGCAGTGGTTGTCTCAGTATTGGGGTTATATGTGATTTTTATCTTATTCTTGATATGTTTTTATATTTTTCGTATTTTCTATAATGAACATATAATACTTCTATAATTAGAAAAACTTATTTGTAAAAATAATGTAGGTAAAAATAATGTAGGTAATAATATAGGTAAAAATAATGTAGGTAATTTAATACAGAAATAATATTATTGTATGTGTTCTGTTATTTATTATATTGTATATTAGTGTTTTTCAACCTCGTTTTGTTATTGCCCCACTAAGGGGCCTCTTTTGAGTATTTTTCTCTAATTGCTTTGCTTGTATATGTTTATGTACCATATGTACGTCTTTGCTTTTTATATAAAAAGTAATAACACTTCCCTCCCTCTACCTCAACCACTTTTCGCCCCCTTGTGGGCAATATTATCCTTGTTAAGGATGCATATTGTAGACCTTTACATGTTTAAAACATTTTATTGGGCAGAATGTTTAAGAATTTGCTTAAAGAAGTACGGATCTATGCCCAGAAGTTCATTGATCGAGGAAAGGATTTTAACTTGGAGTTGGCAATTAAAACAAGGATTATATCTGATGGCCTAAAATATTCTTTAGCTACTGGGAACTGGGGTGACCAAAAGAAAGCTCATCAAGCCAGAGCTGGAGTATCTCAGGTAAGGATGTTAACTGTGACTACAGGTTTGATAAGAAAATGTTATGGGACTAATAGAATCTTTCACTAAATGTAAATTGTTTTGCCTTTTTTTTTTTCTTGGTCAGATATAAAAGTACTTGGGGGCTTTTGAATTATGAAAGTGAAATTTTTCTTAAATTAGCTGTTAGCATTACTAAGAGATTTAAAAGTTTTGACTTGCATCAAGATATTTAATGAATTCGAGTAGCTTCTTGGGAGGTGAAACAGTCCATGTTTGTGAAATTTTTGGTTTTTTTTAATGCCTTAAATATTCTTCTTTAATTAATTTATTTATTTATTTATTTTTGGCTACATTGGGTTTTCGTTGCTGTGCACGGGCTTTTCTCTTTAGTTGCTGTGAGCGGGGGCTACTCTTCGTGCGGCGCGTGGGCTTCTCGTTGCATTGGCTTCTCTTGTTGCGGAGCACAGGCTCTAGGTGCGTGGGCTTCAGTAGTTGTGGCACGCAGGCTCAGTAGTTGTGGCTTACAAGCTCTAGAGCGCAGGCTCAGTAGTTGTGGTGCACAGGCTTAGTTGCTCCGTGGCATGTGGGATCCTCCCGGACCAGGGATTGAACCCATGTCCCCTGCATTGGCAGGTGGACTCCCAACCACTGTGCCACCAAGGAAGTCCCAGTTTTTCTGTCTTAAAAGCTCTGTATTAGAAGCTGATACCCAGAGAATAAATGGGCATCTGCTTCCTTTTTTGCAAAATGTAATACCTCTAACAGTGATTTCTCTATGTTGGCCTGTTGTTATGTACAGTGATTGCAATAGCTACTCTCAGGAGGAGTAATGGGGGAAACCTTTTACAAAAATGTCTCACTAGGTATTTTTTATTTATTTTTTGTATTTTCATATAAGATTGAAAATTTATAGTGTATATGTCTAGCTTTATGGAGGGGATCTCCCCCTCTTTTTTTTTTTTTTTTTTAAACTAGCCTATACCAGCGTCACCTTATTAATTTGGCATTCAGACACCAACTTTAAGCTCCTGATTCCTAGAAACCTAGATGCCTTAAGAAATTCTGGAAGAATGCTTAGAGTCCAGTTAAATTTCTAGTTCCTTTTAGTTTAGTAAGGATTTGTTGAGTCTACTTGGTGTTTGTGATGCTGGGTTCACAGAGTTGAATGAGACGCTCTTCCAGCCCTCGAGCTTACCATCTATTAGAGGAAACATTCGTCCATGTACAGCTCATTCTGCCTTGAGCTGAATTATGATAAACGCCATCCTGCCAATTCAGTTCAGTGTGTGTACTGGGACTTAAGATGTGCCAGGCACTCTGTCACACATTGGAGATACAGAAATGAATAAAACATGATCCTTGATCTTCAGTAGTTCACAGTCTATACTCATAGATGTAAACAGATATTACAACATGATACAGTGAGTATTAAATGAGAGCTGTGCACACCTGCTCTGTGGGAATGCTGGAGAAAGGCATTTAGCACTGGCTGAAAGGGTGAAAAGAAGTGTTTTCTTTAGGAGGTGACAGTTGAGCTGATTCCTGAAGGGTTGTTGGGAAATAGCCCAAGTCTTGGAGGAGGGTAGAACCAGTAGCTCACAGGAAAACTGGAGAAAACTTAATATCCTGAACAAAGGGACAGGGAGAAAAGAGCATGTGTATGTGGAAGGAGCTAGAGCATTCTTGGGTTTTCAAATCAAAGCGAGAGAGTTAGGAAGATGGGGTTGGAGTGGAGAGCTGGAACACCTCATAGAGGGGAGTGACATGTTCATTTTTGCTTTTTAGGTAGATTCACAGTAATTGGCAGTGTGGAGAAAGATTTGAGAAGGGCAGAGTTGGTGGCAGAAAGATTGTTGCAACAGCCTTAGTGAGAAATAATTAGGGCCTGCACTAGAGCAGTTTTGTAGAGGTGGAGAGTGGAGTCAAATTTGAGAAATATTTACGAAATAAGTTTTGTAAGACTTTGTGACTGATTAGTTGAATGATGGAAAACTCCACAGAGTAGAGAGAAGAGAACAGTTCTTCCTGGAGGTGGGTCGTATGTCTTCTATGGAAGTGGTAACATTTCACCAGACAGAGCAGAATGGGGTAGTACATTCCATTCTGTGGCAGTAGCGTGGTCAGAGTTGTGGAGGTGAGAAGGTGTTTGGCAATGTGAATGGAGTACAGGAGTTCTGGAGACTGCTGGTAGGGGAAGGTCATCTGGGGCTTCATTGAGAAGAGCTTCAGAGTCATGCTGCTCTAGTTGGCGGGGAACTGTATAATATTTTTTAATTCAGTGAGTGATGTGAACTTATCTATATCTGTGTTTTAATAATTCTGGTAACTGAGGAGAGTAGATTGGAGAGGACATTACAGGAACTTATGAGCTGATGGCGATAGTATAGGTAAGAGGTAAGGGGCTGGTTTATTGCTGTGACATTGGGAATGGTTTTTTGAGAAAGTTTGAAAATAGAGTTGACAGGATATGTTTATTGTTTATTATATGTGAAAGGAGGAAGTCAGAGACAAAAATATCTTGAGATTTCTAGATTGGGAGATAAAGGGAAGGGTGATGCCATTAACAATGACAGGAGACTTAGGAAGAAGAAGGAGGATGGGTTGTTGTAGGGCTGGGGAATGTGGTGATTTTGTTATTAGGTACATTGAGTTTGTGTTGCTTGCTTTATATCCCTCTAAATATTATCTTACTTACAAGTATTACCTTGCTTAGTGTTCTGTAAGTGTTGAATCTCTGTGTTGGATTCAGAGGCCTCAGCCTGGGAAAAGTTCTCGGATGGATTAGTGATGTCTGCTATGATCAAAGGAATGTGAGTTGGTAGCGTATAAGACTTACTGAGTGCCTAATGTATGCCAAGTGTACTGTTCTAGGTACAGGGATACAACAGAGAACAAAACAAACAAATAAAAATTCCCCACCCTTGTGGAACTAACATCCTAGTGGTTGGAGATAGACCGTAAACAAAACATTTATGTGGTATGTTAGAACTGTATGTCATATATTTGCCATTGCTGCTGTAAGGGTCAGTTAAGTTACAGGGGTGAATAAGATTATCCAGGGCAGGATGGAGAAAGGAGGGAGGGATGCGGACAGTTGGACACTGAGTGGATTATATGTAAAAATATGACTTTGCCTGATTCTAGTATTTGCCAAAAATGTGATAGTGTGAGTAACCGAAATGCCCAAAATTTAAAGATTTGCTATTGTTTTCTAGGTATTAAACCGCCTAACTTTTGCATCTACTCTTTCTCACCTGCGTCGTTTAAATTCTCCCATTGGTAGAGATGGCAAGCTAGCAAAACCAAGACAGTTGCATAATACGTTGTGGGGAATGGTGTGTCCTGCTGAGACTCCAGAGGTAATGCATTAGAATTTATGTTCAAGACAGAAAGTCCAGCAGTAATCATGTAGGGTATAATTACTTTTATAAGAAATTTTTTGTTACTTATAATTACTTATAATTTTATTTAACTATGTAGTATAGTTTAGAACTAAGATATTATAATTTTGTTCTTAGGAAGTAAGAGTACATTCTGAAATCAAATTGGAGGAAAATGTTTGTTGAAAAGAATTTGGATAGGCATGTTAAATCAGTATGAGTAATATGTACTTTATTTATTCCAAGGGCCATGCTGTAGGACTTGTGAAGAATTTAGCTCTGATGGCTTATATTTCAGTTGGATCTCAGCCTTCTCCAATTCTGGAATTTTTAGAAGAATGGAGTATGGAAAATTTAGAAGAAATTTCTCCTGCAGCTATTGCTGAGTGTGTATAAATACAATTTAAAAAAAAAACTTGTTAATCTTCGGTTATAACTTATTAGAGGGTTACTAAGTGCAGAATGCTTTTGGTTTTGCATTTTAGTGCAACGAAGATTTTTGTTAATGGCTGCTGGGTTGGAATACATAAAGATCCTGAACAACTTATGAACACTCTACGGAAATTGAGGCGTCAGATGGACATCATTGTGTCTGAAGTAAGAGTCCTTAATTAATTAAGAGGACATGATCTCTGGGATTTCCAAACTAGGCATAAAGACTAGTGAAAGTTATCTTTGCATTGGTATCTTTCTTGAACTGGTTTCCTTTGAATTGTAAAGTACATTTTCAAAATTCTAGATGATGTTTTGAGCTAGATTTAATTATAAGGTATTGTTTGCTTTAATGCCTTAGATATACGCATCTAAAATTTTGACATGTAATTTGTTATTAAATTATATTTTGGAATTCAAATTACATTTTGAAGTAAAAAATTCTTTTGAGAATCTTTTTGTAAAGCTGACTACAGTGCTTTTAAAAAGCGAGTGAATATCTCTGATTTCTCCTTTGTCGGAATCCAGAGATTCATTCATGAAATGTGATACACCTCTATTAGATTCCTTTATGTTTAGGTGGATGTTGAAGAGCTCTGGGATTAGGATGGATTTTTTTTTTTTAGTCATCAAAATACTGTATGAGCTTTATTCCTCCCCAAAATAGGGCTTTTGCTTTTAGTGTACTGTATTGAGGGCTGGGCTCAGGCTTTTGATTTCCCCAAATCTACACCTTTGGGTCTGTCTCGGTGAAAGTGGATTTGGAGAGAAACTGTAACACACTTAAGCTGACCTCCTGTCTATGTAGCAAAGCAGAGAATCGAGGTTTGGCTGCTCCAGGCCTTCCTCTAGTAGGCAAACCTGGATTTTGACCCAGGCGTATTCATGGCTTGAAGAAATCAGGAACAGCATGCTTCACTTGAGTGTGGCGGGCAAGGCTAAGAGAAAGCCTAAGAACCAAAATTGGTTGTGTTTTTTGTGATTGAGAACTTTGTTAATGCCAGGTGTTTCTGCTGAGAGCTGCCTTTAGGTTTTCTGTCTTCTCTAGGATAAAATTAAATTCTTCATGCTGTTTTAGGCCTCTTTACCTTTCCATGGGCCCATTCCCTCAACCTGGAATGCTTGTGCTCCTTGTCATCCATGCGTCCTCAAAAATGGGTAATAGGGAAAAGGGTGCTTATTACTTTTTTTTTAGGTAAATCTCACCAATTCTGCAAAACTCTAGTGTTAACTCTCGTCTCCTTCAGGATATTTCACCTGACCACCCAGTTTGATTTAGATCAGAGGTTGGCAAACATTTTCTTTAAAGGACCAGGTATTAAATATTTTAGTCTTGGTTTACCTTACAGTGTCTGGTGTGTATTCAACGCTGCTGTTGTAGTAAAAAGTAGCCATAGACAATACATAAATCAGTAAAACTTTATTTAAAAAAAATAGATGGCAGGTGAGGGCAGATTTGGCCTGCAGGCTGTTCGCTGAGCCCCTGATTTAGATCTGTCTCTGTGACTATATGTGGCATATTTTCCTTAAATAACTTCTGACAGAATGCTTATACCAGATAGTAACTGTTGATTTATTTGCCTACCTCACTTTCTAAACTATTAACTTCTCAGAGGCAGGGAACATGTCTTAATATGACTTTGTATTTTCAGTTCTGAGTATGGTGCCTGACATGTAGTGTCTGACACTGAGTGAGTGTTTGTTGAAACTATGAATGGACCCTATGTCCTTGGACTAGGCTCTTTAATCTCCTATTGGAGAGTGTTGTTGGGAGCTTCTTAGTGGGAAAATTGTGTATATTTTTCAGGAGTCTAGTATTTTTTCTTTTCCTTCATACTTTCTGATAATCAGAGGTCCTCATTTTACCCATTTCTAACTTTAGCCTTGTGTTGGACCTGTTAGGCTTTCCTGTCAATAGTCCTCTCAAGAACACCTGTTTCCTTTGGAACACAAGATACTGTTTGGCCTTTGAGGAGACGCAGCTCAGTTTATGTCTTCCTGTTAAGACAAGAGCTATATTCTATTAACTGTATTGTAATATTCTATATTCTATTAGGAATTCTCTAAGGATTCAAGGTAAGCATTTGAGAATGCCACGCATGGTGTTTTTGCTCATAAACACAGTGTTTCAGATTGTTTTCTAAGGACAGGAAGTGGGCTAGGAATGTGGGACTTATCTTCTTCTTGGCTTTTGACTCTTTACTTTGGGAGAACTTGGTGTTTTTGATCAAGCTTTTATGATTTACTATCATTTTAAAACTGAGTAATCCAAACCTTTCCTTTCTTAAATAAACCCAATCTTTAATTTCTTTCTTTTTTTTGGCTGCATTGAGTTGCTTGCGTGGTTTTAGTTCCCCCACCAGGGATCGAACCTGGGCCCCGGCAGTGAAATCGCAGAGTCCTAACCACTGGACCACCAAGGAATTCCCCACCCAATCTTTTCTTTAATAAAAGTATCCAGATGCTGATTTCACTTTTTAAAAGTACTTTTGTGTAGAAATACCAATCTGTTTTTCCATTTCCCAACTCATTGGCAATTCATTGCTTAGTTGACTTTTAAGATTATATATTAGATCTAGATAATTTACTGAAGATTCTTATTTGTTTACTTCTTGACTTATTTCTTTTTATATTGGCACTTCAGATTCTGTAGTGCTTTTAATATTATGTTCTTTATCGTAAGTTTTCCCAAAATATTTTTGATGTTTTCCAGGAATATATTTTCTAGCACTATCCAGTAGAAATATAATGCAAGTTACATATGCAATTTATGTTTTTCTACTAGTCAGGTTAAAAAAGTAAAAAAAAGGGAATTCCCTGGTGGTCCAGTGGTTAGGACTCTGCGCTTTCACTGCCGAGGACGTGGGTTCAATTCCTCGTTGGGGAACTAAGATCCTGTGAGCCATGTGGCATGGCCCCCCCCCAAAAAAGAAATAGATGAAAATAATTTCATTATGTTTTATTTGACCGGATACATCAAAAATATTACAATTTCAACATATAATCAATGGAAAATTATTAATGATAAATTTTATTTTTTTGTACTATCTTTGAAATCCAGTGAGTAGTTTATACTTACAGCATATCTCCTTTCAGAATGGCCACATTTCAAGTGCTCAGTAGTGACATGTGGCTAGTGACTGCTGTATTAGAGAGCTAGACTATAAACCATTTGTCTTATAGGTGATTGTGAGAAGTCAGGCTTATTACTGGGAAAGCCTGATCAAGGCAGAGTGATATAGGGCTGGATATTGAAAGGTTACACACGTGAAGTACATGTAATTACCAAAGAGGGAAAACAAGAAAATAAGAAATATACTCGTATTTGTCATATCAAACATATATTTTCTTCATTTTAATTTATTTTGCATGACATTATTACCAGATATTGTTCAGCTTTATAATTACCAAGGTTAGATATTTATCCTATATAAAATTTTAAATTATACCTAGGTTTTTAGTATATTGAACAATGATAAACTAAGATCTATTAATTTTATTTGATAATCTATTAATCCTGTTGTATTTTTAGCTAAGCCTTAATGATACAGAGAAAATAAAAGTTCATGAGACTGTTTTGTCTTTTTATGTATAGGTTTCTATGATCAGAGATATTCGAGAGAGGGAGATTCGGATCTATACAGATGCAGGCCGTATTTGTAGACCACTTCTGATTGTGGAAAAACAAAAGCTACTTTTGAAGAAGAGACACATTGATCAATTGAAAGAGAGAGAATATAACAACTACAGGTGAGAACATGCAGTTAGAAAAAAAGTTAGATATAATTCACATGCCCTAAAATTAAGCATTTTAAACTATGTAGTTCGGTGGGTTTTAGTATAGTCACAAGATTGTGCAACCATTACCACTATCTAATTCCAGAATATTTTCATTGACCCGGAAAGAAACTCTGTACTCATTAGCAGTCACATTTGCTTTTTCTTAATTTTTGTTATCAAGTAAGAGACTTTTAGGGTTTTATTTAAGCGTAAAAGTCTTTGTGACATGGTAAAGACTACCTCTACTACTAATAAGAAATAACCTCTGTGCTTTCACTGCATGGGGAATGGGTTCGATCCCTGGTTGGGGAGTTAGGATCCTGCATACCGTGTGGTGCGGCCAAAAAAAAGAAAAATAACCGATGTGATATAGATAATGTATAACATAAACAATATAATAATAAATTTAATAAAAAGAATCTTTTACAATTTATTATTAGTGATATATGAATGTGTATATTTTTATTGTTAAAAATTCAAAAAATAGGTGTAATAAAAAAATATAAAAGCCCCCAATTCACACTCTCCTTTTCAGAAGTAAATACTGTTACCATTTGGGGTATTTGTTCTTCCAGACCTTATTTTTTGTTTTTATATACTCACCCTAGCCCCACAAGTAGGTTCTTTACATCAGAGCAGAGCAAAACAAACTAACAGTAGTTACAGAGCCATACTTTATGTGTATTGTTCAGTAACTTGTTTCTTTCACTGTTAACAATGGTATGCTTATTTTGGGACTCTTTCTATGTGAATGCATACAGATATAGGAATACTCTTTATTAAGTAGGAAGCCTAGTTAATTAAAATAGTTCAGGAAGTAAGGAAATTAAATGAATTCTTTTTTAGTTGGCAGGATCTTGTGGCCAGTGGGGTAGTAGAATATATTGATACTCTAGAAGAAGAAACAGTGATGCTCGCAATGACCCCAGATGATTTACAAGAGAAAGAAGTAGCTTATTGTTCCACATATACGCACTGTGAGATTCATCCATCAATGATTCTTGGTGTCTGTGCATCTATTATTCCTTTTCCTGATCATAACCAGGTTGGTAGCAGTTTTTGACTATGCTTTGTAAGGAATTGGGGGAAGCAGAATAAAAATTAGAGATTAGTCTGTAGTTTTTTCTGGAAGAAAAGCCTTTTAGTGTAAAGATGATGAACTACAGCATTTAATATGCTTATTCTTGTGTTTGACTCTTAAGAGCCATAATTGATTATTCCAAATGGTTATCACTTATCTTTCGGAAAGAATAGGAACTTTACCAACCATATTTCTGATTTATGAAGTACCCTGTAAAGTCTGTTTATTTAGAAGTAATTAAATTTTCAGTGATTCCGCTTTTCATTTCTACCTTTAGTCCCCTAGAAACACATACCAGTCTGCTATGGGTAAGCAGGCTATGGGGGTTTATATTACCAACTTTCATGTTCGTATGGATACATTGGCCCATGTTCTCTATTATCCTCAAAAACCACTTGTGACTACACGGTCAATGGAATACCTACGATTTAGAGAGCTGCCAGCAGGTATGTTCAGTTTTGTTCTACATTTTTTAAGATCCTGCCATGCTTAAGACACTTTTGTGGGTTCTTTGGACGGTTAATAAATGCATATGACACAGTCTCTATTCTCTTAGAATTTATAATGTGGTGGGAAAACATGAGCACAATTCAATAAAAAGGTAGATATATGTAAAGTGTTATGATGGAGGTATATATTCCTTTGGAAGCACAGAGTGAAAGAAATGATTGATTCCTGTTGGAGTCTAGAGCCAATTTCATAGGGGAGGTAGCATTTTGGGCTAGAGTAAAGTTGATGAAAGGGTATTTGAATTTGAGAGATGGTTTGAACAAGGTCCTGGGTGCATGAAGGCAACTGTCAGTATTTATGTCAGTTTAGTATGGCCTGAGTGGAAATGCATGGAAGTGATACTTGGTCTCATAGTGTGGAGACAGCAGGTTGAATTTTATTTGGAGAATGAAGAACTATCCAGCCTTTTTTTTTTTTTTTTTTTTTGCGGTACGCGGGCCCCTCACTGTTGCGGCCTCTCCCGTTGCGGAGCACAGGCTCCGGACGCGCAGGCTCAGTGGCCATGGCTCACGGGCCTAGCCGCTCCACAGCATGTGGGATCCTCCTGCACCAGGGCACAAACCCGTGTCCCCTGCACCGGCAGGTGGACTCTCAACCACTGTGCCACCAGGGAAACCCTATCCAGCCTTTTTGAACAAGGAAGTAATACAGTTACAAATTTATTTTACAGTATAATTCTGGCAGTCACGTAAGGGATCGATTAGAGTCATATACGGTATTAAGTAGGGAGGTAACTTAGAGGTTCTTGTAGTGGTCTAAGTGAGAAATGGTAAGGTCCTTATTGAGACATGAAAAAGCGTAAGGGCGTGAAACACCTGTTGGAATACACTTGTTAACATTAACACTTGATTACTTATTGGATGTAGAATGATGAAGAGAGGGGAGAAAGGAATTCGAAATATTGTTGGTGTTCTTGGCTTGGGTAATCAAGAGAGAGATACTATTAATAACATTGGGAGCATGTTAGAAGAAAGAAGAGGTTTTATTTATTTATTTTTTTAAATCAATTTTTATTGGAGTATAGTTGATTTACAGTTATACATATATCCACTCTTTTTTAGATTGAAAGAAGAGGTTTTAGACGTAAGATAATAAGTTCAGTTTTCAACATGCTGATTTTGAGTTGCTGCCAAAGCATCTCAGGAATGATCCTCCAACAGTGAGTTGCAAATGTGGTTAGAAAGAAGGTCAAATCAAGAGCTGTGAAGTTTTTGATATATTAATGATAATTATAGATTACTGTGAAATTGCTGAGGGAAAATTCAGAGTGAGAATAAAGCCAGAAAAAATAAAGTCAGGCACCAGGAAGAGAAATCCAGAGAGGAGATTTGAGATGTAGATGATAAGGAGAAGAATCAGGAAGTTGCAGGAAGAGGTTCTCAAGGAGACTGGACAACGGGTAAAATGGTGCAGAGAAGACTGAAGGGTATCAGTATTGAATATAAAGGAGACAGCATAGTTCTTTGGCAGAGTTGTTGTCTTACCGTATTATTAGCGGAATTTTGGCTTTGACCCTGGATAACATTATTTAGTAAAGTTTGCCTTGTAAATAGTGACTTTAAATTATTTAATAGGGGATCTGACATTTTGATAGCAAATTCTCACAGGTTAGAATGATTTATTTTCAAAGTCTTCCACAAGGGGTTACTATTGTCTAGAAAAACAAAATCTGTTACGTTGTCTACAGTATGCTGGTATCTTTGGGCTATACTTGCAGTGCTGTGTTTTTCTTCAGCATTTAGATAATTTCTTTATGGCTAGAGAAGAAAAGAAACAGGTGAAGGATTGGATTTGAAATAGAATGTTCCTTTGGCACTGATACGAAGTGGTGAGGGCATGGCTGGTAGGGACTACAAGCCTTTCAGCTCTGTTATTGCTTCATGCCTTAATCTTGTTATCTATCTATATTTTAAAAAACTTTATTTTGAGATAATTTCAAGCTTACAGAAAAGTTGTAAGACTGTTACAAAGAACTCCTATATAATATTCATCCAGATTTCCTAGTTCACATTTTACCACACTTGCCTTATTCTTTCCCTTTCTCTTTCTTCTTGAACCATTTAAAAGTTAAGTTACAGACCTGAAGCTACATGACTAATTAATTAATTTATTTATTTATTTTTGGCTGCGTTGGGTCTTTGTTATTGTGCGTGGGCTTTCTATAGTTGTGGTGTGTGGGCTTCTCATTGCGGTGGCTTCCCTTGTTGCGGAGCACGGGCTCTAGACACGCAGGCTTCAGTAGTTGTGGCACGCAGGCTCAGTAGTTGTGGCACGTGGGCTCTAGAGTGCAGGCTCAGTAATTGTGGCGCACGGGCTTAGCTGCTCCGTGGCATGTGGGATCTTCCCGGACCAGGGCTTGAACCCGTGACCCCTGCATTGGCAGGTGGATTCTTAACCACTGTGCCACCAGGGAAGTCCCACATCACTCTTTTTTTTTTTTTTTTTTTTTTTGCGGTACACGGGCCTCTCACTGTTGTGGCCTCCCCCGTTGCGGAGCACAGGCTCCAGACGCGCAGGCTCAGTGGCCATGGCTCACGGGCCCAGCTGCTCCGCAGCACGCGGGATCTTCCCAGACCGGGGCACGAACCCGTGTCCCCTGCATCGGCAGGCAGACTCTCAACCACTGCGCCACCAGGGAAGCCCCCACATCACTCTTTAATTCTTCAGTGTATGTTTCCTAAAAAAGACATTCTCCACAGTACAACCATCAACATCAGGGGGTTAACACTGATACCCATCTAGTCAGCAGTCCCCAATTCAGACTTTGCCAGTTGTCCTCATAATATCCATTATTGGTCTAGGATCTAATCCAGGATAGTGCATGTCTCTTTAGTCTCTTTAATGTGGAACAGTTCTTTCGTTTTTCCTTGTCTCTATGACCTCCACATTTTTGAAGAGTCCAGTCAAGTTACTTTATACATTGTCTCTCAATTTGGGTTTGACTATTGTTTCCCCATGGAAACAATATTCAGGTTATGAATTTTTGGCAGTACTAGCATAGAAGCAGTGCTATATTCTCTGGGCATGATATCAGGAAGCACATGCTGTCTCTGTCCCATTATTAGTGATTTTAACTTTTATCATGTAATTAAGATATTGTTTGTCAGGTTTCTCCACTTTTTATTAATTATAATTATTTTGTACTTATTAGGTAAGTAATAAGTCTTTGTGAGAAGATACTTTGAGATGATGTGAATAGCTATTCCTTGTCACACTTTCAGTCATTAATTTAGCAGGTGATTATTGCCAAATGGTGATTTTCTAATCTTATCATTCCTCCCTGTTTGATGCTGAAATTGTCCCAGATTTTCCAATGGGAGTATCTTCAAGATGACTCCTGATAGGTCCTCATTGTTCTTCAAGCACTTCCTTACATTTTGCCTCATCTTGTGCTTTTCTTCCCCTAAACTTGGACTTGGTCATTTCTCCTTTTAGGATAAAAGAATAGTGTGTAGAAACCAAAATCTGGGTGCTAGGTGTGCTCCTTGCTATTATAATGTCATCATTTCTAGGTCCTCTCGGCTGTTGGAACTAGGAAAATATATGTATGCATATACCCCTCCCCACCTTTATCTATTTTTTTATCTCTATATACTAAAGAACCATGAGTTCATATCAATACCATATCTCCCATCCCAGTACAACACCATAGTGTTTATTTTAGAATTCCATTCTCTGACAGTGACAAACCTGGCTCCCGTTGTCCTCAGTATATTTAGTTATTTGCTCAATCTATTGATGTAACCAATCTCCTGACCATCGTGGCTGAATTATTAGCTCTGGCCCTGCCTAACCTGCCAGCTGCATTGGCCAAATTCTAAGGGGCTTAGGAGCCCTAAGGAGAAGGGGCTAATAGGGTTATCTTAAGGAATGTCTTTGGATTAGTATCATTCCTATTTCTATAGAGTACTGTTTCTTTGGTTGACATCTTCTGGGAGCAAAGATCCTTGTGACAAAAGTTCACCTTGACTTAAAGTGAGTCAAGATACTTAGAGCCTCCTTACTGCTGAGCTGAGGTTTGAAGTAGGTGGGGACAGAATGGCTGAAAGGGTTTGAGCCTGGCTGACAGGTGGGTTGTAATCCTAGATTTCACATGTTTATAGTCTTTGAGATCACAGATACTTTTTTGAAGTTACTAATATTTATTGAGCAGTTCGTGTGAACCACCAGCCAAGGCACCTTACACGTTATTTCTAAGCATCATAAAAGCTTTGTGATGTTTTTTCACCTAAAAAGTGAGAATAATAATAGTACCTGCCTCATAAAGCTTTTCTGATGATTAGATGGTTAAATCCACTTAAAACTCAAGGTTTAGTGCCTAGCAGTTAATAAGGGAGAAATAAATGTTAGCTGATTAGTGATAGTGGTGGTTGTATCATCTCTGTTTTACAGATGTGGCGACAGGATCAGAAAGGTTATTTGCCCAAAGTTTATACAACTTAATTTGAAAATCCAGAATGTAAACTCTGGTCCTTTTTTTTCCCTTTTAGACCAGATGTACACCTTCCCCCCATTTCACTTTCTTGTTCTGTTTCCTCTTCACTACATTGTTTCTTGATTTGGGGCTTTTAAGCTAAGAAGAAAATATTAGACATATAATTCAGAAGTTTACTGTTTTTAGCTAAATTTAGCTGATCTTTCAGACTTGCCCAGATACCTTGGATAAAGGTTGTAGGATGGAGGGGGTTGCCTCCTGGGCTGTAGTTGATACAGCAAGTGTGGGCGATCCAGGGATTGTCACATGAGAGGAGGAAAGCCCCACAAGGGCCAAGACAGTTGAGCACCTATAGGCTGTCACCTGGAGAAGAGGGAGGGCATAGGTAGCGCTGCATAAAAACATGAGGACGTGCTAGGAAAGTCTTGCCCATTCGATGTATCACAGATGTCACGTATGTCCTGCTCCTGGCTCCTTAGTAGTAGGATCATATTACATCTCCCAAGACCCTGGAATTTCTGCCAATTCCCGACTCCTTTCAGATCACCCCCCTGCCGTCAGGATCCTGCATCTTTATGTACTTTTTCTGTGTTATGCAGCTTGACTGTGCGTGAAAATTAAAATTCTTCTAGTTTTCTCAGACAGTCCACACAAAAGAGTGGTGACTAGTGTGGATATTACTAAAGATTCCTTAGAGGAAATCATTTAGATTTCAGGAGTTTTCATTGCACGCCTGAGGAGAGACTATTTGACTTTTCTGATCTCTGAAAACTCTTCTTGGCTCCCTGCTATTGGGTGCTTTATCTCTGGTCCTTCCCAGGAAGGACTCAGCTTCCTTGACACTGCCTTTCCCTTGGAGGATTTCTTACTCCCCTTCCTCTCCCAGCAGAGCATTTTAGTTTTTCCTGCTCCAAATATAGGTACACAAACCCATCAGGGTGCCCAGAACAACAGATGCCCTCTTGTTACTATGATCCTTCTTTAGAGAGCAATCAAGGTTATATTTAGCACAAAGTGTTTCGTGTTATCTGTTCAACAGAGCTTGCAGTCTCAGATTCCTACAGGCTTAGGCAAGATTGGTTGAGTAGGTGGAGTTGAAGAGAGGTTTGCCTTTTTGCTGGGGTTAGCCCTATTCAGCTTCAGCCGTGGTTGTGATGTGTACGTGCAAACTCAGTGATGCCAGATCTGACTTTTCAAGAAAAGCTTGAAATCTAAGCTTTAGTGTGAATTTATTTTTTAAAATGTTATGGTCAGTGCATTTAAAATAGCTAGTGGAAAGCTTTCTGTGGCACAGTGGGCCATAGAAATGTAGTTGTTAAGGAGGAGCAAATGTGGTAGTTGGGGAGGAGGGCCTGCTTTTTGTGTGTATCTCTTTCTACAAATCTATTCCTACCTTGGGTTGGGAATTACTGAGAATCAGAGACTTGGAGGAGTGTGTCTTTAGTGACCCAGACTCAGACCAGCAGTGCTGCCACCCCTTACCTGCACTCTGCTTATGAAAACTTTTGCATCCCTGCTGTACACATAAAAGTATGAATGAATGGTGTGTCTCCTCTTGAAGGGTGGGTTGTGTTTTGTTTTGTTTTGTTTTTTGCGGTACGCGGGCCTCTCACCGTTGTGGCCTCTCCTGTTGCGGAGCACAGGCTCCGGATGCGCAGGCTCAGTGGCCATGGCTCACGGGCCCAGCCGCTCCGCGGCATGTGGGATCCTCCCAGACCGGGGCACGAACCCGTGTACCCTGCATCGGCAGGCGGACTCTCAACCACTGCGCCACCAGGGAAGCCCGGTGGGTTGTGTTTTGAAAGTTGAATTTAGCTTTAAGGAAGCAAATATAAACAGTTTATTCAGAACTTAGATAACCAAAACATTCAGTCATCCAGATTTTGGTTCCTTTGTATTCTGTAGTCATAGTTTTTACTCCACATTTGAAATATTTAGGTCAAGGTACTATGTTACTGTAGCTTTAGAGTTGAGTGTGTTTCAGTTTTTGGAAAATCTGATGATTCACGTATATATGAATTATGTTCATTGAAACCCCACTCAGGGACTTCCCTGGAGGTCCAGTGGTAAAGAAACCACCCTGCAATGCAGGGGACTCGGGGTCGATCCCTGGTCAGGGAACTAAGATCCCAAATGCTGCGGGGCAGCTGAGCCTGCGTGCCATATCTGCTGAGCTCGCACGCCTCAACTAGAGCCCACGTGCTGCAAAACTACAGAGCCCACGCGTTCTGGAGCCCATGTGCCACAACTACAGAGCCCACGTGCCCTGGAGCCTGTGCACCACAACTAGAGAAGAGAAAACCACGCCACAACTAGAGAAGCCCCCGCGCCGCAACGGAAGATCCCGCATGCCGCAACTAAGACCTGATGTAGCCAAAAATAAAATAAAAAAATAATAAATAAATCTTAAACAAAAAAGAAACCCCACTCACATTCAACAATCATTTCTTATATTGCAATCTACTAGTTTATAGAGTTTTCAGCTTTTTTTCTTCTTTAATACTTGTTACTTTATTTAAATATAATTTTAATTTTATATTGTAGTTGATTTACAATATTGTGTTATTTTTAGGGGGTACAGCAAAGTGATTCAGTTATACATATATACATATCCGTTCTTTTTCAGATTCTTTTCCCATATAGGTTATTACAGAATATTGAGTAGAGTTCCCTGTGCTATACAGTAGATCCTTGTTGATCCCAAACTCCTAATTTATCCCTCCCCCCCACCCTTCCCCTTTGGTAACCATAAGTTTATTTTCGAAGTCTGTGAATCTGTTTCTGATTTGCAAAAAAGTTCATTTGTATCATTTTTTTAGATTCCACATATATTCCAAATATCATACGTGTCTTTCTCTTTCTTACTTCACTTAGTATGATAATCTCTAGGTCCATCCATGTTGCTGCAAATGGCATTATTTCATTCTTTTTTATGGCCAAGTAATATTCCATTGTATATATGTACCACATCTTCTTTATCCATTCCTCTATCGATGGACATTTAGGTTGCTTCCATGCCTGGCTATTGTAAATAGTGCTGCAGTGAACGTTGGGGTGCATGTGTCTTTTTGAATTATGGTTTTCTCTGGGTATATGCCCAGTAGTGGGATTGCTGGGTCTTATGGTAGTTCTGTTTTTCATTTTTTAAGGAATCTCCATACTGTTCTCCACAGTGGCTGTATCAATTTACATTCCCACCTACAATGCATGAGTGTTCCCTTTTCTCCATGCCCTCTTCAGCATTTATTGTTTGTAGGTTTTTTGAAGATGGCCATTCTGATCGGTGTGAGGTGATACCTCATTGTAGTTTTAATTTGTATTTCTCTGATAATTAGTGATATTGAGCATCTTTTCATGTGTTTGTTGGCCATCTGTATGTCCTCTTTGGAGAAATGTCTGTTTAGATCTTCTGCCCATTTTTTGATTGGGTTGTTTCTTTTTTGATGTTGAGCTGCATGAGCTGTTTGTATATTTTGGAAATTTATCCCTTGTCAGTCACTTGGTTTGCAAACATTTTCTCCCATTCTGTGGATTGTATTTTCATTTTGCTTATGGTTTCCTTTTCTGTGCAAAAGCTTTTAAGTTTAATTAGATCCCATTTATTTGTTTTTATTTCCATTATTCTAGGAGGTGGATCCAAAAAGATATTGCTTCGATTTATGTCAGAGTGTCTGCCTATGTTTTCCTCTAAGAGTTTTATAGTGTCCAGTCTTACGTTTAGGTCTTTAATCCATTTTGAGTTTACTTTTGTGTATGGTGTTAGAGAATGTTCTAATTTCATTGTTTTACATATAGCTGTCCAGTTTTCCCAGCACCACTTATTGAAGAGACTGTCTTTTCTCCACTGTATATTCTTGCCTCCTTCCTAGATTAATTGACCATAAGTGTGTGGGTTTATTTCTGGGCTTTCTATCCTGTTCCATTAATCTATATTTCTGTTTTTGTGCCAGTACCATACTGTTTTTATGACTGTAGCTTTGTAGTATAGTCTGAAGCCAGGGAGCCTGATTCTTCCAGCTCTGTTTTTCTCTCTCAGGATTGCTTTGGGGTCTTTTGAATTTCCATTACAAATTTAAAAATTTTTCGTTCTAGTTCTGTGAAAAATGCCATTGGTAATTTGATAGGGATTGCATTGAATCTGTAGATTGCCTTGGGTGGTATAGTCATTTTGACAGTATTGATTCTTCCAATCTAAGAACTTGGTATATCTTTCCATCTGTTTGTGTCATTTTTGATTTCTTTCATCAGTGTCATATAGTTTTCAAACTACAGGTCTTTTGCCTCCTTAGGTAGGCTTATTCCTAGGTATTTTATTCTTTTTGATGTGATCGTTATTGGGATTGTTTCCTTAATTTCTCTTTCTGATCTTTTGTTGTTAGTGTATAGAAAAGCAAGAGATTTCTGTGTATTAATTTTGTATCCTGCAGCTATACTGAATTCATTCATGAGCTCTAGTAAGTTTTCTGGTAGCATCTTCAGGATTTTCTGTGTATAGTATCATGTCATCTGCAAACAGTGACAGCTTTACTTCTTTTCCGATTTGGATTCCTTTTCTTTCTTTCTCTTTTCTGAGTACCAATGGCTAGGACTTCCAGAACTATGTTGAGTGAAAGTGGTGAGAGTGGACATCCTTGTCTTGTTCCTGATCTTAGAGGAAATGCTTTCAGCTTTTTACTGTTGAGTACGATGCAAGCTGTGGGTTTGTCATATATGACCTTTATTATGTTGAGGTAGGTTCCCTCTATGCCCACTTTCTGGAGATTTTTTGTCATAAATGGGTGTTGAATTTTGTCAAAAGCTTTTTCTGCATTTATCGAGTTGACCATATGGTTTTTATCTTCAGTTTGTTAATGTGGTGTATCACAC
The DNA here is from genome assembly GCF_011762595.2 of Tursiops truncatus. Classification (NCBI taxonomy): domain Eukaryota; kingdom Metazoa; phylum Chordata; class Mammalia; order Artiodactyla; family Delphinidae; genus Tursiops; species Tursiops truncatus. The sequence continues at coordinate 76,152,807 of NC_047038.1, forward strand.
TGATTTGCAGATACTGAAAAATCCTTGTATCCCTGGGATAAATACCATTTGATCATGGTGTGTGATCCTTTTTTTTGTGGTATCTTTGTCTGGTTTTGGTATCAGGGTGATGGTGGCCTCATAGAATGAGTTTAGGAATGTTCCTTCCTCTGCAATTTTTTGGAATAGTTTTAGAAGGATAGGTGTTAATTCTCTCAATGTTTGATAGAATTTGCCTGTGAAGCCATCTGGTCCTGGACTTTTGTTGGAAGTTTTTAAATCACAGTTTCAATTTCAGTACTTGTGATTGGTCTGTTCATATTTTCTATTCCTTCCTGGTTCAGTCTTAGGAGATTGTACTTTTCCAAGAATTTGTCCATTTCTTCTAGGTTGTCCATTTTATTGGCATATAGTGGTTTGTAGTCTCTTATGATCCTTTGTATTTCTGTGGTGTCAGTTGTAACTTCTATTTCATTTCTGATTTTGTTTTTTCTTTTTTTCTTCATGAGTGTAGCTAAAGGTTTATAAATTTTGTTTATCAATACTTGATACTTTAAATCTTATGGTCTCATCAAAAATAGTTTTGGCAGCAGCAACTAAATAAGATTGTTTATATTAAAAACTTGCTTATATCAAACATTTAGCTATCAGAGTAGTTGTCTCACAGATTGCTATTCCAGGAGGAGTAGACTTTGACAGTTACCATGGTGAAAACATTTGAGGCAAATATGATTAAATAAAATTGATTTAAAAGAAAGGGGTAATTTTTCTTTGTTTCTCATATGGTGCTTTAATGCTTTCTCTTAAATGCACTGCAGGTATCAACTCAATTGTGGCCATTGCATCATACACTGGATATAATCAAGAAGACTCTGTTATCATGAATCGTTCAGCTGTAGACCGAGGCTTTTTCAGGTCAGCTATTTATAAAAGTTGTCAAAATACATATATGGTGGAAATATTAATATTTTATTTTTAAAAAGTTCTTTAAAAATAGGTGCGAATTGTGTGTTTCCAAACTTTTGGGGGTTTTAAATGTCAGTCCGGAAGAAATTTTGATCTGACAGCAGAGAAATTTTTCTGTTAGGATATTTAATCTTCTGCCTCCATTCATGAAACGTTGTGGATATCTGCCAGGCACATGTTGTTATATGGTTTCCTATATAGGGGTTAGTGTGGTAAAATCAGTGCCCTACTCCAGAAAGCAGAAGGCTTGGGTGATGGTCACGAACAACTGAAGACACTGCTTCTTGTATCTGAGGATTTTCAGTTGCTAATGTTTTGAGCCCCCCTTTATTTGTAAGCAAATAAATGTTTGTGTTTAGATAATATAGAAATATCTAAAGTAAAAATAAACCTAGAGTTTCAGGACCCGTGAATATTGGGTTAGCTAAAAAGTTCGTTTGGGTTTTTTTGTAAGATGTTATGGAAAAACCCGAATGAACTTTTTGGCCAACCCAATAACTACTATTAAAATTATAGTATATTTTCTTTTTCAATCTTCTATTCTTCAGTTTATTTTATTGTCAAACATTAATCTCAAATCCATGGTATGTGAAAGTTGGTTAAAAAACTGGGAGTTAAGAAGAGAGGATGGATTTTTTTCTGTATAGTTTTCAGAGGATAGGCACTAAGACCAGAGGTGGACGTTATAGCTTAATATCATAAACTTCTCACTAGAAATATTGGGACAGATCCTGGGTGACCATCGCTGAGGGTTATTATGGGAGGGATTCTTATTTTGGGTAGGAGGTTGGACTCAGTGACGTTAGTCCTTCCTGGTCTCACATATAATTCCAGCTGTGTTAAGGTTATGGGTCAAATGCTACATGTGTGGCCTGTACAGCTCTTATGACTTAACTTTGACCCTTAATACAGTTAACTCTTGTCCCAGATTCATGGTTTAAATTGCCATGGTTTAAATTACCACATATCAATTAAGTAAAATTTATTGGTATGTTCTAAGCCCTATTATTAAAGGAAAATAAAAGTTAACTTTAGAACCATGTGTTTTTAGGTCTGTTTTCTATCGATCATACAAAGAACAGGAGTCTAAAAAAGGGTTTGATCAAGAAGAAGTTTTTGAGAAGCCTACACGTGAAACTTGCCAGGGTAAGCAATACTGACATTGAAATTATGGAATTCAAAGTTAGCTTACCATGGTTTTCCTGATTAATTTTTTGGGTTTTGCCCGCCCCCCTTTCTTTTTGCCATGTGGGAGTATGTTTTCTTATTATTCTTAGAGCTTATATTAAGGAAATAGGTATATTTGCCAGAAGTCTTTGCACCTAGGAGTGGGCTTGCTATAGTGCTTCCATTCCGCTAAGTCTTGCATTGAGGAGGGGATTTAGGATATCAGAGAGGTCATGTAATTTCATGGGACACACCTCAGCCCCATTCTCACTTGTACTGTGTCCTGTCCCTCAGTTTATCTATTTGCATGGGAACTTCCTCTCCTCTTCACATTGTGGTGTGACCATAGTGTTTGTCTAGCCACACTATTTGTATGTATTTAACAAATAACTAATGAGAGGACGCCTAGAACTTTCTGTTTCTTCTGGAAAACTCAAAAGTTATTTTCTAGTTATTATTTTTACAGTCACTTAAAAGCTGTATAAAGTGGGATGGATAGGATATCCCAGGGAAAAGGGTTATCTCTCCTATAGTTTTGGCTTTTTTTTTTTTTTTTTTTGCGGTACGCAGGCCTCTCACTGTTGTGGCCTCTCCCGTTGCGGAGCACAGGCTCCGGACGCGCAGGCTCAGCGGCCATGGCTCACGGGCCTAGCCGCTCTGCAGCATGTGGCATCTTCCCGGACCGGGGCACGAACCTGTGTCCCCTGCATCGGCAGGCGGACTCTCAATCACTGTGCCACCAGGGAAGCCCAGTTTTGGCTTTTAATAGTATTGCATGAAGTAAAATGTTTTTTTTTTTCCTTAGGTATCTTCCTATTACTCCATTTCCTGTGGGTGGTTCTCTGTGGTAGTGAATTGATGTTCAGTGGAGTTAAGATTATAGAAGATTAAATTCAAACTTTCTGTTGGAGTTTATATGTAGAGGACATAGATACTCTTCCTTATGCAATATAGAGATCAGAAGATGGCAACACACTTACCCAAAGTCACTTAGCAAATGGAGAGTCTGAATCAGCCCAATGCTTTTCTACCGAGTTCAGAATAGTTTGTAGTATTTGGAATAAGGGCACATTACTACACATGTTAGAGATTCCTATGAACTTCTCTCTGACTTGGAACTGATTTATATATTTGGTTTTTAATCTTTTGGGGAGGGGGATTATGGGACATTTTAAATACTTTTCTTTATGGTATTACCATTTCAGAAAATTCTCTTTCTTCTCAGGTATGAGGCATGCTATTTATGACAAGCTGGATGACGATGGTTTGATAGCTCCTGGGGTTCGTGTATCAGGAGATGATGTTATTATAGGCAAAACAGTCACGTTGCCTGAAAATGAAGATGAATTGGAGGGCACTAATAGACGCTATACTAAGAGAGACTGTAGCACTTTTCTCAGGACTAGTGAGACGGGCATTGTGGATCAGGTTATGGTAACTCTCAACCAAGAAGGATATAAATTTTGTAAAATAAGGGTGAGTATAGCTTTGTCATATTGCTATTTATAGAAAGTAAATCAGAATGACTTAACTAACCTATTTTTTGTGTGAATTCAGGTACGCTCTGTTAGAATTCCACAGATTGGAGACAAATTTGCTAGTCGACATGGTCAAAAGGGTACTTGTGGTATTCAGTATAGACAAGAGGTAGGTATCTTTTATCACCTCTAACCCAAAGTTTTGTTGAACATTTTATTAAATCAAAATGTTCTTTAACTTGAGAGCCCAGAGGCAGTAAAGGCTTGACTTTTAATTTTAGTGTTTTTTTTTTTTTAGATTTTATTTATTTATGGCTGCATTGGGTCTTCATTGCTGTGTGTGGGCTTTCTCTAGTTGTGGTGAGCGGGGGCTGCTCTTCGTTGTGGTGCATGGGCTCTAGGCACACAGGCTTCAGTAGTTGTGGCTTGTGGGCTCAGTAATTGCGGCTCATGGGCTCTAGAGTGCAGGCTCAGTAGTTGTGGTGCATGGGCTTAGTTGCTCCACGGCATGTGGGATCTTCCCGGACCAGGGCTCGAACCCGTGTCCCCTGCATTGACAGGCGGATTCTTAACCACTGCGCCACCAGGGAAGCCCTAATTTTAGTGTTGAATAAGTAGGTGAACACACTACGTTGAACAGAATTTAGGACATAGAAAAGTTTAGATGAGCGGGAGCTAGTTCTAGTTCTCTAGCTAAGAGATTTAAGTTTTTTTAAGTGTCTTTAAAAAAAATTCCTTTATAGGATATGCCTTTCACCTGCGAAGGTATCACCCCCGATATCATCATAAATCCCCATGCCATTCCCTCTCGTATGACTATTGGTCACTTGATCGAATGTCTTCAAGGGAAGGTAAGAGATTTTCTTTAAAAATATAGGTTCCAAATTGATGTTTCTTCTGAAATGTTAGGTCATTTCTTTCATTTGAGCCAGGGTACTTTGGAAAAAGCCAATATGACACTTAACTTTCCTGCTTTTAAATTGGTTTGATTATGTCTCTGTTTTTTGCCAAACTTTGCAAAGTTATGACTGAGAAGTTTTGCAAAATTTACTACATCCAGTCTTTACTTGTATATATGGTTATTCTTTTGACTGGTTCTTTTCTATAAATGGTGGTTAGTTCAGTGTGAACCTAATGGTTTTATAGCTATACTATTAGCTATGCATGCATCTTTCAGTGGAGGTTTTTCTATTTTTGAGTATCTTATTAAGGCAGAGAGGCTACAGCTTAACACATGGATGGCTTGGTTTTAGGGCATTAAAATGTCATTTTCCTTGAGTCGTAGGAAGTACTTGGGAGTCTCATTCTTTTTGTATCTGGCCTCACAGAGTTTCCTACTTGAAGGCTTATAATTGAGTTGCTTTTATTTTTTAGGTAAATTAGTTTGTTATATTTTATGTAAAATGCTAATAAAATGAACCTTACTATATTACAGCTTTCCATAACATAGATATTTAAGTTAATCCTTAATCTTAAGTTCAAAATCTTCCTTTCCAGAAAGGATTTTTTTTTTAATATATTTATATTGACATAGACTTCTAAAGGGTGACAGAAGGAAGCAGGCTTTTAGAGATGACTTTTCTTTTTAAAGGTATCAGCTAACAAGGGTGAAATTGGTGATGCCACTCCATTCAATGATGCTGTTAATGTACAGAAGATTTCTAATCTTTTATCTGATTATGGTTACCATCTCAGAGGAAATGAGGTATGTTTGCTCTTACATTGGTAATTTGTTATGAGTATTCTTTTTTGTATGTGTGTGATTTCATTTTTTAAAAAATTAAATTTTTCATTAAAGTATACCACATACTTCAAATTACATACAAAATCGTAAATTTACAGGTTGATGAATTTTCACAAAGTGAACACAGCTGTGTGACTGGCACCCAGATCTTGAAAATTACCAGAACCCTTTTATGCTTAGATGCCCCCCTTGTGTCCCCTTCCAGTCACTACCATCATACCCACCCCCCGTGACTACTCTCTTTACACTATAGTTTTCTGTTTTGATTTTTATAGAAATGGAATTATACAGTATATGCACATATATTCTTTGAGCTTGTTTAATACTTTTAAGTCTGCTTCAAAATCTGTCTGTTTCAGGTCCTATACAATGGATTCACTGGTCGAAAAATCACATCACAAATTTTTATTGGCCCCACTTACTACCAGCGTTTGAAACACATGGTGGATGATAAGATTCATTCTCGTGCTCGGGGACCTATTCAGATCCTTAATAGGCAGCCCATGGAGGGTAGATCTCGGTAAGAGAGCTGCATCATCATCATTTTTATATAAAGGAATGGTTCTCAAATTTCTTGATTCCAGGACCCCAAAGGCTTTTGTCTGGGAGTTGTATCTTTTTTTTGTTGTTGCACTGGGTCTTAGTTGCAGTAGGCAGGCTCCTTAGTTTAAATATTTTCCAAGTAAATTTAGTGATGAGTGACATTGGTTTACCTTTTTGCAAATCTTTTTAAATGAACTGGTTTGTGAGAAGACAGCTGGATTATTGTGTCTGCTTCTGCATTCATCCCATTGCAGGATTTTATTTTTTATAATTAAGTATTGCTATATGAGGAAAATCTGACCTCACACAGATTTGTGGTTTGAAAGGGAAGAATATTTTAATAATTTTCAGGTGATTGTGGATTTTTTTTTTGATGCTACACCAAAACAAGTTGTCCTTTTTTTAAAAATAAATTTATTTACTTTTGGCTGCGTTGGGTCTTCGTCGCTTCGTGCAGGCTTTCTCTAGTTGCTCCGAGCGGGGACTACTCTTTGTTGTGGTGTGCGGGCTTCTCGTTGCGGTGGCTTCTCTTTATTGTGTAGCACGGGCTCTAGGCATGCGAGCTCAGTAGTTGTGGCGCACAGGTTTAGTTGGTCCACGGCATGTGGGATCTTCCCAGACCAGGGTTCGAACTCGTGTCCCCTGCATTGGCAGGTGGATTCTTAACTACTGTGCCACCAGGGAAGTCCAAGTTGTCCTTTCTTAAAGGTTACTTGTGATGTAGAATTTGAAACCACTTAAGTGAATCTTTTATGTTTATTATATTAAAATCCATTGGGCTTACACTTTGTATCTTTTATACTTATGTAATTTTATAGTATCATATTTGGTCATTTGGAAAATATTTTCACTCAGCAGTGAAAGCGCTGAGTCCTAACCACTGGACTGCCAAGGAATTCCCTCTCACAGTCTGGATTTTTGTTGATTGCATTCCTGGGCTCTGTGTTCCTATTTTTCTTGTAAATAGCTAATCGGATCTAGAGCCTTGATGAGGTGAAGGGTTTGTGTTCTTTCACAGTAATACTTCAAAGGCAGTGCTGTATACTTTCAATATCTGGTTGTCTCTTTTATGACTTTAGCAGCTATTAATGATCATTACGTAAAACCTTTAATTATTGGGCTTCTCTGGTGGCGCAGTGGTTGAGAGTCCGCCTGCCGATGCAGGGGACACGGGTTCGTGCCCTGGTCCGGGAAGATCCCACATGCCGCAGAGCGGCTGGGCCCGTGAGCCATGGCCGCTGAGCCTGCGCATCCAGAGCCTGTGCTCTACAACAGGAGAGGCCACAACAGTGAGAGGCCCGCGTACTGCAAAACAAAAAACAAAAAAAAGGTTTGCAAACTGATGAGATTCTAATTTATCATTTCTTCATTTATTAGCTGGAATACTTTCATAGAGAGAAATGTTGTTTCCTCAGCTGCTAACCTGGTGACATGGTTCATATACTAAAAGGCAAAATAAATGCTTAATTCTTTCCTTTTATTTACCAATTTTCAAAATGACGCGGTAGTTGCCTAGAATCCTCCAAAGCTGACCAAATGTTTTGTTTTTGGTAATATCATTAGAAGCTCATTGATCTTATGTATTTTGTACATTAAGAATGTTAAGGAAGCCATCATCCACTTGCCTGGCCATCAGAACAATGCATTTCACTTACATGCTGGGGAAACCTGTGATTAGTCACCTGTTCTTTCCATCACTTTTGCCAACATGCATTTATCATTTTAGGTTTGATTGCCTGGGAGTCTCATTCATGGAGAAGCTGCTTTATTTAGATTGACTTTTTTATTATTCATTTTTTAGTATAGAGGTGAATTCTAGTAAGTTAAATAGTCTGATGAGATTTTATTTTGTACTTCATTGTATTTTATTTGGAAAAGTATATGCTATACTTGAGAATCTTATGTGTTTACTCTGGGGACCTTCTAATGCACACCAAATAGTTGGTAGACTTCTCACCCTCCCCACCATATAGAGAGAATGCAAGAGTAGAAAAATCGGAGTCTAGTTCTCTTTCTTTCTAATATTCTTTATGATAATAGAAAATCAGTACAAAATAGTCTGTTGTTTTTTTCCATGACAGTGATGGTGGCCTGCGTTTTGGAGAAATGGAACGAGATTGTCAGATTGCCCACGGAGCAGCCCAGTTTTTAAGGGAAAGACTGTTTGAGGCATCAGATCCATATCAGGTTCATGTTTGCAATCTTTGTGGAATAATGGCGATCGCTAACACCAGGACCCATACGTATGAATGCAGGGGCTGCCGAAATAAAACCCAGGTATGTACATACCTTACTGACAGTTGATATCTGTTTAGGATATAACCACGTTGGCCTAATCATCCAGGCAGATTTAGTGTGGTGGAACAGATTGGCATTTTCACAATTTTGATAGCATGCTTCTATAAGATAAGAGTCCTAGTTTTAAATGAGGAAAAAGGTAACAATTCTGTTTTTCTAAAAACTAATTAAGTTTCAGTGTGGTAATTAAGCTAAGCTGTTCATCTTTTGGAAATAATAAGACCTTGTACAAGGAATTTTAAACAATGAGTTTTGTTAAACCTTTTAATTGAGAAGGGTGAATATAAATTATATCTGGCAGAAAGGGCAGAATACCAAAGCCTTTTAGGAGAAGAGCCCCAAAGGCCAAGGTAGGATGAGTGTTATCAGCCTCATTTGTTCATCACCTCCAGTACCAAGTCTTTAGCTTTTTCTGGGGTAGGGAAGTGGGGTCCCTTCAATACAGCTTTGCTAATTACCTTTTTTTTTTCTCCCCCAGATCTCTTTGGTGCGAATGCCTTATGCATGCAAACTGTTGTTTCAGGAACTCATGTCTATGAGTATTGCACCTCGAATGATGAGTGTTTAGCTCTTTTAAAAATCTTTGTGTCTTGTTTGTTTCTATGATATAGCTTTTAAAAAATTTTTAAAACAACAAAAATGTACTTGCACTAGGAGAAAAAGCATTTTATTTGTTTTGTTTAACGATATGCATGCTTTTCTTCTGTAAATAGACAAATTTTTGTAGACAGTCTTGATGTGTTATCTTTATTTTGTATTTCATGGTGTAAAAGCAGTGAATATAACTAAAGTGTTAGTGGACTGGATGAAAAGAAACTGGTTATTAGGCAAGAACAGGGGTTGTAGTTACCCATGACTACTTTTAGCTATGCAGATTAATATATTCTGCAGGTTTACAGCTCAGCACCTTCACCTGTTTAAAAAGAAAAGATAAAAATAAGTTACATATATGGACATGGTTGGTTGACTTTCTAATTTTGAGGTAGTTTAGTGTTTGTTTCCAAATAAATGAAGATGTTAAAATGTGGGGATAAAGGATGTGTGAGTAACTATAAATGATATGGTGGAATTTGAGCCATATGGTTTTAGATGTGGAAGGTGATTTTGTTGTACTTGTCTATCTGTAAGTGACAGACCTTACTATAGAACTGGGAGAAGCATGTTTCACAGATGAGCAAGGTGAGATCCAGAGAGGCCAAGGAACTTTCCTTTGTCATCCAGTTCTCATTCAGAATTTAAAACGGAATAATTAGTGGCAGAGCTGAGACTCAAACACATGACTCTTAGCTACTGCTCTGTTTCATCACTTGACTTTACACATCTTGGCTGAAGAGAATCTGACCAAACACATCTTTACTTGATATTTCTTCCTTTCGTACCGCAGCTGAGTGATCCACACAGTGGAATGGTTTTGACAAATGCTGACAGTAAATTTCGTTATTTTTGGCTTAAGGAAAAACCAAGTCAGACATCAGTCTAATAGATCTATATAAATGTAAAGTAGCATTACTCTCATACCGCCAGGATGGATGCTTAAGAGGAAGCTTTTGACAGTGAAGTGGATAGAGGCAGAACAGAATTGAGTACTTGCCAATATACTCTTTCTGGGTTTTTTCTTATAAAAGCTCAAAGTGAAGGACCAGAATTGTCTACAATCATTTCCTTTTAAATGGGAATTTAATATAATAGTCACAACACCAAGGAAAATGCTGTGACGATAGATAGAAAGTTATGGGAAATATAAACCATTCCAATCAGGTTTGACTCTTATGTGTAAGATAAAGTGAAAGCATCTGAGTCATAATAATAGCATTCCATCAACCACTGAATGTTCTTTTGGAGCCATGCACTCTACATTTTGATTACATACTTAATGTCCTTCCCTTGTGGATTCCTAACATCACAGAATTTCATTAAGAGCTATGTCTGATACTTTCATACTTGGTTCTGTGCTTTATTAAACAAAAGCACTAGTCATTTTTAAATGGTTATGAGATTTATTACCTACCTTTTTTCACTGGTATTTCATGTAAGGCATCAACCACTGTAATTTTTGCTGATGCCGAAGCCTGTCCTTGGGAATTGGATGCATGGCACTCATATTCTCCGGCATCTTCCTTACTAAGAGGAGATACCTGTGAAAGAAAAAGGATCTTTAGTTTCTCTATGGCAGTGAACTTTTTTCTTGTGACTTCAATTAGGTCATTATTTCATAAGTTTCCTAACATGACCAGGCGTTTCATAGCAAAGTATTTCTACTGCTAGAAACAGTGCAAGTCTTGTGTTAGGAGTAATTATATAGCTATCGAATTTGGTCTGCCAGGAGGATTCCTACTATGAGGTAAAGCTGTCATGGACAACTTTAGGTCACGTTGCATAGGTTAAAAACAGGCTAGGTGCACATATCCTCATTTGAGGGAGACGTTGGTGTAGGGTATGTGATCTAAGTACTATCCATGCGTGTCCATGGCTATCAGAGGTCAAGTAAAATAATCAATAATTGATTAAAATAATGCTTGGGTCATTAGTTCCCTTTGAGGATTTTGCTTTGAACTCTTAGGGGAAAAAAAAAAGTTGGTTCTGACTTATTTTTTGGTGATTTCCAAAACATCCTAATAAAGCCCAGCTGTTTTTTTTTTTTTTTTTTTTTTAAGTTTCCTTTGAAAGAGAAACAGCAGCTCGTGGTAAGGCTGTTCTAAAGAGATGTGGAAGGGCAGACGAATACTTTGAGCCTGGTAGTACATCAGGCACCTTTGGTTTGCTCTGTCTATTCCTAAGAGTGAAATCCTTGCTAGCTCTTGGTACTCACCAGCACCCAGCCAGTTACTTCATGCTTTTCTGGGCCACCCCGGGTCTGAATGGCCAGGTTGTCTCGGTCGCCAGGCAAGAGTTCTGTTCTTTGAACTCCATAATGACCCCTTTTAACCTGCAAAAAAAAAAAGGCGGGGGTGGGGGATATAGTCTGAGTTCTCTGCACTGGATCATCAGCTTGGAAGTGGTCAACATTCCTAGAATTGCACAGGGTATGCATCAGACTTTCTAACTGGATTAAACCCAGCAATTTCCATATTACCCTTTCCTGAATACTTATGTAAAATATACATTCTTTTTTTTACTTCTTCCTGTCAGTTTCCCTCTAAGCTTGTATATTTTGAATTAATGTATTTTTCTGCATGTTTGGGGAATACAGACTCACACTTTCCTGCCACTGGCTACCATCATTAACGCATGCCCTTGTAAATTCTGCTTCTCAATGTTGGGTCTTGTTTGCCATATGCCATTTTGATAAACTGTCACCGAGTCCTAGGTTTGATACTTGGGACCTTGTGTAAGAGCTCAACTCTTGGGACTCTTCCTGCAACAGCTTCATCAATGGAAAATAACAGTTTGAGTCCAAAGCCAATACCATTACTCTATTCTGAGGGCTAAGGGTTCATCACATGATTTACTAAAGACCTGAGAACAAAAACGCCTGTCCAATACGAGCTGCTGTCGTTGTTCTCTTATGACAAAACTTGCTATCCCTGTGCATGTCATGATGAGATTCAGAAAGATGAAGAAAGAAGAAACTGGGTTTCCTTGGCTTGAGGCCACTAGAGAATACTGTCCTACTTCCCCCCCTCATCTAAAAAGGTAAACTGTGCTCATTATGTAAACTTTGGAAAATGTATAAAAATTCACAGAAGAATAAAATTTACCTGTAACCCCTCCATACATATACATTTAGCATAAATTTCTAGAAGTGGAATTGCTGAGTCACAGTATAAATATTTTAAGGCTTGTGATAATGATGGGTTTAAAAATATATATCGAAGAATACATGAAGCAATGTTTGTTTATTCCATCCCAGCCTTCAAGAGTTAGGTTGATGTTTATTGATATTACCTTTGTAATTAGAAAAAAGGATTTACAGTCTCAAATAGGTAGTTTTCATTTTCTTTTATAATTAAGCAAATCTTGAGTTAGATCATAGTATCTAATTTTTTTTTTGACACTTTACATCAGAGTTGCTTCTCCTACTTGTGAGCCCACTGCCACCACATGCTGTTACTAAGCTGTTGTCTCAGCATCAAACCCACCCTTTATTTTTTCTGCTTCATGACACCAGGATTGGCACTCGGCAAACCATGTGGAATCTAGGCCAACTCCTACTCTAAAAAATACCTAGCATTACTTATTTGGAATGCCTGGTTTTCGCCTGTTTGCTTTTCTTTTTTTCCCTGACACTTCCCCATATTGCCACTATTAGAGAAAACCAGGTATCTCAGTGTTTTTCTCATATGAATGTTATAAAGACAAAACAGATAAACTCAATAGGCATCTTTTTCCTTCAGTTTCCAAGTTGCAAACTGGAAGAAATGGTTTATACTAGTGCAGATCTTGAAACATTTATTTAAAAACGGTTTTAAATAATGGTTTTGGTATTTCTCTCTTTTTTTTAAAATAATGGTGTTAAGTATTAATTTGATTCAGTGGCTAAAGTAATATATCTCTGGTCTTTATATATTGAATTTCAGAATTCTTTAAGGGTTTTGTATGTGACCAAAGCAGAAAAACACTACCGTGTTGAAATAGTGAATCTTAGCAACTGAGCTGTTGCTCCTCAGCTCATGTAGCTCTCAGTAAAGAGCATTCTGTACCAATTAACCCGACCCACTGTGTGCCAAGAAACTGTTCTTGTTAAGTATTTGATTGGAAAATGAATGCTTATATTCAACAGAACTCATATCTTAATTAACATATTGTAAAAAGTTTTATATCATGTAGAAAACATACAGAAGTGCAAAGAATTTTTACGTGGCAAATTTTTATATGGCAAACTACTGCCTTACTTATGTAAGGGGAGTGGGTTGATAAATACATTTTTGGTTTGAGAAAAAAAGATGCAGGCTGAGCTGAGAAAAGTGATTTCTAATACAATTCTACAGATGTGCAATGGGCTGGAAGTTTGTAGGGTGGAAAAAACTGCCTAGAAGTCACTGCTCACCATAGAGCCTCAACTAGGTGAAGAATCAGAGGGAGACCCAGGAATTCACCTCAGCCCTCTGTGGTTGTGTTTTAGCTGCAACAAGCAATAACTAAGAAAAAGGTGCCAATGACTACAGAAACAGGATGCATTAGTCTGATTGCTACAGGTTGATAAACCTCAAGCATTCATTGAATTGCAGGGATCATTTATGCAGCTTAGAACATATTTGCTGTGCCTTTTTGGTGAAATTTCAGAATTCTATGATGAAATAGAATACACAACTGTTAAAATTTTAAGCTCCTCAGCCACTGTAAACAAATAAAAGAATGGTTGGCTAGGAAGAAATATTTGTAATACATGATAAAGGGTCAGTATCTCTAATGTACAAAAAGCCACAAACTGATAATAACAAGAATCAACCGAATAGAAAAATGACTAAGGCTATGAACAGGTAATTCATATAAAAGAAAATTCAAATATAAAAATATTCTGAATGTAGTCAAGGAAATTAAAGCATTAATGAGATGATACCTGTACCCATCATTAACAAAAACTAAAAAGAGTGGTAATATTCATTGCTGGTGAGGATGCAGGGAAATGACATCCAAACATTGCTGGGGAGAGTGTGAACTGCTACAATCCATTTAGAAAATGATCTGACACCACAGCAATCAGACAGGAAAAAGAAATAAAAGGTATCCAAATTGAAAGGGAAGAGGTAAAACTGCCATTATACTCAGATGACATGATTCTGTGTATAGAAAACCCTAACTGTCCACACAAAAACTACTAGAACTGATAAACAAATTCAGCAAGACAGCAGGGTACAAGAATACCATACAGAAGTCAGTTGCATTTCTTTACACTAACAAGTATAAGAAAGGGAATGTAAAAAAAAAAATACCTTTCAAAATTGCACGCCCAAAAATAAAATATTTAGATATAAACCTGACCAGGAAGGTGGAAGACATATGCTGAGAACTATAAACCATTAATAAAGGAAACTGAAGATGATTCAAAGAAATGGAAAGATATCCCATGCTCTTGGATTGGAAGAATTAATACTGTTAAAATGGCCATATGACCCAAAGCAATCTGCAGATTTAATGGGATCCCTATCAAATTACCCATGACATTTTTCACAGAACTAGAAAAAATAATCCTCAGGTCTATATGGAACCATAAAAGACCCAGAATTGCCAAAGCAATCCTGAAGAAAAAGAACAAAACAGGAGGCATAACCCTCCCAGACTTCAGACAATACTGCAAAGCTATAGTAATCAAAACAGCGTGGTACTGGCATGAAAAGAGACATATGGATCAGTGGAACAGAATAGAGAGCCCAGAAATAGACCCAAACACCTACGGTCAATTTTCAACAAAGGCAAGAATATACAATGGGAAAAAGACAGTCTCTTCAGCAAGTGGTGTTGGGAAAATTGGACAGCCGCATGTAAATCAATGAAGTTAGAACACACCCTCTCACCATACACGAAAATAAACTCAAAATGGCTTAAAGACTTAAGCATAAAACAAACCATAAAACTCCTAGAAGAGATTGTAGGCAAAACATTCTCTGACATAAATCGTACCAATGTTTTCTTAGGTCAGTCTCCCAAGGCAATAGAAATAAAAATAAACAAATGGGACCTAGTCAAACTTACAGGCTTTTGCACAGCAAGGGAAACTATACAAAACCTGAAAAGACACCCTACAGAATGGAAGAAAATATTTGCAAACAATGTGACCCACAAGGGCTTAATTTCCAAAATATACAAACAGCTCATACAACCCAGCAACAAAAAAAATGACTCAATCGAAAAATGGTCAGAAGTCCTAAATAAATATTTCTCTGAAGAAGAAATACGAATGTCCAATAAGCACATGAAAAAATGCTCAACGTTGCTAATTATTAGAGAAATGCAAATCAAAACTACAATGAGGTGCCACCTCACACCAGTCAGAATGGCCATCATTAAAAAGTCTACAAATAACATGCTGGAGAGGGTGTGGAGAAAAGGGAACCCTCCTACACTGTTGGTGGGAATGTAAATTGATACAGCCACTATGGAAAACAGTATGGAGGTTCCTTTAAAAATAGAATTACCATATGATCCAGCAGTCCCACTACTGGGCATATAGCCAGAGAAAACTGTAATTCAAAGATACGTGCACCCCTGTGTTCATAGCAGCACTATTCACAATAGTCAAGACATGGAAACAACCTAAATGTCCATCAACAGATGAATGGAAACAGTAGATCTGGTTCATATATACAATGGAATACTACTCAGCCATAAAAAGAACAAAACAATGCCATTTGCAGCAACACGGATCTAGAGATTATCATACTAAATGAAGTAAGTCAGAAAGAGAAGACAAATACCGTATAATATCACTTATATGTGGAATCTAAAATATGACACAAATGAACCTATCTACAAAACAGGAACAGACTCACGGACATAGAAGACAGACTTGTGGTTGCCAAGGGGGAGGGGGTTGGTGGAGGGATGGAGTGGGAGGTTGGGATTAGCAGATGTGGGCTATACTCAGACATATAACTGAATCACTTTGCTGCATAGCAGAAATTAATACATTATAAATCAACTATAGTTCAATTAAAAAAGAAAAGAAACCAGACAGAATTCCTTGAAAACAGGAACAAATGAGATTAGCAGAGTGCATAACACACTGTAGATAAGAAATAAATGTTTACTGTATTGAGGGTACTAAGGAGTGCTCTAAGAGGTACACTGCCTCCAACTTGTCAGATTTTTTAACATTTTCATAATTATTAAATGAAGTGGTAAAGAATTTTAAAAAAAAGTAATCTGACAATGTCTATTAAGACTAAAATTAAATCTTTTGACTTAGTCATGTATCTTTTGGGGGAATCTATCCTATAGGGGCAAAAAAGGTGGTTGCATGTAGGATATGTATACTCAGATATTTAAGGCAGCATTATCTAAGGTGATGAAAAGTTGGAAACACAGGAACTGTGTTTATTATGGTATATCCACACTTGGAATATTATGTAGTTCTTGAGAAGCAGACCTGGAGGGATGCCCATGAAATATTTCTTGAGAAACGCAATTTCAGAGTACTTGCACACTACATCCCCACCTCACCCCGCACACTGGGAATATGTGTTTGTATACATTTGGGCATGAATAAGGGTATAGAAAGATAAAAACCTGGGAAGTTCACATTGGTTATTTCAAGGAGTGGAAGGAGGTGGGAGGATGTTATGACCTCTTTCTTTATACATCTTTGGATAGTCTCTCCTTTTTACCACAATCACACACATATACATATATATATTTTTTTTTTACTAAAAAAAAGAATATTCTTAGAGGTCATGAAAGTCCTAATCTGAAGAAATGTTCAGGTAGGAAAAGAATAGAAAGCCTCAATCTCAGAAACATCTAAATGTTTGGAAGGAATTCTGGTGTTTCACGTTCCTTGTAAGCATCCCTCTGACTTACCAGGGTTAAGGTAAATTCAGCTATTTCAGTTCATTTCCCCATTTCAAAATATTTCCCTTGGAATCTTTATAGGCTAGGGGTTTTCTGAAAAAAACTATGGGACTTGTTAAGGTCACATGATAAGTCCTGGTCAGGATAGCACAGACCACTCACTAGGCTGCCATAGAACTGTCGCTGTAGCCTGAAGTGTCTTGGAGAGAAGGCTTATCCTGTCAGTTCTGTTGCTAAGAACCCTTGAGCAAGAAAGACATGCTACCTTCTTTGAACCTTGGTTTAACAAGTCAGGATTCTAAGATTCATTTATGTCCAAAAAGCAGTTCTGCGCTTAAATTGGCTTTGACAGGTGATCTTAAATATAAATCTGCATTCTTAACAGTTTGGTTACAAGGAGAGTGGGGCAGAAAACAAATGGCCTGTTTTAATTCTTTAGGTCAGTGACTCTCCAAGTGCTTTGACATGGTCCATAGTAAGAAATATATTTTGCATTGCGATCTGGAATATACAAAGGAAACGTTTTATGAAATACCTTTACTAAATGTACCTTTACCTAAGACATTTTATATTTTATTTTTTAAGAAAATTCTTGTTGTGATCCCTACATTAAATTCAAGACTCACTGATGGGTCATGGTCTGCAGTTTGAAAAACACTGCTTTAGGTCATGCATGTGGCAAAGTACATTATGAAGGTGGAAGAAAATCAGCAGAGCCTGGCAGTTGGGTTTTTGTTTGTTTTGGCAAGTCTGTAGACATTTTTTTTTTCTGTTTCTCTCTCCACTCCCACCTCCATCCATTCCCACCGCCCCCCCCCCGAACTCCCCCAGTTGACAAGCCCTCAGGGAAGTCCATGGAATCTGCCCCCATAGGATCCTAAAGTTTAAAGGAAAGGATTCCTGAGGTTAATTTATTCCCTGGTATGTGCGTACGTTAGCTGGAGCGATAGGCAGAGCAAGGACTGAAGAAATTACTCTCTGTCAAGATCGGTCATGAAGGTCACATGCCCTGGGACGCCTGGGTCACCCTGGCTTCTCATTGTGTATCCCTAGAGAACTGCACAGAGCTTTTTATGGATATCCTTTGGAAAAGTTGTTCCTCACCTCTCCACCCCCTGGATCAAACCAGCAACCTCCAAATAAGCAATGAGGAGCATAAGCAGCTTTTGCTGAAGGCCAGGAGGAACACATCCACCGGCTGCATTTTTGCTTTTCACTGCTCCTGCCTCCCCTTTTAAAAAATATAGTTTACGGAGGTAAAATTTCATCCCTCCCTTTAACAGACGTTCTGGCTGTAAAGGGCAGTAATAGCACAGCTGGTGTCATCTCTGCCCACCCCCCAGCCCCAGAGAGGTTCCAGAGTCCCCCTGACACCGCTCCTGCCAGACGGCCACATGGGGGACCCGGAGGTTAGCAGGTGACCCAGCCTGGGTCAGAGCCCTTCAGTGGGAATTCTACAAAGCAGCAGAGAGAGGAGGCGCTTTCTCTCCTCTGGGGTCTTGAAACATTATAATGTGACCTTGGAGCTGCCAGTGACACTATGGCCTATAGCATGGAGGAATCTTTCTGAAGTAGAAGGAAAAAATGATGTAAGCGTACATTGAGAGCAAAGAGTCAAGAGTTAGGGTTCTGACCCAACTGTGAACCTGGATCCAGCTGCCCTTGAGGCTAGAAACGTCCCCCCCCCCCCTTTTTTTTCTCTTTTGCCTAAAGTAGTGTGAAGTGAGTTTCTACAACTTGCAACACAAAAAGTTCTGACAATGGGAGCCAAAATCCCTCCTGGAGTTCTAGAAGTTGCTTCCCTGGTCAGACACCAAGGAAACAAGATAATCAGGAGAGCCCATCATCCACCGTAGAGCTTGCTGGAGAAGAAAAGCAGCTGAAAAGGGGCTTCTTGTCATGCCTTTTAAAGGAAACTAGATTTCCCTTTTGTTAGCATGAGTTCGATGATATTTACCCCACAGACTGTTGTGAGACTTAAGTCAAAAGGTATAAGGGCAATAATGTAAAATAATGTACAGTATGACTGTGAAGTATTACTTGAGCTGGCAAACGAGTGTTTTCTCTTCCCTTCTACAGACACACTAAGAATATGTTGTCTTTCAAATATAAAGATAGCTATACAAGATAACCGCTCCTCAAAGGGAAACATGTTCAGGAACAAGAGCTAACATCTCCTGAGTGCTAATTATGTATCTGACAACGGGCCAAGTGATGTAGCTGGGTTACTTTATGTAATCTTTACAAGAATGCTATGCCATGTTCATGTGGAGGAAAAACAGAGCATTGTTTTTCAATCTAGGGTGGCTTTTCCCCCAGGGAACATCTGATAATGTCTGCTGGCATTTTTAACCGTCACAGTGGTGTGTGTATGTGCGCACACGCGCACCTGCTACTGGCATCAGGTGGGTAGAAGCCAGGGACGCTGCAAAACTACTTACTGTGCACAGGGCAGCTGCCACAACAAAGAACCATCTGGATCAAAATGTCAACAGTGCTGACGCTGAGAAATCCTGGCTCAGAGACAACCCAGCCAACCCGCCCAAGGAGCTCACAATCTTAACTTGTAACAATGTTACACTGCAACACACACACACACGCTCACACTCACATATGCACACACACACACACACACAGAGGGTGGGATGGGTGTTTAGCATCATAGTTCTTCTAGCTCCTAAGGCTCCCTGCTCAGGGACTGCTAACAAAAGCAGGGCAGGGACTATTCTGGAGGTCAGTAAAATTGTTTGATAGATCCAGGACAGGTGTCTGGAAGACTGTCAGAAGGCCTTGAGTTTAAGGAGCCGCAGGCACTGGACTGGCTGAGGACTTCAGGCTATTACTACCCTGTGCAGCATAAGAGGAGCCGGTCAATCTAGGGTATCTTCTGAAATCTGGGCCACTGACCTTGTTCCAGATGAGGACAGGGGTTGGGATTCCGATGACCTCACAGCTCAAGTACACCTGGGCGCCAGTGACATTCCAGATATCCTTGGGGGGCGTCACGATGGAGGGACCTATAAGAGAGGGCACAAAGTCAAACCATCCTTTTAAGCAGTCTTTAACATCCCTCAGCGTGCTAGTAATCTGTTAAGTATTACTAGGAAGTAAATACCTCATTATATTTAGGAGGCTATCCCCTCTGTTGATTACCTGAAGCCAATTTCAAAGACCAGACTAGCTTACCCCAGCCACCAGCGGGAGTTTAAGCTATTCTCTGGTGATGCATACATCTTGACAGTCAAAAGACAATTAGGAAGAAAAACATATTGCTTACAAAATTTTCTTCTCCCACGAATCATGCTTAAATGAGTTTTAATTTACCAGCTGTTTTGCTTATCTGCGACTTTCCAATTAATATAGTGAAACTTTACTCCCAAAATAGTGAATGTTTCTCTTTTTTATATACCAGTATTTCTGTCTGGGGGGAAGGGGCAACAAACAACCACTCCTTGGTTAATGTGCTGGACACTCAGCACATCCACTGCTAATTCGCAGTGCCCGGTTTCAGGCACCAGGGGCCTTCAGAGAGTCCACATTAGAGGGAAGGAGAGCCAGGAGCCTGGGGTGACAGCACATTACTTCCAGAACCGAACCTGGCCTGAACCCAAAGCTCGACGCCATTTCTTCAAAGAATGAGTTAATTATTCCCTCTGAATTTCAGCTCTCCACTGCCTTGGGTCTTCCAGCTGAATAAAATATCTAACTTTAGGGTCATCTTGCATCACAGTCCTGGGAAAGGGACAACCTCCCCTTGGGGCCTGGAAAGTTTTCTGGCATAAGCAGCATTCAAAGGGCATGAAGTCTCCCCTTTTGCAACAGGCTATTTCCAGCCCACGATTAACTTCTTGAAACAGAAAGGAAATAACAGCATGTAAGATTTTTCCCACTCATCTAAAGTATTAGAAGCTGATTTTTTAAAAATCCCTCAGGGTAGTTTTATTTTTCCCCTTTGTAAGAATGTGCCAAACAAAGTTTTGAAAGCTCTAAATATATTTCGTGTTTCCTTCCCGCTAAACCCTAGGTCTGAAAGGAAGCATCTATTTTGGCCAGGGGTCTTGGCTTTTCTGTGGCAAACATGGACGTGGTTAGCACAGCGGTGCTGTGTTTATGTGTGTTGCTGGCTCGGTCTCTGATGTTTCCTCATCTGTCCTCACCAACACAAGGCCCCACAAAGGGCAGGGCTGGGCCTCACTGCATCCCAGCCTTCCTCCAGGGCCCTGGGACCCCAAGAGCTTGGACACCACAGAACCGGATCTGGCTCACCTCTGAGGGCCCCAAGAGACTGTCCTCCTTCCCACATACGGACTTGGTGGGATGACCTCAAGGCTCGGGGGTTCTCAAGGGAGTGTTCTGAGAAGAATACACCAGTGTTCAGAGACTGGAGGGGCTCGGGAACAAAGCTGCCTCTCACGTAGCAAAACCACATGAGGAATGCAAGATTCCTGTGAGATCTGAGTGCCTCAGCCTTGTGACAAACCATTTATTTCAACTCACAGCCATCTCTCTATAGGCAGAGCAGGGAGCAGAGTTATCCATCGTTGCCAGGGGCAGATTCTGGAGAGCACGTGGAAGAACTCCAGCCTAATTTTCTGTCACACGTCTTGAAGACACGCTATGGATTCCTCTGACAGCCTAATTTTAAAACTAAGATATTCTTTTTTTTTTAATTTTATTTATTTATTTATATTTATTTATTTAGCTGTGCCAGGTCTTAGTTGCGGCACACGGGCTTCTCTCTAGTTGTGGTGCACTGGCTCCAGAGCGTGCGGGCTTAGTTGCCCCACGGCATGTGGGATCTTAATTCCCCAGCCAGGGATCGAACTGGCGTCCCTTGCATTGGAAGATGGATGCTTAACCACTGGACCACCAAGGAAATCCCAAACGAAGATATTCTTTATTTTACTTATTTATTTTTGGCCACACTGCGTGGCTTTCAGGATCTTCCCTGACCAGGGATTGAACCTGGGCCACCACAGTGAAAGCCTGGAATCCTAACCACTAGGCCACCAGGGAAGTCCAAAACTAAGATATTCATAGTTTTAATATAGTCTGATATATCAAAATTTTCTTTTATGATTAGTGCTTTTTGTGTCCTATTAAATTTATTTTGTGTAGCCCATGGCCCTAAAGATCTCCTGTTTTCTTCTACAAGCTTTATGGTTTTACCTTTCACATTTCGGTTTGTGGTCCATCTTGAATTAATTTTTGTGTATGCTATGAAGTAGAGGTCAAAGTTCATCACTCTCTCCCCAAAGGATAACCAATTGTTTTGGCATCATTTGTTGAAAAGACCATCCTTTTCCTACTGAAAGTGGTGCCTTTGTGGTAGATCCATTGATCATATATGTGTGAGTCTTCTTCTGGATTCGCTATTCTGTTCCATTGGTCTATGTGTCTATCCTTGTACCAACAAACATGGTATGATTTAGAATTAAATGTAATAAAACTGAAGCACTGAATGGAGAACAGATCTGTTTTATCTCCCTGCAAGTCTCTCCTTATTCCATGAAGCAGAACATTTCAGGAGGAGCAAACATTCTTTAAAAACATCTGAACCTACCCAGGAATACTCTGAGAGCCATCACCAGGGCATTCAAATTAGGACGAATCATGCTGTGAGTTCCTCTTTCTCTCTCCCAACTCTTGAAATACATATAAAACCTTGGGTGGATGGGCTGAGTCAATATTTGGACCATCCCAAGAACATAAATAATTTTGTCAATTCTGCTACCAGGCAATGCCTAGAATTCAACAAGAGTTGCATACCACAAAAATCTGTATTATTCACTGACCCCTGTTGAGTTGATGGGGTGGAGAGGCAAAGGAAGGGCCATCAGGACCAGTTTGCTGCACAACATTTACAAAACCCCTTGCTACTTCAGATGTCCCTGAACAAATGTTGACCCACAGAGACACCAAGTGGACACGTTCTGTATGGAAGTGAAGGATGGTGAAAATATGTGGGGCTGATATGATGGCAGACCCAACAGCACTGCACCCCGTCCCCACTCTGAAGAACCACCGTCCCACATACTCCATTGACAAGCAATTTCACTGCCAAAATCACCTCAAATTGCAATTCCTGAAGGTTCTGTTCTACCTCAGGAGAGCAGCTGAAAAAATAACTCTTTACCAAAATAATTTCTAAATCTTTCCACGTTGCCTTTTTTCCAAGAAGGCCAAAGCAGACCCAGAATTATTTCTGTTTTTAAGGATAAAATAACTTTTTAGTTCATTCTGAGCTCATTTTTGGGCAGAAAGCTCAAAACCAGCCCTTGAGGCCAAGCCAAGGGTAACAACATTGCCATCTAAATCATGCACAGTGTTTGGATTCCACTTAAAACAAGTCACAGAATATTTAAATGTATAGGGACAAACACCAGAATAGGTTCAATTATTTATTTATCCTTGCCTTTGTTCCAGTAAGGACTTCAGGCTGCACAAACATCTGTCTAGCAGACATCCTGTACAGATTAACTGCCCACTGCCTCTCTCCTCTCCTTCCCCACTGTGGACAACTCCAGGCAGCAACCAAGCTGTCACAGCGATGCCTGGTGGCTGATGTGGGGAGAGTCCATCCCAAGACTTTCCCCACCTCCAACTCACCCTATTTTTCTATTTCACATGAATGTCCCCAAACCAGGCTACTCCATGTTCCATTCTTACCTTTCTCAACTCAATTCTCATTCAATTTCATTCGATCTTTCTCAGATCTCTAAGTTTGTTTTCTTGCTCCCCCCCCTTTTTTTTTTTTTTTTGCGGTACGCTGGCCTCTCACTGCTGTGGCCTCTCCCGTTGCGGAGCACAGGCTCCGGACGCGCAGGCTCAGTGGCCGTGGCTCACGGACCCAGCCG
Organism: Tursiops truncatus; assembly: GCF_011762595.2. Taxonomy (NCBI): domain Eukaryota; kingdom Metazoa; phylum Chordata; class Mammalia; order Artiodactyla; family Delphinidae; genus Tursiops; species Tursiops truncatus. The sequence goes on from NC_047038.1 coordinate 76,176,287, forward strand.
CTCCGTGGCATGTGGGATCTTCCAGGACCGGGGCACGAGCTCGTGTCCCCTGCATCGGCAGGCGAACTCTCAACCACTGCGCCACCAGGGAAGCCCGCTCCCTTATAAGTCTTGCCTGGTAAACTTAGGTGGTCTCTTCCTTTTAATCAATCCTTGAAGAGAAAGAGGAAGAAAAAGAAGGGAGGGAGGGAGGAAGTAAAGGAGAAGGAGAAGAAAGAGAAAGTGAAATAAAGAGAACCAGGTCCTGAATGAAACTGTGTAAGGAAGAAGAAAGTTTTAAGTTTGGAAGAAAACTAAAATTAAATTTAAGGAACCAGTGTCACCTTAAAACTACCTGGAAGGAGTCAGATTCTCCTATGGAATGTCCACCTAAGTCTACATCGTCCCCCTCAGACACTCTTAATTAAATTCTAGACAAATGGCCCACAGACCACAGATTGCTTATTCAATTATAACCTAAAATTAGCTATGGTCTGAAAAATCACTAGAGATACAGAAAAGGAAGAATTTTCAATGGATTTAAATTTGTAATATTTCAATTTGATTCTGAAGAGGTAAAGAAGGGCAGTTCTCACAAAACACACAAATGTCATGAGAAAAAGACCCTGAAATAGAATTAATTTTGAACTTGACAAGAAATTGATTCAACCTGATCTTACATAAAATTGTAGGAGAGGACAGAGTTAAAATTTGTTACCTATAAGAAGCATGGGAATAATATAAAAGAAATATGGGAACAATTTCCTAGTCTCTTACAGAGCACAAAACACTCCCCAGACATGACCTGAGATGCCTTCACCATGTTACCATTAAAACAAACAAACAAACAAAAATACCCAAAGCACTTTTGGGAAGAGAACACTTGGCTCTGGATCCTTGTCTACTGCTTATAGCCAAGAGACCTTGGACAAGTCACTTACCCATTTATACAGAAGAAACCAGGGCAGGTCTAAGAATTTTCTTTTTGGGCTGGAAGTGAATGTACCCATCATGAATGTGTCCTAGAGCACAGTCATATGGCATCTTTGACAACCATGAAGTTTTGAGGCTCCACTGCCTGCCTGGTTCTGGGAGCTCTCATTCCCTACAAATCAGTCCAATGCACCACCTCATCTACCTAAATGCACTGTACATGACTCATAACAAAGTTCATTCTCCCAGTGATGGAAAAAACAGAGCTTTATTAGAAAGGTATCAGTGGTTACCTAGTTAGCCAATATTTTCATCTGGAAAAGCTGCACAGAAGATGTTAGGAGAGGTCATGTTTTGGAGCTAAATATACATACTCGATTGAACCTGGGAAATGGTCAAAAGTCAAATTCTCCTTAACAGTCAGTTTTTGTTCAATTTTGTTGATATCCTATTCAACCGCATTTTTTTTCATTGCTGCCTTCATTTCCCCCATGATCTCTCCCATGTTTACCCTACAAATTCACTCTTCTTTCTTATTTCTACCAAATTCTCTGCTCCTAGCATCCATGCTCACTCTCTCATTACATGCTTATTACCACTTCTAGAACCTTTGCTTATGCTGATGCACTTGCTTACTTGGGATGTCCTCCGTCCTCTCATCTATTATCTATGCCCTACCCTTTTATTTGGAGCTCTAAGGCTGAAGTTTCATCTCCTTTTTGACTTTTTTTTTTTTTTTTTTACAGCTCCAGCTTGCACTTATTTCTTCTCTGAAATCTTGTTGAGTTCAGAGTTAGTGCCACACAGCTTAGTGCATCATTATTCTCTAGCGCTTTCCTTAGCAGGGCTAATTGAAGATGCCAGTGTCCTGATAGAGTCATAACTGAGCCAGAAACTCTGGAATCAGATGTACTTCGTGTTCATTGGGAGGAGGGACAGACCAGATTCTATGTAGTGGAAAAAGGGCAGCAGTAAATTCAGAACATAACATGACTAGTCATACGGAACTAAGAAGATAGCCACGATCTTGAAAATATACCAGTGTACACATTTGCCAAGGTACCTAACCAAAGTGGTGCTATAGTCACTTCTTATTTATCAACTGGAAGATTATTCACTGCGACTTTCTTTAATCTTCCACTTGACTTCCTCTTGCCATAAACAAGGTTTCTTGGCTACTGCCCACTCAACAACCAATTTGTATACAATCTGGGATGCAAAATAATTTAAATATATATTAGCTAAGAAAGTTCCAATGAGAAGGGTAGATCTGCTGTGGGGAAACGATCATCAATCAACCATACATCAAAAACAGGGTTTCTGCAATATGCTGGTTTATATTATTCACATTATAGCTCTCACTAAGTACTTATTAACATGGCTAAGAGAGTCGAGTATAAAGACTTCTCCAAGTTATGGTAATTTGCAAACCACACTCAACTCGTCTCTTAATGATGCTGGGTCCTAAAATAGCTCACAGAGTATGTGCATTCATACCAAAAAAGGAGGGTTTAAGAACGAAGTGAGACACCACATATGGAGATAAAGAGTTCAGACAACTTGGCAAAAATCCCCAGATTGGATTCCGATAACACGTTGAAGGGAAAAGCACCAAACAAAAGTACAAAATGGGAAAAGAATAGTAGGAAGGCACTATGGCCAAGAGGGGGAAGGGGATGAACGATGTGGAAACTTCCTGATATTAAATCAGGGGAAGCAGGAACCGTATGGCTAATTAAAGGGCAGAGCCACCTGCCAAGGCAAGTCATTTCGGGAACTTCTAGAGGTGCGGTGATACAGCAGCTGACCCTAGGTATGAGAATCTGGCACGCAGTCTCATGGGTATCAGCTGAGGACAGTAAGGGCAGGAGAAAAAAGGACTAAATCTTAAGCACCATAGGCCAGATTTAACTTCCGAGTTTTTGTTTAAGGCAAAGTCATCTCGTTATGGTTGCTCCTGTTGGTCATTTACATTTTAGTGTGAGTGAAGGCCCAAAAGTTTATAATGATGGGGTTCTCCCAAACACTGCTGGGGGGAAATGTATGTAAGAAATGCTTCCTCTTTTTCGGATACAATATATTGAGGTGGGATGGGGAGGTTGAACAGATATAGACAGATTAAAATGCTAGGAAGGTAATAGACTGCTCTACCACTTCTGAGTTATGTGACACTGAACAAGTTATTTAACTTTTCTCAGTTTATTCATCTGTGAAATGGGATAATACCTAAGTCATTAGATTTTCAGAAAGATCAAACAAGATACAGCAATTAGCACAGTACCTGGCATGGGGTAAACACTCAGTAAGTATTAGTTACTGCTTTTATTTCAAAGTAAATCCTTATGACTGGAGCTAATACAAATTGCTTCTTCAGAGAATGGAGATGACACATCGTTTGGAGCTGGGGTGGCTGGCGAAAGGAGCTGGTATCTGAGCAGGCCCTGAAGTTCAGAAGTAAACTTTCTCTCAAGGAAGGTTTTCAACTTCAGAGACCTGCCTCAGCAGAGGTGTGGAGGCAGGAAAACAACAGCTGGCTGGTGGAACAGCAAGCACCCCAGTCCGCTCGGGGAGAGCATAGCTGAGATTCGGGTGTGGAGCACAGTGGAAGGAGGAGGGGGGGACACTTTGTGGTCCACTGCGTCTCTGAATGTTGGAGAGATGTGATTCAAGTGGCATTTCAGGAGATGACTTTGGAGGCCTTTGCAGCAGGACTGGGACAGGGTGGGGATTAGAAGCCTAAATCAAGGTGGTAGGAATGGGAACAGAAAGGAAAGAGGCAGATTTGAGAGATTATTCAGGAAGAGCCAACACTACCTGGGAACTGACTGGATGTGGGCATGAGGGAATGAGTCAAAAGTTGTGGGCTGGGTAAGAGGAGGCTGCGACACCATGGACAGAAAAGCCAGGGTGTCTGTCTGAGGAAGGCCTTGGATTGGAGAAGGGGGAAAGGATGAGTTTGGGCTTAGATTTGCGGATTTGGGCAATGAGGAGGTGCCGAACCCCACAGAGAGAAAGGAAACAGACTGGGGGACCAGTGGTACCAAGGTAAACACTGTCAAGTTTACACTTTAGCCCTAGCAGGCTGGGTGGGTTCCTGGGTATGGAAGGAAGACAGCTTTGGCTCGCTTTCCCAGGGACAGCTTCTCTGGAGGGAATTCCAGCAGCTCGCTGCTGACACCCAGCCCATTCTCACCCCACCCCATCCCAGGTAAAGCAGGGGAGTAGACAGCTAAGACACTGCTTAGCAACCAGCCACTTATCTGCAGGGGCAGTTCATCTGAAAGTAGACTGTCCAGTATGATGCAACCCTGGTAACGGCATACACAGATCCTGTGAATTACATTTCTCGGCTGACAGCTAGTTATCTCTGGGTTAATGAGACACCCCATTTTGGCACCAATCTTTGATGCTGAAAATCTTCCTAGAGTGTATTAATCTTTTTTTTTTCTGTAGTAGATATCATAGTATTCAGATGTCTTTCTAGGATTATGACTCTTGCAATGTCTCAGAAGTATCATAAGTTTGAACGGACCATGGAACATAAAAAGAAAGTTGCTGTTTCTTGTAATTTGTTGCTTGCAAACCAATCTCTTATTTCATGACGTCTTCTTATTCTTTTCCCCTAACAAGTATGGACCCAGCACAAAATGATAAATAACCAAGGGTCTGACTCCAGGCTGAGGTTCCCACCCACAGGTGATTCTGGTACATGTGGTCTGGGGTCATCCTTGCAGCAACGCTGCACTAGGTAAAATAAATCCATGAGGGATTTAAAGCCAAGTTCAGATGTGTAAGGGGGAGAGATCACTCTGGTGGCCGTGTGGTGGCTGAGCTAACCTGGGGCTGTGTCAGCAACATTGCCAAGGGATGAGCTCATGTATCCGGCAAAGCTCCCACGGAGCTGGAATAGCTGAACTACCATCACAACACTGGCATGACTGACATCCACACATGCTAAGTTAGCGGGCTACATTTTTATGTGGTTTGAGCATATGGAAGAACTGACTTCACACAGGGTACCTTTATGAAGGGAAACTCCCTAGTTATGTGGGTGTATCTTGTTCATGCTAACGGAGCCTTGGAAATACTTTTTTCCCCCACATTTCATGGGCCTGTCCTCTCTGGACTGTGACTCACCTTAATTCCAACACGTGAAAATTTAGGGTCACTTTTTCCTATTCTGCAAGCACAGAACTGGGTGGGGAAGTTTCCACAGGAGGGCACTTATGCCACCTGATTCTGAGCTTCCTAGAAACCCAGAGTGCAAGTTCCCCCAGGACACTTCGTCTTTGAGTCCTTGCCTTCCCTACACACCCCCAAGTGCCTGGCATCGTCAGGCATCAGAACTGTTTCCTGAGCCGAGCTGTGAGCTGTAAGGGGAACTCCTCCAGAACCTGGAGGCTCACCCACCCTCAAAGCTTAGTCTCTGTCCATAGGCCCCGAGCTGACTAACAAGGGATGTAGTCCAAAGAAAGAGATGCTCTTGAACCCTGCCCCTAGGGGGAAGGATATGCGGGACTGCCAAGTGGCCTTCAACTTCAGGAGCGTTGGACTTGCTAAGCCTAGTACCTAGAATATTTTGGAAAGCTGAAGAAGGCTGAGGCCTGAGCTCCCAGGAGGACCTGGGAGGATGCTACCGTGGGGACACTTCTGCAGTTCCCTGTCCACTAGACAGCCCGGGCTCCAGGGAGCTTCCCACCTGGGGTCTTAAGTAGAAGACTAAAGTTCTTCAGCTCCCTGAGAACTAGATAAGTCCTCAATTCCACTTCATCCAAGGAAGAGATTTACATTGTAGGAGGCCCAGTAAATCCCTCAGGCCAGGCTGACCACTCTGGAAGCAGACTGTGGGGATGGGCAGTGCAGTACCGGGTCACTCTTTTAGATTAGGAATTATCAAAAAGAGGAGATTTGTTCAGTCTCTGGAAGGTTATGCAGGTTGGAAGAGATCTTGCAGAGGGGCATCTGCAGGAATAACAGGCACCAGACACACAGCCAACAGGGCAAGCTCCAACCACCCGGGAACCAGCCTCTAAGAAGGATGCTGTCTTACAGTGGTTGCCAATCCTGGCTGCACACTGGGCTCCTCTGGGAGCGGTTAACTACTACGCAGGCCTGGGCTGCACTCCCAGAGTTTCACGTTGGTCTGGGCGTTGGTCTGGGTGTGGGGTCTGGCACTGGAATTATTTTTTTTCAACTCCCCAGGTAGAACCACTCACTTAAAACGCGGCTTCAGAGCAGGAGACGCTCAGATGACAAAGACAACACCAACGTGGAAAGTAAGAGAGGAGAAGAGGAGGACAGATTTGGAGAAACATTGCTCCCAAGTCTTTTCAGGGAGAGGCTGAGGACACTGGGAGGTGCAAGCATTTAAGGAGAAGAGAGGAAAGTTCCAGGAGCTGGAGTGAAGGGTATAGATACCCGATAACCTTCTTATTGTTACTATTATCGCTCTAGCTCCATGGGGGGTACGGTGGGCCATGTCTGACCTCCCCGCGTTTGTCACAAGCTTTGAGTTGCCTGCTCTCAGAGTCTCAGTAGTTCTCCTTCTATGCTGTTTTCCATTTTCCTAAAATAAAGCACTTGGTTCACATCCCCAGCCCCGCCCCTGCCCCTCTCCTGCCCTCAGAATTCCTACCCTTCATGACAGTGCCAGAGATGGGGCTCTGCGTCCGTCTGGAGTCTGTGGGTCTCATTTAAGAGCCCACTAAATCCGGACCCTTTGCCTTTGCTCATTTAGAGTCAGATCGCCTCCCTGCTAAGACGCGTTCAGCTCGGCTTTGCGAGGGCCTGGAGCCGCATTAAACACAAGGGATCTGTGTGAGGCACGGCCCCCTCCGTCCCCCCCAACCATGAACACAGTGCGGGGCATGCCGTGCCTGTGCCTGGCTGGCATTTTTACCCAGTGATGTCTTTGCCCGTCAGGCCCCAGTCTCTACAGCTCTCATGGTTACAGTTGCCTCCTTGGCCCAAAACCCCAGACATTAATCAGCCGCGCATAACGGCTCCCCCTGTTCTCTCTCAGTGTTTTCCCCTCCTTCACTTGTGCCCTCTGGTTATTTTCTGTACTCCTCTGTGACCTCCACAGACTTGAAAGCTCTCAGCTATTTACCCCAAGTCTCATCCTTTGTTTATCTCTGCTTTGCTGAGTGTTCTCAGATTTCCTCCCCACTTCCTAGTAGGATTTAGGTTCCTTCTCCCATGTTCTGCACTTCTCTAGCACTGCCCTCCAGGCTCAAACTGGAACAGAACATTCCTCTTACCCGTGGGCTAATTCTTTTCATGTGCGTCCTGAGTACTTACTACATTTGCTACCGTGTACTTGCTTTGTGGACATACTGTGTGTTCCCAGTATAACAAGACATTCTTTCTGAGTGCTGAGAGGAAATTCACATTACAGAACGTGCTAGATGTGGGTGCAGTGGACCACCTGAGCTTGGAAGAGCTGGATTGTTCAAAGACGCTCAGAAGTGCCAAGTAACACTGCTCTGAAAATCAGGGAAATGGGCAGGTCTCTGATCACGGGGGAGGAAGACCTCTCTAAGAGGGACTGGGGGACTTTGAATAAGGGTTTTGTATTTTTCATTAGTGAGGCAAGTCTTGCTTGCTCTTGTTGGGTGGAGGTTGACCTGGAGCCCACCCTGCTGGGCGTGAGCTATGAAAGTGGGAACCAGACTTCCCTGGTGACGTAGTCGTTAAGAATCCGCCTGCCAATGCAGGGGACACGGGTTCAATCCCTGGTCCGGGAAGATCCCACATGCCGCAGAGCAACTAAGCCCCTGCGCCACAACTACTGAGCCTGAGCTCTAGAGCCCGTGCGCCACAACTACTGAAGCCTGCACGCTTACAGCCCATGCTCCACAACAAGAGAAACCACCGCAATGAGAAGCCTGCACACCGCAATGAAGAGTAGCCCCTGCTCGCCGCAACCAGAGAAGGCCCGCGCGCAGCAACGAAGACCCATCGCAGCCAAAAATAAATAAATAAATAATAAATCAATTAAAAACAAAAAAAAAAAGAAAAGTGGGAACCAGGTGAAGGAAAGCTATGCTACCTCATGGGCGAGTAGTTACCCCAGAAGGAGGGTCTCTGGGGGCATAAAAATGCTCTTTGCTGCTCTTACTGGTATTTATAGGACCAGACAACTTTACTTTGGCATCTTGATTATTTTCAGAGAGTGATTATTTTTCTATAATTAGTGGTTCTTTTTCTTTTCTTCTTTTTTTTGAGTTTTTTTTTTTTTTTTTTTTTTTTTTTTTGCGGTACGCGGGCCTCTCACTGTCGTGGCCTCTCCCGTTGCGGAGCACAGGCTCAGTGGCCATGGCTCACGGGCCCAGCTGCTCCGCGGCATGTGGGATCCTCCCGAACCGGGGCACGAACCCATGTCCCCTGCATCAGCAGGCGGACTCTCAACCACTGCGCCACCAGGGAAGTCCCCGCCCCTGTTTTTTTTTGAGTTTTGTTTTCCTTGAGTTGTTAATTCCTTTTACAGTGCAGGAAAAAAAGGGGCTCTCATGGTTTCAATAGTAAACTGGGTTTGAAAGGTTAAGATACCTCATCTTTACAAGGACTTGGAGCAACTGCCTGTGAAGTGTGCTATGGGGCCTGTCATCGAAACATCCTTTCCCTCTGCAGGTGTTTCTTCTAGGGCAGCCACCAGCTCCAGCCTTGGAGATTCTATTCTTCTGTTTAAGTAAAGGAAAGTAATTTCCTTTCAGAGCAGTAGCTGGGATTTCAGACTGGGCACCTCTTTAGAGCAGCCATGCATAAAAGCAGGAAACTCGTTCTTTACAAACTTGGGGAAGAAAATGTGCACGATTTTCCCGAAATTGACATAGAACCTGCGCTTTATGCCTCCTTAGTCCTTGCCTTTTGGGTACATTCTCAGGGGATCTCTCTAGCAAACGTGTGACCCCTTTAGCAAGCTGGGGGCTCAAGGGGATGATGCCTGCTCTGCCTATGAACAAGGGGTGGAAAGCAGCCCAGACTTATCTAGTCCATGGGAAAGGATTATGGTCTCTGAGCCTGTAAATCAGTTAAACTGACACTTGAAGAGAAGAAAGTAGACTCAAACAGGTAAACTGAGACAAGACCCCCGGGACAAGCATGACGCTGGTAATCACGAAACCTGCTTCCGCCCACACATCCACGGGAGCTTGGTTTCACATGACTGTGAAAACACAGTCATGATCTCTGCAGCTGAGAGAGCTTAACCTCAATCACAGACGGTTCTGAATAACGCTTTGGAAAACAAGCAAGCAGCATTTTAACCTACACAGCAATAATGAGGAATAACAGATCCACACATACTCCAGTGTCAGCACTAGATAGCTTTCCCAATGTCATAACATGCTCAGACGATTAAAGAACAGATATTTTTGGAACATATTGATCGACAGATGTAAAACTGGGTTGGCCAGGGACTTACTTCCCTGGTGGTCCGGTGGTTAAGACTCTGCACTCACTCCCAATGCAGGGGCCCCGGGTTCCATCCCTGGTCAAGGAACTAGATCCCACGCCGCAACTAAGAGCCCACATGCCACAACTAAGAGCCCACATGCCACAACTAAAGATCCGACATGCCGCAACTAAGACCCGGCACAGCCAAACAAACGAATAAATAAATAAATAATTAAAAGAAAAAAAAAAGAAACTGGACTGGCCAGTGGTTTAATTCCTATTAGTTAGGGGTTATCAAAAGAAAAATGTCATCAATTCATCATTAATATTCATTTCCTGTAATGAGAGCACTAACTTCTACTGTTGCCTAGATGAAGTTACTCCTTAAGGGAAAATCCCTATGGAAAAAGGTATAAAAGTTGAGAAAGACTCACAATGAAACTAAATCGAATTTCAGCATTGTATGGCACTAAGCAGGTAAAAACAAGGAGTGGATTAATTCATTCAGGTCCTCCACAGACTAAGTGCTGTGCTGGGTGACAGGAGGAATGGAAAGATGATGGGGTTGGACTCCTATCTGACATGGATTTAGAATCCACAAAGTGTAGACTAGAATACAAGTATAGAATCAATTATAATATGGAAGGAGTATGACTGGTCCTATGATATAAATATAAAAAGCATTCTGACTGAGTAGGTCAGAACTGAATTCATGGAACAGGAAAAGGGCTTTCAAAGTTAAAGGCAGTGGGTGGGGTTGGTAAGGAAATTCCAAGCGAGGGGGTCAGCCTGCTCGAAGAGGTGAGATGTCGCTGTATATTGGCGTTGGGGTTTACAGCCCACGTAGAGTTTTTATAACTATTACTTCATTTTCACTTTCCCAACAATCAGCTAAGCGAGTCATTTTACAGATAAAGATATTGAGGTTCACTAACGTTGAGCGTCTTGTGCAAAGTCCCCAAGCCTGGGAGTGGTGTGTCCAGGACATGAATCTACGTTTTCTGAGTCCAAACCCAGAGCTTTCCCTAGGCTCCTGTGGTGCCTCTCTACACAACCCAGTATTGCTGAAGTGTCCCTTTCTTGCTTTGTTTTGTTGGAGCGTGAGGGGTTTGGAGAGAAGGAAAAGAAGTCTTGAGAACTGGAGGCCAGACTAGATTGCAGCGGTTTTCAGTGTCAAGGCAAGGAGATTAGGTATGTCTATAAGTTACCATGAAGAAAAGAAAAACAAGATAATGAAAACATTAATGTCTTTTGGAGAAAAGATTACACAATCGTGAGAATCCTAAACAGAGGTCACGGCTCACCATGACCTGACTCAGAGGTCACGGCTCACATGACTCCGGCCTGAAATGTTTCAGGGGTATTTTCTGAGCGGCTCTGGGTAAGCAGTTTGGACTTGTAACCCCAAACAGGTCAGAATTATCCTGCTCATGCTGAATGCTCAGCAGATGTTAACTCTACCGCGACCACGTAGAGTCCTACCACATCTTAGAATAAAACAGTCTGAGAACGCCAGGCCTTTTCATTAGATTTGAATGGTTTCAATGAATGTTTAATGGGAAAATCAGTATTTGAAAATAGGCTTCATGTTTTGCTTTGCAAATCATTAAGAAGATGCCATCTTCTTAGAAAGTACCTTATATAGGCAGGAATCCTATGAAAACTATTTTTTTAATTTTATAAATTTATTTATTTTTGGCTGTGTTGGGTCTTTGTTGCTGCACGCGGGCTTTCTCTAGTTGCGGCGAGCAGGGGCTACTCTTCATTGTGGTGTGTGGGCTTCTCATTGTGGTGGCTTCTCTTGTTGCAGAGCACGGGCTCTAGGCATGCGGGCTTCGGTAGTTGTGCTGTGTGGGCTCAGTAGTTGTGGCTCGCGGGCTCTAGAGTGCAGGCTCAGTAGTTGTGGTGCATGGGCTTATTTGTTCCACGGCGCATGGAATCTTCCCAGACCAGGGCTCGAACCCGTGTCCCCTGCATTGGCAGGCGGATTCTTAACCACTGTGCCACCACGGAAGCCCTTTTTTTTTTTTTTAATAGAAAACTTTAAAAGTCAATGTTAACAGTTAGTAAACATTCCTGGGCAGAGCCAAGCAATCCTTCTATTAGTGAAAATGTCTCCTCTTTGGGCTTAGATATGTTTCAGATTTACATCTTCATCTTGAGAAAAAATTTAACTGCCAGTAAGGGGAGAAGGGTTCGAAATGACTACATTTATTTAAACTATAAAATCCAGAATAAATAAGATCTGGCCCTGAGTATGTTCCCAGCCTCCTTTCTTGCCTCGTCCCTCCTGAACTCTGAGCTCCAGCCATAATGAACTTCAGTGCTCCTCAAATGTGTCCTGCTCTCCCTGGCCCCTAGCCTTTGGGCATGCCATTCCTTTTCCTGGAACATTCTCCCCATTTCCCATTCCTTCCCATCTTTGCCTAGTTAACCCCTAGATATCCTTTAGATCTCAGTTATCTTTTTGTTTGACACACCTCCCTTGACGCCTTTCCTCATCCCCCTTCCCCGTATTTAGAATGGAGGCCTTCTCAAGAATATACAATGGGGAGGACAGTCTCTTCAGCAAGTGGTGTTGGGTAAGCTGGACAGCCACATGTAAATCAATGAAGTTATAAGAAACCCTCACACCATACACAATAATAAACTCAAAATGGCTTAAAGACTTAAACATAAGACATGATACCATAAAACTCCTAAAAGAGAACATAGGCAAAACATTCTCTGATCTAAATCGTACCAATGTTTTCTTAGGTCAGTATCCCAAGGCAATAGAAATAAAAGCAAAAATAAACAAATGGGACCTAATCAAACTTACAAGCTTTTGCACAGCAAAGGAAACCATAAACAAAACAAAAAGACAACCTATGAACTGGGAGAAAATATTTGCAAATGATGCAACTAACAAAGGCTTAATTTCCAAAATATATGAACAGCTCATACAACTCAATAACAAAAAAACAAATAACCCGGGCTCCCCCGGTGGCGCAGTGGTTGAGAACCTGCCTGCCAATGCAGGGCAACTAGGCCCATGAGCCACAACTACTGAGCCTGCGCGTCTGGAGCTTGTGCTCTGCAACAAGAGAGGCCGCGACAGTGAGAGGCCCGCGCACCGCGATGAAGAGTGGCCCCCGCTCGCCGCAACTAGAGAAAGCCCACGCACAGAAATGAAGACCCAACACAACCATAAATAAATAAATAAATAAATAAAAATTAAAAAAAAATAACCCAATTGAAAAATGTGCAGAAGACCTAAATAGACATTTCTCCAAAGAAGACATACAAATGGCCAAAAGGCACATGAAAAGATGTTCAACGTTGCTAATTATTAGAGAAATGCAAATCAAAACTACAATAAGGTACCACCTCACACTGGTCAGAAGGGCCATCATTAAAAAAAGTCTATAAATAACAAATGCTGGAGAGGGTGTGGAGAAAAGGGAACCCTCCTACACTGCTGGTGGGAATGTAAATTGGTGCAGCCACTATGGAGAACAGTATGGAGGTTCTGCAAAAGACTAAAAATAGAGTTGCCATATGATCCAGCAATCCTACTGCTGGGCATGTATCTGGAGAAAACTATAATTCGAAAAGATACATGCACCCCAATGTTCACTGCAGCACTATTTACCACAGCCACAACATGGAAACAATCTAAATGTCCATCAACATATGAATAGATAAAGAAGATGTGGTGTATAAATATATACATATACACACACACACAGTGGAATATTACTCAGCCATAAAAGAGAATGAAATAATGCCATTTGCAGCTACATGAATGGACCCAGAGATTATCATGCTAAGCAAAGTCAGAAAGAGAAAGACAAATACTATATGATACCACCTACATGTGGAATCTAAAATATGACACAAATGAACCTATCTATGAAACAGACTCACAGACATAGAGAACAGACTTGTGGTTGCCAAGGTTAGGGGAGGGGAGGGATGGACCGGGAGTTTGGGGTTAGTTGATGCAAACTATTACATATAGAATGGATAAACAACAAGGTCCTACTCTATAGCACAGGGAACTATATTCAATCAATATCCTGAGATAAACCATAATGGAAAAGAATATAAAAAAGAATGTATATATATGTATAACTGAGTCACTTTGCTGTACAGCAGAAATTAACCAACACTGTAAATCAACTATATTTCAATAAATAGAATGAGGGCCTCCTTCCTCGTTCTTGTATGGCTCTATTTACCCTCATCACAGCAATTTCTCAGGGCTTTCACTGTGTCTTCGCACCCCATTAGACTGTGGGCTCAATGCTGGTAAGGACAGGCCAGCTTCTCTCAAGTTCTATTCTGTATCCCAGTGCCTGGCACTGAGTAAATGATCAACAAACCTGAGTAGCTGAGTGTACTGATGCTGTTACCAAAATATACACCAGGTTTTGTGCTTTCATGTAAAGGTTTAAGTAGCAAGACTTTAGGAACCATTCCAAGAGCTTCCTTTGTTGTTATTAAAAAGATTTGGGGGGGCTAGCTAGTTATAACTACTTTTATTCCAGAGTTTGTACAAGGGCATGTTTTACCATTTGGGCAGAAATTTTGATTACTGTGGCTTTTTTTTTTTTTTTCGCGGTATGCGGGCCTCTCACTGTTGTGGCCTCTCCCGTTGCGGAGCACAGGCTCCGGACACGCAGGCTCAGCGGCCATGGCTCACGGGCCCAGCCGCTCCGCGACATGTGGGATCTTTTCGGACCGGGGCACGAACCCGTGTGCCCTGCATCGGCAGGCGGACTCTCAACCACTGCGCCACCAGGGAAGCCCCTACTGTGGCTTTTTAAAAATTGGTCCTCAGCTGTTCATACGTACAAACAGGCCAATGTTTAGGGATGCTCTGTTTATGTTCCTGACCCAGCTACTCAACTAGAGCAATAAAGTGGCCAGAGTTGCTGATGCTGTATTCTTATGCTTACATTAACATAGAGCATATGTTAAAAATCTATACAAAAGTAGCAATTTCATTAAAAAATTTAGATAAAACCCAGGAGACAAAAGATAAAGGATGACTCTATAGCAAAATGCTGCCTTATTAGTCAGTTTATAAGATTTAAAAATTGGGGGTCACTGGTCAGACTTTTAGTGGGAGAAACCAGAGTGAAGTTTGGGGCAACTATTTAAAAGTGCAAAAGGGCAAGTCTATGTTGACAAGCAATAATGTTATATTAGAAAAGATGGATTTAAAAGAAACAATCAGCAAAGCATAAACCCCAGTTCCCTAAAACACGTTAAAAACATTTATGTGAGGTTTTAAGTGAAAAAGGTCCACTTTAAAGTCTGTTTCCAAACGTGAAAGAAGAATTGCTGATTCCACGTGCAGAGGAAAAGCACCGGCTGACAGACAGGCCCTTTCCGGTGGGATGGTTGACAGGAGACAGTACTGAGATTCTCCTCTTGTGGTAAATAAATCCTACCCTATTAATACTTCCATGTTCTTAAATTATCACATAGCCAGTGACCTTTAGATGTAGAAGGACCCTAAGATCCATCTTGTCCAAATTCTCATTTTATAGATGAGGTTTGGGAGGGGCGCTGGTTCGACATTTGCCTACACTCATTCCAGGATGCTGGCAGAAGCAGAACTAGAACGGTATGAATTCATTTCCTTGTACTTTATTAATAATCAGAAAAAACACTATCTGTTCTCAATCAGCCGGCTGCCATCTGAACAGTGTAAAGCTGAGAGATTAGAAAGGCGCGGAGCAAAAGCATTAAGCACGAACAGCTGCATTTCCCAGGCAGAAGGGCGGCACACAGTTTAGTTGTGGGAGTATTTCCAATTTGCATGAATGGAACATGGACAAGTAAGATAAAGCTGCCTCCAGAAAAGTAATTCCCCCAATTTCCATGAGCCTGGGATTTGGGAAACTGCAGTCTGCTCTGGAATTCGGGGACATGACAAACGATACTGGGAAGAACTCCCTAGGTGACCTCAACCTATGCACACACAGAGGCTTGTCAAGGTCCCAGGTGCTGGGCTCGCCCACGGGTTGTGGCTGAGACAGAAAAACAAAGGAAAACAAAAATGCTCCCCAAACACGCACATAAGCAAAAACGATCTTCCTGTGTTCTCTGCCAAGAGAACTGGAGCCACAAAGGATGAGTTCAAGAATCTGATTCATCCATCAAGACAAGTCAACTCAGTCTAAGGAGGCTAGAAGGGCAATTGAGGTAAACAAAAGTTCAGTTTCAGAAAGAGGCTTTGGAGAAAACACAGAGGCCATCCCTGGAATCCAACTCCATAGTGAAAACAGAAAAGGGCTCACTCTTAAGGCATGGAGTTCTGAACATGCCAACAGGTGGACATGTTCCAAGGGGCAGCTCCAGAGGCAAACAGCACCAAGATGTTAGCCCTCCTCCCATGTGGAGTCTGGGTTCTGAGCCAGCTCCTTGCTGAGCTGAAGAAGCATCTCTAGTGAAGAAGGCCTGAGAGCACTGTTCAAGTTCAGCAACAGCTAAGGAAAGTCATATCGGCGAAAAGTACTTCCCCTTCAGGAGTGCCAAGCTCCTGGGCTGGCCTGGAGCATCGACCCTTGCTCATGGTCAAAGCCACTACTCTTACCTGTATCATTTCTCTGGTTTGGCTGGCCAGTTGTTTCCCCAGTTCCCTCCCCCACTGCTAGCCCCCATGCCAGCCACAGATTGGAGTTTGTGTCCACATTCTCTTTCTCTTTGTCTCCAGGTATCACTAGAGTATCTGGTCCAGATCCTGTTCATCCCTTCTGCGTCATGGGTCTCCCATCCCCTTATCAAATCCTCCCTTTTTAGGTGGAGCCGAATTCTGCTGCCCTTGAATGTGGGCTAGATTTAATGACTCCATTCTAATGAAAAGAATGTGGTGGAAGTGACAATATGTGAATTCCGAGACTACGTCGTTAAGGGCATTGCAGCTTCCTTCTTGCTTTTTCTCAGATCACTTGGTCTGGAAGAAGCCAGTTGCCATGTTGTTAGGATGGTCAAGCAGTGCAATGGAGATGTCCACGTGATGAGGAACTAAGTCCTCAGGACAATAGGCATGTGAGTGAGCCAACTTGGAAACAGATTCTCCAACTTCAAACTTTCAGATGACTAGCCCCCACCGACATCTTGACTGCAACCTCATGAGAGACCCCCAAGCCAAAGACTATTTAGATAAGCCAGTCCCAAATTTCTGACCCACGGAAACTGTATGAGATAATAGATATTCATTGTTGTTTTATTTAGGCTGCAAATTTTGGACTAATTTATTGTGTAGCAGTAAATAACTACTACAACATCTTTGAGCTTTCTCTACCGTCAACTAGAGTTGTCCCTTAATTAATCATAATCTCTTTTTGGAGAAGGAGGGTTTTTTGTTTTTGTCATACAGTTCTTTCCTCAAGGGTTACAACAAAACCTCCCACATTTGTACAGTCCTCATGGATGGACATTTATTGATTTGGGGTCATTATGGCTAAGTCTCAAGGAGATCACTGCAATAATGATAATATGCATTTTCAAGGACTGTTCTTTGTACATGCTCTCCTAGAATCTTTTATGTTACTTCATCGTTATATAAAAAATAATTGGACCTTGTATCCCCCCAGGATCCCCCAAACATAAGCCTTAACTGTGAGCATTTGTAACCTTAAACAGCCCATAGAAACTACAAAAGACTTTTTTTTTTCCTTAAGGGTCTTATATTCACACTTTAGGAAACAGTGAGATTAATCTGCCATATACTACAACATGGATAAACCTTGAGGACACTAACCTAAGTGAAATAAGCCAGTCATAGAAAAACAAATGTTGCATGATTTCACTCACACGAAGGATCTAAAGTTGTCAAACTCATAAAAGCAGAAAGTAGAATGGTGGTTGCCAGGGGCTAGAGGTGGGGGAGATGCAGAGTTGCTGTTCGATGTGTCTGCAAGACGAGAAAGTTCTAGAAATTTGCTGTATACCAATGTGCCTATATTTAATAATACTGTATGTACACTTAATTTGTTAACAGGGTAGATTTCACGTTATGCATTTTCTACCTCAATTTAAAAAAAAAGGAAATAGTGAGTGAGATTAAAATGACCTTATTCCAAGATTCACAGCAGTGATTCCTTTTTTGCAATGCCTTTTCCAATACACCACTGAGTGTCATGTCATCCCCAAGCCCCCTCAAAACTAAAAAATTTTTTACTTGTTTTTACATTAAAAAACAAAAAATGTTGCTCTCTTCTTCCTGGAGGATTGATAGGGTGAAAAGGGAGGTAGGATCTCATACAAACCAAACGTAAGGATAGGTTGTTAAAATTCCCAGAAGTTTGGGAATCATTGATCTGGAGATATGTTGAGGTTTCAGAAGAAGTATGCTTGAGAAAACATCTGACATGTGCCTAGAGCCCGTGCTCTGCAGCAAGAGAAGCCACCGCAATGAGAAGCCTGTGCACCTCAACGAAGAGTAGCCCCAGCTCGCCACAACTAGAGAAAGCCTGCGCACAGCAATGAAGACCCAATGCAGCCAAAAATAAATAATTAAAAAAAAAAACTTTCAGGCAAAGAATCAGAAAAATGTTAGCCATAAAAAAGTACAAATAAGTAATAAAAAAAAATCTGAGCATTTGAAAAAGCTAAGCTCCAATCAAAGGACTGCTGTCGCCAGTTTACTGTCTAATTCTCCATAGAGACAAGACCTATAGACATCATGCCCAAGAGATCAAGGCAAAACAGAAGCCAGTGAAGGCTCAGATAAGAAATGAGCTAATACCCAGATAAGAGGAGCCTAGTAATGCATCAGCAATGACAGAGAAAAATAAGGCGACTGAAATACTTTCTATCCGTTAATACATGATTGGGGTCAAAAGTGAAGAACAGGGCTTCCCTGATGGCGCAGTGGTTGAGAATCCGCCTGCCAATGCAGGGGACGTAGGTTCGAGCCCTGGTCTGGGAAGATCTCACAGGCCACGCAGCAACTAAGCCCGTGTGCCACAACTACTGAGCCTGCGTGCCACAATTACTGAGGCCACACGCCACAACTACTGAAGCCCGCGCACCTAGAGTCCGTGCTCCGCAACAAGAGAAGCCACCGCAATGAGAAGCCCGCGCTCCGGGGAGGAGCTGGAGGAGCGAGCGGGCCCACGAGGCAGAGAGGCAGGCAGGAGGCCAGAGCTTATTTAATGAAAAGTGCCACAGACTGAAAAACCAAACATGAGAGTAGCAGGTGCTGCAAAGTTGGTGGTGTGGTAGCCCTGGCAGTATTTTTACTGACATTCTATGTTATTTCTCAAGCATTTGAAATAAAAATGGATGCGAGTTTAGGAAATCTATTTGCAAGGTCAGCAATGGACGCAGTTGCACATTCCACAAAACCTCCCAGGTATAAATGTGGGATCTCAAAAGCTTGCCCTGAGAAGCATTTTGCTTTTAAAATGGCAAGTGGAGCAGCCAGTGTGGTAGGACCCAAAATCTGCCTGGAGGAGAATGTTTTAATGAGTGTTGTTAAGAATAATGTTGGAAGAGGAATCAATGTTGCCTAGGTAAATGGAAAAACAGGAGATCTAATA
Organism: Tursiops truncatus; assembly: GCF_011762595.2. NCBI lineage: Eukaryota > Metazoa > Chordata > Mammalia > Artiodactyla > Delphinidae > Tursiops > Tursiops truncatus. Next base: position 76,195,138 of record NC_047038.1, read on the forward strand.
GACACCAGATATTTTGACATGTGGGGAGGAAATGTGGCCTCATTTATTGAGTTTCTGAAGGCCATACAAGATGGAACAATAGTCTTAATGGGAACATATGATGATGGAGCAACCAAACTCAATGATGAGGCCCGGCAGCTCATTGCTGAACTGGGGAGTACATCTACTACTCATCTTGGTTTTAGAGACAACTGGGTCTTCTGTTGTGGAAAAGGCATTAAGACAAAAAGGCCTTTTGAACAGCACATAAAGAGCAATAAGGACACAAACAAATATGAAGGATGGCCCAAAGTTGTAGAAATGGAAGGATGCATTCCCCAGAAGCAAGACTGATGTGGAGAAAATTGAAGAGAGCTCACTTTCACTTGCTAATCGGAAAGCCCTGACGGAAAAAACTACATGTAAATATTTTAAGAGCATGCAGCCATCTCGGTGTGTGCGTGACCATTATCTCTTTTGGTATCAGGATTATTTATTGCTAAGGTAAATAGACATCTTTGTAAATAGTCATAATGAGCAAATCACTGAACCATTTCTAAGCACATCTCCCTAATGGTACAATGTTCAGACTGCGATGATAATGGCATCTTTTAATTCTAAAACCATTACCCAATGGATAACTGAACAGATTTGAAAACTATGTCGATATAGGGCTTCCCTGGTGGCGCAGTGGTTGAGAGTCCGCCTGCCGATGCAGGGGACACGGGTTCGTGCCCCAGTCCGGGAAGATCCCACATGCCGCGGAGCGGCTGGGCCCGTGAGCCATGGCCGCTGGGCCTGCGGTCCGGAGCCTGTGCTCCACAACGGGAGAGGCCACAACAATGAGAGGCCCGCGTACCGCAAAAACAAACAAACAAACAAAAACTATATCGATATATATATACTAGTCACTGTGAAAATCTATCATGGGATAATATGGATTTTAGGGAGGAGACTTTTCTTTTATAAATATATATATAAATATATAAATATATATATTAAAATATATATAACCTTTTGATGATAGTATCTTTTAAATTAAAAAGATATTGGGCCAGTTGTGTGTGTAATGTTACTTTACAGTCTGACTCCCCTGTTCTATTTCTTTTTTCTTAGTCTTTCTCTTCCCTTCCCAAGAAACCTAGAAATAAAATATGAAGACTTATATCCAATATGTGAAAAGCACAACAGAATTCTTTGTTTAATGTACACAGTAAAAAGTAAATATATAAATGTAGGTGGCATCAGGGCTGTAGCTTGCTGGATTTTGTGTTAACAGTGTGCATAAGTTGATTTTGTATAAGCTGTTTAGAGTAAGACAGGAGGGGGCAACTTCACAGAGCTGAGGAACCAGGCCAGGTCCCTTCCCCAGCCTTGGTAGGTCATTCAGGACAGCGTGTCAGTATAGTTAGAGAAATACTGGCCTAAGTTTTCCTTATTTAAGTGTCATCAGCATTGACCAAATGGTTTGGAAAGAGGCATGCTTTAATGTCACAATAATAATTTTGGATTGTAAACCAAGAAATTCTGTATTTACTTTCATCTAACTTCATAATAGTAATTTTTGCCTGAAAAGATGACGACATATTTAAAAAAGTCCTAATTACTGATTGGGACTGATAACATTTAAAAATAATTTGACACACAATGACTTTATACCCAACTCTACATAAAAATATAAGAGATCTAACTTCAGATGTTCACAAAATGACTCAAGTTTTTAAAATATTTTTAGGGCATTAAATATCTGTTGTGTGTGAAGTGTCAAACTGGAACATAAAAAATGTTAACAATCAAACTGCTATTCACAGTAAAAGGCAGCACTTCAATTTTGGATTTAATTTTAGATGACTTATATAAGAAAAATTAAAAGCGGTATTTTTTATTTTGTTATAAACCAAGGCGAAAGTTATTCAGCTAGTTCTTAAATATCAGGGCGTCTGGGGGCACCGTTTCTTCCCTCAAACTGAATATAATTCATGTATGCACCTTACACACCTAACAATTTTTGTAGACTTTTCAGATTTTTGGTGCTGATACACTAAATCACATTCAGCATGTGTGTTTTGACATTTAAAATACTTCCCTCAATTCTGTAAATTAAAAGAATGGCTATTTTACAGGTCCAGGGATTGTGAAATAAGTGTTGCTTTTTTCTTTTTAAATAATGAGAATAACTACTCTTGGTTTTACACTGTGAATTTTTTGGTATTATCTGGCAAAGTAATATGCCTATAGAACTTCACACAGATTTGTCAAGCGTGTACTGTACTGCTTAACATGCAAAATTAAAGTCATTCCTATGGGTAAACACACTAATATCCTCAGGCTATATCTTAACATGGATAGAATTTAAGTATCTAAATGGCAGGACATCCCTTTCAAGATAAGGACTATCACGTGATAGCTTTGTAGAGCTGTATAAAATGCCAAAAGAAGGGATAAAGATTGGTTATGTAACTGTTTTCATGCAGTATGCTATTGGTTCAATTCTGCCTTGTATAGATTATGTCAACATAACTTTGGGAAGCAATAATTTTACCATATTTTATTTTCAGATAGCTTTTAAAAATCAGCATTGTAAATGCAGCAATGCTCCTTTAATGTTCAGAATTTTCATTAAAATCAGAAATTTGGCATTGACACTTTGGTTTCTTTTAATGGTGTTGAAGGACTTATGGATGCGTATTTTTTTATTTGTAATCATAGAGGCTGTCCCAGACTGTTAAAATTCAGCAAAGACAGTAGGAAAATAAGTGATATGTGGGAAATTAAAGAAAAATTGAGGTAGAATCTTTATATTCCTGACTTTAATTTGATTAAAGTTTATCACTGTTCTTTCAAAACAAGAAGCCTGCTCAACGCAACTAAGAGTAGCCCCCGCTCACCACAACTAGAGAAAGCCCGTGTGCAGCAACGAAGACCGAACGCAGCCAAAAATAAATAAATAAATTTTTTTTTTTTTTTTTTTTTTTTTTGCGGTACGCTGGCCTCTCGCTGTTGTGGCCCCTCCCGCTGCTGAGCACAGGCTCCGGACGCGCAGGCTCAGCGGCCATGGCTCACGGGCCCAGCCGCTCCGTGGCATGTGGGATCCTCCCGTACCGGGTCACGAACCTGTGTCCCCTGCATCGGCAGGCGGACTCTCAACCACTGTGCCACCAGGGAAGCCCAATAAATTTATTTTTTTTAAAAAAAGTGAAGAACATGCAGATAGCAAGTTTCTGTTATATCATTTTCCACAAAAAAGGAAAAAATATCGAAGGAGAGGAAATGGCACATGAAGGGTTAAATTTTCAGGATGCATATACATAATTATCATCGCCATGTAGTAAACCAGGAATGGGGTTAGTGGAAGGCAGGGAGGGAAGTGAAAGGAAACTTCGGGTGTTATATGGATAAGGAGAAAGGGACAAATTATGTTTAAATTTAGAACATCCACTAATGCTCTCCAAGTTGTCTGACAGCTGGAATGTGCTTTCGCTTCCATCATTCCTCAACTTGCTTTTTTTCTTTTGTTTTTAACATTAAAAGCTAATTCTGTGAAGCTTTTCAATTTGTCATTCTGGTGTGCAGAATCCATCTGAAGGACATGAGAGAAAAGCCAAAGCTCTAAGGAAGCCTTTCTAGCCAAGACTAGAGAATGTTCTGAGCCTCTTGCCCAGACATACAGTAGGGTCCAGGGCGGAGGGCTTCCTCCAGGCCACCACTCTCAGGCTTTCCTCCAGGAGTGACAGAGACTGTCATATCCTCTCCTTGTATGGTTTCAGGACAGAATGTTACCATGAGACACACTGACTTGACTCAAATTGGTGTAGAAGCCTGAAGGCCCCTCTGAGCCTCTTGGACCATCTGTGGGGCTGGACGGAGCAGAAGAGAAGAATAAAGATGGCAAATGAGCGGAAGCTGGGCAGGAAGCAGAGGCGGGGGGAACTTCCAGTTACTGGGATCTCTCTCTCTCTCTCTGGGTTGTTTATGGTCCCTCACCACAAAACACAGATGGGAGGTCCGCCACCAGGAGTTCTCTTTAGATTTCCTGCAGGAATCTTAGGTGAGTCTTTCTTTCTTCTAGAAGTCCTTCCACAGTAAGATGTTTTCTCTTCAAAATGCCAATCATACTCACTGTACAATGTTGTCTTATTAAGAAATAAATTTTATAAAGAGGAGGCTGGTTTAAATAAAAATGAAAATCACGTAGATACTCATTTCATGTTTGTTTTTTAACATCTTTATTGGAGGTTAATTGCTTTACAATGTTGTGTTAGTTTCTGCTTTATAACAGACTGAATCAGCTATACATATACGTATGCCCCCACATCTATTCCCTCTTGCATCTCCCTCCCACCCTCCCTAACCCACCCCTCTAGGTGGTCACAAAGCACTGAGCTGATCTCCCTGTGCTATGCAGCTGCTACTCACTAGCTATCTATTTTACATTTGGTAGTGTATATATGTCCATGCCACTCTCTCACTTCGTCCCAGCTCACCCTTCCCCCTCCCCGTGTCTTCAAGTCCATTCTCTACGTCTGCGTCTTTATTCCTGTCCTGCCCCTCATTTCATGTTTGACAGAGCTTTTTCTATCTTTGTTTCCCCTATCCTGTCTCCCACTCCCAAATCTGACTATATTCACACAGATTCTGTTTATCTATGCATTTCCATTATGGCTAACAGATAAAAAAAGCGCATTTCCCGCTGAAAATCACATTTAACAAATCCCTTTGGGGGACAGAAAGAAGTGCACACCATTGAAAAAGATTAGTTTGTAGGAGGCAGAAGTCAGGCCCCAATCACTCCTTTGCGTTAAGCTCTAGTTAAAATGAGGTGGGCGCCACAGGCCACATTTATAATGATGGAAGTTTCTCAATCTCTGACTGTGGGCCTGAACCTCTGTGAGACCATAATCGGCCTCAAAAACATGCAAAATGAACCACCAAAAGTTTAAATAAGAATGCTTCTCTTCTGAATGCCTCAGACCCCTTGAGCCGGCTCACAGATTTGGGGGAGGAGTAATGAGCAACGAACACAGGGGGGCCTCAGTGCATTTTTCTATTTGGTTAAGATTGATTCCTCCTGAAAAACAAATGTGATCGATCTTGAAGATCAATGCTGAACAGTACAACACAATGTATTCAAGAATGTACTGAAACAAAACTGCTCATTAAAAAGGCCAATTTTTCTGCAGATGGGCTCTCCCTGCACGTGTTCGTTTTTCACTACATGCTATTTCTTCTGCTCTAAACACACCAGGCTCACCTAGTTAAGGAAGCCCCTCGGTCCTTGTGCATGTGGCAGTGGTGAAACCTAGCTGGAGGAAGTGTGTGAATCAGTACAAGCTGCAGCAGGAGTACATTTTGGCCAAAACTGATGCTGATCAAGGCACAACTCTAGGTCCTACTGAAGGCACCGTTTCTTATATCTCCGGGGTACGAAACACTAGCTTGGAACTTATAAAGAATGTTCCTCTTTCTTGCTCTAGCCTTTGGAAAGCCTCTTCTAGTCAAACACTATGTTCCATGCTGCTATTGAGTACATACATGTCTCATCAAATCAGGCGAGTTCTGCGTGGGTAAGAGAAGGACCAGTCAATAGGAGGCCTACTGGGGCTGTTACATTTAGCAGGCCTATTTCCTTCCTCTGTCTGTGCTGACAAACAAATGTTCGCTTTCAGTCTGGCACTGTCCCCGGTTCTTGATCATTCAGGCTTAGACTAAGCGACTCCAGATTCCAACGCTGGCGGGTTCCAACACACACGAGGTAAGATAGCTTCCCTTGGTTTTTCCTGGGTGGTCCCTCAGTGGGCAGGATCCTCTAACAGCACACGCTGGGCCATCCCCCCCGCTGCCCACAGTCCTGGCTCCCAGCCCAGCAGAGGGGGCTGGGCTGGGTCAATATCATGACAGGTCTAAGGGAGCCACACTGGTGTTGTGCATACTGTCTTCCCTCAATATCTGCAGGGGTTTGGATCCAGGAGTACTCACGGATACCAAAATCCACAGATGCTCAAGTTCCTTACATAGAATGGCGCCGTGCGATGAATACAGTTGGCTGTGGGTATACTGAGGATGAAAAGCCCATGGATTTGGAGGGCCGACTGTACTTGGCGTGGGGGAATATCTGGGGACTCAGGAAGGCAGGTCCACAGTGGCTTTCAAAACTCTGAGCCTGCTTGAGAGGTCTTGTCTTGAACAGCTTTTCTCTGCGGATTGTGAACCCTTGCTGCGGGAAGGGAGGTGGTTATAAAGAAAGCCAGAACTGCCTGAGAACTAGGGTCTCTGGATCAGAAGGGGCAATAAGCTGGGCCTTCTGAGTAGCCCCATGAGCTTGCACGGCTGCGAAGGAACTGGCCAGGCTTGGAGTCAGTCAGGATAAGACATCAGAGTCATCATCACCACCTCCAGCTTGCCCCACCATCACTGCCCATTTGTGGAGAACTTTCTAAACTGTGTTATCTTACCCGACCCGCAGCACAGAGCTGTGGAGTTGGTTGAGAGCCTCTGTGACCCCTAATGCACAGAGATGAGGAAACACAGTGTGCGTGTGTACGGGTACTCAGTAACCTGCCTGAGGCCAGCGACTCACACAGCGGGTCCTGGTCTGAGCACACAGATCTCCAAACTGCATTTTCTTTGGAAAATGCACCTCTAACATGGAACTAAACCATTTATTGTTTCTGCCCGTCCCTCCCTCTCTCCTACCTGCCTTGGAAGGTATGAAAAGGTGAAAGTGAGCCATCATTGGCAACTGGGTTCTGCTTGTCAATCAGGCAAGCCGAAAAGCACTACATGATTCTTTCATTTATGTCTGTCACTATGCAGGATGCTCCAGTTTCCTCTCCAACCTTACTTCAGCGGCTTAATGTCACTCTTGCCAAAATGCTCCATTCCTTTTCCTTTCTCTCTCGATAAAGGAGGAGGCCCTCCTTTCATACGACCATTTGCTTGCTGCCCTATTTATACCATTCTAATAACTGAGCCCTCTTTTTAGTTTTTTTTTTAAAAAACACCTTTTCAGGGTTTCCCTGGTGGCGCAGTGGTTGAGAGTCCGCCTGCTGATGCAGGGGACACGGGTTCGTGCCCCGGTCCGGGAAGATCCCACATGCCGCGGAGCGGCTGGGCCTGTAAGCCATGGCTGCTGAGCCTGCGCGTCCAGAGCCTGTGCTCCGCAATGGGAGAGGCCACAACAGTGAGAGGCCCGCGTATCGTGCAAAAAAAAAAAAAACAAAAACAGAAAAACACCTTTTCAGACAGCTTGCTTCAAGTCTTTCAATTAAAAGAAAAAAGATACAGCTCCTTAAAAAAAAAAAAAAAGTCACCAGCACCCAAGTATTGCCCTGCTTCAGGAACTTGTACTTCATTTGGTATATATACTCTGTGTTGAAACAATATAGCATTATCTACTTTGAATACACTAGAAGCCCTCCCGGTAGCTTTTTTGTATGAGAGACATTAAATCTGGTTGGAACTCAACAAGAAACAGTGTCATGTGGGAAATCCTTGCCTGTTGGACCCTTGACTGATCACATTTCAAAGCCCAGTGCTGTGCTAAAGGGCATCTTTCTTTAAAAATAAAGCAATCCTATTAGTCAGATCCTTCTCTGCACACCATAGCTTTGAAGGAATTTGAGAGTTTGCAAATTCAAAGTTGAAAATTAAAAACCCACGAATAAGACTTGAATCCATTTATTCATGGTAAAATGAATATAGCTTTGAAAAGTCTACCCTCATTAGGATCATTTCAATGTGATCTGTGATCTGGAGTGAGTCTGTTTAACTAGGCTCTTGCCACAGAAAGAGACCCATTTTCTAAAGTAAGTCCTATCATCAAAGGACTCAGGAGATACCACAGAATAATATTAAATAAAGTGCAATTCTTTTTTGAGAATGTTTCATTGTTTTCTTAATCAGTGTTATTTTTATTTTGCCAGATTTAGAGTACCTCTTCCCCTTCCCCCTCAAATGCATTAAAATAAACCCTGGCCCCTGCTGGAGTGATCAAAGCTTCCCAATTCACAGAGGAATGTCCGTTCCTCCAAGCCTGGGGAGGTTTCCTAACTAATGAACTAGAACACTGTCAGATGTCTGGTTGCCAAGTAATATATTAAAGTGCTTTTCTAATGAGATTTCTGCAAGGTAACTATAAAACCATGAAAAGCACATTAACCTTCAGTAAAGCAAAAACATTTAAAAAAATAACCAAATGCCTTTAAGGAAAAGAAGAGTTCAACACAGCAGCTAAAAAAGCTGAAGAGAATTTGACAAGTGGAAAAATAAAGCCCAACAATTTCACATCTGAGAAAAAAGGGTGGACACAAAGCAGAGCAATGTAGGAGTTAGATCAAAGGGAGCCACCTGATGATCTCAATATGTGACTTTAAACGTCTCCCTCTCCATGCACCCCTGTCTATTTGTAACATGGATCTGTGATAAACATAGCTACAAATGCCCCCTCTTATGAAAAGAAGGAACAGCTTTTCACTTTTAGAACTTGTGCCTGAGAATTGAGCAACAGTCCACACAAATCTTGAATGTCAAGGATCCTTTTGTTAGAACCCACATGAGGAACTCTCACGTGAAATACAAACGATAGCAATGACTCGAAGTCTCTATCACGGACCACTCAGAAACAGTTTGGGGAAATCCTTCTAGTTGGCTTCTGCTTATCACCCTTTCTTTATTATTTAACCATGGAGTCTATCATGACATCAGTGAGGCTAGGAGGCTGGAGGCCATCTGTCTGGGTCTGCATTTGTGTGACCCTGTGGCTGCAGTGTGTTCTGTATTGATCCGGTCAGTCCTGCAGCCCTGGATCTTGTTCAAACTCTTAACCACCCGTTAAAGACTGGTGTGGGGTCTGAAAACCAACACAGAAGGTGATGTGGGTGTTTAGCTTAAAGAAGAGATGCCTGGGGTGGGGGACTACCTGTTAAATATCTTCTACCATCTGAAGGGATGCCATGTCAGGGAATGAGGAGTCTTGATGTTACTTACTCCCAAAGGAAGCACTAAGATCAAAGATGCATCGCATATTTAAAGTCAGGGTAACACAGCGTTTGTCAGCAGTTAAGGATCTCTAACAATTTCAAATGCATCCATGCATGGATGAGCAAAGGCTGAGAGTTGTCAGGGATGGATTCTTCATTTTATTCACAATTTCAATCAGATCCAATCAAACGATGGATTGATTCCAAAGGAAAATTTTTTATTACTTAATATTATCGTTTCTTTTAAATAGCTAACCAAGAACTGGGAAATGATTTACTCCAGATTAATAGAATTAAAGTATTTTTCAAAATATGGTGCCTGGATTTATACAGAACAAAACAAAATAAGGCATGTATTCATGGGGATGAAATATTTGCTTCAATGGGACCACAGAACACAATAAATCAGTCCTCTCTTTGCAGAGGTTCTCCAAGGAAAGCATACTTTAAAAAGTCAAATAGGGACATCCCTGGTGGCGCAGTGGTTAAGAATCCGCCTGCCAATGCAGGGGATACGGGTTCGAGCCCCGGTCCAGGAAGATCCCACATGCCGCGGAGCAACTAAGCCCGTGCGCCACAACTACTGAGCCTGTGCTCTAGAGACCGCAAGACACAACTACTGAGCCTGTGCTCTAGAGCCCACAAGCCACAACTACTGAGCCTATGTGCCACAACTACTGGAAAGCCTGCGTGCCTAGAGCCTGCGCTCCGCAACAAGAGAAGCCACTGCAATGAGAAGCCTGCACACTGCAACCAAGAGTAGCCCCCGCTCGCCGCAACTAGAGAAAGCCAGCGTGCAGCAACGAAGACCCAATACAACCAAAAATAAAGTAATAAATAAATTTATTAAAAAAAAAGTCAAATAATTGACAGAACAATGACCCTGGCACTCCAGGTCCAATGCACGTGCTGGGATGCAGCCTTCAGTTGAAATCTGTCCTGACAGTTGAAATCTGTCCTAAAGCTTTAGTCTTCAGGAATGTGATAGAAAATGGAAAGCAAAGGGAACAGAACTGCTGTGTTGTGAACATAATCTCTGGATTCAGACAGATCTAGGTGATGTTGGGTAAGTTACCTAACATTTTGAGCCTCAGTTTTCTCATTGATAAAAATGGTGTAATAATAAGTACCAGGGCCCACGGGATTGTTAGGATGTGTGCACAGGGCTTCCCATGCTGTCTGGCACACAGTGAGTACTCCATAAACGGTCACTGTTATTTATGATTTCAAATTAATTATTTTAAAGTGGACTAGGATTTGTTTTCCTGGTTAAGGAGGAAGCTGGACCCAGTGACTTTCCTAGTTTCTAACCACCATATACTCTGTTATCCTATTTCATGCTAATTGTTTCCCCTCAACTCAGTCCTGCCCCCCACCTCCCCACCAATGGCCACTCACACCAACAGCTACGCCTATTCATTGACTGCTCACCGTGGGCATTCAGGTGTGTAACTAATCTAACCCTGTCAACCACTCTGTGAGGTTGGGGCTGCCTCCCATGTCACAAGAGGAGACACCGGAGGCACAGGAAAGCTGAGTGATTTGCCTAGAGTCGCGAGGCTTATAAATGGTAGAGGTGGGATTCCAAACCAGGCAATTTGGTTCTAGAGCCCAGGCTCCTAACCACTGTCCCATATGACCTTCCAGGCAACCTAAAATTCTGCCTCGACATATCAGCTAACCCATGTGCAGTCAACTACTTGCTGCAGCTGATGAAAACGTGGTACAAGATCCAGTGTTTGCCTTCAGTCTCCTCTCCTCCGTCTTCGCCACAGATCTTCTAGCTTTACATTCCAGAGTTCATTCCTAATCACCAATTTCTCTCCCTCCCCACAAAACACCCTGACCTTTGACGGCCCAGTGATATAAATATGCATTTCCATTCACTTGTGGGTTTAGGGTTGTTTTTTTCCTTCAAAAAATGGCTCTACCAAGTTCCTCTGATCTTTGCTAGTGATGCAGACCAGGTCCCTGGAGGGCTGGCTAATCCTGAGCTTACAGAGCCCTGAGCACAGTCAGGCATTTCAGAAATGCACTTAGATGATGCGGAGGTGGTTTCTCTAACAACAGAAAGTTCCCACCATCGCCTGCTGGCCCGGGAGCTGCCACATGGGTGCAGCTGGCTCCCGCCCACAGGGTCCCCAACCCTCCTGGGCTCAACTCAGGACTCCTGCTGCAGTTGCTCGTTCCTTCCTGTTCCACGTTTCCTCTAGCACCGATGGTTAACGCCCTCTCTTTAGGGTAAGAAAAATGACCTTGCTCTCCATGCAAGTAGGGACCACTCATTCCATCTACAACAGATGCACACAGCTACTCGGTTCAACTCAAGAGTATCCTCTCTGCTGTCTTGTCACTTTTTCAAGCAAGGTATTACATTGCCTTGTAATTTCCTTTTTTCTCTTAAAACCAAAACAAATTGCAGGTGATTCCTTGCAATTCGTGTTGCAAAAATTCACATTCTGCTGTACTTCATGAGTAAAAGCTCTTTCATCCCCACCTTTCAACACTGCCCTATGAGATGCAAATAGAACCATTTCAGTTTTCCAGTTGAACAGCCAGGAAAAAAGAAAAAAGAAATAAAATGTAGCAGCACCCTGCTTATCTCCATGTTACACATTAACATGGTCCTCCTTTGCAGAGGTTCTTCAAGGTAAGCACACTTTAAAAAGTCAAATAATTGACAGAATAATTACCTTAAGCACTCTAAGGTCAATGCAAATGCTGGGATGTAGCCTCCAGCTGAATGCTGTACCAAAGCTTCGGTTTTCAGGAATGTAATAGAAAATGGAAGGCAAAGGGAAAGGAATTTCCAAATTTCTCCACTAAGATGTCATTGAAAAAACTAATAGAGCTCAAGGGAAAGAAAGCCCACAAGTCCTCTCCTGTCCAGCAATCTCTCGCCTGCTGAAACCTATCACTTTTGCTTTGCTCTCTCACTCTTGTGCTCTTGGTCTCATTAATAGTAGTAATCGCTAATAACAGAAATTACTACTATCCTTACCATAACCTCTAATACTGCCTCTACCACCACGTACTGAGCTTATTATATTCCAGGAACGGCGCAGGTTCTCTCATGTTATTTCAGGTAACTCTCACAGGAATCCAATGAGGTGTTTATGCTTATTAGTCCCATTTTCAGGTGAGAAATCAGAGGCTCTGAGAGGTTAAATACCTTGCACAGAGCGTATCCGTAGCAGGGCCAGGATTCTATGGTACGTTTAACTCTAGAACTTTCATCCTGAGTAATGGCCCATTGACATGGCCCATTCCATCCCCCCAGAGCCCACCATAGGGCTTGGAGGGCACTTGAATGTATGAATTAATGAATGACTACATGAAGAAACAAATCAACAAACAAGTGGATGTGCTTTCTGAAGACTAGCTTTTTAAAGTAAAGTTCTCTCTCATGTCTAAAATGGAGTATGGGAATACTCCATGAGTCCACAGTCATGACTTCAAAATGAGATCTCCACCTGCTTAAAACTCAACAGTAAGTGGGCTTCCCCGGTGGCGCAGTGGTTGAGAGTCCACCTGCCGATGCAGGGGACGCGGGTTCGTGCTCCGATCCGGGAAGATCCCACATGCCGCGGAGCAGCTGGGCCCGTGAGCCATGGCTGCTGAGCCTGCACGTCCGGAGCCTGTGCTCCGCAACGGGAGAGGCCACAACAGCGAGAGGCCCGAGTACCGCAAAAACAAACAAACAAACTCAACAGTGAGTAACTGACACAATTGCATTCTACCTACATTGGTCCTCAGTGCTCCCGGCCACAGAGGTAATGGCTGAAATAACTGAAGCTGACATATTCAAAAGAACTTTGATTTCAGATACATGAAGGGTTTCACTAAAGTTGACATCAACGTCTCTTCTTCCAATACTGAATCTCCCTCCTCCCATTGAGAGGGAGCTTGCTGACTGACATTTATTCTTCTTGCTTTTTATTTAGTACAGGGGAGACAGAATGCCAGTCTTTACCTACATCTCCTTCCCTCAACACACACGCATCCAGGAAATGTAAGGAGACAAACCAAACAGCCCATGGGCAGGGAAGTGCTCAAGACACTGTATCTGCACTACCAGTGAAAGCCCTTTGGGTCACAGAAACTATGCTGCTTTCTTTTCCCCTGTGAAGGGGACATCTATGCTGGCTCTCTGCTCTTCAATCTCTGCTCCCTGTCCTGGGCCAATGCCCCAGAATTCCTCGGGTGGGCTGAGGATGCTGAGAAGTCCCATCTGGACCAACTCACCTTTCCTCCCCCAGAAGTCAACGCCCATTTCCTCTACAGAGCTTCCCCCTTTTGTCAGCAAAGGAAGGGAGCATCCCAACCGGGTACTTAAATTGTGCCTTGAGGGCATACGTTTCAGGGCACTCGTGGTCTGAGGGTGCGAAACAGGGAAACCGGCCCTAATTGCCCTGCTTAGCTCCAAACTTGCTTGGTAATCACTTTGGAATTCCTGGATCTTCACCTTTTCCATCTCTCTCCTCTTCTGGCAAGCACCCATCTATGGGTCCTAAGTAGGAAAGCCTGTCAGAGTATTAAAAATGGTTGCTGCTAAAATGCTTAAGAATTATGGAAGGAGGAAGCTGATGTTTAGATTTATTCCCCTCTGCTCCCTCCCACTCACACCATAGACTGCATAGTTTCCCCTCAGAAAGGAAAACATTCTTGACCTCTGTTTAAATGTTTATCAGAAGTTGTCTGGACGTGCAGAGTCTGAAGTCACATTCAGTATTAGTCACATCCTTCTGTGTGTGTGGTGTAACCCTCCTATCAGGCCAGGAGGAATGCCTGGACTTTGTACAGAAACCATTTGGTGCTAGAAGCATCCACTACCACCCAGGGATTTTCACTAAGCCCAGACACAGGCAGAAGCTGAGCAAAGAACTTGAGCTTCCTGATGGCTGTAGGGCTTCAGTTTTGAATAGGTACAAAAAAAAAAAAAAAATCCTCTTAGCTCTGTGGATCCTGTGGGGTCTTGATTTTAAAACAAAGCTCTAGCATGGAGCCTGGAACCAGTGGAGGTTCTAGGTCCTCAGCACAAAATGAGGGTCATTCAGAGTTTTATCTTTGCTCCGAAACACTCCTACTTTGGAGTAGGAAAAATCGCTTTGCCTTCTTGGGCCTTTGATATTGATAAATTAGTTTATGCTTCAGAAGTTCTGTAAGTAGTACGTATCTAACAGACCTTGTATCAATGCGTGAAAGGCACTGTATGTAGACTCAACTAGGTGATGCAGGTGTGTGTCTGAGAGGAAGGTATGACTACGGCAATAGAAAGTGTGTGGTCTGGCAGGTAGGATAAGTGGGTTTTGGTACCACTCTCACCACAGGCAGGTTACACATTCCACTCGTCCTCAGCTTTTTCATCTTTAAAATGGGAAGTTTGAAGCAATCATCTAGGAGGTCCTTTGGGGGCCAACGATAATTTCTGATATTTTTGTCTCTAATATCTGAAGCTGAGGAAATAGGCATAAGCTTCAGCCCAAAGGACATGAGTCACAATAAGAAAGACTTTCCTGAGAGTAACCCTGAGTTTGCAAAGGACACTCTGGAACTTTCCGTTCTAGACCAGTGTGGGTCTTAAACTGTGGTCCAAGAAAACTCTTCCAGGACTGGTGTTTTGGAGCTGTCAAATTTGAAATCTCATAGACTGGGATGATACAGGATGTGGGCATTGGATGGTTATGGTGAACTAAAATATCACTTGAGAATCATTCTAGATCTATGAGTCTACACTCAAAATCTAATTAAGTTTTTTGGTAATTAAAAGAAGGGAAAGAAAATTTCCCTTCACAAATTTAGCAGCTTTTATCATGTTACACAGGGATCACCAATGCTGTAATGGTACAGTATTTTTTTTTTAAATTTTGTTGGTATTTTAAAAAAATACAAAAGTGCATGCTCATCAACATCATTTATGATAAAAACCCTCAACAAAGTGGGTATAGAGGGAACATACCTCAACATAATAAAGGCCATATATGATAAGCCCACAGCTAACATACTCAACAGTGAAAAGCTGAAAGCTTTTCCTCTAAGATGATAAACCAGATGAAAATGCCCACTCTTGCCACTTTTACTCAACATAGTATTCGTAGTCCTAGCCAGAGCAATTAGGCAAGCATCCAAATCAGAAAGGAGGAAGGAAGGCTGTCATTATTTGCAGGTGACATAATGTTATATATAGAAAACCTAAAGACTCCACCGAAAAACTGTTAGAACTAATAGACAAATTCAGTAAAGTTGCAGGATACAAAATAAATATACCCAAATCAGTTGCATTTCTATATACCAACAGTGAACTATCAGAAAGAGAAACTAAGAAAAGCAGTCCCATTTACAACAGCATCGAAAAGAACAAAATTCTTGGGAATATATTTAACCAAGGAGGTGAAAGATCTGTACACTAAAAACTATAAGACACTGGGCTTCCCTGGTGGCGTAGTGGTTGAGAATCTGCCTACTAATGCAGGGGACACGGGTTCGAGTCCTGGTCTGGGAGGATCCCACATGCTGCAGAGCAACTAGGCCCGTGAGCCACAACTACTGAGCCTGCGTGTCTGGAGCCTGTG
Organism: Tursiops truncatus; assembly: GCF_011762595.2. Lineage (NCBI taxonomy): Eukaryota > Metazoa > Chordata > Mammalia > Artiodactyla > Delphinidae > Tursiops > Tursiops truncatus. The sequence continues at coordinate 76,210,667 of NC_047038.1, forward strand.
CTCCGCAACAAGAGAGGCCGCGATAGTGAGGCCCGCGCACCGCGATGAAGAGTGGCCCCCGCTTGCCACAACGAGAGAAAGCCCTCGTACAGAAACGAAGACCCAACACAGCAAAAATAAATAAGTAAATTAATAAACTCCTACCCCCAACATCTTCTTTTAAAAAAACAAACAAAAAAAACTATAAGACACTGATGAAAGGAACTGAAGAAAATACAAATAAATAGAAAGATATCCCTTGCTCATGGATTGGAAGAATATTGTTAAAATGTCCATACTACCTGAAACAATGTACAGATTCAATGTAATCCCTATCAAAATAGTGTTTCTCATAGAAATAGAGAAAACAATCCTAAAAGTTGTATGGAACCAAAAAAGAGCCTGGATAGCCAAAGCAATCTTGACAAAGAAGAAGAAAGCTGGAGGCATGATATGTCCTGATTTCAAACTATATTACAAAGCTGTAGTAATCCAAATGGGATGGTTTTGGCATAAAAACAGACACATAGATCAATGGAACAGAATAGAGAGTCCAGAAATAAACTCACACATTTATGACCAATTAATTTACAACAAAGGAACCAAGAACATACAATGGGAGGAGAATAGTCGCTTCAACAGCTGTGTTTGTAAAACTGGACAGCCACATGCAAAAGAATGAATGAATCTGGACCACCATCTTACACCATAAACAAAAATTAACTCAAAATGAATTAAAGACTTGAATGTAAGACCTGAAACCATAAAACTCCTAGAACAAAACATAGGGGGTAAGCTCCTTGACATTGGTCTTGGCAATACTTTTTCAAATCTGACACCAAAATGAAAAATAAACAAGTGGAACCACCTCAAATCAAAAAGCTTCTGCACAGCAAAGGAAACCATCAACAAAATGAAAAGGTAACCAACCAGTGGGAGAAAATATTTGCAAATCATATTATCTGATAAGGGGTTAATATCCAAAACATATAAAGAATTCATACAATTCAACAGCCAAAAACCAAACAATCTGATTGAAAAATAGGCAGAGGATCTGGATGGACACTTTTTCCAGAGAAGACATACTGATGGCCAACAGGTACATGAAAAGGTGCTCAATGTCACTAATCATCAGGGAAGTGCAAATCAAAATCGCAATAACACTTCACATCTGTTAGAATGACTACTATCAAAAGAGAAGGAATAACAAGTGATGGGGAGGATGTGGAGAAAAGGGAAACCCTTGTGCACTGCTGGTGGGAATGTAAATTGGTGCAGCCACTATGGAAAAAAGTATGAAGGCTCCTCAAAAAATTAAAAATAGAACTACCATTATGATTCAGCAATTCCACTTTTGGGTATTTATCTGAAGGAAACAAAAACACTAACCCGAAAATATATGCACCCTTGTGTTCACTGCAGCATTATTTTTACTAACCAAGACATGCAAGTAACCTAAGTGTCCATTGATGGATGAATAGATAAAGATGTGCTGTATATATATACAATGGAATAATATTCAGCCATAAAAAAGGAAATCTTGTCATTTGCAACATGGATGGACCTTGAAGGCATTATGAAAAGTGAAATAAGTCAGACAAAGAAAGACAAATACCATTATGATCTCGTATGTAGAATCTAAAACAAACCAACAATGGAACTCATAGATACAGAGAACTATACTTATAGATACCGTGGTTGCCAGAGGTAGGGGATTGGCGAAGGGGGCAAAAGGTACAAATTTCTAGTTATAAAATAAGTCATAGGGATGTAATGTACAGCATGGTGACTACAGTTAATAATACTATATTTGAAAGTTGCTAAGAGAGTATACCTTAAAAGTTCTCGTCACAAGAAAAAAATTATAACTGTGTGATGATGAATGTTAACTAGACTTATTGCGGTAGCCATTTCACAATAAAGTATACAAATATTGAATCATTATGTTGCACACCTGAAACGAATATAATGTTGTATGTCCATTATATCTCAATGAAAAAACCTTTAATAAAAAATAATCACAAGTCTCACTGTATAACATTAAGCTATTATAAAACTATTGGGGTTGGAAAGAACCTTAAGAGTCATCTAGTCCAACCCTCAAACTGGACACAAAAGTCTGCTCTCCAACAGCTTATGGTTCTCTGTCTGAATACTTCCAGAAACCCTCAACCAAGGTTCCCAAATCCATTGCTGAATCACTGTTGTTGTCATAAGGTTCTTCCTTAGGTGAACTAAAATCAGCCTTCCTGCAACTTCCACCTTTGATTATAGTTCCACCCTCCAAAACATCATTGAATAAGTTAAATTGTTTTTCAAGATGATTAAAAAAAAAGTACATGCTCATTGTAACAATTAAAACAATATACAAGTATATAGACAGTAAATTGTCTACTTTTAATCTCATGATAATCCTAACCTCCCAATAACCTGTTAACAGTTTATACATCCATATACTTTTTCATTTTATTTTTTAAATTAGAAAGTTTATACCTATCACCCTACAAATTGCCTGTTATCAGTGATCAATATATCATATATTGATTTATTAAGTCAATACACATAAATCAACTTCATTCTTTTCAATAACAGCAAAATGTTCCATAACACGGGTGTACCTCTTTAATAATATTCAGGGTGTTTCAACTTTTTTCTATATGCAAACTATGATACAACAAATATTCTTACACATATTCTTAGTGCTTTTGTTTCTGTGGGATAGGTTCCAAGAAATGTGCTTTCTGGGTCAAGGGTATGAGAATGTGTAATTTTAATAGACATTCTTAGATCACTTTCAAAAAGTTAGGAATTCTTGCACCTAGTGATAGTGTATGAGGGTGCTCATTTCCTCACACATTTCCCAGCAATGGGAGTTAGGAATTTTAAAAAATTAGCCCCAGTTGAAGGGGGAAACGCTGTATGTCATTGCTGTTCTAATTGCATTTTCAGGACTGCTTGTGTGGTTGAGCAACTTTTCAGAGCAACTCTTCACATGTTTATTGGCCATTTGCATTTGTTCTCACTTTAATTCACTATAATTTCTGTTTATTTGCCTTTGGGTCATTTATCAATTTATATGAGCTCTTGTTTATTACAGATATTTACTCTTTATATTTTGCGAATAATTTCTCCATGCTATGACTGTCTTTCAAGTTCGTTTGTTTTTGTTTTTTTTACAGACATTTATTTGTGGTACTGGTTGCCATATAGCATGTAAGCTCCTTGAGAGCAGCGATGCTGGCTCTTTAGCACACTGCTGTATCTTCAGCATCAAGAACAGTGCCTGGGGCTTCCCTGGTGGCGCAGTGGTTGAGAGTCCACCTGCCGATGCAGGAGACGCGGGTTCGTGCCCCGGTCCGGGAAGAGTTCACATGCCGCGCAGCGGCTGGGCCCGTGAGCCATGGCCACTGAGCCTGTGCTCCACAACGGGAGAGGCCACAACAGTGAGAGGCCCGCGTACCGCAAAAAAAAGAACAGTGCCTGGCACATACTTCGCTCCCAATAAAAATAATGCCTGACTAACTGAATACAAGCTTAAAACTTGTATGTAGCTGTTAACCTTTTCCTTTATGATTTCTGGGTTATCAGAATAGCTCTATTTTATTACTTTTACTTTTCTGCATTTAATCCTTTAATCCATCTTGAATTTTTTGTTAAAAAAATTTTTTTTTCCTATTTGGAGTGCTAATCCATCTTGAATTTGTTTTGCATGCAGTAGGAAGCGGGGTAAACTGTTTGACCCTGCTTTGGCCACTACTTTGTATAAAAGGCATTATATTAAAGTAAGTTCTAAAAAGAACTTGCATTTTATGTGTTCTATACATTAAAATAGAAGTACACCCTACCAACCATTTTATGTGCTATTAAAATATCTAAAATTAATTATTCAAAAATAAAGACGGTAACTTGCTCTTTGAGATTTCCTTGTTCTGTTTCCCTCCCCAGTTTTTTGTTTTTTTTACCTCCCCACTGGAAAATTTTTAAAATTTTTATGTAATTGGTGCTGAGCTGCTCCCTAGGAGAATTACTTGATAAGAGACCCAGGTGCTGCTTGAGACTTATTCTGCTTAGACAATAAAATTATGTCACAGGCTTGAATGTGGTTGATTATACCTTATATTATAGTCTAGGAACCTTAAAGATAGAAATCATACCTTATTCATTCTACATCCTGCCATAATTCAAAGATTATTTTGATATATTAGGTAGTCAATAATACTTATTTAAATTAATACTGTGGTAGTAGAGCATGTATTTAACTTACCCAAGAGAATTGAGGATATTTTGAAAAAGGCTCAAACAACTGTATATGTCACCCTTGAAGACTCATTTTGCATGTGTGATAACATACCTACCAACTGCAATTAACAGAAGAATTCCCATAGACTTGGTGTGACTGCACTATTGGAAGATCAGAGGCATAATTGGGCATGATGGCAAGATAGAAGATAGCACATTGTTGCAAATACTGTTGATTATATACCCAGTAGGCAGGCCCCTTCTTCCTTGATGGCAAACCAGGCTTTTGTTTGGGTCTTCAGTCTCTCATGCGACAGAAGCAGCTTAATTCTTAAGTGGTGAATTACGACTGGTGTCAGCCCATCATGGTGTCTCATTCCCCTTGGCAGTGATTGGTGCAGGCATGGGTGTGTGCTCCAATTCTGGCTGATGAGACTCACGAATAAATCTACAGGAGCATTTCTTGGAAAGGTTTTCTCTGATAGCAATGCGGAATGCATGAGAAGATAGGATCCTCTTTTCTCCGGTTGTTGTTGAGCTGTCTCGCAATCACAAGGACCTAAATCCCTCCCCAACTGCCTTTGTCTTTCCTTCATCTCTGTTGTCTCTCTCCTGCTCAATTTTGATTCTACTTCTAGAAGTTTCTCCTTAGTGAAGGACCCTGTCCTGGAAGGGAGTCCTAGTCAGCTGTGAGAATTCACAGGGCTCAGGATGCTCCAGCTCCATAGACCCTCCCATGGGTGCTTGCACTCACCCACTAATGGACTGGGTGCACGACACTTTCCAGTGAGTGAACACCTGTTGGCTATGTTGGAATTTTCCTATTATCAGATCTCTCTTCACCTCATTACTTCCCTCTGCTTCCTTCCACAGAGCTGCTGACATCATGCAGGCCTCTCAGCACAAGAGGGCTTGTTTAAAGCCACTTATATTTTGGGATTCACAGGGCTAGCTTGTCACTTTTGTGTAGTAAATGATGTCCATGGGGTTTTGATTTTGGTATCTAGTGGCTTTATTTTTTACTTTTTAAAAAACTGTAGTAAAATATGCAACATAAAATTTACCATCTTAGCAATTTTTAAGTGTATAGTTCAGTAGTGTTAAGCATATTCACATTGTTGGGCAACAGAGCTCCAGAAATCTTTTCATCTTGCAAAACTGAAACTCTATAGCCACTCAAAAACTCCCTACTCTTCCTTTCCCCCAGGTCCTGGCAACCATCCTTCCAGTGGCTCTGTTTTTATGAGGGGATTGAATTCAGGGAGATCAACAAACTCTGCTGTTGCCACGGTCCCATTATTAAACTGTAACTCCTGGAGACTGGAGCCTGTTCCATGGCCACAGTGCCAGTGTAGCACCTGACACAGAAAACATGCACATAGTTAACTGACGAAGGAGTCATTCTTAATTCCTGTTCCTTACGGCAGGGTGATAGGATGCTTTCTTGTACTCATTAAAGTGATTGATGGTTAACATAAAAGTTGCCATCGTTACCTGGACTGATACCTTTCCGGGTCAATATGCAACACGAGCTTCTAGATGGGAGAGCACTGCCAACTCTTGGTTACTCAACAAATGGAGGGCAGGAGAAGAAAAGACTAACTCAAATGGATGCTGATTTTAAACTACTTTATATTTTTGCTGTGTATGAATTTGTTGGGGTAGATTTCCTTACTAATTATGTTTGGTTCAGGCTAACATTATAACATAAGCAGTTCCTGGGCACTCTTTGCTGGTAGTGATTTGAAGGGAAGGCGTACATGGGGTGGCCTATTAAAAAGTAAACATTTGACACAGGTGTACACAAGGTAGATAACTAATTGGGCATATTTGAGAGTTGTTGCTATAACAACGGGTGAAATGAAAGGGAATCAAATCTTGCATTCATACAGGGCTTTACAGTTACAAAGAGCCTTCAAATCCATTACCTCATTTCTTTCCCATAACCTTAACCCTTTAATACAGGTCTTGGTAGCTCCATTTTACACGTGAGGAAATAGACAGGACTGGGAGATTAAGTAATGTGCTCACAATCACACATTCGGTCAATGTATAATCAGGACTCTGACTCTTCTAAGATTAGTGGTTTTAAAATTTTTTTATAATTTTATAAAATTTTATTGTATTTATAGGTTATACCCACCCTTTTCATTCCTAATACCATATGTTCATACCCTTTATTTTAATTTTTATTTTATTATTATTTTTAACTGCAGTCTAATTGACCTACACCACCATGTTAATTCCAGGTATACAACATAGTGATTGGATACAAGATTAGTATTTTTAGAACACTATTGTTATACCTGAAGAGTGTGATGATATAGACTACCTCATATTCCATTTTGGAAGAAGGCAGGGTACCAATTATAAATATATAAAGACAAAGAGGTTCTGGACTAGTTTGGGCGAGAATAGCCTTCATTTTCTCCATACAGTCCCCCCAAATTACTCCTACCATTCAGTTGCCACCTCCATCCTTGATTAACACATCTCTAGGCATCCTTGCAGAAAAAGGCAGAAAAAGCGGGAAGAAGGGTAAAAGTACCAGGATGACATTTGGGGGCTGTTCCAGAAGCATTGGCACTACAACTAATATGAGGGTAATGACCAGACTGTGAGCCCCTACTGTGTGTGCTGAGTACCACGCTTGAAGACAACCATGAAAAGTAGGCAATATCGTCCCCACTTTACAGATGACAAAACCGAGGCTCAGAGAAGTAACTTGCCCAAGATCATGCATTTAGTAAGTGGGGGAGTGGGAATTTGAACCTCATGCTCTCAAGCGTTTATCTCTGCAATACATACGATTTAAATAAGCATAAAAACATTACAGCAATTAGAAATTCACCATACTTAGACCGGAGGATGAACTGAAGTTCATCTTTATACAATTTATGAAAAATCAAAGTATGCTTGTTTTCTAAGCATTTTTACAGCTCTTACCCACAAACAATTAAAAACCCCTAGTTCCTTGTTTGAGTTAATTTCAAATGATCCCTTTCCACATATTTAAAGCAAATAAGGCATGAACCCTCAAATCTGTCAGCCATCATTTCTGTTAAGGAAACTGTTAAGGAGTGAAATATCGTTTCTTTCAAAGTGGTCTCTATGAAGATCTTTGGCACCTTTTACATAGGACTTCTTCCCTTTTCCCACTGAATTTTGGGAATGACATATTTTTCTAGAAAGCTCTTTTTTTTTCCCCAGCCATGATCTATTTCATCACCTGCTTCTCAAAAGTAACTGATTACTGTTCAGTGAAATCTGAGGGGGTCTGTGGACTCTCAAACACTGAGCTTCCAGTCATCCTTTAAATTTGCCTCCAGCAACTGTTTCTGAAGTGTAAAACTAATAACTGCTGCCCAGCTATAGCAGACATTGTAGGTAGGCAGACTCTGCCCTAATCTCCACCCTCCTTCTCAGTCTTTCTTGCAGCTAGAGGTAGCCAAGTGACCCATTTTTGGCCAATGAGATAGACGTTTGCTGAGAGTGTACGGGAAACTTTTGCTCACCTGATAAAATGGGACATGCGACAGGCACTGCCCTTTTCCTTGTTCCTTCTAATTGCCTTGAAATTAGGACTCAATGATCTGAAGTACTGCAGCCTCCTTGTGACCATTAGGCATGAAGTCAAAAGCCAACACACAAGGGACAGCAGAGCACAAAGAACAAACCTGGGTCCTCCAAGCTGTTACTGTTGAACTGTTAAACCCACACCAATAGCTGTCTACACCTGGACTCTGTTCTGCAAGCAACTAACCCCCTTCTAAGGCAGCCACTGTAGCCAGGTTTTCTATTACTTGCAGCTGAACATGTGCCTTACTGAGAGACCAGCTGTTGTGCTTTTGGGTGATCATTCTTCTTTTCCCCTTCCCCAAATCTAAACATCCCCTTATATGTTGAAGGAACTGGTATAAGAATGGCACTTTCACATCAGGTACAAGCTCACATAACCTAAAAGGTATTTGCAAACTAAAATATAATGCACACTAAATTACACGACTGATTCAGAAAATTGCTGAGAAATGTTCCTTCACCTCTGACTAAGAATTTCTTCAGTCTGAGATAAATGTCACAATTTCATGAGAAACCTACTATTTCCTGCTTTCTTTGGCAGTATCTGAGGTCAAGGCCTTCTAGTTCTTATGATACACTGTTAGTTTTAAGGACCTCTCAGTGGGTCACATTCTCCTTCCACAAAGATGAAGCACACGCACATGAATTCATGTGACACAAGGAAAAAAAATCCCGAAATCTCCCTGAGACTCAATTTTATTCAAATTGATTAAAAATTTAATTTGTTCTTCACAAAGTTCTCCTTAGGCTCTTCAGTGATATAGGTTTTATTTGTTAGAAAACATGTGAAAGCAGCGATTTATCTCATTACCTTTTCTAACTTATTTTGCACTTCCCTCAGAACACTGAATGACACACTGGTTATTTCACCGAGCAAAGCTTACAGATCCTGGCAGTGTGCTTGCTTTGGGAGTTGGACTACCTTAATTAACCAAGTTAATCACAAGCACTTGGGGAATTATTATTTCATGCTATATTAGACAACTGCCACTGCCAAAACCTTGAATTTAGGTTATTTGCTGAAACAACAGCTTCGGATTCTCTTTCTTTGAAGAAGGATTTTCCATCTTTCTTCAAAAACACATACATGGTTTAACAAAACAAGCACAAGTATATGCATTTCCATACTTTAGTAATAATCAGAGTAACTTAACAATACAGGCGGGACTTCCCTGGTGGCGCAGTGGTTAAGAATCCGCCTGCCAATGCAGGGGACACAGGTTCGAGCCCTGGTCCAGGAAGATCCCACATGCCACGATGCAACTAAGCCCATGTGCCACAACTACTCAGCTTGCGCTCCAGAGCCCGTGAGCCACAACTGCTGAAGCCCACGTGCCACAACTACTGAAGCCCGCATGCCTAGAGCCGGTGCTCCGCAAGAGAAGCCACCACACTGCAACAAAGAGTAGCCTCCGCTCGCCACAACTAGAGAGACTGCGCGCAGCAACCAAGACCCAACGCAGCCCCCCCCCCAAAACAAAACAAAACAAAACACAATAAAGGCAATTTAATGGAGACACAAGTTTAGGAATGGCAACTGAAATGCACAGATCAAGAACTGGAATGAAGCATTTATGTTTAACTGGCTCTGCAACTCAATTTTAGCTTCCTGTGGCTTTAAATGTGGGCACACGGGTATGTGTGTGTGCGCCCATCTACACAACAGCTCACCCAAAATCCTTGCTCCAGCTTCACTGGATTCCCCCTTAATTAGGGCTCTGTTTGGGCATTCAAACTGAATCATGGTTGCCTAATTTATAACGTAGGGATAACACACCACAGGGTTCTGGTGGGGATTAAAAAGGTGATATATGTGTGCATGTAGGTGAAAATGCTTATAAACTGTACTGTGCTATGTTGATTTAAGGTCTTGTTAGTATTCCTCTCTCGCAGTCAAATATGGGAAAAATTCCACCCGAACAATCACATACAGAGTCTCCATTTTATAAATATATTCTCAGCACTGTTTAGTTACTGTCTTAGCTGGAATAACTGCCTTACAAAAGACTTTTGTTGCTGAATGTGCTGGAGATTAAAGGACTTAAGGAAAAAAGAAACAAGGCTTTGCCAGTCTCTTTAAGGACCCAAGGAAAGCCCCAAGGACACGTGCAGTAAAATGTTGTAAGTAGATTCTTTTCCAGTTTTATGAAGTGGAGCAGGCCACAGGCTCTCACTGAAAAGTGGAGAGTAACAGTGCATCTCACAAACTGAGATGAAACAGGGGTCAAACCATGGTCTTGGTATTATGCACACAACTCATATTTAAAGAGATGCTGAGAATCAATTGTACGTATATTTGGCTGTAGTCAAATAAAGCTGTGAAGGCTATTTATTTTCTTCTGTGAAAAAAATACCAAAGACAAACCTTCCAAATTTCACAAAGTTTTTACTGTTTACGTCTCATATAGGTGGCTGCCACTGCAACAGACATTTTCAAGCTACTCTAGCAGGGATGCACGTGCTTTGTATAAACCCCAATTCAATGATGTAAGCAGAGTTCTAGCTGATCTGAACTATTCCCGATGCCTGGCAGTCTTGGACGCAAACTAGATGAGTGGCAGGGCCCTCGGTTTTTTGGCCAGTTGTTACAAATTTCATAAATGGGAACTGGGCTGAAGGAACAACTCTCAATGGTCTCTATGCCATCAGAGTGGGGCAGTCACGAGAATAACCCAAGTGTGAAGATAATTAAAAAGTAATTCCAATGGCATATTGAAATGCTTTGCTTTTGGCCTTCTGTTTAAATTATTTTGGAAAGGCTAATTTTTAACCTGGAATCTACCAATGTCAACCTGTATCAAAAAATGTTTAAATGTTCACACCTTTGAATCAGTAATTCTAATTTGCAATCTATTCTAAAGAAATAATGCAGAAGAAAGAAGATCTATATGTCCAAAGATGTGAATTTAAAGCTTGTTTTTGACAGAGGAAAACTGGGGTAAACTATGGCTCATTCAAATGCCTATGCAACATTGTAAATATTTATAAAATCTTTTAAACACATGGAAAATAGTTACAAATGAAAAACAAGATGTAAAAAATATATGGATAGCACTATCAAAAATGGCTGTATAATACATGCCTAGAAAAACACTAGAATAAAATATAATAAAATATGAACTGGGTAGAATAAAAATATTAATGATTGATTTCAATGTATTCTACAGATTTCTTTAACATTTTTCTTCAATAACAAAGATCTTTATTGAAAATGAAATTAATTCTGGGAATTAACATTCCCAGAACACACAGCTGAAATTAAATGAACAAGGATATGTAAGTCCAGAATTTAAAACCCACTGTGGTTTGTACGACAAGCTAAACATCTGATGGCTGTTTAGCAGCTGCAAAATATATCCTCCTGGTCTCAGTAGGTCACTGCCTCTGTTTAAAATTTTGCTTTTACACATTGCCAGGGAATTAGGTAGAGCAAAGTGAATTTACTGAGTTTTTTTCTTAGTGTTACCAAAGTATTTAAACACAATCTTAAAGATTCTTTTGGATCAATATTCTATACTTAGTTCAATTCTGAGCAAACAAAAATAAAATTCACTCGTCTCCTCTCCGGAATGGCACTTTGGGCAAAGTAATAGCTAATTCATTTATCTACTACACACCTAGCCATAGTTACATTCTTTATAAGCTCTTAAGTCTATAATTAAATTATGATGTATTCATAGGCCACAAACATGAATGTACTTTTGTTCATCTTTTCCCTTCCAGTATAAACTGCACAGAAAATAAATGCTTCCAACGATAAAGAGTTGAGTACACATGTGTGTGTATTCTTTGCTCCTATGCATTCTTATTAACCTGACTTAAAAGGGCTCTTTTATTTTAGTGTAAATGCCACTTCTGCCTTCCCACACATTACCAACCACCAGATGGACCACAGGTTTGTAGGCTTCTTAGAGAAGGGGCATTATCGTCCTCACCACTGCAAATTTCCTTATTATGGCACCTTGCACAGCATTTACAGAAAGCAGGCACTTGACTGACAGGGAAGTCATTATCATTTTCCACTTCTAATGACAGCGAGGACCAGGTAACCGTTGTTTCCCGAGTTACGTGATGCGTGAACTCATAGGAGCCAGGAGAGAGCCTGACTGCTAAGCGTAAACCTGGAGAGGGATGAGAGGCCCGGCTGCGGGCAAGGTGAGGGATGGCACCATGAGCCTGGCTCTGCGTGAGGGAAGGAAGGGCACCCAGGAGACCAGCTGGTGGTAAGGCTGGAGAGAGAAACGGGAGGACCTTCCTGCCACCCTACAAAGACTTAGTAAAATCTACACTTCTCATGAATGCCTTTGGGATGGGAGTCCTGCTTGCAGGTGGGTGCAGGGCAAAAATAAAGACTGATCACGGGGACAGTCAACACAGGGATAGCACATGTGTTTGTTAAACTGGGTCACGGGTCCAAGAATAATCTTCTAAGCACCTGCTTAGCGCGCACCTCCAAGCACCAGAACTATGCAAAGGAGGCATAACCCATACGTGTGCTCTGCTTTCAGAAACCCTGGTAGTTCCCTATTGCTTGTCACTGATCTGACCCTTTCTAACAGTGTTGATCATCATTATTTGTGGGTTCCGTATTTGCGAATCCACCTACTTGCTAAAATTGATTGGTAACCCCCAAATCAAATCATCCTTGGACATGCACAGAGTGGCAAAAAACGTGAGGCCCAGCTGAGGTCGAACAAGGCGACACCCCCCTTCTCGTTCCTGGTCTCACACTGTAACCTTGCGGTCTATTTAGTGCCACTGAGAATTCAACAGTGAACAAAAAGGATAAAAAGCACTGGGCTCACGGGACTTATGTTCTAGTGACGCGACTGAAAGGTTGGATTGTGCGCGTTTAGGTGCGGTACTCAAACTTTTATTAATACCAACAAGACCGATGGATGTAGAAATACTTTCATTGCGTCCGATTCAGATTACAGCACTGAAACAGTCAAGGAAGCAGTTAAGCCACCACGCTGCTTGTGTTGTATCGAGTGATCGTGTTTTCTAGGGCTTCCGCTTCCTGTGGTGTACTAGATAGCCTGAAAAGTCATCCTGCTGTAAAACACGAGAAGCTGGATGAACGGAGCAAAAATTGGCCCATCATTACTATAATTATCCCGAGGAAACGATGCACCCCCTAGGTCACATGAAGTCTTTTAAGAACAATGGTTCCGAACCTCGCCTGGACATTAAATCATCTGGGGAGCTTTTAAAAGTCCTGCTGCCCAGATCACAAGCAAACTAATTAAACCAGCATCCTGGAGCAGCACTCAGGCATCAGCAATTTTATAAAACTCCCTAGGTGATCTGGTGTCCAGCCAAGGTCAAGAACTACTGCTTTAGAAGGTGATAGGGTATATAGTGCATGGAGAGGCAGTAGTCCCAATGTTCTGTCAACTTCACTCAAAATTACCGACGCTGGGGAATCTGCAAAGTTATCCAGCTTCTTAAATCTCTTCTCCACAACCTCATTTCTTCTGCTTTCCCCCCTTATACTGGGAAGTGGATGCTATCACTTTTCAGATGGATGAAAAGAACCAACCTAAGTGGGTACCTTCCTGAGTCTAAATATGCCCGTTTATAGTTAAACATTTGAGTTTTTAAAATGAGTTCCCGCTAAGCTAAGGTTACATATGAAAGCCAAAGAAGGGACACGTGAATTGCAAACAAAAGACTTTATTATTTCCATCAATAAGTCTCTAAAAGTCAAGGGTAATACCCAATATGTACTTAATGGATACTAATCATACTCTTCCTCTGCCAATCTCTGTGTTTTTGGTTCACATTCCTCTTTGGAGACAATAACTCCATTTTTTTTTTTTTAAATGAACCAACCAGCAAAACCCCACAACATTTCCTATACATGTAGGGAAGAAATAGACCAGTAATTACTGAATTTGAGTGTCCTGAAAATCCAAAATGTCCTCTATACATAAAAGGTGTTATTAGAAAATACTGTGTGTGACCTGCACTCGAAGATGGAAATATTCCATGCTGTAAAAGCAAAGTGAATCCTCCGGCAGGTATCCTGCGGGGTTCCCATGTGATTGTGCATTTGGACTCTGGGATCTCTCCCCGATGGAGTAGGACTCCCTGTCCCGGAATCCTTGAAGCGCAAGAACAAGAGCTAGGCGGAAGTTTCCAGGGATTTGTTTATAAGAACATTACACTGCTATTTTGTTTGCATAGATCTAAACACAGGTTTCAGATCTAACCTGGAGATAGTTTGGATTGGTCAAAGTTAAGACATCAAGACGTCACAGTCAAGGCACTTATAAACTAACTCATACCAGGGTTTATGATGCTAATAACAATAAAAACTGAAATGAAAACAGCATTTAATGAGACTTTACTATATGCCAGGTACCAGTGCTTTTCACGTATCTCACTTAAGCTCCCAACAACCCTAAGTGGCAGACAGTATTATTATACTTGATTTGCAAGTAAGAAAACTATGAATCAAGGAGGTTAGAGTCACACAAACAGTTAAGTGGCGGAGAGGAATTTGACTCAGGTGGTCCGAGTCCAAAGTTCACCCACTCACCCCTCTGCTGTATTTTCCCATGCATACCAGGCACATTTTGGTTTCTGGTGACCAGCATAGTCACAAGAGTTGAAGACAAGAGTCAGGCCTGGGGTCAGCCTTGGGGATCTGTTAAGCCCATGGTCACCATGGGATGTGGCCATCTCCCCAACCCTCTGGACTGGACCTGAGAGGGGTCACAGGGTTTGGGGCTGATTACACGGAATGGATTAGGCTCCTAAGACATCTGAAGAACTGCATCCCAAAGGAGTATCAAGAAGAGAAGGGACAGCCAACTCCTGGCTGACGTGGACCGAGCTGGCTGCGTTATAGGGGTGGCACACCAAGTGTCCGCGTCTTCATTGTCTTGTGGGGGAAGCCAGGAGATGGCTCATGAGTCTGGGGATGGAGTTGAGGAAGCAGATTGAGCAGAGCTCACCATTTATAAAGTTGCCGGCCAGGCTCTGTAGCTAAGAAAGGGGTGGGAGGTGGAGAAAGAACACCACATTTGCACTCAGTCAGACAGGAAAAAGGGGCAGCGTGTAATGACAGGCCAGGCAGAGCGGGTGAAAAGAAAGAGGCTTCAGATGAGGCGGGGCTGACAACCTGCCCACATCACGACTGGGTCCTGAACAGGCCTGCCCTGGACCTGACAGTTATCTTCTAGTGCATCAAAGGCTCGGTGGTATAGAGAGAGCCAAGCTGGATCAGCTTCTGTCTTCTGCTCTGCAGCTCTGATCTGAGACACAGCTGAGCAGAGAGCGGCCTCTGGCTCCACAGTCCTGACCTGTCAAAACTCAGGCAGCATCTTCATCTCTGCCCCAGCCTGCCCTCTCCAGCTGGGCTGAGCATCTCTAATAAGCGGCCTCGCTGCACGGATCCCTGGCCTCACCTCCTCTAACTCAGAGCTGCGCCGCCGCCTGGGCACTTCATTCTGGATCACGCGCTCTACGGCTTCCTGAGCGGTGTCCCCCGGAAGCCAGGGCTGCGGTGTAATTGCTGCAGCTTCTATTGAAATTCACTTTTGGATTTCCGTTCCCTGAGCAGAAAGTTCTGAAAGCTCCCAGGGAGAAGGGAGCAGGCTTTGCATCCTGCAGGCTTGGGCTATCCTGAAAATTCCTAAAGCCTCATTTCTGTGTGGTCTCTTTCAAAACCTTCTGAAAGTTCCAGGAGATATATTTCTTGATAACTTTTTCTCCCTTGCTTGAGGTCGGGCCAGAAGAGAGCTGAACAGATGTCAGGTCTGAAGCTTTCCCAATTCAACCAGTTGACCGCCGGCCTGCTAATCTGCACTAATGTAAATGAAATGTCTTTGAGCTTTTCTCACTCAGAGAAAAAGACAAGATTCCAAAAAAGCTGGAGACGTCCCTTCTTCAAGAAAAACAACATGAAAGAACAGGGTGACTGGAGTCAGCTGCATTTCTGCCTGTTAGAATATTAAAGTGTGCTTGTTTTCCTCTTTCTCAGAAAGTCACAATGGATTATCTTGAGTTCTCAAACTCCTACATGGATTTTTCCTTCTTCTGCAAGTTGTCACTTGACTGACAAAAGATATGCTTCAGTCCCTAAAAATGCAAATTCCCTGAAGAGAGTACTGACCTACAATGAACTACAGCTGAGATGTGGAGTAACTGTTATTATCCCAACTAGGAATATTGATGGCTCCATGCTGGGGGCAGGCCTCAGTCAGCACTCAGGGCTAAAACCTCAGGTGAAAGCACACACTTGAGCGTGTTGACAGTTATCTTAGTGATTTTCCCCTATATCCTGCTTGGAGTTACCAGAAAGGCCTGGCCAGTGATCAAACACCACACACAAATGTTATACCCCAAGAGGTCCTGCTTGGGAAAATATCCAGGCCAGCTGTCCCCAGCATACTGGATCTTTAAGAGCCTCTTGGTTGCAATTAAAGACACTGGCTCTCCGACTTCCAATTTGGCCCTGGAATGGCTGACTCTAGACTGGGCTCAGGGATCTGTACAAAGGTGCCCCAGAGACACTCATTCATTGAAGACATACCATCTTTTGCTGAATATATTATGACATTTATTACAAGGTGTACCACATTACCACAAAAAGCCAATTAAACTATGATATCAACTCTGTTATCATATAGAATTTCTCTTTTATGCTATTGAAAGAGCTCTTTTAGAGCAGTTTAGACGGGAATGTATCACATATCCCCCTTGTCGATTCATCAAAAGGCAAACAGAAGCAAGATAAATTCATTAAGCTCTTCCTAATGCTTTTTCATACCCAAGAGTTTGACTTTGTGAATCACTTTTGTTTTAAGCTATTAATTTTGAAATAATTTTAGGTTTACAGAAGAGAAAGACACTATGTACACAGAGCCGATGCCACTGGGTCTACATGCCACACTGTGAACAGCAAGGCTGTAGCAGAATTCCTAGATTTATGTACCAGGACTGCTAGTTACTGGCTGTGTGATGGCTGACCTTCAGTTCCTTATTTGGAAACTGGGATAATCATTCCCCTTATCTTCCCAAGGCTGTTGTGAGGTTTTGGAGGAAACATCCACAGAAACCCTAAGTGCTGCACAAACATCAGTTATCATTAACACACCCTACAAGGCACTATGTAGGGTTCTGGTCCCAAAGGAGTTTACAGTCCAGTCAATAACGGTTCTTTGCATTTATTTGGTGCCGCACAGTTTTACAGTGACTTCATATCCATTCTATAATCTGACCTTCGCAATGATCCTGTGAAGTAGGTAGACTATACTGAGCCTTCATTTGTAATATATGTTATCCTGAGGTTTGGAGGGGGTTCCTTTCTCATAGTGGTAAACTCTACTTTGAGCACGTTGGCTTGTCCTTGGCCTTGCCAACACTCTGTAAGTAACTTCAGACCATGTGAACGGGGCTTTGTCAACAGTGGGTTACTAGGACTGTCTAACCTGGTCTGAACCTTTCTTACTTTTCAGACACCAAACTTTGCCACCTGGACCTGCTTTGGGGCCCAGGCGATTTCATGGATGCCTCCTCTCTCTGGGAACCCACTGCTTGGTGGAGGCCCTGAGCGGGTGGGGCTCTTGCTAGCTCCAGCTCTTTCTAATTAACCTCACCCTGCTTTCCTCCTAGGATGGTTAAGTCAATTCAACAGATAAGCATTTTCAAAGGCACCGGATCACTTGCCATTAAACCAGCTTGGGATAAAACAGAATTCAACGATTTTACACATTAATTTTCAGTCAAGAATAAAACACCAATTTTGAATTTTTCTTTATGGCGAGGGAGAGGCCACTGCCGGGACCCCATCGAATCCCCGGACTCTTAGCCTAAAACCATGCCCAAGTTCAAGCAACGAAGAAGAAAGCTAAAAGCCAAAGCGAAAAGATTTTTCAAAAGGAAGGAGGCCTCTCACTTTCAGTCTAAGCTAGTTACACCTCCCGCTCCACCACCCTCACCAGAAAGAGTGGTTATTCCTTCAACAGATACACCCCTTAGCAGAAGCTGGCTAAGACCGTCCTGGAACTTCAAATTTCCCAATTTTAAAGATGCAGTAAAGCTTTGGACAAATAGAGTATGGTCTATATACAACTGGTTTCAGAACTGCATGGCCTGGAGTTTGGAAGTACTGAAAGACACCATCTTTCCATCCCGTTTCTGCCACCAAGAACTTCATAGACTAAAACAACGGTTTCGCATTTTGGAAAGTGAATTACACAAGCTCCAGGAAGCATTGAAGGCCGTCTCAGAAAATTCTTCCTGTCCAAGCTGTGGTCAGATGTGTCACATGCGTGGTAAACTTACAAATGTGCCTGCATGTGCTCTAACCACCCCTGGAGACTCCGAGGCTGTACTGCCCACCTCACTGCCACAGCCAGCCAGTCGTCATCCCCCGCCCCCTCCACCCCCGCTCCCTCCGCCTCCACCACTGACAGCACCTTTGCTGCTCAGAAAATCTGATCTCACTAAGGCACATCAGGCTGGACCATTAAAAAAAAATGTACCCATGCATATAACAGTTAAAGATCTACTGACTGTGAAATTAAAGAAGACACAGAGTTTTGATGAAAGGAGGAAGCTTGTACCATCACCAAAGGCACAGAATCCACTAGTTACTGTCTCTGACCTGCGGTGCGTTTCCCTGAAACCGAAGTCCAAAGTGTTATCAACTCGAGTTACAAATGTCTTAATTACTCCTGGTAAAAGCCAGTTAGATCTGCGAAAACTACTCAGAAAAGTCGATGTAGAGAGGAGCCCAGGTGGAACCCCACTTACCAATAAAGAAAATATGGAAACAGGAACTGGGCTGACCCCAGTAATGACCCAGGCCTTGAAGAGAAAGTTTCAGGTGCAGTTATGACATTAAGAAAATAACCTGGTGCCCATTCATCTTGGGTAGTCTCAGGTAATTGAAAAGCAAAGTATTTCAGCCTGTAAAGTTCATGCATTCATTAAGTGCTACAAACTTAACCATAAAAAACAGACCCTCTAGATTTTATTTCTGTTCCCTATAATCAATTAAGAAGTAAAACCATCCCCCATTCAAACCTAACTGTTCCAAAAGAATTTGAAACAAAAACTCCAATGTGACCTTAAAAATTAGAATATCATGGGACTTCCCTGGTGGTGCAGTGGATGGGACTCCGCTCTCCCAATGCAGGGGGCCTGGGTTCAATCCCTGGTCAGGGAACTAGATCCTGCATACATGCGCAACTGAGAGTTCGCATACTGCAACTAAGGAGCCTACATGCTGTAACTAAGGAGCTGGCAAGCTGCGACTAAGGAGCCCTGGAGCCACAGCTAAGGAGCCTGCCTGCTGCAACTAAGACCCGGCGTAACCAAAACAATAAATAAATGGTTTTTAAAAAAAAAAAAAAGAAAAAAAGAATAAAACACCCCTCCCTCCATTATCAACCTGTTTTTTTTTTTTTTTTCTTCTGACCTCCTCACTTTCTCTTGGAGACTTCATGGGGGTAGTGGGATACTGGTGGGGTGATGGTCTATGATCAACCTGAAAAATCCACACAAGTCAGGCTTGGCAAAGCTTTCCTTAGAGATTTCTATAGTCCCTCCCACTCTCCTACCCCCCTCATAAAGAGTAAAGGACTCACTGGGAAATCTTTAAAATTTCCTAAAGTAACTAGACTCATTCATTTACATATTCCTAAGTCTGCTTCCATCTCAAAGCTTTTTAACGGTGCCACTCCCGGATCTAAACTACAAAAAACGTTAGTCATGTGTTCCCTGGCTTAAAAATTCTTTTGACAATAATTCACCTTTTTTTTGTTTTTTTTTCAAACAGTTGCTAAAAACAAGATGTTATTTATCTTACAATTAAAAACACAGATGAGGTGAGATCATTTGTGGGGTAGCTTGAGGTAAAGGAAGCACCATAATCTTATCCACTGTGGGGAGGAATTTAGAATGAGGGAAGGCTGGCTGGCCTTGGACCCTATCCAAGGGAGTTCTGTCACTAAACTACCCAAAAGAGAGCCTTATAAGGCAGTTTCTTCTAGAAGGCAAGTCTGTAATAAACCCTGAGGGCAGGCTCTAGAGAAAGATGGAAATTGTATCTAAGGGCATCAAATAAATGCCTTCTCAGCTCAATCACTCCGTAGCGTAGGTCTAGAGTGCAAAAGATCTTAAAAGTTATAACATCCTCTCCCAGACACTTCCCCTCCTCCCTTAGGAAGCTGAGAGATAACCTAAAAGGGAATCTTGGAAACAGAATTCTCCTGACTCCCACATAGCACTTACAGTATCCAACAGCTTTTATTGCAAGTTCTTCCTGGTGTGCAATTTAAATGTGCCTTGTGGCTATTTAATTCCAGCCTGTTAATTCCTCTCCCGAAGAGCTGTAGAACAGTAGGTCAGGCACCTTCCATTTAATTCCCAAACCACAAAGAAACATTAACTTGTTCTTTCGATTACATTCCTTTAAAAGAATCTTGTGTGCGTGTGTGTGTGTGCGTGTGTGTTTGAAACTCTTGTATTTTATTTTTTTAACATCTTTATTGGAGTATAATTGCTTCACAATGGTGTGTTAGTTTCTGCTGTATAACAAAGTGAATCAGCTATACATATACATATATCCCCGTATCTCTTCCTTCTTGCATCTCCCTCCCTCCTACCCTCCCCATCCCACCGCTCTAGGTGGTCACAAAGCACCCAAGCTGATCTCCCTGTGCTATGCGGCTGCTTCCCACTAGCTATCTATTTTACGTTTGGTAGTGTGTATATGTCCATGCCACTGTCTCACTTTGTCCCAGCTTACCCTTCCCCCTCCCCGTATCCTCAAGTCCATTCTCTAGACTTTTAAAAGAATCTTAAGGCAACCTATGGAATAGGAGAAAATATTTGCAAATGATGCAACCAACAAGGGCTTAATTTCCAAAATATACAAACACCTTACACAACTCAAACACAAAAACCCAAACAACTCAGTTGAAAAATGGGCAGAAGACCTAAATAGACATTTCTCCAAAGAAGCCATACAGATGGCCAAGAGGCACATGAAAAGATGCTCAACATCACTAATTATTAGAGAAATGCAAATCAAAACTACAATGAGGTATCACCTCACACCAGTTAGAATGGCCATCGTTAAAAAGTCTATAAATAAAAAATGCTGGAGAGGGTGTGGAGAAAAGTAAACCCTCTTGCACTGTTGGTGGGAATGTAAATTGATACAGCCACTATGGAGAACAGTACGGAGGTTCCTCAGAAAACTAAAAATAGAATTACCGTATGACCCAGCAATCCCACTCCTGGCCATTCATCCAGACAAAACTCTAATCCAAAAAGATACAAGCACCACTATGTTCATAGCAGCACCATTCACGATAGCCAAGACATGGAAACAACCTAAATGTCCATGAACAAATGAATGGATGAAGAAGATGTGGTACATATATACAATGGAATACTACTTGGCCATAAAAAAGAACAAAATAATGCCATTTGCAGCAACATGGATGCAACTAGAGATTATCATACTAAGTGAAGTCAGAAACAGAAAGACAAATACCCTATGATATCCACTTATATGTGGTATCTAAAATATGACACAAATGAACCTATCTACAAAACAGACTCACAGACATAGAGAACAGACTTGTGGTTGCCAAGGTGGGGGGAGGGGAGGGATGGACCGGGAGTTTGGGGTTAGTTGATGCAAACTATTACGTATAGAATGGATAAACAACAAGGTCCTACTGCATAGCACAGGGAACTATATTCAACATCATGACATAAACCATAATGGAAAAGAATACAAAAAAGAATGTATATATATGTATAACTGAGTCACTTTGCCATACAGCAGAAATTAACACATTGTAGATCAACTGTACTTCAATAAAAAAATAATTTAAAAAAAGAATCTTAAGTCCTTTAAGACCTTCTTCAAGGCTGCCTATTTTATTTTCTAAAGCTTCTTCAGGTTTTCAATTCTTTCCTAAGATGCAGTGATTAAAACTGGGTAAAGGGATAAGAACGAACCAACAACTCACTCAACTTTCTGGAACTTTCTGTCTGAAAAAGGGCAACTGAAGCCAGAAGAATATTTTAAAGCATTTCTATTGGGCTGGGGTAGACTCTTTGAGATGTGACTTTTTCTGATTCTGATCTAAAAGCGAGGTGAGTCAATGTCAGATGTATTCCCTGGTCTACACATCAGACAGGCAGAAGATGCAAGGAGAGAAGAGGGCAGACATGCAGCAGAGCCCATTGCCTGCATTTCCAATGAGAAGGCATTTTGAGAGGAGTCCTGTGTTTAATCAACAAATATTTAGGGAGTGTCCAACCATTAGCCAGCCACTGTGTTTATGAAGAATAATCAAGATGGAGTCCCTCTTCTAGGATGCTCCCAGTCTAGTGGGGAAGACAGACATTCAAAGAGCTCTTTGGAGTCAGTGGAAGATGCTGTACCAACTAGAAGAGTTCTTTCTCTCCTCAGGAGCTCTGTTCCCTTTCCTGAAATCCTCACGAGGGTCCTCGGCATGGCTTGGCCCACCTCACTTAATACTGCTCAACCATCCCTAAGTCTCTATCCTTTGCCCTGGTGTACATTCTTTACAGCACATACTACTACATGAAAGTATCTGTTCACTTGTTTCTGTCTAAAGCTTATGGTAAATGCCACAAGAGAGGGATCTTGTCTATCTTATTCAAGTCTGCTTACCCCGACAACAGAAGAGTGCCTGGCAAATTCATATATTCATTCATTCATTCAACATATATTCAAAGCATCTACTAGTGCCAGGCACTGATCTCGGCCCTTGAGGATAGAACAGGGAGCAAGAATTCCCTTCCCTCCTGGAGCTTACTTTCAAGTTGAATAATGACAACAGTAAACATTCATTGAGTGCTTTCTATGGATTATCTTATTGAATCCTCACAACAATTCTATGAGATAGGTATGATTATAATCGTTATATTATAGGTGAGTAACCAAGGCCCAGAGAGGTCAAGGAACATGCTCAAAGCTCAGTAAGTGGCAGGGTTAAGATTTACACTCAGGGAGTCTGGTTCTAGAGTTCTGCATCTTAACTATTCTGCTAGAATGTCTCTTGTTCACATATACATAGTACATGTGCAATGAATATTGTTTAAAAAATTGCTAGAGGGCAGAGGAGCTGAATAGGTATTTTTCCAAAGAAGACATACAGATGGCCAATAGGCACATGAAAAGATGTTCAACATCACTAATTATTAGGGAAATGCAAATCAAAACCACAATGAGCTATCACCTCAAACCTGTGTCAGAATGGCTATTATCAGAAGAGGATGTGGAGAAAAGGCAACCTTTGTACACTGTTGGTGGGAATGTATATTGGTGGAACCACTATGGAAAACAGTATGGATATTCCTCAAAAAATTAAGAATAGAACTACCATACAATTCTACTATCCCACTTCTGGCTATTTACCTAAAGAATAAGAAAACACTAATTTGAAAAGAAATACACACCTTATGTTCATCACAGCATTATTTACAACAGCCAAGATACGGAAACAATGTTAAGTGCCCATCCATGCATGAATGGATAAAGATGTGGTACATATACACAATGGAATACCACTCAGCCATAAAAAAGGTGAAATCTTGTCATTGGCAACAACATGGATGGACCTTGAGGGTATTGTGCTAAGTAAAGTAAGTCAGACGGAGAAGGATAAATATTGTATGATTTCACTCATATGTGGAATCTAGAAAAAATAAAACCCTAAAATAAATAAACAAAGCAAACAAAAATAAACATGTAGATACAGAGAACATAGCAGTGGTTACCAGAGGGGGTAGGGTGGGGGAGATGGCAAAATGGGTAACGGGGGTCAACTGTATGGTGACAGATGGAAACGAAATTTTTGGTGGTGAGCACCCTGTTGGGTATACAGAAGTAGAAACATAATATTGTATACGTGAAACTTATCTAATGTTATAAATTAACGTTACGCCAATAAAAAATTTTAAAAAGTAACACCCTCCACCCCCCCCCCCCCACAAAATGTATAAACAGAATCAGAACATAAAAAAAAAAGTCTGGGGTCTTCCCTGGTGGCACAGTGGTTGAGAGTCCGCCTGCTGATGCAGGGGACACGGGTTCGTGCCCCGGTGCGGGAAGATCCCACATGCTGCGGAGTGGCTGGGCCCGTGAGCCATGGCCGCTGAGCCTGCGCGTCCGGAGCCTGTGCTCCGCAATGGGAGAGGCCACAACAGTGAGAGGCCCGCGTACCGCAAAAAAAAAAAAAAAAGTCTGGAAGCCTACACAGAGCTGCAAAAGGACAAAGACATCATTATGGGGGTTGGGGAGGGGAAAGACAAGGGGTTTCACAAAGAAAGTGACACCAGCTGATCCTTGAAGGCTAAGAGTTCAAAGGGTGGAAAGATAAGTGAGGGTGTGATTATAAACAACAGCAAAGAGCAAACAATTACGGTGGCCGGACCACAAAGGGGGTTGGACAGAAGAGGCCAAAATAAGAGTTATTGCTAGGTAGTTTTTTAACTTGCTACTAAAGGTACTAGCAAGCAAGACCCTTAAGAGTGAATTCTGATTCCACAAATAAAAATTAATTCTAAGGAAGAAGAGGGGATGGGACCCAAAGGAAACAAGGGATTGCCAAGGAGCTCAGCTATAACGGCCCATGAACAAAAGGAGTAACCAAGAACCGGAATAAGGGAGCACCATGTTCTCTTCTAACTGTGAGATTTTATTACACATCTTGGTGTCTCTATTAACTTTTTATTAAACTGAATTTTCAAATCTCCTCTTCCAGTTTCGCATGACTTCAGGGACCTGAATAAGATCTAATGGCACTAAATTAATGATAACAGTTTTAGATTTGAGATTATTACGTCACTACCTTTTAGATAGATTTATTTTTAGAAAGATGGCTTTGCCTCTTATCACAGAGGCACAGAAAACAAGCAGACCAAGGTCTCTCCACAGAAGGTGGGTAAGTGTTGACCTCAGAAAAGAAGGGACTGGGAAAAGATTCAGAGTGGCTCCAGGGCAAGCACTCTGGGAGGTAGGTTTGTAACTTGCATGGATACTTTGTTAATCAAAGTATCCTGTTTTGTGCATCCTCAGCTGTAAAGCATCTTAGCACAGTGCTGACACCTGACAGATGCTCAATAAATGCGGGTTAAATGAGACCAATCACCAGAAGGAATGATGCCCCCTCCCTCTCAATACTTGAGGAAGCATAAAGTTTCTTCCGCGGGTAGAAGAAGAACCCTTTCTAGGCTGGAAGAACCTAGAAAATGCATTTCCTATTCTTTGCAAAGCCCCAATACTAAATGGCACAGAAGTTAATGGCACTCTGATGGGTTTGCTTCTATAATTGTTAAAACACTTCCAGGAGTCAGGAGAAATATATTAGGAGATCTGGCTTTAGCCCCATTTATCTCTGCTGTGGAAAAGTACTCTGGTGGACCTCACATTCTTTTCTGCTCTCCCTGGCATTCTTCTATAAATGGCCCGAGGCACTAGACCCCTTATCTCTAAATTTAGGTTGGGAAGAAAGGTTAATATATGACAAGGTTTCCAGTTTTAGATGCTATTTCTCTTAACATTTTCCCCAAACATAAAGAAAAACTAGGTCTGTACCCTCCTGAGGTTTGCACTCTAGAGATGCTGAGGATCTGGTTTTCATGATAATGAGGTTATATGACTAGTTCTATATGACTATCAGTCTCAATATTTTATAATTGCACTGTGTGAGGGTTTAGAGATGTAAATAGCACGAGAGAAGATGGATAAAACTAGCTACAGGCTAGAATTGACAATAATACTTAAATAATCACCAAGCTATCCTTCTGCTCTGATAAGGCAAGTTCCAGTGATTTGGAAAGACTAGGGAAAAATTCCCCTTGGAACGTGTAAGAAAAATGTCAATATTTGGAATGAATTCTTAAGCTATGCTCATTTCTCTTTTCATGGTGTGACTGATAAATTAGACCCAAAGGGCTGTTTCTGTGGGGAAAGTGTGTGATTATTTTGGATTGTGATTTAAGTTTAAGGTGATGATAATATAGTTAACAGTAAGCTGGTTACACTATTTAAGGCTTTCAATAGTGAACTCTGAAATCAGTGGCAGATGACCTATTAGCCATGTGGACTTCTGGGAAAAACTAAAAAAAAAAAAAGAATTACTTGGAAAGCTTGGAGAAAGTCTGAACTGTGTTAAAGAAGCAACTGCTTCTGTCATTTCAGGAGAACTGCCTCTTCTCTCCCTTTTTCCTACCTTGGCTGGGACCAGGAGAGAAACTGCCAAGGTTGCATTTCTAACCTTCCCTTGAAACTACTGCCTAAGCAGACATTAGAATTAAAAGCTCTTTTTTTTTTTCTTTTTTGCAAGTCCAGACTCTATGTTCCCCTTTCATTTATGGCAAGCTTGGACTTGTTTGGAATAAAATAAACGATCAAACATAACCTCAAAGGCATTCCTGCTGAACAGTGCATCCTGGGGACAAATTACACAAGAAAGGAAAAAGAAAAACAAAATGGTCATAAGGTTCGCAACACAAACGACATCATAAAAACATCCTTCAAAGAGTTTGTATTTTTTTGCCCACAAATAATTAGCTAGTTAGATTACTGTTTGAGAATCTGTAACTTCCAGTAAGTGAATTATTTTCCTTAATATTAAGAAACCATGAAATCCAATTTTTAAAATTCTTACAATCTAACCAATCAAACATGGGACAAACAACTTCTCTCTGAAAGTCCTTATACTGTATTTCATCGTCAAACGCCTTTCTCCTATCTCTTGACTTCATCTCTATACACTCAAGCCAAGAAAGAATGGAGAGAAAATGACATTTTTGGGTTCCTAGAAGAGTGGGGGCAGCTTTTGCGAATCAACTTGCCAGCTGTTCGCATGAGCTGGGTGAGCTTTGGGGACGGGAGAATCTGTAGTATCTGGAAATCTTTTCTATACATACACTCGCCCTGCAAGTCCTCACTTTCTTGGCGCACGCATCAATCTCTCAAAACCACCAAAAAAAGAGAAGGGGAGGCGTCGCCCACCCCTCCCGGCATCACACGGCTGCCAACTCCCCGCTCCCCGAGTCTGCCCGGATGCCCACGGGAGAAGCCGCGGGAACCAGCCAGGTGCGCCGGCCGCGGACGCCCTGTCGGCTCTTCCCCGCAAGGGGGCGCCTGGTTCTCCCCGCCCGGCGGCGCGGGGTCGGAGTCGGAGGGGAAAGCGCACATGCCCACCTTGCTCGCAGGTGCCCTTGCTGACCTGGGTGATAGCCTTCTCCCCGCGGCTCTCGGCCTTCAGGCTGGCGGCGCGCAGCTGGCAGCCGCTGGGGTAGGTGATGCCGTTGCTGCCGCACACCGGGTAGCGGCTCTTGCACACGCACACGCCGCTCACCTCCGGGCCGCCGGCTGCTGCCCCGGCTTTACCCTTCCGCCTCTTGCGGCTCTTCACGCACTCCATCCCCGGCGCGCAGTGCCCCCTGCCGGCGCCGCTGCCCCCGCACGGCTCGCCCTCGCCGCGGGCGCACACCGGGCAGCAGCCGCACGCGTCGCGGGTCTCGCCCAGCTGGCAGCCCCGCGGGGGCAGGGGCGGGCAGGCGGCCGGCTCGCAGGGGCCGCAGGCGTCCGAAGAGGAGGAAGAGGAGAGGGGCAGAAGCAGGAGCAGCAGCCCGGCTGCACCGAGGAGCAGGGCGGACAGCGGCGGCCGCTCCATGGCGGGGAGCGTTGGCGGCGGCGGGAGCGCGAGTGAGG
Organism: Tursiops truncatus; assembly: GCF_011762595.2. Classification (NCBI taxonomy): domain Eukaryota; kingdom Metazoa; phylum Chordata; class Mammalia; order Artiodactyla; family Delphinidae; genus Tursiops; species Tursiops truncatus. The sequence goes on from NC_047038.1 coordinate 76,238,193, forward strand.
CGCGTCCTGCCGGCCAGCGCTTTAAATCCGGCGCCCCGCCCGGCCGGGCCGCGGGAACCACACCCCCCGGGCGGCTAGAGCTTGGCCGCCTCGTCCGCACCGCCCCTCCCGGGACCGCGGGGCTCGAGCGCGCCCCTGCTGGCGGGGCATCCGCTGGGCCCGGGGACGCTCCGTCTCACGCCTCTTCGCTTTTGGTTTTGGCTCTGAGCGCACCCCGCCGGCTGCTGCTCAGGCCCCTGCTCCCGAGGGCTGCACCCCGTCCTTTGGGGCTCTCCCGCAGTGAAGACAGTTCCCTCCCCTCTGGTCCCTCTACTCTCGCAGTCCGGGCATTCATACTTATTAACAACAGCTTTGAGATGACCCCATGTGTAATCCATTATATTCTCCGTGAGTCTGGGAGACCTGAGTGTTGATTGCTCTGCGGTTTGGGAAGCTCTTTTAAGAACAATTAGTTTTTCAAACCCCGCTTGGGGATTTTGTGTCCCCGTTGGCCACAGGCCCGGTGTGGTCTTGGGTGCCAAGCTAAAAGGACAAACCGTTGCCAACCACGCCTGTTCTCAGCACCTCATAACTGCTTCCTTATGCCAAGTTTTAAGTCTGAGTACTGGAACCCATGCGAGAACAAGTCATGTCTTCAGTTTATAATATGTGGTGCTGGACCTCCATCAAACCTCTCCGGAGAACTGAGCACAGCTGGGGGTGCCACTGAGGCCCCTAAAGCACCCCAGTTTTCACGAGTCATTCCGTGAGGTTTTTGATATAAACGACTGACAATTCCTCCTCAGTCTTTCTCAAAAGTGCTCTGCAAGCTCAACTTCAAAGCTTTTTTTTTCCAAGAAAAAGGGCTCTTCAAATCCCTCTTACCCAGACTTTTGTTTCCATGTTTATTAGATACGCAACACTGCAGTGTGCGTCATTCTGCACGTCACATCTGAATTCTTTTTTCTTAGCACAAATCCAAGGATGTATAGGATTGCTAACTCAAAGTGTGCGGTTCACTATGCCACCAGCAATGTATAGATGTCACTCTCACCAGTCTTCCTGGGATAATCATTGTAAACTTTTCTGAAAATTAGATAGTCACAAAACTCAGAGAATAAAAAACCAAGCACCCTCCTAACCAGAAAACCTAGCACCTATTCTTTGGCCTCTCCTTAGCATATTCTAGAAAAGTGGCACTTTTTTTTTAAAGGTCATGTGTTGTCATGACAATTGTTTATAAAACAATGAAAAGTCTTTGGAGCAGACTTTTTCTAAGTATTCTTGCCTTTGTCCCTCAGTAATAGAGTTTACATGACCCAGTCTACAGTCCCAAACTAAAACAAATGCAGAGAGGGCACTCTGATATTGCCTGTTCTATCTCAATTTTATTAATTCACTGGTCAAGGTCCACTAAGCTGGTTTCATGACCTGTTATAACTGTTGTAGTTTTAGGATCTCCAGAACCTGAGACACGGATTCCAGTGCAAGTAGTTTACCTGAGAGGCCATGTCAGGACATACCAACTCTGGGGGGCGGGGGGGCGGGGCAGAGGCGGTAGGGAGTGAGCCGGAGGGGAAGACAGCCAATAAAGATGCTTATCAAGTCAGCTCTGGGCAGGGTGGGCTCTGTAGCCAGATGAAGCCCCCTCAGGCTCTGCAAAGTTTTGTGTATGGGGGGGTTGGGGGAGTAGGGGGCAGGCACTGCACCACTCAGGGCTGTATACCACCGTGTTTTTCAAACCCTGCGTTGGAGCCAGCAGTAAGAAGGCAAATACGAGGCACAGTAGAATCCCTTTGGCGGCGTGGGGAGACCCTTATTGCCCAGCAAGCAGAAGAGCAAGTAGGGTTTTTAATCACTGGAGGGGGTGCCTGGGCTTTGTGTGATGACACCAATCTGGAGGACTTGAAAATAAGAAGAGATGTGCTTATTCAGAAGAAGGAGAAAAGGCAGGAAAATGGGGCCTTTACAAAGAAACTTGACAACCCCTGCCTTCCAAGAAAGAAGATATTGTCACCCATTCAGCTTCAGTTCTGGTGAGACGAAGAGCCTAGATCTGGAGACAGGATATGTTATCTGCAAATAGAGAGCATTTTACTTCTTCCTGTTTAAGCTAGATGACCTATATTTCTTTTTCTTGCCTAATTGCCCTGGTTAGAACCTCTAGTATAACGTGGAATAGATTGGTGAGAGTGAGCTTCCTTGCCTTATTACTGACCTTAGAGGGAAAGCTTTCAGTCTTTCACCATTAAGATGTTAGCTGTGGGTTTTCCATAGATGGTCTTATTACACTGAGGAAATTGCTTTCTATTTCCAGTTTGTTGAGTGCTTTCATCATGAAGAGGTCTTGCATTTTGTCAAATGTCTTTTTTTGCATCTACTGAGATGATCAATAAAGTTGTATTTTATTTTATTGATTTTTGAATGTTAAACCAAGCTAGCATTCCTGGATTAAATCCCACTTGTTATATAGTGATGTATAATCCTTTTAAATATGTTTCTGTATGTGATTTGCTAATATTTTGCTGAGGATTTTTGCATCTATATTCATAAGAGATATTGGATTGTAATTTTCTTGTGATGTCTTTGATTTTGATATCAGGGTAATAGTGGGTTCATAGGATGAGTTAGAAGTGTTTTCTTATCTCCTGCTTTTTTGGAAGAGTTTGTGAAGAATTGGTATAATTCTTCTTTAAATGTTTAGTAAATTCAGTGAAGCCATCTGGACCTGGGTTTTTCTTCATGGGAAGTGTTTGGCTATTAACTCAATCTCTTTACTTATTATAGGTCTGTATTAGTTTGCTAGGGCTACCATAACAAAATACCACAGACTGTGTGGTTTAAACAACAGAAATTTATTTTCTCACAGTTCTGGAGGCTGGAAGTCCAAGATCAAGGTGCCAGCAGGGTTGTTTTCCTCTGAGAGTCATAAGGGCAAGATCCTCCCCACAAGGTGCCACCCACAAAATACCAAGAACCCTCCTCCCTTCACTAAATAAGACCTGCTGCTTTACCAGTTGTAGCTTTACATTGCTCAAGTCTGCCTTTCTTATAGATAAGATTTATTGAGATACTCAGTCACAGAATTCTCCCCATCTAGAGCAAGCTCCTGCTTCCTTAGACCTTTGCCAAAATTACTCAACCAAAGCCCAAATCCCATGATAATTTCATAACTTCCTCTTACTGAGACCCCCAACAGTTCCATATGGAGTCCATTCTCTCTTGCTAAGATGGGTAATAAACCCAACTTATTTGACTACGGGTATGTTCCTGGAGGTCTTTACATGAAGGGCAATGACACATGAGAGATTTCCTTTCAGCTCCTTCTCTTCTATCCTACTTCAGCTCAAAATTCTCCTGCCCGAACCCATAGTACACTCCAATAACCTTCGCTGATGGGTCCTTGTACCTGGCAAGCATCTTTCGTTGTGGGGCATCTTTTAAGACTTCTCTGGCAAGCAAACTTCAGTGGCATTTGTAGGAAACCCATGGTGCCGTGCAGTCTACACTGCTGTGTCCCTCTGTGCCCATCCTTCCCAGCAGTTAGATGGCTACCTGGAAAATGGAATGTTTGTCTCCCTTTATTGCAATCGTCACAAATATTTTGGCTTCTCCCCCTTTACTTGGCTTCTTTGGGTAGGGGGGACAGGCATGGAAGGGGAGGAGAAACCCCATGCATCCTCCACTAGGCTCTTATCCCCAACCTCCTTATATAGAGAGGGGGTTAGTGTGCCTGGTGGGGTTGATTGAGGTAGGGCCATTTAGGAAAATTTGAGGAACATTCTGCTCCAGTTCTTGGTGGCTCTTTTTCAGAATGTGGGGACACATAGCACCTGTACTTTTGGGTTATGGATGCTAGTGCCGTTTTCAGGCAAGGGAAAAGTTGTTCTATTCAATAGTCCGTTACAGTAATTATCTATCATCTTTATCATCATCTCATGTTTTCCCCTCTCCCTCCTCCTTCATCATCACCAGTAGGTAGATTGTCAGGTGGTGGGATGGGATGTGGATGACCCTCCCAGCCTAGATAAACAGCATGTAAAAAGGAATGAAGCCAGTGGAAATCATCTGGGCACATTCCAGCAACCAGAAAAAGTCCAGCACAGCTGAAGCAAGGTGTGTATGGGGGGAAATGGGGGGAAATGAGTCTGGAGAGAGGGCAGATGTCAGATAACCAAGGGCTTTGCAGATCATGCCCAGGACTTTGGACTGGAACATATAGGTGACAGTGAGCTGTTGAAGGATGCTGGGGAAAAGGAAGATCAGGTTTTCAATGTAGGAAGGTCAATACAGAGGAGAGAAATGCATTCAGATGGAAATGGACTTAAGAAGTAATGTAATTTTCACAGTGCAGAGGCGACCTGAAGCCTATGCAGCGCCTTCATATGAGAAACTATCAAACTCTTAGAGGAAAACATAGGCAGAACACTCTATGACATAAATCACAGCAAGATCCTTTTTGACCCACCTCCTAGAGAAATGGAAATAAAAACAAAAATAAACAAATGGGACCTAATGAAACTTAAAAACTTTTGCACAGCAAAGGAAACCATAAATAAGACCAAAAGACAACCCTCAGAATGGGAGAAAATATTTGCAAATGAAACAACAGACAAAGGATTAATCTCCAAAATTTACAAACAGCTCATGCAGCTCAATAACAAACAAACAAACCCAATCCAAAAATCGGCAGAGGACCTAAATAGACATTTCTCCAAAGAAGATATACAGATTGCCAACAAACACATGAAAGGATGCTCAACATCACTAATCATTAGAGAAATGCAAATCAAAACTACAATGAGATATCATCTCACACCAGTCAGAATGGCCATCATCAAAAAATCTAGAAACAATAAATGCTGGAGAGGGTGTGGAGAAAAGGAACACTCTTGCACTGCCGATGGGAATGTAAATTGATACAATCACTATGGAGAACAGTATGGAGGTTCCTTAAAAAACTACAAATAGAACTACCATATGACCCAGCAACCCCACTACTGGGCATATACCCTGAGAAAACCATAATTCAAAAAGAGTCATGCACCACAATGTTCATTGCAGCTCTATTTACAATAGCCAGGAGATGGAAACAACCTAAGTGTCCATCATTGGATGAATGGATAAAGAAGATGTGGCACATATATACAATGGAATTTTACTCAGCCATAAAAAGAAACAAAATTGAGTTATTTGTAGTGAGGTGGGTGGACCTAGAGTCTGTCATACAGAGTGAAGTAAGTCAGAAAGAGAAAAACAAATACTGTATGCTAACACATATATATGGAATCTAAGAAAAAAAAAAAAAGGTCATGAAGAACCTAGGGGTAAGATGGGAATAAAGACACAGACCCACTAGAGAATGGACTTGAGGATATGGGGAGGGGGAAGGGTAAGTTGTGACAAAGTGAGAGAGTGGCATGGACATATATACCCTACCAAACGTGAAATAGATAGCTAGGGGGAAGCAGCCGCATAGCACAGGGAGATCAGCTCGGTGCTTTGTGACCACCTAGAGGGGTGGGATAGGGATGGGGGGAGGGAGGGAGACGCAAGAGGGAAGTGATGTGGGAACATATGTATATGTATAACTGATTCACTTTGTTATAAAGCAGAAACTAACACACCATTGTAAAGCAATTATACGCCAATAAAGATGTTAAAAAAAAAGTGACAACTTAAATGATATATGGAATATTTTGCTGACTTACAAGAGCATGCAGAATATGACAGAGTTGAAAAAAAAAAGAAAAAGAAAAAAAGCACTGTAGGCAGATGCGGCACTGAGGGTACAAGACTTGGCAAGAAGCTGGCGCCTTTGTGCCAAGAAAAAGGAACCTCTTTCTCCTGAGAAGAGGACCTGCACCCCACCGAGGTGCATGGCTTGGCAGGTGGAGGAAGGGCTGAACTTTGGCCTCACTTGCTCCCTGGGCTGGGCACCCTTGCACAGTGTGCAAACTGCACAGACTTACAGGGAAACCCAATCTGGTGCCAACACTGTGTGTGGTTCAGAATTAGCACTCAATTAAAAAGTTTGAAAGGTAGATGGATGAAAGGGAAGATCAGTTGGGCAGCTACTACCACCCACTACTGTCAACTACTACTACCATCCAGGCAGGAATCAATGAGAGCTTGGAGTAATTCGTGGCCATGTGGCTGGAGGGAATGGACTGTATCATTTCTGGTCCTTCCTGGATAAGTTTGTGAGCAAAAGGGGGCACTGTTCACAATTACACTGGACAATAGGCATAAATCAAGATTGCCTTGGACAATAGGGACATATGGTCACCCTAAATAGAGGGGAAGGGATGGTTGAGAGATCTTTAAGAGGTAGAATATATCAGGCCTCAGGAAGCAACTGACTTGTGAGAGGAAGTCAAGAAAAACCTTGACATTTCTTGCATGGGAGACGGGGTGAAAACTGCTGCAGGTTTGTGTTGGGGGAAGGAAACCAGCTTGATTTTGGACATGCTGATTCTTTACAAAACCAGGTCTATCCTATTGGACAGTTCTAGAAAGGGAAACAGGGGAAACTAGTAATCATATGACATTGCTGTAGAGACACTGCAGGGCTCTGACTTAGAGTAAGCCCTTGATGTTTGTTCTCTCTATATGTGAAGTCCCTCAGTGATTAAATCTTATTGTTTAATAAAGGACAGAAACTGATTTCTTATCAGCATTCTGTATCTGATCTCTTAAAAGAGCTACGGCTATGCAGGGAAATAGCTAATGATATAATTGAAAAGGCATTAATAGCCTATAAAATTCAATATTACAGACAGAACTTGAAGGACTCTCTAGAGGTCATTTAAAGCTAGCTGACACTGGAGTGTGCCATTAGCCCTGATTGTAAGTCATCAGGGGCACAAAGATAACTGAGAACTCTTAGAGATCATCGAGGAAGATGGTCTTGTTTGTATTCTGCTCTATTATTTGACAGTCTTTCAAGATTTCAGAAAGTCACTGAATAATCAGCCAACTTCCAAATATATACAGCTGCAAAGAAAATGTAGGTTTCAGCTCTAATCCTTACCATAGCAGATATGTCATGAGAGGCTTTTAAACCTCTAGGAGCTTCACTTCCTGACTTAAAATTCATTATTTTATACCTTAACTTTGAATTAACATAGACTTTTACATTTACATTCCTCTATAAAATAAATTAGAGAGCATTGCTTCTTATGACAAAAAGTAGGAAGAAATCTCTTTGGGTTATTCCATAATTAGGCTTCATCCTTTTTTGTTATGGGGAAAATGATATGATCATTTGGTGGTAAATGATGCAGTGCCCCTATATTAATCTTCCAGTTGCCTGATTCCATAATTCACCTTGGCAAAGTAGAAAAATAAAAAAATTAAAAATGGCTCCTCATCGTAAGAAGCCTGGGAGAACATCAAACCAGGAGGGAAAAGAATATTTTCAGGGAATAAGCGGTTCAGTCACAAACTTAACTGTGAGTGAAACTTTGTGCTCATGAAGAGGTTACATGAGTGTCTTTGATCAGCGGTCCCCAACCTTTTTGGCACCAGGGACCAGTTTTGTGGAAGACAATTTTTCCTCTGATGGGGGTGTGGGGGTGCGGGTTGGGGAATAGTCCGGGCGGTAATGCGAGCGATGGGGAGCAATGGGGAGCGGCAGATGACGCTTCGCTCACTCGCCCGCCTCTCACCTCCTAATGGGCAGCCCGGTTCCTAACAGACCACGGACTACTAAGGGGGTTGAGGACCTCTGTCTTTGATAGTTTGTGAGGATGTTTATCCTGAGAGCCTCGATTCCTTCCCTTCTGAACGGATGATCAGCTACAATGTTAAGAAGTTGAGGAACAAATTTTCTTTCCCTGATGCTGTTTTATTCATTCATTTTAAGCTTGTTAAGGGATTAGAATAACACTAATAATAATGTTATTAGAATAACATTCCTTTCAATGCTGCTAAAAATTCACTTTTTAAAAACCTGATACCTGAAGGACATGATTGTTCCTTTATTCCTGCAATGGAGCTACCTAGCTGGGATGTCAGCCTCTTAGGGGAATAACAAGCTAATTCCAGTATTGTCAAAATCCATATCTTATCAAGCTTCAAATTCAAATCCCTTCATGCCAAGCCACTTCCCTCATTAGTGCCTCCTCATATCATTCATGTTTAATAAAATATGCTTGCTTTTTTTTTTTTTTTAATGCTTGCTTTTTAAGATAAATGGTGATGTGCCAGAACTGAGGGAATACCGGAAAAGTGTAAGTCCCTTTTCTTTTTATTTTTTATTTTATTATTATTTTTTTTTAATTGTTTTTTGTGGTACGCGGGCCTCTCACTGCTGTGGCCTCTCCCGTTGCGGAGCACAGGCTCCAGACGCGCAAGCTCAGCGGCCATGGCTCACGGGCCCAGCCGCTCCGCGGCATGTGGGATCTTCCCGGATCGGGACACGAACCCGTGTCCCCTGCATCGGCAGGCGGACTCTCAACCACTGCGCCACCAGGGAAGCCCCCTTATTCTTTTTAATTCTTGCTGAGTGGAATTCTCTCAGGTCATTTGAGTATATTCCTATGCCTTCTTGAGAAGTAACATTTTTAGGTTTTCCTCAAGGTTCAAAGGTGAAAATTTTGTCCTCAAAAATGTCCTGAAAGCCCATGAGATGCACTGGTTGTTGGCTTGAAAGTCAAGGCCTTCAGGGGCAGGGGAGGTTCCCCAGTGACTTTCTTACTGCAGAAAAACTGATTTGGGAATGAGGTAGTCAAGAAAGGGGAGAGAGGATACAACTTTAAGAGAAAGGAACTAACGCCTCCTTGGTCCTGTGCAGTCCCAGGTCTCAGGAATCCACAGGGCAGGCTAACACACAGCAGGGGACCCTAGCGGGGGCTTGAACAGCCTTCAGGGTGGGAAGCAGACCCACTGAGTTGTCCTGGTAGGTGCACAGTGAGTGGCAGGAGGGCCTTTGTGGTGGCAATGACGCAGGTGTGGAAAAACCTTCCACCTCTTTAACCATGGCAGTCAGGTGATGCACATTCCAGAGTCCAGGAAATTCACTTACTGTGGGAAAGTGACACATTACAGCTTCACGTGCCTCTCAGAAACCATCTTGCTAAATCTTTTTGGGTCACATTCTTAGTGTAATTGTCTACCACTAGCATTCACAAGAAGAGCTCACTGGGGACCGAATTAGAGCTATTCTCAGGTATAACTGCATCAAACCATTCAGAACATATAAAATTCTTCATCTGGGCCTCTCAAGGCAGGTCTGGTCAGTCAAGGGTTTGTGTTCAAATAAATACTATTGATTTATCACCCCCAGTTAATAAGAAGAATGCCATACTTCTTACAATTTTCTTTTTCTTTCTCTTTTCTTTTCCCAGGCAGGGATTGAACCTGCACCCTTTGCAGTGGAAGCATGGAGTCCTAACCACTGGACTGCCAGGGAAGTCCCTTATAGTTTTCTTTATAAGGCACTTTAAAACCTGTCCTCCAGCTGCATCGCTGCACCCTTTTCCTTTGACCTCTCTGATCCACCAAACTGAAAGGCTTCCAGTTTCCTGGATGTGTTAACTTTTCTAGACTTCTCATGAGCTGTTTCTGCTTTCTGGAATTCCCTGGAGAAATTGAGCATTCATCTTCTTCCCAAGACCCAGTTTTGTCTGTGATGGAACCCTGCCTCCTTTGCCTGTTTCCATTCTGGGAGCTGTGCTTCTGAACCCCACCCACGTCTGGACTCCCGCAGTTTGTTGCCAGGTCTGTCTGATGCCCATCTGCCCATGTAGACCTCTGTGTCATCTGCTCCAGAAGTTCAGCTCCTTCTTGCTGGGCTGTCCTGGGCGGGCGCTTACCTGGACTACCTTCGCCCTGCATATGTCGTATCGTCCACGTACACATCCACACACCAGGCTGCGTTCCCCCACAGCGTCTGTAGCTTGGCTTGCCCCCCAGGGGTTCCTTCCTTTCAGTAAGCACATCATGTCCCAGCTTCCAGCCTTTCCCAACACATCCATCCTGCCTTTACCAAGCCCTGTCTCTTTCCTTAGGGTAGGAGGAAACATAAACTCTGACGGAAGTCGTTTGGGATTTGGCTGTCAGAATCTTCTCTTCTTTGGGGGTCTATTTTTAAAACATTCAGGGCTCAGGAGGAATGAAAACTTTTCCCCAAGACTAAGGCATTCTGCTCTGACCCCCAGAGCATCCTGGCTCCTCCTTCAAGTCTCGGCTCAGACATTGATCTCCATGGGAAGATCATTCTCTAACCCTCAGGTCTGGCGGAGGGGCCCCTCCTGGGCACGTTCTCCCTCTTAGCTTCATTGCACTCTATCCAACCAACAGAATGTGCAATCTCAAGGATGATGAATGGCTTTAGAAACTGATTGACTACTAATGTTGTATCTCTAGCACTCAGCCCAGTAGGAGTATGCATGCATGAATGAATGCATGAATGAATGTCTTCTCTCTATATCTTCTACTAGTTAGCTCTCTGTTGTCTAAGACATCTCAGTTACCATACATTCCTCAGACTCTTTTTTTGCAGTTATTCCAGTTTCTTATTCCGGAAACTTATTCCAGTTTCCAGCAGTTTCTAGCGTGTGACCCTGAGTAAGTAACTTAACCTCTCTGTGCCTCAGTTTTCTCATCTATAATGTGAGGAAAAGAGTAGTACCTACCTCACAATGTTGTAGGAGCATCAAATGAGCTAATACACATTGAGCACTTAGAATAGTGCTTGGGACCTAATTAACCCTCAATAAATGTTATTCTTCTATCATTTCCTGTGCATCCTTTGGTGTTTTCACAGGATTACTAAACCAACAATTTTGTCAAAATTGATAGAATAAAATATTGTTGGACATTTTCCTCTCACTAGGTTGGCGGGAGTTATGTAACATAGCTTTATTTTCCCTTCACTTTGCTTCTGCATTTGACTCCTCCTGTCTTTTTTGGAGAGACTCAGGGTACTGAAGGGGGGGGGTGGGTAGCTCTGTTGGTGGCCCTTGGGACTAAATGACTTTGCAGGCCACACTTAGGATATTAGTGATACCTAAGGTTTGAGACTTAAGTTTGAAGATGTTTCAACAGTTTTACAAGGACATCCGTATTTAAAAAAAAAAAAAAAGCCCTATGTGAACACTGATAAAGTTAAAATGGTGCCTGGGACAAAATGAAAACTTGTTTGTGTAGGGCTAGTCTTTCTAGCCTAACTTGCAAGACTTACAAGCTGGGTCTCTGAGCCATGTGCTGATGGGAAGGTCTCTAGGAGAATAGTCCATACTTCTTGAAAAGCACCGCCTCCTCTGCACCCGTGGAGTTCTTCAGTCTCATGGCTGTTGCCTTAGGACCTACAGAAGTGTGTGGATTCTCCTTCCTCATTCTTTTCAAATAAGCAATAAGGCAGAGGTTCCAAGGCATCAAAGGGTTTTCCTATTGCTCTTTAATTCAATATCTCAAAGAATTGGAAATGACATTTAAATATTCCCCACACTGGTTTCAGCTCCCTGCTGGTCAGATACACTTTTTTCCGAAGGCTAAATATTTCTAGTCCTTCACTTTTTTTTTTTTTTTTGCGGTATGCAGGCCTCTCACTGTTGTGGCCTCTCCCGTCGCGGAGCATAGGCTCCGGACGCGCAGGCTCAGCGGCCATGGCTCACGGGCCCAGCTGCTCCGCGGCATGTGGGATCTTCCTGGACTGGGGCACGAACCCGTGTCCCCTGCATCGGCAGGCAGACTCTCAACCACTGCAACACCAGGGACACCCCTCTAGTCCTTCACTTTTAAGGGCAAAGTGAACACAGAGGGTTCAGCTCACAAACAGGGGCTGATTCAGAGGGGTTGGGGTAGGGCTGTTTTTATCTCTTTTTATTATCTCCCATGTAGCAGAAATGATGATCAGTGTCAATATCCAATCTGAATTTAATCACCCCATTTGAAGCAGGTTCATAGTTAAGTCCACCTCTGCTCCGTAGCAGCAGCATTGAACAGTGAACTGGCACAACTTTTAGGGACAGGTGTCTCCCAGGAATTGCACAAGCATTACATGTTCCACCTGTTGCAGTATTTGTCTTTTTGGAAAACGTGCTTGCAGATCTCAGTGTAACTTGTTTAATATTCATAGATTCTCAATTCCATCCTCTTTTCCAGAGAGAGGAAATATTATGAATTTTATGGTGAGTGTTAGGGGGTGGTGTCTTACATATTTGATGAAGCAGAGCCTCCATAAGAAAAGCCAGTAGATGCTTTGGAAATGTCCTGTCATTCTGGCCTGAATAATGGAGGGGGTGGTGGCTGTATTAGTTTTCTATTGCTGCTTAACAAATTAACACAAGTTTAGCAGCTTGTAGGACTGACTGGGTCCTCTGTCTAGGCTGAAATGAAAGTGTGCGTTGGTTTGGGTTTGTATGGAATCCATAAGAGGGTCTGGGGGAAGAATCCACTTCCAAGATCATTCAGGTTGTTGGCAAAACCCAGTTCCTGTGGTTGTAGGACTGAAGTCCCCACTTCCTTGCTGGTTGTTGGCTGGTCAGCTCTCTGGTCCTTGCCTGTGGCCCCCTCCATCTTCAAAGCCAGTAATAGCATAGTCAGATCCTTCTAGTGATTCAAGTCTCTCTGACTTCCTCTTCTGCCACAGAACACTCTCTGCCTTTAAAGGGCTCATGTGATTGGACTAGGCTCATCTGGACAATCTCCCTTTTGATTAACTCAAAGTCAATTGATCAGTAATAATTTAATTATATTTTCAAAATCTCTTTTGCCAGGTAATATAACGTAATCAGGGGCATGATATCTCATCATATTTACAGTCCTGGAGATTAGGGTGGGAAATCTTGGATGGTCAGTTTGGAATTCTGTCTATCACAGTTGTCAAGTGTTGTTTTCTGAAATTAGCTCTTCACTGAAGCCAAGCTTCTGTGACTTTCCTTTCTTTCTTTTATGTGTCTGTGAACCTTGCCGTTTGTTGCCTGTTCCCTGTCTTATCGATGTGGTTCAAAGAGGGTGCCAACCTTCCAGGGCACTGATTCCTGGGGCTCTCTGTTGGTTTTGGACTTTGAGGTTTGGTGTTCCAAGCACCCATCTTTGCTTGGACCACCCAAGGAGAGCTATGAGAAGCAGATAGCAGTCAACAGAACCAGGGCCAGCCTCCAAACCTGGGTGTTTTTAGTTTTACAAGGAAATAAGAAATTTCTGCTGTATTCACAGACCAACAATTATCTCATTAAATAACTTCTCAGACCTTGATTTAGCCATTATGAAAGATGTTTTGGTAAAGAACATCTGGTGTTGTTTTCAATTAAATATTGTACCACTAAACTTTGATTAAAAACTGATTTAAAATTTTAATTGCCCCTTCTTTAGAAGATGGCTAAATGCAAAAAAGAAAAATGTCACTTATTTAAATTGTTCCCTCCCCCGCCCTTTGTTGCTCTATTTTATCCGGATTCCTATTAACGACTGTTTAAAACCCACACAATTTTGGATGCAGTAAATCTAGATGCATAAATAAGATTACCATACCAATACTGCTGTTCTCACTCTTTTACTATTGGTACCTCATTTTATTTTTATGTTTTAATTAAATTGAGTATATTTTATGTTTCCGTTTGCTTTGAAACAACTGCAGTGCCTATAATTGACACTATTTCATCCTTGTTAGAAAGTGCTGAGTTGAATTAAACACATCAGTTCCATTTCCTTTTACATTTACTCTGTGGAAAAGCCAAGACAGAAATAATATGAACTGTATTTCTTTTCCAAGTTGCACTGATAGGTGAAAATAACTAACTGCTTAGTAGTTACTAATAAAGACTGAAATGAAATCTTTACTGTTAGCATACTCTTACCTATGTAAAAATATTTAGTGGTATAAGGTAATTTTACTTAGTAATTTTTCCCAGATGATATGTAACAAACAACAAATACATTATTGCTCTTCCATGTACTCCATATAAAGCATAAATCTTCAAGCACATATTTTAATATAGTTTTACTTAAGATATCATGTCTAGCTTAAGTATTTTTGGTGGGGAAATAACATTACGCCATGTTTCAGAAGAGCAGCCTTGGCAAGATTTTTTTGGTTAAGGGCCACATAGGAAATATTTTCAACTTTACGGGCAATATGATCTCGAAACTATATAACTCTGCTGTTGTAGCATGAAAGCAGCCAGAGATGATAGTTAAACAAATGAATGTGGCTGTGTTCCAATAAAACTTTATTGACAAAAACAGGTGGTGGGCCCCGGCTTTGACCCATGGGCTATTGTTTGCTGCCCCTGACTATCGAGGATAATGACCAAGCATTGGCTAATGTAAACAGCTGAGAATAATCGATAGGTCAATTCATGGATTAGGGTCCTGATTAGGGTCCAAATTTTTGTTATCATAGATTTTTTTTGCTTGTCTTGCAATAGTTTGTCTTAATTTAATCTGTTGATTCCCACGTTGGAATTCCCCCCCACCCACATCTTGTATTTAAAGTGGGAACCTAGGCTCATCGACATTTCCACAAGTCTAAATTAAGTCAATGAATAATTATCCTGATTAAAAATTTCTCTTCTCTGTTGGTTCAGACTATAATGACAGCATATTTATTTTACACACAAACTTGGCTTAAGTCAGGCCAGACTTTGCAAGTCTCAGTTCATATGATTGTAGATTGTAGATTTTAGATTTAGTGCCAGTTTTGGGTGGGAAGAGGGTCAAGCAGAGAGAAGAAGCCAGGAAGCATTTCTTGAATGGAATTTGGGAACTGGATACTGTTATTTTGCTAATAACAAACAGGAAAGATATTTCTCCTTGCCTCTTGTTCGTGATGATGGATTTCCCCTCACATACAAATGTGCCTGTAAAATGTGATATGTGCCTGGCCCGTGCTCATGTGATGTTCCCATAGTGCTTTTGCTGGGCTTCCCTGGTGGTGCAGTGGTTGAGAGTCTGCCTGCCGATATAGGCGACACGGGTTCGTGCCCCAGTCTGGGAAGATCCCACATGCTGCGGAGCGGCGGGGCCTGTGAGCCATGGCCGCTGAGCTTGCGCGTCCGGAGCCTGTGCTCTGCAACCCGAGAGGCCATAACAGTGAGAGGCCCGCCTACCGCAAAAAAAAACAAAACAAAATAGTGCTTTTGCTGCCCGTTGCTTTCTGTGGGCACAGCATTCTTATTCAAGAGCAGCTACTGACTTCTATGTCAATTGCTTTGTGGCAGAATAGTTGCCTCCTGGTCTGTAGTTGCTGACACAAATGTTATTTAATAAGGGCATATTGCCTCAATGAAAAGTCAGATTCTGGACAATGTTAATTTTCAGAGAAGCATGCATCTGGCCTGACAAACAACTTTCCTGTATGACTGGACTGAGGTAGCCTACACAGAAACAAAGCAACCCGTAAAGCACTAATATTTTTTCACGCAGGTAACATTGTCTTACATGTTTAAACCATACAGTGTTAAATATCAATCTGCAACAGGTTGGGGGAAGGCATTAATAATACTTATACCCACCATTTCATTGAGGGTCCACTATGCTCTAGGAATCGTGAACATGTTTTCTCTAATACTTACAATCATCATACGAGGTAGGAATCATTAGCACTATCTCACCTGCATGGAGGCTCAGAGATTTTAAGTGACTCGTGGAAGATGGCAAAGCTGGTAAATGGTGGAGTTGGAATTCATGCTCAGCCTGCTTTGGAACCAAAGTCCTTGTCTCTCTCTTATGATAGGTGTTTTGATACAGCTTCAGGCCAGTAGTTTTCCATGACCACACCCTACCTCAGAGCAGTTAAGTCACAATCACTAGATTGGGGTCTGGACTTCGGTAGTTTTCAAAAGTACTCCAGGTGATGTTAATCGTTGGTCCAGGGGTACAATCTAGAGACACCTGTATTTGGGTAAAGGCTGGGCTTATCCTGGTTGTTAAATGGGCACAATGTTATCCCTGGCTGCCTCTTTCCATGTCAGTTTGTGCTGCCACAGCATTCTCCAGTGGCCTCCTACAGGAAGGAGGCCACCTGGCATGGATGTCACACTTTATCTCCATCTTACTGTGAATAAGTCTTTGGGTTACCACTGCTTGGGTTCTCTGTGTGGCATTTTATTACCTGATTCTCGCCTTTCTCTTAGAAAGAAGCCTGGAATAAGTTCCTAATAGAAGTGAAAACAAGGTGGCCCCAGGGCTTCCCTGGTGGCGTAGTGGTTGAGAGTCCGCCTGCCGATGCAGGGGACACGGGTTCGTGCCCCGGTCTGGGAGAATCCCACATGCCGCGGAGCGGTTAGGCCCGTGAGCCATGGCCGCTGAGCCTGCGCGTCCGGAGCCTGTGCTCCGCAACGGGAGAGGCCACAACGGTGAGAAGCCTGTGTACCGCAAAAACAAAAAAACAAAAAAACAAAAAAAACCAAGGTGGCCCCTTGGGAGAAAGGAGTGACTAATTTAGAATTACAGAATCTGGAAAAGGAGTAAAATCTGAGTTGAATTCTGAAGTGAGGCTATAACATCTATAGACTGGTAGTGGGGCTGGGCTAGTTGGGGCAGGCTTTTCTGGCAGAGAGGGAAGAGCTTGAGGCAATATCTGGAAGCAGGGGATACAGGGTGACCTAACAAAAATTTTGGAGTGTCTAATTTGAACCAGGTGTCTGCATGGTGAGTGGCCCATGGGAATGGGATAGAGAATGGGTTGCACACACACTTGTTCACACATGTGTGTAATGAGAGGTAACTCTGCAAAGTGGCCAGCTCTCTCTGAGACAGGTTTCAGTATCTTCTTCATCCATAGAGCCCTCTAGAGACCCAGCACCTCCCATTCTCTTGGAAAGGGCTGTCTGCGACTCCTCCCCTGTGACCTGGCTGATTGGACCAAGGACAGATGCCATAACTACAGGCACAAGTCCATTGGTTGGCCAGAGCACCAACCGGATGATCTCTCTTGGGAATTTGAACCAATGCTCACAGAGATTTTCACAGCAGAGGGCACTGGGTGTGAATGATCATGCATCTACAGAGTGTCACCCGCCTCCTGCTGTTTTAGGGCCCAAGACAACAGTGGTGCACATGAGAAAGTCCTCTTCTCATCGAGCTCATGTCAAAGTGGAGAAACGGCCAAAGGAAATTTTAGTGTTCATTGTCCTAGTCAGTTTGGGCTGCTATAAAAAAGTACCATAGATTGAGTGGCTTATAAACAACAGAAATTTATTTTTCTCAGTTCTAGAGGCTGGAAGTCTGAGATTAGAGTGCCAGAGTGGTCACATTCTGGTGAGGACCTGCTTCTTGGTTTGCAGACAGCTGTCTTTTAGTTGTATTCTCACATGGTGGAAAGAGGGCTAGGTAGCTCTTTGGCCTCCTCTTATAAGGGCACTAATCCCACTCATGAGGGATCCACCTTCATGGCCTAATTACCTACCAAAGGCCCCACTTCTAAATAACATCACATGGGGGGGTTCAGTTTCAACAAACGAATTGTGAGTGCGACACAAACATTTGATACATTGCAGTGATAAAGGCAATGGAATGATAAAACAGGGTCATCTGATAGAGTATAACTGGGTGAGACAGATAGCACCATATAGAGGGGGTCAAGGAAGGCCTTTCCAAGAAGGTGACGACGTTGTTGGGCCGGGAGGCCATGGCCACAAACAGGAAAATAGTTGACAGGTGGAGAAGTCCATGAAGGAACCAGAGATGGGAGGGACAATGAGGTCCCTGAGGGATTTAGGGAGGTCACAGGTGATTCCTGGTGGACCCCTGGTTGTTTTGAGCCTCTTTGCATTCCTTCAATAATATCTATACACACACACACACACACACACACACACACACACACACACACACACACACACACACACACACACACACACACACCCTCTTTTGAGCTAGCTTGAATGGGTCTCCCATCTTGCAAGCCAAAGTGCTTCAACTAAGAACAGGGATAAATGGAGGAAGATTCTGAGTGGCCGTCTGCAGTTTTGGACTTTGTCTCTGAAAGGGCTTTTGAGCAGTGAAGAGCGTTGTCTTCATGCTTTGGTGTCAGGGAAAACATTCCTTTTTCAAAAGTGGAAAGCTTCTGATTATACTGAAGCATGCATTCCTCTGCCAACTGCTGGAACAAGAAAAACCACCACCACCGTCCTGACTGCCAGCAGTCTGCCCAGCTAACACATGTTCTCAATGTCTGTGTGTTGTGTTTAGCTTAGCTAGGCAGCTCCAACAGCACCTGGGCTGCAAAAACATCCTGAATTTCTCCAAACACCACAGCGGGGCTGCTTAAACAGCACGATATTCAGGAAATAGTCATTATCTCCACACCTCCTGATTCCAGTGGGTGGATTATTGGATGAGTTTCAGAGGGCAGCTCCAATGAGTGCCAAGTCCTACCCACCTATATCTCCCATCCACGTGGATATGCTGCCAGTGGGGAGGTGGGAGCAATGGAACCAGGCTGCTCCTCAGGATGTTGGAGAAGAATTTGGGCTGGATTCTTTCCTCCTGTGTGGGGTCCTCTCTGCACATCAAATGAACAGTCTGCCTCAGCACAAAAAATGGGTGCAGTTTTGCAAGGGAAGGGGAAGTGACTGTTGTTTTTGCACATCTTTTCCACAGGGGCTACTTTGGCCAATTACAAGTGGGGAAAGGTGGAGGTAGGCGGAAGAGTCTCGTTTCTCTTCACTTCCTCGGAAAAGAAAGAGGATACACTGTCAGCCATCACCTGGTGTCATCTTCCCTTCATTTCCTCTTTCCTTTCCATATCTGGCAGCTATCAAAGCTGACCTCAGAAGGAAAGCAATTGTTATGAGTTTGGGCTGGATGAGGTTCTCATCAGGGAAACATAGGTGGGTAGTCAATAACCATGTGAGACTTTAAAAATACTCTTCATTTTACCACTGTGTATTGTCACCCTCTGGTGTACCTGATGTGCACGCCTATGCTTTTGTGGTTTTTAAACTTTACTTAAAAGTCAAACCCTTTATTCATGTGAATTTTATAAAGCTGGATTAGGAAGCAGGTCAGCTGAGCTACTTCCTAGGGAGGCAACTATAAGGGATGCTGGAATAAATCAGAAATATGGTACTTTTAAACTCAGGTTTCCACCTGCTATTATTATCTTCAAAAGCGTCAAAATGTACATTGTTCCTAATCCTAGTGAAGCAGAAGCCTTCGTGTGGAAACAAAAGCAAAAACACGAAACGCTCTTTGAAGGTGGCGGCCAATTTTGTGTGAATGTTTTGGTGACTCCGTGAAGTTCAGTCGGCCCCAATCAAGCCTAGCCAGCCAGCCAGCAACCAGCCAAAATTCTGAAACTCAACAGCACTCGCTTCGTCCCACTTACTGAGAACAAATGATTTATTTTATCATATAAATTTTAAGCCCTTTAATGTCCCCTAAAATATATCTGGTTTGGCTACACCCAGGTTTACAGCCTAAATAAGATCAAACATTTCAGGAAACAGAACGTTCTGTTAACAAGAACAACAAAACGAAACAGGATAAAAGCACATGGAAAAAAGCCACGTAGGCTCCTTCTATCCCAGTGAGTCTGAAGAGCCGGGTATGAGTGCACAGTGCTTAGCGGTTAAGAATAATGGGAAAATCAGTGAAATGAAAGACAAGTGCAAATAAGTGCAAGTATTATGTTAATGATAAGTATATGGAATCGCCTGTTGTTCTGAACACAGAAACGTATATAATTTTTATCAACAAAAGTCAGTTCATTTCTTTCTCTTCTCACCATATAGGCTCACTCGATATTTAAAGAATTGGCATGAACCATTAGCCAGGCCAGAGAACCTACGTGCTCCTGACTAGCCTGATTAGGTGGAATCCTAATATATGTTGAATGAGGGTAAGGCCTCTCTGGTTGAAGTGGGAGCCAGGAGACCCACAGCCGACCTTCTCCTCCTCCCCTGCAGCTACTCTGTTCAATCATTGTCTGATGGTTCCTAATCTTCATCTCTTTCTCTACATTCACTAGTCCACACTGACTCCATTCTTGTATTTTCCGCCACCTCTCAGCTGGTAGTCCCCAAATGCCAGTGCTCAGAGCAGCCCTGGCCTCTGACAAAGTTCATACTATACACGGCGAGTGGTGAAAGAAAACATAAGCACCCTGTAGGGAGTTTTTGCAAAGCCAAGTTAATCAATATAAAACATTTTCTTTCATCATGGGATAATGTCTGCCATACCTGTATGTCTGTTAAAAAGTTCTTTCTTTGGGCTTCCCTGGTGGCGCAGTGGTTGAGAGTCCGCCTGCCGATGCAGGGGACACGGGTTCGTGCCCTGGTCCAAGAAGATCCCCCATGCCGCGGAGCGGCTGGGCCTGTGAGCCATGAGCCATGAGCCATGAGACGCTGAGCCTGCGCGTCCTGAGCCTGTGCTCTGCAACGGGAGAGGCCGCAACAGTGAGAGGCCCACGTACCGAAAAAAAAAAAAAAAAAGTTTTTTCTTTTATGAAATAATGAGGATAGCAGATTAAATAAATAATCATTTGGGAGGCTAAATATAAAATTATTAGCCCTGTGTTAGTTCTCAGAATTTTTATTAAAGTTGTACTTGTCTGTAAAATTCTAAAATCTGGGCACCACTGTCTTAAGGTGCATTTTAAAGATGCTCTATAGTTTATTGGAAAAAAAGGAAATAGGTCTTTCTTTCTGATTACAGTGTTACACATGTTTATTAGAAAATTTAGAAAATAAAGATATGATAGAACTGGTGACACAAAAAGTATTAACATGTAAGTAATCTCAGCTTTCCCCACTCCCTCCTTTTCTGAGAAGGCTCGGCTCTAACATCTTGCTGTGTTAACTGAAGAAACATGAGGCTGCAGAACTGGAAAGAAGAGAGAGACTAGACTGATTTTTAGTGGGAAGAGCCCAGAGCTACTGGGAGAGCAGAAAGGGTCTCAGAGTAAGTGGCTGGGGTGGGAGGAAGAGGAAGAAGGATGAAGTTTTGTGTGGAGCTGCCAAGGAGAAATATTAAAAAAAAAAGACAAAGACATTTTTCCAAGTGTCATGCCATCTAATACCCCTTTCCCACACTCTTCAAAAGAATTTCATAAAAATTTTAATTGCTTTTCAATGTGCTTTTTTTTTTTTTCTTTTGGATTTTGGATTCTTTTGCATGCAACACTGTGTTGAAGCTAACCATGGAATACCCAGTTTTATTTGGGTTACAAAGGGAAAAACAAGTAAGAACATTTTTAAAATGCATAATTCCACTTTTAGCATCTATTAGATTTTTTGAAAACATGGTAAAGATAGCATTTCACATTTATTACCTTTCATTCCTCTGAGGAGAGCAAACACATCAGAAAATAAGTCATGCTGTTTTCAAGTAGGTAGAAACGGACTAGCCACTGTCTTCTTTTGATAACGGGACGCTAGTGTCATCATTAACTTGGTCTCTGCTGTAATGTTTCTTTTTTTTTTTTTGCGGTATGCAGGCCTCTCACTGTTGTGGCCTCTCCCGTTGCGGAGCACAGGCCCCAGACGCGCAGGCTCAGCGGCCATGGCTCACGGGCCCAGCCGCTCCGCGGCATGTGGGATCTTCCCAGACCGGGGCACGAACCCGCGTCCCCTGCATCGGCAGGCAGACTCTCAACCACTGCGCCACCAGGGAAGCCCTATAATGTTTATTTTTGATAAAGGCTGCTGGATCTTGTGACCGATGATTTAGGGGCTATCCAGGGATTTCTTGGCACTTCTGAAAACCTTGGGTTCCCTCTCGCCTCCTCCCCATCATTTCTCTATGGTGTCTGATATTTAATACATTTAATACCATCTTCAGTTATCTCTGTTGCATGTTAGTTCAACAAACATCCAGTAAACAGCTTCTATCTGCCAGGTGTGCCTCTTGGGACTGGAGATAAAGACAAAGATCACTGAGATCGTGGTCCTTGCCCTTGATGGTGGGAGAGGGAAAACCTCCACATTGATCTCTATGCACAATCCCCACCATTACATAGATGTGATGGCAAGTGGGAGAGCTGGGAAGGACACCTATATCTGCCTGACCCTAAAGATCTGTCTGATAGAAAACAAACTTATGATGACCAAAGGGGAAGGGGTGGGGAAAGGGATTTTCAGTTTGGGATTAGCAGATACAACATAATATAAATAATATAGATAAACAACAAGGTCTTAGTGTATAGCACAGGGAACTATATTCAATATCCTGTAATAAACTATAATGGAAAAGAATATGGAAAAGAATATATATATATTGTATATATCTGAATCGCTTTGCTATACAGCAGAAATTAACACAGCATTGTAAATCATCAACTATACTTCAATAAAAATAAAGATCTGTCTGTGCTCTTTCCAATATGCTGCACCACCCTGGGCTTGCCTGGAAGGCTGAGGAGCAAATCCCCAGTCGGGGGAAAGAGAACCACATTTGAGCATCCACGATGTGACTGGCACTCTAGAAATATAGTTTGAAGGACATAAAGTTTAGTCATTGAACATAAAGTCTAGTCTTTGCACTTTCTCCATGGAGAGAGGATTGAGATGTCTTTGAATTGGAGGAGATAGGTGCATATTTAGAGGCTGGGAGTGAGAAGGTGGAGAGATGGGAGCATTTGTGATGAGGTGCTGGATGGGGTAGAAATGAATATTTCAAGATACAGCAGGAGGCAAAAATGGGCAAAACTAAGAGAAAGTTGAGGTGTTTTTTTGGGAATGGAAGTGCATTTATCCTGGGATGAGTTTGAAGGAGGGACGATGGATTATAAGTACATTCAAAGGTTGAGAGGAGAAAGTTTGGAGGATTTATCCCCAGGCGGGTTTTCTCAGAGGCCAGTGGGTCCTATGATGAAGGTTGCATTGGATAATCTCAGACTGGTCTAGTTGTCCTAAAACACAAGAGGTAAACTGCTTCAATTAGTAATAGAAACTGGAGAAGTAAAATAGATACACATGAAGTAGGTGGGGTGGGAGTGCCTGTGTAGGAACCACCTCTATCTATTTATAATGGTCACACAAAACAAGCCAGAAAAGAAACTTAGTGAATTTTGGAGCTCGGGGCAATTTTAGGATCCATGTTTGTTTTGTTTTGTTTTTAAATTTTTTTGGATCCATTTAGAGTAGAAGAGTTTCAGTCAGTAGAGACCTTGCTGAAAAGAGATGGTAAAGAGGCCTTGAATACGCACACAGTCTAAGTCTCAACTGAGTGGGGGGAACCGGCTCCGTTCTTACTTGGGAAAGAGAAAGATGATGATTAAGTCATTAGTTAGACAAATCAAGAGCTGACAACGATAATAAAGCATTGATATAGCTAAAGAGAATTTTTTGTGAAGCTCTAACAAATATTTTACACTTTTAAAAAAGCGGGTGGGGACTTCCCTGGTGGCGCAGGGGTTAAGAATCCGCCTGCCAATGCAGGGGACACGGTTCGAGCCCTGGTCTGGGAGGATCCCACGTGCCGCGGAGCAACTAAGCCTGTGCGCCACAACTGCTGGGCCTGAGCTCTGGAGCCGGTGGGCCACGACTGCTGAGCCTGTGTGCCACAACTACTGAAGCCCACATGCCTGGATCCCGTGCTCTGCAATGGAAGAGGCCACCGCAATGAGAGGCCCGCACACTGCAGCAAAGAGTGGCCCCTGCTCGCCACAACCAGAGAAAAGCCCGTGCAGCAATGAAGACCCAACGCAGCCAAAAATAAATAAATAAATTTAAAAAAAGGTGAAGTCAACTAATTTGTCTTGCTATATAAAGCATTAAAAACTTTTTTACTGACACCCGATGATATTGAATAGTATGTTTCTCCTCTTCACATCCTCCATGCCTCAAGTCTGTCTGCCCCCCGGTCCTGTTTCCCTCATTAGGCACCTGGAAACAGCCAATGAAATGAGTTACAGAGCTGGAAAGGCATGAAAAACCTCTTCTGGGACTTAACTGAGTTTCCAGGAACGTCCTGTGGAATTTTCCTTCTGTCCATAGAGCATCTCACTGGGACTGATTTCTCTTATAAATTGGATTGGTATTTTACTTGAGCTGATCCTGGGCTAAATTGGAAAGTAGGTATCTGTGGCGTCTTTTTGCATTTCCTTTCTGTGACTCTCTTCCTGTTCCTCCTGTCTCTCCCCCATCAGGAGGCTTCAAATTGTCATAAAACCTTGTGCTCAGTGCCTGCCAATTTAGAGGACATCTCTGCTAAGGAGGAGATAATATTTAGCCCTCTCAGTGGTACTAGAATTTCACAGGGACCACTGAGAGACCCTCATTTTGACTGAACTCTAATGAAACACATTTTTAATGGTAAAATTTTAGGTATAATAGGCTCCCGGGGAAGGGCTTGGGGTTAGGGAAAACCTTAGGAGCCCTTGAATTCTACCCTGTGAGAAACTTCATACTTAAAATTCCTGAGCTCGCTGGACTCTGATGTCCTGGGGTTGTGAATAGCATGAGGCTGTTGCTCAGAGAAACTGTTGTCTTCCTCTGTCGGCCAACAATGACCAACCAACTACCTTCCACAGGTTTTAATAGTATTCTGGTAGCCAAATTAGCCTTTTTTTTTTTTTCCCCGGTACGTGGGCCTCTCACTGTTGTGGCCTCTCCCGTGGCGGAGCACAGGCTCCGGACGCGCAGGCTCAGCGGCCATGGCTCACAGGCCCAGCCGCTCTGCGACATGTGGAATCTTCCCGGACAGGGGCACGAACCCGTGTCCCCTGCATCAGCAGGCGGACTCTCAACCACTGCACCAACAGGGAAGCCCGCCAGTAATTCTTAATTCATCAGAAAGTGATAAAAACAACGATTGGTGCATTTGAGCAGCAGGAATGAAGTTTGGTCTGGCCTGGGGGGAGGTGAGACACCCGGTATATGTGCTGGTTTGCATTTGGTCCCATTCTCAGTCAAGCAGAAAGTGTTTACAAACTAGAGTAGGTCAGGCCATCAGAGATTTAAGTTGTTAAATGGTGGCCAGGCCTGCGAATATGGAGTGACTTCTGAGGAATTCAGTTCTGCAGAAGTTTAAAGAATATGAGGGTGCCTTCATCTTAGTCGAATGCAGGCAATCAATCTGCCCTTTGCATGCAATAAACCAGGACCTTAGAAGGGAAGATCAAACAATTCAGGGTGGAAAATTGGCTGGAGAGCGTCCAGCCTGACCTGGATGTAGACATGTCTCCTGCCCTTGTCTTGTCTCTCGCTGCAAATCATCCTGCAAGGAATAGGCAACAGCAACTTCAATCCACACACATTTGAAGGGTGGTGACTTCCGCATTATCCATGGTGAAATACACAGCCAACAACCATTATGTATTTTCAGGCAAAGAACCATCATTTACTTCTGTTATCGGACAATCTCAGGCAGAAATCATATCTTTTGTGACTTGAATGCACAGCATTTTCAACAGCTTTTATTACTGTGACCGAGAATAGAGCTTTGCTCTGACTGGCATTTAGTTGCCGCAGTTTTCTGAACTGCCATTTGTATTAGGTTGTCCAGGATAAGTGTGAGTTTTTGGGGAAGAGAAGGGGAAGAAAGAGAAAGAAAAAGTTGTTCTTAGGGAAAAAGCTATTGTTGTTAGCTTGCAGCAGCTTAATTTGTTATCATTGACACTGAGTGTAATGTTGATTTAACTTTTGCATTTGGGGGTATTGATTTTATGGTGAAAAGCCAGACACCTGCCGTTGTCTAACAATGAGCATCATTACTAGAACTTCAAACCCAGCATGACATAGAGGATGAATGGCGGCCCGAAGATAAAGGGTCTTGTCCTGGCTCTTTGAAGAATTAGCTTGAATGACACTAGCCAAGTCACTTTACCTCTGTGGGCTTCAGATTTTGCATCTATCAGGAGACAGATGTAGAATGCTTGACTTAAGATGCCTTCTAGCTCTGAGAGTCCTTGACCCTATAATTGGGGTTATGTTTTACTCTTCATTAACATCATAAATGCCTAAAATGAGGCAGGTTTCTGGTGAATGACAGTAGGTTGTTTCCAACTCTTTGCTGTGACGAACAATGCTTCAATGAACTTCATGATTGTACATATATATATTTCCATACTTGTGAGAGCATGTCTGAAGATTATTTTTCTGGAAGTAGAATTGCTAGGACAAGAGTTATTGCACATGAAAAAAATTTTTTATAGATATTGACAAGTTGCCTAACAAAAGCTGAAATGATTTATACTCTGTACCCATTAAAATGGTTTTTGTGTCAGGTGATAGAAAAGTCAACCCGAAGTGGAGAAGGAACATTTAATGGACCTTCTACCAAACCACTCTGAGGCATGGTTCAATACAGGCTCAGAAATGATGTCTTCTGGCTCCAGTTTCTCTCTCCTGGCCTCTCAGCTCCTCTTCCTCTTTGGTGGCTCCATCTCAGACAAGTTTCCCTTCAAGCAATTAAAACAGCTATGGAGTTCTAGGCTTCATCCTTTCAGATTCCACTCTAGTGAGAAATTTCACATGTTTATATCCCAGAAGCTTTAATCAAAGTCTCTTTGGCCTTGAAGGGTCATGTGCCCATCTCTGAATCAGTTAGAGTACCCAGGGTCATGAAGGCTTTTATTGGCCAAACCTGGAGCTGGGTGTGGACTCAGCTGCACTAGAACTTCCTGGTCTGAGAGTGGGGCAGGGTGGCTCAACAGTTAGAGTAGGCAGTTATCTCTGGAAGTAGGGTCAATGGATAGAGTGTGAAATCGATAAAGGTGGATGGAGTCCTACTGTGGAGACAGACACTTTCATCTGGATTTAGGAGCTTAGATTGTGTTCCATCCTGTGAGTTGGCTTTTTTTTTTTTTTGCGGTACTCGGGCCTCTCACTGCTGTGGCCTCTCCCGTTGGGGAGCACAGGCTCCGGACCTGCAGGCTCAGCAACGGGCCCAGCCGCTCCGTGGCATGTGGGATCTTCCCGGACCGGGGCACGAACCCGCGTCCCCTGCAACGGCAGGTGGACTCCCAACCACTGCACCACCAGGGAAGCCCCAGATCACTTTCTTGATGATAGGATAGGAATAGGAGGCAAAGCAGAGGATGATAGAAAGGAGCACAGAAAGGGGTGCCTGGCGGCCTGCGGACCTAACCCTACAAATACATTAAGTGAATTCGATACTCCTCTCAGGACTATGTATTAATTTTTCTTCCAATTTTGGGACTGTAGTCAGTCTCAAAATTGGTCAGGTGGGAGGAGTATTTTGGGAGCAGGGGACCTTCCGAGAAGCCTTGAAATCTCATCAAATGGTGAGTCTGCAGTTTTTCTCCCACCTCTGCTCTTCCCTTAAAGGGGCTCACTCATTCCAGAATTTCTGGTGCACTTTAGGTCATCAGCAATTCATTTGGAGGGTCTTCTAATCAGCAAGCTCCTGGTGGTAGCATACACTGGTGCTGGACTGGCTGAGTTCAACCCCAGTTCTGCCACCCTGTGACCCAAGGGCAAGTTACTAAACCTCCTAGAGCCTTGGTGTCCTCAGCTGTAAAAGGGAAATTCTATATCTATCTATCTATATCATCTATATTTATATCTGTCTATATCATCTGTATCTATATATCATCTATATCTATCTATATCATCTATATCTGTCTATATCGTCTGTATCTATAGATCATCTATACCTATATATCATCTATATCTATATCTGTATCTATATGTATATCATCTATATCTACATCTATATCATCTATATCTATATCTATCTATATCCAACTCATAATAGTGCAGATGAAGAGGGGCAACGTGTTATGACATCTAGGCCACTGCAGACTGGATTTTTCAGAAGGAGATGCTGAGATGGAGTTTGGGGTGCAAGCCCTTTCTAGGGACCTGCCTCTGTGAGTAGCAAGGCGGGGAGGCATGCCTGGGCAGAGGGAGAGCTGGGCTGCAGTGCAGGCCCCCAGGCCCCCCACTGCCCATCTGCATGGTCCCACGAGGGGCTGAGATGGCCGGCCCTCTCCATCCCTGCCTCACTCAACCACCAGATGTGGCTGCCTCGGAGAAAGGCGTGCTCTTTGGTTAGGCAGCTCCTGCATCAGAGGCAAACCCTGAGCTGACATCGGGAGGCTGCCTGCTGGCCACAGTCCTGCAGCAAAGCAGCAAGGCTTCCCTGGAGACTGGGTCGGCTGGTCTACCAGTAGGAATGCAACAAACATGCCTCCTCCCGGCCACCAGAGCCATCCTCTTTTATATATAGCTTTCCTCCATCTTCTTTCCATTCTCCATCTGTCTGCTTCTCTTGCGCCTGCTCCTTCAGGAGCTCCCATCCTTCCCATAGTCCTGAGAGCTTGCGGCTCCCCTGCAGGGGGCCTAGAAGTGTGCACGCTTCAGCTGTCTTCCGTACAGTTCTACGAAAGCAGGAAGTTTCTTAAAAATTTGTTGTCTCATTCAGATAATTTGTCAGTTACTCAGGACTCCTCTTTTACTTTGGTAGAGAGAAAAAACAGCCAGGCTTTATTCTGCTGGATAGAACAACACAGATGCTGGTGAATGCACTGTCGGTCCATGGCCTGCCAGCTGGTACTAACAATAGGGGAGAAGGCTTGGATGCCTTGCTTACAGATTTCCAAGAACACCATGGGCAGCCAAAAAAGCCATTTGGGCTGGTTTCTTTTCCCTCTGTTACCTTTCTAAAAGATAAAGAGGCTGACAGATCCTGAATGGGAACATGGATTTGATAACATTTGGGAGGAGGTTAATGTCAAGGGTGCTGGGAAGCCAATGTACAAAATAGAAAATAGGAGAAGATGATACATTCCTAATGCCTTTGACATTCAGAAGCTGCTCTTGTGGGAAATTTGAAGGTGCGTGGGCCATGGGAAACCAGATCATGGGCAGAGGGTTGGAAACAGCTGTGAGGGCCCCCAATGGGTTTGTGATTGTCTTCCTAATATGACTGATCCTGGCATCACTCCCTGGAGATGCTGGCGTTTTTGGTTTTTTTGTTTTTTGTTTTTTTACAACAACCACCGTTTTAATTACTTGTGATTCTATGCGTCAGCAAATTAGGCTGGGCTCCGGTGGGTGGTTCCCGTGTTGGTTTTGCCTGGGGTCACTTCATGCAGCTGCAGTCCTGTGGTCCACATCTCTCTGAGCTCCTGGGATAGTTCCAAAAATGGCAGAGAGAGTGAGAGCATGTGCATCATTTGGCCACATTGTAGAGAGGGCCACTGATTCTGTGTTCTGGCCGTTGGTTTGCTCTATGTGAAATCTCCTACGCCTGGGCTATAAGCCCACGCCAGGGGCTGGAAGAGACCACCAGCTCCCTCCACGGACGGCAACCATGAAGTCCACCCTACGGGGGTCCCTCATGCACTAGTTTCCTTCAGGAGTCCCACAAAGGGGAGTCCTAGGGAAGTGGAAACTCCCTTTC
The DNA here is from genome assembly GCF_011762595.2 of Tursiops truncatus. Classification (NCBI taxonomy): domain Eukaryota; kingdom Metazoa; phylum Chordata; class Mammalia; order Artiodactyla; family Delphinidae; genus Tursiops; species Tursiops truncatus. The sequence goes on from NC_047038.1 coordinate 76,267,437, forward strand.
AGACACTATTTCAGGCCTCAGCCATTCTTTTTTTTTTTTAATTTTACTTTGCTAAAAAATACTTAACATGAGACCCCTCTCCTTAACAAATTTGAAGTGCACGTATTATTGCTGACTACAGGTACAATGTTGTTCAGCAGGTCTCTAGAGCTTATGCATCTTATTGGGCTGGCCAAAAAGTTCGTTCCGGTTTTTCCGCAAGATGTTATGGAGAAACCTGAATGAACTTTTTGGCTAAGCCAATAGTTAACTGAAACTTTATGTCAGTTGATTAACAACTCTCCATCCATCCCTGGCCCCCTGCCCCTGGCAACCACTGTTCCAGTCTTGGAGTCTATGAACGTGACTATTTTGGATACCTCATATAAGTGGAAACATGCCGTGCTTGCCTTTCTGTGTCTGGGCTTACGTCATTTAGCATAATGTCCTCAAGATCTAGGCATACTGTCGCTTATTGCAGAATTTTCTTCTGTTTTAAGTCAAGCCTCGGATATTCCACGGGAGAGGCCAAGAGCAGGACCCTGGTTTAGTTCCATGTTTGGGGAGGTAAGCCTGGAACCCTGGAGTGCCTTGTGCAGGAAAAGAGAAGTATCAGGTTTGGCAGTGTTGACACTTGACTGTCACAGCAATGCTCCATTTCATTTGTGAGGACACCAGCACCCAGAGGGGCTGAGTGACTTGCCCCAGGTCTCATTGATTGTGAACAGGTCCTGAGTTGTGGCCCCATCTGGCTCCGTGGACTTCAGGTCCGTGGTGACCCTGCTTCTGATTTTTCTCAAATCGGAGAAGACATGGGGACATAGACATTTAATCCCGTGGACAGTCAAATCAGGCTGACTATATAACCAGGGCTTCAGAGGATGCTCTCATCCTCATTTATAAGCAGTCAGACATCTTCTGCCAGCCCCTGGATTGTGCTGGCCACCAGCACATGTGGCGGCTGAGGCCTTGAAATGTGGCTCATCCAAATTGAGACGTGCTGTGTGAATTTTAAAAGCTTAGTATCAAAGAAGAAGGTAAACTACCTCATTCATAATTACCAGATGGATTACATGCTGAAATGATATTTTGGATATATTGGGTGCAATAATTACATTTAAAAATTATACTTTGTATTTATAAGAATATAAAATATATTATTACAATTAATTTCACTTGCTGCTTCTTGCTTTTTAAAATTGTGGCTACTAGAAGATTTAAAATACCCAAGTGGTTCACCTTACATTTCTATTGGATTACTCTATATTCACCCACATCCCTGAATGCCTTTACTCTATTTTTAGCTTCTGCTTCTTCATTTGACATCACTGTTGCTAGTGGAGACCAAGTAGGTCTTCTGCTTTGGACCTTAAAACTTAAGAGGTAGTTCACAGCATGGTGTTATTTTATACTCAGGTGTGAGTTACAAGCGGGTGTTCATCAGGGTCTTGTTAGTTTCATATCAATGAAGAAGCCTCCTGGGGTCATTCACTCAACAAATATTTATGTAACATCTTCGTGATGATGAACTATTATGCCAGGTTCCGGGATTATGTCTGAGAACAAGAAAAAACAGTCACTGGGCTCAGGGAGCTTACAGTCTGGTAGGGGCAATGGACATTATGATGGTTCACTTTCTGTGTCACCTTGACTGGTCCATGGGGTGCCCAGATATTTAGTCTAACTTTATTCTGGGTATTTTAGGATGAGGGTCACATTCTAATCGGTAGGCTGAGTAAAGCAGATTGCCCTCCCCAATGTGGGTGGGCCTCATCCAATCAGTGGAAGATCTGAATAGAACCAAAAGGCCGAGTAAGAAGGAACTTCAGAGGCAACCCCTTGAGATGGACAGCAGTCTGTTCTGCCTTTGGGCTTGTACTGGCATTTACACCAGCAGCTCTCCTGCGTCTTCAGCTTGCTGACTGTGGATTTTGAGATTTTTCAGCTTCCACAGTCACATGAGCCAACTCCTTATAATAAGTTTCTTTGTCTCTCTCTCTCTCTCCCTGGAGAATCCTGACTAATACAGACATTAAACAAACAATGTACATACTAAATAATTATATAACTGCTTGGGGAGGTGGTATGTGGTGAGCTGATATGGAAATATCTAGGGGCTGAATGTATTCTACCATCTTCAGGGTTATCCTAGTCTCTGGCCTTTTTCCAAAGCACCCTGGTCCACTGGCTCACCTCCCACAATTTGACCACCTCCTTGCGCCCACAGGGCAGGACATGACTAGCCAGGTCTCTACCTTAAGTCTGGTCCAGAGTGGAAAGGCTCTTCCTGTGACTTTACCAGTCTCTACTCCAGGCAGGGGAAATCTGCTCTGTTTTTCTGTTCCCCTCATTTCCTTTTTATGATTTAAAGTTCTTTTGATAAGATGAATTAATGAAAATGAACACCTTGAACACTTCTGCCACCTGGCGTTCTGCATGTTTTATGATGTTTTGACAGTGAAACAAAAAATGTCATCCTTCTTTATATACCTCAATACCATGATTGCAGCTTTAGAAGTAGTTTTGCATTCCTGGTGCAGAGCCTGGGGGTGGGTAGGCGGTGGGTACTACACTGTGGGTGGAAGCAGGTGGGTTTTGGATGTGGTGTGGTCAGATTAGCATGGATGTCAATCCCGGCTGTCTACTGCCTATGTGACCCTGAGCAAGTCATTCAGAGTTGCCAGACCTCAGCTTCCTTGTCTGTATGATGGGGCTCACACCACATACTAGGTGGGTTTCCAGAAGGATTAGTGATATAGTACAGAAAGCACCTAGCACCACTCTAGCATACAATAGATGCCCAATTAATGGTTTCTATTGCCATGGTGGATAATTTTCATAGGGAGGCTTCCATGTTCCTCTCTTATTCCTTTGTCCTAGTTGGTCAGGTTGACAGAGGGAGAGTCTGAACACTTAACGTTGGAACGATGTTCTGGTTATCTATGACAGCATTACACACTACCCCTAACTTAGGGTATAAAACAGCAGTTGTGTTGTTATGCGCGTGGGTTAGGGGTAGTGGGTTAGGGATTTGGAGGGCACATGAAGGAATAACTTGTCTGCTCCACCGTGTCTGAGTGGGAAGATTTGAATGGCTGGGGGTTGGAATCATCTACATGCTTCTTTACACACGTCTGGCTAGGTGTGAGGTGGGTTCTCTGATGGCTAACGATGCTGAGGATCTTTTCATATGCTTATTGCCATTTGTATACCTTCTTTGGAGAAATGTCTAGTCAAATTCTTTGCCTATTTTTTTTTTTTTTCGGTAGGCGGGCCTCTCACTGTTGTGGCCTCTCCCGTGGCAGAGCACAGGCTCCGGACGCGCAGGTTCAGTGGCCATGGCTCACGGGCCCAGTCCCTCCACAGCATGTGGGATCTTCCCGGACCGGGGCATGAACCCATGTCCCCTGCCTCGGCAGGCGGACTCTCAACCACTGTGCCACCAGGGAAGTCCTCTTTGCCCATTTTAACATGGGTTATCTTTTAAAATTATTGACATATGAATTCTTTATATATTCTGGATACAATTTCCTTATCAGATATTCGATTTGCAAATAGTTTCTCCCATTCTGTAGGGCATCTTTTCACTTTCTTGAGGTGTCCTTTGAAGTACAAGTTTTAAATTTTAAGTCCAATTTATCTATTTTTACTTTCGTTGCTTGTGCTTTTGATGTCGTACCTAAGCAGTCTTTGCCTAATCTGAGTTCGTGAAGATTTACTCCTATATTTTCTTCTAAGAGTTTTATGTTTTTGCTCTGACTTAGGTCTATAATCCATATTGGGTTAATTTTTGTATATAGTGGAGTAAAGGGTCCAACTTCAGTCTTTTACATGTATATATCCAGTTTTCCCAGTACCATTTATGGAAAAGACTATTCCCTCCCCCCATTTAATTTTCCTGGCATCTTGGTCAAAAATCAGTTGACCAGGGCTTCCCTGGTGGCGCAGTGGTTGAGAGTCCGCCTGCCGATGCAGGGGACACGGGTTCGTGCCCCGGTCCGGGAAGATCCCACATGCCGCGGAGCGGCTGGGCCCGTGAGCCATGGCCGCTGATCCTGCGCGTCCGGAGCCTGTGCTCCGCAACGGGAGAGGCCACAACAGTGAGAGGCCCGCGTAACGCAAAAAAAAAAAAAAAAAAAAAAAAAAAATCAGTTGACCATAATGTTCAGGTTTATTTCTGACTTCAATTTTATTCCATTTATCTATATGTCAATCCTTTTGCCCATACCAAACTTATACCATGAATATTGCAGCTTTGCAATAAGTTTTGAAATCAGGAAATGTGAGCCCTCCAACTTTGTTCTTTTTCAGTATGTGATGTTTTGGCAACAAAACCACATCCCATCAACAAAGCCAAAACTCTAGGTAAAACAGTGAAATAGACAATTTTGGGCAACCTGCCTCCCTTTCTGTATCCCTTTTCTTTTTATTCCCTGTGAGCACTCAGACTCTCTACATGCTTTCCATCCATCCTTTTATCAAAAGCTGCTCGCTGGGGGAGAATATAATAAACTTTTTCTTACGTAGGTATAGATAACTAAAAAAGCTTAAAGTTATTACCATCCTCGGGAGAATTTGCTTTTCAAAAAAGGAAAAAAATGTCTTAAACCTGAGGAATTATTGTCTAATGGTAACATTTTCTCTATAAGCAGGTATGGAAAGTGCTTTTTTTAGGCAGGGAAGTCCTCATATTACATTTGGAAAGATGTTATGGATGGCCCTGTATCCTGCCTATGCCCAAGGCTTTGTTCAAAGTTTATTGATTAATTCTCCCCCAACTGTGAATTTTATACCCATCACTTACTTGCTTTATGTCCTTGGGTAAATTAACTTCTATGAACCTCAGTTTGTCTTATGCAATATGGAGAAAATCATTCTCACTGCAAAAACGTCTAGCATTTGTTCTGTTTAGCTACAAAAAATAAGACCGACATACATTTGGACTTAACAAATACAACTCCAAAAACCTAATGACCTCATCATTATCTCTCCAGGAACAGAGACAAGCTTTCTGTTAAAGTGATTTAATTTTTCCTTACAAAATCCCTAGGGATGGTATGGGAGAACCATTCAGGAAAGTCAGGTTTTATAGAAAACAATATCTGGGAAAATGGAACAGAGATACTCAAATCCTCTCCTCCCTACCAGCAACTGCTGTATGTGCGACATCTTCAGTCACCTCTGATTTGGAAGAAAAGTTTGCATTTGATCACAGCTAGTGATGACATGTAGTTTTATACTTTCCACACTGTTCCCAAGGATCAGCATATCTGATCCCCCAAGCATTCCTGTGAGGGCAACTTTATTGCCATGTTACAGATGAAGAAACTGAGCCCAGAGAAACAAACAGACTTAAGACCCAAACCCTCTTTCCAGGCGCCTCACAGATTTGTAAGGCTGAGAATGACCTTGGACCCTAAGACTGCCACCCGCACAATTCCAGACCCCAGAGACTGATCTGCTCTTTGTTTTATACACTTATTGGAGATTTTATCTCATTTGGCCATGGGAGCGATTCTGTGCCTAGAAGCTTCTTTGTGGATGTTTTAAGATGGAAAATCCAAAACCAATGACCTCCAAACACAAAACACCTGTATATTTTCCCGAGTTGCTATGTGAGCCGGTGAGTTTGTGTGGCTAAGCCTGAAAACCGCTCGCTAAGACCAGATCCGGTGCCACTGTTGAGCGGGACGCAGCTCCCTCTGCATTGAAGTGCCGCCCCCCCCCCACCCCGGGGCGAGCACCGGGCAGGCCGGTAGATGGCAGCATTGCACAGCCGATGCCTCTTCTCCCTGCGCCAGCCCCACTTCTCCCCTCCCCGTCTTCCCTGTGCTTGACCACGAGGCAAAGGTAGCAGCATCTCCTGACTCCCCGACGTCCGCCGTGCTGCACCATCTACAGACAGTCTGTGCCTGGCGGGTCACAACAGGTCGGAATCCACAGCATGGATCTGACTCAGGCTCGGGTGTTTTTGTGGCTCCGGGCATAACCTTTGCTTTGGCTAATTGGCCCAGATCGGTACCCTCCCTCCCCGCCCCCCCTCCCCCCCGCCGAGAAGTGCAGGAAAGGTTGAAAAACGTACCCCATCCAAATGGTTTCTTTCCCCACTCCTTTTGTGCCATGAGCTTTATCCTTAGCGACTCCTGTGTCCCCAGCCGCTCAGGGTCCCGAGTCACTGCCTCTCGCTCGGGTTCTCCCGCCAACGGAGACTCCACGTGCCGTACGATTCCGACTACCGCCACTAGAGAGCACCGACGTCACGTGCTGCTCAGGAGCCCGGCTGGGAAGGCGGCGGTCTGGTCCCACGGTCCGCGTCCTAGGTTGACCTTGGGACCTGCAACTGCCTGAGGGGGGGGGGGGCATTCCCTCTTCCCGTGGGCTCCTTCAGGGGTGCTGGGTCTCTTATTCTCAGAAACCTCATTCCACCCATCCTCCCCCTTCTTGCTTGTTTCTCAATCTCTCTGAATAGATTGGCTCGTTCCCATCAGCTTTTAAACACCTTCAGGTAAAACTCATGGGGGTGAGAGGGGTGGATCTCCGTGACACTGAGTTCCTCTCTGCTGTCTACCCGCGTCTCTCAAGGCGCCCTCCCCCACCACCAAGCTGGCCAACTTCCTCAATCCCCTTCCTCAATCACCACTCTTCCAGCCCCTCCCCTCCACTTCTCAGAAGCGCATTCTTACTTTTTTTCCATCTCTCTGGAATTGGCACTTTGTCCTTTCCTCCAAGATCTATGCCACCTTGGCTAGATTTTGGTTTTGAGATTTCCACCGCTCTGGCTGTTCCTTTCTCTATTCAGAAATGTGCTCCCTCGCCAACCCTTTAAATATCCATGGTCCCTGAGTTCTGTCTTTGGCCCCCTTCTCACTCTCTTCACCTTCCCTGAGAACCTGTATATGTGCCTGGAGCCAACCTACCACCACCTTCTCAACAACCACCAGCATTTGTTGATCACTAATGCTGATGACAACCATTTTTTATCTCCAGTCCAAATTTCTCTTTTGAGCTATAGACCCATTTGTTCACTTTTGCCAGGCTAGCAGGGCCTGCATGGAAATAATGTTTAGAAAGTAGTCTCCGGGCTATTACACTGAGCGTGGTGGGCAACCTTTGTCTCCTGTATAGCAATGCTTTAAATTAACAATGTTTTTACCTCCAAACAGCTGGTGCTTCTCTTTCAAGGCTTGTCCAAGATTGAAAAATGTCCTTACCCGAGCTTAACTAGAGATGCAGTCGCTGAACCTAACCATCCCTTCTTCCTCCACCCCCTGTTGAGGGAAGCACATCGGGCCACACGATCCAAACCTCCATCCCAGCCCTGCATGATTGGACCTGGGCAGGATGCCTGACCCAAAGCTACAAAACTGGGGTGGCAATGGGATGATCAGAGTCTCCTTGTGAGATTTTGGGACTGGGACACTGAAAAGAACGGTCTAGTCAGACTAGGGAGAGCTGAGCTGAAAAGTCACGTAAATTGGGGGTGGACATGTGAAAGATGAGTAAAGTGAGGCAGCTAGCTGAGTCGAAGGAAGAAGAAAGAGAGGAGGGTTAGGTAGCCCAGAAGGTCTTCATTGCGAGTTTCTCAAGAGACCCAACAGTCCTCTCTGTCCTTGGTTGCTGACGGTTTTTTCTATCCTTTCAGTAGCCTTTTCATTTTGAGCCAGTCCAGAATTATAGCTATTTCATGAAGAAGGGGAGGACAGTGAAAGCAAAGAAAGAAAAGACAGGCAGTAGAAAGGACTAGCAGCATTGAGCAGACACCCTGCTGGACTGACAGAAGCTGGGGAGGTTAGTGGCTGGTGATGAAGGAGGACAAGCAGAGACTCAAGGGCCCTCACATGGAATCTGCCACCTCTGTTACTGAGAATCTCCACACTTCACCTATCGCTGGACCTTAGTTTGGAGTTGGTCAGCCGTGGCTCCAAAAGTCTACTGCTTTTTTTTTTTTTTTTTTTTTTTTTGCGATATGTGGGCCTCTCACTGCTGTGGCCTCTCCCGCTGCGGAGCACAGGCTCCGGAGGCGCAGGCTCAGCGGCCATGGCTCATGGGCCCAGCCGCTCTGCGGCATGTGGGATCTTCCTGGACCAGGGCACGAACCCGTGTCCCCTGCATCGGCAGGCGGACTCTCAACCACTGCGCCACCAGGGAAGCCCTTTACTGCTTTTTGAAAGTGTCACGATACCTGTGGAACAGGACAATACCCAAAGACAAAGTGACATGGAGCATTTGTTAACTATCTATTCTGTGTCAGGAACTGAGGTGCTTTCTGGGGAAACAGAGGTAAGATATGGTCCCTGCCCTCAAGGAGTTCAGATTCCTTCAGAGAACACAAATACCTACATGTAATACAGGGCGAAAATTCTAAAGTAGAAGTATGTACAGAATGCTACAGGAATATAAGCGAAGGAATCTGCCTTTGATGGGAGTAGGAAGGGGACAAGGAGACCTTCCAAGGGGAGGTGACTTTTGACCTGGACCTTGAAGGATGAGTAGGAGTTTGCCAGGCAGAGTGGGAGTTTGCATTCTAGGGAGACAGAGCAAAGCCTCAAAGATACATGAGCACATGTTCTGTGGGAAGACCTGTAGTATTGCAGTGTGTTGGGGGAGGGTGTCGGGAGCAGCAGATGACAAGGAAAAGCAGACAAGGACCAGAACACGATGGACCTTGAATGTCACTATTAGGAGCTTGGACTTCAGCCTGAGGACACTGTGCAGCCACAGAGGTTATTAATCAGGGAGTCGTGTAATCGGAGCTGCCTTTGGAAGGACAGTTGGAGGCTGAATAGAGGATGCCTTGAGGCAGAAGAGGGTAGAGGAGGTCAGTCACAGCACAGCCGGATCTCAGCTGTATCTGACAAACTCTCTAGCAATATCCTGGGGCTAAGATAGAATGTGGGCAGGTCATAAATTGTAACTGATTGGGGCTTCCCTGCTGGCGCAGTGGTTGAGAGTCCGCCTGCCGATGCAGGGGACACGGGTTCGTGCCCTGGTCCAGGAAGATCCCACATGCCGCAGAGCGGCTGGGCCCGTGAGCCATGGCCGCTGAGCCTGCGCGTCCGGAGCCTGTGCTCCGCAGCGGGAAAGGCCACAGCAGTGAGAGGCCCGCGTACTGAAAAAAAATAAAATAAAATAAAAAATAAATTGTAACTGATTGAAGCACTGTACTCAAGGAGGGCTGATGAATCCATGCATGCTGCCATCCACGCAAGGGGCAGGGGTTCTGTGGCTGTGCTGCGGTTGCTATTTTCATTCCTTCCTCCCTTCCTTCATTCAGCCTATGTTTATGGAATATCACTTTAGGCCAAGTACAGCATTAGGTACCATGATGAGAAAGCAGGCGTGGCCAGTGCTGTCACAGAATCTTTTGTTGAGTGGGGGAGCCCGCTATGAATCAGCTAATTTTGTGAGTGTGTGAATTTCCCACATGGAAGGAAAAGAATGGGGTTCCATGGGTATATAGCAAAGAACTCACCCTGGCTCAGCTGGAATTGAGATGTTGAGGGACTACAGGGGGTTCACCGGGGAAGGGAGGGGGTTTCAGGTGAGGGAGCAGAATGTGGTGGTGAGGTCCTGTGGCCAAGAGAGCAGGGTGTGGCCGACCAACTGGAAGGCTGAGTGTGAGATGAGCCAGTGAGAGAGGCAGGAACCAAGCCATGTGACTCTGTCTTGTCCAGGTCAAGCTTTAGATAAAGTATTCGTTTGAGGAGAACAGGTCAGTTACATCTGAATGACACAAAGTTCGGGCAAAGTGGAAAATTTGAATTGCAGAAATAAGATCCAAGAAAATCTCACAGGTCTAAATTAAAAGTGATGGAATTCAGTAAATGTGAAGTTCTACATTTAGGTTAACATTTTAAATAGACTTTCAAAGATTTATGTACAAGGATGTTTATCACTGCACATATGTAATAGTGAAAAAATAGGAAAAATGAAATATCCAACTACTGGAAAATGATCAGATACCCTGTATATTCAAAATTGGGTTCAGGGCTTCCCTGGTGGCGCAGTGGTTGAGAGTCCGCCTGCCGATGCAGGGGACATGGGTTCGTGACTCGGTACGGGAAGATCCCACATGCCGCGGAGCGGCTGGGCCCGTGAGCCATGGCCGCTGAGCCTGCGCGTCCGGAGCCTGTGCTCCGCAATGGGAGAGGCCACAGCAGTGAGAGGCCCGCGTACCGCAAAAAAAAAAAAAAAAAAAAAAAAAAAAATTGGGTTCAGATGCTAGCTTCTTCATTTACTAGCCATTATTAACAAGTTACAAAGCCTCTTTGTACCTCCATTTCCTTATTTAGAGTATAGGGTTACTAATACTATCTCACATGGTAAATGCTACATAAGCACTACATTATATGATTACCTATTAATATTACATTTCCAAATATGTTTAATGTCATTAGAAAATGCTCAGTATATGATGTTAAGTGGGGAAAAAGAGTCTACATTATGCAGCTTAATCTCATTTTGTTACACATTATGTGAGTTTGTGTTCGTCTGTAGTTTAGATCTTCTGCTTTGTCACCTTGGGGTATAAGATGAATGAAGATGTGGTCACATGTCTCCAGTGAACTGAGGAGAGGCCCCATCTCACCTAGCATGAAAATTCCCTTCTCTTTCCCAGTGGTCCCCATCTTGTGATACATTTAAGGCTCCTCTGTCCCAGTTTATTAAGGTTCAGTGATACTCTCACGTGCCTTGTGGAGAGAGTCTTGGAGAATCTGGCCCACTGCAGGCTGCGTTTGCTGCTTCCAGCACTGGTGTCTGGTGGAAGCAGTTGACCACCACCTTGGGCCATACCTGCCTGTGCCATCACTGCTGGTCAGGGCATTGTTCTCGTGGTTCTGAGAATAGGATATGTCTTATTGTTCTATATGAACAATGGTGTGGGCTCCCAAAGTTTCAGCTTCTTAGTTGGCCCTTGAACACATTTTCCTCAAACTTTCCCTTGGTGCCTCAGGGGTTGCTGCAGTAGAAGGCTCCTGTGTTGGCCTCATGCTCTGTGGAAACCACTTCCCTTCAACACCAACGATTCAGTAGTCCAGGCTCCTGCCTAAAACCAACTGAACTCATCAGAGATGTTTGAAAACAAGTGAACCTCAGGGGAAGTAGTTGGGGTCTTGATTCCTTTCCTCCTAGGAAGCTTCTGGGCTCTCTCAAACTGGCTCACCTACTTCCCAGTGACATTTGGCCTTAGTAACAGAGGACGAGATGGACAGCCTTTGTCAAGGAAAACACTGTCCTGTGACTGACATTCTTGCCTCTGGATGGTAGGTGCCTCAGCCTTATGTCTGCAAAACTGAAACTGCCCATGTGATTGTTTCCAGACACCGATGTGTCCCAAGATGACTTGTTAGACATGGAAGTGGCTGGCAACTTTTAACTTGCAGGTTTTCTTGCTAACAAAAAATTTTAAAGATTCTGTCTCATCAGGGACGCTGCTGCATATTCATGAAAAAGAAATTGACTGGAAAGAACTATACCATAGTATTAGCCATGCTTATCTCTGGGTGGTGGGATTCCAATGGACTATTTTTTTTAATATATATTTTGTTATGTTTTCCAGATTTTCAACACTGAATATACATTACTTTCACAATTAGAACCATAGATCCTGCTAATAAACTTATTAAAAAAGCCAGTCACATAGATGAATACCAGATGGTGATATCTGTATGAATTTTTGCCCCTGTCCTAGATTCACCCCAGTTATTCCAAATGACAACCCTGTTTTCCGCAGGCATATCTGGCATATTCCCCCACTACCAGTGAGAGGCCAGTGGGACTCTTATATGAGTCCCATATCATCACAAAGAGGGAGGTCTGGAATTTGTCTTTGTATTGGGTTCTACGTCTGAGTTCTAAGCCTTCCAACAAGGCTACTGGTCATAGCCACCTCCTCACAGATTCTGCTATCGGGGTATCTGCGTCGGTTCCCCAAGATTACCCTCAGGCTTGCCGATTTGCTAGATGGACTCACAGACCTCAGAGAAGCTGTTTTCTGTTTACACAGTTATGGTTTGTTATAGTGAAAGGATGCAGATTAAAATTAGCAAAAGAAAAAGGAGTGGAGTCCAGGAGAAACCAGGCACGAGCTTTCAGGTGGCTTCACCCAGTGGAGTTGCATGGACAGCATGTAATTCCCCCAGCAATGATGCCTGACAACACGCATGCAGGATTGCTAACTTGAGCCTTGGTGTGCAGGGTTTGTATGAGCAGTCAGTCGTGTAGGCATGCAGTGTTTGTGTGACTGGCCTTAGCTACTCAGTCTCCAGCCTCCCCAGAGGTCAAAACGATAAGAGTCTGGCCCAGTGCCCCAGGCAAACAAACATAGGCATTTGCCATATATCACATTATTATTAGAAACTATTTGCCCTGGCTCCGGGCCCCAGGTATACAATATTCTTCTCAGGCAGGATATTCTGATAGCTTGTAGGTGATCTCCCAGGAGCCGGTCAAGGGCCAGTTCTTCCTTTGGAAGATGCAGAGTTTGGGCCCCCATGCCTGCTGAATTAAGCCTTTCCTGCACAGAAAGTCAGGCTCTACAAGCTTGGGCCTAGCTCCCTTCTGTTTGGATCTTGGGGTTTTCCTGTTTTTCACCCCTTTCTAGATCATGGGGCCTGAGTCAGGCAGGCAAAGCCCTGCTTTATTCTCCTTGTGGCTTTATACACTGTTTTCTGAGGCCCTGCTGGAGGCAGAATTCTGTGTAGGACCTTGGGTTGGCTTGATGTTCTCATAGTATTTTATACCCCTGAAGCTGTGTCCCTGCTCTGGTCTCCCCACAGGTCTTTCTGAGACCCCTGGAAATGGGCTGCGTTGGCTATATATCTGCTTGGATTAGGGTTTGGACAATTGATGACCTAGTCTGAGGCCACAGCTCTGCCCACACTGCCCTGTACACCTCCCAGGCTGGGCCCAGCCTCTTTCTCCCAGCATGTCTTGCAATGAATGCCACTACCTTGCAAAGTAACTTACTCCCTGCTAGGTGCAAATCCTTAGAACAGGTGAAGGTGAAAGAGGTCTGGAGATTGTAGTTGACTATAAATTCCAATGAAAGAACAGGGAGGTGGTCATTAAGAAAATATTAGGCAGTGACAGAGAGAGTGGACAGCAAACAGCATTGGAGTCAAACAGCTGAATTTGAGTCGTTGCTTAGCTATTTTTCTAGTTCTGTGAACTTGAGAGAGTTATTTGTTCTCTGAGTTTCAATTTTTTTCATCTTTAAAATGGGAATCCTGGGACTTCCCAGGTGGTGCAGTAGTTAAGAATCCGCCTGCCAATGCAGGGGACACAGGTTCGAGCCCTGGTCCAGGTAGATACCACATGCCTTGGAGCAACTAAGCCCGTGCACCATAACTACTGAGCCCACGAGCCACAACTACTGAGACTGTGTGCTACAACTACTGAAGCCCGCTTGCCTAGAGCCCGTGCTCTGCAACAAGAGAAGCCACTGCAATAAGAAGCCCATGCAACGTAACGAAGAGTAGCCCCCACTTGCTGCAACTAGAGAAAGCCCATGCGCAACAACAAAGACCCAACGCAGCCAAAAAATAAATAAAATTCAAAAAAATTGGGAATCCTGGGACTTCCCTGGTGGTCCAGTGGTTAAGAATCTGCCTTCCAATGCAGGGACGTGGGATCGATCGCTGGTTGGGGAACTAAGATCTTACATGCTGCAGGGCAACTAAGCCCGCCCACCACAACTAGAAAGCCTGCATGCTGCAACTACAGGGCCTACGTGCTCTGGGGCCCATGCACCACAACTAGAGAGAAGCCCGTGCACTGCAACTAAGACCCAACACAGCCAAAAAAATAAATATTTTTTAAAATGCGAATCCTAAAACTGGCTGTAGTTCTGATTAGAAAAAATGTATGACATGTGGTGGGCTGCAATGAATAGTAGTTACTACTACTATTATTTGGCTGTATTAACAGAGTAGGTGTTTCTAGATCATAAGAGGTAGTTAACACACTCTTAGCTTCATCTGGGGACACGTTCAATTTGGGGCACTCTGTCTTTAAATATTTGCTGGGTTACCATGTAGACACATGGTGGTGTAGCTCCAAAGGACAAATTAGACCAATGGGGAAACTCTAGGGAGGCCAGACCCTGTCAGAAACAATTCCAGCTGTCTAACAATTAGAGCTGCCCAATAGCAGATTAGACTGCCCCTGAATTGTCCCGGTCCTGGAATCATGCATTGGAAGATATGTGCCAGGTGGGAACATGGAGATTTCAATTTAGGATGGGAGCCTGGCTGAGAATCAATCCAGTCTCCATGTCTTTAGTGGCTGTCTTGCCTGTTTCTCTTATTAAGATTCTACAGGAGGCACTACTCATAAAGACGCCTTGGTACCAAATACCGTTATAACTGTGAAGGAGCCGCAAACACCCACGGAATGTGAAAAGTGAAGTCCTCTTCTCCTCTACCTAGTTGTCTCCCTAGAATGAAATTTCAACTTGGTTTAGGAGAGAGTGTCCCAGCAAGTGTTTCTCTTCAGAATGATTAAAGTCTTAAGGCCCATCGGGACTCATTCATTTTAACTATTCCATTTCCCAAGAATATCATCTCATTACTTTTTCAATGACCCAATATTTTCAGCACAAGTGAATGAGTCCAGAAAGTCATTTCAGCCATTGATTATTTTTGGTAACCTTCTGATCTGTTCTGAATCCCTTTTCTTTCAATTTCCATTTATGTCCTCCTGTCTTGTCATCTGTTCTGAGCTGAAAATAGTAACTTGGTTTGACCTTATTATCTACAATTTAAGATTTTTATAGTCTTTGGTTAAATCTCATCTTAATAAGTGTAGCTAGGCTGTAGACTGTAGTTTCTTCTTCTTCTTCTTTTTTTTAAAGGCTGCTCTTTGTAGCTCATATCTGTTATCACAGGACCAACTTTACACTCCTCTAAATATGCCAAAATCTCACTTCATCTTTTCTATAAGAGCTGGCTTCAAAGCCAGTCTTATGAAGATATACCTGTTTGCTTAGAAACAAAAAATACCTCCTCTTTAGCCTTGAACTGTCTCCCAGACCTGTTGTGAATATACAAAAAAATCCTACTTATATGGGATTTCAAATGCCACTGGGCAGGGCAACATACTAAGTGGTATTAGATCTGAATGTACCTGAATGTATCAGCTTCTTTGCTAGGAGTAAATTTTGATGAGGGAGAAGAGCTAGGGCAATAGGAGAACTCTGGTCATTTATTTGAGCAAACAATATTCTTTAAGCCAACATGTATTGAATACCTGGTTATGATTTGGTAGTAGGATATGGAAACAAACATGAAAAAGACACAATAGTTGACCTCAAGGACCTGGCGTGCAGGAGTGTAGGGATGTGGGTTAAGACATGTAAGAAAACACAGACAGGGAAGTTTCAGAGCCTAGAAGACAAACTTCATATTCTGAGAAGAACAAGATCTGGGTAGCCTAAAGTAGTTTTCATATTCAGAAGTGGGGAGAAAGGAGACAGAAAGTGGTAGAAAAGAATAATTTTCTTCCAGCTCTCTGGGATGCTATTTTCATTGAAGAATAGAATTTCTTTCAATTTTAATGATCTTTCTAGTTTGTCCTGCTTGGTTGAGTATCACTAAAACCCATCCAGTTCTTTGAGGTTTGGGCAGACCTCTGATGCATGTCCTCAAGGCCTGTCTTTGGTAGCAAATCCAATTTAAGAGGAGGCAGCGAATCAACAGGAAAGGAAAAGACTCCCCTTTCTTCGTGGCTAGAGCCCTCCTCCTTCTTCTCTGTGACACCAAGTCGTCTTGGTGTTCCCAGGCCCAGCTTGCATTCCGCCTTCCCTGTGACACCTTCTCTGAACCACAGCTGGACTTGAGCTCTGCTTAGCTGCAGTGCGTTCAACCATCATTCTCTAGAACTCTCCTATGGTGCTTACCCTCATTGGCTGGCCTCTCGAGCTGTCCTTCCTGTTTAGGGTGGGAGGCTGGCCACAGTCATATCGCCATCATCACTTTCAAATGGTGGGAGAAGGCCTACCAGGTCAAGGACTCATAAAGGACAGCACTCAGGCCTGCCTTCTGTCAAGGGCTCACAGTCTAGTCCAGTCTTTCTCCAAATGAGGTTTGCTGGGATTATCTCAGGTACATGAATTCTGTGAGAACTTTAAAAAATTGTTTTTCTTTCAATAATAAAAAATATTTTTATCAGTTATATTTTTTGCAACGATAATTTGCTACCGAGAGACATTTTCAAACAATAAGAGTGAAATATGTTATTTAAATTGGGTTTTATAGACAATCTCTGGGGTCAAGAGATTATTATTTCTCCAGAAGAGGTCCCTCATATTGCTCAAATTTGAGATATGTTGGTTTAGTTGATTTCATTCTTTATTCATTCATTCATTCACTCACTCTATAAGCATTTATTGTATGTCTACACGTCATGTGCTGGGCACTGTGTCAGGCCCGTGAGCAAGTGGTCAGACATGTTCTTGGCTCCACAATCCTAAGTGATGTTACTGACTTACCAGGGAGCACCTCCCACATGGCTCAGCTTGTCAATTTTTCTATGCTTTGCTTTCTCCATTAATAAAACAAAGGTGAGAGTGTCTTATCTATTTCTGTCATCTCAGAGGTGTAGAAAAACATACCCTGAGATTTAAAAAAAAAAAAGCCCATGACAAATTACTAGTATCCAAATCTGGTGTTTCTAAGTCAGCTGCAGGTGGTAAATCCACATCTCTTCCTACCTTCTGCTAGTCTCATGGAGAGGGATCCAGGACCCATGGAAAGTCTCAACCAGCTTTAGCAGAAATGGGTTCTACACTGCAGAGCAGAAGATTTTTCACAAGAGCTATTTTCAGGTTTGTTTATGCTGTCATCGACCTCCAATTTCACATTTCACAAACTCCTGTGGGGCTGAGGAGTTACTCCCTGGGAATATTCTCTGCTTAGTGGAAACTCAAGGGCAGCGTGCCAATGGGTCTGGCGTTTAAAGAACGATCTGTCACAAAGCTAAGGGGCATATTACTCATTCTAATACTGAGCACTAAATAAACACCAGACTAGATGGAGACATAACCTGGGACCTTTAACACAGAGCTAATATGAATAGCCATTAAAGTAGCACATTTGCAAACCCACCACCCACTGAAACAGCTCTTGTTAAAAATGCCTAACCATCCGGCATCTAGTTGCAGTGCAGTCAGCAAGAACTACAGCATGATACTTAAACATGTCAGAGTAAATCTCTAAGGGGGCCACTACCCTGCTATTCCACTACTACCATAGTAGTAGGTGGGATGCACTTCGTGTTAAAGGGAGAAACTCCTTTTAAACTATGCTAACAGGCAAATGGGGATCCAGGGTCCCTCAGTCTAGTTGGGCAAGTTTTTCTGATGCTGAACATCATATCCAGCAGGGCAAGCAGACCTCCATTCCGCCAACATTTACTGAGTGTCTGCTTTGTTCCAGAGACCACACTAGATGCAGAGATACAGACGTGGGTAAGACACAGTCCCTACCTTACAGATGCTTATAGTCTAAGTGGAGATACCGACAAGTAAAGAGGCAATTCTAATACAGAGCAGTCAGAGTGATGCTGACTGCTTTGACCCAGTCTTAGAGGACTGGAAAAGGCTTGCTGGAAGTTCGAACTGAGACCAGAGGGTGTATAGGATATAGCAAGTCAGTTTGAGGGAATGGTGAAGTGTATAAGTCCCAACGTGTAGGACAGCATGTCAGTTTGGAAACTACATATATTTTAGGATGGCTCGTCATAGAATGCAAGATGGTATGATGAGAAATGAGATGGGAGAAGTAGATGTCCTGGATTAAATTGCATTCAGGTTGTTTTTCCCTGCACTCCTTCCCCAAAGCAGACATGGCAGGTATACCTCTGCGTGTGTGAATTAAACAAAACAAACCCCCCCCCCAAAAAAAAACAAAACAAAACCCAACCCTTGAGTAACATTTTCAATTGCTTGGTTGAAGGCTACTTAGAAGTAAAGTGATGGGCTCTGCTTGCTCCAAGTCATGTTGGGAAAAACACCACATGTGAGGCTAGTTATCACAAGGGCTGTGACTTGGCTATTTGCTAACCTTGCAAATATTCAACTGAAAGTTCAGTTTTTAAGAAAAAAAGTTATGCTTGGTATAGTAACAGAAGGAAATGTGCCAGAGGGATGTTAGGAGCAACTTTCACATGTGAACACAAGACATCTGAATGTCTAGTTGTGCAGCCTTTGAGACCTGCAGGAACAGAAACTGTAGTCCTGTGCATAAGATGGTGACTGTTTTGTGACAATTTGGGTTGTCAAATGAAGGCAGTAGGTGTAATTAACAATAAGAACCATATCAAGTCTTGGCATAACAGTCTATATATTCAAAGGATTTTGCAATAATTAACATATTGGTTCAATTGCTATATCAGAGAACAAAATAACAGTGGATTTAATAAAATAAAAGGACCCTTTCTTTCTCCCATAGAAATCTGAGCTGTTATATGGCCCAGGGGTGGTAGGCAGCTCTGCTTCATGATGTTGTGCAGGACCCAGACATCTTCTATTTTGCTCATCCACTATCCTCTAAGGTCAAAGATGACCCACCACCACCACGTCCAACTTTCAATGTGCAGGAAGAAGGAAAGAGGAAAGTAGGGCAAACAGCTCCTTTTTAAAGGTGTGGCCTGAGAATTGCAGGTATGGTATACTTTCTCTTGCCTTGGCAAGCAGTAGGTTGCTTGGTCACATCTAGCTGCAATGAAGCCTGGGAACTGTAGTCTCTGGCTGGGCAGCGTGTGTTTAGCTGGAATTTGAGGTGTTATTGCTGAGGAAAGAGGCAGGAATTGATAGCGGTGGGTAATTGGCAGTCTCTGCCACAGATGTTAATCTCCATCATGTCGTTTGAACCTCTCAACACCTTGTTAGAAAGGAGGCAGAGATTATTTATCTTCCTGTTTGTAGATGAGGAAAATGAGACAGAAAGACTAAGAGACTTGGTCAATATATGCCACATGGCATAGCAGGACAGCCACAAAAACCTTGGTCATGAGGTGCCCTGGTAGGGCACACTATTAATCACTATGTTTTCTAAAACGTATTCCTCAGCCTGGGAATAGTGTTCCCAGCGATGTAGTGCCTTTCTAGAAAAATCTTCAAGGTAAACCTGAGTTAGAAGCCCGAAGAACACAAGTCCAAGGGCATTTTGAATATGGCCCCATGTCTGGGCTGACCATGTCTCATCGTGACTCTTCTAATCCAAGCAAAGATCTGGGCAAATAGGACAATGGGGCTTAATGGAAAGAACATTGAATCAGAGGTCAGGAGACTGGGCTCTGGTTCTTGTTCTGTGACCCATGTAGTCATCTTTAACTGGCATCAACGGCCTGCCTAGGAAATCATTGTCACTGAGCCTGATACCAGCACGTCTTTTCATGCAACCTCAGAACAACATTGTGAAGGGGATATTATTATCTACATTTTACAGAAGACATCACCGAGGCCCAAAGAGCTGAGCTGGGATTCCAACCCAGGCTCTCTGACCCCAAGGCCAGAGTTCTTCCTGCTAACGCACACAGTCCTATATGGCAGGCAACTGCTGGGCGAACCGGATCTGAAGTCAAATCTGTGAACTATTGTGTGCACAACCAATAGCGCATCTCGGGGCCCATGGAGTTAGGTGATGCTCTTGTGACTCTGACTTTTTGTGAAAGAAGCCCCTATACTGGAGGGCAGATCCCCTAAACCAGCCTTCCTCACACAGACAGTCTGCTTGATGGGCTCTCCCTGGGCAACCCTTTTTCCTCTATTAATTTTCTTCTCTTTTCCAGATTACCAAAGGAATACATGCTCACAAAATTCAAATAACATGGGAGGGTCTAAGATAGATTGTGACAGTTTCCCCAGCCTCCCCACCTTCCCTTCCAGTTCCTTTTCCCGGAGGCAACCACTGCTGGCAATCTGGTAAGCACATGCAGATGTTTTTGTCTATGCATTTATTTTTTGGCTAGATTTTTAAAAAGTAAAAATGGGAATGTGTAGATTGTTCTGCAACTTGCTTTTTTCACTTAACAATACATTGCATTTATCTTTCTATCCTGGGACATTAAAATTGGACTCTTTGTTACTGATGGTCAGCTGTTGGACTGGCCACGTAGCCGACTTTGGATCCTGCTCACATTTTGGTATTATCAGATATGTTGTTAATAGTGTGGACTTTAGATCCATACCATTTCCCTTCTGAATCCCAGATCCATCACATATTAGCTGAGCAATCCTGGGAGACTTAACTGCTCTGTGCCTCAGTTTCTTTGCCTGCAAAGTGGGGTTAATAAGAGTAACCTTCCTCATAGCATACTTGGAGGACTAAATGAATTAACACATGTAACATACCTAGATCCTGGCATATATGTCATATGAGTGCCACGTGAGGATTAGCTGGTCTGTTTTTATTTTATTCTATTTTGTCTTATTTTTAGCATCTTTATTGGAGTACAATTGCTTTACAATGGTGTGTTAGTTTCCGCTTTACAACAAAGTGAATCAGCTATACATATACATATATCACCATATCTCCTCCCTCTTGTGTCTCCCTCTCACCCTCCCTATGCCACCCCTCTAGGTGGTCACAAAGCACCGAGCTGATCTCCCTGTGCTATGCAGCTGCTTCCCACTAGCTATCTATTTTACGTTTGGTAGTGTATATATGTCCATGCCACTCTCTCATTTCGTCCCAGCTTACCCTTCCCCCTCCCTGTGTCCTCAAGTCCATTCTCTACATCTGTGTCTTTATTCCTGTCCTGCCCCTAGGTTCTTCAGAACCATTTTTTTTTTTAGATTCCATATATATATGTTAGGATACGGTATTTGTTTTTCTCTTTCTGACTTACTTCACTCTGTATGACAGACTCTAGGTCCATCCACCTCACTACAAATAACTCAATTTTGTTTCTTTTTATGGCTGAGTAATACTCCATTGTATATATGTGCCACATCTTCTTTATCCATTCATCTGTCAATGGACAGTTAGGTTTCTTCCATGTCCTGGCTATTGTAAATAGAGCTGCAGTGAACACTGTGGTACATGACCCTTTTTGAATTATGGTTTTCTCAGGGTATATGCCCAGAAGCGGGATTGCTGGGTCGTATGGTAGTTCTATTTTTAGTTTTCTAAGGAACCTCCATACTGTTCTCCATAGTGGCTGTATCAATTTACATTTCCACCAACAGTGCAAAAGGGTTCCCTTTCCTCCACACCCTCTAGCTCGTCTGTTCATACTTGGATAGCGTTTCATATTATGTCCAGTTTCCTATTACTTGACATTTAAATTGTGATTTCTTCTTTTTTTTTTTTTTTTTTTGCTAAAGGAAATGCTGTTGTGATCAATATGCTTTTACAAATACTTTTGTGCACATGAGGAAGTATTTCTGTAGAATAAATTTCTTGGAATAGCATTAGTGAGTCAAAGGGTATGGGCATTTCCAATAGTGATATAAGCTGGTGCGCTTCGCCTGACCATGCTTCTCTTGGTTCCCTCGCATCAGCTCACCCAGTAGCAGCTACTGGGCTTTGTTCCATCATCTTGGCCTCCACAAGGCCAATGGTTGGCAGAGTTACATGGCAGCAAGCAGTCGCCTTTGTCTTCCCAGGGCCTGGCCCTTTGTGAACACACATTAGGCTGGATGGCTTCCTGGTGATCCTGGCGGGGATTTTGAATTGCCACTTTATGTTAAGTGTGGTGCACAGAGGACAGATGACCCTGGCCAAGAACCTTGATCAGATCCCACATGCCCACTGTTAGACTGAGGCTGAGATTGTCCAGGTGGTCAAGAGAATGGACGTGTGGTTTCACTCCTGAATCTGTCCAGCTTCACTAAGGGCTTGATGACATGGGACTATTTTTTGCCATCATGTCTTTGCTGAGTGACATGGGGGGAATGAATGTGGCAGGTATGGATGTGATGATTCACAGGACACAGGGACCAAGGGCACTTCCAGAAAATAGGAAGAGAAACGAGGCAGTGCTATGCATTGCTGCTATGGTATTTCTCTTAATCTAATTAATACAACATGGGCTAAGGAATAACTGTGATAATCTGACTTGGGGAATAAAAGGTTGGTGATTTGTTTATCTAGTTAATGAACACTGATTGAGCAGATACTTTGTGTTCGGCACTATGCTTGTGATTTGCTGGGGGTACGGAAATGACTAAGACATAATTCCACCCTTTGAAGACACCACAGACATTTTAAGAGTCCTTGAAAAGACTTAAATTTTCAGGGACAATGGGAGTGAGTTCTAACACAGATCTGAGGCTTGGGGGTGGGTGTGAATGGGTGTTTTGGGGTCCCTTAGCGTAGAAATGATCAGTGGGGAGGCTTTCCTGTACAAATATTATAAATTTAAAATTACATTCTATTTTCTTTCTCTTTGATTAGAAAAGATACAGTTGTATAGACATTAAGAAAAATCTGAAGGAAGTTAAAGATCACCCATAACTTTCATCTAGAGACAGCCATTGTTAACAGTGTGTTTATGTTCGATCACATTTATAGTAGGTATATGTCCACCCCTGCACAAACAACGCCTTTAAAAATTATTGAGAAATGCACACTCATACACTCTCAGCTGATACAGGAACAATAAAGGGCATAGGGATTTCAGCCTTTGTTGATGAATGTACCCCGGGGAGGTGGCGAGGGCTCACTGGTTGATTATCATTGTCGTTTCTCCGGGACTCCTGTTTTTTGCTTTTATTATGATTATGATTTTTTTTTTAAAGATGGGAAAAAAAATCTAGAATTTTGAGTGTTGAATCCCCATCCTTTGCAAACAGTGCTTACAGGCACACAAAGCAACATGATTTCAGTGTCTACATTCGTTTTAGTATTTCAAGACCACCATTGAAAAATTCCTTCTTAGAACTTCATTCGGGCCTTACCTCCGAGCTGATTCAAAGCTCACCATCCAAACCCGCTGCCCTTCCCGTTTCCCAGTCCACTCACCTAGCGCTGTTTCTCCTTCCTTTTTCAGACACCACAGCCGCAGCTGACTCCAGAAACATTTTCCGTCTTTTAAGTCTGCTCCACACACTGCCCTGTTCCCCTCATCGTTTCTCGTTTCTCACTGTGAAAATCTCTCCTTTCTCTCTTTATGGCTTCCTGAAACCTGAAAATAGAGGTAATTTAAATTTGGCAATTATGACGACAGTGAAACATTTTGCGAAAAGCAGAGTTGAAAATTCAGGAGTTTCCTGCTGTTGAAACCTAACTCTCGGTTTGCCTTCCTTCTGTGGATGACACTGGAGGGGGGGTGCCTCTGAGTTCATTCCAGGCCTGGTTGTCCAGCCCTACAGGATGAGAAACAGTGACCACACACAGGTGACTTCTACCACCTGGAGGGGTGAGGTGGGAGCGGAGTCAGTCAAAATGATCAGGTTCAGCCCGGCCTCTTCTACCTGGAATGACCTTCCTAACCCCCACGTGGAATCTCTGCCCTCCTACCCTGCACCCTGCCCTGGGACTGTCCCACGCTCCAGCCCTGGGGTGGCATTAGGTAGCTGAAATCGCAGTGTCGGGGCTAGGGAGGGTGCGATTTCTTCTCTGCTAATGCCTAGAGGAGGCGCCTCCTGTGGGCTGCTCATGGCAACCTTTTCCTCCATCCTGGGAGCAGGGTCTTCTGAAGACTTCACGCCCTCCATTAGGAAGTGGTTTGAACTCTCCAAAAGTCAGCAGCAAATGTATTAGTGTGATTTAACATCCCACTTCCCCGGCACACATCTAGGCTACCACTTAACCAACTGGCTCCTATTCTCGGTAAAAAAGAAGATCTTCTAAAATCTGGTTTCAGAAGGAGGACACAGGAGGCATATACCTGGAGCCCATCTCCCGACGGGCGCCATCTGTTCTCATTAGAGTGATCTAGCAGCCTCAGCTTGGGAGGGAGGGGCCCCCAGGTGCCCAGAAGGAAGCCTGCTCGCCAGTTAGTTTTTCGGAGACTTTGCTTTTTTGTTTTCCTTAGTTTTGTTTTCTTCTGGCAGGCTCAAAGAGAGACTGTCCTACTTTCCAAGAGAATGATCGTTCCAACATTTTAAGAAATTAAGTCCCTAGGAAAAAAAAAAGTCTCGTTTGAGAGGGCTTGCAATGGCTCCTCGACCGCATGTTGTGCTGTCCAACTTATAAGGGAGAAATATTACAGAGGTGGGGGGTTCCTTAAAAAACTACAAATAGAACTACATATGACCCAGCAATCCCACTACTGGGCATATACCGTGAGAAAACCATAATTCAAAAAGAGTCATGTACCGAAATGTTCATTGCAGCTCTATTTACAATAGCCTGGAGATGGAAACAACCTAAGTGTCCATCATCGGATGAATGGATAAAGAAGATGTGGCACATACACACAATGGAATATTACTCAGCCATAAAAAGAAACGAAATTGAGTTATTTGTAATGAGGTGGATAGACCTAGAGTCTGTCATACAGAGTGAAGTCAGAAAGAGAAAGACAAATACCGTATGCTAACACATATATATGGAATCTAAGAAAAACAATTGGTCATGAAGAACCTAGGGGCAAGACGGGAATAAAGACACAGACCTACTAGAGAATGGACTTGAGGATATGGGGAGGGGGAAGGGTAAGTTGTGACAAAGTGAGAGAGTGGCATGGACATATATACCCTACCAAACGTGAAATAGATAGCTAGGGGGAAGCAGCCGCATAGCACAGGGAGATCAGCTCGGTGCTTTGTGACCACCTAGAGGGGTGGGATAGGGACGGTGGGAGGGAGATGCAAGAGGGAGGAGATATGGCAATATATGTATATGTATAGCTGATTCACTTTGTTATAAAGCAGAAACTAACACACCATTGTAAAGCAATTATACTCCAATAAAGATGTAAAAAAAAAAAAAAAGGGATGGATGCTTCCTGGGGACAGTGATCCTCCCACCGGACTCCCCAGCATTTATTCAATCTGGAGAGAATCTGTCTGCCAGGCTCCCACTCCTACGTTCCAGGAAGAGCCAGGCCCATTCATTGTCCTCTGTATTTGGAAAGTGATAATAATTCCTCTGAGATGTCATAGGGCTCGGGAAGATGTGATCAAAGTCCTGCTGGTGATGGGAACTGCCTTTGGCGGGCAATTTATACATTTTGCAGGTGTCTTTTTTTTTAATTAATCAATTTATTTTTGGCTGCTTTGGGTCTTCATTGCTGCGTGAGGGCTTTCTCTAGTTGTGGCGAGCTGGGGCTGGCTACTCTTCGTTGCGGTGCACGGGCTTCTCACTGTGGTGTCTTCTCTTGTTGCGGAGCACGGGCTCTAGGCACGCGGGCTCAGTAGTTGTGGCGCATGGGCTTAGCTGCTCCGCGGCATGTGGGATCTTCCAGGACCAGGGCTTGAATCCGTGTCCCTGCATTGGCAGGCGGATTCTCAACAACTGCGCCACCAGGGGAGCCCTGCAGGTGTCTTTTTATTGCAAGCCTGCGGGCATGCCCACTGAGTCAAAAATATATTACCATGAAGATATTCCTTTTGAGGGTATCTTATGTCACATTGCAGGGAAAGGCAGATAAAATAACAAGAGCTTTTGGCCCCAACTTTAAAATGACTTTTCCTAGATTTTATATTATCGACTTTGCCTGCAAGATTAGCCCTGCCAGCCTGAGGGCTAAAATGTGACTCTCTCGGTCTCCAGCATACTAGGAATACGTCCTGTCCTGGGGTCTCCTTCCTGCCTGTCCCCCGCACCCCTTACCAAGCTGGTATTCTACCTCCTGTCAAGTGCTTCGTTTGTGTAACACGTCCTGTCAGCTGATTCCTGCTAAAATGTTAGCGGATGTTAAGATGTTAGGATATTCTCAACGGAGGATATTTGCATTTTAATAGGTGGCTTGAATATGGAAAAGCTTCAGCCTTAAGCTGTGAAGCCTCGTGAGGGAAGAGACAGGCACTTTTGGATGGGGACAAGGGTGTGTGAGATCTGAGACATTATCAAATCCTACAGGATTGATAAGAAGGAACTAGCCCTTCTTCTTTTCTTCTTTTATCTCCAAACCTCAGAGTATACAGCACTTCACACATTCTTGTGGGGCAGAAAGGAAGCCTTTTACAAGCAGGTGGGAAATAAGGCAGCAACTTTTCCAAGAGTACTGGAACTCAGTAAGTCCCAGGGTGGAAGCAGTATCATTGGGGAAAGCCCCCGGCACCTGCTCCTATATAAGGGAGCAATTTAAGCTATATTTTTTAAAAGCACTAAGTAAAATTTTGCTCTGGAATTTGAGGGGGAGATGCACTGATGTAACTGAGCAGAAGTCAAAGACTGAGTGAAAGGTGCTTCTTTCTGTTCCTGACCCTGGGAGTAGACAGGGGCTGAGGTGGCATCACAGTCAGCGCCCTCCCCAACCTCCCACCCGTGGACTGCAGGATTTAGCAAATAAAAATACAGATGCCCAGTTAAGTTTGAATTTCCAATAAACATTTGTCAGCTACAAATTGGCGCTTGCCATTGGCACTTGCCGTCTACCTGTACAAGGATTAAATCATGCGCTGCTGCAGCTGCTGATTTTCAACACCCCCTGAAAGGAGTTCAGGGTGGAGAGCAGAAACAAGGCACTCTGTGCTCTGGGAGAAAACTGGCAGAACAGGCCTTCAGATAGTTAGATATTTTCAGGAGCCAATTGTATGAGCCCAGTTCTTGTATCTCCTCATACCTAGAAAACCACTAAAATCCTTCATGGTGACAACTGCTCCTTGTGACCAGCAGAAAACTTCTGCAAAAAAATATGTGCTCAATGTGAATTGGTACAGCCACTATTGAGAACAGTATGGAGGTTCCTTAAAAAACTACAAATAGAACTACCATATGACCCAGCAATCCCACTACTGGGCATATACCCTGAGAAAACCATAATTCAAAAAGAGTCATGTACCAAAATGTTCATTGCAGCTCTATTTACAATAGCCGGGAAGGACATGGAAGCAACCTAAGTGTCCATCATCGGATGAATGGATAAAGAAGATGTGGCACATATATACAATGGAATATTACTCAGCCATAAAAAGAAATGAAATTGAGCTATTTGTAATGAGGTGGATAGACCTAGAGTCTGTCATACAGAGTGAAAAGAGAAAGAGAAAGACAAATACCATATGCTAACACATATATATGGAATTTAAGAAAAAAAAGTCATGAAGAACCTAGGGGTAAGATGGGAATAAAGACACAGACCTACTAGAGAATGGACTTGAGGATATGGGGAGCGGGAAGGGTAAGCTGTGACAAAGCGAGAGAGAGGCATGGACATATATACACTACCAAACATAGGGTAGATAGCTAGTGGGAAGCAGCCACATAGCACAGGGAGATCAGCTCGGTGCTTTGTGACCACCTAGAGGGGTGGGATAGGGACGGTGGGAGGGAGGGAGATGCAAGAGGGAAGAGATATGGGAACATATGTATATGTATAACTGATTCACTTTGTTATACAGCAGAAACTAACACACCATTGTAAAGCAATTATACTCCAATAAAGATGTAAAAAATATATATGTATGTGCTCGATGGCATGTAGTCCCCCTTCACCAAAGTCACATATATACTAACCTTCCCCCCTACCCCTTTAGGGCAGTTTCTCAGAGCAATCTGAAATGCTGCCTCCTGGGCTGCAGTCCTCATTTTGCCCCAAATAAAACTTAACTGCAACTCTCACGTTGTGCATTTTTTTTAAGTCGACACATTGAATTTTTTTCTTTTACTAGGAATATGTCCCGTGTGATATTTGGGACATACTTAAAAAAAAAATTCGTGTTTATCTGAATTCAAATTTACCTGTGTGTCATGTATGTTATCTGGCAACCCACTACCACACTAGCTTTTTATGATTCCTTGTATTTGTTGTTAAAAAATAATTTTTAAAATGGTAAAGTCATGGGCTTCCCTGGTGGCGCAGTGGTTGAGAGTCTGCCTGCTGATGCAGGGGACACGGGTTCGAGCCCTGGTCTGGGAGGATCCCACATGTCGCGGAGTGGCTGGGCCCGTGAGCCACAACTGCTGAGCCTGTGCGTCTGGAGCCTGTGCTCTGCAACAAGAGAGGCCGCGATGGTGAGGGGCCCGCGCACCGCGATGAAGAATGGCCCCCACTTGCCACAACTGGAGAAGGCCCTTGCACAGAAACGAAGACTCAACACAGCAAAAATAAATAAAATAAATTAATAAACTCCTACCCCCAACATCTTTTTTTTTAAAAAAAGGTAAAGTCATAACTCTTATACAAACATAAAATGAACATATGTCAAAAATTTTTTTATTCATTGATTACTGAGAAAACCAGTAAGAGGTCACAACTGGCTCAAAAGAGAATTCAGTACACATACACACACACACACACACACACACACACACAATCAGGAAATGCTAAAATGAAATTTTTAATAGATGCAAAACTAGCCGTATTTGTAGAGCAATAATTAATTGCATTCCCTTGGGCAAAATTAGTTTGCATTTCTATGGATATTACTATCAGTTTTCTACAACTTGCAATAGTTGTAAAAGAGACCAACAATAATGAAAGGCACAGATAACCAGGAAGGGTGTGCTAGACAGAACGTCCAGTAATCATTTTTGCCTATTTTCAAGTCTTTTATAATTTCTCCTGGGAGTGTCATGCTTGCTCCCATCTCAGGGCCTTTGCATATGATGGTTCCCCCACCTCCTCAGTTATTTTGTACTTACTGTTGATATCTTCTCTCAAATATCATTACCCCTGGGGATCCCTCTCTGACCCTTAATCTGTTAGATTCATTTGTTACATGCTCTCAAAGGAGCATATTTCTTTCACTAGAGCATTTATGTCAGTTTATAATTCCTGCCCTTACTGAGGTCTCTAATTCCTTGCCCAGTCAAGCCCCTGTTCTCACCAGCTTCCCTTCGATAATTATGCTTTGGTAATACTTTTCTCCTTTCTGTTCTTCGACCATAACAAGTTCTCCCTTGCTTCAGGGACTTTGCTATTCCCTGTGCCTGGAACATTTTTGTCTCTTGGCTTTTGCATGGTTTTTCTTTCTTTTTTTTTTTTTTTAATGTCTCAGGTCTCAGTTTGAATGTCAGAAAGGCCTCTCCAGATCGTCTTATCTAAAGATGCTCCCCTTCCCACTTTACTTTCAATCCCAGTGGTTCTTAAACCATTAAGCACAGATCAGAATCCCCTGGCAAGCTTGTTAAAACATGGATTGCTGGGGCTTATGACAAAGTTTTTGAATCAGTAGGTCTGGGGAGGGGTGTGAGGATCTGTGTTTTAACAAGTTCTTGGATGATGGTGGTGCTGCTGGTTTGGGCACCACTAGTGGAGAAAAAAAACTCTGATTATTTTCTCTCAAAACTTAACATTATCTTCTTTTCCCCTTTACTAATTTGCTTTCTGTCCCCTATACAACTGAAAATTCTACGTGGGGAGGGACAACGATGCCTCTCTTCTCTGCCTTGTAGCTCCACAGTAGCAAGGGCAGTGCCTGGTTTATAAAAGATGTTCAATAAGTATTTATTGAATGAATGAATGAACCATTTTCTCTCTTCTTGTTCTGCATTGGTATAAAGGGTTTGTTCACCAAAGCACTGTTGAATTCAGGTGCTGAGACTAAGCCAGAGAGATGGGCTTTCATCACTAAAATGAGTTTGGGAAGGAGAGGTCTTGATAAACCACACCAATATCTGTTCAATAACTTGGATAAAGACCTGTGATTGTTGGGGCCTGTGCTGTCCCATGAGTGTGCCCTCCTCCTTGGGGCCAGCATGTCTAGCCTACAGTTAGATGTCCTCAGGGCTTTGGGTACTGTTGGCAGGTGTTGGGCTGCACCTCGCAGGCCTGCAAGGCTTGTACTTGCCCAGCTTCAAGACCAAAGAAAGAGTCCCAAGAGTTCCGAGTCAGTGACAGAGACATCAATGGTTTAATGGAGGGGGGAGCTTACATTTCTGAAGCAAGGTCCTGGAGCAACACCCCACCGTCTGCGGCAGACAGCAGGCAGGACCTGGCAGCAGCCTTCACTCCCAGGTGGAGGGGGAGGTTGCCACTTATGGGGGAACTGATGTCAGGTTGGCTCACTGGTTACCAGGGAAACCAGCGGAGGGGAACGCCCCTCACTGCCTCTTTGATAAGAACAATCAGTAGCTGGGATCTGAAGCAAGTACGCAGGAAGGTCAGACATGTGAGTAGGATGTAAGAGAAGCAGGCACTGGTCAAGCAGAGGATGTACAGAGAGCAAGAGAACAGCCATCTTGAGTGGCCTGACCATGTCGCAGGGCACAGGCTGACCTGGGTTTTACTAAGACCAGCAGCTACAATGAGCTTGCAGAAGACATGGTCAGGTATGGGGAGGAGGGGCTTGTGCTTTGTCCTCAGGTGTGCTTCCTTGATGAGGCAGCTTGGGTAAAGAAACAGAGTCAGGAGCAGGCTATAGGTATTGCTCTTACATCTTTTGGCATCTTCTTAAATAAATGTCTTAGCATCCTTTGCCTTCTGGTCTTAACTCTTGGCCTCCTGCTGCCAATATCTTGTTCCAAAGCCCTCAGTTCAGGCCTTACGGCACACCGTCAGGACTTTCTCCCCAGCAGCCCTCCAAGTTCTAGCTCTTTTTCATCTACTCTCTTCTGTATCATCCCTCTAGGTTTTCATCTTCTGTACCATTCATCTAGGGTATGTAGTAAGCTAATGCGTCCTTGAGAAAGACGATATGACATAGTGCTTAAAAGACCACACTTTGAAGTCAGCCCTAGATTCTAGTCTTACTCCTGCTAAATACTGTGTGTCCTTGAGAAAGTTACTTAACCATTCTGTACATCAGATTATGGGGATAATGATAGCACTAAATCTTAGGGTTGTTGCTGGTATAAAAGAGATGATACTTGTAAGAAGTTTAGTTCCTGTGCCTTGTAGCTACAGGGTAATGGCCTACTCCTTTATGAAAACAGCTTTCCATTTTAACAAGGAACTTTGGTAGACACATGCTTTGCGTGCAAGAGTCTTGGTAGGTCGAATACTTGGGGTCCTTTAGATGACAGCATGTGAACAAATGCCAATTCTGTGTGTAGGTTAGAGGAACCTCTGCAGACCTCTCTGGGGAACAGAGCACTATGTTACTTGGCTATTGCCTCTCAGCCTAAGAGAGAAGCCCTGCTCAGACCCTGGCAGTTAAGGGTAAGACAATAATAGCAATGTGGTATTCAGGAGCATGGCTTTAAATAATCCTTCTCCTTAATAGCTTTGCCCCCGGCATGTGACAGGTGTTTACATTATTAAGTAAAAACATTTAAACAGTGACCTCCTTGGTTTAAGGGTGAAGGAGATTAAAATCCAAGCAGTGCTCCAGCCATTTAAATCAATGAGACTTGTCAGATCTGTAACACATGAGCCACTTACAGGGCGCAGGCACCTATTGTTTCTGAGCTTCAAGTAATATCTCAATATGCTCATTCCTTCAAAGTCTGCCCAGGCCCTGGGATGCTTGCTAAAGCCCTGGTCTGGCCATGGCCTCTCTCCCTTTGGAACCAGCATTATTTAATAAACAATAGCATTATTTAATGGCAAATGTGCACCAACTAGAGCTTGCGTTGATTCCTGTTTAGATAAATGACCTTTCAAGGAATCCCAATGGTCAAGTCCCTAAGCTAATCAGAAACAGGGACCATAAGTGTTGCTCTTTCCTGCATTAGGGCCTGTTAAACCAGGCTGCTTGAGTTCACTCACAGTCACCCTTTCTTGAATTGTGTCCTTCTAGTCTTAGCCACAATACTGGCAACCTCATCTCCATCAGCAGCATTGAAGAACAGAGTTTTTGAGACTTAAAACTTTTTTTTTTAAAAGCTTCATGCTCCTTATTCTCTCTCCCTTAATGATCAAACCTAGATTTTCCATATGTGGCCATGGAAGGGGAAATTTCCATGGAGGGGAAATCTCCATGTAAGAATTGCAGCTGAGACTTAAAGATCCAACTCTTATTCCTTGAGATTTATCTTTCTCTTGGAGGTCTCTAGCTAATTTCTGTAGGTACCACCAAGCTGGTTTCAGGGTGCTGATTCATTATTAATGTTCTAGTTCTAAAGGGGACATTTGACCCTCCAATTCCTAGGATTCACAGTTGAATCAGGCTGGCCACAGAAGGAACCGCATGCAGGTGGGGTTACAAGGCAGAGTTTACTTTTCTTCCACTTATGGTCCTATATGCCGGCCTGCAGTGGGGAGTGGGCAAGACCTTGATCCCTGAGGGACTGCTTGGGCCCCAGCTACAGACGTGCCCTGATCCAGCAGAGGGTGAGGAAGTTCTTCTCTGGATGGTCTGAAGGGCTCATTCCCAGGAGACTGACTTGGGTGATGGTTTTCACTTCTGAGGAAAGCCCTCCTCCTACTCACAGAGGTAAGGCGAGGCATGGCCTCTAGTGTCTACAGAACTTCTTTGTCAAAGTGTAACATCAGGGGCTTTGCACTGGAAAAGAGGGAAGTGTAAATAATACTGGCCACCTGCACGTTCGGGACCAGCAGCATGAGCATCCCCTGGGGGCTTGTTAGAAATGCAGCATCTCAGGCCCCCAGACCTGCTGAAAGAGGATCCATATTTTAACAAACTCTCCAGTGATTTGTGTGTTTGTGGAAGCCTGAGAAGCACGGATACAGCACTAAGAGGGCTATTCTGCCCACACCATCTCCCCCCCTCCCACCCCCCCACCCCACCCCAGGAAACAACTCCGTTTAAGCCTGGCTCAGGGAAGAAAGTTCCCTGACATCCCTGTCCCTTGAAGCTGAGGCGTCAACGTGGCCTCTGTGGGGTTTTGCTGGATTATGGCAGAATGACTGGGGACTCTTGGATTTCTGAGACTCTTTGAAGGAAGAAGGAATGTTAAGGACCTTCTGCTCAGAGCAAGGGGATAAGATAGCACATCATGGGCAGGAGACCACTGCACAAGTTAATCTGTTTATTTCCATAAGCATGGTCAGTACCTCCACAGCATGTGACCAATGGTGTGCTGGTCCCCAGGGGACCTGGAGCAAGACGGGTACCAAGGCAGCAGCCTCCGAGGAGAAAGCCCTACTCAAAGCACTGGAAAGCCCCCCAGGCAATGGAACACTCATTTAGTTCAATCAATTCTGTCAAAAGCCCATGCGATGAAAACAATACTTCGTGGGTGTCCAACTGCTTAGTCAAGTTGAGTCTCCACAGCAACCTGGAAGCCATTGATAAATGCAGGCTTAAGGTATTGAAGGAATTCAGGTATTTATTCATAGAGGCAGTAGAGACACCTTACCCTCCACTTGTGACTGGACGCAAGTGTTTAACCTCCCCAACCTTTAGTTTCTCCATTTTATTATTTTTTAAAAATTAATTATTTTTGGCTGCGTTGGGTCTTTGTTGCTGTCCACAGGCTTTCTCTAGTTGCGGCAAGTGGGGGGCTACTCTTCGTTGTGCTGCGTGGGCTTCTCATTGCGGTGGCTTCTCTTGTTGCAGAGCATGGGCTCTAGGCATGCGGGCTCAGTAGTTGCGGCACGTGGGCTTAGTTGCTCTGTGGCATGTGGGATTTCCCCGGAGCAGGGATCGAACCCATGTCCCCTGCATTGGCAGGTGGATTCTTAACTACTGTGCCACCAGGGAAGTCCCTAGTTTCCCCATTTTAAAATTGCTGATCAGAATGGTACTCATCTTACGGATGTGTTCAAATACTAAGCTTAGTCCTCATCCTGTATAACACTCACTCTGTGTTACTCTGACTTAAAGTCATCTCTACGAGAGGTAAGAATTTTATTTCAGTAGTGGAAGGAATCTTGAAGTCACCTGATAGAAAAGGGATGAGAAAGGATAACTACAAAGATGAAAAAGCTTCTGTTTTCATTTTCCAGAGCCCTGGGTTCCAACTCTAGGTCTGTCTTTGTGTTACTGAGATCCAAACAAACAAACCTCCCAGTGCCTATGAGGAACTCTGGGCAAAATATGAGCTAGGAGCAGAAGTGGGGCTGTTGCAGGTCAGCTGGAGGCCATCAAGCTAGTTAACGGGGAAGCTAGATGAATCTATTTGTCGTGGCAAAATATCAGAAGATCTGAGGTATCAATAGTGTTGGAAAGGGCTTCCCTGGTGGCGCAGTGGTTGAGAGTCCACCTGCCGATGCAGGGGACACGGGTTCGTGGCCCGGTCCGGGAAGATCCCACATGCTGCGGAGCGGCTGGGCCCGTGAGCCATGGCCGCTGAGCCTGTGCGTCCGGAGCCTGTGCTCTGCAACGGGAGAGGCCGGAACAGTGAGAGGCCCGCGTACTGCAAAAAAAAAAAAAAAAAAAAATAGTGTTGCAAAAGAACACAATGTTTTATTCCTGATGATCGATATTGCCGCAAAGGAGAAAGACACAGCCAAATACCACATCATGGGCTTAAAAGGTGCTCCTTCAGAGGAGCTCACAAGTGCCCCTGTGGGCTCTGCACCTCTCCTGATTGCCCCTGTCTCCACTCCTCATGGCTGCCAGGGTGCCAGTGGGCAGGAGGTGGTCCTAGCACAGAGAGGATTTTCTAGAGCCTTCAACAAGCTTGCAAAGCACATGTACTTTGTAAGGAATATTCACTCTTGCAGTGCGATTCCTGAAGCTCGAATAGCTTGCTGCTTTTCACCAACAAATGGTTTTGGGTAGGGAGATCTTGTGACCTTGTAAATATGGCACGTATATTTGAATTTTTTATTCTGGAAGCTAACTACTGAAAGTAAGTTAAAAAAAATGATCTCTCTCTGTCTTATCTCTGGCAGAAGCTAAAAATACAGAGAGGGGTTTTCATTCGGCAGTGATCTGGGTGCCTTCTCACCGCCTGTTTTCCACATGAGCTCGGCTCGCACTTTCAGATTGCTGTCCTTTTGATCTTCTATTTTCTGTGTTCACGTACCCTTTTGTGCCTACCTGAACCATGTGAAACAAATCATCTTAATTGCTTCAGGTCTGGCTTCCTCCTCTGGTTCTCATTTTTTGAAATTCCTGCAGTGGTTACCAGAAAAATCTGTGTGGGGCTCTAGCCCTTGGAAACAGCGCGGAGGCACCTGCAGCAGTGAGAGGAAATTCAAAGTTAGTTAAAAGGCACAGGAGGAGTGAGGGAATTGAATGAGAACCCCCCTGGTTTTCAGCCTGGAGATGTAAGTCTGACTGTACATCAAGTCCATGTTCATTGCAGGGCACAGCCCTCACCCCTTTGCCTGTAGAAGAGAGAATAATTAATGCTGTGTCTCCTTGGTGTGGTACCCAGAGCCCCGTCTCCATCAGCCGTGCCCCAGATGGGGTAGGAACATACCCTCTACGAGGAAGCCCAGGCGGGCAGAGAGGAGGAAGGAGATGGTCGTGTTTCCTCACCTGCAGGGACTCCCTGTTAGTCACTAGGAGGCCCCTAGCAAGGCCGAGGGTCTCGGGAAAGTGGGCCAACTCCCGAGACCTGTCCCTGAGCTGGAGCTGGGTTGCGTGGGGCTGCATTCTAAGTGAGCCATTCTGAATGAAGAACCACTCTGGCGGAGAGGTGCCGAGGCAGGCCAGGCTGTGATCCTGCATGCTGGGCAGTCTAAGGGGAGGTAATTAGGAGCAACGAGCTGAAACTGTGGAAAAGAAAATGTAAGCTGCGCACCATAAAAACCTTCCTGACAGCGATGTCTATGAGCCGATGGCATGCTCTCCTCAGGGAAGTTTCGAAAGACCCATTACTGGAGGCTTTAAGGGGGCCCTGGTAACATCTGGGGCGGGGGTGGGTGGGGTAGGGGCCTGCTGGGAATTGCATTGCTGCTTCTCAGCAACCAGTGCTACCAGCACCGGCTTGAGGCCAATTGCTTGGACACCTGCCCCTGCAGTGCTGTTGGAAGGGCCACTCAACACGTTCCTCCAGCAGGATTATTTCCCTTTGGAGTGATTTCTGCCCCTGCAAAAGGGAGGTGCTACATAGGCCCGTCTATAAATACAGGCAGCACACTCCACTCCACAGCCCCTCAGGGGTGGGAGGGACCATTAGGTTCCATAAGAGAAATTTTGAAAACAAAATTTTCACTGGTTGGGTGATGGTTTCCAAAATAATTTTGAGGGAGTCTTTTCAGAGCTGGATAAGGTTTACTCATCAAGCATGCTTAGGTTGTTTGTTTGTTTTTTTAATTTTTCTTTTTTTTTTTTGCGGTACGCGGGCCTCTCACTGTCTGGCTTCTCCCGTTGCGGAGCACAGGCTCCGGAAGCGCAGGCTCAGCGGCCATGGCTCATGGGCCCAGCCGCTCCGCGGCATGTGGGATCTTCCCGAACCAGGGCACGAAGCCACGTCCCCTGCATCGGCAGGCGGACTCTCAACCACTGCGCCACCAGGGAAGCCCAAGCATGCTTAGTTTTTAAAACCTAGTGATGAGTCAGGTTAGAGTCTGCCAAATAGAAATGTCACTCCTCTACCCCCTCTCCCCGATGGCCCCAGTGTCCTGGGGGACTTTGAAGGTCACCCAAGTAACCAGGAAGTGGCTTCTCCTGAGATAACCATCACTGTCCTCTCTTTCCTTGGTTCTGTTCACAAAACAGCAGTGTGTTTGGCACCCTAGGGAGACAAAATGAATTAGATTTGGGCCCCACCAGGGTTTTGCACTCTCTTCCCTCATTCCCTTCCTTCAAAGGGGCTTTTGGTGATTACTGGCAGCCATTTAGGATGCAAAGCTGGACTAAGTCAACAGCTTGAACTTGTAGTTGCTTTGGGCTCCAGCTCACCCTTGATTTTCCTAGGCCATTAGTCCTGTAGCCCTGTTGATAGCTTTTCATAATATTGCTCATGTTCACCAGCTCCATCTCATGTTAGATGATCAAGGGCTCATTCCTGGATAATTGCATGACCTCCCTTTCTTTATATTTGTTCCTTCTAACCCATCCTTCCACCCTAGCCAGGTCCATCTCTGGAAACCACCTTTTCATCATGACTTGCACTTTTGCAAAATTTTTCAATGGCTCCCCAGGGCTTCTAGGACAGAGGACTGGGCTGGAATGAAGGTCCTTTTCTACCTATAAAAATGGTTGGTTCTGGTAATATTCTGAGAGATTCAGACCTATTCATTTCAGGAATTGACTAGGATTGACATTAAGGACTGGTGGTCTTCATGACTTATGATTTTAAAATATATCTAAATATTGACATTGATAATCAAGTTACATTCTGAATCGTTTACCTTTTAAGCTCAGCCTCCTCAGTAAGATGATGAGGTTGTAATAGGACAGTGGTTCTCAGCCCTGGCTGCATGTCGGAGTCATTTGAGAAATATTTCAAATTATGGATGCCTGGATCAGAATCTTTGGAAGTGGGGTCTGGGTGTTAGAATTTTTAAAGAGTTCCCCAGGTGATTCAAATGTGCAGCCACGGCTGGGATTAATATATTAGGATTAGCTCTAAGATATATCATTTCAGATGTTTTTTGGTTCCCATAATTCTTGAACCGTTCTAGTTCAGCTCAATACTTCTTAGGTAGCATGAAGTAGGATCGTTTTAGTTAGGTACAATGTTAGATCCAAATTGACAGTGCTCTTTTGTGGCCACTATAATCCCAAACAAGATTCTATTTTCCTCCTATTCAAAACACAGTCATCCCCTGGTTCATCCCCCCTGCCAATTCACCCATTCTAAAAATGTTTACTGAGCACCTATTAATTGCCAGAAACCCCATTCTAGTCATTAGGAAAAGATACAATGGTGAGCAGGGCAGACAAGGAGCCTGTTCCCATGGAATTTATATTCTAGAATCAGGTCCAGATTAATATGAATCTCATACTGGTCTTGTCTGAATCACTTTCCTAAGCTTTCAACCATATTCTTCTGGTTACTCATTCCTGCTTTGTCCCAGGGCATCAACATAAAGTCCACATCTATACTTGATTATCTTTCATCTACAGAAAAGCACTAAATCAGATAAGAGATAACAATTGTGAAGAACAGTATCCAAAGCGTATTATGGTGCCTCCATAGCAGGTGGGATTAATATTCTTTCATAACTAAAATGGTTAAGGAATCTAACCATTTGGATGCGTATATTTTCCTCTCCATATTTAAGAGTGAGTGTTTCTTTTGGTAGTGGACATCTCTTGTTGCTATCACCATTCATTCACTCTCTTGTTAAATATTGGGAGGAGACATTTACTCCCCATTCCTCCATTGTTGTGTGTAGCGACTTCTTCATAGTAACAATCCAAGCTTCTCTACCCCCTGTATCCCCCTTCTCCCTTTGCCCCGAAGGAGGAAGAGTGACTTGCCTGATTGGTGAATTTTGGTGCAGTGACCAAACAGATTAAACTCAGCCCCTTTTTCTCTATTTTTCTTCATCATCCACAGTTTGCAGAGTGTTCTCTGCTTCTCTGTGCCATAAAGCTGACAGGGGCAGGCCTCGGTGGGAGACTGCATGTCTGTGGTGGGGCAGGTCCATCGAATTCAGGAGTTAGTAAGCCCCCTCGGTTAACAGACCTAAAGACATATCATAAAGGTGACATTTTTGTATCTGTCTACCTGGCTCCCGGGTCCTTCAACTTGTTCCAAGCGTGGGGCGTTGAGCCTCCTCCAATAGTATCTATACCCCAATTCCCCTCTATAGAGCCCCCTTCTCCAACCCATAGTTTGGATTAAGTGAAACTGATTCCATACATGAGACCCACAATTAGTTCCCCCTGGCTACAATGATTAGTTTAAGGGTGAACATATGACCCAATCAGATCCAATGAGCCACAGCGATGTTTTCCTTGTTGAGGAACTCATGATCTTATCTGCTGGACCTAAAGAGGGTATAAGGGTTGCAACCATTGCTGCCATTCCATTCCAACATGAAGCTGAGAGATGGAGAGAAACAGTCCTGATGATATTGGTTGAGCTCAGGATTCAATCGTGACTGAAGCTAAGTATGCTTCTGGACTTTTCATCCTAAGGGAAACAATAAATTCTCTTTTTGCTTAAGTTAGTTTAGGTTCAATTTTATGCTACTTGCAGTGGTAAATGAGCCACTCTTAATTTTATTTTCACAGTTTTTATTTAGTTTTAATTGATTTTAGAAGCTCACAGGTCACCTCTCTAACTCACTCTAGATTCCAGGAGTAGAGATGACTTCAGAAATTATTAGTTCACCACAAGGAGTATAGTTAGGTTACAGTGTTGCAATATTAATTGCTTTAGGCACTTTTCACTGCTTTTTTTCCTTTGTCTATTCGTTATTTTTTGGAAAGATAATTTTTTTTTCTTTTTGCGCTACACAGGGCTCTCACTGTTGTGGCCTCTCCCGTTGCGGAGCACAGGCTCTGGATGTGCAGGCTCAGCGGCCATGGCTCACGGGCCCAGCTGCTCCGCGGCATGTGGGATCTTCCCGGACCGGGGCACGAACCCGTGTCCCCTGCATCGACAGGCGGACTTTCAACCACTGCGCCACCAGGGAAGCCCTTTTGGAAAGATAATTTGATGTGATACTTGACTCAAGTCTTTAATCAAAAACATTCAAAATGCAAACAGCTTATATTTTCCTTCTGATTAACTGGAGAAGAATGAACACTGTTCTTTAAATTTATAATGATCATAATAAATATCCTCAAGGAAAAAACAAACTCTTTGGGGAAAGTTACTTTATCTACTTACCAAGATAAAGGACTGGAATTTTTTTTACTGGGAATTCTGATGGAGATGAAATATAACCAGAAGGGTGTTGAGGTTTGGATGGACAACAAGAAGGGGGAAGAGCCTTCTGGTAATGGGGAAGGAGGTTATCAGAAGAAGAGCAAGCCATATTCATGGCTGCTGCAGTGGAGATGTCCACAAAAAAGTGTGGTCTCCCTTCCAGTTTGTAGAATTAGGAAGTGGTTGTCCTGCCAGGGACTATATTTCCCAGCACCCTTTGCATCTAGATATGGCCATGTGATTAGTTTTCACCAATTAGATGTGAGTGGAAGTGATATGCAATACTTCTATGCCAAAGCTTTTAAAAAGTGGTTCGATTTCTGGATATCTTTCCCCTTCTATCTGCATATATGGTCCTAGTGGTTAGTAGAGATGTAAGCTCAACGTAGCTTGGGTCCCTGAATCACTGAATGAAGGAAAACTTGCTTTGGATCGTTTTATGAAAGGTAAATAAACTTCTATTGTGTTTGGCCACTATACATTTACAGATATATTTGATACAGTGAGAACTCGGTGATGCTCCAAGTATGGTCACCAGACCAGGAGCATCTGCATCACTGGGACTTATTAGAAATGCA
Organism: Tursiops truncatus; assembly: GCF_011762595.2. NCBI lineage: Eukaryota > Metazoa > Chordata > Mammalia > Artiodactyla > Delphinidae > Tursiops > Tursiops truncatus. The sequence continues at coordinate 76,307,620 of NC_047038.1, forward strand.
GATTCTCACACACCATCCTAGACATACTGAATCAGAAACTCAGATCCATAAATCTGTTTTAACAGGCTTTCCAGGTGATTCTAATTCATGCTCAAGTTTGAGGATCACTGCCTTCTTTATCAACTTCACTGTCACCCTAACTGATCAGTAGACGTGAGTTGTTTCCTCAGTTTTTTCTTAGTTAAATGCTCTAAGCATCGTAAATTGCTGGCTTTAGTTAGGAATGGTGACTGAAAGTTAAGAATAAATTTAGAAAAACTGGTGCAGTTGGAAAGACATTTGGTGAGTCTGAAGTTCCGTTGAATTTTGAGGACAAACACATTCTCTTAGAAACAACTTTCCTTTAGTTCTAAATATTTTCATTGTTTAAAGGGCTTATATCCCAGAACAAGGGTCACAACCCTAACGCCTACCAGGTAGTCTAATCAAGGGAAGTGAGCTGAGTGGAGGGAAGCAACCTGTACTCAGCTACAGCTGATGGTTGAGAATGTGGGCCCAGTGTTTTCAAGCCTAAGTGTTTTTGAAGGGAACTGGAAATTTGGATTTTCACATCAAATTTTCTGGTTTGTACATCTTGGCTTACATTAAAACAACAACAAAAAACCCAAAACTAAACAACAACAACAACAAAAAAAACAAAGCCAAAAAACTTTGTGTGGGCAAACATGCTGTAATGTTGAATTTGGCCCCTGGGCTGCCAGTTTTATAACCTTTATCTGGAAGAACCAGGGAACCAGTCAGGCTGGCTAATGTCTCCTCTTAGTCATTAGAAGGCAAAATAACTTTTACATACATGATAAGCTTCAAAAGAGGGAGGAATAAGAACTGTACAAAGTAGTTGCCAAGGTAACATCTTGCTGATCAGAAAGGGGCGGTGATTAGGTTTTATGTAGACTCAGTGGGAGAATGAAACATAATCTTTCTCGGTATTCTTTCCGTTTAAGATCAGTGAGGAAATGGATGTGGACGCAGTGTGGTTGCCTGAGATTATCAGGAAGCAATTCTTTGGAGAGACCCCTGGGAGACCTGATCACCAACTAGCAACGTAGGGAAGTCACACCTTAAATCTTCCAATTTGCTAGCAGCAAATCAATGAACTCCAAGAGCTGCTGCCCTAAGCTGGCATCCAGGGAACTATGGACAAGCTGTTTGATACCTGAATTTTAGTGAAGGAAAGTTAAAGCTTTTTCTTAAAGCAGGGGAAAAAACTTCTACTATGCAATGAGAGAAGAGTTGAAGTTTTGTGAAAGAGAGTCAGCTGTTTTAAACTATCTTAACTAAAATATATTGGAAAACTATTGGTAATTAGTGTTTTGCTGTTTATTTATACTAACAAATTAATAAAGGCTTTTATATTTTATTTCATTTAACTGATGCTTATCTTTATTTTTAATTATGGAAATCAGGCATTGTTCTAGGGCATGCCAAACTTAGGCAGTCTCTTCTCTCTGGGCAAAATCAGACTTTGGTATATTTTCAACACAATAAGATGGAAACTTTAGGACAGCAAGAGACAGATACTTGCCTGAGGAGTTTTACTTGCTCTTTGATCCTTATCAAATATCCAGATATTACCTGTACTGCCTTGACATGCTGCCTGAAGGTAGGATTCTTTGATTGTATGAAAGAGTTCTAGGCCCAAGAGGTAGTCTAACTTTGTACTGGGGGCAAATAACAGGGTGTTGCCTGTGACATAATCAAGCCTCTTTTTCACTTAACAACCTACTTTGGACATCTTTTGGTAGAGATCTGCCTCATCCCTTTTAATAGCTGTGTAGAATCTTGGACATTTGGAGGTCTCCAAATATTGATTGTCATTTGTGGTGTATTCTGTTTTTTTTTATTATGATAATATTGTAATAAGTATCCTAGCAACCCATTTTTGCTTTCATGTAATATAGCTTTTTTTTTTTTTTTTTCCCGGTACGCGGGCCTCTCACTGCTGTGGCCTCTCCCGTTGCGGAGCACAGGCTCCGGACGCGCAGGCTCAGCGGCCATGGCTCATGGCCCCAGCCGGTCCGCGGCATGTGGGATCTTCCCGGACCGGGGCACGAACCTGCGTCCCCTGCATCGGCAGGCGGACTCTCAACTACTGCGCCACCAGGGAAGCCCAAGGATAAATTCTTAAATGTGAAAATAAAGGGTTAAAGTATATATGGATTTGAAATTTCAATAGTTATTACCTAATTGCCCTACAATGGGATTATAACAATTATATTTCCATCAATAGTTCACGAACTGCTGGCTTCCCCTCTGCCTTACTATATATTATAAAATTTCTAATATTATCCTATCTGGTATGAAAAAAAGTGTTTCATTGTTCTAACTTATATTTCCTTCATTATGAGAGAGTTCGAACACCCCTTCATGTTTTAAAGATACTTGCATTTCTTTTTCGGTTGAATACGTCTTCATATGTTTGCTTTTCCAAAAATTGTTGGGATTTTATGAACTATAAAAGCTCTTTATATGTTAAGCAATTTAGCCTTTTAGGTAGGTTTTAAAAAAAAAAGTTCTAAGTATTTATATTCTCAGCCTAAGACACCTGGGGAAAGTCTAGACCATGGCTACACCTAGCTAATTGCCCAGCGAAAATTGCATGATCTCAGAGCGGATAACCTAGAAAGACTTAACCTGCACATGCATATCTATAAAGGAAGACAAAGTCTTAAGACCATCTGGAGACAGTTTACTGAGTACTTAGTTCAATGTCGTGGGCACAGGTGATGGTTGGAGGTGCCGGGATGAATGCGTGGTGGGAGGGGAAGTCAGGGCTAGGTCTGAGGTGGGATTAATAAGAATGATGTGTATGTGAGCATCTCAGAGCTACGAGTCTCATGGCAGAGGTGCTTTTCATTCGTATTCAAGGAGAGCCATTTTGCCTCACTGTTTCTTACTTGTGCATGGAGGACATTTAGTTTCCTGTGGATCCTTTTTTGCTGTCAAATGCCTTTCCAGGCTAGGACTTTGCTCGCACTCAGCAGGATGCTTGTTTAGGCCAGCACCAGCCTATCTTGGGGATAATAGACATATTTTCTTTTGAGTATCTTGTGTGGTTCCCACATGACACTTTCCCTCATTTTGGGTCCCAGGCTGGCCCAAATCTCTCCACGAAAGCTAGTGGAAAAACCACAATTAGAGTTAACCCAATTTTCCTTCTTTGGTATTTATAAAAAGCAGCACTTAAAAACCTTGAAATTTACTTAACTAACAAAAAAAAACCCATTGCTCTATTAATTCCTTCTTTAATTCCTTAATTAATTCTATTAATGTGGGAGATGGTTCATTCTTCTCAAATAGGCCACTTTGCAGACTAGAAATCACCCCAAATCTTCAAATAGCCCCATGTTTTTCAAGTGTGATTCCAGCAAATTGCTGTTTGCATGATGCCGTGGGGACTCACTTAAGAGCTTGATTTGTTACTGTATTTACTGACATTTTAACATGACATTTTTAGCTGCCTAAATAATTGTAATATTTACGAGAAAAAAAGAAATCAAAGTAATGAAATATACTAAAATTATTCATATCTCAACATTACAAGCCTTAATTTCCTGCCTGAAGCATGGTGAATGACTCATTTTTAAAGTCATCTCTAGCTACTGGGAGTCTATGGTGATGTATATAGATGGTTTATAGATTGGGAAAATCATTGAATATCACAGATTGTCAGGATAGGCAGTGTAATTATAGAATAATAAGATCAGCTAAAAACATTGGATCTCAGACACCCAAATTGTAAGGAGAAAATGAGGACTAGGGAAGTAACTTGCTCAAAGTTTTGTGGGTACCAAACAATACAGCAGCATCTCCCCCCATCCCCCGCTCCGTGTTTGCCCTTACTATAGGCTTAGGTGGGCTGGGAGATGACTTTGCAGGAGCAGAAAACTGTGATCTAGGCTTTGGGGGATAGGCTTTCTGGTTTTACATGACTATGCCCATGCTGGGAGAGACCTGTGACAGTATCTAGGTTAGCCAACCTGTGGACAGCATGGGAAGCCCTCATAATTTGAATAAACAAAAATAATGCTTACTTGATCAAAAAATACTTTTTTTCTCCTGATAGAAACTACTATCAGTAGAGTCATTCCTTAAAGGCTCATGAGTTTAAAGGTGCATTTTAATAGGCCAAGTGCTCTTCTAACTGGGAGGGATAATGCATTCCTAGGAAAATAAACATGTAAGTGTTATATCCTCCCTTCCCTTATATCTGGTCTTATAAACCTATGTGCATCTTTATGCCTGTAAGCCTTTTCTCTTGGCCTAGAAAGATCTTCTCAGACTGGATAACTGTCATAATTTTCCAAGGCTCAGATCAAGTATCACTTCTTTCTATGGTTTTCTTGATCCTTCTTCCTAAGTAAAAATAGTACCATACATAAACCTGTACAATTCATTTGTAAGTAACATAAACCTTCTCGGTCTGCAGATAATTTGAGATAGCTTACCAACATACCTACAAAAGGATAAAGGAGAATTTGGGGTCAAGGGTAAGCAAGAGCAGCAAAATAAATACCTGCCACCCACTCTGGTACAGTTGCTCGAGAGGACTACAGATTTGGACCTAAGCTTCTGGCAGCTAAAGCAAAAATGGAAACACAATGAATTATAAGATTTTGCTGCATCTGTAAGACAAAAACAGATGAGATGTTCTGAAAAAACTCTTCCTGAATCTGAGATCTAAGAAGAACTCGTCCATGGAGTCCTTAGAAAATGAGCACAGTGTGATGTAGGGGAGGACAATCTCAACATTCCTACACTGCGTGCATATTTTATTCCATTCAGGAGTTTAAAAATGTTATTCATTCTAGGCAGACGATGAGACATCAAAGTACAGCCAAAGCAAAAGCAGTTCTATTGAGGTGTGAAAACAAGGCTGTGGCTCATATTGTTTTAGTTCTTCATAGATTTTTTTTCAACCTGAATTATGCTTCTATGTACATAAATAGTAAATTTTAGGATATCTGAAGTAATAGGTGGGCTGTTTGTCTTTTAGGTAAACCTCCATAAATTATTTATTGTAAATATATTTGATAAGGATTTTATGACTGAGTGTTCAAGGTTGCATTTTTTTTCCCCAGCAAGAACCAAGAGTGCACATAACCTGCAGCCAGTCGAGGACAGATCTGTATGGTCTGTGAATCAATCTGTCAGAATGTACCTGTAGTGTAGCACTTATCACTTTGTTTTATAGACATCTGTGTCCCTGGCATAACTGCATACTCTTCAAGGGCAGGAACTATTTCTTTTTTGTCTCTGCATCTCTAGCCCCTAGCATGCTTGAAACATAGCATCTCTATAATAGACTTTGTTGAATTGAATCACCTTAAAAACTTCCCACTATCATCCAGTGCTACGTGGCAAAAATGAGAGTTCTGAGGAGACAAGGACAGGGAACATAGGATAGCTAAGCTTTGAAGACAGGGAAAAGGCAAAGGAGGCAAGACATGACTGGAACCAACCTTTTCCTATTGTGCCAGCTATTGTCTGTTGTTGGTCCTATTCCCATCCTTATTTCCTCTCCTCTGAGTTGCAAGCTGCTGGAAACTTTTCTAGACTCCCTTGGTAGCTGGACTCTAGGTAGGGTTTGTCAATGGAAGCACTTGTGGGAGATTGGAAAGTGATAGGAACGGAAGACCATTCATTTGGCTGTGAAGGTGGTAGCAGAGGATGGTGGCATGGGTGACTGGAGCTCCAATAGCATTGGGGGGTGGTTCCAGCATCATCAGTAGGAGCTGGGGCTCCTGGGTTCCTCCTAAGCAGCCGGGAACAATAGCCTCCAAAATGGCCTTCGATGATCCTTGCTTCTTGATATTCATGGCCTTGTATAATCTTCTCCTCTAAAGTAACTTGCTGCTGACAAATAAAATATTGCATTGTTGAGGGATACCACTTCTGTGATTTGTTACAAAAGATTTTGACTACTGTCTTGCTAGAAGACTCTCTCTGTTGCCTTCTCAGCTTGCATGATTTTTTGGTTTTTTTTTGCCACACCACACAGCATGAGGAATTTTAGTTCCCCGATGACCAGGCATTGAACCTGTGCCTCCTTTAGTGGAAGCGTGGATTCCTAACCACTGGACCACCAGGGAAGTCCCTCAGCTTGCATGCTTTGATGAAGCAAGGCACCCTCTTCATGAGACCCTCATGGCAAGGAACTGAGGGTGAACTCTGGCCAACAGCCAGAAAGGAACTGAGGTCCACCAGCCTACAAGGAACTGAATCCTGCCAACATCCACATGAGCCTGAATGTGTATCCTTCCCCATTTGAGCCTTCAGATGAGTATAGCCTAACTGACACCTTGACAGCTTCCTGAAGAGACCCTGGAGCAGAGAAAGGACTCAGTTAAGCCATGCCAGATTCCTGACCCACAGAAACTGTGAGGTAGTAAATGTGTGTTTTTTCAAGCCATTACGTTTTGAGGTAACTTGCTACACAATAGCAATAGAGAACTAATATAATGGCAGAGCCATCAGTTGCAACCTCAGCAGGGAGTATGTGCCAGTGGACTCTGGGTAACATTGCATTCTCCCCTTCACTCCTCCAGCTATGGGAGGACTGACGACTTTCTGCAGTTGCCAGTCTCTAGGTAATGCCGCCTTCCCCTTAGCCAGCATTTCTATTACTGTTGTCACTTTTTTTTTTTGTACTAAATTCCCCCTGTCTGAACTATCTAAGTGGTGACTGATAAATCTACATAACTGTTTTTCCTGGGAAGGAGATGAAGGGGAGCATCACATTATTCTAAATGCAGTCATGTCTCTTTAGACATGTTAAAAAATGTGATGCAACTTTTGGTTTGCTTTTTAAAAAGCAAATAGAGGTTTGCTTTTCTGCAGGTCTTGGCTTCCGGGGAAGGTCAACTTCAAAAGGTGGAGTCATCTGTACCTTCTTTCCTGAGTATAGTAGGTATATATCTCTGCCCACCTGCAGGCAGCAAAGGCAATGCATAAGGGATTCTGAAGCCCACACAGTGGCTTCCTCTCCATTTTCATGTGGGAGTACATGGAAATACAATCACTGCATGCTCTCTGTAACTAGAATAAAATAATATGGCATGTATTGAGGGCAAACTCTTAACTCAGCAGGTGAACAACCATATCGACTCCATTTCCCCTGGAGACTGTGAAACTAGAAAGAAATCTATGTATCAGGCCAGAGCAGCCCTTGATGAGGCTCAAGAGAGAGGTGGCAAACTCACAACTACACAGCAAAATACCACGTCAGAGGTAGCAAAAGAACAGAGGGAGAGAAAATGACTAGTCAAAGAGGTCATATCCATCCAGCCATAGAACACCCAGTGAAGAAATTGACCTACACTTCTCCCACTAGAAGGCTTGCGGGGAGGGAGATATTAAGAAAAACCACAGGGGTAGAAAATTAGATAGTTTATCTGAAAGAGAAGAAATGAACTTAAGTGTGCTTTTGATATATAGCTGAAAGTAAGGACAAAGGCAAAGCACCAACGTATACTTGGCATCAGAAGAATGCCTTTTATCCAAAGATCTCAAAGCAGTTTGAGTCTATTAATTGACTTGTGAGGCATTTAAATTATTATTCGTTCATTTTGTGCAGCATTTTATTCTAAAATTTGCTAAACGTTTTACAACCCAAGTCAATTTGTTATTCCCCAAATAACCTGTTAACATACAGTGTGACCATTCCTGTTTGGCATATGTAGAAACCAACCCTCAGAGAAGTTTGGGTAACATATTGAGGATCAGGGCATGGTAGAGGATCAGAAACGAATGTATAAACTTTGACTAAGGAGTGGGGAACTCTGCGGAGACAACTCAGTGTTTTCTATGGTTAGTCCTTCATGGCATCTGTGGTAAGTAGAATAATGGTCCTTCAAAGGTGTCCAAATCCTAATCCCTGGAACCTGTGTATATGTTAACTTGTATGGCAAAGGGGGTTTTGTGATTAAGTTAAGGATCTTGAGTTGGGGAGATTATCCTGAATTATCTGGGTGGGCCCAATGTAATCTCAAAGGTCTTTGTAAGGGAAAGAGGAAGGTAGGAGAGCCAGGAAGGAGATGGAAGCAGAGACTGGAGTGATGTGAGGCCATGAGTCAAGGAATGTGGGCAGCCTCTAGAAGCTGGAAAGGGCAAGAAACACATTTACCTCTAGAGCCTCCTGACAACCCATTTTAGTCTTCTGACTTCTAGAACTGAAAGATAATAACTTTGTGTTTTTCTAAGCCATTACATTTGTGGTCATTATAGCAATAGGAGACCAATACAGCATCTTTGAGCAGTGGAGATCTGGGTGATTCTCTGACACTACAAACCTAGAATTGTATTTTCTGTGTTATTTGGGTAGCACAATTAAATAAGATTTTGGGAGGGGGGTGAGGATTACTTGGGTATTTATTCATGACAATAACGAATTTAATGGTTTGAAGGAAACGAATAATGGCAGTAACCACAGTGATAGTAATGAGTAATAGTTACTGAGGCTTAGTAGGTGCCGAGTGCTGGGTCAGCCTCTTGATGTGCCTGCCTTCTGTCTCATATCTTACAACAGCTCTATGTGGTAAGAATTATGCTCATTTTACAGAGGAGGAAACTGAGTCTGAGAGAGACATTCAGGTGGTGGGGGAGTTGGCATTTGCACACCAGTATATCTGACTCTTAACCACTACTTGAACTAGCTTTTCTAGAGACTCCTTAAATCACTGAAGGGAAAGAACAAGTCCTGTGTGAAGGCAGCCTGTGAAAGATAACCGAGGAAAGGGCTCTCTGTGGCTCCGAGGAGGTGTGATGACTCTGCTTCTCCAAGAGGAGGTGAGGGACAACTTCTCCTTTCCTTCTTGTCTTTCTGGCACTCTAGCCAACCACTTTATAGAGTACCCACCATCAGAGGGCAACACCTTTCCCCCACTCTTCTTTGCCAAGAGACACCTCTATTGAAAGCAAGCAAGCAATTTAGCATTGCATAGTGAATGTCTTTTCTACTAGAAGCAACTACAAGAGTGCCGAGGTCCTGGGACTTCAGCTTACATAAGTGGCGAGGGGGTTTCAGTGCGCGGGGTCAGGAAGAGTTGAGTAAAAGGGACCACAGTCTTACTGAGATCCCGTTGGAACTAGCGTAATCAAGTTTGGTATCAGTTAGAACTGAATACTTCAAAATGTTATAGGCGCTATTGTAAAATGGACACTTATAATAATCCCTACTTCATAGGGTAGTTGTGTGAATTGAATTAATAAATGTAAAGTGCTTTGAATAGTCCTGTAAAAATGTAGCTGTTACTCTATGGCACTCACTCCTGCTGCTACCAATACTGCCATGGTTATCACCACTGCTACAATGACTACGACTCCATTGCTACTACCGCCACTATGATTACTACACCATTGCTACTATTACTACCACTATCACAGTTACTTTTATTTCTATTACCATTGAATACCCCTGCTACCATTACTATTATTTCAAATACTACTATTACTACAATAATTATTACTATCACTATCACTACCACTATTGTCAACATCCAGGCATGGCAAATGCTTCCATCATGATAAATATGCAACACAGACTTCCATACCTTCAAAAAGGGGCGGCTAGAGAAAATCCTCAGGTCATCCTCGCTTTGCCTGCCAATACTTCCTTGTCTGGTTCATTTTTGGGGGCTGTTGTCATCCTTTTGCTACTGTTCAGGCTTGGACAAAGTGGCTGTCATTGCCCTGAGCTCTCTGAGGTAGCAACCCTGCTTGCTTCACTAATCCTTGTCAGTGACAAATGCTCCTCAAATCCATTCCCAATGGCCCTTTGAAGTGGACAAACAACTCCACAGCCATGAAATATCATGTTTTAAATAGAAGGCACTGTGTCAAATGTCATCAGCAGCTCAGCCAGAGGGCTGCTGATCTCGGACTCATTCAGATAGTTTGCAGATAATAATAAGAACTAAACTATATTGAGCGCTTATCAGATTTTATCAAGTGCTTTTTGAGGCACTAAACATAGACTGACTTATTTAGCCCTCCACAAAACCTTATGAGGTAGTTCCTGCTATTAATCACAAATAAGAACAAATGAGAGCACTGAGACACAGGGAAGTTGAAGCACTTGTCCAAGATAACACAGTAAGTGGGAGAGCTGGGATTTGAACTCAGGCAGTTTAACTCCAGAGAAGACAGCTGCTGGCCCCAGCAAACCAACACACTGGCTTTACATACACAGCATTCTAGTCAAAGGCGATGAAGACCTGGTAAAGACAGCTGCCCACAGTAGGTACTCAATAAGTGCTAGACCAGTGAATGAATGAATAAACAATGAGAGGAAGAATGAAAGTAACCTAACATGCCATTTGTGTGAGTGAAGGACGGAGGAGGCATTATGAGTGTTCTAAACCAAAGGGGCAACTCAGTTATCTGCAGGAACAAATTGGAAAGGGAGTCACAGAGGTCAAGAAGAAATTGATGAGGAGGTACTACCTTGAGATCTACCTTGCCAGAGATCTAGGGAATTTTTCACTAGGTTCTCAGCCTGTAAGGATTTTCCTGGGCTTCCTGGGTCTGCTGGTAGCTGCAAGTGGAAGGCAGTTCAGTGGTGGAAGGACTTCTGGTCAGTCGACCTTGGCTTGGACTCACAAAGTACGGTACACGATATGATTCCATCCTCTACAAGTCGGCACCTTTCTCTCATGTGGAGAGTGATTTGTTTGCTTCTCTTAGGTATTAAAATTGTGTGCCATAGAATTTGTGTTGAAAAACTCCTTGAAGGTCAACCCCTCTCATTTTCCTCATTAGGCACCTGAGTCCCAAAGGCATCAAGTGACTTGATGAAGCCACAACACTAGCAAGGAGCAAGTTCCCCTGATTTTCCAGGCACTAAACCACACCTTTAATTATGGTTTATTCATTTGTCTGCTCTGATCTGGTGACAGTCCCTTGTGCTGATCTGAATGCCTTGGTGTTTCAGATAAAATGGTTGGCTTGAGCCAGGGCCTCAGGTACTCTTTGCCTTCCATGGCACTGGATACAACAAAGACCGAATTAGCTAATTAATCTATATTGCATTCCCTTGACACAAGGTCATTCAACTTTCATCTTTAAGATGGACAAACTAAGGTAGTTAGCATTTGCTTTCATTTAATATTTAAAACCTCTTTGTAAGAGGAAGCAGCCCCAAAGAATTCTATTTGCACTTATATTAATATCACTTAATTTAAAACATTTTTCAGCATTATAACACATAGAGCAACTACCTTTGCTATATGTTCTTCCAGCAGCAAAATTTTGTCTCTTTACCTAGTTAACAAATATGACTATCATAAGACTGTAATAAATTATTTAGAGGGTATTTACTTTTAATTATTATTTCCTCCATAAATTCCAAAATTCAATTCCAAAGAAACTAAGATGACTTAGTTACATACAAATGTTTCACACAGGACTCATTTTGGCTTTCTGGAAGTGACTACATTATTTTATTAAAAGTTTCTTTTGTCTTTAATAAGGGAGAGACCACTGTGTCATTTAATTGCTCACTCTGTCCTGCTTAGCATGTTAACTTCTCTATAATTGTGCTTTTCCATAGTTCTTCCTCCTGAATAGAAAATACTAAATCTCCTAATTAGTTCTCCTACATGACATAAAAGGGTGATTAAAGTAACTCATGTCTAGAACCAATTTGATATATGATAATAAAAATTTCTTGTCAAATTCCAATGTGATCTGGGTGATTTAGGTGTATACACATAGCCTGTTATTGATTTTCCCTGCTTTGATAATCCAGCATTACTTGTCTTTGGATTTTCTTTAGCTCAAAAGGAAAAAAAAAAATTCCATTTTTATCCTTACTCTCACCAAACATTTTTATTTATAAGGGACCATCTGGTAGTAGTCACATATATTCTGCAGTATTATAATTCAGGTGAGTAATCTAGCCCTAATACCTTTCAGCTATGGATGGGCACACATTTTTCTTGGTTCAATGATGTACACTTCAACCTGAACCCAAGATATTCCCTAGTTCCCTTCCCTCTTTTATTTCTCTCTTCCATTATTCCATTATTTGAGTCTTGTGGGATTAATATGAATTAGCACACAAAATGGAACTCAAGTGTCTGGTTTGAAGCCCCTTTCTTCCTTTGTAGAGCTCACAGCAGAGAAAAATGTAGCTCCAGGAATCTCTTCGTTTTATTTGTGACCTCGCCAAGGAGCCACTGTTACTTTTCCATTTTATAGATGGAGATATTAAGACAGAATCAGCTTGGGGACTTGCTTCAGGTTATATAGTGAATCAAGGTTGCAATCAAGAGGAATAAAACATAGGAATAAAAGTCAGTTAAATAAAGAAAGTCATTGCCCCATGCACAGTATTAGCTGAAAATGCTAGTATAAAACTCAAGTAGGGTTTAAGTAAAGTTGTGGATGATAGAGCCTTAATAGGGATTTAAGGACATTTAGGAGTTGCTGCTAAGCTTGTGAGATCATGATTATGGAGGAAATTACCACTCTTTCCTACAAAATACCTCTTGGTGCTATTGTCAGACAGTTGGTTTAAGCCAGTATGGCAATTCTTATTTTGTTATGTTTCCCAAAACCCCTTTTGGTGTTTTACCTACTGGAGCGTTCATTTGAGACAAACAGCTTATGTACTCTTTCTAGCCAAGCAGAAATCACAATGAATGAGAAAATCGCCTAAGAAAATCTGTCCTCCTGATTTCCCACATGAAGCTGGCTGGAGAGTCACTGTTCCCATGACAGAGCACCCACAGAACTTGTCAACTCCCTGGCTTGTCATGGGGATGGTGGCAGCTGCTGCTTCCGATTCTTCCAATAAAAACCGCAGATAAGTATATTCAAAAAGTGTGTCCATCCTAGTTCATCTTTCCAGCTGTTTTTCTGGAATTAGATTAGTGGTGTAAGTGAAACCTTTTCTGAGCCTGATTGAAAGCCAGACTCGCTTAGTCAGTGGCTTCATTTATTTTTATTTACCTATATTCTTATTTATATATTTTTCTTATTTTTATGATAAGGCACTGTGCAAAAGGCTTTATATACTTAGTTCAGGCTGCTATAATCAGATACCATAGATTGGGTGGCTTAAACAATGGAAATTTATTTTTCACAGTTCTGGAAGGTGGGAGGTCCAAGATCAGGGTACCAGCAGATTCAGTGTCTGGTAAGGGTTCTCTTCCTGGTTTTCAAATAGCTATCTTCTCATTACATCCTCATGTGGTGGAGAGACTGAGTTCTAGTCTTTTATCTATCTATCTATCTATTTATTTATTTATCTTTTTATTTTTGGCTGCTTTGGGTCTTCATTGCTGCGCACTGGCTTTCTCTATTTGTGGTGAGCGGAGGCTGCTCTTCGTTGCGGTGACTTTTCTTGTTGCGGAGCACAGGCTCTAGGCGCGCAGGCTTCAGTAGTTGTGGCACACAGGCTCAGTAGTTGTGGCTTACGGGCTTAGTTGCTCCGCGGCATGTGGGATATTCCTGGACCAGGGATTGAACCTGTGTCCCCTGCATTGGCAGGCCAATTCTTAACCATCGCGCCACCAGGGAAGTCCCTCTTTCTTTTCTTATAAGAACACTAATCTCATCATGGGAGCTCTACTTTCATGACCTCTTCTAAACGTAATTACCTCCCAAAGGCCCCACCTCCTAATACCGCCACATTGAGGATTAGGGTTTTGACATGAATTTTTTTGAGACACAAATGTGCAGTCTATAACACATATATCTCATTTAATCTCAAAACAGTCCTACAAAGTATATGTTATTATCCTTAGTTTACCATGTTTAAGTGACTTGCTGAGGTCACCCAGCTGGGTGGCATACTCAGGTCTGGCTGACTCCAGGGCCTATGTTCTTAATTAGAGTACTCCTAATTAAGGAGTACCCCAGCTGGGGACTTTATAGTCTTGCAGAGTTGAACCCCTTCAGATGTCCCTGTAGATGCACACCATGAAGATGTGTTCTTAATGACCCATTGTCACTTCATTTTTGTATACTTCCTAGGGACTGGTGGTAATGACTCAAGCTTTCTGTGAGCTCAATTTTCATGTGCCAATTTGGCTTCAGTGAGTATTGATCTGGTCCCAGACCTTCTGGTTTGCATGTGTGTATACGTGTGTGTGTGTGTGTGTGTGTGTGTGTGTGTGTGTGTGTGTGTGTGTGTGTGTGTGTGTGTGTGTGTGTGTGTGCTTTCTCTGGCTTGGAGAGTCAGCAATTAGTGATGATCAGAGTTCTTAGTGTGCCTTTATTCCAAGGTCAAGTTGAGTATGGTAGTTCTCCCAGATCCTTTCCTCTTAACTCAGCAAAGACAAGTGGAATATTTTAGAAGGAAAAAAAGGAAAAACAATCAACACCAACACCCAAATAACTATATACATGCAACCAAAAATATATGCAACATAGATGGAGATGCATTTTCAGAGCACAGATTGATTATCTAAAGCAAGCTGGACTGACAGTTTCTTGTTGGCATTGCCGAGACTTACTTCTGAGCCTTTAATTCTGCATATGAGCCCTACTGTCATCCCCTTTGGGGTTAAGCTCTCCTTCATCTGTATAGTCACTCAGGCAAGTCTTTCCTGAATGCAGACGGCTATTCTCTCTGTGGTTACACAATCTCTTCCTGGAATATAGGCTATCTGGTGCTTTGATCTCACCTTCTCTCGTCCATATACCCTCCATTTGCAGTTTTCAGCGACACTTAAACTTCTTTACTCTTTGGGGGTTAGGGCAAAGAGTGGCTGGGCTTGTTTTCTCTTAAGTTTCTGGATCCCTATGGTTGAAGGATCCTTCCTGAAAATGTCTTCACTCCAGTTCAGATTCCTGTCAAGGTAAAAAACCTACTTTTCTTCCAGTTTCAGAACTTTGCATCCCTTGTTGGATTTCTTACTGTGTTTCTACTTCAGTCCTAAGGGGTATCTCTTGAGCTCATTTGCAGGGACAGGATTATTGAAAGAACTCTACCATGTTATCAATCATTTCACTTCCCTAGTTACTCTTGGGAATTCACCTAACCAGAGAGATGGGTAACAGTACAAAAGTACCTCATACATAGTGTAGCAATAATAAACATATGAGAGAAAGAGTATTCATTTTCTGTATGTGTTTCTCATATTATTAAAAAACATAAAATAGGAACCTAGAATAATAATGAGCTTTTTGGAAAGCATACTTTTTTCCCTTGGGCTGTCTCCCCATTCTGGCCTCACTCTCACATTCACGGAAATCCCATAATGATGGATACCGGTTATGATGTTTTGGGTTGCAATTAACAGAGATCAACTCTGACTCTAAAGCAAAGAAGGGACATATGGAAAGCATAGTGGAGGTTGGGAGATCATGTCTGGAAAATGAACATGAACTAGAGAGTCGAGTTGCAAGGGAATCTGGCCACGTCATTGTTGCGGTCATGTTGCTGCCATGAGGACGTTTAACCAACCCTTTATCTTTGCTTCACTTGCTCAGAATTCAGATAGTTGAGAACATCTGATAGGCTGAGCCTTGACTGTGTGCTGGCATTGCCTACCAAGGGGTGGGAGCTTCTGGGAAACCTCTAAGAGAATGCTCAAGGAGGTAGGAGGTAGGTACACCTCAAAACCAGGAAGGGGGAAGGTTGGATGCTATACTGCCATCAAAGAAAAAAAAAAAAAGACAAAGAAGACAAAGGACTATAATGGGAGAAAAAATGGGAGAAAAAAAATCTGATGGTGAGTCCAATATATTTTCAGCACTGCTTTTTAAAAATATCAGTTAGTATTCTTAACACTGTTCTCAATTTCTATAGCCCTCCCTTTTGTTCTCTTTCTTAAACACATACTTTTTAGGTTAGCAATTGCCTTAGTACTGTCAACATTTTATACTGAGACCATACAGTAACTTGCTAAAGTGTGTAGTCAGAATTGGATTCAGAAGATTGATGTCCTCTTCAGGCTGCAGACCATCTGATTACTGGATCTCCTTTGGGCAATGAAGCTGCCTCCTTTTTCTCCTCTCTCGACCGTCAAGCTTGCACCACAGTAATAATATTTAATAAGAGCAGCAGTAAAACTATGTCATTGCTTCTCTGATGGTCAGAGTGGAATGCAGCTCCAAATAAAACAGGAGTGATAGTCATACAGATAATACAGTTGTTTTAGTTCTTTCACCTTGGGAAAGGATGAGGTAGCCTGAATGCTGATTGATGCTTGCCTCTCACAGCCTACTGGAATAATACATTAGGTGTTTGGGTGAAACTGTGAGGTGCACTTGATCATGTATTAAACATTTGCAAGCTATTTGCTGCTGTACATTCTGATTGGATCTTGAAAAACAGCTTTGCTAGTTCAGGATAAAGGAAATAAAGCCTTTGTGTTTTTGCCTGCTCTGCCTGAATCAGGTGGCTTTTTGTGAGGATGTCCAAACACTTTGCCTCACTCATCTGCCTTTTTCTCATGTCATCTCAGAATAAGTGAAGAATAATATTAAGATACAGGGGAGCCTCATTAAAAAACCTTCTACATACAGAAATCAGAATTTATAAAACAGAAAATTGTGGGTAGGTTATTTACATTACAGACAATTTTCTTTTTGGTTTTATAAAAGAATTCACATTAGGATTTTTTTAAATTGCAAAGTCCCTTGCTGGATTAAGAATATGACTGAAGCACTATCAGAAATACATCTACTATGAAAACGAGCCATGTTTTATGTCATCCAATTTTATAACTGAAGAACTGGGAACAATTCAGAAAAGAGGCATAGAAACTCTCTGTAGCTCTAGAAAGAGGATCTAGGATACCTATTTTTCACTCCCTTACTCTCCTAGAAAGAGAACAGCTTCTATGGAAATAAAAACTGAGACCCTTCTTTCCAAAAACCTGCAAGATTCCCACATTGTCATGATATAATCATGAGATCATTCTATTACCAGTGACATTTTCAAATGATGAGAATAAGATATCACGTTGATGGTTTGAATTTTCTGCCTTGGAAAAAAGAATTTTAGCAAGTTTGACATCTAAAAATAAAATACACTCCAAGAAAATACTGTCTTCAGGTTCCTTTGTAATTTAGGGGAAGACATTTCACTGTGACCTTTTTGGGACTTAGTTTCCTCACCTGCAAAATAAATTTCTTAAAAATTGAGATATAATTAACATATAATGTTATATGAGCTTTAGGTGTACAACATAATGATTCGATATTTCTATATATTGCAAAATGATCACCACAGTGAGTCTAGCTAACAACCAAAATGAAGGTCTTGAACTAGATAATCTTTGAGGACTTTTATAGCTTCCAAATTTGCTACTTAGTTCTTTATAAGAGTGACATTAATCCTATAATTCTGAGATTCTATCCCCTTTCCTAAGCTTAATTCAAATCTTATCTTAAATCACTGATCTATTCTATGCATTTTCTCATCTAATAAATATACTTAGTGTTCTTAAAGCCTGTGTCCAGACTTGTAGCCAGTTAGAGATCTGAAGAACAGTGCAAAAGATTCCCTTTTTATTTTAATGAGCAACAAAATCTTAGATTGTTTCACAGTGGAGGTGCAAAAAGAATAAAAGTGTAAGGGAGGAAAACTCATAGAGCCAATGAGCAGAGATTTCCCCCCCCACCCCGTGGGGATCTTGAGGCAGCTGTGGTGGTTCCTCATTATCCTGAATGAGCCCTGGGTCTGGTGGGTTAAATTAAGATCACCTGCTTAAGTGGGATAATGAAGCACGGACACAGAAGCAACAGCCCTGAGAATAATGTGGCTCATGAAAGCCGTGTGTTGGTGGGTTCTGAATCCTGAAAATATTTTTTAGCCAAGTTGAGATGAATATAGGAGTTTCCACATAGCTTTGAGCAATGACTTCTGACACTAACTACCCAGATTTAGGCCAAACTTTACAGGTTAAGGGCACGGTCCTCCACAAGATTTCCCTACTTCAGACACCAGCCACAGACGCGGGGGTTCCCAAGCTATGCTCATTTATGACCAATCAGTACAAATTTGGGGGTGCCCACCACTTTGGAATAATTTGCTAGAATGACTCACAGAACTCAGGAAAGTGCTATACTTATGACTACCATTTTATTACAGCAAGGAGGATAAAAATCAGAACCAGACAGAAGAGATGCATAGCATGAGGTTTCCTCCTACCCTGGAGTCAGACTCATCAGTGTGTAACAATACAGGCACAGTACTGCCAACCAGGAAAGCTCATTAGAACTTCTGTGTCTGGAGTTTTATTGGGGCTTCATTATGCAGGCACAATTCACTGAATTACTGGCCAAAAGGTTGAAATCAATCTCTAGTCTTCCCCAGAGATCAGGCTGATATCACTACGGTTCAAAGCCTCAACCACCTAGTCAAATGGTGGTGTTTCAGGTGTGGCTGGCCCCCATCCTGAGTGCTGTCATTAGCTTAAACTACAGAGGGTTCATCTTGAATGATCTTGTTAGCATAAACTATCAGGGTCCACTAAGAATAACAAAGACACTCCTATTACTATGGAAATTCCAAGGATTCAGAGGCTTCCTTCCAGGAACTCAGGACAAAAACTACCCAAATTCTTTATAACACCTTGCCTTTGCTTTTGTCTGTTCTGTAGTCTTTGTAAGGAGTACAGATTCTAGTTCTATCTTTAACAGGGACTTCATTAGGTTAGAGACCGGGTAGCAGCATGGTTAACAGCAAGGACTGTGTTGGGTTGCTCCTGCTTTGGACCTTGGCATGCATTAGATCGGCCCTATCGAAGCCCCAACCCAGAGCCCCTGCCCTGGGCCTCCTGCAGGCCTAGAAACTTGCGGTGGCGCATGCGCAGTTCACTGCCCCAACCAGGCCTCAGGCGGTCCTGCCCCTGAAGCTCCAAAGGGCAAGAGGATGGTTGGTCTCCCACACCCAAATTAGCCCTTGGGGCGAGCCAGCCGCAGCGCTGTAACTGACTAGGGAGCACGCGGTGGGGAGAAGGGGGCGCAGAATGGGAAAGTGTCCGTGAGGATCGAGGTTTCCTTGAAAGGTAGCAAAAGCCAGAATCCTTACCGGGTGTTTCTCATTCCGGGGCTTTCCAGTCCGCCTCTGCAGAACTCCCGCGAGATTCCGTGAGGGTCGAGGTTTCCTTGAAAGGTAGCAAAAGCCAGAATCCTTACCAGGTGTTTTTCATTCCGGGGCTTTCCAGTCCACCTCTGCAGAACTCCCGCGAGATCCCGCGAGATCGGGCTTCCTCTGGGAAGAGGAGGCGGCGGCGTCTTCGGCCGGGTTGCGGTATGTTTGCCGCGTTCGCTAACGTTCTCTGCCTGCCCCAATATCTGGACTGAGCCTTACTTTCCTTGTCCTCTCCCATTCATCGCCACAAAGTGCGCCCTGAAGGCTCCAGCGTGCCTTGCTTCTCTTTGTGGGAAGCCCCATATTTCGCCTACTCAGACCAGGCCCCTGGAGCGTCTCCCGTGGTGTTCACAAGAAGAAAGCATTTCCTGATTGAGGGACTTGGTGAAGAAGCCACCTGCCCCACCACAGCGTGCTGGCACTTGGGCTGGGTCAGAAAGAGAGAACAATGCTCTGAGGCTGTTCTTCCGTGGAGAGGCGCCAGGTACTGGTAGTGACTGTCTCCTGGGAAGACTTCTGGGCCCTGGCTGCTGCCGGGAGGGACAGCTGACCCCTGCGACAAAGAAACGGCGTGTTTTGCGTTGCTGCGGCCTTGTACCTTGGCAGACGTGGGATTGACACCCCAGGAGCCTGCGCATAGCCTCTAAGAAAAAAAGGGACAGGTAGGCTGCTTGGTTTTATCTTGGTTCTATCTTGGTTCCACCACTCATCAGCTTGATGATCTTGGGCAAGTTGCTTAACTTTTCTAAGCTTCAGTTTACTCATCAGTAAAATGGTTGTTTACCATGATGCAATAAGTTAATGCTTGTAATGTGCTTAGCATAGCCCTGGGCACATAGGAGAAACTCAGGGTTTGCCATTAATGATTACTTTTGGGCTTTTGAATAGCCATTGAATGTTACCAAATGTTTATTTTTTTAAGGTGACACAACCAAAATATTGCCAGGTCAGTGTTTTTTATCAGATTTTCAGAAGTCGATCCTTTAAGGAAATCCTTCACAAAATACAAATCTATAAAAGCAGATAAAAATCTATTCAGGGACTTCCCTGGTGCCGCAGTGGTTAAGAATCCGCCTGCCAGTGCAGGGGACACGGAGCAAGTAAGCCTGAGCGCCACGATTCCAGAAGCCCGCGTGCCTAGAGCCTGTACTCCTCCACAAGAGAAGCCACCACAACGAGTAGCTCCCGCTCGCCGCAACTAGAGAAATCCCGGACACAGCAATGAGGACCCAGTGCAGCCAAAGATAGACAGATAGATAGATTAAAAAAAAAAAAATCTATGCAAAGCTGAGCTCTTCTAGTTGAAGAGTGTCTGGCTCATCTAACCACTCTTTTATCTCTAGGGTACTGAGGCATGTTTGATGAAGTCGGAATGAAAACTAGTCTACAACACTGCCAGTCTGGCTCTTTTCCAACCTTCCCTCAACTAGCTTCTGTGATAGGGTTAACAGAAGCACCTCTTACAATGTCAAAGTCAGGCTATAATTTTCTTATTTCAGTTTCTCCATGAGCAAAATGGAGAAGATAACGCCAGCTTTGTTGTGACAGTGAATTAGATAATGTCTGCAAAGTATTTTGAGCTTTTGGGGATCAGCTTTAGAGACAAAGACCCTTGCTATCTCTAATTTCTAGCTTGGTTTTTAAATATGGTATTCTAAACACACTACTTAAAAATGGGTCAAACGCTTACTTCTGTGTAATTTTAGGGTAGAATGGAAGCAGTGACAACCATCTAGGAAAAAATGTTCTCTGGTTAATTGAGAAGAGAGATTTTTGAATTAGAGTTATTCAGAAAATCTGTTGGGAGACCAGAGAAAGATATGTGTCAGCATATACAGAAAGCTGTCTATGAAGCTGGGTTATAATCTGGTCTTTCTTGTAATTTAATGTTCTTTGCTGAGGGCTGAGACAGACCCTTACTATAGGCTCCCTCTTCCAGTGTGACTAGTTTCACAGCCAGGCCTGATATAATCATTTTGTGTTGCAGTAATGGGAAGTGAGAAGGCATGGCTGGTTATCAGCATGCACTCTGCTGTTAGTCTTGAGTTTGGTCCTGTTTCCATCACATTATCAGAGGAAAGTCTGTAGTTTATTTGAGCATTGGAAGAATAGAAATAATAACGCCTATATCAAAGGTTTGCTATAAAGGTTATATGAGGTAATACATGGAAAGCATAATGCGTGATAGCATAGTAAATAATAAATAGTTATGTTAGACATCAGTATTTATTATTGTTACTAAAATTTCTAAAAATCAAGTTATAATTGACATAACGTATTAGTTTCATGTGTACAGTGTAATGATTCGATATTTCTATATATTGCAAAATGATCACCACAATAAGTCCAGTTAACATCCATTGCCATACATAGTTACAATTTTTTTTCTTGTGTGGAGAACTTTCAAGATCCTCTAGCTAGCTACTTTCAAATATGAAATATAGTATAGTCACTATAGTCATTGTGCTGTATACTACGTTCCCATGACTTACACATTTTATAACTGGAAATTTGTACTTTTTGAACCCTTTCACCCATTTCACCCACAACTCCGCCTTCCACCCCCACCCCCAGGTAACCATCAATCTGTTCTCTGTATCAATGAGATTTTTTTTTTGATTCCACATACAAGTGAGATTATATGGTATTTATCTTTTTCTGTCTGACTTATTTCACTTAGCCTTCCAAGTCCATCCATGTTGTCAGAAATGGCCCGATTTCATTATTTTTTATGGCTGGATAATATTCCATAATATATATACACACACAGACACACAAATACACACACACACATTTACACATATATACTAATATACCACATTTTCCTTATCCATTCATCCATCAATGGACATTTAGGTTTTCCATGTCTTGGCATTGTAAATAATGCTACAGTGAGCATGGAGGTGTATATATCTTTTCAAATTAGTGTTTTCATTTTCTTTGGGTAAATATCCAGAAGTGGAGTTTCTGGTCATAGGATAGTTCTATTCTAATTTTTTTGAGGAACCTCCATACTGTTTTCCATATTAGTTGCATCAATTTACATTCTCACCAACAGTGCACAAGGGTTCCCTTTTCACCACATCCTCATCAGTGTTTGTTATTGCTTGCCTTTTTGGTAATAGCCATTCTAACAGGTATGAGGTGATATTGCATTGTGGGTTTTGTTTTTGTGTGTGATTAATATACTGACTTTATTTTTTTAATTCTTATTTTATATTGGCATATGGTTGATTTACAATGTTGTGTTAGTTTCAGGAAGGTAATTTAGTTACACATATACATATATCTATTCTTTTTCAGATTTTTTTGCTTATCATAGCATATTGAGTAGAGTTCCCTGTGCTATACAGTAGGTCCTTGTTGATTATCTGTTTTATACATAGTACTGTGTATATGTTAATCCCAGAGGGATTGCCCAGGAGTGGGATTGCTGGATCATATGGTAGCTCTATTTTAGTTTTTTAAGGAACCTCCATACTGTTCTCCATAGTGGCTGTACCAATTTACATTCCCAACAGTGTAGGAGGGTTCCCTTTTCTCCACACCCTCTCCAGCACTTACTGTTTGTAGACTTTTTGATGATGGCCATTCTGACTGCTGTGAGGTGATACGTCATTGTAGTTTTGCTCATTGTGGTTTTTATTTGCATTTTTCCGATGATTAGTGATGTTGGGTATCTTGCCATGTACCTGTTGGCCATCTGAATCTCTGCCCATTTTTAGATTGGATTTGTTTGGTTTTTTGCTGTTGAGTTGTGTGAGTTATTTATATATTTTGGATACTAATCCCTTATATGATTTGCATATATTTTCTCCCATTCAGCAAACTGCCTTTTCATTTTGTTGACAGTTTACTTTGCTGTGCAGAAACTTAATTTTATCTAGTCCCACTTGTTTATTTTTGCTCTTGGTGTCTTTGCTTTTGGTGTCAGATCCAAAAAGTCATTGCCAAGACTGATGTCAAGGAGCTTATTGCCTCTGTTTTCCTCTAAGAGTTTAATGGTTTCAGATCTTACATTCAAATCTTTAAAACGTTTTTCTTTTCCTGAATGCAAGCTCAGGCTGTTTTAATTTTTTTGTTGTTTTTTTGAATTTTTCAATTTAATTTATTTTTTTATACAGCAGGTTCTTATTAGTTATCCATTTTATACATATTAGTATATATATGTCAATCCCATTTTGAGTTAATTTTTGTGTGTGGTGTAAGATAGTGGTCTAGTTTCATTCTTTTGCATGTGGCTGTCCAGTTTTCCCAACACCATTTATTGAAGAGATGTTCTTCTCCCATTGTATGTTCTTGGCCCCTTTGTCATAAATTACTTGACCATGTACATGCATGGGTTTATTTCTGGGCTCTCTGTTTGGTTTCACTGATCTATGTCTGCCAATACCATATTATTTTGATTATTATAGCTTTGTTATATAGTTTGAAATCAGAGAATGTGCTGTCTAGTATTATTAATTATGTTTGTCATCATGGATGCTAAATGTCTATATCTATGACCCTGATCTAAAATTTCAAGTTCTGAAATCATCAAGATGTTAGAACTTGAGGGATAATGCCCTTTTATGACTGAAAAACCTGAAGCTAGGAGAGATTTTGATTTGCTCAAAGGTAATCTGTGAGTCCTTGTTATTTAAGTCTTCATTATCTGGGCTCTTGCAGTTATGAGCTTTCATGCAGGAAACAGAGCTCCTTATGTGCCCCCCCTGCCGCAAAATGAAGTGACCAATTATAATATTAACCCCATTTCAATATCCTTGGGTAATAATAGCTTCTATCTCTGTTCATCTTATTACATCGTTTTAAACTAGTCTCTTGTTGATTGCCTTAAGTTGTTAACTTCAGACAGTACATAAAAAGAAAAGGAAAACTGGTTGCAGAGTAAAATTACAAATCTTATAAAGGATGCACGATTTCATGAAGGTAATGAAAGTGATATTGGAGAACTGTCGAATCAGCAGATATTTATTGGGCACCTTCCATGTAGCAGGTACTAGGTATTGGAGACTATCCCTGAATAAGTCAGATAAAAATTCCAGCTGTCATGGATCTGACATGACAGATTTACAGAGAACCAATGACAAATGGATCTGGCAGAGTTGAACCAGTCAACAATCAGAATAGAAAATCAACAAAGAAGACATGATAGATGGTTTTGGTAATTTAAAAACACGTTCACATATTCTTTGACACTCCTCTTAAAGAAGGTAGAGCCTAATTCTCCCCTTGAAAATGGGCTGGCTTTAGAGATTTGCTTCTAAGGCATAGAATATGGCAGAAATGATGCTGTGTGATTTCCCAGCCTAGGTCATAAAAAGTGATATGGCTTCTGCCTTCTCTCTCAGGGGCCTTGAAGTGCCATGTATAAAATCCAGCCATCTGAGGCCACTATGCTAAAAAGACCACGTGGTTTGATCAGGGAGAGAGAGAAAAAAGCCCAAGGAACCCTTGCTGTTTTGGCCTTCAGCTGAGTCTTTCCAGCCCATGTGCCAGACATAAGAAAGAGCAGGCTGGCAGATGATCCCAAGCCCCCAGACTGCCCCAGCTGATGACAGGTGGAAGTGACAAGCTGTCCCCACTGTATCCTGCACATACTGCCCATTTGTGAGCAAGCTAGGTATTGTTATTTCAAGGCACTAAGTTTTGGGGGTAATTAATGTAGCCATAATAACTAGAACAATGCCTCAAAAGAGAATGATATGAAGATCAAAAGAAAATAGAGACCCATGAAAAAACTGAAGAAACCTTTAATGTTTTTGCAAAAATAGCCCTTTTTATGATCGTTCTTTAAAACTCAAATGGGAAGTGATGATCTGAAATTGAATAGTCATTCAATTATTTTGGGGGAAAAAAACGGACCCCGCCCCCTCCACATTAAGGCAGTGTTTAAAGATGTTTAGAGTCTACATTCTGTTAAATATAAGACATAATACACATATTCTCTTAATACATACTTTCATTTTTCTAAACAAAGTTATAATCAAACCTTCCCTGCCCACCATGACTTTACTCTTCAGATTTGTCCTCCCTGTTAAGTGAAGTCACATTAATTGGCTTTTTCTCATTTTCCTGTTTTCTCAGGACGTCCTGTAGCAGTGACAGGAAGGGAATGGGACTGATGAGGAATTTGATTTATTATGATTGTTACACAGTGGCTTTCCTCTGGTGAGCTCTGGAGAAAGTATGGAGCACTTTCTTAACATCAACCTGAAGCATAAATAATGAATCACTTAAGAGGCGGAAGTGTACGTGTAGGGTCATCATTGTATTTTAGGTGTTGTAAGGAGGTGATGGTCTTATCAGAGGGTGCTATAAACCTAACCAGTCCTTCCTAAAGGTTCCTGTAGCAAAGGCCCCCCATTTGGTTACAAAAACCTTGCCTTACATCAGACTATAACAACACAATTCATGGTTCATTAGAACAAGCTTTCACTTTGAAAACCAAGATGTATGAGTATCTCGAAGAGGTTGCCACACAGAATAAGGGGTCAACCATTTAAGTTTTGGTACTGAGCAGCTTAGAGTTTTTGTTTTGCAATTGGGATCCCTTAGGATGAACCTGGCATTTTTGTATTGATTGCCTTCTGCACTAATGTAGTTAGAAGAGAGAATTTTTGCAGAATGTGGAATTTAGCAGGGGGAGAATGTATTAGACTGGTTGTGTTTCCTTGCCTCTGGACATGGTTTGCTCCTTGAAGGTTAGAGCCGAGGGAATTCTTTATCTTCCAACATTTTCATTTAGGGCAATCAAACACCACAATGTGCAGTATTCAGCTTTAGGGAATCTCAGATTTCAATAAAGAGGATGGTATTTTATTATCTCCTCAGGTTGTTTTCCGAACTTTGAAAAAAAATCACACAAACACTTCTACTGACTGGATGACTTATAATGGGGCAGAACAAACCACTCGAGTCTAGTTTCACTTAGGAAAGCAGTTTTCATTGTTCAAGACACTTGTAGTAAGGATACTACAAGTAAGGTTTTGGATTTCTTAGAAACCTCTTCTGTAAGTAGCCAGCACTTCCATTCCCCCACCCCATAAATTTATTTATTTTTAAAATTTTAAAATTTATTTTTATTTATTTATTTAAACATCTTTATTGGAGTATAATTGCTTTACAATGGTGTGTTAGTTTCTGCTTTATAACAAAGTGAATCAGTTATGCATATACATATATCCCCATACCTCTTCCTTCTTGCGTCTCACTCCCTCCCACCCTCCCTATCCCACCCCTCTAGGTGGTCACAAAGCATTGAGCTGATCTCCCTGTGCTATGCAGCTGCTTCCCACTAGCTATCTATTTTACATTTGGTAGTGTATATATATATATGTCCATGCCACTCTCTCACTTCGTTCTAGCTTACCCTTCCCCTTCCCTGTGTCCTCAAGTCCATTCTCTACATTTGCGTCCTTATTCCTGTCCTGCCCCTAGGTTCTTCAGAACCATTTTATTTTTTTTTAGATTCCATATATATGTGTTAGCATACGATATTTGTTTTTCTCTTTCTGACTTATTTCACTCTGTATGACAGACTCTAGGTCCATCCACTTCACTACAAATAACTCAATTTCATTTCTTTTTATGGCTGAGTAATATTCCATTGTATATATGAGCACTTCCATTTTATCGAGTGCACAGAGATGGGAAGTGGCAAATCAAAGGGATTGTTCATGGTGGACAAATGGAGGGCTCCAGAACTTTGTTTTCCAAGCTCTAATTGGCCAGCACAAACCTGATCTACCCTCTGTGAGATTTTTTTCCCTTCAAAAGTAAATCTGCTTCTGAAGTCCTGTCAGGGTGATTGTAGGGAGATCTGTTGATGTGCCTGAATGTGGGGTCTAAGATTTCCATCCCAGCCATGACTCTCTGACTGCTACATGCCCGTACTCGAGCCGCTAAAAGACTTGTTGAGTCTCAGTTTCCATGTCTCTCAGCTGGGGGAAAGTGATAACTTCCTTGCAGCTAGGATCAGAGGCTTACGTGAGGTGGCTTGTGTAGTGGCCTCAGACAGTACCTGGCATATAGTAGGTGCTCCATGAGTATTAAGTAGCAGTCTACATGCTCCCCTGAGCCTTACCTTTCCTGTCTTTATCATCACATCAGGAGGCTGTATCAGATGTCTGTGACAAGGGAACTGCCATGCAAGGGACAAGTATAAGGCAGGTGGCTATTCACTTCCATCTAGCAAGTAAGAAGGGTGTCAGTTGTGGATATGAAGAGGGTGCCTGAATGAGCAGTCTTTGAGGTGATCAACAACAGCCAGGAGCTAGGTCGCTGGAAGAGTCAGTCATCGGGCTGTCAGGACTTGGGCTGAAGGACTAAATGTTTCCACCACAAGTGTGGGCCCTATCCTTTATCCTTCAGGCAGAAGAAAGCATCACTGTTATTCCTCAGAAGTGGGCTTGTCATTCTTGGGCCTGTGGCAGGTTGGTAGTCCTCACCTCACCTGAACACTGGCCAGAGTGTTTGGGTGCTCGTCCCCGATTTACCTGGAGCAGTCTAACCTCAAGCCCATCAGTGAACCCCAAGATGGCCAACACATCTTCTTTGCTCAGGGGCTGGTAACAGCAGTGAGGGTAAGATGCTGAGCAGTGAACACTGCAGGAGACCCAGATGGGAAAATGCCAAGTCACAAACCAGGTGCAAGGGCAGGTGTTGGTGTGCAACCAAAATGGCTTCTTCACTTGGCAGCATGGTTCTTCTAAACAGGACCCCCTCCCACCCCGTACGCTTCTGAGTGATTACGTAGTTGACGTGGGTGTGCTGTGATGCAGTAGAGGGACCGCTAGGAAGGAGGGAGTTAAAGGTCAACTAGTTGGGGGAAGAGAGAATTTAAGTTATTAAAATTAGGTTTATGCCCAATCTTGGTTTACTTGTGGCATCTAATGGAATAGACGTAAACCATTTTCTCTCTGGCTCCTCTCTCTGACTTTGTCTCTCTCTCGAGCCCTCTGTCTCTTTGTCTCTGATTCTCTCTCAGTCTGTGTTCCCCCCCTCCCTGTCTTACTGCCTGTGTCCCATCTCTCTGCTGCCTTTCTCTTTTTCTGTCCCTCAGTCTCTTCGTGTCTCTCTGTTGGAGAGAAAGGAAGTTTTCTTTTTCGCTCTTTGTTATTAGATGCAGAAAAATAAGTAAATAAAGGCAATTTATCTCCATTGTCTAAATAAGAGTTGTTGGATCTTGACGCCACCTTCTTCTCATTGGCGGAGAAAGTAACCAATCCTTTCAAGTCCAGCCCCAACCAGTAGAACAAGACTGAGCTTGGTTCAGAAGTGAAAGAAAATTTTATTCTTTGGTTAAAGAACGGAGAGATGTGAACACGCTTTCCCTGAAAGGGCTGTTTTATAGGTATCTCTTCAGCGGGCTGTGGGAGGGGGTGGAGCTCTCAAGGGGCAGGTGCAGCTGTGCTGCTTACGTGGCTCCAGATCACAGTGCCAGGTGCAGTGGTTCTGCACGCAGCCCGCTGCTGCCATCTTGAAGGGAGGTGCGCTGCACACAGCCCACCGCACTGAGGTGTCTTGTGCAGAATCTGACATGTTAAGGGCGAGGCCTCTGCACACGGCCCCCTATAGGCTAGTGAAACTAGACTAAGCACAAAAGAAGAGGTTAGACCTTATCACCTAGATTCCCTCTTATTTTATCCTGGGGACCCCAGTGGGCTTTGCTGGTGACAAGACTACTCCATAATGTTCAAAGCACTCTTGTCTGCCCTGGCCTTAGGTAATTTTCACAGAAACTAATCCAGGAAAAATGTAGGGCAAGAATTATTCTCCTCATGCTTTAAATAGGTAGATCTCAGAGAGGTTGGAAATTTGCCTGAGGTCATCCAGGCAGTGCGCTGGTGGCCGGAGCATATACTTCTACCAGAGGGGCCTTTCCCTCCACCACGCAGGACAGAGGTGTTCTAACCTAGGCCTGTCTGGTCTGATCTGGAATATAAGATCTGGGTCCAGGTTTAGGGTCAGTAATAAGGGTGCTGTGTACTCTGCCTTCCAGCCTTTTTACCTCGGTAAAGTTAACGATAAAGAACGCGGGTGGATGGGCTGAGGTGGGGTGACGGTGGCGGAAGGCAGTTGTTGGGGGGTGTGTGAAGAAATGTGAAAAATGGAACTTGTATCCTAAGGGGATGTATGGAAGGGTGTGGTTAATTTCATGCAAGCTGGAATCAAATTTCCTGGTTTCAAATCCTAGCTCATACCACTAACTGTGTGATCTTGGGCAAGTTACTTAATCCTTCTGAGCCTCCATTTCCTCATTAGTAAAATAAGGATAATTATGTTACTTACATAATAAGGTTGCTTGTAAGTGTAAAATGAGACAGTCCAGCCCCAAAATGTCTAGTACAGTGAAGCAATCACTCAGTGAAGGATGATGAAAACAAGCCCCATTTGGTGGGTTTTTTTTTTTTTGGTTTTGTTTTGTTTTTAACACTAGCTGAGACTGGTACTAACTCTACAAGCTGCCTCCTGAGTCATCGTTGAGTGCTTATATCAGCTAGATACGGTGCCAAGTTCTACAGAAGCAAAAGTGGACCTGTTTTCTGATCACAGAGCTATTATTGCCTATTGAGTGAGACCTGCCATCGTGTTCCTGGGCAATGTCAGTACAGTGTGATTGATGTGCATTGAGATGGGGTAAACACAGGGTGGTATGGGAATCCAGAATGAGGCATCTAAAGGCTCCCCAGATCCGGACCCTGATGCTACTCCTTTGATTTGTAGACCCCAGGCACACTCTGTACAAGGCCTCCTTCCTAGCAAGTTTAGCAGATAGGAATCACTGATGAGAATTGGAAGTATGGGTCACCCCGTGGGTCGGAGCTTTGCATTGTGGGACAGACACCACTACTGCGGCACATTGGCCTTCCTGGAGCTTAGAACATTAATAAAAATGGAGACTAACCCTTTCCAGCCATTTTGTTTGATCTTTTGTGACTGCCTCTCTATAACATGCACTGCAGATGGAGATGTTTTAGCGGTGGGGAGAGCAAGCAGTGCTTACAGCTCAGAAGGGCCTCCTATCAGCACAGTTAGCAGTGGCAAGCACATTCACATTTTGTGGGTACAAAAGGTATTTTTAACAGGCCTGTGTCTCCCAGCTTATCTCTGTATGGGTCTCTTCTCACAATAGTGTTTACAGAAAAGAAGCGGCAGGGTATATAAAAAATGAAAGTTAGGGCTTGTTCTCCAAAGGCAGGGAGGACACAGTAGAACTGCAGTTCCAGTTCCTCATGGGCAGCATCTACAGTCGTGAGCACTGCTACCACCCGGTAGACAGCAGAGGGCTTTGTTGTTTAGGACAGAAATGACAGGTGTTTGGGATGCAGCGTGTTCTCCTCTGCGTCTCATCATGGTCTGCAGTACAACACCATGCTTCTATTTGTATGTTTTCTCTTTTTTGGGAGCAAGAAAATTTTCTCCCAGATTAGACCAACAATTTTAAAAGGAATTATTGGCATTGAAACATAATGATGATATGAATACCCCTCTGTGATAAGATGAGGCTTTGGAAGGAAATTCACTGCTGTTGCTGATTTCTTTTTTACCATTATTCGTCACCACACTGTTCAACATGGCTTCAGAACATCATTCTTAGGCAGGAGAGCAGAGTGGTTACAAACACACACTCTAGACACTCTGGCTCCACTACTTACTGTGTGACTCTGTACCCTTTTCCGCTCTGCTTCACTTTTCTTACCTGTAAAATGGGCATAATGTACTCTCTGCCCCAGAGGGCTGTTGTAAGGATAATTATTGAAAGCGGTTCCAGGCTCACACAGTGAGTTCTATATAAGGGTTTGCTGTTATTATTACTATAAATATACAACCAAACTTTTCATGATATTCCTTGTGGTGAATTTAAATATATTTCATGTAGCAACCAGCATGTTAGTACTGGCTCTGGGGTCAGTTGGATGGCTCTGAACCCTGGTTTAGTACTTACTAGATGTGTGATCTTGGCCAAATTATTAACCTTTTTGTGCTTCAGTTTTCTTATCTGACAAATGGTGATCCCCTCAAAGCATTGAGGTGAGGATTAAATGAGATAATACATGAAAAATAAGTCACAGAAACTCTCTGGGCCTCAGCTCCCTTAAATGCAAAGTGAGGATTTTCATGGAATTTAGCTTGTGGGGGTGTTTTGAAGATTAAATGAGGATTAGATATGGATAAGGTGCTTAGGACAATGCTTTGGATGTAGGAAGAACACAATACTCTTTAGCCATTGTTTTTGTTACATGATTACTACCCGCATTGCGTCATTATACTGTCACTACTACCATTTTTTTCAATGTGCATTGTACTTAAGATACAATGATATAGTGACCCACATATTCCAAACTTGTCTCACTCAGTATTTCCTCATGAAATGGCAGTTTTCACCCCTCCCCCATTTTGGCCTGTTGTCCAGTCTGATTTTTTATTGACTCAATTATTACTTCCCTGAGTACTATCCACACAGGCCAAGTTAATGGCATGTTATTTGCTGAGTGAGGCTTTTTCCTCTATCTTGCCTCAGTTTGTGAATGGTCTCTTGAGTTCCCTCCTGACATGAAGAGTTCAGGTGTAATGTTATTAAAGCTCCCAGTGGACTCCTGGTGTACCCTGGTTTTGTGACTATAACTGCTTTTCAACAGTTTCAGAATGTTATTAGCTTGAGGCCTTTGCTCAGGCAGGAAGAGTTAGCATTAATTAATTAACGCTTCCAATCTTAGCCTATTTGGAAACTTTGTATGTTTTACATTTGGTGGTGGCTGTCGGCACCTATAAACTCTAACTCATATAATTAATTTCTCAACTTCCTCAGGTCCTTTCTGGAAGCGGCAGAATGTAAAAAATGAATAATAGCTTAAATCATCCTCGCATCATTCATTTATTCATTCACAATTTGAAACGTTTGTTGAGTGCCTACTATATGCCAGGCATGTGGGAGGGAAATAGAGGTGAAAATGAGAAGGCCTGGGGGAAGAGCGAGATGTCATAGGAATGCCCAGACCCATATCTACAGTATAAAAAAGAATGAAAAATGAATAATAATGGTAATTAACCTTTATTGAGCTCTTAATATTGCCTGTGCATGCTTTACCTTATTTAGTCCTTGAGAACAACTATCATTATGCCCACTTTCTAGAGGTGGAAGCTGAGACTTGAGAGATCAAGCAACTTACTGAAGATCATGCTACTAGAAAGCGGCAGAACCACCATTGAAATCCAGGCCTGTTCAGATCAGAGCGAGTGATCTTAAACACTACACTTTGCTGCCTCTCCAGTGGAACCGAGGCCTCAAAATCAATGACCTCTGTTCTCATCCCTAAGGGAAAATGAGCTGCTGAGAGGTCTTGCTAGTTCCTATGTCTCCCTAGTGAGAGGACAGCCACATCAGATGCAGAAGAATAAGCTCCTGCTGCCTCTTCATTTACGTACTTGCCAGAGGCTTGTGAGTAAAACAGCGCCATCCGATGACTTTGCTGCTTGGGGCTGGTGCTTCATGGCCCAGCTGCGCTATGTAAAACAGAACGTTGATGGTAAGAATAATAACAGCCAGTAATTATTTGGTACTAACTAGACTCTATTCTAAATATTAATTTATTTAATCATCACAGTAACAGAAGACTACACTGAGACTAGTATTTTAGTATCAATAGTTTATTTGAGAGGTGAAGAAACCCCAGTAGGGAAATGGGAAGTGAGATGGGAAAGGGCAGGCATATAATAAAAGGTGGACAACTGGAGCTTCATGCCCCTGGGGGCTTTGTGAACTGGCAGAAATACGTGCCTAAGAATTACCTCACCAGAGGGCAAAGGGTCTGGGGTACTTACACACCAACTCGTGTGTGTCTTGGATTGGTTAAGGACCTCTCCCGGGGAATATTAATTCTCTGGAACTTCTGCCTTCATGTGGCAGAGGCAGAATGACTTTTACTGCCAGGGAAAGCCCTTAGGCGGTTGAAGTTCTGGCTGCCTGCCCCACACTGGCACACTGGCAAGGCCCAAGAGCATGTGGGGAGTGCACTGATAGCTCTGCTGTAGTCCTTGCACCAAACCTGAGGAATCAGAGGTACAGAGGATAAGTGACTTGCCCAGGGTCTCATGGCTTAGTTGTGTTATGGGTTGAATTGTGTCCCCACCTCTGCCACTCCAATTCATATGATGAAGAACTTACCCCCAGTACTGCAGACTGTGACCTTATTTGAAAATAGAGTCATTGCACATGTAATCAGTTAAGATGAGGTCATTAGAGTGGGACTTAATCCAATATGACTGTTGTCCTTTTGAGAAGGGGAAATTTGGACACAGAAGTATGCATACAGGGAGAGTGCCAAGTGAAGAAGAAGGCAGAGATCAGGGCGGTGCTTCTACAAGCCAAGGAATGCCAAAGATCGCCAGCAGAACACCAGAGCCTGGGCGAGAGGCATGGAACAGATTCTCTCTCACAGCCCTCAGAAGGATCTAATCTTGCCCACATCTTGCTCAGACCTGCAGCTTCCAGAACTGTGAGACAATAAATTTCTGTTGTTTAAGGCACCTGGTTTGTGGTACTTTGATAGGGCGGCCCTTGCAAAATAATATGTGTCAGTTGTTACTTGTTGGTTATGATTTCCAGCCCCAATCCGTGGGTGCAATGAGCATGGATGGTGTAGGGAGAGAGGGAGGAGGAGGATGGGAGCTAGCAAGCACTGTCAGGATGTTATAGTCCTTGCTGGTCTCTTCCCACTTCTCCTCCTTCTCAACCCCCAGACATTTATTAAGTGTGCTGAGCTCTTTACATGCATTGCTCCATTTAATCTCCACACAGCCTGAACCAGAAGGTAATATCGGCATCTCTGTTTTACAGACAAGGTGGCTGTAGATTCAGAGAGGTTAAGTAACTTGCCTAAGGCCACAAAGTAGGTCATTGTTGAGCCAGGATGCAAACTCAGGTTGTCTGACTCCTGCTATGCCACCCTCTACTGTTGCAGCAGCCAGACTGACTCATGTCCAAAGAACAGACATCTGTTTTAGAGCCATCTTAGGTACCAAAGTTGTTGCAGGGGAGACCTGACGTACAGGGATGGAAAGAGTCTCTCAGAGAGAAACACTGAGCGACAGAGTATTAATCGGCACCAGAGCACAAAGTCCTGTATGGATTATTTGAATATTATCTTTTATTTTGGGTACTTAAAGGTGTTCTCCTTTTTAATGTTTGTAAGGATCCATGGAGAGAATTTTGCTTCTATCCCAAAGGTGTCCTATGAACACTTTCAGTATGGAGTTAGAGTAACTGAGGACATGATTCTGCAGAACTGCACTTGTTCCCTGCCACTGCCTGGGCCCTCTCCCTGCTTCACTGTTAATACTGCAAGGAATTTGGTTCTTCTCCTTTGGCAATTTTTTCAGCCAGAAAAATGTTCTGCCATGTGTCTTTTGTTCTTTTTCTGAAGCGGCTGGGAAGTTATAATTTACTGGCATGTAGAGAAAAGTGGATTTTCTTGTTGCAATTCCATTTCCCCCCTCCTTTGGGATTCTTGGGAAAACCTGATTAAAATGTCAGCCAGAAGAATGGCTGGTGATTCTTTAAAAGGACTGATTAAACCAGGATGACCCACAGCACTAACGGGAGAAGAAAACCCTGTGGGGACCTGAGCATATAACTTTTTAGTTATTCGAGTATAGCAAAAAAAGTCAGAAAGAAAATAATAAGCTTTGATGGAGAGAAGGGGTGATAATAAAATTGTTATTAACAGTGGTAATAATAAATGTCACTTGAGTAATTTCTGTCCTTGGCCCTGTACTATGCCCTTGTCTGTATTGTCTCTAACATCCAAGTTCTTGGAGGTAGGTGGGATTGCCTCTGTTCCCTATAGAGTGTTAAGTCATGTGCCTGTGGTCATACAGCCAGGGCCTGTCTCCTGGGGCCTGACAGTCATACTGAGGGAGGGTCTAAAGACCTTTAATAGGAGATTGTCACTCCCAGGATGGGGCTGCACCGTGCTTGCAGAATTGATTCCTTCTACCTGGGATTTAAACACTAACTCCTTGCCTGCTTTTCTGGGACCCATGCTTTTTGCCCTGATCATGTACCTGCTTTCAGAATTTCTTGCTAATTGTTTCCAGTTTAAAATTCTCCCTTTGGAGAAAAGCTAATCACAAATACATGCATAGAATCATCCAGTTCTGTAAAAGAGGAAGAATTTGTTGACTTAACTGCAGTGTTTTAATTTTGTGTTTTCTGAGAATTGGATTCTACATGCTAAACAATCTAAAGAGGGAACATTAAAGTGGGACTGAGACCTGTGGCCTGGTTCCCTCTGAGGTTATTTGTGGCCCCCACCATACCCTATGGCTGCATTGTGGACAGGATGCCGACAGAGGGACAGAACTGTTGTCCAGTTGATTTTGGCCAGGCTTATCTAGAGCCTGACCCCACTAGCTTCTCCATTTCTTTCTCCTATTATTCAGGGCCCAGTCCAGTTAAGCCACACAGAATATCGTCTCCTCCAGTGCTAAAGCTGCTCATTGTTTTTATGGTACGAAAAACCATATTACGTTACTCTTTAATTATTTTATTTTATAGTAATAGTCTTGTCTGCCCAATAGATTGTGAGCTTCATGTGAGTATGAAGGGATCTCTCTTTACTGTCCTGCCTTCCCTCATTCCCCTGGCCGCCAGTCTTCACCTCTGCACTGATCATAATGCCAGGCATGTAGAAAGCACTCAGAATCTACTATTGAATGACTACTAAACAATTTTTCTTTTAGAGTGTCAGTTTCTGTAATAAAGCATATGTTCTGTAGAATGAAGAACCACTCCATTATAAGGGTGCGAGTTGGTGTGGGCAGCATGAAAGGTAAAATGTCAGGAAAAGAAACAGTGATGCTATAGACCACTATTCAGCCCAGTGTTGGGGAATTCCCTTAAAAAATCCCTTGAGATATCCCTGCCCTGGCAGGGAGTGCCAAACGGTGGTAATTATTGATCCCTGTTCTTAGTTGTGGTCCATCTGGGAGCTCCTTTCCAAAATAGACTACATATTGGCAACAGGGAGGAGAATGTGTATTACTGAAAAATCACAAACTCAAAACTTCTTTGTTTATAAAGGAGGTATTTCTATAAAAGGAGTGGGATCGATCTGCCCCTCCATCTTGGATGAAATAAAATGTTGTAATTGGATATTCCCATGGGTCCCCAATCTCTGTGCTGAGGAAAGTGTAAGCAGGGATGAAACACCTCTGCTCTGAAGAGTTTCCAGGTCAGCTTCAGAATTTTCTCTTCATGGAGCAGAGGACCACTCTTGTTGCCATCACCCAGTTACCTGTAGGACCCCTGGACTATTCACACAACTGAAGAATCACATCTTCTCGCAGAGGGCAGAGGTAGTGCAGGAAATATCTGGATCTTACTTTAGCCCACATTTAAAAGAGTCTAAAGCATGGGTCTCTATCTCTTGGATCCTGCAATTTTCTCATCTCTGTAAAAAATATAATCAGGGCTTCCCTGGTGGCGCAGTGGTTGAGAGTCGGCCTGCTGATGCAGGGGACACCGGTTCGTGCCCCAGTCTGGGAAGATCCCACGTGCCGCGGAGCGGCTGTGCCCGTGGGCCATGGCCGCTGAGCCTGTGCGTCCGGAGCCTGTTGCTTCGCAATGGGAGAGGCCACAGCAGTGAGAGGCCTGCGTACTGCAAAAAAAAAAAAAAAAAAATATATATATATACATATATATATGTGTGTGTGTGTGTGTGTGTGTATATATATATATATATATATATATATAAAATCAAAGTATTTTCTTCCCTGGAGGGAAGACATCACTAAATTGTGTGGACCCTAGAACAGGCATTCTTTTTTTTTTTTTGGTCTTCCCACACATGATTTCAACCTTCTTATCATACAGAAATCAAGAGACTATAGAAAAAAATCTCAACTATCAGTCGACTATTTGCTTCCTCTTTTTAATCCTCCCATGTTTTTGTTTAAAAATCTACCCCAGGGGCTTTCCCGGTGGCACAGTGGTTAAGAATCTTGCCTGCCAATGCATGGGACATGGGTTTGAGCCCTGGTCTGGGAAGATCCCACGTGCTGCAGAGCAACTAAGCCCATGCGCCACAAGTACTGAGCCTGCGCTCTAGAGCCCTGAGCCACAACTATTGAAGCACGCCCTAGAGCCCATGCTCTGCAGCAAGAGAAGCCACTGCAATGAGAAGCCCACACACCACAACGAAGAGTAGCCCCCGCTCTCCGCTACTAGAGAAAGCCTGCGCGCAGCAACAAAGACCCAATGCAGCCCAAAAAAATAATAAAAAAAAATACCCCAAAGGGAAGAATTGAACTGATTTTAAGCAGATTTTTTTAATGCAAAAATATACATAAAGGAGCAAAGGGCAAGAATTTAAATTACGTGAAATGATTAATTTTTTTCAGATAATACAGTTATTTGATAACACTATCTTGTCCTGATATTTCTCATTTGCAGTTAGATGTATGCCGCTTTTTTTTGTATTCAGGAGAAAATGTTACCAAACAGACTCATGGGGTTTAAAAGATTTACTTTAAAAATGAAACAAAACGAAAGAAAACAAAAAACCCCAAACTACTGGTGTTTAATTCACTAGGCATAGGGGACTGGAAATATGACCCTGGTTTATTAAGCATCTTTGTGGGGATTCACAGCTCATTACCTCCTGAGGTATATCACTTCATCTACGAATAGATCTGTGGGAAGTGTTTCTTTTTTTCTTTCTTTTTTTTGGTTGAGCCATGCAGCTTGTGGGTCTTAGTTCCCCGACCAGGGATTGAACCTGGGCCATCGGCAGTGAAAGCGTGGAGTCCTAACTACTGGACCGCCAAAGAATTCCCATGTAGGAAGTTGTTTGTGTTGAACAAAAATCAATTCAGAACTTCCCTGGTGGCGCAGTGGTTAAGAATCTGCCTGCCAGTGCAGGGGACATGGTTTAAGCCCTGGTCCGGGAAGATCCCACATGCGGTGGAGCAACCAACCCCGTGCGCCACAACTGCTGAGCCCACGTGCCACAACTGCTGAAGCCTGTGCGACTAGAGCCTGTGCTCCACAACAAGAGAAGCCACCGCAATGGGAAACCCGTGCACTGCAGCGAAGAGTAACTCCCGCTTGCCGCAACTAGAGAAAGTCTGTGCACAGCAACGAAGACCCAACACAGCCAAAAAATCAATTCAAATATATTTATTGAGTGCATACCATGTTCCAGATACTAGATATTGTTTATGTTCTGTGGATACAGCAGTGAACAAAATAGACAAACCCCTGTGCTCTTGAAGCTTGCTTTCTGTGGGAGGGTGAGAGCAAATAAAAGCATGTAGAACGAAGAGTATGACAGGAGATAAGTAAGAAAGGAAGATTGTGCAACGGTGGGCACTTGCAATTTTTTTTTCTTTTTTCAGCTGTGTTGGGTTTCATTGCTGTGCACGGGCTTTTTCTAGTTGCGGCGAGCGGGGGCTACTCTTCGTTGCGGTGTGTGGGCTTCTCATTGCGGTGGCTTCTCTTGTTGCGGAGCACAGCTTCAGTAGTTGTTGCATGTGGGCTCAGTAGTTGTGGCTCACAGGCTCTAGAGCGCAGGCTCAGTAGTTGTGGCACATGGGCTTAGTTGCTCCGCGGCATATGGGATCTTCCTGGACGAGGGCTCAAACCCGTGTCCCCTGGATTGGCAGGCAGATTCTTAACCACTGAGCCACCGGGGAAGTCCCTAGGCACCTGTAGTTTTAACTAGGTTGGTCAGGAATGGTCTTACTGACAAGTGACTTTCAGTTGAAGTCGTGAGTGAGCCATGTGAGTATCTGGGGGAAGAATATTTCAGCCAATAGAAACATAAGTGCAAAGGCCCTGAGGTAGAGGTGTGCTTGGTGTGTTCATGGAGCAGTAAGGAGACCAGTGTGGTTGGAATGGGGAATACAAAGGGGAGAGTGGTGGAATATGAGAGAAAAAGAATGAGAGCCAGGTCATGTGGGGCCTTGTGAGCCATTGTAAGGACACTGGATTTTACTCTAAATAAGATGGGGAGTCATTGGAGAGGGTTGAGCTAGGGACTAATATGATCTGACTTATGTTTTAAAAGATTTGCTCTGCAAATAGACTATACAGAGAAAATGATGGACTTAGGGAGAGCAGTTAGGAGGCTGTTGCCATAGTTCAGACCAGAGATGATGGTGTTTTGGGTGAGGGGAGGTGTGAAAGTGATTGGGTTCTGGATATATTTTGAATAGTGCTCTTCAAGTCTCACCTGCTGATCCTAGCATTATCCCCTGGAGCTTATTTAACACATGTCATCCTCCTTCATATATTCAGACTAAAATAAAATAGGACAAATCTTTCCTTTGACGCTCCCCATAGGCAAGCATTCTAATATGTCTGATGTGTATCCTTCTGCTTGTATGAGTTCTTACAAATCAGCCATTGTTCTTTGGTTATAGAGTTTTAATTTAAATAGATGGCATTGTGGTACAGATCACATTTTGTTTCTTGCTATATTTTAAAGATATATCTGTGTTGCTGAATGTACCAAGAGTTTGCTGCTTCTGGCTGAAGTGACTTCTTCAAATGAGACAACTGAACTGTGAGAAGACTATGTTAAATTAATAGCACAGTTCCCTGAGTTTTTTCCACTCCATTCCAAACCTGCCCACTTCTTCCAACTGTCCCCAGATAACATGGCTTTGAGCTTCTCATGGCTTGGCCAGTCTTCTCTGAGTCTCCCATGATTTATCTCTGCTCACAGACCTGGGCTTCTGAGAGCAGCATCTATGCCTGGAAACTCCATGCTGTTTGTCAGATGTGGAAACGAGGTTTTGTAGCTGAGAAATGGGTGTAAGGACTTTGGGGCTAAGAAAATAGAAGCCACAGGACAAAGTGAGCCCCCAGATTCCACATGTGCCCAGGGCAGACCCTTGCCTCAGTTTTCATGGGCACAGTAGGGTAGTGGTTAAGAACTTAGGCTCTTGGATCATGTACATGTAGGTTTGCCTTTAGTTCTTCCTCCTACTGGTTGTGTGATGTTGGATTGATTGCTTAGCCATTCTGAGCTGCACTTTCCCCCATCTATAAAATGGTGATAATCATAACACTAATTTCAAAAGGATGTTATTAGTATTAGATATAATACTCTATATACCTTTTGGTATAAAGCCTGACACAGAGTAGGTCCTTGGTAAATATTGGCTATAATTTTAAGCATAAATTCATACAAACCCACATTATCACAGGAATTGAAATATGGGTGTTCATTTACATTGCAAAAGATAATAAAAGAATTCTCTTTAATAGCAATTTCTCTAGCGCACTTGTGATGTGCTTTAAGTGACCAAAATTGGGTTTACATATTGCTTTACAGCAGTATAGACTGTATAAAGGTTGGTTTACCTGTATGATGATAGTGAGGGAGATGTGCTACATGACAGTAAGAGCCGAGTTGAATGTTTCCTGGTAAATGCAGACATGATGATGTTATTGTGGGTTCTCTCTTTCTCTGTCTTCCTGGCTGTCTGTCTCTCAGACTCTGTACAATTGTAGAACCAGCAGTGGGATATACTTTTTAAAAAATCTTGAGGATAACACTATACTTTCAGAAGTGATGTACCCTATTTTTTTCCCAGTGAAAACCTATAATAATGAAAATACAGAAGAGGATTTGAAGACACAAAGGGTTTAGTATCACTGAAATCACAAGATGAGAAGGCAGTCCAGAGGTCATCAAATATTCCCTTCTCTTTCCACAGGTGACACTGAGGATTATAGAGGTGGGGTGACTTGGTCAAGCTCACCCAGCTTATACATGGCACCGCAGGGGCTCAGTTTTCCTGTCCAGTATTCTTTCTTCTACTCATGGTTCCTCGTAAGGGTTGGATTTAAATCACTCGTTTTGAGGGTTATTTTGTCTTGAAAACTCAGGGAATGGAATTTGTACCTTCCCATGGTAATTATCCCAGTAAGAAAGTTTTTCCTTAAACCCAGTCCAACTGCCTCTTGGAGCAATTTAAATATCCAAACTCAGGCCTGCTATAGAACTATCATGATACCATTACATTTGGATATGGTCAAGAGAAAAAACACATTGTAGGCAATACATATTTAGTATGCTTTTTCCTCCTTTTGCCCCCAGCTCAGGCTTCTCAAAGGCTCTTCCTTACTTTCTTCGCTCCTGTATTTAATGTCTCTCCCACTGGAATGAACAGGGTCTTTATCTGTTTCATTCCCTGTTGTATGAATAGTGCCTGGTACAAAATAAGTACCAAGTGGATGTTTGCTGAGGGACTAGTAAATTTATTGAGTACCTACTATGTGCCAGGCACTCTTCTTGGCACACTGGATGTATAGCCTCCCTTGGTACCAAGAGTAGGGAAGAGGAGAGAGAAAACTATCTGTCTCTGATAGAGAAGCAAGGTTTAAATTCATTCTTCTTGTTCTTGGCAAACTCAGAGGAAATCTTTTGATTAAAGAGCAAGCAGCTTCTTTCTGACCCTCACATCATGACAGCATGTCACTCCCTACCTTACCACACTACCACAGGTCACACATGTGTCTGCATGCACACACACTTGTGGGTCACTTTGATGTGATTTAAGTAGCACCTAAATTATCACGTATCTCCCTAATTATGTTTCTCACACCCTTGCATGGTACCTAAAATCCCCACTATTGAATGATTCTCTTGGTTAAGGAACATCTATAATAGACCCATTATTTTAAATGATAAAAATTTTATCAAGAGACACCAAATATTAGTCATTAGCAATACCAATACCTTTACATGAATTACTTTCTTAGGTTAGTTATTGAGAAGAGCAGAACCAATGGGAAATGAGCATAAATAGTTATGTTCTATTGAGGAAAGAGAAGAGGGGGCTGGGTATATTCTAGAACACTGCTACTCAAAGTGTAGTCTGGGGACTGCTCCTCGTCTACCACCATGAGATTAGTAGCTTGCAGGATCACTAAGCACTCTTTTTTAGTTAAGCTGATTTTTTTCTTCGTCTTTTTTTTTTTTTTTTTTTTTTTTTGGTATCAAGACTTTTCTGATTGAAGGAAGCAAGAAATTAATTCACATTCAAGTGCAAACCTCTTATTTTGTCATTGTCTGCTAACAAGCTGATGGACCAGCTATATTGAGTAGCACTGATCTAGAAGATGGGCTACTGTCTGGGTAGGTAGTCCTAGTGAAGCATTGTGAGAAAATCCCAGGGCTTACAGGGGCAACATGAAGATTCTGTTCTCTGGAGGTGGACAGCAAGGATAGAGGAGATCAGTTTTGCTTATTACTTCACAGCTTCGCCTAAGCATCAGGTTTGACTTAAGTTTTGTTTTGTTTTGTTTTTTCCAGCATCTTGGCAAATACATGCTAGGGGGACATAACACGTTTTGTTTGTTGAGCATCAGTATGGTGCAATGGAAAGAACAAAGAGTCAAAATAGAAAAAAGTTCAAGTCTGTGGTTCTCCACTTATATCACCTTGGTGACTGTGGGCAAAATTCTTAAATTTCCTATTTTGTCTTTTATAAGAATTGGAATGACAGGAGCTACTATGTAAGTTTTATTATTATAAGCATTAAGTGTGGTAACACCCCTAAAAGCAAGAGTTTTAGGCATACGAATACTTTTTTGAATAAATGAACTGAGTGGTATTTCCCATGCTCTATCTCATTTATTCCCCTCAACAACTCTATAATGTAGGAGCTGTTATAAGCCCATTTTGTAGATGAGGAGACAGAGGCTTAAAATCACAAAGCCTAAGAAAAGTTAAATAATTTACCTAAAGTTGAGACCGGAGCCAGGATGACTCATAGATCAAAAGAATGGCTCTAGATAGAGCAGCACCCACAATTTTCTTGAAGGCATCTTTGTTATATCTGATACTAATCACTTGGCTGTGTGGGCAGTGACTTGATAAAGGAACATGAACTGAGTCATTGAGCCTCCAAGTTACTGTCTCGACTATACAGACTATCAAAATGATTTGGGTGAGGAAATTCTACCAAACACTTTAATACGGAAAAAAAAAAGAAAAATAAAAAAGGTGAGAACAGCATGAGGGAACAGCATGGGACTACTCATGTAATAGAAATGTAATGTATTTGCCCTTTTTCTCTTCCTTTGCAGCGAAATGTGTGATTACTTGAAGCAAGTTGGTAGAATAAATGGTTGCACCTAGAAATTGTGCTCTGGAAATAGGTTGATTATCTGTAAATGTTATTTTACGTTCTCAGATTCATCAAAAATCAACTCAAGGTACCTTGAAAAGAATGAGTAGGTAATGGGCAGCTAAAATTGATGGATTGGAAGCCTGGAGAAAATGTGCACTCTTGGGGACATTTGCAATTACCTCCTAAGTTCTGTATAATTTAAACAAACTATCTCTAACTCACTTTATAGGTCAAACTTCATTTTTAACCTCCTGTGAAATGAAAATTAACCTTGAGGTAAATTCGTAGAATTTCCTAAGTAGAAATGAGAGTCCTAGCAGACATTAATAAATGTTCTCGGGAAAAAAGGTTATGTAGTTAAAAAGTTTTGAAGCCACTGGGTTCAGCAGATGTTCATAGATTTCTTTAGTGCAGGACTTAGAGCCTCTAAGTGCTAATATGGACTGTTAAGCCTCTCAGAGGGCTGCAAATAGCATAAAATTATTTGACCATGCAAACTGCACCCCCCTATGTATTTTTTTCCCCTGAACAATTCTTAACATCTTGTGGGGTTAGTGTCCCCAGGAACATACTTTGAGAAATATTGATCTTCTCTAGCCCTCCTCATTTCATAGTTCAAGAAATCACGTTTCACAGTTATGTACCTTATATTTAATGTCTTAGTTTTGTGTCTGCTTATGAGGTGTGACTATAAAGTAATGTGATTATAATTTTGTGATCATAGAAATATTGCTTGGAGATGAGTGTTATCTTCCAAATAGAACCCTTGAGTGTGTTTACCCTTGAGTGTCTTGATGATGGTGGCTTCATTCAAAACAGTTTCAGAGCTTCTCTTTTGGCTATTGCTGCACTCATGTTACCAGACCTGCTCACAAGGTGATCAGCCTCAGGACTGCAGAGCAACAACTGACTGGTATTCTTGTGGTGGAAAGAGCACTGGATTAAGGCATCAACGAAATTTTGGTTCCTTTAGTCTCCACTTGACCATTAACATGTTGAATAACATTATCTCTTAAACTCTCAGAGCCCGGTTTCTTCATCTGTAAATTTGGTCACTAGAATAGCTAGTGACCTTGTCAGGATTAAATGAGATAATGCTTGCA
The DNA here is from genome assembly GCF_011762595.2 of Tursiops truncatus. NCBI lineage: Eukaryota > Metazoa > Chordata > Mammalia > Artiodactyla > Delphinidae > Tursiops > Tursiops truncatus. Next base: position 76,351,924 of record NC_047038.1, read on the forward strand.
GAGATTCTTTATAGGGTAGATATTAATTGTGTAGGCTCTGGAAGTTGACTGCTTGAGTTAGATTCTCAGCTCTACTGTTTACTAGCTTTTTGGTCTTGGGAAAATTATTTTAATTATTTAAGAATTTCTACCTTACAGGGTTGTGTGGACTAATAAAGTAATATATGTATAGTACTTAGTCCAGTGCCTGACACATAATAAATGTCCTATAAATGCTAGATGCTATTAATCTAAACTGTAAAGAATTAGGTAGATTTGAAAGTGCTTCCTTTTCAGGGGAACTCTTGATTTTGTTAGGAGTGAATTGGTGGGAAAGCAAGGTAAGGAAAAGATAATTAGAGGATAAGATTTGAGAATGATAGCTTGGGTAAGAAAAAAATTACGTATTCTATTGACTAGTCCTGGCTCAGAATGACCACAGTTTGTGTATTAGTTATCTCTTGTTGTGTAATAATAGTCACAAGCTTAGCAGCTTAAAACAGCCCACACGTATTATCTTAAAATTTCTGTGTGTCAGGAGTCTGGGCACGGCTTAGTTGGCTCCTCTGTAAGGTTGCAGACTGTTAGCCAGCATTGGGATCTCATCTGAAAGCTTGGCTGGGAAGGGTTTGCTTCCAAGCTCACATGGTGGTTGGCAGCATTCAGTTCCTTCCAGGATGTTGGCTCAGGCCTTCAATTTCTGGCTGTCTGTTGGTTTTAGGCCACTCTCAGCTCCTTGTTATATGGACTTTCTCAAGGTGATGACTTGCTTCCTCAAAGCCAGCAAGGGAGAGCGTGTCTCCTCGCAGATGGGTTACAATCTTAGGTAATATTCTCATGGACATGTAGTTAGGTATATCCTGCTCCCTTTGCCATATTCTATTGCTAGGGACGAGTCACAGACCCTGCCCACGTTGAGAGGACGGGATCACACTAGGGCATGAACACCAGGAGGCAGAGGTCATGGGGCACCCTAGAATCTGCCTGTTGCAGATTGTTTCCAAAAATCAGGCCCAACTTAAAAGGATGAAGATCTTGAGAAAGGGCCCCTGAAACACAATGTTAAAAGGTGACATTTTGGGAACAAAAGCAGTATGGTTGGAATATGTATTGTCTCCCAAGATGATCATTTTGAAAGGACAATACCTATTTCAACCAGAATTTACATCTGGTTATGCTGTTAGAAGCCGGTTATATTATTTCATGGTCAAACTTCATCAGTTCCAAAACTAAAAGGATTTTCCTTATAACCTGCATTTTTTCGTATACTTTATATAACCCTTTGGTATTCTACTTTGCATGGACTTTCCCCTAAAGACCTGTCCAGACTGACAGATAGGTTGACTGAAGTTACTTTTATTATGCAGCAAATCTTAGATATGACCTGTTATTACCTACAGAGGTCTAAAAATATAAATCTGCCTTTATCAAAATTTTCTTGATTTTATGTGTTCAAGACTCAGAATTTAGCACATAACGGCACAAGTTGTTGCTTCTGTTTGGCTGTATAGGCCTGTGGGAGTTTGTGTTCAGTAGCTCCAACGGTCTTTATTATAATTAGATACTATCATCAGGATTTTATTATTGAACGTCACGACATGGGAGAAGCATTGTGTAGAACTATGTCATACTCATCTATGTGGTAACCACCTTAAGGGAGAATCACACACAAGCATCATAAAGAAACTGAGACTTAGTAAATACCTTTCTGAAAACACTGTTGGGGCAAAAGGTCATCTTAACTTTCCGGTATAAGGAAGCTATAAAATCAACAAATCATAGGGTATAAAAATCTCTTAATTTAGTGTGATGAAGACAGATTTTAGGTTGTGCTTGAACAAGGGAATATGCGTTTACAGCTAACCACATGAAAAATGGAAGTGAGCAGGAAGGGCCTTGGTTAGTTTCTGCTCCACAGAAATCACAGCAAGCCAATAGTAAACACATTTGGATGCTGCGATTGCTCCCTGGAAGAAAATCTTCTGGAAGATTTTTCAAAACTCTGATCCATTTCCCAGAATTTTCCAGTCACGTTATTGATTCATTATTTTCACTTCATTTGAATCATTATTCATCAATGACTGGTTTCTGGTTGAGGTCTGCTGAGAATAAAATCAGCAGAATGTTTCTACTTGAAGTTCATTTTTCTTTGGATGTTTTTGATAGTAACAGTAGGACATGGAGTGGTTTTGTCACAGGCCAGTATATGTACGTACTAAAATCTGATATACTCATCATTGAAACTTTGGGTCAAGGTAGAGCATGCTGGCTGTATAAGTAAATTCAAGGTTTCTTATAAATATTATTATTTTGGCAAATTAATAATCTTAGGCTCATACTTAAAAATCACATTCCTGGAATGAATCAGCTCAGGATCCCAAAAAAGAAAAACTAACCATAATTATGACAACAGTACTGAACAACAAAAGATCTCATCTTCACGTTAGATTTTAGACTAAGGTCTGCCGTATCTGTGACATTGGGCAGTTTACTTAACCCAAGACTTGGATATTATATAAAGGGCTTTTGAGATCTAGAATCCCACAACTCCTAGAGAGACAGAGTGGCAGCAACTCTTTACAAAGAGAGTGTTAAACTTCTAACCTCTGATCGTCCAGTATTTTCAAGGCATAGCAGAGGTCACTTTGTGCTGACTCCTATGAGCAGGAGTGAGAGAGGAAGTACAAAGGTGATAAAAGGATGAAAAGCGAGTCCCAAACTGTCAAAGGGAAAGTGTTATTGATCAGTTCGGCCACATGTATTGAGCATTTTCAAGTACATAACACAGTGCCAGATATTGCAGAGGGTACATAGAAGATTAAGTCATAGTCACTGCTTTAAAATGCTTACAAGACAGAGGAAAACTAAATGCTGATAAGTAAATAAAATAAGTGAAGGCAAGGCAAGGTATAAGTAATGTCACAAGAAATAGACCAGGTGTATTGTTAGTTTGGAGGGGGTGGGCCCATAAAAGCTTTCATTGAAAGATGACATTTGAAATGGACCTTAAAGGGTGGAGAGGAGTTTGCCTGATAAAAATGGAGGGAAGGAAGCTCTGGGTAGAGGGAGATGCATAAACTACAGTTTGGAGAAGGGAAGATGTGGGCTTTGGGGCTAAAATTGAACAGTCCATTTTGTTGGCCAGTGGACAGTTATGTTGAAAGAGTAGGCAATGGGCTCATGACTTTATCAACAACAAAATTATGAAAGCCTAGATGGGTTACGTGATTGGGCATTCTGGCTTATGCAGCATGCTGGCCTTCTGCGACAGACTCATTTTTATCTTTATGCCAGTAGAATGCATTTTAAGGATACGAATGTCATTCCAGCAATATCCTGTCTTTTGCACTGACCTAATGTAGTTACACAACATTTATCTGTGTAATGCAGTGCTTTCTAACATCATTAGAGAAATAGCTAACATCTTCATTATTCAACAACCTCAAGCACCATCCAACATTCATTTTGTCAGCAGCTTGAAAAAAATCTTTAAGGCTTCTATGTGGAGAAAACCACTCTCTATTTAGTGTGTCCTCTTGAACATGAAAATAGTCTGGTTCTTGAAGGGACCATTTCCGAACCTGTCTAAAAAATGTTGTACTTCTTTTGTTTTTATCACCTGGTGACTATCACATTCACATTGCTTTTGGATATAACTATTCTTTAAATATTTGTCTTGCCTTCTTTGGAGCACTTAAATTTTTAAAATTTTATATATTTATTTTTTTAGCATTACTGAATTCCGTGCTAGCTGCTTGTGTTATCAAAGACCATGTAAAGGCATGTAAGGAATAAGCTGCTCTTGTGCAATTTGCTTGTCTTTGTCAATTGCAGGCACAGCTCTCATGAATTATTTAAACTTCTGTCCTGGAATGAGCCCAGTAGTGCTTCAGGTATTCATAAAGAAGTCTCTCAAAGCTTCCCTGAAGGAATCACACTCTCAGTGGTAGTGAGTGAAGTGAAGTGGCAGCAGCAGTTGTAGGACTAAAGTAAAATTGGGCCAAAATCCTGAACTGAGATTTGGGCATTTCTGTAATCTATGTCCATTGGTATCTAACATCAAAGCACTTTTACAAATGAAAGAGACTGGTTAATGAGGGAGTAAAGCCCAAAGTAACAATGACAGCAACTTTAACAGCAAAAACATTTTCCAGGCACATGCACACACACAATCAAAATATGTTTCAGAAACTAATCTGTGCTTTTACTATGTACAATGCACTGTGATTTCTTTACTGCCCACTTCATTCCATTCCATTCTCTTTCCAAGGAGGGACCAATCTAAATGTCTCTGGAGGCTCATTTTCTTTCTTTTTGGCTTAGTAGAGAGCTGGCTCATTAGCTCTGAGTCACTCACAGGAAGAACAGGGCAGTGCTCTGGAGTCTCCCTGTCACTTCCGGAACCAGAAAGTCCCTGCAGTTACCTGTTGCCTCGGGATAAGTATGTGGGTCCCTCTCAACTGATTCGCTTGTGTACGCATCCAGTCTCGTCAACTCAATAGGATTATGAGAGCTTGGTGATCTTATCCACACTGCTTTTTCTCTACCTATCAGTCTTCTTCCTACAAATCCTACTTTGTATTTACTTTGCATGGTGCTAGGGATGTGTGTTGATGACCGGATATCCCTAACTCCCAGAAAACTGAGAGACACATCAGAACTGGTGGGAGGGGGTGTTTTGAAAAAGCTTAATGGGTATCTCTGGCTTGTGCCCCACTGATGAGAGAAGCCTTGTTGTAAGCAATAGAACACTATTTGAAGTAGGAAGGAGACTTCTTCCACTCTGCAACCAGGTTGTTCTGGCCAGAGAATGTACATATGGTGTGGAATGGGAAAAACTGTGGGGGCCAGATGTAGGGGGGTGGTCAAAGTTCATAAGCAAAACTGGGGTTTTGGAAAAATTTCCCCATTTTCTCCCTCCAATTTAAGTGCTTTGGGAAGGTACCTTGAAAATATGTATGTCAACCCTGTACTACTGACATTGTGGGCTAGATAATTCTTTCTGTGTGTGGGGGCCTGTCCTGTGGATTGTAGGATGTTTAATATCATCCCTGGCCTCTATCCACCAGATACCACTTGCTCATACCCCTGCCTCCAAGTTGTGACAATCAAAACCGTCTCCAGACATTGCCAAATATTCCCTGGGGGCCAAAATCATCCTTAGTTGAGAATCACTGTTTTAGATGAACCCTAAACATCATTAATGCTTTCCTGTACTCATATCATGTTAATTTTTTTTGTACAAGGGTGAAAACACTTCTACCCTGAACACAATAACATTTAATAGTATTCCTACTTATTTTTGACATATGTGGATATTACATTTTCATATATAGATGTTCAACATATTTTTATAGTGGCCATTAAAAATGCTTTAGACTACTACTCAGTATAGTAGTAAGCATAACTATTCCCCCCTCCCTTTCTGTGATCTGTAGGGTCACCAGGGAGACTACGATTAGAAAAACTTACTAGGTAATGAAAAATGGAGGTTCTACTAGATATTGATTAAAGAGCAATGTGTCAACAGTAAGTCCCGTGGTTAACTCTATAACTTAATAATAAATAAGCGTCAATAAAATGTATTAAGAAGTCTTAGGAGTTTCCAAGGTTTATAATGAGTTCACAGTGAGCCCTTTTCAGAAATGAATTACAGAAAAGTTCACGTGGTATCATTCAGGCCACACTGTCAATTTAGTGTTAGCTTGCCCCACTGCTTGTCCTGTTCTTGGCTAGCTCTCTCTTTCTTCCTCTCAAACTGTGTGTGCTAGGAAATGAAAAATACTTGAACCTAAACAAAACGTAAGGAAGGAAAGGGAAGCAACTGGGAAAATAATAATAATCACACAACACATTCCCAACCTTTTGGGTTCTCTGGTCTTTTGAATAATCCCTCCTATGGTGCTTCTCCTGTAGCAGAGTGATTGCGGGCTGACTGGGAGAGGGTGTTTGCCCGCCTTAGGAGAAGCCCAGAATCACTCAGAGAGAATGGAATGTCATTTGTATCCAAGAAACAAACAGTAGTTAGCCTTGCAGCATTTAATATCCACAGCGAGGTGAAGGTTACCAGAGAAAGCTGAGAAAATACTGTAGGAATTGCCTGTGGAACCTCAATTATCAAGGCTGTTTGGTTTACAGAAAAAGGAGCTAATTGTTTTTTGAGCAGAGCTATTTTTCTTTCTTTCATTTTTCCTTCTGCATTGTCTTTTATTTGCACTCAGTTTTTCTTGCCCCTTTGCTCTATGGAACATGTACATGCATGTGTGTCCACATACACATAGGCATACACACACAGACATATGCACACACAATGACATTTCTGCTGGACCTGTGTTTCCTTTCCTGAAAACTATCAAAATGGAAGGGGGACTGAGCTTTGTACAAGTTCTCTCAGCTTGGGATGAGCGCTAACTTATCAAATATCTCTTTGCCTACATTTTGCTTACTTTTGATATCTGTTACAAAAGAGAGCAGGAATTTGAAAATATATTTCAAAAATTTTTTTTAAAAAGAAGGCTTTCTATAGGAATCACTTTCTTCCATTATGAGAATATTATGTACTTATCCTAGGAAAATTTGAATTTAAATAAAAGAGAGTGGAAAGGAGAAAGGGGAAAATGGAAAAGGGAAGAGAGAGAGAAGACAGACAGACAGAGGCAGAGAGAAAGATAGAGACAGAAATACCTGTGTATATTCTTACCACTCAAAGGTGGCCATCAGTAGGCTTCTGATCAACATTATATAAAACCCAGTACAGTGTTTTGCAGTGGCTGCTTGTAAGATCCATGAATAAGGAAGAAGGCCAGCCTGCATTTATCTTTGTTCTCTTTTTATTCCTAGCAGAGCCTAGCACAAAGTAGAACCTCTGTAAATATTTGTTGAATGTTAATGATTTTAACTTTATTCTTATGTTACTCAAAATATGTTGGTGAATGAAGATAACTGGCTAGGAGGAAGTGAAAACATGTGGGATCACAGAGTGCTGCAAGCACTCGTTTTGGCTAAACTTCTCATTTTACACATGAGGGACATCAAGCTCAGAACACTTTAGGAACTTGCCCAAGGTCTGTCAGTGGCAGAACTAGAAGACAACCTAGTCCTGTACTTTCATAATTAATCTTTTATAATCTAAAATCCTTTCGACTGAGGTTGCTCAGAGAAGTCCAGAAATGTTTGTTTATTTAAAAATCAATCTTTTTACGATAAACAAAATGAAAAGACAACCCACGGAATGGGAGAAAATATTTGTGAACGATGCGACCAACAAGGGATTAATTTCCAAAGCATACAGATAGCTCATACAGCTCAATATCAAAAAAACAAACTACCCAATCAGAAAATGGACAGAAGACCTAAATAGACATTTCTCCAAAGAAGACATACAGTTGGCCACCAGACACACGAAAAGACACCCTACATCGCTAATTATTAGAGAAATGCAAATGAAAACCACAATGAGGTTTTCTCACACCTGTCAGAATGGCCATCATCAAAAAGTCTACAAATAATTTATGCTGGAGAGAGGGTGGAGAAAAGGGAACCCTCCTACACTGTTGGTGGGAATGTAAATTGGTGCAGCCACTGTGGAGAACAGTATGGAGGTTCCTTAAAAAACGAAAAATAGAGTTACCATGTGATCCAGCAATCCTACTCCGGGGCATATATCCAGAGAAAACTCTAATTCGAAAAGACACATGCACCCCAGTGTTCACTGCAGCACTATTTACAATAGCCAGGACATGGAAGCAACCTAAATGTCCATCAACAGATGAATTGATAAGGATGTGTGTGTATATATATATATATATATATATATATATATATATACATGTGTATATATACAAATATATATCAATATATACATACATACAATGAAATATTACTCAGCCATAAAAAAGAATGAAATAATATCATTGGCAGCAACATATATGGATCTGGAGATTATCATACTAAGTGAAGTAAATCAGAGAAAGACAAATATCATATGATAGCTCTTATATGTGGAATCTAAAAAAAAATGATACAAATGAACTTATTTACAAAACAGAAACAGACTCACTCACAGACTTAGAGAATGAATTTATGGTGACCAGGGGGGAAGGGTGTAGGGGGAGGGATAGATTGGGAGTTTGGGATTGACATGTACACACTGCTATATTTAAAATGGATAACCAACAAAGACCTACAGTATAGCACAGGGAACTCTGCTCAATATTCTGTAATAACCTAAATGGGAAAAGAATTTGAAAAAGAATAGATACATGTATACGTATAACTGAATCGCTTTGCTGTACACCTGAAACTAACACAACATTGTTAATCAGCAATACTCCAATATGAAATAGAAATTAAAAAAAAACTAAAATCACATCTGATTAAATTTAAAAAAGAAAAAGAAAAGATACATTCACCCCAACGTTCATTGCAGTGCTATTTACAATAGCCAAAACATGGAAGCAACTTAAGTGTCCATCGGCAGATGAATGGATAAAGAAGATACAATGAAATATTACACAGCCATTAAAAAGAATGAAATAATGCCATTTACAGCAACATGGATTGACCTGGAGATTATCATACTAAGTGAAGTAAGAAAGAGAAAGACAAATACCCTGTGATATCACTTATATGTGGGATCTAAAAAAATGATACAAATGAACTTATTTATGAGACAGAAATAGACTCACAGACATAGAAAACAAACTTAGATTACCAAAGGGGAAGAGGGGGATAAATTTAGAATTTGGGATTAACAGATACACACAATAATATATAAAATAGATAAACAACAAGGACCTACTGTATAGTACATTCAATATCTTGTAATAACCTATAATGGGAAAGAATCTGAAAAAATATATATATAACTGAATCATTTTGCTGTACACCTGAAACATTGTAAATCAACTATACCTCGATAAAAAAAATCAATCTTTTCAATTTAATCTTTTAGATGACTTTAACATTTAACTTTGAATTTCTCTTTATCATTGGTCTTAGCCTTAAGAGTGAATCCTCTTCACTCCTGTGGACTTAAAAAATGTAGATGCCCAGGCCCCTATCCAGATTCAAAATGTCTAGGACTTGGGCACTGATATTTAAAAATAATTTGCACAGATGATCCTGACATTCAGTGACCTCGATCACAGGTGATTCTGTGACATTCAGTGATGCTGGGAACAACTGCTCTGGATAGTATACTTTTCTTCCTTGACAGTATTTCTAGAGTCCATTTCTCACAGAGCTGAATTTGAGGCTCTTATTCTTTATGAAGTGTCATATCATTATAAACATTCCTATGATTTTCTCCCAGGCTGGTAAATTATTAGTATCAAAAGTTTGAATTTATAAATGGGAACTTATATTGGCTTTTTTTTTTGGAAGTTAGTGTGCTGACTTCCATTATCTATTTCATTTTCCTCCTCTTTTTCATCATAATAGAAATTTCTGCTGCTTCACACAGCTGCTTGGCAAAAGATCACAATTTCCAGCCTTTTTTATAGCTAGGTTTGGCCATGTGAGTTGGTCTGGCCAGTGGGATGTGAGAGGAAGTAATTATATAAATTAGGATCATGCCTTTAGAAGGAAAGAAGTTTGTCCTACCCTTTCTTTTTTCCCTTCCTGCTGGAGAGCAACCATACCAACTCTGATACAGACTATTATGTGACAGAGAAGTAAAGCTCTATCTTGTTTAAGCCCCTGTATTTTTGTTCTTTGTTACAGCAACTCACTAGTGCAACAAGGCTGTTAAAAATCTAAATTATAAGTGATAAAAATATAAGTTATAATACTAGCTTCCCTGGATCTCATTTCCTTTGTTTATTATCCATGGCACAGCACAGTCTTTCCACAGTGAGGTCCTTTTGAACTGGTATCAAGTCTTATGCATTCTTTCTAATTCTGAAAGTCTGGTAATGCTGGCTACACCTATTTACTCCATAGCTATATGTTGATGAATGCCAGTCTTTCCACACTCTAAAATAGAAAAAAGGGGATAGACAGTTTCATTCTGAGACAACTGCATTAGCAAAGTGATGGAATCACAGAGGAACATAGTGGCTGAGGATGACATTTGTTCGTGAAAATCCATATTCTCTTCTTCTGAGCACACAGTTGGCGGACATCTCTTAGCTTTCCCAGGAGTTAGGCGTGGTCACATGACTGAATTCTTTATTGTTCTGTTAGCTCATTCTGTCTTTGAATCTCCTTATATGCCTTCACATTGTTTGCCACTCTAACTTCTATTCCTGTTTTCTGTTTCCCTACTCATCTAACTTCCCTTGGAATCTAATAAAATCTGTGATCTCAAAGTCTACCTCATGCTTCCTCTGAATTGAGAAACACTTTTTCCCTTGCTTCTTCTTACCCTCTCACAATTTCCGACCATGTCCAACATTTATCTTTTAGGTTGCATATAGCGGGAAACTGTTGATTCAGAAAAGTAAGGTCGCACTAAGTGCTTGCTTTCTGCTTCAGATTAATTTCTTTATTGTTCCTTCCTGCAGTATTGCTTTTATATACTTCTTATTTCCAGACTTTCTTGGGCTGTGTGCCACGTTTCTGGCCTGGGGAAAAGTATGCCTGAAAGAGCATAGAAATACCTTTTATAACATTCCATTTTCTCTGAGAGCATAATGCCAGCTGCAATCTTTGTTTTTCTGTTTGTTCTTCAGTTTTCCTTAGAGTAGGAGCATTTCTGTATTTCTAACTTGGGTGTCCTCTTCCATTGTCTTGGGCTAATTATAGCATTTGTCAGTGGAACTGAAACTAAAACACATTAACAAATCAGTGAGTGCTCATTAATGGAATGGCAAGTGCAAAACTTGAAGCATGGAGATCATTTCAAGAGGCTTACTTCTTTGCAAAATAAAAGAGTGGTGGTGTAAGAAGATACTCACATTAATGCTCAAAGTTCAGTTTTGAATGTCCAATGCTCATATAGGTAGTCTTCAAAATATATTTTACCTGCATACAGTTTAGCTTTGTCAGAGTGTGGATTTACTTTGACTTGTGGCTAGCAGAAGAAACCTCAGCTCTTTAATGTGACCTACCTCAATCTAGCCACCATTTAGGTTTCCAGTTAACTCCCAGCCTGAATGCTTCTCTATTTATCTTTGCTACCTATATTCAGGTAATGCAAGCTTCTGTAATAAGTAGACCCAAAATGCGTAATGAGTTCAAACACAATAGAAGTTTATGTTTCTCATTCACTGAACTGTCCAAGGTGGGTGCTCCTGGTGAGCAGGGGGGCTCTCCTCCATGAGGCCATTCATAGTTTTGAACTGTATAATAAGAGGTATCCATCATTTTAACATCATACAGAATAATTTCACTGCTGGTCCACCTATTCATCCCTCCCCCACCATCCCACCCCGAGGAATGATTAATCGTTTATTGTCACCATGGTGTTGCCTTTTCCAGAATGTCATATAATTGGAATCATGCAGTGTGTAGCCTTTTCAGATTGGCTTCTTTCACTTAGTAATATACATTTGAGTTTCCTCTATGTCTTTTCATGGCTTGATAACTCATTTATTCTTAGTGCTGAATAATATTCTATTGTCTGGATATACCACAGCTTATTTATCCATTCACCTACTGAAGTCCATCTTGGTTGCTTCCAAGTTTTGGCAACTATGAATAAAGCTGCTATAAATGTCTGTGTACAGGTTTTTATGTGGACAGAAGTTTTCAACTCCTTTGGGTAAATATCAAGAAGCACAACTGCTGGATCATAGGGTAAGAGTATATTTATATTTAAATTTTCTTATTTTAACAAACTTTTAATTTTAGAATAGTTTTAGATTTATAGAAAGTTGCAAAGATATGCAGAGTGTTCTAGCATATTCTATACCCAGTTTCCACTATGGCATTTTTTTTTTTTTTGTAACAGTGTGTTTAATTTTGTAAGAAACTGCCAAACTGTCTTCCAAAGTGGCTGTACCATTTTGCATTCCCACTAGCAATGAATGAGAGCTCCTGTTGCTCCATATCCTCGCCAGCATTTGGTGTTGTCAGTGTTCTGGATTTTGGCCATTTAATAGGTGTGTAATGGTATCCCACTGTTGTTTTAATTTGCTTTTCCCCATGGGAAATGACGTGGGATATCTTTTCATATGCTTATTTACTATCTGTATATCTTCTTTAGTGAGGTGTCCGTTAAGGTCTTTCTCCCATTTTTAAACTCAGGATATTTATTTTCTTACTGTTGAGTTTTAAGAGTTCTTTGTATATTTTGGATAAGAGCCCTTTATTAGATGTGTCTTTTGTAAATATTTTTTCTCACTCTGTGACTTGTCTTCTCATTTCTCTCTCTCTCTCTTTTGATATTCATGTTTATTACCTATGATGGATATAAAAATGGACAGACTTAGGTGGAAAAATATATATAAATCCTATGCTAAACATGACACAGAAGTTCTTCCTTTATATAATGCACCTGGATACTGCTGTGCTCTATAAGACCTTACCTGAATTGATCATGATTATTTCCCTGACTCATATGCATTGCTCTCCCTCTCTCCCACTGTACTCTAGCTACTGGTCTTCTGGTTGTCTTTTAGGCACACTGGGCTCACTAATTTCTAGGGCTGCTACACTTATACTTCCCCCAGGATTCTTCTTGGTCTCATTCTCTTGATACTGTCTTTCACAGAGCAGAAGTTTTAATTTTAATGAAGCCCAGCTTATCAATTATTTCCTTCACGGATTGGGCCTTTGTTGCCTAAAAGGGCCTTTGTATCTAAAAGCCTTCTTCCATACCCAAGGTCATCTAGGTTTTTTCCTATGTGAGACCTTAATTATGTCACTTTCCTCTCTTCTCCTCATTTCCTCACCTTAAAAACAGTGGTAATACTGCATAATGTTATAAGGTTAACTGAGATAACATATTTAAAATTTCCTGTCAGGACCTTGTATATAATAGATGCTCAATAAATGTTTATGCTGCTGCCTTTTGTCTCTTCCACAGTGATATTCCCTTAGTCAATAAAAAAAAAATTTGCTGAATTGAACTGTAAGTCTTCACAGCATTACAGTAATAGAAGTTCAAGTTAATAGTGTGAACTCCTGTAAGAACCCTCCTACACTGTTGGTGGGAATGTAAATTGATACAACCACTATGGAAAACAGTATGGAGGTTCCTTAAAAAATGAAAAATAGAACTACCATATGACCCAGCAATCCCACTACTGGGCATATACCCTGAGAAAACCATAATTCAAAAAGAGACATGCACGGCAATGTTCATTGCAGCTCTATTTACAATAGCCTGGACATGGAAGCAACCTAAGTGGCCATCACCAGATGAATGGATAAAGAAGATGTGGCACATATATACAATGGAATATTACTCAGCCATAAAAAGAAACGAAATTGAGTTATTTGTAGTGAGATGGATGGACTTATAGTCTGTCATACAGAGTGAAGTAAGTCAGAAAGAGAAAAACAAACACTGTATGCTAATGCATATATATTGACTCTAAAAAAAAAAAGGTACTGATGAACCTAGTTGCAGTGCAGGAATAAAGAGGTAGACATAGAGAATGGAGTTGATGACATGGGGCTGGAGGGCAAAGCTCGGGCAACGTGAGAGTAGCATAGAAGTATATACACTACTGAATGTAAACTAGTTGGCTGGTGAGAAGCAGCAGCGTAGAACAGGGAGATTGGCTCGATGCTTTGCCATGACCTAGAGGGGTGGCGTAGGGAGGATGGGAGGGAGGCTCAAGAGGGAGGGGATATGTGAACATGTGTATTGCATATGGCTTATTTGCTTTGTTGTGCAACAGAAACTACCACACTGTTGTGAAGCAATTATACTCCAATAAAGATGTATTAAAAGAAACCCAAAAAACGAGGCCTTGGAGCCAGAGCATCCTCAGAACTTACTTGCTGTGTAACCTCAAGTCACCAAATCTCTACGTGCGTCAGTTTTCTCATGTGTAAGGTGGGCCTAATTACCTAATAGAGCTCTTTTAGGATTGCATGAGTTAATGTACATAAAAGCCTAAGAATAGTGCCAATGGTAATTTCCATGTAAGTGTTAAATGAATATTCATATATGTATAGAGCTGGAAAACCACTTTCCTCCATTCCTCACCAGGCTCCACAGCAGGAGGAGGCTCCAAACCCTTTATCATTTACCAGAGTTTGGTTCAGACCCATTTGGTACGTTAAATGTACTTATGTGTGTATAAACTAAAGCCACATCTCAAGAAGGGTATTGTGGGAATGGGGTAGAAAGTTGAGAGAGAATTTACCATAAAGAAAAAGTCTGGCTTGTCTAGGAAGACAGATTTCTGAGGTTTAGAGAGGAGTAGATTCCATGTACTGGATGGTAGCTGGCAACCAAACATATCCTGCCTAACTATTGTGGCAGTGTCTTCTTGCCTTCGGGAGAAACAAACTGTGTCTGAAACCTGAGAGTCACATCAACCCTTAATGGAGCATAATGCAGAGGAAGAGAGGTCCTTTCTTTATCACAGGGGACTGTGGAGCACTCACAGGGCATTGAGGACTGAGGGAGTGATTTCTGGGTTGACCACAAGAGATGTGGATCTCAGCAGGGGTAGAGGAAGAAAATCATGCTAAGCAGTTCAGACCCCCTGGGCCAAGTCAGGTGCTGTAGGCAGCCAGGATGACTTCATGTCATAGGTTGGGTTCTCTGGAAGCCGATGCTGAAGTGGAATTTGGTATGCAGGATATTTATTAGGAACCAGCACCTGTGGAGGGAAGGGACAGGAAGCAGGATTGGGCAGAGAGAGAAGTTAAATTGTTGCAGGCCAAACAAAGCCTTGGTCAGCCCCATTGGGAGCTCTGGGTCACACATGGCCTATCAGAGTTGTCCTGAGTGGGCTGACATGGTTGAGCCTTTACCTCCCTTCTCCATCTGCCACTGGGTGTGGGCTGCCCTGGGAAGGGTGTGCCCTTGGGTGATACGGCTGTTTGCAGCTGAGGCCAAGGGAGACGTTTGCTGGGACAAACCCTCCCCTGAAGGGGAATCTGGATGGTGCATCTCTGTGTCCACCAGAGTTCATACAGCCAGAGAAGGGGATTCTCAGAGATCCTGGAGGAGGAGGGGTGGGAGCTCTGCCAGGGACTGGTGTTCCTGTATTAGCAAGTAGGGCTTTGAAGCTGATGAAATATGTGCAATTCATATTAATGTGACCTCGTGCATACCCATGACGTGATG
This sequence comes from Tursiops truncatus, assembly GCF_011762595.2. Taxonomy (NCBI): domain Eukaryota; kingdom Metazoa; phylum Chordata; class Mammalia; order Artiodactyla; family Delphinidae; genus Tursiops; species Tursiops truncatus. The sequence continues at coordinate 76,367,096 of NC_047038.1, forward strand.
AGACCTGGGACATTCAAGTTACATATGTTCATTGAGCACTTTTATAATAAAAATGATCGAAATAATGAAAAAAAAATGACCTAAAACTCCACCACTCCCTCTAGTCACTTGCTCCCTTCTGGTCTTTCTCAGATATATCTGTAAATTTTATAGAGTCCAGTTTTATCTTGTTTTTATGCTAATTTGAGGACTTAGATCTAAAAGTCTAAACACTGTGTGGGAAAAGTGGTCTAGGTGGTAATGAAAGAGGTGTAACCTGGACAGCGTGAGTGAGGAGATGTGGCATACATCACTGCTCAGCCCAGGCATCAGGTAAAGAATCGGCCTGAGGAAATAAACTCTTGTAGCTCTGACTACGAACTCCACCCCGCCCCCTTTCAGAAAAATTAATCTTTATGATTAAGTGGTGGTGTTGATATCAAGAGCAATGTTCTTAATATCTTATTCCAGCCTGCTTCTTCTGAGTCATCAGTACAATTTCCCTGAGCTTGTTAGTTTTTGCGTGTTGGCTTCATAACAGGCTGCTGCATTTTGGGTTGATTATTTGCATTTAAAAAAATAGGCTGCTCGCACTGCATTAAATTTTTATAGCTACTCTGTTCATTGATCAGATCACTCTGATAGCAGTTACTACTCCAGCTGTATGTTTTAATTACGCTTGAACAATCAGCCTTTCTTAGTCCTTGAGTAATTTGCTGAGCTTAATTTGTCCTTTTGTCTAATTCCAACTTAAATTATTTCATTAGTGTTGGCAGTCCTGTATTACACATCCTTCCTGGTCTTTTTAAGTCAATTTCTTGGGGTTTTAATTATGTAGACTAGTCAATAAAAGTTGATGCCAACCAAAGAACTATCAAGGCAAATGATCACGAAGAATATATGTGCACAAGATACATTTCATTAATGAACATCCGTAGCATTTATGCCAAAACATTAACTAATGAATTTATACCATATCCCATAAGAATGGTCAGCAATTTTATTTTTCTTTTAGTTAATGACAATCTGTGTCACAAAGAAACTATACAAACTATTGAAAGCTGCACAGCAAGCTAGAGAAAAATGATTAGGTATTTCTGGATCATGGAAGCATTAAAATAAATGATTTATTTGAAGATAGTAATAATATATTAGACGCTGATCAAAACACTGACTTTTGATAACTATTTTATTTTCATACCTAAGAGATTATGTAAGGAAGGGACTTAAGCTTGCAGTTCAGAGGTTTTAAATTGCCTGACTGTGGGCTATATTTGACCCACAGACCTGTCTTCTGGAGTCTACACAATTTTATTTTTTTTAATTTGGATTTGAATGCCTTTAAAAGGGACATGAACTCTCCAGCTCCCCACCTCTGCCTTGTAACCTTGTATTTGGCCTGCTTTATACATATTTAAGTAACCGTCCTGATCCTGTGAGGTGCTTGAGCTTGCTACTCCTGATTCTAGTTCAGTGCCGTCTCTTTCAACTAGAGAGCTAAGACCCAGAGGGCTGAAGTTTGAAAGCACCCAAACAATTACTAGTAGAGCTCAGCCTAGAACCCTTATGTCATGGATCCACTCCAGTATTTTTTCCATTACATTGAGCAGCCTCTATAAATTTCCTTCAGAGAATTAAAGCAAGACACGTATTTCATTACATCTTTTTGGATTATGGAAATAAGGCCTTAAAGCTATAATCTAGAGGTAGTTATTAGTAAATATGCACATTAACACTTAGAAGATCTCTAGAAAGAACTAAATGGATAATTCGGAGGTCTTGAGCCTCTCTGATCCCTTTGAGGAGGGTGTTGCCAAGCCACTGACTGTCATGTCAGCTAGATCATGAGCTCCTTGAGGACAAGGGCTCTCTTTCATTCCCTAGTTTGTCCAGTCATTCATTCCATGAATATGTATTGAGTGTCTCTTATGTACAGGAAGATTCTAGGATACAGTAGTGAATCAAATAGATATAGTCCCTGTACCAGGAAGCCTGCCATTTCAACTGGAGCATGATTACTGACTGGGATAAACTATGTGTGAAAGCTCTCTACTCCACCAATGACCAATTCTCAGCCCTAACAACCTTACTTTGGAAATGAAACTCCTTCTCTGATGATACCATCCTCAGGTCTCTCTGAGACTTTCTCCATGTGTCCCAGCACATTGCTCTAGGAGCTCCAGTATTCCTGAGGTTGTCTGCATTTATGCCATCTATCTGTCACCCAGCCTTCACCTTGGGCTCAGTTTCAGCCACCATTTAACATCTCTTAAACCACCATCATGTGGGAACTTGCCTGTGCCAATGGCCACATTCACCTTCAGAATAACTGGGCTCATGCTTGGTCCTGGGAGTGGGGGCAGGAAAAGAAACTCTAGTCTACTCTTTTCTCTTTTCCTGGCTGGGCAGGAAAAGCAGTAGTGACAGTCATGTTAGGAAACACTGCCTTATAGCTCAGTCTCGTGGAGAGTTTTCTCTTCAGACAGAGGCCATTCAATCCTTTCTCTAAAGTCTCAGCGAATAGCTGGTTGAAAATTTATCTTTTTGGAGTTGGTATTAAGGAAAATCTGAAATGAGTATGGATAGGGAATAATATGGCTGAGGGGCAGCCTGGGCCTGAACACACAAAGTCATGAAACATGTCGCATTTCAGGAACACAGTGTTCAAAGTCGTCAGCCGCCACCTGCATCCTCCACAGTTGATTGTTCAATCAAATCTAAGCTCTTTAGCATGGCATCCCAGCTCTCCATGGTTTGTTCATAGGCTAACTTTCTACCTTCATCTCCCATGAGTTGCTCTGTAGTCTTTGCTTTGGTTAAACAGAACCTCTCAGTATTTGCTTCATCATCCCTATATTTTCTTCCTCCTGTTCTTTGCTTAGGCTTTTCTCTCAGTTTGGAATCCCTTCCCTCTACTTAGAAGACCCACCCTTCCCTCCTATCTCTGCATGCCCAAAGCCTAACTATCATTTGAGGCCCATCTACGATGCTACCTCCACCATGAAGCATTCTGTAATTCATGATGGTTCTCCTTTTCCCACGACTTCTTCCCCAGCTGGAAGTCCTCTCTCCCTGTTTTGAGCTTCTACAGAGCCTTCTCTTTCCGTGAATATCTGCTTTTAAATAGAATATAATTATCATAGTCATTCAGTGGTAATTATACCAGGTTAAGCTCCTTGGAAACAGGGCCCTTGTCTGATATCTTTGAAATTTCTACAGGCCAGTTTGAGTGTTTTGCACTCACCAAATACAAAATACATTGAATACATTACTCTCAGAAAATGCCAAACACATATAAATATCTAAACATAACCGTGTAAGATGAAGTCGCTATATGGACCAGTCTCAATACAGTCTTTAAAAAAAAAGACCCCTGTCTGAAATTCCAAAAATACTTGAAAAAGCAATTTTAATCTTTAAACAAGCAATCTCGCAAAAATACAACAAAAACTAACGAAGAGCAAACACAAAACTAAACAAAAATGATTTACCTTTACAGAGTATAGCATAACTTCTTAAAATCATCTTTTCCCATCTTCCTCTTCAACAATGTCCTGAAGGCTTTCACCCCCACCCACAGCAGCACCCTCACTCTCCCACCCGCAGCTTTAGTAAGCACTCCAGGCTCCCTAGTTTTTCTATGCTCTTGCCAATATAAATCCAACTAGTCTCCCCGAGTTTTGCCAGTTCTCCCCTCTCCTTGACCCTAGCAGGCTCACAAGGGTTGATGGGGCTGAGCAAACCATGATACTTGTGGGTGGATGTGAGTTGGGGAGTTTATCAGTAACCCCTCCCTCCCTTACAGAACATTTCCATGTTCCATAACATTTACACCCACCCAATGAGTGTTTTTGCTAAGGATTTCTGAGACAGGGAATTGCCATCACTTCCTAACTGAAAAAGAACACATGAGAATGTACTTTGGGATTAGTGCCTGAGAGCCTCTTTCTGAACTGGGTCTTTGGACCGAAAAACCTCACATAAAGGTAGTGCAACTGCGGACAGTTAGGTGAAAGTGAGTCTTGCTGGTTGGCAGCCATCAGCTCCCAAGCTACAGGCAAAAAAGTGAAGAGCCAGAGCCTTCTGAGCCATTTGTTACCTGTGATGGCAGGCCTCCCCCTCCCCCTTAAATGAGGTGACAGTAAGCATTTTTCAGCTTGTGCTTTCAGAATGTAACTAGTGTAGTATTTTTTATTCTGGTGCTGCTTGGCTTGCTTCATTTGCTTTTATGACAGTGCTTGGGTACGATTAAATGACAATTTAATGTGTATAATAACTCATTGAAAGTTTTAGCGAGGGCTTGAATGAAGGTGATGGGGTTTGAGCACATATTCAAGCAAACTGTACAGTTTAAACCTAAGCTAGGGACAACTTAGAACGATTTCTTATCTTGGCAGAAAAACAGCTCAATTATCTACATCTTTCCCTTCTCAGTGCGCTCGCTCTCTCTCTCTCTCTCTCTCTCTCTCTCTATATCTCGTTTCTTATGTGTAGTTTCTACTTTTTGATTTTATAGGGGACAGTGCTGGGGAATCTGGGCTTAATCCCCATCCTGTGTACTTTAATTTCTTCCTGGGATTCATAAGCTATTTGAAAAATACCTTGAGTCACGGAAACTCCTCTTAGCCCAAGGTTTTGTGAACCATGTCGGGTCGGGGGTTCAGAATGTTCGGGACTTAGGCAAAGGCTCCAGACTCTTTTTCTCTTCCTGTCAGAACATGAGAAGAATGTAACTTGTCATCTGTTTGCCTCATATGTGTTTTCTGAGGATAGTCAGATGATGTTTGATGACTTACTTTGTCACCATTCAATTCAATGTACAGTAGGTGGAGGAGAGAGGGGGAATAGGAGTTGAGTTCACCATCCTCTCCAGGAGATCCTGGCTGAACTCAAGGCTTGGTTGTGGTGAACAGGCACCAGTACCATAGATCGGATGGCATATGCCTTCTTCAGCTGACCACTATGGTCATGGCCCAGGAGGAGTGGAGGGCAAGGGGAATCCTGACCCAACACATTTTTCCAGCTTTTTTTTTTTTTTTTTTTTTTGCGGTAAACGGGCCTCTCACTGTTGTGGCCTCTCCCGTTGCGGAGCAAAGGCTCCAGACGCGCAGGCTCAGTGGCCATGGCTCACGGGCCCAGCTGCTCCGCGGCACGTGGGATCTTCCCGGACTGGGGCGTGAACCTGTGTCCCCTGCATCGGCAGGCGGACTCTCAACCACTGCGCCGCCAGGGAAGCCCCATTTTTCCAGCTTTAAATGCTCCCTGCAAATGGAAGTGCCAAAAAGTCCCTCCTGAATGGATTGGAGGGTAGCTTTTTTCTAGGGCTCGAGCTTCTGGGTCTTAAGCTCTTAACAGTCTGCTGATGACCTGGTGTCTGCACTAAGTTCAGCAAGAATACGGCGACCTCCGAGGGGCCAGGGACCACCAATTTGCCTAACGAGGGATGAACTGGCCCAGGTCAGAAATGGAGCAGGTCAGAACTCCCATGCTGATCAGGTATTGGTTGGAGAATAAAAGGTTCCTTTTTGTTCATTTGTTTTACTTCTTCAGACTTTGAAATGGCAAATCACAGAGTACACCAGATTTATAATAGTTGATACATAACTACTAGCAGGTCTCCTTAGGTCCAGAGCTCAGTTCACTAGGAATCTGCCACTTCAAGGGGGAGAACTGCTGGATGTTAGCACAGGTTGAAGCAAAACTGCAGAGATTTCAGAGCCATTGCTTTTCAATCTAGATGTTTTTTAAGCCTGATTCCAGGAACTCTGAGTTGTCTGCTCCTAGGAGACATTTTTGAATTTCTTATCTTCTCTCGGCTGCTTTGTAACAAAGAGGGTCTAATGTGTGCCAGGCTGGTATGGAGAGAAATGACCCAGTTTCTAGAAATGTGGCCCATCATGGCAGGTTTTTATTTCCTTTTAAATTATTAATTTTTTTTTTTTGTGATAAGAACACAGCATGAGATCTACCTTCTTAACAAATTTTTAACTGTATAGTATGGTATTGTTAATTCTAGGCACTATGTTGTAGACAGATGTCTATAAAGTATTCATCTTGCATTCATCTTACTCACTATAAATTGAAATTTTATACGTGTTGAATAGCAACTCCCCATTTTCCCTCTACTCCCAGTTCTTGGAGTAGAAAGTAGCATCATGCTACTTTCTGTTTCCATGAGTGTGACTATTATAGGTACTTCATATAAGTGGAATCATGCAGTATTTGTAACTGGCTTATTTCACTTAGCATAATGTCCTCCAGGTTTATCCATGTTGTTGCATATTATAGGATTTCCTTCTTTTGAAAGGATGAATAATACTCCATTATATGTATATACCACATTCTCTCTCTTTCTTCCTTCCTTTCTCCTTCCCTTCCTCCTTCCCTCCCTCCCTCCCTCCCTTCTTTCTTTTCCTTCTTTTTCTTTCTTTCTCTCCACCACCCCCCCTTCTTTCTTTCTCTCTGTGCGTTGGGTCTTCATTGTTGCGTGCGTGCTTTCTCTAGTTGTGGCGAGTGGGGGCTACTCTTCATTGTGGTGCACAGGCTTCTCATTGTGGTGGCTTCTCTTGTTGCGGAGCACAGGCTCCAGGCACGTGGGCTTCAGTAGTTGTAGCATGTGGGCTCAGTAGTTGTGGCATGTGGGCCCCAGAGCACACGGGCTTCAGTAGTTGCGGTGTGTGGGCTCAGTAGTTGCGGTGCATGGGCTGAGTTACTCTGTGGCATGTGGAATCTTCCTGGACCAGGGATCGAACCTGTGTCACCTGCATTGGCAGGCGTATTCTTAACCATTGTGCCACCAGGGAAGTCCCTACATTTTCTTTATCCATTCATCTGTTGATGGACATTTGGTTTATTTCCATATCTTGGCTATTGTGAATAATGCTGCAGTGAACATGGGGGTGCAAATATGTCTTCAGCATGGCATTTTTGATTCTTTCTGATATATTCCCATAGGTGTAAATGCTGGATCATATGGTATTTCTTTTAAAATTTTTTGAGAAACCTCCATACTGCTTTCCATAATGGCTGTAACAATTTGCATTTGTATCAACAGTGCACAAGGAATTCCTTTTCTCTACAGCCTCACCAGCACTCATTATCTCTAGTTGTTTTGATAAAAGTCATTCTAACTGGTAAGAGGTGATATCTCATTCTGGTTTTGATTTGCATTTCCATGGTGATTAGTGATGTTGAGTTCCTTTTCATGTAACTGTTGGCAATTTGGATGTCTTTGGGAAAATGTCTATTCAGGTCCTTTGCCCATTTTAAAATTACATTATTTGTGAGTTTTTTGCTATTGAATTTTGTTAAGTTCATGTATGTTTTGGATATTATTCCCTTATCAGCTGTATGGATTGTATATATTTTCTCCCATTCCTTAGGTTGCCTTTAGATTTTGTTGATTTTTTTTCCTTTGCTGTGCGGAAGCTTTTTAGTTTGACGTTAATGACTACATATTAAAGTTGTGTTTTAATTCTTAAGTTAGTCCTGGGAAAAATAGCTTTTTATTTTTTTCCTTTCATAACTGTCTCTTGGCTCTAGGCCAATTAATAACTCCAATTTAATGATTTTAGCTTTATTAACAGTCTGCTTTACTGCCAATCAGAAGATTCTTGCAAAAGGTAGAGGAAATCGGGTTTCAGTGGCTCATTTCCTTCCTCTTTAGGAGGTGTCTGAATACCAGTGCCAGTGCTTTGGCACAGCTGACCTTGAAGGGTGCTGTTGAGAGAGCTCATGAGGGGAGCCAAGATAACGAGGGAGGCTGAGAGTCTCCTATTTGTGGAAGCCTTTTAGATCCAACTGGAAATCGGTGTCTTAATTACATATGCTTTTTTCTGTTTTGTTTGTCTTGTTTTTTTCCCCTACACGAGGAGGCAATTAATTTCCACAAAGCACAACAAGCATATTTTGGAGTGTCACGTTTTAAAGTCATTTTGTTTGCATCTCAATGGCCAAATTCAAAATAGGGGCGAGGAGGGTGGTTTGAACATTCCAAGAATAACAGAGTATCCAGATCATCAGTGGGGATGCAACCTTATAGGGCAATCAGAAGGAGAAGCTGAAATCACAACCTCTCATTTATCCACTAGTAATAATGCTGAGTGCATTACAGGGTGTTTTTCTGGCAGGAGCATTTGTTTCTATAGAACAAGACTAGATTTGAAAATGCATTTTGGTTTAGCAACCCCATTTCCCCCTGACTGAGGGATAAGGGACTTGAATACCACTTTTGTGCTCAGTGGTTAATTGTGTGCGTGTGTGTGTGTGTGTGTGTGTGTGTGTGTGTGTGTGTGCCCGCGCGCGCGCATGCACTCACATGTGGTGTGAGGGCAGGGAGGGATGGGAGAGGGGTATGCAGGAGGACTGTGAGAAATAGGTAGGAACATACATATACTCTCAGTCACTTGGCTTTTGTTCCTGTGTCTTTTCCTTGGTGCCAAATCTGAGCAGTAGGTGTTAGGAAAGAGAAATGGGCACATGGTGGGAGAGTGATGACAAAGATGGGGGGTGACAAGGGGGCCATCTGCTCTCTGTCTTTATCACCGGGGCCTAATACTTGACTCTGAATGCTAAATTTCAATTCTTAAAAAAAAAATATTCAACTTAATTTTAATTTCTATCTTGCAGGACTTAGCTGAATGCTGAACATTTAATCTAATCAAGATTACACTCAGCACTGCTTTCAGTCTTTGCTGAGAGTTCTGTTGAGTCATTTATTAACTCAATGGTTTAAACAGAATTAACAGGACAGCCACAAATCTAAGAGAGAGAGGCTAGGCCCAGGCAGGCAAGGGGAAGATAGTTGGCCTGTTTTGTCTTGGGGCTAGAAAGCCCTGGACAATGTTACAGTGACCTCTAGACTGAGGGATGTTTTCAATGAGAAGGATGGAGACTGCTGTTTGCCATCAGCATAGCATGGACAATAGTTCATGAGCTCTAGCAACAGTGTAAAAGCTATTCCTGGTTAGTGAGGACTTGGCACTTGGGGGGATGTGTCCCTTTGGAACAGTGGAGACCTCTGAATAGAGAGTGTTCCCATCACTACTTGCCCCCATAGCAAAACATTACCTGCTTACTGATGGCTGCCTCAAATGCCCAATCTAGCCTTTCCTGAGATATGTGTCCCAGGAAGCCTGGTCCAGGTAGCCTCAGACATGAAAGTGATATGAGGAGGTCCAGCTCTTGGCATGTGAAGAGAAGATCTCTGATTCATATAAGGATAGTACTTAAGGTGATTTCTACAGGTCTTATTTTCCTGATAATTCTTTTCTGAGCCTGTTACTTCTAACTAGAGGTTTTCATTTCTGATATCTTCCTTTAGATTTAATGCTGTCTACTGTGGTGAAGACACAAATAGCAAATGCTCCCTTCTCTGTAATAGTCTATGGCTCTATCATTACCAATATCTCTGTGAAGGTGTAGCCATAGTGGCTTGTCTGGGGTGAGACGTGATAAACTGGATATGATAGCTTCTGAGTCCCCCAATCAAATACTCTTGCCCATATAGGTATTTGATTATGGCAGTTAAAATCTCAGCATATCCTTGTGTCCTGTGTCCCCAGAAATAGGAACTGAGGTACTAGATGTTTATACATTAGTCTGTGACACCAAACATGTTCCAGAGTGGAGGGATGCCCGGGCTTATATCATACCGGGTCTCTTATGCTTTAGTCTGAGCTAATCAACCCCTCTTCCAGCAAAGTAGTCTGGGTAGTTATTTTCATTTTCAGAATGAAATGAGGGATTTACAGACCAGTCCCTAAGCTTGACAGCTGCTCCCTCAATCCCCTCAACAAAGCTCTTGAGCAGGTGTAGGTGAGAAGACACTGGGTGAAGGATGGCAGAGGGTTGTTATCTTCTGTGCTTGAGAACAGAGCCATAGGGAAGAGTGTGGACTGAAATCCAGCCTGTGCTTCAGGACACTGTCAGTCTTGATGAAGAGGGGCTTTTTAAAAAAATATGTAAGAAGACACTGCTTGCCAAACTCTTCACCATCAGAGGAGTGACCTTCTTTTCTGCACAAAGATCCTATATATACCGTGACCCTTATGCATCCAGATGCCACGAGTCTCATTGCACATTGCACAGCCAGCATAGGGGCTGAAGGAGAATCTAATGACAATCCATTTGGTCAAGTTATTCCCTTAACATTAAAGTCTGACACTCCCAGATTATGATGGATTGTAATCATGTTATGGGAAGCTTACTGGAAGCAGGACAAGTAGAGGTAGGATGGGGGACTCTTTACTTTCCCCTTTTCTTTTGTACGCTGCTCTCATGGTTGTCTAGTAAAGGCAGGGAAGCTGAGTTACAAAGAAAAGCACAGTAAATTTCGGAGAATTGATATACTCTCACAAAAAGAAATGCTACAAAAAATGTCCCCCAAATGTAAATGCAAAGCGTGGAGTTTGTCTTTGGGCTGTCTTCAAGAAACGGACTTAAATCCGATTGCTAGGGCTATACGAGACTCATCTGATCAGCAGGCATTCCGTTCCACAGGGGCTAAAACTGTTTTGTTTTCAAAGGGGAAAACACATCTGTGTTTGCCCTCCTTTGCTTTGTAAAATTGAACTGCAGCGAACTCATGAGTAATAGAAAGAACACTAAGGACTGTGAAATTAACACTGGCATGAAACAAAATTTCTAAAAGGGGAAACTCTACTGGAAGAAGACTCGCTTCAACCTTCCCCAGACAGGGGTTTGGAAACTGGGACATCTTAGCATTGGAGGGTGAAATAAGAAGTCCAATTTGGTTGCTGCTTTCAGGAAGGTGACAATTTTCAAATCCTTTGGGTCAGATATTTCTTATTTTATGAAGATCTTTAAGGGTGGGAACTATGGTGGATTATGGCTCCAATGAGGAGCATATGTCCAATTGTGACATTTGTCCATGGGAACTACCATCTTACTCTTTAGTAATGAAGATAGCTAACTTTTATCGAACACTTACTATGTGCCAGACACTGTGCTTTACACATAGTTTCTCACATAATTTCATAACTAGTAAGGTAGATACAATTGCTTCCATTTCACAGATGCAGACACTGAGGTGCAGAAGGGTCAAGTCACACAGCTATTAGGAAATGAGGCTGGCTCTCAACCCAAGCTTGAATGACTTTGGAGCCTCTCCTTTAACCACCACAGCACCCCTTTATCTTCGTGTGTCCTCTTAGCCCTTTGCAAAGCTCCCGTACAACTTACTGTGATGGCCTAGTGGCCCCTCTTCCTTCGCCTTTCTGCTCCCCACAAGGCAACACCTGCCTTATGTACTCCTCATGTTCCAGATTTTCTCCAGGTTGTCTTGGGGTCATATAGAATAAGCTGGGGGAAGAGGAAGTATCCTACAAGAAGTGCTTTATTGAGAGAAGTAGTACTCTGTGCTGTTTCTACCCCAAAGTCACCACAGCGTACTTAAAAGTACTTAAAAACCATAAAGCACTGAATAAATAAAAAGTCTGAGTTTTGGAATCAGAGAGATATGGGTTTCGTTCATTCATTCATTTGTGGATTTTTTACTGACCCCCTACTATGTGCCAAGCACTGTGTTAAATGCTAGATTTGAATTCCAGATTCACTACTTATAGCTATGGACCTTGGGAAATTTATTCAACCTCTTTAATGAGAATAATAATAGTTACCTCTGAGCTGTTCTAAGATTAGAAGCTAGCACATAGTAAGAGTTCAGTAAATAGTATTAATAAAAGGAAAAAAGTGCTGTTTTGGGGCCAGTGCCTGCTTATATTACTCTCCCTTAAGGCTTTGCTTGCCAAGGTTTCAGCTAGCTAGAGTGCATCACCAAGGCCTGGGAAGTTAATGTACTAAACTAAGCTATTATCCTTTGCAAAGGCCTTTTAGCAAGATAATGACTTAGCCCAAAGGAATACCTAATTCTGGGCACAATGGCAGACTCAAATGGAGGTCATTTCAGCAAGGGACTTGCACATCAAACCATCAAATACCTGCCTGCCTCTTTACTTTAGTAACTGCCTTCTGACAGATAAGAAGTTTTCCTCCTGTATGATCAAATGAACAGGTAGTTGCTTAGAAGTATGGATAAATTTATTTTAAATAATGAGGGAATTTCCATTTATCCTTCTAGGTATTAATATCTCACCTTTATTTAATGCATAGTCCACTGACGTAAGCATTTGAGGTTTTTCAGATGCCCTCAGTAACACTACTTGGCTAATCTAATGTGATTCAGCTAATAGGTTTTCTATCAGCGTTTATGGACCATCTCATCCATCTACCCTTCTGCCTAATAGAAGTGTTTGTATCCAGTAGGTCTGAGCTATCGTCTTTCCCAAAGCAGTTAATTCTGTTTGAAAATCAATACGTAGAATTTGTGCTTCCATGGTATATTCTCTGAGACAGAATGGAAGCTAATTTCTCTCTTTCCAATGAGTTCATAAAAGAGTAAAGAATGAGTCTTGAAATAATCCTGTTTTTAGAATAAGGCTTTTTAAAATTACTTTTTTTTAAATCTACAAAGCCTAAGGGTTAGGAATAGTAACTACTTGAAGATGATTTAAGTTATTAGCAGGAAATAGTGTTCCCTCTCTCTCTCTGGATCAGTAGCCTCCAGTGGCTTCCATCTCACTCTGAGTTTCATCCAGACAGAGCCAGACTGTGGTTTGCAAAGCCCAGTCCTATCTGGCCTCTTCTCTTACTTCATTTCCTAGCAGGCTCTCCTCACCCACTTGGGTCCAGTCACATTAGCTTTTCCACTATTGCTAGGCTCAGTCATGTTGAGGATGCTTCCAGCATAGGGTCACCTCCTTCAGGTCTCTGCTTTCAGGTAAGTTTATCAATGATGCTGCCTCTACTCTCTTACTCTTTCTGCCCTTTACTGGCATTCATTAACTCCTTTCCTGACTTTATTTTAATTCTTAGCCCTTGTGCTCATCTCACATACTACTTACTTTTTGTTTAATCGTTCATTATATCTCTCTCCAGCACAATGTAAGCTCCTTGGGTGAGAATTCTTCCGTCTTGTTCGCTGCTGAATCCCCAGGGCCTGGAAAGCTGCCTGGCAGGTAGTAAGCACTTAGTAGATACATGTTGAATTCAAGTATGATTGTGGATGAATTATTTAGTTTGTTAAATTTCACTCTTGGTGTTTAGATACAACAACAACAATATGTTACTGTTGTATAGAAACGTAGAGGTTCTCAGACACTTTTCAATCCAGGCTGTTGAAAAGCCAGTATTCAAAATGCCCAGAGAGCAGCAAAAGTCTATCTGGAATTCCAAATAACTCAAAATACAGGGGTTGTGGTAAAACCAACTGGAAGTATTAGAAATCTACATGCTAAAAGAAATCTACATACAAATGAAAAACACATTAAAGACCCAAATCACAGGACTAAAGGAGGCCCAGGAAGAGAAAGCAACTGGTTTGCAATCTTAGTTTCCATCCTAAATCACTTTCTGACCTATAGCATTTTTTCTAACCTCTGGGACTTAAAATTTTTTTTTCCTAGTGGGAGATGACTTTTTCCCCTTTCTTTACTTTATTATCTTGTATTGTTTCAGTTATTTACTTTGAGATCTTTAAGCTGTGGCATGTTATTTGTAACGAGGTAAGGAAGGCACATTGGCTCCTTTGAAACTTTCATTATTATTAAAACTAATGCAATGAAGTTGAGTCCTCTTCTGAGGCTTTCCTACAGCCGTTGCTTGCTGCTGGTAAATATTCATAAATGTGCTATCATGGAAATGAGATAGAATGCCTCAAAATTACTTTGGGGGCATAAGGAAGGCCCTGAAGAGTGAACGGGGAGGATGCATTTCATTTTCAGATTTGTAATGAAGAAAGTATTCTTTCTGTCAGTGGATGATGTGCCTTGCCCTGGAGAAGGATTCCAAGGACCTGAGCAGATAGTGTTCAAGGCAACAGTCACACAGTGATGGCAGCAGGTTCTATCCATACCTGAGTGGGGTACCTCTGAGGGGGCTGGTAGCAATTTCTTAGGAGTTCCCATCAGTAAAAAGGGACTCTTGGCACTGACCGTGTTTTGGAATACATCTTAAAACTCCTTGATGCCTTCTCATGCTCATTAGAGGATTTTCTAATGAGCTTCTGATGGCGGTCATACTGTTAGGGCATCTTTAACTGTAAGTGTTGAATCCTCCTCTCCTCTCCCTCTTTCATTATCCACCTGTGGGCAAATCTAGGCTCCAGGGTTAAGGGCAGAATGATTCAAAGATTTTGGTGAGTTGATGAAAGTGATATATTTAATCAGAGGCTGTTTCCGGAGAGAGACATCTGTTCTTTGGAATCACTTAAAGGAGAACTATAATCTAGAAAATTAAAGGCATCAGCAATATTTGCAGTTGTGGAACGTCAAGGTCAGGAGAAAAAAAAAAAAAGCCCAAGAGGGCACTCTTGTCACTGATTTCAAAGGAGCTAATTCTTAGGGTTATTAGCTGCCTCAATTTACAACGCTACATACCCTTGAACACCAAATGCTCATTATCAAAAATTAAAGAAGCGTGGAGCTGAGATTTGAATTATATTTCAGATAATAGATTTTGGAACATGCTTCATATTGTTAAGATTGACCTGACCTTACAACTAATAAAGGTTTCCAGTAGGCACAGAATCTCAGTTATAATACCTTGTTTCCACAAGTATGAGAAAAGCAAGGAAAAACTCCTTTGTTTTTACTTCCATCATGGTGCCCCGAAGTAGGCAAAATTGTTAGGTGGGTAAAGCCTGGCTTTGGAATCTACAGCCTTGACTCTCCTTGGGCTCTCCATGTCTGAAAGATCTTAACCACTTACTCTCTCTCTCTCTTTTTTTTTTAACGTCTTTATTGGAGTGTAATTGCTTTACATTGTTGTGATAGTTTCTGCTGTATAACAAAGTGAATCAGCTATACGTATACTTATATCCCCATTTCCCCTCCCTCTTGCTTCTCCCTCCCACCCTCCCTATCCGACACCTCTAGGTGGTCACAAAGCACAGAGCTGATCTCCCTGTGCTATGTGGCTGCTTCCCACTAGCTATTTTACATTTGGTAGTGTACATATGTCATTGCCACTGAGGATGCTTCTGTTTCCTTCCTAAAAAATGATTAAGATAGAGTAGGTGCAAAGAAGAGAAAGCACCTACTCTATCTTAATCATTTTTTAGGAAGGAAACAGAAGCATCCTCAGTGTTAAAACATGGACAGTAGATTAGTGGGTTTATATGAAGCCAGAGAAAAATGTTCTAAATGGTGGATTTTCAGGCTTCTGCTATCTATGTGGGGGCGTCTGGGAGGTAGATGGTTATATACTGAGTTCATGGTAAGGCTGGCTCATTGCAGTGACTCTAGCTGGTCTCCTGCTCTTTACTTATTCCAAGCCAACCTGCACATAAGTGCTAGGGAAAAAAAAGTTTCATTAAATGTGGTTTTTGTCACAAGTGATTGCGTATTATATACTGTCACCATCAGAAACACATCTCTCTGGCTTCCATAATCTTTTACTGACTGTTGAATTCTCCTTCACTCTGTTAACAAAATTCTGGTTCTTCCATTTTTAACCCTAACAAACACATTTCTCATGATCTTCTGGACTTTATTCTTCAACTGAACAAATTATTATCATGTCTCAGACTTGCTAAAAAATGACTTCTGTGCCTCAGCCCTTGACATTTCACCTTCAAAGTGTTTTTTTTGTCCCCCATTCCACCACATATCTTTGTCTAAAAGCCTGCTTCCCAGCCTAGCATATTCTGATCACATCTCTGGAGAAGGAGACTGACCAACCATTCATAATAATTATCTCTGGGTAGAAAAAATTCCTTTGATTTGTCTGAATCAAAGCCCTTACTTTATGGTTTAAGTCCATGTGCTTTCATTTTTTTTCTTTTGTATTCTTAGAATATGATAAAAAAAGCTAGTTACCCTCTTTCATTTAAGCTTGTTATTTCATTTAAGCTTCATAAGTTTAAGCTTGTTAAATTGCCTTTTATCCTATTCTTCCAGCTAAGTACTTCCAGGTTTCTTCATCCCTTTCTTACTGGGCATGTTTTCCAAACTTCTGATTATTATCTGCAACTTTCTCTTTATATCAAGTCCAGACAGAAATGTCATATTTCACCAATTTTAAGAGGCACTTTTTCTCTCACATTTTAAACATATCAAATTTCAGCATTTAGCAAGACTCATAATTCATGTCATTTTGCAATTACAAATGGCAGAACTTTTTTTGATTTTAAAAATGAAGGTATTATGTACATTGAATGATTTAAAAAGGCAGGGGGAACTAGTTTGTATTAAAGGAGAATGAAGAGAAATGACAACCAAATGCAATGTATAATTTCTTGATGAGATCTTAGATTGAAAACAAAATTAAAGAGCAATAAAAGTTTTACTATTTTTAAAATTACTTTTTCAACTTTATTGAGGTATAATTAACAAATAAAATTATATATTTAAAGTGTACAACATGATGTTATGATATACATATACATTATGAAAGGATTCCCACCGTTGAGTTAGGTAACGTATCCATCCCCCACATATTAACTTTTTTTTTTTTTTTCTGGGGAGAACACTTAAGTTCTACTTTCTTAGCAGATTTTAATTGTATACTTACAGTATTATCAGTCATAGTTACCATGATATGTATTAGATCCTCCCAACCTTATTCATCTTATAACTGAAAGTTTGTACCCTTTTACCAGCCTTCCCCCTACCCCGCAGGTCCCTGGTAACCACCATTCTACTCTCTCTATGTGTTTAATTTTTTTTTTTAATTCCACATATAAGGATACCATGCAGTATTTGACTTTGACTTATTTCATTCACTTTAACATAATACCCTCTAGTTTCATCTGTTGTCACAAATGGCAGAATTTCCATCTAAGTCTGGATAATATTCTATTTTATATATATGCCACATTTTCTTTATCCATTCTTCCATTGACGGACACTTAGGTTGTTTCCATATGTTGGCTATTGTGAAAAATGCTGCTGTGAACATAGGTACAGATATCTCTTTGAGATAGTGATTTATTTTCCTTTGGGTATATACTCAGAAGTGGGATTGCTGGATTATATGGTAGTTCTATTTTTAATCTCGTGAGGAGCCTCCATACTGTTTTCTCTGGTGTCTGTATTAGTTTACATTTCTGTATTAGTTTACATTTAGTTTTATTAGTTTACATTTACATTATATTAAATGTAATACATTATATTAGTTTACATTTCCACCAACAGTGTACAAGCGTTCCCCCATCTCCACATCCTTGCCAGCATTTGTTATCTCTTGTCTTTTTGGTAATAGACATCCTATCAGGTGTGAGATGATACCTCATTGTGGTTTTGTTTTGCATTTCCCTGATGATTAGTGATGCTGAACACCTTTTCATGTACTTGTTGGTCATCTGTATATCTCCTTTGGAAAACTGTCTAGCTGGGTCCTTTGTTCAGTTTTTAATTGGGATATTTGCTTTTTGCTATTGAGTGGTGTACGTTCCTTATGTATTTTGGTTATTAATCTCTGATCAGACATGTGGTTTGCACGTATTTTCTCCCATTCAGTAGGTTGTTTTCATTTCGTTGATGGTTTCCTTTGCTGTTCATAAGCTTTTTAGTATGATGTAGTCCTACATGTTTATTTTTGCTTTTGTTGCTTTTACTTTGGTGTCACCATGAAAAATCATCACCAAGACCAATGTCAAGGAGCTTACCCCTATGTTTTCTTCTAGGAGTTTTATAATTTCAGATCTTACATTTAAGTCTTTAATTTATTTTGAGTTGATTTTCATCTATGATGTAAGACAGTGGTCCAGTTTCATTCTTTTGCATTTGACTGTTCAGTTTTCCCAACACAATTGTTGAAGAGACTGTCTTTTCCCCATTGTATATTCCTGGCTCCTGTGTTGAAACCTAATTGACAGCATGGGTTAATCCTGGCCTCTCTATTCCATTGATCTATTCTGTTCTAAAGTTATCTGTTTTTATGCCTACACCATAATGTTTTGATTACTATATCTTTGTATTATAGTTTGAAATCAGGAAATGCAATGCCTCCAGCTTTGTTCTTCTTTCTCGAGATTGCTTTGGTGATTCAGGGTCTTTTGTGTTCCATACAAATTTTAGGATTGCTTTTTCTATTTCTATGAATGCCATTGGAATTTTGATAGGAATTGCATTGATTTGGAGATTTCTTTGGGTAGTATGTACATTCAAACAATATTAATTCTAATGCACGAACACAAAATATCTTTTCATTTATTCGTGTCTTCGATGTTTTCATCTATGTTTTATAGCTTTTAGTGACAGATCTTTCTGCTCTTTGGTCAAATTTATTCCTAAGAATTTTATTCTTTTTGATGCTATTGTAGATTGGATTATTTTCCTAATTTCTCTTTCTGATAGCTCATTGTTAGTGTATAGAGATGCAACTGATTTTTGTATATTGATTTTGTATCCTGAAACTTTACTGAATTCGTTTATTACTTCTAACAGTTTTTTGGTGGAATCTTTTCGGTTTTCTATATATAATGTCATGTCATCTGCAAATAGTGACAGTTTTATTTCTTGCTTTCCAATTTGTATGCCTTTTATTTCTTTTTCTTGGTAATTGCTAATGGCTAGGACTTCCAATACTATGTCAAATAGCAGTGGCAAGAGTGGGCATCTGTGTTCCTATCTTAGAGGGAAAGCTTTCAGCTTTCACCATTGAGTATGAAGTTAACCGTGGGCTTTGCCTACATGGCTTTTATTATGTTTAGGTGTGTTCCTTTTATACCTGATTTGTTGAGAGTTTTTATCATGAAAGGATGTTGAATTTTTTCAAATGCTTTTTCTGCATCAGTTGAGATGATCATATGATTTTTATCCTTCACTTTGTTAATGTGGTGTATCACATTTCTTGATTTGTGTATATTGAACCATTTTTGCATCCCAGGAATAAATCCCACTTGATCACAGTGTATAATCTTTTTAACCTACTGTTGAATTCAATTTGCTAATATTTTGCTGAGGATTTTGGCATCAACAAAAGTGTTCATCGGACATATTGGTCTGTAATTTTCTTTTCTTGTAGTGTCTTTGTTTGGCTTTGCTATCAGGGTAATACTCATCTCATAAAAATGTGTTTGGAAGTATTCCCTTCTCTTCAGTTTTTGGGAAAAATTTGAGAAGGATTGGTATTCTTTAAATGTTTAATGAAATTCATCAGTGAAGCCATCTGGCCTGGACTTTTCTTTGTTGGGGAGTTTTTGATTTCTGGTTCAATCTCCTTACTAGTAATAGATCTGTTCAGATTTTCTATTTCTTTATTATTCAGTCTTGGTAGGTTGTATGTTTCTAGGAATTTATCCATTTCTTCTATGTTAATTTGTTGGCATATAAATATTCACAGTGGTCTCTTATGACCCGTCGTATTTCTGAATTAGAAGTTGTAATGTTTCCTCTTTCATTTCTAATTATATTTGTTCAAGTCTTCTCTCTCTTTTTTTTGTAGTCTAGCTAAAAGTTTGTCAATTTTGTTTATGTTTTCGAAAAAGCAACTCTTACTTTCATTGATTTTTTTCTATTGTCTTTATAGTATCTATTTATTTTCACTCTTATCTTTGTTATTTTCTTCCTTCTGCTAATTTTGAGCTTAGTTCTTTTTCTAGTTTCTTGAGATATAAAGTTAGGTGTTTATTTGAAATCTTTCCTTTTTCTTGATGTAGGCATTTATTGTTACAAACTTCGCTCTCGGAACTGCTTTTCCTGCATCCCATAAGTTTTGGTATGTTGTTGTATTTCCATCTTTGCTTGTCTCAAGGGTTTTTTTTCCGGCTTTTTCAAGGTATAAATAACCAATGACATTTAATAAAGTGTACAGTATCGTGATTTGATATATGTATGCATTGTGAGAAGATTCCTCCCATCTATCCATCCATCACCTCATATTTATCTTTCTTTTTTGTGAGAACATTTAAGTCTTACTGTCTTAGCAAATTTTAATTATATGATACAGTGTTATCAACTATAGTTACCATGTTATACATTAGATCCTCACACCGTGTTCATCCTATTAGCTGAGAGTTTGTACTCTTTTACCAACCTTTTCCTATTTCCCCCATTCCCCACCCCCTGGCAACCACTTTTCTTTGCTTTGTTTCTATGAGTTTGACTTTTTTTAGATTTCATATATGTTATACCATGCAGTATTTATCTTCCTCTGTCTAGCTTATTTTACTTAGTATAATACCATCAAGCTCCATCCATCTTGTTGCAAATGGCAGGATTTCCTTCTTTCTCATGGCTGAATTCCACTGTGTGTGTGTATGTGTATATATGTGTGTGTGTATAGATATGGATAGATGTAGATATATTCACCTCATAGCTTCTTTTTTTTTTTTTTTAGATGTTGGAGGTAGGAGTTTATTAATTAATTTATTTTTGCTGTGTTGGGTGTTCGTTTCTGTGAGAGGGCATTCTCTAGTTGTGGCAAGCGGGGGCCACTCTTCATCATGGTGCGCGGGTCTCTCACTATCATGGCTTCTCTTGTTGTGGAGCACAGGCTCCAGACGCGCAGGCTCAGTAGTTGTGGCTCACGGGCCCAGTTGCACCGTGGCATGTGGGATTCTCCCAGACCAGGGCTCGAACCCATGTCGCCTGCATTAGTAGGCAGATTCTCAGCCACTGCGCCACCAGGGAAGCCCACCTCATAGCTTCTTTATCCATTCATCTGTTATTGTACACTTAGGTTGTTTCCATATCTGGGCTATTGTGAATAATGCTTCAGTGAACTTGGGAGTTCAGATATATCTTCAATATTCTGTTTTCCTTTGCATATACCCAGAAGTGGAATTGCTGGATCACATGGTAGTTTTATTTTTAATTTTGTGAGGAACCTCCATACGTCTTCCACAGGGGCTACACCAATTTACGTTCCCACCAGCATTGCAGGAGGGTTCCCTTTTCTCCACATCCTCCCCAGTGTTTGTTATCTACTGTCTTTTTGATGATAGCCATTCTAACAGGTGTGATATTGTTCAAGATATTTTTTGATTTCCCTTTTGATTTCTTTTGGATTTATTAACTTATTTGTTGTTCAATAGCATAGGGAGTGGAACTGAATGTTCTAACCCTTTAATCATAGGATTGGCTTTTTTTGGTCACCAGCTCCTATCCTAAAGCTATCTAGGGGCTCTTCCACCAAGTATTGTCTTGTAAGCATACAAAAGACACTCAGGAGATTCCAAAGTTTTTATGAACTCTGTGCCAGAAATTGGGGACAAAGACCAAATATTTATTTTGTTATTATACCACAGGCCCGTAATGTGCGTGGACTTAAGAAGTTCTCAAAGAGTGGGTATGATATGGCCTGAATATACATTCCAATAGTCATTCCTATATGACCTCAGGATGACAGCAGAGGAGAATGAAGGAACTTATTCGCTGGAAGGATGACTCTATCTTCAAACATATCTCTTTTATCTGTTTGTGTATTGCTGAGGGAGTGCTCCCCTCAAACTGTTCTACAGGATGCTTCTCCTTGCCTTTTTATCTCCTGTCTTAATTAACTCAGGCTGTCATAACAAAATACCACAAACTATGGCTTAACAGAAATTTATTCCTTTTAGTCCTGGAGGTTGGGAAGTCCAAGATCAGGGTGCCAGCAGGGTGGATTTCATTGTGAGGCCTCTTCTCTTCACATGTAGGCATCTGCCATCTTGCTGTCTGCTCACATGATCTCTTCGTTGTGCTTGTGAGGAAAGAGAAATTTGGGGGAGAGAGAGAGAGGGAGAGAAAGAAAGAGAAAGGGAGGGAGGGGGGAGAGTGCCTGCAGTCTCTGGTGTCTTTTCTTATAAGGGCACTAATCCTATGGGATCAGGGACCCACCCTTATGACATCATTTAACTTTAATCACCTCCTTATAGTCACTAGCTCCAAATCCAATCACATTAGGAGTTAGGGCTTCAACATATGAATTTTGCGGAGGCACACCATTCAATCTGTAACATGCCCTGGTTTCAATACCACCCAACCCCCCCAAGAGTCCAGTACCTTGTTCCTAGAGAATTTGCTATAAAAAAAGACCACCAAAGGAGGAATAACTTAAAGGAATTGATTACTAATGGTGATGTTTTAGCAATCAGTAGGAAAGAGATTTGTGGGATGAGGTTGGAAATAGAGATTTGGGAGGTGAAGTGAAAGGATCTATTAAGCTTCAAATGATGCTTTCTGGACAGCCTTATATTTAACTACAATCAAGGCTAATAAGTCTTCCTCTTTCCAACAAACTTTATAACTAACTCCTGGAACCTGGAATCAGTGTTCATTAAAATTCATTTTAAGTTGTTGATTTTCTTCTTCCTATTTGACTAGCTCTTGGCCACTTTTTGGAACTATTTTTCTTTTCCTTGAAGAATGCTCTCATTAGAACTGTTTCTGAGCTCAGCCCTTTGGGACACATCATAGATAGGAAATCCCCACTCTGTATGTTTGGATATTTTTGTGTTGGCCCTATTTCTTCTCTGGCTTCTCACTCCATGGGGCTGATTCAAGCACAGAGCTCCCACTGACTTCAAAGTCTTCTGAGGTAAAGTGAGAAATAGTCTTACAGAAATTTCCCAAAGATATTTTGGATATATAAAAAAGCAGTGGTAATATTTTAAAATATGAATATTTGTCCTGGAAAATGAATGGATATTATGAGTACCAGCTAGACAAAGTCACGAAAATTCTCCTTTGATAGTAGGAAAAAAGCTCTTGTAAATTCATAATACTTGGTAAATGCACTCATCCTTCTGGGGAGAAATTTTGGTTCTGTTGTGGTTTAAAAAGCATAAAGATGGAATCCTTTAAATCAGATTCCTACTTTATAGATGTCAAATATCTACTACATTATTTTCATAATATGAGTGTAAAAATTATGAACTATTTGAAAAAGATATATGGTATATACAATTTAAAGAAGATACTTTCTTAATTTCCCTAAGCTTTCCAGATTTCTCAGAAACAATTGTTTTAAATTTCATGTAGGATCTAGACAGTGACTAGTTGTGTTTATAATGTTGTTTCACAGATTGGAGATCTATATGAGACTCATTCAGGCACCTTCAGAAAAAAGGAAACTTATTGTAAGATATAAGGGTCTATGCAGACAGGAACCGGAAATAGGGTCAGTGATGCTCTGGGGACTCTTTGCAATCATGTTTTTTGTGTGTTTTCTCCATTGTACTTTCCCTTCCAACTGGCCAGTTGTAGATACTGTGCCTTACATGTCTAGTTCAATAGTCTTTTTTTCCTGTTTTCCAGAATTTTCTGTTTCCTCCACTGGAGCAGCTCCTCTGGCAGAACAGGGCAGAAATGATGGGTGTCCTGGACATTCCTCTCAATGCAGAGACAAACACAACAGATGAGATTGAAAGTAGAAATAAAGAGAAAAGCCCAGAATTCCAGGCTATAGAAAGAATGCTGTGAGGATGATAAAGAGACATGACAGAACTCAAAGAAAGAAAGAAATAGGATTCTCTGATTAGGAAGTAAACAGGTATCTTTCTTTGCTCATAGAGGTCTATCATTTCTGTTCTGCTGCAAGTTTGGCATTCTCTTTATTGTTTATATAATCATTCACACTAAGTGATCACTGCTACCACCACCCCACTGTGAGGGAAAAGGACCAAGGTGGTTTTATGATAAACTAGTCATTAATGCCTTTTATTTTCAGGAACATATGGCTAGAGGTTCATTGACAAAGTAAATATCTAAACTTGAGCTCCTGAATTTGTATGTAGATACTTAGCATTCTTATTGCCAGATATGTAGCTTCATTGAAATATTAAGAAACAATATTTCATTGGGAAGATATACCATCTTTTAAAGGAAAGAAGGAATAACTTCTTCCCTAACTTTAATGGAGAGCATGATCTTCATGCTTTGTGTTGATCTATTCACTAACTCTCCTTCTTATCAGGTATAATATATTCCTGTTGACAGCTTGATTTAATTGGACTTGTGGTAACTGATTCAACTGAGCACTTTAATTAGGTAATTATTTTGTTATAAGAACTGCTTTTCAGCTTGCTAGAGAGAGTGAATTTTCCATTTTTCTCAAGCTAAAAATGGAACCTGGATTCTTTTCTTTTAGAACAAAGTGGAATAAAAATGGTCAGTTATAGAATTAGGCTGAGATTGAGCTGTAGAATGAAGAAAAATAAGCTTGACTTATGTATTGATAAGACACAAGTGGGCTTTTGAGAAATGAAGACAGAATTAGTTTCTCAGATTGTGAATACTGCCAGTGAGTAGTCATGAATTTGAACAGAGTGATTGTTCGCTGCCTCAGTTTCCTTCCAGAAGTGGGACCTTGTGCAAGAAAATAAGTGCTGGAAAAAAAAAAAAAAAAGAACACAAGGAAATACTCCTATCTCATGATTTTGAACAAATGTTCCTCGCTCTAGGGAGTTTTTTTTTTCTCCAGGCAAATTAATTATTGCCTTCTTTGAAAATATATTGTGAAAGTTATTCATTCATTAACTTCAGAGGGAGACTTTGTCTTGAAGAAAAGGCTCAGGTTCTGAAAATATTGCCTCAGACTGAGCATCTAGGAAAAAAGCTATCCTCGAATTCCCCACATACTTGGTGCGATTCAAGCTTATCTTTTGTTGGTTGGCAGGACTGATTGTAAATAATCTGAGGATACCTCAGATCAGACAAACAAATAATTAGAGTTGACACTATTAAAGCCAACAAGACCCTGATTAATTGATTTGCTAATAGCTATACTCCATTTGCTGATGTTAGCCCTGATTGGGTTTTAAGCTGTGACAGGGCCACAAGATAAACATTTTCTTTCTCGAAATTACTGATTACCTACCGGCTTCCCAGTCTCGCCATCAACTAGTCTTTGGAGGTTTTTGTTCATTAAAGGATTGAGGCTAATTCCAAATAGCTTTCATCTGAAACATAATATTCATACATAAGCTTTTTGTGGAATGGTCAGTCAACATAGTAATTACGTTTTGCTTTAGAATTTTTTAGTTTTACATTTTCAGCAAGGAAAATAAACAAAGGAAACATTTCTCACTTAAACAAATGATGTTGCAAGTGTAGCCTTCCCTAATAGATGATAAGAATAATGACAATTCTGTTCCAGACACCCAGGGGCCAGAGAGGGGCTGTGTTCCAGCCACCACTGTGCAACAAACCATTCTAAAATCTAACGGTGCAAAATAGCAAGCATTTTATTATCAGTAGCAACTTTGTGGGTTGGCAGGGCTCAGCTAGGGCTATTCTTCTGTTTCACATGATGTTATCAGGGCTGCAGTCATCTGGGAACTCAGCTGGGCTGGAACATCCAAGTTGGTGCACTTACATGGCTGGCAGGAGGTGCTAGCTATCTGCTGGGAGTTGAGAAGTTGACAGGAGCACCTCAGTTTTCTCCATGTGGGCTTCTTAAAGCATGGTGGTTGGGCTGCAAGAGAAAATGTTCCAAGAGAAGAGAGAGGAAGGTGCAAGTCTCTCAAGGCCCAGCCTTGAAATTACAGTGTCACACCTGTCACATTCTATTAGAGTGGTTGACAGGGTCAGTCCAGGTTCATTGTGGTTATGCTAATAAGTAAGGTATGGTCAGTAGGACCATCTTTGGAGACTAGATATCACAAACATCTAGAGTGGAAACAAAGGCAATGTTTCATTGAAGTGTTCTTAAAAAAGCTGTGTCTTGCCCTTTCTCTATGACCGTCTTCACTGGTTATTACTTCATGGTTATCATTTGTTATTATTCATTGGTGACTTCAGTTGGAGTCAGGAGTGGGTATTTAGGTCTCTCTTTGTAAGAGGAATAGTTTTGAGTTAAAAGCTGTTCCAAGATGAAGTAATACTACCACTCTCCTAAATTTTCTTGCTTATTAAATAGAGTCAGCAGGTGAAAACCTGCACTCTTTTTGTCTGAGAAGGTTTTTCCAGATATTTCTCCTTTCTCCAATCTGCTATGGTTGTGATGGCGGAGTGCAGGCTTAGGAGTCAAGTTTTTCAGTTTAGCTCCTTCAGTTACTGTGTGCCTAGCTGTGTGAATCTGGGCAAGAGATTGGTACTTGCAAGCCTGTTTTCTCATCTTTATAATGGGGTATTCTTTCTACTGCTTAGATCGTGAAAATTGAGATACTTCATGAAGTGTTTACCCGAGTGCCTGGAAGTGAGTACTCAGGAAGTTGTAGGTACTGTTATTATGTAATAATAGGTATATAGGAGAACCTAAGCACCAAGGAATTGAGCATAAAGTCACAGGATGCTGAGAGTTTACAATAAGATAGGAGGAGATCTCTTAAGCCAAACATTTTTAAGAGTAAATGTCACTGTACCAAATAGATCTCCTGTTTCTTCTTCTTATACTTATGCCACATTTTATACCTTCTGTCACAGAATCAGGTGAAGAGGGTTGTTTTGGTGTTGAAAGGGGGCTGGAACTGGGAGGGGACTGGAAAGCAGTGAGTGGAAGGAGGCCAGGAACACAAATGTCTAGTTCCCATGGTCTCCACCTGGACATTATGATATCAGAAAGTCTTGAATTGTGTGAACCTGTGGTCTTTGTGGTCTGTTCTTTTAAGTTATTCCACAGCTCCTGCAAAGGAAAAGTATAGCTATCACATACTTATAAAAAATGAAGGGTGGTAATTTGCATGAATTACACCACCTGGAAAAGCAAACTTATTTATTTCATTTACTCCCATCTCCCACATTCATTTGTCACATATGTGCTGTGACCTAGTGGTTGGAAAAGAAATACTTACCAAGGGTTTACCTTTCATGGGTGGCAGTGTGGTTTTTCCTTTCCTCCAGCCTCATTGTTTCCATGTGTAGGGACTTAGAGTAACCGTTTTGGCCTCTTGTCCCACCCATTATTTCTTGTGAGTTTCCTGAGTTACCTGAATAATATCCATTGGTCCATGATTCTCAAGGCCCCCAATTCTGGGGATATGTTCTTTTTGTATTACCCTAGATACAATGAGGAAACACTTGCTGTATGTATATGTGTCCCGCAGAGCCAACCATTCCTTTAGATGGGATTTCCCAAGGACAAGTATGGGTGAGGGAGAAGAAACGTTCATAAATTATTTGGGTTACATATAATTATCAGTGCATCTCCTTTATTTATCCATTGGCCCTAAACTAGGAGAAGGAAGAAATGGATGTTGTTTATTGGTTCCCTAAAACCCCAACAGTGACATTTTCCAACTGCAAGTTAGCTGGGGTTGTCTGTATGATTGAGACTGATCTGATGGAAATGAACTCATATCCAATTTTTCTTGAAAGAAATATATATTTCTTTAGTGTCTATGTATGAGCAGTAAAAACTTTTCTTTTTAAAAGCAAACAGTTACAGAATTCTTAAAAAGAATTTTTTCTTGCATACCCACAGTATCTCTGCTAGTGAGACAGGTGTGTTTCTCTTTACTTATTCAACAAATATTTATTTAGCACCTTCTACATGCCAAGCTCTGTCTTAGGTGTTGGAGCTATTGCTGGAAAGCAAAAATAGATATGCCTCCTACTCTTCCTGTTGATCTTATATTCTACTTGGGGAGATAGGCATGAATCTAAAAATAAATCATACAAATTGTTGTATATATAAGAACAACCTGAAGTAACAGTCCACAATTCTGTGAAAGTGTTTAACAGACACCCTGACCTGGACTGTTTGTGGGATTTGGGATCTGGAAAGTTTATCTCTGAAGAAATGATGCTTGAGGTAAAGCTGAGCACAAATAAATAAACAATTAAGGTGAAGTTAACTGAGTCTGTATACCCACAGAGAAACAATTAACTGACCCTCTAATTTTATATTTCACCATGTGTAGTAGTCTATCCAGCCTTTCTGAGTATTCAGGTATGGCAATGATTTTCTCTCATACTTTCCAACTACTTGACAGCTTTCCCTGGTCACATGGGAAAATGAGAACACATGACCTATCAACAGATTTTTTCCCCTAAGTTGTCAATTTATTTTTCACTCACTCTCTCTCACTCACTCACTCACTCTTCCAATCCACCCAGCCATCTATCCATCTAAACACCTTTTATCAGTTGTCTGTATGTGCCTAGTACCATGCTAGGAAATGGGGTTTAGCAAGCCATAAAAACAAAATCATAGTTAACTGACATTAATTGTACCTTCACTGGGTTCCTACACTACTGTGTTTCTCTCTCTGCCCTTTCAAGTTGTGTTTATTAACTTTCATGTTAGTCTCCTTCATGAGATTCAGCTCTGCGGCAGGCACCATGTCTTAAGCAGTTTTGGGTTCCTTGTGCTTAATATGGTGATTGGCACACAGTTGGTATTTAAGAAATACTTGTTAAGTGAATGAACTTAATGTTACTATTATTGAGGAGCAGAACATTAAATATCAGATGAATGATCACTGTTATTTTATAGGCTAAAACTGGAATAACCAGCTTGATGCT
The DNA here is from genome assembly GCF_011762595.2 of Tursiops truncatus. NCBI lineage: Eukaryota > Metazoa > Chordata > Mammalia > Artiodactyla > Delphinidae > Tursiops > Tursiops truncatus. Next base: position 76,395,484 of record NC_047038.1, read on the forward strand.
CTGGTATATTAAAAGATGAGCTGAGGCACATTAAAATTTCCAAGAGTTTTTATGAGTATAACTTTCATTTGAGTTGGGCACTGCCAAATCTTTTTTTTTTAAACATCTTTATTGGAGTATAATTGCTTTACAGTGGTGTGTTAGTTTCTGCTTTATAACAAAGTGAATCAGCTATACATATACATATATCCCCATACCTCCTCCCTCTTGCGTCTCCCTCCTACCCTCCCTATCCCACCCCTCTAGGTGGTCACAAAGCATCGAGCTCATCTCCCTGTGCTATGCGCCTGCTTCCCACTAGCTATCTATTTTACATTTGGTAGTGTATATATGTCCATGCCACTCTCTCACTTCGTCCCAGCTTGCCCATCCCCCTCCCCATGTCCTCAAGTCCATTCTCTACGTCTGCATCTTGCTTCCTGTCCTGCCCCTAGGTTCTTCAAAAACATTTTTTTTATATTCCATATATATGTGTTACAAATGGTATTTACTTTTCTCTTTCTAACTTACTTCACTCTGTGTGACAGTCTCTAGATCCATCCACCTCACTACAAATAACTCAATTTTGTTTCTTTTTATGGCTGAGTAATATTCCACTGTATATATGCGCCACATTTTCTTTATCCATTCATGTGTCAGTGGACACTTAGGTTGCTTCCATGTCCTTGATATTGTAAATAGAGCTGCAATGAACATTGTGGTACATGACTGTCTTTCAATTATGGTTTTCTCAGGGTATATGCCCTGTATTGGGATTGCAGGGTCATATGGTAGTTCTATTTTTTGTTTTTTAAGGAACCTCTATACTGTTCTCCACAGTGGCTGTATCAATTTACATTCCCACCAACAGTGTGAGAGGGTTCCCTTTTCTCCACACCCTCTCGGGCATTTCTTGTTTGTAGATTTTTTGATGATGGCCATTCTGACTGGTGTGAGGAGGTACCTCATTGTGGTTTTGATTTGCATTTCTCTAATGATTAGTGATGTTGAGCATCCTTTCATATGTTTGTTGGCAATTTGTATATCTTCTTTGGAGAAATGTCTACTATGTAGGTCAACTGCCCATTTTTGGATTGGGTTGTTTATTTTTTGATATTGAGCTTCATGAGCTGCTTGTGTATTTTGGAGATTAATCCTTTGTCAGTTGCTTCATTTACAAATATTTTCTCCCATTCTGAGGGTTGTCTTTTCGTCTTGTTTATGGTTTTCCTTTTATTTATTTATTTATTTTTGTGGTACGCAGGCCTCTCACTGTTGTGGTCTCTCCCGTTGCGGAGCACATGCTCTGGACGCGCAGGCCCAGTGGGCATGGCTCACGGGCCCAGCCGCTCCATGGCATGTGGGAGCTTCCCAGACCGGGGCACAAACCCATGTCCCCTGCATCGGCAGGCGGACTCTCAACCACTGTGCCACCAGGGGAGCCCCTGTTTATGGTTTTCTTTGCTGTGCAAAAGCTTTTAAGTTTCATTAGGTCCCGTTTGTTTATTTTTGTTTTTAATTCCATTTCTCTAGGAGGTGGGTCAAAAAGGATATGGCAGTGATTTATGTCATAGAGCATTCTGCCTATATTTTCCTATAAGAGTTTTATAATATCTGCCCTTATATTTAGGTCTTTAATCCGTTTTGAGTTTATTTTTGTGTATGGTGTTAGGGAGTGTTCTAATTTCATTCTTTTGCATGTAGCTGTCCAGTTTCCCCAGCACCACTTATTGAAGAGGCTGTCTTTTCTCCACTGTATATTCTTGCTTCCTTTATCAAAAATAAGGTAACCAGATGTGCGTGGGTTTATCTCTGAGCTTTCTATCCTGTTCCATTGATCTATCTTTCTGTTATTGGGCCAGTACCCTACTGTATTGATTACTGTAGCTTTGTATTATAGTCTGAAGTCCGGGAGCCTGATTCCTCCATCTCCGTTTTTCTTTCTCAAGATTGCTTTGGCTATTCGGGGTCTTTTGTATTTACATACAAATTGTGAAATTTTTTGTTCTAGTTCTGTGAAAAATGCCAGTGGTTGTTTGATAGGGATTGCATTGAATCTGTAGATTGCTTTGGGTAGTAGATTCATTTTCACAATGTTGATTCTTCCAATCCAAGAACATGGTGTATCTCTCCATCTCTTTGTATCATCTTTAATTTCTTTCATCAGTGTCTTATAATTTTCTGCATATAGGTCTTTTGTCTCCTTAGGTAGGTGTATTCCTAGGTATTTTATTCTTTTTGTTGCAATGGTAAATGAGAGTGTTTTCTTAATTTCACTTTCAGATTTTTCATTATTAGTGTATAGGAATGCAAGAGATTTCTGTGCATTAATTTTGTATCCTGCTACTTTACCAGATTCATTGATTAACTCTAGTAGTTTTCTGGCAGCATCTTCAGGATTCTCTATGTATAGTATGATGTCATCTGCAGACAGTGACAACTTTACTTCTTCTTTTCCGATTTGGATTCCTTTTATTTCTTTTTCTTCTCTGATTGCTGTGGCTAAAACTTCCAAAACTATGTTGAATAATAGTGGTGAGGGTGGGCAACCTTGTCTTGTTCCTGATCTTAGTGGAAATGGTTTCAGTTTTTCAACGTTGAGGACAATGGTGACTGTCAGTTTGTCATATATGGCCGTTATTATTTTTAGGTAAGTTCCCTCTATGCCCACTTTCTGGAGAGTTTTTATCATAAATGGGTGCTGAGCTTTGTCAAAAGATTTCTCTGCTTCTATTGTGATGATTATATGGTTTTTATTCTTCAATTTGTTAATATGGTGTGTCACATTGATTGATTTGTGTATACTGAAGAATCCTTGCATTCCTGGGATACACCCCACTTGATCATGGTGTATGATCCTTTTAATGTGCTGTTGGATTTTGTTTGCTAGTACTTTGTTGAGGATTTCTGCATGTATGTTCATCAGTGATATTGGCCTGTAGTTTTCTTTCTTTGTGACATCTTTGTCTGGTTTTGGTATCAGGGTGATGGTGGCCTCCTAGAATGACTTTGGGAGTGTTCCTCCCTCTGCTATATTTTGGAAGAGTTTGAGAAGGATGGGTGTGAGCTCTTCTCTAAATGTGTGATGGAATTCGCCTGTGAAGCCATCTGGTCCTGGGCTTTTGTGTGTTGGAAGATTATTAATCACAGTCTCAACTTCAGTGCTTGTGATTGGTCTGTTTATATTTTCTGTTTCTTCCTGGTTCAGTCTCAGAAGGTTGTGCTTCTCTAAGAATGTGTCCATTTCTTCCAGGTTGTCCATTTTATTGGCATATGGTTGCTTGTAGTAATCTCTCATGATCCTTTGTATTTCTGCAGTGTCAGTTGTTACTTCTCCTTTTTCATTTCTAATTCTATTGATTTGAGTCTTCTCCCTTTTTTTCTTGTTGAGTCTGGCTAATGGTTTATCAATTTTGTTTATCTTCTCAAAGAACCAGCTTTTAGTTTTATTGATCTCTGCTATTGTTTCCGTCATTTCTTTTTCATTTATTTCTGATCTGGTGTTTATGATTTTCTTTCCTTCTGCTAACTTTGGGTTTTTTTTCTTCTTTCTCTAATTGCTTTAGGTGTAAGTTCAGGTTGTTTATTTGAGATTGTTCTTGTTTCTTGAGGTAGGATTGTATTGCTATCAACTTCCTTCTTAGAACTGCTTTTGCTGCATCCCTTAGGTTTTGGGTTGTCGTGTTTTCATTGTCATTTGTTTCTAGGTATTTTTTGACTTCCTCTTTGATTTCTTCAGTGATCTCTTGGTTATTTAGTAGCACACTGTTTAGCCTTCATGTATTTGTGTTTTACACCTTTTTTTCCTGTAATTGATTTCCAGTCTCATAGCATTGTGGTCAGAAAAGATGCTTATATGATTTCAATTTTCTTAAATTTACCAAGACTTGATTTGTGACCCAAGAGATGACCTATCCTGGAGAGCGTTCCATGAGCAGTTGAGAAGAAACTGTATTCTGTTGTTTCTGGATGGAATGTCCTATAAATTTCATTTAAGTCTATGTTGTTTAATGTATCATTTAAAGCTTGTGTTTCCTTATTTATTTTCATTTTGGATGATCTGTCCATTGGTGAAAGTGGGGTGTTAAAGTCCCCTACTGTGATTGTGTTACTGTCGATTCCTCCTTTTATGGATGTTAGCATTTGCCTTATGTATTGAGGTGCTCCTTTATTGGGTGCATAAATATTTACAATTGTTACATCTTGTTTCTGGATTGATCCCTTGATCTTTATGTAGTGTCCTCCTTGTCTCTTGTAATAGTCTTTATTTTAACGTCTATTTTGTCTGATGTGAGAATTGCTACTCCAGCTTTCTTTTGATTTCCATTTGCATTGAGTATCTTTTTCCATCCCCTCAGTTTCAGTCTGTATGTGTCCCTAGATCTGAAGTGGGTCTCTTGTAGACAGCATATATACAGGTCTTGTTTCTGTATCTATTCAGCCAGTCTGTGTCTTTTGGTTGGAGCATTTAATTCCTTTACATTTAAGGTAGTTATTGATATGTATGTTCCTATTACCATTTTCCTAATTGTTTTGGTTTTGTTATTGTAGGTCTCTTCTTTCTCTGTGTTTTCCTGCTTAGAGTAGTTCCTTTAGCATTTGTTGTAAAGCTGGTTTGGTGGTGCTGAATTCTCTTAGCTTTTGCTTGTCTGTAAAGTTTTTAATTTCTCTGCCGAGTCTGAATGAGATGCTTGCTGGGTAGAGTAATCTTGGTTGTAGTTTTTTCCCTTTCATCACTTTAAATATGTCCTGCCTCTCTTCTGGCTTGCAGAGGTTCTGCTGAAAGATCTGCTGTTAACCTTATGGGGATTCCCTTGTATGTTATTTGTTGTTTTTCCCTTGCTGCTTTTAATATTTTTTCTTTGTATTTGATTTTTGATAGTTTGATTAACATGTGTCTTGGCGTGTTTCTCCTTGGATTTATCCTGTTTGGGATTCTCTGTGCTTCCTGCACTTGGTTGACTATTTCCTTTGCCATATTAGGGAAGTTTTCAACTATAATCTCTTCAAATATTTTCTCAGTACCTTTCTTTTTCTCTTCTTCTTCTGGGATCCCTATAATTCGAATGTTGGTGCGTTTAATGTTGATCCAGAGGTCTCTGAGACTGTCCTCTGTTCTGCAGTAGTTATTTCCATTATTTTATCTTCCAGGTCACTTATCCGTTCTTTTGCCTCAGTTATTCTGCTATTGATTCCTTCTAGAGAATTTTTAATTTCATTTATCGTGTTGTTCATCATTGTTTGTTTGCTTTTTAGTTCTTCTAGGTCTGTGTTAAATGTTTCTTATATTTTCTTCATTCTATTTCCAAGATTTTGGATCATCTTTACTATCATTATTCTGAATTATTTTTCCCGTATACTGCCTGTTTCCTCTTAATTTGTTAGGTCTGGTGGGTTTTTGCCTTGCTCCTGCATCTGCCCTGTGTTCCTCTGTCTTCTTATTTTGCTTAACTAACTGTGTTTGGGGTCTCCTTTTCGCAGGCTGCAGGTTTGTAGTTCCTGTTGGTTTTGGTGTCTGCTCCCAGTGGCTAAGGTTGGTTCAGTGGGTTATGTAGGCTTCCTGGTGGAGGGGACTGGTGCCTGTGTTCTGGTGGATGGGGCTGGCTCTTGTATTTCTCGTGGGCGGGACTGCGTCCAGTTTTATGTTTTTGGGTGTCTGTGACCTTATTATGATTTTAGGCAGCCTCTCTGCTAATGGGTGGGGTTGTGTTCCTGTGTTGCTAGTTGTTTGGCATAAGGTGTCCAGAATTGTAGCTTGCTGATCATTGAGTGGAGCTGTGTTTTAGTGTTGAGATGGAGCTCTGTGGGAGTGCTTTCACTGTTTGATATTACGTGGAGCTAGGACGTCTCTGGTGGACCAGTGTCCTGAACTTGGCTCTCCCACCTCGGAGGCACAGGCGTGAAATCCGGCTGGAGCACCAAGACGCTTTGGCCAGTTATGGTAGCTGTTCTAATTCATTTTGATTCTTTGCAAGCACCAAGCTGCATTTGTCAGCCCTCCTCTTAGCTGGTGGGGACCCCACAATGGAGTCCTCACCAGGTCAGATGAGCAGAAGTGATATGACTTCCTTGGAGGCTTGTCTTGAGCAGCCACGAGACATGTAATTCTCTTAACATGCCAGCCCCAATCTCCATAGTTTATAGAGAGGCCTTAACGGGGTTCAATCACATGTAACCATCCAGATGGTCCCAACTACTCAGCAGTGCCAGATATAAAGTGGTTAGGAGTACTCTGCTCGCAGGAGCTAGTGGAGAGGTTTTATATAGAGAAGATGCTGCAGCAATGCAAATAAATTATTTAATTGGTTATATTTTATGTGGTTGCCTTATTTGGGAAAGTCTAGTTGGCTGTTTGTGATTGGTTGTTCTTAAGTTTCAGTTTCTTGGTTTAAGTGCATTGATCAGTGAAGTTAGGTTTTGGTTTGCTTCGGTTGTGGTTTGCTTACATAGTCTACTAAGACATTAGAGCCACCTCAATCTAAAGTCTCCTTGTTTAAACACTTTAACAGGTATAAGCTAATAATGCCTCACCTTAAATGAAGCAGATGGCTTCTGGTGAGACCTCAACAGGCATGACCAAGAGCTATTAGTACTAGTCCCTCTGCCATCGTCCTAACTGCATCCCTCAGCCAAGCACTTGGCTGCTTACTGTCTGAAATCTTAGAAACATCTAGCAAGCAAGAGCAATAACAGATTGCCCCACTCCTTGGGAAGATTAATGAAATGAGATTGATAAAGGGATCCTTTTCCTTGGACACAGGTGCTGTATGACCAAGGTTCTAATTGTTATGGCAACCTATGAATTGGCATATCTTAATCATCCCACACCACACTGTTTCTCTAGACTCTAGAGGAGTTTAGTGAAATAGTCAAAAGCTAAAGAATTTGAACTTTTTTTTAGCTTCAGAAAGAATTTGTATAAATTTCACAGCTGAGTTCTCTTAAAGTAAAGGCTGTTTTAGAAGATTGAATGAGGTACCTCACACTGATCTCAACTCTCAAAATAGAACTGTGAGATTCAGATGCAAAAAGAGGCCATAATTTCTTCTCTCACAGGTGCAGTAGAAATCAAATGGTTTTCATTTGTTTTTCTTGTCATTTTAGCCACCACTATAGCTTTATTATATCTTTGTGTTTCTCTCCTGTTTGCCCTACCAGTGCCTCCTAAGATTTTCCACAGTTCTTGGCTGAGAAGTAAACTTATAAATTACCTGACAGTAAAGTCAGAGGATAAGTAAATCACCATCCAGTCTGATCACAAAATCAAAACATTTGTGATATCTCAAACCTTTAACAAGACAATTGCTTCTTTTGAAAAATGTGCCTGTTCTCCTTCATGCTGAGAACAACCAAGTCATTCCATGAATTTTGCTCTAAGACCAAAGATGCAGTATCTTCAGACTACATATTATGCCAGACATCTAACAAAATGGTTAGACATCTTTAATGTCTTTTTATTTTTAAGAATCTTATTTTTTAGTTTAATTCCTAATAAAACAGAGTTGAACTCTGGGTTTTTGGTAACTCAAAAATTGTCCTGAAGTTTAGAGAGTAAAAGTTTAGTCTACATGCCCTGATCCATTTATGCTTTCCTGTTAATTTCACCAGATATATTCCTTTTAAGTTATTTTCAAAATTACACTATATATGTGCATATATACATTTATATGTATATATAAAACTCTCTCCTCTCTAAGAGTTGTTCATCAGGTCCCAGTTTGTTAATGACTGTTGTTCCTGCTTCACTTCAAATAATCTTGCTCCAGATGACAAATTGGGGAACTTTGGAGCACATTTATTAAATCCAAGTTCTTTTATGAAGCCAAAAGTGTAGATCTTAAAAAAAGATTTTGTAGAAGTGTTTGGACATTAGAGTTGTGCAAGCATTTCCAGCTCTGCTGAGAGTGATAATCATTGCAAACAATGGGCTTATTGAGCCTTGAGGAATTCAAGCAGGGCTACCAGTTTCCAGGTGAAACATTTAATACTAGAGGAATGTGTTGGCTTATTAAATACAGAAACCCATTTCTGAGAATGGTCAATAACTGGAGCCTTCGAAAAAAGGCAGTATCTCAGAGGACCTATCAAGAATGGTTAAAGAAGACATTCCGGAGCCTTTCCAAATGCTGTAAACGGTAATCTGAGATGAAACAAGAATACTCTTTGCTGAACTGGCAAGAAGAAAATATATTTTCCCTCTTACCTCTCTCCCCGCCTCCCACAAAGTTACACATGTACATGTAATGCTCTTTAAAGCTTAGGTATGAATTTCCCTGGATTAGAGTTTCAGAACAAAACTATTTTATCTGGCCATTGAAAGAACTCTAAGATCTTTTATTCTCACACATGTCATCTTCTCTCATCTTGCTTCCTATCTCAAATAACTTTTGCCCAGTTTACAAATAAGCCTCCAATAGAACATCAATATTTTGGGGTTGTCCAACTAACTAGTAATCATATATTTTTCTTGCCCACAAGTATTGTTAGACAGCGTTGGCTAATTCTCTCAAAGATTAGGGTCCATCTTGACTTCTTTATTTCAGCTCTAAACACAAGATGAGGGGCCAATAAGACTTTGGTGGATGTAGTTGAGAGATAAACAGTCTTTCAATGCCCTCCGTTTATAGCCTCCATTATCATTTTTCTCATACATGAATCAGATCATCCTCTTTCTCATTTGCCAGCCCTCCTAGTGGCATGGTCTTCTTCAAATGGATTGCTAGCTGCACATCACACATGCTCAAGTATCTCATCAATTCCACAAAATTCCCCTAATTAGGTAACTTGTACTTTCATAACATTTTCAGAAAGCAGTTTCCTAATGAAAATTAGGAAATATTAGTGGCATTAAAATAGTGCCACTTTGCAGCCTTTAGAAAAGTCCCTCTTTTGCATGGTGTCATGCTATAATTAGTAATACAGCATTGGTGATTAAGCTGAATACCACTATGAGGCATTTACACAGCCTTGACAGAGTTCAGTCACTAATGGGATATGACACTTTGATTGTTCCTTGAAACCTGAACACTGTGGCAATATTTAGATCTTTGGGTTACCTTGAAATGTTGATTTCGGACTCTTGAAACCATGGCAACAGTTGATTCAAATGAATCCCAGAGTTTTAAAAACCAAAATTTTGTTGTTGAGTTTCTTTGCTTTTTTTTTTAACCCCTTGGTTCACACAATTCATGATAAAATAGTTGCAGCCAGACTTTGTATAAATGCAGTATCCATTCACCTTTCTTATAGAAAAGAACACAGATGTGATTATCTTTCCATCAGGGAGAGAACAGAAAACCGATGTATGGGTCCCATAACTGGTGTCCAAATGTTGCATGATAATATGGTAGGAAAATAGTAAAGAAAACTGTACTATTTTAAAATCCACCCAGTTGTCCAAGCTTAGGAATCACCCCTCCCATATGATACCAAAAACATAAAATTCTATTGAAAAAAATATTTTTTGTATGTCTTTCCTCCTCATTTTCATTACCACGTCCCTAATTTAGGCAGTAGTCCATTAACTCAGCTCCCTGCCTCTCTCATCTGGCACCTTTCCAATCCATCCTCATATCTAGTTGATGCTTGAGTGATCTTGCTACCTGAAAACCTGTTCTGGATCTCCATCACCTTCAGAATAAAATATAAAATTTTGACATGAATTCAAGGCTCTCTACAAACTGGCTCAGCTTAACTTTTTAATCTTTTCTCTATTCACTTCTCCTAATGCACCCCAAATTCTAGACATGCCAGATTATTGATATTCCCTGAAATGAGCCTGTAATTTCTTTTCTTTCCAGCTTTGTTTTTACTGTCCTCTCTGTCTAGACTCTCTCTCTGTTCTCTCTGATGCCTCATAGCAAATACGTAAGTTAATATGATCTCTTGAGAACAGTAGGTAGTCATGGTCTATTACCAGTTATCTGATCTTCAGTAGCATCTGAAAATAGAAGAAATTAAATTCTAGGGCCACATTTTCTTCCCCCTTGAGAAGCTGCCTCTATACTCTTATTAAAGAACCTCAGTCATTTCACTTTGAAATCCCCAGTGCTATATTGTCTCATCCCAGGGGTCAGAAAGTTGTCCAGCAGAAGCAAAAACTTCATCTCAGACTCTTCTCTGTTTACTATTTTTGTTTTACAGCTGTTTGACAAAAGGAGGCTAGAGAACAACAGGCAAAGTGAATTATGTTTCTGACTTGGGCAGGGGCAGAAGTAGTAGGGGTGCTTCACACAATTTGTGTTTTTCTATCCTCTGTCTTGTCTCTAGGCTTCTTTAACTCTCAAAGCCATGTATTCTTAGTTTAGCCTTTCCTGCTCTTAGATTCTATCATTTATTTAAATATTTCTCAGTTAATTTTTGAGTCATTCATTCAGTCATTTATTTCAACAAAACTTTATTGAACACAAGCTATATTAGTCAGGGTATGTAATGCTAACTATTGTAACAAAAATCTCCATAGCTTAGCACAGTGCTTTATTTCTTGCTCACCTAAGGTCCAGTGTGAATGTTCCTGCCGAGATAGCTCACCTTGTAACGGTAATCCAGAGATTTGATCTCTTTTATCTTGCAGCACAGCCACATGAAGGGATATAAGAGTTCTTTGCCTCCAGCCTCATGAATAGAGAAAGAACCTTTGCAAAATTGCTTGGGATGTATTATGGCTAGGTTTGGTAGTGCTGTATATTACATGCACTCATGTTCCATTGGATAGGACTCAGTCACATGTTTACATGTTCCAGGCTGGCAGTGGGTAGATGCAAGATGGTATGGGAAATGTACTTTAATTGCGTATGCAGGAAGGAGAAGATAATTGAAGAACACAGTGCTGGACATTTTGCTTAGTATTGGGAACTTTAAAACATGAATAAGGAACAATGCTTAGTATTAGGAACTCATAGTCCAGGGGGCCAGGCACACATAAATAGAAAATTAATGTAATATGTTATTAACAGTTATTGAGTGTATACCTTCCTCCATGCATTAGATTAAGCCCTTAATATAGTGGCTTTTAATTAATGTATTCTTTACAACAGTCCCATAAGGTAGGTACTTTTGTTATCCTCATTTCATAGATAAGGAAACTGAAGCACAATAGTTTAAGAAATTTGCCCAGGGTCACACTACAAATAAGTGGCTGAGTCAGGATTCAAACCTAGGTAGTCTATTTCCAAAGGTTGAACACTGAATCATTACATTATACTACAATGATGAAGAGATGCACAGGATGTTAGTGGACTACAAAGGAGACCCAGCTGGTTGTGGGATTCTGCAGCAGGCGATCCCTGAATTTAGGTATAATGGCCGAGTTGGAGTTTGTCCAGTTTTGGGGCAGGAAGAATTCCAACAGAGGAAATAGGGTGGATAAGGGTAGAACAGTGACAGATATCTTAGCGTATTCCAGGATCTGTAAGTAGTTTGATGCCATGGGTCAAGTTCCAGGCTTGGAGTCAGGAGAGACTAGCTGTAGAGGTAGATGAGGCCGGGTCATGGAAGGCATTTTATGCAGTGCTAAGGAGCTCAGCACTTATTCTAAGTGATGGAAGCCTTAGAAAAGTTTCAATTAGGGGATTTAAATAATCAAATTTACATTTTTACTACATTCTGCTGGTAGCTGCATGAAGGATGGATTAGAGTGGCTGAAAGATCAGTTAAGAGGCTTTTAAGATAGTCCAGGATGGCCAAATTTTAAAATATCTTGTTTTATTTCTTATTACACAGGGAATATAAAATGATAGCAAATGACTATCACTTATCATAGCACTCATTTGTTTTCACAGCCATGTGAAAGAGGTACTGTTATTATCCCCATTTTACAGATGAGAAACTGAGGCACTGATTGTGTATATTAAAGGCTAGTAATCAATGGCACCAAGACAGCCTCTGCAGTCTAGCTCCAGAGGGTGTAAATTAACCCCTAGTGTATGTATACAGTCTCCCCATAAGAGGTACTGTTACACATTATCAAAGATACAAAAAGCTGGATAGGTTATGTGGGTGAGGGGGAGGAGGAGGGATTGGGCAGCAGGATCAGTAAGAGGTGAGCCAGTCAGGGGGTACAGGAACCTCCTCCTGAGGGGCCAGAAAATGGGGAGTCTTGGAGGCAAGGTCAGATGGTCAGGTGTGCCTCATTTTACAGAAGAAAAAACTGAGGCACAGAAAAATTAAGTGACTCACCCAAGATCCTATAACTAGTAAGACACAGAGAGGGATATGAATCCAGGTAATTATTTCTGGAGTCTATATCATCATGCATCGTTACCTCTATTTGTGCCACATCCAATCAGTTATTTAGAGTGAAAAGCATTTTCCTGGAGTATGAGAAAGTCTTGGATCAATGTAAAATTTAACATCTCTCAAATCTATTTTTACAGCTATTAGTAAATACTTTCTATCAATAATAAAACAAGAGTAGCTGTAGAATATACTTATTCTTGGTAAGAATGGGAGCCATTTTTTGGTGGTTTGCTAATGAATTACTCCCTACAGATACCATAAGGTATTTAAAAATATACATTTATGTCAAATCTGGTGGTATAAAAGTATCCTAACTCTCTCAGACCTCTCTTGGGGTTTCCTTGCTTTCCTTTTCTATTATCCTGGGGTTTGCAGCCCCCAATCCAGAGCCACCATAAACAGTGCTGAATACATAATCTGTGGGGCCCAGGGCAATATGAACATGGGAGCCCCCTGTTCAGAAATCAGGAAGGATTTCAAGATGGTGACAGCAGAGAATTAAACCAAGCTTAGGGCTCTTCTGAGTGTGGAACCCTGTGACTGCCTAGATCATACAGCTGTGAAGTAGGCCCTGGTGGTGGCCCTGTCCAACCCTTAGCTCAGTAGTTTCAGCAGGCATTGTCTGGTGTGTGTACCTCTGTTGATCCCTAAATATATGGTATTTGTGTCTCCAAAATGCTTAATTTGCTCACTAGGGGGTTCATCTTTAGGGCTTTCTCAGTTTCCCTCATTGTCCAGGGATATAGTGGTGAATGACCCTGAGAGGACCCTGTTCCTTCTCTCAGAAGGCAGGCTGCCCCTTTCAGTCAGATCCTGTCTCTCTGCCTCATGGCATCTTGGTGAACAGGTAAGACTATGGACAAAAGGAAAGAATTGGAATTCAATGGCCTTTTTGGTTTTAAGAATATGACAAAGAGTGAGAAAAAATATATTTTTAATACACATAACTGTCACAGGGTAATTGTCCAGAATATATACAGAGCTCCCATAAATCAATAAGAAAAAGACAACCCAATAGAAAATAGGTAAAGACCTGATTAAGCATTTCACTCAAGAGAAATTACGAATAGCCAACAATCTTATGAAAATATGCTCTATCCCATGAGTAATTAGGAAAATGCAAATTAGGACTACGAAGAGATACCCTTTTGTATTTGTCAGATTGACAAGTTTAAGTTTATTAATACCAATTTTTGGTGAAAATATGGATCAGTGGGAACTTGAAAATTGGTCCAGAAACTTTGGGAAACAACTTGGCTTTATCTCATAAAGATATGTACGCCCTACAAACAAGCATACATCTCTTAGCCTCATGCCTTATGGCTCAAAGGGTAGTTCCTCAACCAGCAGCATCTGGAGTTGGATACCTGGATGTTTGTTAAAAACGCAGTATTTCAGGCCCCATCCCAGACCATGGAATCAGAATTCACAGGTGATGGGTGTTCACATTACAAGTTGAGAAGCTTTGCTCTAGGGCACTGTTTCTTAGACATTTTTGACATAGACTTCTGCTAAGAAAGTCTTAAGAGTAAGAAATACATTTTACAGGGTACCACAGTGTACACACACACACACACACACACACACACACACACACACGGAAACAAAATTTCCTAAAGCAGTTCTTACCAGATCACTTGCATTGCACTCTGATATTTTTTATTTCTGTTGCCTTGGGAGACTGACCTAAGGAAACATTGATACTGTAACCACAAGTGAGGTCTGGCTGCTTGCTGCTCAAAAGCTAATAAAGAGGCAAGGTTGGTGGAAAGGAAAGTTTGCTTTGTTTTGGATGCCGGCAACTGAGAGAGGGGAGAGGGGGGAGAGGGGGCGAGGGTGGACTCCTGTCCAAAGAATCAGTGGGCTAGAGCTTTTATAGATGGAGAGAGGGGTCTACATGCAGAAACAGCCCAGTCAGCTCTGACAGTCATCTTGAAATTGGTTATGCGGTGGTCTGACCAGCGTCATCTTGATTGTTTTAAGTACAGTTAATCTTCAGTTCCAGGGTTGGTTTTTTCCCATTTCCTTGAGGCCAGTTTTCAGAATTGTGGCAGCTTATGTCATGGCTACAGGCTGGTCATCATGTAGTTAACTTCTTCCACCTGGTGGGGGTTTCAGTATATATAAGACAGCTCACAGGATACGGCTCAGAGTATTATCTAGCCCTTGAGGAGGAACTGATACTGAGCACGGCCCTATGGGGCTCCTGTGCACAAAGCCTTTCTGTGTCCCTCATTTCTTTGATTAGAGGGAAAACGCCTTCATTCAGCCTCCATGACCTTCCCTGAGTTCCAACAGGCAGATTTGAGCAGTTGTTAATTAGGGAAGGGAGGGGATGCCAGAACAGGGAGAAACATACAGCCAAGAGAAACAACAGTTGCAGGCTTGGGGCAAGGTCCTGGTTCCCCATCAACAGATAAACACAACAATATCTTTGAGCTGTTTCGCAGATACTGAAACCCCCTCCAGGTGGGAGAAGTTAATGATTAACGATGGTATGCTGCCCACAAGCATGTAGACCCCAGACCAGTTAGAACCTGAAGGTTGATGGTGCTGACTTCTGCTTACCTCACCACCAACCCATCAGCAGAATGTCCACGAGCTGATCATGCCCTCTTTGAACCGTACTATGAAACCTCTCACTATCCTCTCCAAGGGGGATATAGTTTTTCGAGGCAGGAGCCTGCTGTGTCTCCCTTTGCCTGGCAAAGTAATAAAGCTATCCTTTTCTGCTTCATCCAAAGTGCTGTCTCCGAGATTTGATTCGGCACTGATTTACAGAGAAGCTGAGCTTTCCGCATCAGAACAGAAGGTCCTTGACTTTGCTTAATGACTAAACCAGTTATTTAGTCTTGTTGGACTGCTTTTCTTTGCTTCTGCAGTTTTCTCACTTCTCTGATTCAACTTATTCTTTGGCTAAAGTTTTTCCACAGACAAAAGGCAGGCGAAGGACATGGTGGGGCAAGGACCATAGGGTCCTGCTCTGTTTCAGGATAATTTATGTCAGAGAACGTTTTGCCTGTGTTCTCTTCTAGGAGTTTTATAGTGTCTTGTTTTATATTTAAGTCTTTAAGCCATTTTGAGTTTATGATATTTTTTATTCTAATCTAAACTGCTAGTTGAGACTCACTAAACTTACCCACTGATGGGTGGAGTCTTATCTAGAAAGCTCTTTTCTGGAGAAACTCTCGTACATGTTCTCTGGGAGACACAGAAAAGAATGTTCATACCAGCAAAATCCATAATACCAAATACTCACACTTCGATACAGCAGTACTATATAGCAGTGAAAATGAATGAACCACTGCTGTTTGTGTCAACGGGATGCATCTTATGGACTTAATGTCAAATGGAAAAAAAACACGAACAACCAACAGATTGCAGAGGAATACATGCTTTGTATTCCTTTTGTATAAGGTCCAAAAACATGGAAACTTATATAACATTTCTTAGGGATACACACATATATATGAAGCTATAATGACAAGAAATTGATTAATACATAATGTAGAATAGTGGTTCGGGGGTTGAGTTTAAGGAGAAGTACACAGGAAGCATGAAGCTGTTGCTGTATTTCTTTAAGCTGGGTGGTGGTTACATGGTTGGTCATTTCCTTGTTATCCTTTATTCCTTGAACATTATAAATATTCATTTGTATATATTTAATATTAACAACAATGACAACAACAGCAAAGATAAAGGAAAGACAACCTCAAAGCTATTATGAACATGGCTTCCAAAAAACACTTTTTTAAATAAAGTTTTTGTAAAAAAGTAAGTTTGTATATAAAAAAAATACTGCACTTCCCCCATATGACTTGCATAATAAGATGAAAGCACACAAAATTGATTTAGAAACCACCCCTGCAGCATAAATATCCCTTTAATCACTGTGTTGGTAAAAATATTTAATTATGGTACTTCATTCTTCCACTTCATCGTAAGAAAAACATGGTTTTGCTGATGACAGTTATGCTCTCATATTACAGTGGGGGCAGATGTCTGCACTTAATCCGAGAAATTATCTGCATTTCAACATTGCAAATATCCTTCACGGTAATTAGTAACAGACTGTGTAAGCAGACCCTTTCACCTCTCTGACAAATGCAACCAAATTGGTGATACATAACCGTCTACAAACCGAGGTACCATATGCTCCATGTGGTATACCATTTGGGGCTGGACACTAACTAATCAGGATTCATTAGACCCTCAGTTTTTACTGAGTTTACCATTTCTTTATTATTCATTCTTTACCAGCCCTGAAGAATAGGATTGGATTGCTACCCCCATTTTGCAGGGAAGGCAGTGAGATGTGAGGTAATTTTCCAAAGGTGGAAGAGGGAGATGGTGACAGGCCTGAGATTAAAGCCCACAGTCCCAGGGGGGTAATTTGGAGTCTCCTGCCTCTGTGAGTGGATGCTGGCTATGTGTTCATCACACGCTTTTATCGGAGGTTGCTGAAGCATTTCATGAGCAGAAATCTTTTTCTCTCTGGTCTCTCTGGCCCTTACAGGATGTATTACACCACTTAGCACATATATTGCTCTTATATGTTTCTATTTTCTCCTTTAAATGCCCATTTGTGTAAAGGACTTGAGTCCCTAATAAAGTTGTGAGCTCTTAAACAGCAGGAAACATGTTTTTCTATTTCTTTTGGTATCCTCTCTCTTTATCAGCACAATGCTAGGCAAGTAGGCCAACCCCCAATAAATGGTTATTACTCTCTGATCCCTTATGATGACCCTTTGTAAATTAGGTGACCAAAACACAGGATTCCAGTTTGCTTTATAAAATTACATTTTGCTTTTACCAGGGACGATTTGTGTTTGGACTACTTTTGAAACATGGCTAGATTTAACAAAATTCAATTTTGATGTAATTTCATGTGTACACATTCAGCAGGGGTGGTATCTGGAGTAATCACCTTAGGGAATCATTTGCTCATGTAAAAAATTATAGAAAACGTGCTCTATGCTCCCTGTGAATATTTGCTTGGGAAACTGGAACTATGTAAGGCACCATCATCCCTTGTCAACTCTAATGTTAAATTTCTTATTTAATTAGATGCGTCTGGCCTTTATGATTTCCAGATTTGAAAGGAAAATGAAGGAAAGGATAAGAGAATTGAATTGCTTACCAGTGGATGGTAGGAATAAATGACTGTGAAAAATACTAATCTTGAATTTGAATTATTTTAAGTATTTTAAAAAGAATTAGTTGTATAAGATTATCTGTGTCCTTCCCCCCTTTGCTTTCTCCTTTCTTTCTTTAAGCTTTTAAAATGTTCCTTTTTGTTTGGTTTGGAGACTCCTAAGTATCAAATCCATCAACCCCAGCCTGACAAATTGCACAGTGTCAGTTAGGCAGGACTGATATATGCCAGTTCCCAGTGATAGACATAACAGCTGGCATTCATTCTGAGTTGTCAGTCCCTGTACCATACTGGTTGTTAAAGATTTGACTATCACCCATCTCTTGCCATGTGTGTTATGGACTGGCTGCATATTTGGGTTCTCTTCTTTCACAATGTTCTTGTTGAACCTTTCTCTTCAGTTCCACTTTGGGTTTCCAAAGTTGAAGATGAGCAAGGTGTAGTGGGTTTTTGTTATTTTTACCTCTCCAGCATGTATTGGCCCTGTTTTGGTAACAGCCCCCAGATTTTGTTTGGACTCATCCCTTCCCATCTCAGTCCACAAGTTTCCAGAACTGCCTCCATTCCCAATACATGTTCCAGACCTGGCCACATTGATTCAGGATGGGTGATGTCATCTCATCGTGCTTTTTATACTGGCCTAGAAGCAGATCTTCAGTTCCATTGGTAGGGATGGAGAGTCTGAGGCAGCCATCATCGTAACAAGTGTGGTCTGAGAATGGAGTCAGCACAGAGGCAGTAGAACAAGGAGTTGGAGAGTGAGAGAAACCTGGTCGTAGGACATTGGTTGAAATTTTGTAATCAGCTATTCCTAAAGCCAGTTTTACTCCTGGAGGTTTAAAAAATTAAAAAATCAGAGAAAGACAAATATCATATTATATCTCTTATGGGTGGAATCTAAAAAAAAAGATACAAATGAACTTATTTACAAAACAGAAACAGACTCACAGACTTAGAGAACGAACTTATGGTTACCGGGGGAAAGGATGGGGGGAAGGGGTAGTCAGGGAGTTTGGGATCGACATGTACACACTGCTATGTTTAAAATGGATAACCAACAAGGACCTACTGTATAGCACAGGGACCTCTGCTCAATGTTATGTGGCAGCCTGGATGAGAGGGGACTTTGGGGGAGAATGGATACATGTATATGTATGGCTGAGTCCGTTTGCTGTGCACCTGAAGCTATCACAACATTGTTAATTGGCTATACTCCAATATAAAATTAAAAGTTAAAAAAATAAATTATCAAAGAAATGAATAACCCAATCAAAAAATGGGGGTAAGATCTAGATAGACATTTCTCCAAGACATACAGATGGTCAGCAAACACATGAAAAGATGTTCAGCATCACTAATTATTAGAGAAATGCAAATCAAAACTACAATGAGGTATCACCTCACACTGGTCAGAATGGCCATGATCAAAAAATCTACAAACAGTAAATGCTGGAGAGGGTGTAGAGAAAAGGGAACCCTCCTACACTGTTGGTGGGAATGTAAATTGGTACAGCCACTATAGAGAACAGTATGGACGTTCCTTAAAAAACTAAAAATAGAGCTACCATATGAGCCAACAATTCTACTCCTAGGCATATATCTGGAGAAAACCATAATTTGAAAGTTTGTGTGCACCCTGATGTTCATTGCAGCACTATTTACAATAGCCAGGATATGGAAGCAACCTAAATGTCCATCAACAGAGGAATGGATAAAGAAGATGTGGTACATATATACAATGCAATATTACTCACCCAGAAAAAGGAACAAAATAGTGCCATTTGCAGAGATGTGGATGGACCTAGAGATTGTCATTTAAAGTGAAGTAAATCAGGAGAAAAACAAATACCGTATAATATCACTTATATGTGGAATCTAGAAAAATGGTACAGATGAACTTATTGGCAA
The DNA here is from genome assembly GCF_011762595.2 of Tursiops truncatus. Lineage (NCBI taxonomy): Eukaryota > Metazoa > Chordata > Mammalia > Artiodactyla > Delphinidae > Tursiops > Tursiops truncatus. The sequence continues at coordinate 76,414,763 of NC_047038.1, forward strand.
AGCAGAAATATAGTCACAGATGTAGAGATCAAATTTATGGTTACCCGGGGGGAAGGGTAGGGTGGGATGAATTGGGAGATTGGGATTGACATATATACACTGCTATGTATAAAGTAGATAACTAATGAGAACCTACTGTATTGCCCAGGAAACACTACTCAGTGATCTGTGGTGACCTAAATGGAAAGGAAATCTAAAAAAGGGTGGACATATGTATACCTGATTCACTTTGCTCTACAGCAGAAACTAACAAAACATTGTAAAGCTACTATACTCCAAAATTAATAAAAAAATTAATACACAGTTTTTTAGAGCACTGTTAGGTTCATAGCAAAATCGAGCAGAAAGTATAGAGAGTTCTCTATATCTTCTTTCCCTACACATGCACAACCTCTCCCATCATCATGTACCTAGAGTGGTACATTTGTTACAATGGATCAACCTACACTGACACATCATTATCACCCCAAATCCATAGTTTACATTAGGGTTCATTCTTTGTATTGTACATTCTGTAGGTTTTGACAAATGTATAATGACATGTATCTACCATTATAGTATTATACAGAATAGTTTTACTGCCTCCCATATCCCCTGTGCTCCGCTTATTTATCCTTCCCTTTCCCCTAACTCCTGAAAATGACTGATTTTTTGTTTTTTTTTTACTGTCTCCAAAGTTTTGCCTTTTTCAGGATATCATATAGTGAAACCATAGAGACCGTAGACGTTTCAGGTTCATGTTGGCTTCTTTTATTTAGTAATATACATTTAAGATTCCTCCATGTCTTTTTGTGGCTTAACAGTTAATTTCTTTTTAGCTTTGAATAATATTTCATTGTCCAGATGTATCACAGTTTATCCATTCATCTACTGAAGGACATCTTGGTTGCTTCCAAGTTTTGGAAATTATGAATAAAGTTACTATAAAAATTCATGTGCAGTTGAACAGGAATCACTCATGATTAAATATACTGCTTTCTGCATTTCAAAGATTTTATTTTACATCACTCCAATGCTTCTGAATTATTGCTTTGTTCTATAATGGTAGCAGTGTCTGGCCTATTTTAGGATTGTTGGCAGTTGTCAGCTGCTCTCCAGAGCTGGCTGGACAGTTTGTTGTGTCTGTACTATATCAGAGACATGGCATGTTGAGATGACCAGTTTCTTCTATTGTTGCAATTGTTATTTTGTATTTGTACAATCATAGAGGTATTTCATATAAAAACATATTACCAAGAAGAAAGAGGAAATCAGAAATGCTTTATGTTCAGGATTTTGTTTACCCATTTGAGGCACATTCTTAGATAAAATGGAAATGTACTCAACTGAGCTGGCTACATTAGGGAGGATATTTCTGTGTTCAACAATTTTTGTGGTGAGTAAAGACTTTCCTGTTTTTAAGATTTTTGCTGCTACTCTCTCCAAATTTTTTTTCCAACACTTTGCTTAATAAGAGATGGTTAGCAGTTACTTACAAACCTTCAATCAGCAGCCCTTAAAATCTTTTCTTAGTTTTAAATAATGTTCTTTTTACCTTTTCTAAAGTCTTAGTTTCCTTGATAAAAATTATTTTAATTATTATGGGAAAATGAGAATGCTTTCAAACTTGGGTAAGTTAATTCTGCTTACAACAGGAATCAGCTGAAAATGCTGTTGGTCCAAGGATAAATCAATTGTGGAAAAATCAGGAAGGTTGAATTACCAAGCAACATGTAGCTTTCTCCATATTCTCCCAGGGGCCACTCCCTAATTTCTCCAAGAGAGGTTCAAGTAGAGATTAGGACATGGCAGTAAAGTAATAAATTCATAAAAAACAAATATACAAAATAATGGAAAAATAGTTTCTCTAACTCTAAATTTAAAACATCCATGCTTATGGCACACAAACACAAATGTATGTGAGAAACCAGCAGTGGTTGGATCTTATAAGAGGAACACCCTGTTTCTTGAGAGAACCTTGCCATCAACATCAGTTTGCTCCCTCCAATCAGTACTTAACTCTGTAATGTTTTTAGCTTTTTCCCTTCACAAAAGCTTATTGATTTTTTGGCAAACATTCCAGTATTTCAGAAAAAAAGAACAGCAGATATTGAACTGGCATGAACCTTCATACAGCTAGATGCTTGGCTCTTCTAGTCCTAATTCTCTGGCTATTGGGCTTTGACTGTAATTGTTAGAAACTGAATATAAAGGAAGAGGAGACATCAATACTTATTGCAGGAGCAGTTTCTTCAATCTCACCATTACCAAATTGAAGGGAAAAATAAAAGTTAAAGACCATTCCTACTTTCTCTAATAAGGATGTGGATGTTGAACTTAAATTCATCCTTTGGAGGAGGGATAGTTGGCTTGAGAGGGTATGGAGAGTGAGTTGGAAAGACATTCTTCAGTTCAGGGAGAGGGAAAAATGAGGAGCAAATAAGAGGTAGTGTGTTCCTGAACAGACAGGAGGCAGGTCAGCCATTTATGCACATATTCATAATTATTTCTTTGCTCTTTGACTTTGGGATATAATTCCAGTTCACATCTTAGCTCTAGATGTCCCTACTTTGGGATTAGGCAAGGCTTTTATGATGAACTATTTTATGAGACTTCAGAACTGCCCAGTTGTACAGGGATCACTTACATTAAATCTGGTCAAAATCTGTCTTTCTCTCTCTGATCACCTCTGTATTTTAGACACACTGTTCTGCCTGAGTGTCTATAAACATGTCATATTGTTTCATCCTTTTATGCTTTGCACATATGATTTGTTGTCTTTACTTGCCCGTCTCCAAGTTACGCTTGAAGGTTTGGTTGAGATGTCACTCCTCTATAAAGTCTTTTCGTATGCTTTCAGGCAGAAATAACTAATCTGTGATTCCACTGCAATTTAAAAATTCGTTTTCAATTTATAAATTATTTTTATATTATAGCTAGGTATTTGTGTCTATCTTTTCTACTAGATGATGAGCTCCTTGAGAACATGCTAATGTGTTAATCACCTCTGTTTCATAAAGCACTGGGTAAAAAGTAGGCAACTAACTTCCTTATCTTCCATTTCTTTTCTATCTGTTTGAGGCAGGATGGAATTTTTCTACCCCTTCTTCTTGGTGGAAAGAAGGTCTTTGTTAATAACAGTAAAGAAAGAGTGACTGCATAACATGCATCCAAGTCGAGCCAGGACAAGAGGCAGTCAAAACTAGCATGATAAATATTTGTCTTGTTCAACTGTAAAAAAATGTTAAAGATCTAAGGTTTTTCCTTTGGTGAACTGTCGAGTTCTTCCTCTTCTCAACAAGGACAGAGCCTTGATTGATATTCATGATTTCAAGGACATTGCAGAGTATATCCAAATGAACGTGAGATGAAAGTGGACCTTGAAGAGTTGAGGGAAACGGAAGGAATCTAGGGAGAGCATGATTTTCTGGAATTCCTTCGGATGAGATCCCCACATGGAGGGAAGGATCACTGAGAGGAAAGATCAAATAGTAGAAGATGGTAAAAAGGATGGTACAGATCCTTTGTACCATCTTCAGGATTTTGTGTGTTCATGGTCATCTAAAGACGAGATTGTTTTTGTGGACTGTGCTTTAGATGGGAGCCTGGGAGTCTCTCTGGTGTTCTTTCCTCTTCTTTCCCCTCCCTCCACCATACCCATGTCCCTGCCTTGTTTTTTTCATTCCCCTCCCCATCCCTAGAATCTCAACCGCATCTTCAAGGCTCAACCCTGACTTGTTGGAGGGAGATCACTACTGTGCTGTAAGAAATAAACATAGGTCCAGCTGGTGTGGACTGGTGTCCCCTCACTTCCTTCATTTCCCTGGCACCAGGGGAAGGGTTGAGGTTAAAATTTCTACCTGTCCAGTGAAAGGGGACCGTAGAGTCAGAATGTAAGTTGAGTTATAGAAAATAAATATTAAATAAATATTTCTTGTATATTTATGTTTGTGTACTATGATTCATACTTGCCAGCTTTGTAAACATTTATTTCTTTTTTGCATTATGAAGCTAACAGATGTCCGTTATATACATGTTAAGAATATAGAAAAACATAGAAAACCCCATCGATAGTTCTACCATTATTTTACCCAATTTTTGAAGTGTAAAAGGTAAGTAAGTGGCAGTTTCCCTCCTCCATCATGCCCTCAGTCCATAACACCTACTTATTGCTATCCAACCTATATTTCTTTTAATATAGTTAAATATATAAATTATTTAATATATTTATTTCTATAATCGAATAATTGGAAAATATTAATTGAGTACCCTGAGGGTGGAACGCTGTAGTGGGTTCTATGAAGCTGTGTGTGTGTGTATGTGAGTGTGTGTGTGCGCATGCATGTGTATAAAAGTAAGCTTGATTCTTACCTTTCAGGAATCAATTAACTGCATGTCAGAAAGACAGATGTGAAAATATTTTAAATAGAAATATGTAACTACACACAGCTTCAGCCTAAACAGATTGAATTATTTCTTAGGAATAGGATAAGATTTTGGGGAAAAGAAGTTTTTTTTTGGGGCCCTTCAGTGACATTTAGTACTTTACCTGTTATATCTTTGAAGTTACTGCATTGAGCCATGCACTCAGAAATATAATCAACTCAAATACTATATGGCTTTATAAAGAAAACAAAAAAACCCTCTTTTTCCTAGGCCAGCTATAGGAAAAACCACTATCTTTTTGCCCCATTCTGCCTTCGAAGCAGCACTGTGTGAGACCAGGCATGAAAAATGATTGGGAAAAGAAGCCCCTCTGTGGTACTGACAGGAAGGGAGTAAATACCGCAGTTTTTCATCTTATAAAAATAAATAACATTTCCTCATTCCCTCACCTTGGTTTAGGCTTGATTGAGCATGAAAGGGGAATTTTCTTCCTCCTTTCAGAGTGGCATTTATGAACCTCTAAATGGAAGTCTCTCTCTCTGCTCCTTTGCTCAGACAAGGGGCCTTGCTTCCATATCCTCAGGGTGTAATACATGGACCACAGACTGCCAAGCAGGAGATGCAGATCCTATTTCTGTCACTGCCCCCTGGCTTGCTGTGTGACCTGGTATAAATCACTTAACACCTCTCTGTTTCCCTGAAGGCAAGACAGCTGCTGAAACATTCACCACTGTCTCCAGTGTCACAGCCAGTCTCTTGCTACAGGCTTGAGAACAGGACAGAGTTGTGTCACTTGTCAGAAGAATCAGGCAGTCAGTTATTCATTTTTTCTAATATGATTTCATTGCCTTGGATAAATTCACCAGAGAGCCAGAAGCAGATGGTGTGATTTTTCACTTTACCCAATGAAAAAAAAAAAGGAAAAAAACCCCCACCTCAAAACCTACAAAACATCCTCAAAATGCTCAGGTAAAGTTCTGTTTCAGTTTTGGGAAGCTTTAAGACTTAATCTGTTTGGTCCTCCTGGGAATATATACATACATATACACACACACACACATATATATGTGTATATTTATGTGTATATATATATATATATATTTGGCTTTGAAATGAGAGAATTTGGGAAATCTTGGAATCATAAAACTTGAGGATTAGAGAAAATTTTGGAAGTAGTCAAGATCTGACTACTGATTAGAATCAACCAAGGAACTTTAACAAGAATATAGATCCCCATATCCCAAATGAAATATGTTAATTCAAGGGACTCAAGCATTGGTATTCTAAGGAAACTCCATGGAAAAGTCTGATGCTCAGTTAGGTTTGGGAACCATGGAACAAGTCCACTAAATTGGACACATATCCTTTCTCAGTGTGTTTGAATACTTCTAGATTTGGGTAAATCACCACTTACAGAAAAAGTAAATTATATTTTGGAGTTGTTTGAGAAATTAGCTATTACTGTCTCCTTTGATTAGGAACTAAAACACTACTTCTACCTCAATTACTGCTACCACTGGTTAGTGTTAATATTTATTGAGCACTTTCTTTGTACTAGATACTCTTTTATAGGGTAATCAACCAACCAGTTTGCCCTGTACTGTCCCAGTTTTAGCATTATCCCTTTTAATTCTCAAAATTGGTCTATGAGATAGATCCTGTTATTGACCTCACTTAATAAAATTTGAGGAAATCAAGGTACAAATATAATAATAAGCAGTTTGCTTAAGGTTACTCAGAATGTAAGCTGAGAGCTGGGATTAGAACCCAGATGGTCCAACTCAAGAGCCCTTTTTCTTCATCATTACTTATTCACCAATTGTCATTCTTTCATCTTCATTGCTTCTCAGGTTCATCATGGTTTATGCAATTGGGCCCTTTCAAGCAGTCCTATTTAGTGCTCTGTGATTGGACCTGTTTAACACCAGTCTTTCTGGGTGACAAAATCTAAGCCTTGCTATAGTGCTGCGGGAATTAATATGGGGTGTTCCCCTCAGTTTTTTATACAGGTCAGATTGCTTGTAAAATAAGTATCATATGCAGTGGCCTCAAAGGAGAAGATAAGCCATGGCAGAATAAACTTCAGTTGAGGGGTTGAGGGCATGTGCAGAAGGAGGCAGGCGGTGGTGTTGCCTGGCTGCTGACTGTAGGCTGTTTGTTGGCTTAGGGAGCGTTTATGATGTGATCGTCTCCGAGTCTCAAGGTTGGTGGTTTTATTTTACTATTACTATTATTATTCTTTAGCATTAATTGGTAGTGCTCTCAGCTTGTCCTCTGTCTATTGCCTGACCTTATTTTTCTAAAACATGCCCCAAAGAAGTTTGAACACTGACTGAATTTTATGATTAAGGAGTTAAATGTTATGTTTTGAGGTATGATAGTGATATTGTGGTTATATTAAGACATATAGAAGTCTTTTAGAGATACATGCCAAAATACCCTGGGTTGAAACAATTTGCTGTGTGGATTTGATTTAAAATAATCCAGTAGAGGAAAGGGGGATATGGGGAGGTATGCAGATAAAACAGGATTGGATATATATTGATAATTATGGAAGTAGGATGATGGTTACATGAAGGCTCGTTTTCCTATTCTTTGTACTTTTGGCTTGCTTAAAATTTTCCATAATAAAAAGTAAAAGACAAATCCCCAAAGTAGGATCAGGGAGGAATCGCACTATATTTCAGGGTGATCATATTGCATAATACCAGTCAAAGTTTCTTTTGGTTTGATGTTCCACTTGAGATGCCTTCTTTACTTAATTTGACCTGACTCATGCTGAAGAGACTTTAGAAGGCACTACATTATATATGACTTTATTTTTAAATGTCTTTATCACATGGGCATTTCCTCTGTGTGCACACAGGGCAAAGCCCTAGGGAGGGGGCCAGGGGTAGACTCACAGCTAGGTCACTGGCTTCTGGGGTAGGACAGAGTTCAGCCAGAAATGAGCCAGGGGGGGATGTAGTAGGGTCCAAAATGAGGCAGGGGATCTTGCTTATAGCATGATTTGATTAGGCTTTCTGTCAGTCTCAGGACTCCCTTATCAGGTTTCCCATCCCTACCTCCAGCTCATCTCATTTTGCTTAGTAATTTCCCCGTTCTCCCATTCCTTAAAAAATTCCTTTGCTTCCAGACACCTTATTAAATCTACTCTCTTCTGGCTGTTAGAGTTAAGAATCTGTCAGCATCTTCCATTATACACCTCTCTCAGCTGACACTCTATTCTTTTTTATTTTTTTTAATTTTTAAATTTATTTTTATTTATTTTTTAACATCTTTATTGGAGTATAATTGCCTTACAATGCTGTGTTAGTTTCTGCTTTATGACAAAGTGAATCAGCTATACATATCTGTCATACAGAGTGAAGTAAGTCAGAAAGAGAAAAACAAATACCTTATGCTAACACATATATATGGAATCTGACACTCTATTCTTAATTGGCACTGTTGTAGTGGGGAAAAAAAGACAAAAAGCTTTACTTAATGCTGGGTACCAGGGCAGGTTTTCAGTCTTTACTCTGCATTTCCTGGATTAGTGTGTTTAAGTTAGTTCTTTCATTTACTTGAATATGTTTTATTTCCAGTTGACCTCTCTGTTATTTGCCGGGTTGTACTGACAGCCAAAGGGAAGTTCCTTTGCCAGGAAGATCAGGTTCTTTACTTAAATTTAACCCCAATCTCAGTTGTTTTCCAAATAGGCTGGCTCACAAAGGGGAATAATAACACCATAGAATATACCAATTGGAGGCATCCTTAGAAATTATCTTTTCTACTCCCCTTACTTTGTGGATTTTAAAAATTGCCCAAAATATTTGAATGACTTTTCCTAGTCAGAAATCAGTTTAGTACAATATAGTCTTATGATTTCCATTTAACAATAGATTCAGCCATGGGTATTTTTATTTTATTTTATTAAAATATTTTTTCTTCTGGTTTTATTGAGATATAACTGACATACAGCACTATATAAGTTTAAGGTGTACAGCATAATGATTTGACTTATATACATCATGAAATGATCACCACAGTAAGTGTAGTAAACATCCGACATCTCATATAGATACAACATGAAAGAAATAGGAAAAAATTTTTGTGATGTGAACTCTTAGGATTTACTCTCTTAACAACCAGCTTTCATGTATAATGCGCAGCAGTGTTGATTACATTTATCATGTTGTGTATCCCTATTACTTATTTATCTTATAACTGGAAGTTTGTAGTACATTTTGGCTGCCTTCATCCAATTCCCCCTCTCCCTGCTCCCCGCCTCTGGTAACCACAAGTCTGATCTCTTTCTATGAGTTTGTTTGTATGTTTGTTTATTTGTTTTGAAGTATAATTGACCTACAATTCTATGTTAGTTCCTGTTCAAAACATAGTGTTTTTTTCTATATATTTCAAAATGATTACCAATGTCTGGTTACAGTATGTCTCCACAAAGATATTACTTAGTTATGACTATATTCCCCACACTGTGTATTTCATATACGTGACTCATTTGTTTTGCAAGTGGAAATTTGTGCCTCTTCATCTCCCTTGCCTATTTCTTTCCTCCCCCCATGTCCCTCTCTTCTGGTAACTGCCTGTTTTTGTTCTCTGTATCTCTAACTCTGTTTCTGTGTTGTTATGTTTGTTCATTTGTTTTTTAGATTCCACTGTGAGTAAAATCATACACTGTTTGTCTTTCTCTGACTTATTTCACTTAGCCTAATATTCTCTAGGTCCATCTGTGTTGTTACAAATGGCAAGAGTTCATTCTTTTTTTCTTTTTGCGGTACACGGGCCTCTCACTGTTGTGGCCTCTCCCGTTGCGGAGCACAGGCTCTGGACGTGCAGGCTCAGCGGCCATGGCTCATGGGCCCAGCCGCTCTGCGGCATGTGGGATCTTCCCGGACCGGGGCACGAACCCGCGTCCCCTGCATCAGCAGGCGGACTCTCAACTACTACACCACCAGGGAAGCCCAAGAGTTCATTCTTTTCTATGGCTGGGGTATATTCCGTTGTGTATATATATACTACATCTTCTTTATCTATGCATCTATTGATGGGCACTTGGGTTGCTTCCATATCTTGGATATTGTAAATAATGCAATGGTGAACATAAGGGTGAATATATCTTTCTGAATTAGCGTTTTTGTCTTTGGATAAATACCCAGGAGTGGAATTGCTGGATCATATAGCAGTTCTATTTTTAATTTTTTGAGGAATCTCCATACTCTTTTCCATAGTGGCTGCATCAATTTACAATCTCACAAACAGTGCATGAGGGCTCCCTTTTCTCCACATCCTCACCAACACTTGTTCTTTGTTGTCTTCTTGATAGTAGCCATTCTGACAGATGTGAAGTATATCTCATTGTTTTGATTTGCATTTCCCTGATGATTAGTGATGTTGAGCATCTTTTCATGTGCCTGTTGGCCATCTGTATGTCTTCTTTGGAAAGATGTCTGTTTAGATCCTCTGGCTATGAGTACTTAAAAAAAAATACTTTTAAAATAAGGATTTCCATCATGTGTTAAAGTAGAGAATTAAAAAAAATAAACATTTAAATATTTATTTTACCTTAAAACGTGGCAAATATACTTTAATTTGCCAGGTATTGATTTCTCTGACATCCATAATGTATCATCTTTGATTCTACTTTCTTTAAAGGACTTGTAGTCGAGTGAAGCTTAAAAATAGTGGTTTAGCAATCTTATAGCAGAATTCTTCTAAATTTTTAAGACTCCCTGATGGTCTTACAGTTTTGTAATTATAGCTAATTTGATAGCAATATTTTTAGCAACTCACCTTTGTTGAAATTTCCAAAGAATTCAAGCTGTTTCTATAGAAACAATAAGTCCCTCTCTTATTTACTCACATTACATCAGTTACCTTAATATTTAATTAAATTATGGAGTTAAAGTTACAAGTACTCTGGGCAGTGACAGGCTTAGGAACCAGTGCTATTTACCCTTTGTAGGCATAGCAACCAATGAAAGCAGAAGCATATGGGTGTAGCCGGGAATTACTTACTAGCCAAGACAGGGGCATTAGTCAGTAGGTTTGCAAAGGTAATGAAGAACTTTGGTTTATCTGGCCAGATGGTTAAGTGGTGGCCATTTAAGAGATAATTTTTAATATATATTTTTTCCTATTGATGTGCTTTGAAGCTTGTGGACTAATGCAGGGGCCCAGTTCCAGCTTCTCTGCCTTATGGGACCCTTGCCACATCCTACCCCTGGACCTAAGACCCACACCCAGGAGCACAGCTCTGCTGGAGGGTTCTGAGATTAGCTCACACTTCGTGCTCTGTGAAATCTCCTTTTGTTTTTGATCACCTGGATATTTTTATTCCTATATTTCAAACTCGGTTATGCATCATTCTTTGGGTCATATTTTATCCAGAATTTCTACCTTTTTTTAGAGGAAGGGACCCGTCCACATCAGCTTAGTTCATTTGTCAGAAGTGAAGTAAGTTAGAAAGAGAAAAACAAATATCGTATATTGACACATGTATGTGGGACCTAGAAGAATGGTACAGATGAACTGGTTTGCAGGGCAGAAGTTGAGACACAGATGTAGAGAACAAACGTGCGGACACCAAAGCCGCGGGGGGGTGGGGATGGTGGTGTGATGAATTGAGTGATTGGGATTGACATGTATACACTGATGTGTATAAAATTGATGACTAATAAGAACCTGCTTTATAAAAAATAAATAAAATTCAAAAATTCAAAAAAAAAGTTCTTTAGAAGACCTTTCTATTTTAAGTAATTTGTTTAAGAAAGAAGAGCTGGGATTCTTCCAGTGAAATGTTGCAGATCTTTGTTTTCAAGAAGGCAGACACAGGTCTTCTACTGGGGGAATCTCTGTTGCTTATATCCACCCAATATGGGAGCTGCCTTTGCTCTAGCTTGCTCCTCACCCGACACATTACTCCCAAGTTACCTTGGAAGTGCTCCAAGTTATCATTGCTTTTTATCTTCCGGGAAGCCAAGTTTTAATTCCACTTCCTATTTTCCCATCACTCTGTCTCTTGGACCTTCTTCTTTTGATATAGATCTGTCAGGCCCCTTTGTCAAAATGTGAACCTATTGCATTCCCTTTATTCACCCTGGCACTAATGTCCTGACTTCAAATAAATGTCCTGAAGCTCTGTTGGCTGGCCTTTACAGAGCAGCACATTTTAAAGTTACCTTCCATCTATTGTCCTTTTTTACTTTGTTTAAGATGTAAAATGAGGGCAAAGAATCACTGGCCTTAACTAATGGTCTGCAATTTCCTGCTGTCTCTATACCTTTTTTATGACATTAATTCATTGCCACTTCTCTGACCTGTGGAATCTCTTCTGGATAGAAATGACTAGGAGTTAAAGTTAAAAAAAAATGCCAGTTTGATTCAGTAGTCTTGTCAGAGTTCTTGTCATTGCCTCTTTGGGACAGCATGCACTATTTTAATCATTTAAACAACTGCTCTCTGTGTTAAAACACCCATCTTAATTACTTATCTCTTTTACCTGAAGGTTAGGGTTTTGATTTAGTTTCTCCTTTGATTAGAAAAGAAGTGTTATCCACTTAAAGTGCTTGAAGTCATCTAAATATCCCTCCTCTACTTTCTCTATTTTGTCAGTTTTCTCCAAACAGATCTTTATGGTATAAGTACTAAGAAAAACATCCAGTTTAAGTTTTATGTTCTCAGTATTATTATTTGGTATTCTACTCTGAGTTTCTCAAAGTTGTATGGTTAGTAAATATCAGATAGGCTGTTTGGACTGCAATTAATAAAAACTGATTCTAATTCATTTAAGCACAATAGGAATTTATTGGAGATGCCTAGTGGCTCAGAAAATCAAGGGAAGGCTTCAGAAAATGAGCCATGAGTTAATCAGCTATTTCCACAATAATGTTGCATAATAAACCACCCCAAAGCTCAGGGGCTTAAAACAATGAGCATTTATTCCCACTCTTATGGGTCTACAGATTGACTGTGGTTTGGTGGGTCCATGATGGACTCAGCTGGTGTGGCAGGCTGAGTCATGGCCCTCTCAAGATATCCAGGTCCTAATCCTTGTAGCCTGTGAATGTTACCTTATGTGGAAAAAGAGACTTTGCAGATGTGATTAAGTTAAGGCTCTTGATATGGGAGATCATTCTGAATTATCCTAATGGGCCCTTAATGCAATCATAAATGTCCTTATAAGAGGGAGGCAGACGGGGCTTTGACACAGAAGGCAGAAGGTGGTGTGTGGTGGCAACAGAGAAGATTTGAAGATGCTGTGCAACTGGCTTTGAGGATGAGAGTAGGGCCTGGGAGCCAAGGAATGCAGCTCTAGAAGCTGGAAATCGTGGAAATATATTCTCCCCTAAGGCTTCTGAATAGAGCATGGCCCTGCTGATACCTTGATTTTGGCCCAGTGAAACTTACTAGGGCCTCCAGAACAGTAAGAGAATAAATTTTTTTTTTTTTTTTGCGGTACGCGGGCCTCTCCCGTTGCGGACTCCGGACGCAGAGGCTCAGCGGCCATGGCTCACGTGCCCAGCTGCTCCATAGCATGTGGGATCTTCCTGGACCGGGGTATGAACCCGTGTCCCCTGCATCGGCAGGCGGACTCTCAACCACTGCGCCACCAGGGAAGCCCGAGAATAAAGTTTTGTTGTTTTAAGATACCAACTTTGTGCTAGAGCAGCCACAGGAAACTAGTACAACTGGGTAGTTCCGCTTTGAAGTGCAGGTTGGCTGGGCTCCTTAGCTCCAGGCTCTGAGGTGGATACTGTATACTGCATGTATGTCTTTCCCCAGGCTCAGGGAAAGGGAAGAGGCTTCCTGGGGCATAATCTTTTTGTGAAGCTTATGCCCTGGAGCATAAGCCTCAAGCCAAACTATACAAGCACATGTTTGTCTTTGTGCATCACGTTGGCTAATGTTCCTTTGTAACCAAAGCAAGTCACATGGCCAAGGAAAACAACAGTGAGGTGGGGAGGTAGGTATTCTTGACCTACAGTGGGAAGACAGGAGGTGGGTGGAGTAAATATTTGCTGAGCTATAATCCAGACCATCACAGGCAGGGATCAAGTGAATCTGTGGGCCTGAACCACAGATGATCCACACACAACAGGAACAGCTGGTAGTAGTTACTAGAAATCAAGTGTTTCTTCTGGCCACTAGGCACAGGATGCTGCCATTACCACTTAATGAACTCTAAACTGCCTCCTGATTCTTTTTTTAATCATTTGATCTAGAGTCAGTGTCCCAGGTACAATCATTTTATTGGCCAAGTCTAGGTTATGCATTCAGGGAAAGCAATTGTCTGGTCCTTTCAATTTTCATACTGGGAGTGGGGGGCCCCTGCCTACAGCCAAATCTCACACAATGGCAGGACTCCCTCAATTCAAAGGGATTTTAATGCTGGGCAGCAAAAAACAATAATAAAAATCTTCCAAGGGGCATTGTGATACAGTGGTAAGAGAAAGGATTTGTTAAATGTTCTGAAACTTAGTTTCTTCATCTCTAACAGAGGGATAAAAATAACATAAGGCTTTTCGTGAATAATAGAATTCAAGTACTTGACGCCTTTGATGCTTAATAAATGGCAGCCCTTATCTTTCTTTTTTTTTTTAGGAGACAACCCATTTTTTTCTGACTTTATTTTTCATGAGGCAATTTCCATTTCATTGCCCAAGAAGGACCTACGTTATGACTCCGTGTGTGTTTGTCAGCCATCTAAAGCCAGATCCCCTTTTCAATCTTCATTCTCCATCTTTTACTTAGTTTTCCAGAACTGGTTTACCGTTTCACTGAGGTGGCAGGAATTGGACACCCACAGTTTGCATTCTTCTGGATGAGGTCCTGGTGATGAGTGTTGCCCTTCTTCATTCTCTTGGCCTGTGCTTCATACATTTGTGTTTTCCTTCTTTACCTGTATGTGTTAAGTTTGTTCCTAGTGAAACTCAGTGTTATAAAGGATAGATGGGTTTGCTCTGTAAGGAAAGTGTTAGGAAAACCATACAGGGTCAGGTCCAGGTGTAGTTTCAAATCTGGCATTCCCAGCAATTAAGTGGTACTTTGATATCCAGTCACCCACTCTGTTTCTCAACTGATTCCAGATCCACAGTATGAAGGTACGTAATTGGCAACCTCAAACTTTCCAACATTATTTTTATTTATTTTTCCTAGTTGAAGATTTTTTTTGTTTTTAATTTTTTTTTATGCAGCAGGTTCTTATTAGTTATCTATTTTATACATATTATTATACATGTCAATGTATACATGTCAGTCCCCATCTCCCAATTCATCCCACCACCACCACCCACCCCCAACATTATTATTTTTTTTTTTTAATTAATTAATTAATTAATTTATTTATGGCTGTGTTGGGTCTTCGTTTCTGTGCGAGGGCTTTCTCCAGCTGTGGCAAGCAGGGGCCACTCTTCATCGCGGCGCACGGGCCTCTCACTATCGCGGCCTCTCTTGTTGCGGAGCACAGGCTCCGGACGCACAGGCTCAGTAATTGTGGCTCACGGGCCCAGTTGCTCCGCGGCATGTGGGATCTTCCCAGACCAGGGCTTGAACCCGTGTCCCCTGCATTGGCAGGCGGATTCTTAACCACTGAGCCACTGGGGAAGCCCCCCAACATTATTTTTAAGTGAGACAAAGAATAAAGCTTAGAGTGGAGAATTGTTATCTGGAACTCTTAGCTCTAGTCTCATCTTACTGGGCTGGTTTCATGTCCTATAAAATGATTTATTTTTGTGTACGTAAATGGCTGAACTCCAAATGTCAAAAATAAACTTGAGAAGGCAAATGACAAAGAGTTGAGCAGTAACCGCAGTGAAGAGCAACCTATAGTGTTCATAGTCATCTGAGTTGGCTCAGATAAAGCAGACCATGGAAGTAGCATATGATTGGGAGCCAGAACAGACTTGCTGCTGACTCTGCCACCAGCTTGTTTCAGTTTCTTTATTTTTGGACCACATGGACTGCATGTTCTCTGGTAAGTGCCCAGGATGCTAAGTGGACCTCATCATAGCTCTTGCCACCTGGGTGTAAGTATGCTCACAGAAAGTAGTCCTGGGTGGGTAGTCATCATGGTCCTTTTAAAGTGATAATAGTTATTTCTTTCCAGAGGAGTAGATATGTGGATAGAAGAATCATCAATGCAAAGTCATCCTTTTCTTCACCTTCCCAATCCTCAACCAGCTCACATCACTTTTCAGGTCTGACTAGCCTAGCTAAGTGTAAGATGAAGCTCCACTTTCCTATCTGGAGAACGTGAAAGATGTGAAAGCTTATTTTAAGTATACTTCCTCTGTAATTCAGAGAAATTATACTTGAAAGTAGTTGCTCAGCTATATATATGTTGTGCAGACTTGTCTTTACTGGAACTTTTCCAGAGTGAATCCTTATAAATCAAAGCAAAGATTAGACCCAAGAATAAAGGTATCTAATGAAAGTTAATGAAATCTTGATACAAATGGCAGACATATGTAGTTAGTGCTGTTTAAGAGTGGCATGGATGTTGATTTTTTTGCCTGCCCAGCATCCACTTTCCAGTCTTCTGATATCAGCATCCTGAACTTCCTTGGGTAGAACCATTCCTCCTCCACCTTCATTCTATGTGGTTTGGGTTAGGATGACTCTACTTTTTAGATATTGAGAATTGCCACATGACCCATATTGATCCATTAAAATAAAATCCCAGGAATTTTGATAGAACAGCTGGAGTCTGATGTGTGACTATGAGGGGATTACCAGCCTGAGAATGGAGCTACAGAGACTGAAGAGTAATAACCAAGTAAACAGTATAAATCAAGTCCCTGGATTTAGCCATGCCTGAATCCCTGTTGCCCCTGGACTTTTTACTTTACTTTAGACAATAAATCTCTTTTTACTGAAGCTTGCGTTGGATTTTTGTTACAATTGAAGAAATTCTTACTCAAAAAAATTGCTGACAGCAGATAAGAAAAATAGAGGTAGCATGAAATTGCAAGTAGAAAATACGCAGGCCCAGGTTATTAATCTCAGTTCAATCATTGAACATTTCTGGGCCTTCTTCTTCACCTGTAAAATGAAACTGAAGTTTTATAAATGTTATTTATTTTATTGAGAATCTACAGATTGCATGCCATGCAGCTAGTTACTAGCATAGTCCTGCAGTGGGCAGCTGACCAATGTTCTCATTTCAGGGCTCTGTTCACAAGATATTTTTCTGAGACTAGTAGTCTTTTATCTTATTGGATTGACATTCTCCACCATGTTTGGAAATTCACATGGATAAAATGGTATTGATTATGGACCATGAATGAATGTTTCTCCTATGGCAGAAAAATATTTAGTATTAGATGTGAGGGGGCATTGGAAAACTGACCCACATTTTTTATACATTAAACCAAAGATTGGTGCATTAGAGACTTTTCTCTCCTATTAGATTATTTGAGAAGGATTTAAGTAAGTTATTTATTAGATCCCCAGTGCCTTAGTAGTGTATCTGGTACATAATGAATACTTAATAAATATTTAGTAAATTGTTGATTATTTGGTGTTATTTCTGCTTATATTACAAAGTATTTCATTTTAATTCAATAACACTTCCAAAAGAAGGAGATTTCCAGAAGTCTATTCCTTTTGTTATTTCTAAAACATATTTATTAATTTATTTTCAATAATTTTTTTAACATCTTTATTGGAGTATAATTGCTTTACAATGGTGTGTTAGTTTCTGCTTTATAACAAAGTGAATCAGCTATACATACACATATATCCCCATATCTCCTACCTCTTGTTTCTCCCTCCCACCCTCCCTATACCACCCCTGCAGGTGGTCACAAAGCACTGAGCTGATATCCCTGTGCTATGCAGCTGCTTCCCACTAGCTATCTATTTTACATTTGGTAGTATATCTAAGTCCATGCCACTCTCTCACTTTGTCCCAGCTTACCCTTCCCCCTCCCCATGTCCTCAAGTCTGTTCTCTGTGTCTTCATTCCTGTCCTGCCCCTACCTTCTTCATAACCATTTTTTTTTAAGATTCCATATATATGTGTTGGCATACGGTATTTGTTTTTCTCTTTCTGACTTACTCCACTCTGTATGACAGATTCTAGGTCCATCCACCTCACTACACATAACTCAATTTTGTTTCTTTTTATGGCTGAGTAATATTCCATTATATATATGTGCCACATCTTTATCAATTCATCTGTCAGTGGACACTTAGGTTGCTTCCATGTCCTGGCTGTTGTAAATAGTGCTGCAATGAATATTGTGGTACATGACTCTTTCTGAATTATGCTTTTCTCAGGGTATATGCCCAGTAGTGGGATTGCTGGGTTGTATGGTAGTTCTATTTTTAGTTTTTTTGTTTGTTTGTTTTTTTGTGTTATGCAGGCCTCTCACTATTGTGGACTCTCCCGTTGCAGAGCATGGGCTCTGGACATGCAGACTCAGTGGCCATGGCTCAAGGGCCTAGCCACTCCATGGCACGTGGTATCTTCCTGGACTGGGGCACGAACCCATGTCCCCTGCATCGGCAGACGGACTCTCAGCCACTGTGCCACCAGGGAAGCCCCTATTTTTAGTTTTTAAAGGAACCTCCTTACTGTTCTCCATAGTGGCTGTATCAATTTACATTCTCACCAACAGTGCAAGAGTGTTCCCTTTTATCCACACAGTCTCCAGCATTTATATTGTTTGTGGATTTTTTGATGATGGCTATTCTGACTGGTGTGAGATGATATCTCATTGTAGTTTTGATTTGCATTTCTCTAATAGTTAGTGATGTTGAGCAGCTTTTCATGTGCTTCTTGGCCATCTGTATGTCTTCTTTGGAGAAATGTCTATTTAGGTCTTCTGCCCATTTTTGGATTGGGTTGTTTGTTTTTTTGATATTGAGCTGCATGAGCTGCTTGTAAATTTTGGAGATTAATCCTTTGTCAGTTGCTTCATTTGCAAATATTTTCTCCCATTCTGAGGTTGTCTTTTCATCTTATTTATGGTTTCCTTTGCTGTGCAAAAGCTTTGAAGTTTCATTAGGTCCTATTTGTTTATTTTTGTTTTTAATTCCATTTCTCTAGGAGGTGGGTCAAAAAGGATCTTGCTCTGATTTATGTCACAGAGTGTTCTGCCTATGTTTTCCTCTAAGAGTTTTATAGTGTCTAGCCTTACATTTCGGTCTATAATCCATTTTGAGTTTATTTTTGTGTATGGTTTTAGGGAGTGTTCTAATTTCATTCTTTTACATGTAGCTGTCCAGTTTTCCCAGCACCACTTTGAAGAGGCTGTCTTTTCTCCTTGTATATTCTTGCCTCCTTTATCAAAGATAAGGTGACCATATGTGCGTGGGTTTATCTCTGGGCTTTCTAACCTGTTCCATTGATCTATATTTCTGTTTTTGTGCCAGTACCATACAGTCTTGATTACTGTAGCTTTGTAGTATAGTCAAGTCCAGGAGCCTGATTCCTCCATCTCCGTTTTTCTTTCTCAAGATTGCTTTGGCTATTTGAGGTCCTAAAGAATATTTAAAAGTGGTATTTTCTTACACGCATGAACAATTTAAAAAATGGACATTTATGTATGGTGACTCTTGCATTATTTTTTTTAAATATAGCTTCCTTAAGGACTTAATATTTTGTTCTGTAGAATTCTGCATTCTGCCTCTTATTAGTTTTCTAAAATTTGTTTGACTTACTTTTCATGTTACTTTAAAAGATTAACTTCCTCCTTCCTAAATAAATCAATATTATACATGTTGAAATTATATTTTCTTAAATGTTAACACATTCCACTCCCTTCCATCTTATTTGCCTTGCTAGTGCATTTTCCTTCACTGCACAGAGTATCAGAAGTACATTTAGGTACAATTGGGTCACAGATTATTAAATAACCAGCTTTTCAACTTAGTCCTGTAAAATTTCCAGATGCACACACACATTTCCTTTTCTGGCCACCACTGCAGAGTATTTCTCCCCACTAAAACTAACTGAATGGAAATTTGTTCATGATCTGAATTTATATAATGGCAGCTATCTCTTATTTGTATCTCCTCTTTGAAGTCTTTTTTTAAGCCCCCAAACTGGATTTATAATTTATTTCATATTTTCAGCTATTTATTTTTTCATTTTTCCTTCCTCCTTCACACGCAGTGGCCTCAAATCTCTTCAACTATTCCATTATTACTAAAGTCGTTGCCTTCCGTGTTCCTTCCTTTTTCCCTCCTTACCCCCTTCTTCCCTCTTTCTCTCCTTCTTTCCTTACTTCTTCTTATCTTTTAAGTTTATTTAAATAAATATTTTGAAACTGAATTACCAATAGATTCCCTCATTTTGGAAATTCTTGGTCATTTATGTGGGTCCGTGCACAAGGGCTCCCTCTCCACCTTTTGATTCTATGATTATCTTTGTTCTTCTTTAATTTATATGGGTTTAGGCCTCGGATTTAGACCCTGGATTTTTTTGTCTTTTTCACAAAAAATAGTAGTAAAATAGCAACATGATCTAGCCTTCATGAAGCAGAACTGTGAGATTATTGGCCTCTGTCCACAGCTAGCTCTGATATGTGTATTTCCTGGCAGGTTAGCCTTTCTTTATGTCAAGCAGAAAGAGGGGAAGAGAGGGAATTTAGTTCAGTGGCTTAAAGCAGAGGTTCTGGCTGCACACTGCCTGGATTGAATCCTGGATTTGCCATTTACCAGTTAGGTAAATTACTTAATTTCTCTTGCTCAACTTAATTACTTTAAAATGAGAAGATACTAATGGTACCTAATGAATCAAAATATTGGGAGGTTTAAAACTCAAGCAGAGATGGAAAACTCCTGAAAATATTCTATATATGCTAGCTTTTATTATTAAGTGGGAATTATATTGAAGTAGCTGGAAGAGGAAGATTAATATTTTTATGGATCATCAAAATGCCTAACTTAGAAACAAATGTTAAAATGATCCAGTCATTCAATGACTCATTCAGACAGTGAATAAAGAACTATATAATTTCAAAGGTACTAGAAGCAAGTGCAACACTCTTGAAAAATTTCTTTCTATATTAAGAAAAATCTTATTGACTGTTTTCTTTCTTCCAGTTTTATTGACGTATGATTGACATACAGCACTGGTGTATGTCAAGGTGTACAGCTTAAACTTATATATATCATGAAATGATTAGTGAACATCCATCATCTCATATGGGTAAAACATTAAAGAAATAGAAAACGTTTTTTTTCCCTGTGATGAGAACTCAGGATTTCCTCTCTTAACAACCAACTTTCATGTATAGCAAAGAGCAGTGTTAATTTTTGCTTTTATTTTCCTTGCCCGCGGAGACATCCAAAAAAACATATTGCTAAGACTGATGTCAAAGAGCATACTGCCTGTGTTTTCTTCTAGAAGTTTTATGGTTTCAGGTCTTACATTTAACTTTTTAATCCATTTTGAGGTTTTTTTTGTATATGGTTTGAGAAAGTAGTCCAGTTTGATTCTTTTGTATGTAGCTGTCCAGTTTTCCTAGTATCATTTATTGAAGAGGCTGCCTTTTCCCCACTGTATATTTTTGCCTCCTTTGTTGTAGATTAATTGCCCATATAAATGTGGGTTCATTTGGGCTCTCTATTCTGTTCCATTGATCTATATGTTTTTGTGCCAGTACCATACTGTTTTGATTACTGTTGCTTTCTAGTATAGTTTGAAATCAGGGCACATGATAACTCCAGTTTTGTTCTTTAATCTTAAGATTGTTTTGGCTATTTGGGGTCTTTTGTGTTCCATACAAATTTTAAAATTATTTGTTCTAGTTCTGGGAATTTTGCCACTAGTTTTTTGATAGGGATTGATTGCATTGAATCTGTAGATTGACTGTTTATTAAAAGATCATGTATATGTTTGTACACCAGGAGAAGGTATGTTTCACTTTTCTATTGCTGCATAAAAATCACTCCAAAATATATAGGAATAAAACAATACTAGTTTACCTGTACATGGTTTCTGTGGGTCAGGAATTTGGACGGAGCACAGACTGTCTTGTCTTGGCTCCACAATGTCTGGGGTCTCACTTGGGAAGACTCAACTGTCTGGGGATTTGAATCATGTGGAGGCTTCCTCACTTACATGTCTGGCACTGGATAAATGGATTGCGCTGAGATAAATGGAAGGCTTGGCTCACTGGGGATGGTTGACTGGTCTATGTACCTGTTAGCCACGTGGTTTGGACCTCTTCACAACATGGTGGCCTCAGAGTAGTCAGACTTCATACTTGGCAGTTCAAGCCTCCAAGTGTAAGTGTTCCAGAAAAGAAAGAAAGAGCTGCATGATCTTTTATGAAATGTTGTATCAGTTTACACACCTGGTATCTGCAAAACTTTGGAGTTGAGATCAGGCTAAAATGTTGCTATAAAATGTTATGTTTGGTTCAAAATAATTTCCTATAGTTAAGGTTAATAATACCTTGTAAAAAAGGGCCAGAATTTGGCCAGAAAATGATAAACACTTTTCCAGTGATTCATTGAGTACTCAAAATTCCATGGAATTTCTATGAAGAATGTCCTCTGTTGTCCCTTGGCAGTCACCTTCCTATTGCTACAACAATAAGGAAATCTGGATATATCTTAGTGGGGTCAGGTCACTTGCCTTGGTATGGGTCTATTATAAATGAATATGAAATAGAAAATTCACAGTTCTGGAAATATGCTGTTTCTCTTGAGAAAAACAACGTTAGGAATGATTCCCCAACAAAACTGTCTCCATGTTTGCAACTGGATTGTAAAACTTTTCAAGCTATATTTTATTACTTCATAATTTTTCTTGTTCTTCAGATTAAAATAGTATCCTGAGGCAAACGGCTTTTGGATCTTTTGAGAGAAATTTTTTCAGTTCAGGATATAAATAAATATAGGACTGGATTTCTAGACCACCTTAAATCTTGACTTCTCTTTCCTTTTATGTTGAAGATCACTCCTTGTTATTTAGTCCCCATTGCTATGGATGGCTAATTTTATTTGGTTAAGGTGTGTATTTGTGTTTAATTTCACAATTAGGTTCTCAGCTCCGTGAACACAAGAAGCATTCCTTGCATATCTTTGTATCCCCAGATGGTGCTAAAAAAGTACCTTGACCAGTGGGTTCTTCATTTGTTTATTTGTCCAATGTGCATTCTTCATTGGATTCTTCATTTGTTTATTTGTCCAGTGTATAAAGAGGCACACATTCTGTACCATACACTGTGCTAGTTCTGAAGGTTCATTGAATATTCATAATTCCCTATATTTTCCAGCTTCACTTGCAGTTGGATTGGGACCATATGACTAGTTCTGACCAACAGACTGTGAACATTTAACTGGGCTGAGACACTTTGAGTTTGTGTGCCATCACCATCTCTCTCTTACCCTGTTACGGCAAACTTGGAAGTCAAATACTTAATCCCTCAGTCAGTGGAAGTGAGATGGAAGTCCCCACCATGTACACTAGACACTGTGAGTGAAAAATAAACTTTTGTTGCCTTAAACTATTACAATTTTCAGGTTTACTTGTTTCTACAGCAAAACTTATTCTATCTTGAGACACTAAACTTAAGCATCTCATAGTCTAGGCGAAGTAAGGACAGGTGTGATTCACTTTTGTGTACGTGGCTGTTAAATAAAGTGACCTGTGGACTTTGAGGTTCTCAGTAGAATAAGAGTTCAATATGATTGGTTTCTCTGGGTTTTGGACTTGAACAATCTGCAAGTTTGAGGGAAAACACAGCTTCCTAGGGATGTAATTTCCTCATTTGTAAAATGAGAGGGCTGGCTGTTTTTCCTGCTTTAATTCCATCTTTGTTTTGTAACAGCTGTGAGAGGAGAAGAAACAGAGACTATAAAGACGTTCTATCTTTATAAAAATAGGTACTTTTCTGTGATTTACTGGTTAGGCCCTCACAAGACTACACTGAAGTAGCAGATGGAGGCAGGAAGGTCCATTATCTTCCAACTCACACATAGATCTTTCAGTCTATCTTCAGAGAAGCACAAAAATTTGTTGCAACACATTCATTGCTATCAAAAGGATACCTTTTTCTTTAGAAAGAGAACTCCTACTCAAAGTTCCATGTTGGATATTGCATCTTAGGGCAATCTTTTCTGGAATATCTTTCCATTCTCTTACACAAAGAAAGTTATCCACAATTGCCTACATGCTATCTCTACATTCCAGACACACTTCCATTATTTTACTTAATACATGGTCTTTTATTATTGTTTTTTAAACAACTGTTTCTGCTCTACATATTGTATACTTTACAAGGAAAGGGCTTTTCTTCATTATATCCCCAGGGTCTAATCCAATGCCCAGCACACTATAGCCACTTAATAAATAGTTCTTAAGTAACTGAATGACAAGCAAGTGAATCCTTCACTGTTACCCAACATTTCCTGGTAAACTGGACTTGGAAATGGATGAGACAGAGCTAATACTCTAATCATTTTGCTGTTACCATAATCCCTTCCCCACTACCTTTTTTTTAAAAAAATTTATTTATTTATTTATATTTTATTTTTGGCTGTGTTGGGTCTTCGTTGCTGCACTCCGGCTTTCTCTAATTGCGGTGAGCGGGGTCTACTCTTTGTTGCGGTGCGTGGGCTTATTGCGGTGGCTTCTCTTGTTGCGGATCACGGGCTCTAGGCACTCTGGCTTCAGTAGTTGTGGCTTGTGGGCTCTAGAGTGCAGTCTGAGTAGTTGTGGCGCATGGGCTTAGTTGCTCCACAACATGCGGGATCTTCCCGGACCAGGGCTCGAACTTCTGTCCCCTGCATGGGCAGGCGGATTCTTAACCTCTGCGCCACCAGGGCAGACCCTACCTTTTTTCTTTTAAGAGAGGGGTCATTTCCGGGTAACCTGCCACGAAGTTGCATTATAAAATCATGTTTTAGCTCAGGCTTCCTGGCTTGTTTTTCAAGGGAATTAGGAGGTTTAATGAATTTGTGTTGCTAAAGAGCTTGAGATCTGCTCAGGAAAGTCACTTTAGAATGCCTAAGTGCTAGAATCATAATATTTATTGGGAACTGATGAATAGAGTTCTTAAAATAGTCTTGCCCATTGTGGTATCACTGAAAGCATGCTATATTAATCCCTTTTGTCTTAGGTGTATGATTTCTGGAAGATGAATGGAAAGAGGAAATTAGTGGATTTTGGAGTGGATTGTATAAGAATGAACAATTTTTATAAAGGTCCCTTTTCTTAAAGTGACAAATGCTAGAAAAATACCTTTAGCTGCACCAACATGGGCCTGGTAATTACAAGTCTAATAAATGGGCAAATCCCATATGCTGCTAGATGGAGAGTGTGGGAGGCACCTCCGCATGGAAGTCTGTTCTGAGATGGGGCAGAGTAACTGCAGAGGGTCACTCTTATCTAGAGTTCCTAATGTTGGGTATGTCATTTATTGTCACATTCATTCTCTGGGAGAAGGGAGGGCTTCATTCTTGTTTTTTGTGGGTTTGATAGCCTTTGGTATTTATATCAGGAATGGATTTAACAAATGAACATGTCTTCAATTCTGAGGAAGGATTTGGTGGTCAGAGCAATTGCTTCCTGAGGTGGGACAGTCACCTTCATTTGGGAGAGTTTGGGGAGAGGCTCAGGGAGACAGCTGGAGGGTAGGCAAATTACTCCACCTGGTGATGCTAACTATTCTCTGAAGTGTTTCAAACATCTAGTCTAAAACGTGCCCTTCTCTCCTCTCTATAGCTAATGAAAAGGCCAAGGCTGAGTTTCTCTTCTCATACCCATTTTTTGCTTCTGGTTACTCAGTTTTCTGTACAAAGGTTCTCTTGCTATTCAATCAAATCTCATTTTACTTCTATAAAAGTATATAGTTTCTTGCCCAGTGTTCCCCAAAGACCTACCCTCTCCTAATTTTCAGGAGTGAATACTCCAAAACAGAGAAGCTAGCCCAGTTTTTGCTCTAGGAGAGTACTTGCCATCATCATCCACAAACTTCTTTAGGTTACCCATTCTGCATAATAATAATAGTTACAATAATTGCGGTTCTGACACAGGGCGTATGCATGCGACTTTTGTCATCACCATGTGGGAGAGGCAAGAACAGCATCTGTCGTACAAATTCAGTGTAGAACTATATCAAAATGATTGCTTGATAATCATCCATGTTTAGCACTTATCTCAGAAAGACAGGTTTTGATGACCATCAGTTCCTCTGATCAGAGGAAGGGAAATTTTTCCACCAAAAGTGACAGTAGGAGGTATGACTGGGTGCGGATATGGGTACATTTGTCATGGTTGCATGTAAGGCGTGTGTGGGAGATGGCAAATAGAAAATAACTTTAGCTAAATGACATTGACATTATTATCTCTAAAATAGAAGTTGAAGTTTTCTACTGAGAGTGAGCGAAAGAGGAGGCTTAAAGAGTGTGGTTATATTACTCAGACTGGTCTGTAGGTTATCAGATGTGTCTTCAAATTACAATTGTAAATTTCAGCAAATTACAGAACTTAATTTTTTTCTCCATCATTATAAATCCTCTAGGTCTGTGATTTCATCAGACAGCATATATGCTTATAGAATGTCGGAGAACTGGCTGAATTGAGATGTCATTTTGAAAGCAACCTTTAATGTAGAACTGGGATACATGGGCTCTAATATTACCTGCAGTTGGAAAGTTGTGGACAAAGACCTCCTGAGTTTTAGTAAATTCTCATTAACTCAGAAGTCAGATGGAAGACAGGAGAGGTTGACACCTCCTACTGTACCTCTGTGAGTGTCACACATCACTCTTCTTTTTCCAATTGCCCCGTAAGAATTGGGCAGGGCACCTATTTCTACCCACTTCTTAGAACTTCAGGGGTGATTGCATCAGAATGAAACATTTTTTTTAACTTTTTAATTTTGTTGCATTTTCTCTCTTGGAAAGATTTACATTGAAAGTACATAGCTTATCTGTTCACAATTTTAGCAATTTGTCTGCATTTCTATTCTGAATTCAACTATTACCCTTTTGAAGATTTTCATGTCATGTTCTGTAAAATCTTCTTTTTACAGCCATAAAAAGAGCAGAAGTAGATATTGCTATTCAGTAAGGAGTGGGTATCATTAGCTCAGTACATCAGAAATCCTCTGAATGTAGAAGGATTTCTTCTAAAATGATACAAAAATTAGAGTATTTAGCAAAGAATACCATTGTCATAAGCATTTCACTTCCTAAAAGAATTCTAACCTTCAATTTCTCACTTCTCTTTTCTGAAGTGCTAAGCAGGGGAAGTTTAGTGTCAATACTTATAAAAGCACATTTTCCTTACTAAAGCAGTAGCATGGTCTTCTGGGTAAGTGAGGCAAATTAAAATTTAGGTGGACTGGGTTCTTTCAAACTCAACTGCTACCTGACCTTGGTAATGCTGTTTACCCTCTCTGAGCCTCAAGTTACCCATCTGTAAAGTTGGACTCATAATGATCTTGCATTTACACACTCCTTTGAGGATTATAAAGGGAAGGTACTATATAAACCAGGAACTTTTTATTCTTTATAGTTTTCAACTGAGAGTATTACTTACGTAGGGTTCAGAACAGATCAATGAGGAGCTAGGAAGTAGGATTTTTAAAGAAAGGTTAAACTAAAAGTTGTGCAGAGAGCAAATATTTATATATTAACTTATGTAATCCCATTGGTTTCCAATATATGTTTGGAAATGTTTCTATAGGAAAAACCAAATAGCTCCAACTCAAGGAGAAATTTCACTTGAGAATCCTCATACTCTACTTCAGGGAGTGTTTAGCCTTTGTCAAAAATATAGTTTGATTATATTTAATTTTCCTACTCACTCTGGTAGGATGTTAGATGACCATTCCGTATGACCAGGCATAAAATTTAAAAATATATGGGACACTAATTATTATCTCACTGCATGTCCTCACTGTCTCAACTGAAGTTGGACTGTCTGGGCTGTGAGATAGCTGTAGTTGATTAGTAGACGTCTTTAGTAGCAGGAAGCTTAGGGAGATGTATTTTCAGAACAGATGTTAATTGTCTTCATTTAGCATAATAACAAACCTCTATGGATCTTGATTCCCAGAACTAGACCAAAAGAATACTCTACAATGGCAGTGTTGATGAACCCCGCAGGAGTCCTGTTATCTTTGGAGGCAACTGTGACTTCAAATCTAAAATAGATCATTGTTTACGTTAGCAAAATGAACTTAAACCAAATGTAATCAAGTTGAGAAGAATTGTTGTTTGGAGAACACATAAACCTAAGTAAGAAGAATTTAATAAGGCCTTCTGGCTTATGTAATGGTGAATTGCAAACAGATGGTCCAACTGTCTATCTACTTAGCATTTATGGGTAAGGAACAGTGCTAGAAACTGGGATATGGTAAGTAAAAAATTTCTATATACAAAGAAGTCCCTTAATCAAAGAAGAGGATAAATAAAAGAAGAACAACAATAGCATCATAATTCAGGAATTAAAGATCTTGATGGTAGTAGAACTAATCAGCCCTTTAAATGGGTAAAATATATTAGAAGTACTAGCTTAGAAGGATAAAGAAAATTATGGAAAAGAGGAAGTGGAAGATAATGGAAAACATGTTGGAGTTTATCATTTATGAAATACTGAGAGCACCATATTGTGAGCTTCTGTAATATCTTTGTGTTATTTGGTGATGGAAAAATGACTTTAAATATGTATTTTATGCTGTCACATTTTATAATAGAAAGTTGTGGAATCTCCTTTCTAATATTTTGAAGGAGAGAATGTAGAGTGATTTTCTGTCATCAGTGGCTCCAAATATAAATGATGACTTGACTTGAGGTGTTAGGGAGTGGTGGAGACTATGGTGAAGTGTCAGCTGCCAGTTATGTTCAGAGGAAAGAAGATGAACTTTCTGACCCCTTCAGCTCTAAGTTTTTGGCTATAAGTAAATTTCTTTACACTAATTTTAGGACAAAATTAAATGTGGCTTCCTTGACCAACAGATCACGTAAGAGAAGCTGGTCTTATGTGAACAAAGCTATTTCAGAGCCTAAAAAAGTACAGCTCATTTCCACAACAGCACTTTCTCTATGAGCATTTGGTGTCCTGTCGCTGATTCCAAGCAGCATAAACTTTGTGCAGCTGACATTTTCTGACTCAACTCCTGCTATAATTGAAATTACTTTATTAAACAAGTTGAATCATTTCAATTACTTCGTGGGCTGGAGTGCTGGAGGCATACATGATGACTACATGCTGATTAAATTAGAGCTTGTACACCCCAGAAAGATGTGCATACCAGAAAAAGGCTTTCTCTTTCTTCAGTATAAAAAAGTCCTCTCTAATTCATATTCACTGGATAGATCCCTTTGGGTTGTATATTAATATTCATAAGATAAACCACATAGGTAAAGCAGAAGATTAAAATCAAGTCCTTAATAAAGAAGCAAGAGTAATGACTACAGTAAAATCTCCAAAAATGCCATTATCCCCCTGAAGAGTGAACAGTACTACTGTACATGTGTTGAAGCTGAGCTAGAGAACAATAAAAAATGAATTACTGCAGTGATTTGGATTTTAAAATCTGCTGGAGAGGAATGCACAAACACAGTCACTTAGACCAATAGAAGAGAATATCAGGATCAGATGGTTGTACAAAGCAACATCTTAAGAGTAGAATTTACAGTTCACCTTATTTTGATATGAGAATAGATTTGTGCTATAGAAGATAGCACTAAAAACTATTTCTCTTAAATAGACTATATTCTCTTGGATTCAGTACTGAATTCTGAGGATTGGGGATGAATAAAGCACTGCCCAGTTAGTTGATTCTTGCTAGTTTACCTACTGTATTTCTGCTTTCCTTTGGCCATTTGTGTTGAACTCTTCTTGAAGAGACAAGGAAATTACATTTGCAGATCCTTCCATAGATATTTACTGAGTGCCCATTTTGAGCTGGATACTTTCTTAGGAACTAGGAATCCCACAATTAACAGACAAAACTTCTGCTCTCATGAAGCTTATATTCTAGTGGGAAGCAAAAAAACATCTAAACCAGTTATAATGATAATTTCAGAGAATGAGAAGTGCTGTGAGAAAACAAAGCTGATAAGGGTATTGGGGTGACTTGTTTGTTTTTGCTGGGAGTTGTGCTATGTTAAATAGGGACATCAGAGAAGGCCTGTCTCTAAGGAGGGGGCATTTGAGAAGAGAATACTTGCATATTAGTGCCATTATACTAATAACTTATTGTTGTATCATGCTTTAGCATTTACAGGGCACTTTCAAATAAAATATATCATTTAGTCCTCATATCAATCTTGTGAGATCAGAATTATGATCTCAATTTTCTAAATGAAGCTAAGAAAGCTCAAGTGACTTGCCCCAAATTATATAGCCAGTGTGTGGCAAGACTTAGGTCCATGTCTTATATTGCAAAGATAATTTTACTTTACAAAGAAAACTAGGGGATTTAAATAAACTACTGCCACTTCAAAAATATTATTTTTGCATAACTTCCTTTCAGTCCTTGTATGTGTATTTGTGTTTGCATGCGAGCATGAGTGTATGTGTATTGGTTCAAAAAGAATTGAACTCTTTCAAAAATGTATTACTCAGTAACTAAGTGGTACATTAACATTTGGTCAAAACCAATTTATAAAGGAACTGTGATGTTCATTTCTATAATTTACAAATATTCAAGATGTACCCCTCATGTCAGAAGGCATACATTAATCCTGTAGTCTAGCTCATTCCAAATACTCTAATATATCACAGTTAAAGGGTAAAATGACAGCTTCAATGCAGTCTTTATTTCCTCATGGCTAATGAGGAAGAAGACTACAGAGTGAGGTTCTTGACATAACTTACATGCAAACCACATGTTTCTATAATCTGGTTGATGAGTAATGTAATTTTAAAAGACTTCATTTTGAATCACCCTATATTTTGCATAGTGGTAATCAGTTTCTACCTTTGTGCATTTTTAATTAACTCTGCATGCCGCAATTTGCTAAATGGTTCAATTGTCAAACGCAGGTTTTCTCACTCAAAACTGTTAGTACAATTTCTACTTACCTAAAAAAATTCATCTTGTTTCTGCCAGAGCTTGAAGCAGTTGCATCTTCATTTTCATTTTTTTCAAGAAAGCTTTTCTAAGAAGCCATGTCCCAGGCAGAATGAACAGCATACACGAATGCCTGGAGGTTGGTACTTAGAGAGTGAAGGACAGAGTGACATAAGACAAAGATTGAACAGCACGTAGTGAGGCCTGATCTGGGGGGCATTGATGCCATGCAAGGGGGTGTGAGCTTTCTCCTTAGGATGATAGGAGCCGTGAAAGGCTTTAAGCAGGGTATGGGCAAATTTACTTAGTTCCTTTGATTATATTTCAAATGTCATTTTCTTTTTAAACTTCTTGTCATATAAATTTCATGAGAAACAGGCTGTTTACTATATGGGAGGGCATTTTATACTCAACCCTGAAGCATATTAACAGACATAACCAAAGTAATTCTTTCCTTTTCTTCTGAGCACAGTTTTTATCATTACTGGAAGAATTTGATGAGTCTTGAAAAATATATATTCATATTTTCAAACGTGTATTTCAGGAACTTAGTGCATCCACGTTCATGTGTTTGAGGGTGTTCATTCCATCATCATAGCAGGCTGTATTTTCTCCTCCTTTCATTCTCTCATCTCCTTAGAAATCAGCAATTAAAGTCAGTGCTGTACCAAAATTAGAAAGCAGCAGAAATATTCTCGGTATTATCATTTGGGTTCACACTGTTTTAAACTAGAGTCTTGAAGAAGATTGAAAAATTGGATTTTGGGATTGAATACTGACTCAACAGTAGGTACCTTCCTGTGGAGATTAATATTTTGTTCTGTTTGAGGAAAAGACTGATTTATAAGATATATTTGACTGTTAGAGGACTTGAGCTCTTATAATAGCGTTACATAATAATAGCGGTAATTTATTGTGCTAGGTTTTATATATACATATGCATATATATATATATATATATATGTATATCATAATTTGCAAAACAACTCTATGAAGTCTTTTTCTCCCCCATTCCAAAGTGAGGAAACCACGGGCTAGAGAGGTTAAGAATCTTGCCCCAGGTCACACACAAGAGGTAAAACCTGGCTTTGAACCAGCTTATCTGAATTGTAATATGCTGCTTCTAACCATGTCACTCAACCCCTCCCACTTCAGCAAGCCAACTTTAGACAAATTAACCTCTGTGGATCTCAGTTTTCTATAAAATATAGAAATTGGACTAGGTAAAGAAGTTAGACTAAATTATCTCTAAACTTTCTAGCTTGGGCATTCTGTAAGTCGTCTTCCTCTTAGACATGGCCAGTTGTGAGCAATAGAATTATTTGATAAAGTCATTATGTGATTCTTGGTTTATATTGCATTTTCTTTATAGGAAGAAAAAAGGAATCAAAGTTTTTGGATAGGCAAATAGTGAATGATAAGGATAAGGATTTCAAAAAGTGCAGACCTTGGAGCCTGAGGTAGCTGGATGCCAGTCCTAGCTCTGACACTCACTAGATGGGTCGCATAACATTTCTGAGCTCCAGTTTGTTTATCTGGAAAACTGGGATGATGATATACAACTTGCAGAGTTGCATGAAATTTAGAGATAATGTTTAAGTTTTAGATTTTCCTTGATACAAGTAAATATTATCATTAATATCATTATCATTGACAGTGTGATTACACATCACTGTCATTATCAGAACCCACAACATTAATGATAGAAAAATGGAAACTTGCTGTGGTTTCCTTTGATATCTACTTAAAAAAATGGTCTGAATCAGAGAATTGATTCACACTCAAAACAATGGATTAATAAAAAGAAATGAAATTGAATTATTTGTAGTGAGGTGGATGGACCTAGAGTCTGTCATACAGAGTGAAGTAAGTCAGAAAGAGAAAAACAATACCGGGTGCTAACACATATATATGGAACCTAAAAAAAAAAAAATAAAAAGTGGTTCTAAAGAACCTAGGGACAGGACAGGAATAAAGATGCAGATGTAAAGAATGGACTTGAGGACACGGGGAGGAGGAAGGGTAAACTGGGACAAAGTGAGAGAGTGGCATGGACATATATACACTACCAAATGTAAAATAGATAGCTAGTGGGAAGCAGCCACGTAGCACAGGGAGATCAGCTCGGTGCTTTGTGACCACCTACAGGGGTGGGATAGGGAGGGTGGGAGGGAGACACAAGAGGGAGGAGATATGGGGATATATGTATATGTATAGCTGCTTCACTTTGTTATAAAGCAGAAACTAACACACCATTGTAAAGCAGTTATACTTCAATAAAAATGTTAAAAAAATAAAAAAGATCAAAAGATCTATATTGGAGAAGTGAGGATTAATTAAAAAAATCTTATAAGTGAAAAAAAAAGCAATGGGTTAGACCTGAGTGGATAGACCATAAGTAGTTGAATATAATAATATTTACTCATTCATGCAATAAATATTAATTGAACACCTACTCATAGCTATGTTACTATTTTAAACCATGGATCTAACAATAAACAAAACAAAGTTCCTGTGGTCACAGAATAACATTTTATTGGGAATGACAGAAATAAACATAAATTATGTCAGTAGAGATTAGGGCAATGATGAAGTATAGAGCAGGGTAAGTGGAGAGAGTGTGAGTTTCTGTGGAAGAAACTTTTTTATTTATACAGTGGTTGGAGTGAATGCTCTCAGTGATGACATTTTAAAAAAGACCAAAAGGAGTGAAGGAACAATGTGGACATCTGAGGAACATTCCAGGCAAAGGGAACAGCATGTGCTAAGACTCTGAGGTGGAAATGTGCTTCAGTGCTTAAAGAAGAGCAAGGAAGCCAATGTATCTGGAGCAGAGTGAGCCTGAGAAGAGCAAGAAGAGGTGATGTCAGAAAGATAGCAAGAGTCTATCATATTGGGTCATATATGCTATTATAAAGTTTCTTGGCTTTTCCTCTGAGTGAGGTCAGAAGCCATCAGAAAGATTTAAGCAGAGAAGTGACATACTCTGACATATATAAAAAGATTACTTTGGCAGAAGTGTTGTGAATAGACAGTAGGTAGGCAAGAGTGGAAGCAAGGAGACAAGTTAGGGGACTATAGAAATGAATGTGATAATTTTACAATAATGCTGTAATAATCCAGATGGTTTTAACAAGATAGTAGCAGCGGAAGTGCTAAGAAGTTGTTGGAGCTTGGATACATTTCCATGATGCAGCCGAGATGATTGGCTGATAAATTAGTAGCAGTACATGAGAGAGGATGAGGGGTCAAGGATGACACTAAGGTTTTTGGGCTGAGCAACTAGAAGGATGGAACTGATATTTATTGAGAAGGAGAACACAATGGGAGGAGTAATTTTGGTGGTGGTGGTGAGTTAAAAATCAGTTCAGTTTTGAATATGGTAAGCTTGAGAAACTGATTAGGTAATCCAAAGGGAGACACCAGTAAGAAGTGGAATAAATGATCTAAAGTTCGGGGGGAAAAGATGGTGTAGAGATAAAAATTTGGGAGACATCAGCATATAGATGGTAGTTAGAGAAAAGGAACTGAATGAGATCACCCAGGAAGTGAGTGTCAATAGGGAAGTTCGGAGACTGAGCCCTGGGACTTGCCAATGTTTGGATGTTGGGAAGATGAGAAGGAACAGACAGAGGAGACTGAGAAGGAGCAACCAGTAAAGTAGGAGGAGACCTGAGAGAGGGTGACTTGGAAGCTAAGCAAAGAAAGTGTTTCAGGAAGGAGAAGATGTATTGAATAACATGAGGATTGGGAAGTGACCTCTGGATTTTATATCCCAGTGGTTGATAACTTTGGCTGCAGTGGAGTGTTAGGGTTTAAATCCTGACTGGAGCATATTCAAGAAAGAATGACAGAAAACAGAATGTTTGAAAGTTTTTTGAATAGTTTTGTTGTTACAAGGAATAGACATTGGGGGCAGGGTAGTTGGAGGGGGGACATACGATATCACAAGAAGATATTTAAACACGGGACATGTTACAGTCTGTTGTATGGTGATGGAATGATAGGATTGAGCGTGAAAAATTGGTGCCGCTGAGAGAGAGAGAGAGAGAGAAACAACTGCATGATGTCCCTGACTAGGTGAAAGGGGGATGGCCTGAGATATGCACACAGGCAGCTTAGGTAGCTAATCAGATTGCAGAAATCAGGGATCTATTAAAAGTCATGCGAATAAAGATAGGGACACAACTACAGAGCCAGAATCAAGAGACTACAGTAGCTGGGGCAGCTTTCTGCCTTTGATGCAGAAGCTTGTATGGCATACAGCAAATTGGGAGGTCCACGAGACAAGGCCACATGGAATATTTGATTATAATCAGAAATCCATGGGCAAGAAGTTAGGCGCTTTCTGGATTATTGCTGCCATAATGATAATGCAGCAATACCCTCCTGGTCAGGTGGCATCGTTTTTCAGTCTTAGAGTTCATTACCTATTTGTAAGCTTATTGAGAGCAGGGACAATACCTTATATCTCTTTATATCCTCCTTTAGCTCCTACAGTGCCTTGTACACAGTGGCTGCCAAATAAATATAAAATTGAATTGAAGATACTCCTCAGTACTAAAAATATTTATATTGGGCCAAAGTAACAAATTGAAACGTGGAAAATTGAGCCTCTCAGTCATCAACAACCTATATGACTGATTACTTCTCAATTAACTAAATTTGACTATATTGACTAGTTTATCTAGAGATGGAGATGAGACTTCATGGACAGCTGTGCATTGAATGACCTCTTCCAGGTTTCCCAACCATTTACCAAAGAATATTTGGAGGCTGTCTTCCCAGCTTCTTTGTTTCAGTGGAAATAATGCACTTTTACTACTAAGTAACAGAATATTTCTATTTTATTCTAGCAAAGCAGGTCAATCACTGCTATTTCTATTATGATTATTTACAACACCCTAAATGGTAGAGAGAAGGGAGAGGAGTGAAATGTAAAGCAAAGAGTTTGCAGATGGGACAGAGCCGCAGATATGAGCTCCCTCTTTTTGTCACCAGCTCTGTGATTTGGGGCAAGACCCTTATGTTTCTGAGCTTCAAAGTCCTCTGCTATAAATTATAATCATACCCATTTTGTTGATTTTGCAGATCACGGTGAAGAGCAGGTGAAAATGGTTGGAGAAAGATAAAATATTGCTCCTTTACTGGGGTCCATAGACAGGCTTCATGTGTATTTAGGAACCTCCTGAAATTGAATGAAGATTTGCCTTTATGCATTTCTGCATTTTCTTTCTAGATTCTCAAAGGTTTGTCTTCAGATTCTCAAAGGGTTTTGTGACAACATTGCTGAAAAGCAATAATAACAGACAAAGTTGAAATTGTTTACTCTGGCCAGGTGTGATAACCCTAAATTACAATAATGTTTTCTGTGCCCAGGTGAGGGTTAAAAATAACACTGCATGCAGTAGTGGTTCTCCATCTTTAGTATGCATCACAATCACCTGGAAGACTTGTTAGATTTCTGGGCCCCACCGCCAGGATTTTTAATTCAGTAGGTTTGAGGTACAAATCTGCGTTTCTAATAAGTTCCCAGGTGCTGCTGCTGCTACTGGTCTCGAGTCCACATTTTGAGAATTATTGGCATAAAGTATAGATAAGCTCTGTAAGTATTTAGTAGGCAGGTTATTGGAGAAGCTTTGATTTTCAGGAAGTGGGTAATGTCCTTGAATAGATAGTGGTAATGGTCTCTACTTTGGACTTTGTTGAAAGAAAAATAAGTTTTTTTTTTGCATTTTTGGTAGTGTTACTAAAGCTGACTTCTTTCTTGAGCAGCATGTCACAGATCAACAGCTCTTAACATCTCTCTTGGGGGCCAAAATGGTGTAATATTCTACCTGACAATATGCCTGCTATTTCCCTGCTGATCTCACAGAGAGGCAGAATTAGAGCCTTGTGTCTCAAGTCCAGGAACTGCCAATGGCTGCCATGTGGGCTGAATGGACCCTTTAACTGAGGAAGTCACAGGGTTCTCTGTAAAGCCTTTACAAGGATATGAAAATACATTTTCTTTTGAACGAGAAGGAAAGAGGCTTTTGGAAGTAAGTACCTTTTGAAGATGTTTCCATTCGTGGTGAACAGGGAGTGAGGAATTGAAATATAAAGTACTGTTTGTCATTTTGATTCTATATTTCTTGCTGTGGAACATGGTCCAACATTACTTGCCCTGTTCCTTCCTTAGGAGGAGGATGTATACACATTTTCATGGCTGTCCTGGACAGCAACAAAGAACACTGGCAAATAGCATAGAAATAAAAGTGCTAACTAGCAGCACCCAGGATGAGAAACATTTGGGCAAAGCTTGTTATTGCAAAGCAGGAGAACATATTTTAAACACTGCCAACAGTGTGCTCTATAATTTCATTCGTCCTCATAAATGCCATTTTTCAAAATCTCACTTCATTGCTATTTTAGTTTTCTCAGGCCTGCCCTCATCTTCATTTTCTGTTTGCCCTTAGTCCTTTAATACTTTCTTATCTTTACCAGACTGTTTCGAATACTTAATCTTTGGAGAAACTCTTTTTCAGTCAGATCTGGTACCTGTCAAGGAACAGTAAATAAGCATAATATTATAGATTAGAGTTTAAAAAGACTATTTAGGTTGCATCAGTGCAAGCCATATTAATATCTGAGATGCCAAGGAGCTTTCACAGTTATGGAACTCAGAGGTGACTAAAATGTCTTAATCCTTCAAATGTGGAAGAGGAAGAAGGAGAGATCATTTTCACTTTTACATAAGCAAAACTTGTCTGTCCAAGGGCATGCAGTCTTAGAAACAGAGCAGAAGGAGCTGAGCTGGCAGACAGTTTGCTGGGTGGGGGCAGTCTTGTCTATTTGCCTGTACATGTTTCTTCAGTGCCCCCAACACTTATTCCCTTCAAAATCAGTTGGGACTTACAAGAACTTGCAGACTATTTTTAAACAGGTCAGAGCTGGAGCATTAAAAATGGTGAATAGCTGTAAATCCCAGAGAAATAGCATATAGGTAAAACTACAGATATTTATGCAGTACCTTTGGTTCCAAACATCCCCGTTTCTCAAGGCATTTGAATATTTTTGGTTTACAAAATACTTCCGCTTGCTTTTTTAATGTTAGAAGTGTCTACATTTTTATAACTCTCACTGAGGTATCTTACGCTCATTACTGTCTCCATAAAAGCTAGTGATTTGGTGGTAGTGGTGCACTTTATGAGCTGTCATGGGATATACTACATATTACGTTAAGGCGAGGAGGGAGAAGATGACAAACAAATCATAAAGTTGTCCGTTTTCCTAGACAATTTTACATCTGTTTTCCTCATTTTTTAACGTTTTAAATGATCTATATATTTGGCAAAGTAAAATGTTTGTGTTGCTTTTTCATGCTTGGTGCAATTAAGGACCATGTTCTTATCAAAACATATATTTCACATTTTTTTTTAAACCAAATAAGAAGAGACTTGGATGCTTATTCTAGTTATGCTATTAAAAGAAGTGAGTCATTGTGAGTCTCTTTCTGTGTTATAAAGCCATAATAATACTAAGTTCTACAGGTCTGGTTATAATGTAGACTCCAAGAACTAGGAGAATGGGGCAAAGTGATTTGATTTGTACATTGTGTGGTATTTGGGTTACTGCTGGGGTGTAGTCCTCATTGTAAATTAATATGTTGGTATTTTAATTTATCAATACATTTATGAAACTTTGGTAAATGCAACATAATCCCACTTAGACCTGACCACTCTTGAGAAAATTTGGTACAAAGATAAAGGAACACTGTATGTAAAGCTAAATCTAAAGATTTAGATTTTTTTTTAACATCTTTATTGGAGTATAATTGCTTTACAATGGTGTGTTAGTTTCTGATTTATAACAAAGTGAATAAGCTATACATATACATATATCCCCATATCGCTTCCCTCTCACATCTCCCCCCCTCCCACCCTTCCTATCCCACCCCTCTACGTGGTCACAAAGCACCAGGCTGATCTCCCTGTGCTATGCGGCTGCTTCCCACTAGCTTTCTGTTTTACATTTGGTAGTGTATGTATGTCAATGCCACTCTCTCACTTTGTCCCAGCTTACCCTTCCTCCTCCCCGTGTCCTCAAGTCCATTCTCCAGTAGGTCTGCGTCTTTCTTCCCGTCTTGTCCCTAGGTTCTTCATGACCATTTTTTTTTTATAATCCATATATATGTGTTAGCATACGGTATTTGTTTTTCTCTTTCTGACTTACTTCACTCTGTATGACAGACTCTAGGTCCATCCACCTCACTACAGATAACTCAATTTCGTTTCTTTTTATGGCTGAGTAATATTCCATTGTATATATTGCCACATCTTCTTTATCCATTCATCTGTTGATGAACACTTAGGTTGCTTCCATGTCCTGGCTATTGTAAATAGAGCTGCAATGAACATTGTGGTACATGACTCCTTTTGAATTATGTTTTTTCTCAGGGTATATGCCCAGTAGTGGGATTGCTGGGTCGTATGGTAGTTCTATTTTTAGTTTTTTAAGGAACCTCTGTACTGTTCTCCATAGTGGCTGTATCAACTTACATTCTCACCAGCAGTGCTAGAGGGTTCCCTTTTCTCCACACCCTCTCCAGCATTTATTGTTTGCAGATTTTTTGATGATGGCCATTTGACCAGTGTGAGATGATATCTCATTATAGTTTTGATTTGCATTTCTCTAATGATTAATGATGTTGAGCATTGTTTCATGTGTTTGTTGGCAACCTGTATATCGTTTTTTGGAGAAATGTCTATTTAGGTCTTCTGCCCATTTTTGGATTGGGTTGCTTGTTTTTTTGATATTGAGCTGCATGAGCTGCTTGTAAATTTTGGAGATTAATCCTTTGTCAGTTGCTTCATTTGCAAATATTTTCTCCCATTCTGAGGGCTGTCTTTTCGTCTTGTTTATGGTTTCCTTTGCTGTCCAAAGCCTTTAAGTTTCATTAGGTCCCATTTGTTTATTTTTGTTTTTAATTCCATTTCTCTAGGAGGTGGGTCAAAAAGGATTTTGCTGTGATTTATGTCATAGAGTGTTCTGCCTGTGTTTTCCTCTAAGAGTTTGATAGTGTCTGGCCTTACATTTAGGTTTTTAATTGATTTTGAGTTTATTTTTGAGTATGGTGTTAGGGAGTGTTCTGATTTCATCCTTTTACATGTAGCTGTCCAGTTTTCCCAGCTCCACTTATTGAAGAGGCTGTCTTTTCTCCACTGTATATTCTTGCCTCCTTTATCAAAGATAAGGTGACCATATGTGCGTGGATTTATCTCTGGGCTTTCTATCCTGTTCCATTGACCTGTATTTCTGTTATTGGGCCAGTACCCTACTGTATTGGTTACTGTAGCTTTGTAGTATAGTCTGAAGTCCGGGAGCCTGATTCCTCCATCTCTGTTTTTCTTTCTCAAGATTGCTTTGGCTATTCAGGGTCTTTTGTATTTACATACAAATTGTGAAATTTTTTGTTCTAGTTCTGTGAAAAATGCCAGTGGTTGTTTGATAGGAATTGCATTGAATCTGTAGATTGCTTTGGGCAGTAGATTCATTTTCACAATGTTGATTCTTCCAATCCAAGAACATGGTGTATCTCTCCATTTATTTGTATCATCTTTAATTTCTTTCATCAGTGTCTTATAATTTTCTGCATATAGGTCTTTTGTCTCCTTAGGTAGGTGTATTCCTAGGTATTTTATTCTTTTTGTTGCAATGGTAAATGAGAGTGTTTTCTTAATTTCACTTTCGGATTTTTCATTATTAGTGTATAGGAATGCAAGAGATTTCTGTGCATTAATTTTGTATCCTGCTACTTTACCAAATTCATTGATAAGCTCTAGTAGTTTTCTGGTAGCATCTTTAGGGTTCTCTATGTATAGTATCATGTCATCTGCAGACAGTGACAACTTTACTTCTTCTTTTCCGATTTGGATTCCTTTTATTTCTTTTTCTTCTCTGATTGCCATGGCTAAAACTTCCAAAACTATGTTGAATAATTGTGGTGAGAGTGGGCAACCTTGTCTTGTTCCTGATCTTACTGGAAATGGTTTCAGTTCTTCACCTTTGAGGACGATGGTGACTGTGGGTTTGTCATATATGGCCTTTATTATTTTTAGTTAAGTTCCCTCTGTGCCTACTTTCTGGATAGTTTTTTATCATAAATGGGTGTTGAATTTTGTCTAAAGCTTTCTCTGCATATTATGAGATGATCATATGGTTTTTCTCCTTCAATTTGTTAATATGGTGTATCACATAGATTT
The DNA here is from genome assembly GCF_011762595.2 of Tursiops truncatus. NCBI lineage: Eukaryota > Metazoa > Chordata > Mammalia > Artiodactyla > Delphinidae > Tursiops > Tursiops truncatus. The sequence continues at coordinate 76,455,363 of NC_047038.1, forward strand.
ACGTATACTGAAGAATCCTTGCATTCCTGGGATAAACCCCACTTGATCATGGTGTGTGATCCTTTTAATGTGCTGTTGGAGTCTGTTTGCTAGTATTTTGTTGAGGATTTCTGCATCTATGTTCATCAGTGATATTGGCCTGTAGTTTATTTCCTTGTGACATCTTTGTCTGGTTTTGGTATCAGGATGATGGTGGCCTCATAGAATGAGTTTGGGAGTATTCCTCCCTCTCCTATATTCTGGAACAGTTTGAGAAGGATAGGTGTTAGCTATTGTCTAAATGTTTGCTAGAATTCACCTGTGATGCCATCTGTTCCTCGGCTTTTGTGTGTTGGAAGATTATTAATCACAGTCTCAACTTCAGTGCTTGTGATTGGTCTGTTTATATTTTCTATTTCTTCCTGGTTCAGTCTCAGAAGGTTGTGCTTTTCTAAGAATGTGTCCATTTCTTCCAGGTTGTCCATTTTATTGGCATATAGTTGCTTGTAGTAATCTCTCATGATCCTTTGTATTTCTGCAGTGTCAGTTGTTACCTCTCCTTTTTCATTTCTAATTCTATTGATTTGAGTCTTCTCCCTTTTTTTCTTGTTGAGTCTGGCTAATGGTTTATCTATTTTGTTTATCTTCTCAAAGAACCAGCTTTTAGTTTTATTGATCTCTGCTATTGTTTCCATCATTTCTTTTTCATTTATTTCTGATCTGATGTTTATGATTTCTTTCCTTCTGCTAACTTTGGGTTTTTTTTTTCTCCTTCTTTCCCTAATTGCTTTAGGTGTAAGTCCAGGTTGTTTATTTGAGATTGTTCTTGTGTCTTGAAGTACGATTGTATGGCTATAAACTGCCCTCTTAGAACTTCTTTTGATGCATTCATAGGTTTTGGGTTGTCGGGTTTTCATTGTCATTTGTTTCTAGGTGTTTTCTGATTTCCTCTTTGATTTCTTCAGATATCTCTTGGTTATTTAGTAGGATATTGTTTAGCCTCCATGTGTTTATTTTTTTTTACCTAGTTTTTCCTGTAATTGATATCTAGTCTCATAGTGTTGTGGTCGGAAAAGATACTTGATATGATTTCAGTTTTCTTAAATTTACCAAGGCTTGGTTTGTGACCCAAGATATGATCTATCCTGGAGAATGTTCCATGAGCACTTGAGAAGAAAGTGTATTCTATTGTTTTTGGATGGAATGTCCTATAAATATCAACTAAGTCCATCTTGTTTAATGTATCATTTAAAGCTTGTGTTTCCTTATTTATTTTCATTTTGGATGATCTGTCCTTTGGTGAAAGTGAGGTGTGAAAGTCCCCTACTGTGATTGTGTTACTGTCCATTTCCCCTTTTATGACTGTTAAAATTTGCCTTATGTATTGAGGTGCTCCTATGTTGGGTGCATAAATATTTACAATTGTTATTTCTTCTTCTTGGATTGATCCCTTGATCATTATGTAGTGTCCTTCTTTGTCTCTTGTAATAGTCTTTGTTTTAATGTCTATTTTGTCTGATGTGAGAATTGCTACTCCAGCTTTCTTTTGATTTCCATTTGCATGGAATATCTTTTTCCATCCCCTCACTTTCAGTCTGTATGTGTCTGTAGGTCTGAAGTGGGTCTGTTGTAGCCAGCATATATACAGGTCTTATTTTTGTATCCATTCAGCCAGTCTATGTGTTTTGGTTGGAGCATTTAATCCATTTACATTTAAAGTAATTATCGATATGTGGATTCCTATTACCATTTTCTTAATTGTTTTGGGTTTGTTATTGTAGGTCTTTTCCTTCTCTTGTGTTTCCTGCCTAGAGAAGTTCCTTTAGCATTTGTTGTAAAGCTGTTTTGGTGGTGCTGAATTCTCTTAGCTTTTGCTTGTCTGTAAAGGTTTTAATTTCTCCATCGAATCTGAATGAGATCCTTGCTGGGTAGAGTAATCTTGGTTGTATGTTTTTCCCTTTCATCACTTTAAATATGTCCTGCCACTCCTTTCTGGCTTGCAGAGTTTCTGCTGAAAGATCAGCTGTCAACCTTATGGGAATTCCCTTGTATGTTATCTTTTGTTTTTCCCTTGCTGCTTTTAGTATTTTTTCTTTGTATTTAATTTTTGATAGTTTGATTAATACGTGTCTTTGCGTGTTTCTCCTTGGATTTATCCTGTATGGGACTCTCTGTGCTTCCTGGACTTGATTAACTACTTCCTTTCCCATATTAGGGAAATTTTCAACTATAATCTCTTCAAATATTTTCTCAGTCCCTTTCTTTTTCTCTTCTTCTTCTGGGACTCCTGTAATTCGAATGTTGGTGCGTTTAATGTTGTCCCAGAGGTCTCTGAGACTGTCCTCAATTCTTTTCAGTCTTTTTTCTTTATTCTGCTCTGCAGTAGTTATTTCCATTATTTTATCTTCCAGGTCACTTATCTGTTCTTCTGCCTCAGTTATTCTGCTACTGATTCCTTCTAAAGAATTTTTAATTTCATTTATTGTGTTGTTCATCTTTGTTTGTTTGATGTTTAGTTCTTCTGGGTCTTTATTAAACGTTTCTTGTATTTTCTCCATTCTATTTCCAAGACTTCGGATCATCTTTACTATCATTATTCTGCATACTTTTTCAGGTAGACTGCCTATTTCCTCTTTATTTGTTAAGTCTGGTGGGTTTTTACCTTGCTGCTTCATCTGCTATGTGTTTCTCTGTCTTCTCATTTTGCTTAACTTACTGTGTTTGGGGTCTCCTTTTCACAGGCTGCAGGTTCGTAGTTCCTGTTGGTTTTGGTGTCTGCCCCCAGTGGCTAAGATTGGTTCAGTGGGTTGTGTAGGCTTCCTGGTGGAGGGGACTAGTGCCTGTGTTCTGGTGGATGAGGCTGGATCTTGTCTTTCTGGTGGTGTGTTTTGGGGTGTCTGGTGGTGTGTTTTGGGGTGTCTGTGACCTTATTATGATTTTAGGCAGTTTCTCTGCTAATGGGTAGGGTTGTGTTCCTGTCTGGCTAGTTGTTTGGCATAGGGTGTCCAGCACTGTTGCTTGCTGGTCGTTGAGTGGAGCTGGGTCTTGGTGTTGAGATGGAGATCTCTGGGAGATTTTTGCCGTTTGATATTACGTAGAGGTGGGAGGTCTCTTGTGGGCCAGTGTTCTGAACTTGGCTCTCCCACCTCAGAGGCACAGCCCTGACACCTGGCTGGAGCACCAAGAGCCTGTCCTCCACACGGCAAATTGCTGTGAGTCATAATTAGCTTGAGAGGAAGAGTTTTCTTAAATCAGAGCAGAGACTCTGTAATGGGAATCACTGGCAGAACCAGACCTGGGCCAGGAAAACCTGCACTGTAATTGACCAAGTGCTGGAAGCTCTGTGCAGACAACTCTGAGAGTTAAAATCTTCAGGGGGACCCAGTCATGGCGGCCGTACAAATCTGTAAGATTTACCTACAGGAGCTCCACCAAGTTCTCACAGTAAATATTGGAGAAAATATCTCCGTGTACTTCCAGCAAGAAGAGGGGACAGGGAATCATTTTTGTAAAGATTTAGAGTTAATTGTACAAGTATTCTGAAATTTGTGCCTAAATGATCACCAAAATCAAAATTAAAAGGAAAATGATAAATTGGGCTAAAATGTTTATGGCGAATACAGTGGTTAAATGATTAATGGCCTTAAAGATACAGAGGTCTTATAAATCAATAAGAAAAACTTTCAGATCACAATAGGAAAAGAACAAAAGATATGAATAGGCAGTTCATTAAAAGAAGAAAATTAATTGCCAATTGGAATGAAAAAAACCCTCAAATTTCATCAGTAATCAAAAGATAAGAGGTAAAAATCACACACCATTCCTCTTGATCAAATTGGCAAAGATTTAAAAAGATGATATTTAGTCCTTTATCATTTATTCAGTATAAATGGCTGCCCTTGAACCTTCAGGGTGGCCCTGAGATTTTAGAATGTATACCATTGTAACATGCTACCGTTTTCATCCTGGGCTATGCAGCAATGGGCAATGAGACAAAGCTTTGAAATCAGGCACGGCAGGTTAGATTCCCATCACTCCTATCTACAGTTTGGCGGTAAAGAGGCTGCCAGTTTCTTAAAATTTCTGAGCTTCCAATTTCTCTTCTGTAAGATGGGGATAATGCCTAATTTGCAGAGTTATTGTGAAGAGGCAGTGAAACTAGTAATGCTTCTAGAAAAAGGTAGCTGCTTAATAAATGGTTGATATGCTGTTGTTTGTAGACTATTTTCTATAGTTTCAAACACAAAATTTCAAAGTTTGTATTTTGTAATGCAAAAGACTCGACCATTCAGAGTATGTGTCAGGTAGTAATGTGGGGCAGGAACTGGCCCATCAGTAAATCCTAGGCTGCTTTGTGCTATGAGACATTTGACGATGTGACTCTGGATGTCACTTGCTTCTGTATAGCAGGGATCTTTTTTTTTTTTTTTTTAGGTAATAGGCATCGTGGAATTTTGTTTTTTCCCCACCAAAAATCTATACTGGATTTTGCAGCATGAAACATAAAATTCATAAAGAACAGTGAGACAGACTAAGCAGGAGACAGAAAGAGGCATCATACAAAAAGACAAAATCTGTTTCCTGGGTAACAGGCCTAGTCCCCTAGGGGGAATTTTGTAGATACACACAGGAGGAGAACCCAATCTATTACATAGATATCTGCAGTAGCAAGTCAAGAATGAGCCTCTCTAGAGTTAGAGAACTGCATTTGATGAAGCTGCTGCACTTAAAATGTGAACACTGGGCAATTGAGGATAGAGAGACTGAGGCAAAGGGTCTGATACCAATAAACAGCCTATGTGTGTGGTAGTGGAAGAGCTTGGAGCACAGAACAAGGAGCTTCAGGCAAGACCAAGTCAGAAAAGCAACAGGCAGCCTCTGCCAGGAAGAGTTTTTCTACTTGTGCAGTGATGAACAATTGGAATTAACAGTACACCAAAATGCTTATAGTTTAGTTTGTATATGTGTAGCCCCCATATCTACTAGCTCAGTATTATCCTACCTGAGAAATAATAAGACTTTAGGACCTCCTCATCCAAAATCCATCTTCTCTTTTATTTATGGGAGTTTTTGCTGAATGGTAGTCAGTTGACTGAAGTCAGTAGCATTAACATCTATGCATCAGCTTCTTCCTGTCTAGTACTGGCTCCCACCTGTCCACACCTGCTGCCTGCAGACCCTTTGGAGAGACACTTTTTTTGCTGGCACTGACATCATGAGAATCCAGTGTCCACATGGAAGGTGACATCTCTGGGGCACCAGAACTGAGCTGGATCCCAGTAGAGGCTGGACAAAGGGCCTCCTCATCTCAGCCATACACTTTCAGGTTCCTGAAGTAGATTTACTTGTGACCAGTGAACCCAAAACTTGTCCAAGGGACCCCAATGGACAATAGCCCAGCTCTGATCAGTGTGTCTTCTATGTATTCCTGTATAGTTTCCTCACCTCATCAAAATGTCCTCTCTTCTCTCCTAAGTATAACCATTCCCCTCCCCCCATGTCATCCCAAAGTGGCCCTGCAGGAGACTTATGATACTGCATGTGAGCAGGGGTGTCATCTGCAGCCCAGATGCTGACCTACCTAAGTCTAAGCCTGCTTAAGTTAACTCTTAGAGAGGGGTCCTTCACTCCACTGTCAGTTTCATTGTCATAAATTTTTCAAAATAAGAATCTGCATTGTAATGGAACAAACAGTAAACCCCAACTAGAAATTAAAAGGAACGTTCTGCTTCCTGAAGCTGGAAGACCAGTTTGACAGGTCCCCACCTCTTCCAGAAGGGGCTCAGCAAAACTTGCTTTGGGCTGGGTGTGCTACACATTCTCTATGCTTCTGAATAGGTTACACTTCTTGATGCTCCATTTTATCAGCTTATAATTTTCCTCGGGTAACAGCAAGCAATTTCTCATTTCCTTCCTCCTTTGATGTATGATCTTTCAAATATTCATAGATGTTTTCCCTGCCTTTTTTTGCTGTGAACCTGGGGTATTTATCTTTAATCCCTCAATCACATTGGTTTTGCTATTCTGAGTTCTTTCCTAAATGTATGACAGCTGGATGTTTCTAGAGTCTGGTTCCCAGAGTGGAATAAGAAAGTAAAAGCCTTTGGGTAGGGCTTCCCTGGTGGCGCAGTGGTTGAGAGTCCGCCTGCCGATGCAGGGGATGCGGGTTCGTGCCCCGGTTTGGGAGGATACCACATGCCGCGGAGTGGCTGGGCCTGTGAGCCATGGCTGCTGAGCCTGCGCTGCTGAGCCTGCGCATCCGGAGCCTGTGCTCCGCAGCGGGAGAGGCCACGGCAGTGAGAGGCCCGTGTACCGCAAAAAAAAAAAAAAAAAGCCTTTGGGTACATGGCTTTGGGGCTTGCAGCAATAGGCAATAATGGTGTCCTCCTGGCTGAATCCAACCCTGTGTCACTTCTCTGGGTCTGAACCTCAGTTCAGGTTTTCCTGTTCTTCCCACTCCAGAAATAGCAAAGCTGTGGCACCTAAAGAAAGGAAAGTATGTTTTTGTTTTTTCTTGGGCAGCGTGAAAACATTAAATTTAGGAATCTCTGTTCTGTTCTGGAGTAGAGTGGGGTTCAGGCGTGGGCATCATAGGAGCAAGCACAGAGTTGTACAGAGCTGGCTCGGTAGCCTTGGGTGAGTGACTTCAGGTCTCTGAGCTCAGTTCTCTTATCTGTAGAATGTCAATAATTTCTGAGGCTGAATTGGGATGTTTGAACATGGCTCTGACTGTTTGGAGTGTACAGTAGGCTCAAAGTAATTAGGAGATATTGCCACTATGATTACGCATTTTGGAAACAGAGAAACCTAGTTTTATATTCCACCTCTGCCACTCACTAGCCATTTGACCTTCTGTTAGGGGTCAGCAAGTTTTCTGTAAAGGACCAGATAGTCAATATTTTAGGCCTTGCAGGAGCTAGACGCTGTTGCAACTATTTGACTCTGTCACTGTAGTGAAAGCAGCTATAGTCTATGTGGAAACAAATGGGCATGATTGTGTTCTAATAAAACTATTTATAGACTTGAAATTTGAATTGCATATAATTTTTACATGTCACAAAATATTATTCTTTTCACTTTTTTCAATCATTTAAAAATATAGAAATCATTCTTAGCTTGCAGGCCAGACAAAAACAGGTGATGAGCTAGATTTGGCCTGTGGGCCATAGTTTGCCAGTTCTCACCTTAGGTCAATACTTCATCTCTCTAACTCTCAGTTCCTTTTCCTGTGAGTTGGTTTGGTGTCTGTTTCAGTGAGACAAAGTGCTTTGCATATATTGTGTTCAATAAATTGTAGTTGTTATTATAATTATTATTAACATTAGAAAGTGGAGACCTGTATGTCTGCAATGGTATATATTTTTGGTTTAATATGATTACAACTAGGAAAAAGGGTTTCAGTTTAGTTCCTTTTTGAGTTTGTCTAATCAAAAGGGGTAGATGAATGAAATCCAGTTTTATAAGCTTCCCATCCATTGTATAATAAAGAATTCATCTGGTCTTTGTCCTGGGTTCTTGAGAGGGAGTTTCTAAACCCTTGGAATTTTCCAGGTGATAGGAGTGTCTTTATTATTCACTGTGGGCTCCAGGGATCACACCTGAGTTTATGCTAATGAAGTAACTATAGTGGGCCCCTAGACAGTGTCAGCATGGGAACAGGTTTCAACATGAGAATATTGGGGGGACACATATTCAGTCTATAGCCATATAGATATATATTATTTTAATCCTCACAATAACCACTTATGATAGATACTATATTATTTTATTCCTCTTCTATAGGTTAAATAACATAAAGGCACAGGGGAGTTAATAACTTGTCTTAAATCACACAACTGAAAAGTGATAGAGTCAGAATTTGAACCCAAGCAGGCTGGCTGTGGAGTTCATGTTCTTAGTCACTAAGCTATATTGCATCTTAGAAGAATAGTGACAGCAACTAACATATTTGGGACGATCGCTATATGCCAAGCATAACACTTGCCTATGTTAACTAGGGACCATTATTAATCCATTTTATAGATGATGAAACCAAAGTACAGAGAGGTTAAATACTTGCCTAAGGCTGCTAGGTTAGTAAGTGGCAGAACCAGTGCCCAGTACTTTGTAAAAGAATCACCCCAGTTCTCTAACTTGCTTGAGGAAGAATATTTAGGTGACAAGACTGGCAATGGGAAAGTAGATTCAATTCTGTGCTTCTAGGGGGACATTGCTAAACCTTGTGGAAAGAAAAGAAGAGATGCTGAAAAGAAGGATACTGCAAAGAGTCGCTCACACACACCCCTAAGAGATACCACCAATAATGCATAGATGGGGAGACAGTCCCTGAGTTACCTGTGGTCAGCGTTAGAATAGTAAATCCCCCATCCACATGGGAAAATGTGTCAAGGAGCCCCTTTCCAGCTTACACTCTGAGAGGATTGTAAAGTGCTCTGGCACTCCCCTTGTTTCTGCCTCTCCTGGTAGCTGAGAGGCAGATCAGGCTGCACTTTTGCTAAAGCTGGCCATTCTGAAGGTTGTTCAGACATGTGATGATGCATTTTGTCCTCAGGTCATTATGTTGTGGATGGGAATTACTGACTTACACCCTCTCTGCCACATCTTTTCCACTTTCACGGCCTCTGTATACAGATCCTAGGGGATCAAACTTTACTTTTACAAAACTGCAACTTTTTTTAACAAGATTTTACTGTGAAAGGCAGAGACAAAACTCTTTAAAAATATGCTTTTTAATTGTTTCGTTTTGGGAGAAAAAGAATAAACTATAATTTTTACATGGGTTTGTGCACAGATAATTATTTCCTTAAAAAGAGTAATAGAGAAAACAAAGTATGCCCGGTGGGGTGCACAGCAGTTTGCTGGCAATATTGATCTGGGGACTGGAAGCTTGTTATCAGATAAGAAATTAAAGAGAAGAACTGCACAGTTCACTCTTGCTCTGTGTGAGCATGAGGCATCTGTGCTCTGGATTCCGCGCTGGCTTCCCATCTGCTTGGGGACGCAATTCAAGGAGTCAAGGTGGAGATTGAGATCTGTGGGCTCATGATGATTGGATCCTCACTCCTAAACCGTGCCCCTCTCTTTCTTGGCAGGGGCTGGTGACAGCTGAAATGCTGAAGTCCTCTTGGGAAGAATTCTATATTGGGAATCTTCAGGCAGGGAGGTCCTAGGAGAGGGCCATCAGAGGTAGAATAGATGTCCTGTTATCCTGCAGCAGCCTAAATCTGTCGACTTTAACTGGCCCCTGGCAGAGCTGTCGAGCACTAATGTTGGCTTAATTTAGTGGTGATGACTCCTGGGCGAGGGGAGGAAGGTAAAAGCCAAATTAACTAGAGGATGGGCTCAGTGTCCTTTCTTCTTTTCCTCTTTCCCACCCCTGCTCCTCACGTTGTGTTCCCTTTCTTTGTTAAATTGGTTAATTCGCCCGAGCACCATCTATGCTGTTGCCTCAGCTGGGAACCCTGGAATCATTTTCCAGTTCTTTTTCCTTATTTCCCATGTCCAGTTAGCCACCTCAGCCTCACATTTGACCTTTGCAACAATTTGTTTCAGAAGAGACCATCCCTTCCATTATTGAGATCTGCCCTAGATCAGATTATCATCATGAGCTACTTGTATTAGGAGATCTTAGTAACTAGTTTCTCCGCCATCAACATGCCCCTCTCCAATTTAATAAAAACACAGATTCCAGAATGATTTTTCTTCAGTGGTGGTTCTCAAACTTTGCTACACATCTGAATCATCCGGGAGCTTTTTAAACTGATGTTCAGACCATACACCATACCAATTAAATTAGAATCCCTTGTGGTTGGATCCTGGCATCCTCATTTTGTACAACTTCCTAAGTGAATCCAGTGTGTAGTCATGTCTGGAATCTTTGATCATATCTAATTCTTTTTTCTCTTGCTTAGAAATTTTTCAATTTCTAAGGCTCCCCATTGCCTGTAGAATTGAAGGCTTGTAGTCCTTAACTTAGAATTTCTAGCCCTTTATGATCTGTCCATAAGCACTATTTTTAGTCCTATTTCTGCATCATTCTAGTTCTAGTTCTGACATACTGTCTTGCGTTATTCATCACTCCTTATTTGTGCCACACCTTTTTTCGCCTCACGGATCTTGCTCATGTTTTTTGTTTCTTCTAGAAACCAGACTAATTCAGAGATGATGAAGAAAAGGTCCCCAAATGAGGTTTTATTATCCCAGTGGAGGCCCTTGGAGTAAGCAGCTGTGATCCAAACTAATGGCTAAAGATATCCAGTTAGCACTCCCTCTGCATTTACCCCACTTAAAAAAAAAGTCGATGTCATGACCCTACTAAGAAAGGTCTCTAGCAGTTTGATGCTGCACTTAATTATAGATGCCTCATTTATCATGCCCATAGGCTGCTTTCTAACTGAACCCCTCTGAGGAGCTATTTTCCCCCTTGATCTAGATAAAGTGAATAATGTAAGAATTAGACATGTCCCCCTTTCCTCCTTCCATTGTAGTTCCCTGCCCCACATCCATCTTCATATTGCAGAGTCCAAACAGAATATTTTATTTCTTTCTTCAGTTATCACATCTTTTAAGGGAACAAATGAATCTTTTACTTTTTAATCACAAAATTACCACTTGTGCCTTCTGGTGCAAGATGTTCTATCTTCCCTGTAGCATTGCCTTCTGGCAAAGTGCTATGGCTCTCTTTTGTCCAAAGTCAAAGTGTAAATCCAGTTACTTTATAACAATATTGAATGAAATGAAAATCTCTGAAGTTTCTCTTCTCTGACTCAACATTTGTTTGACAAAAATGAAGTTGCCATTGTTTGAGCTGATGAAGATTAAATGGACTGCCTCTGAATTTAATTGAGTCACTGTTTGAATAATATCCATGGTGGGTCCTACTGCAATGTTTGGTGATTAATGGTGAGAATGAACAATAGTAACATCTGGACCCAAAGCTGTTCTTGGCTTAGAAGGTGTTCATTCTTTTGAGAAAAAGGATTCTCTGCATCATTGTCCAAATAATCATTAGCAGATAGATCAGCTGAGACATTTTAAAGCTTCAACATGTAGGGAGAGGAAAAGTTTTTTAACACTCTTATTTTATGTAACCAAGTTAAAATCAAAATTTATTATTAAAGAAGGAGATAAGTTTCTGTTTTTTCTGAGGAAGAGAAGGAAAAGTGGATTATGAAGTAGAATTTGCTTATTATGAATAGATATACAAAAAGAACTCGGGCCTAGGATATGCTGCCGTCAGTTGTTTTAACTATCATTGTAGGCAATATTTAAGATAACTTTGAGGAATCATAAGATTGAAAATAGTTTTGCCTGGTTTTTATTATATAAATTTGTATAAACTAAACATAACAAAATAATAGTTATAAATATTATTAATCATGAATAATTAAGATGATATAAGAAATAAAAGCACAAGAATGTTTTGTGCTTCCCTGGTGGCGCAGTGGTTGAGAGTCCGCCTGCTGATGCAGGGGACACGGGTTCGTGCCCCGGTCCGGGAGGATCCCACATGCCGCAGAGCGGCTGGGCCCGTGAGCCATGGCCGCTGAGCCTGCACGTCTGGGGCCTGTGCTCTGCAACGGGAGAGGCCACAACAGTGAGAGGCCCGCATACCGCAAAAAAAAAAAAAAAAGAATGTTTTAGAAGCTTTTGTTTCTAAATGTTGACAAACTATACTGGAATTATTACAAAATGTTTGGGTATATAAAATGACTCCTACATCTGTGCTTGTTATCATAGGAATTCTATGGGAGGACGGGGAGACAGCTAATCAAACACATTAACAAATTGCTTGGAAACGGTATCTTAACTAATGATATTTTAGTCTAATGATCAAGTAAAAATACAAGGAATACATTTTAAAGAGCCAACTGTTTAGAAGAGATATAACCCCAAGGAGTTTTGGGATATAGCAACATTATAAAACAATAAACACAAGCAGACTAGGGAATAGAGATGCTGTGTTTATCTGTAAGCTACATTCATGTTTAGAAGTTTCATTTCACAATGTGAAGAGATACTATTAGTCAAAACAAAAATAGCCACTAGAGAAAAATGAACCAATAAATGTGAAAGAATTGTTTTAATCCAGGTCATCATTTGATATTGTTCTATTTTGGCTAGCCAGCTTATTCTGTGTCAAAATGAGTGTACATTACCATAATCACAAGAAGCTGGATTGGGTTTAGGCCTTTCACTAATATTGGAATATAATTTGCATGATAGGGAGTCAGTGTGTCTGCTCTACCAGGGGAAATCTCCTTACCTACATGATAAAGATTTGTTTTTTTTCTTAGCTTTATCCTATTATAATTGGAAAACCCACATACTTTCTGCCCAAGATGAAAATATTTTGTTTGTACGGAATGCCAAGTTCAGTGATTATCTTACATACAGATAACAGTTTAATAATAGCAGACTAGTAATTTGTAGATTATGAAAATATATCTAATTACTTTATAATGTTGGAATCTCTTGTAAATACATTTAGTTTTTCAACAGATAGTACTGAGCGTCTGCTGTCTATAAGAGCTATATCTTATGAAGGATATAAAAGTGAATTAGGGGCTTCCCTGGTGGTGCAGTGGTTGAGAGTCCACCTGCCGATGCAGGGGACACGGGTTTGTGCCCCTGTCCGGGAAGATCCTACATGCCGCGGAGCGGCTGGGCCCGTGAGCCATGGCCACTGAGCCTGCGCGTCCGGAGCCTGTGCTCCGCAACGGGAGAGGACACAACAGTGAGAGGCCCACGTACCGCAAAAAAAAAAAAAAAAAAGTGAATTAGATTTGGTGATTGTCCTCAGAGAGCTTAGAGTTTAGAATGGGAGACTAAAAAAATTAGGGTTCAAACAAGAATATGATAAGCATCACTGGGTTGGCAAAGAGCTTATACACATCAGAGTTATGGAGTCACACAATGACCCAGGGTGACAGAGCTTCTGCCATCTCAGAAGCTGCTGTTTACTGTGCTGAGGGAAAGACTACCCAAGTATTTCTCATCACACTGGCAATTAAATGTGCAGCCTAGAATTGGCACATGTAACTTCCACTGTAACTTAAGGTCCAAAGAGAGTCACAGGGCCTCATTCGCTCATGAAGTACAAATCTACCATGTGAAATGTTATTGGAAACTGGAAGTAAGAGTAATGACTATTCCAGAGTTACTGCTCTTAGGTTGGAATATCCAGTTGCCCTTGACTCTGTGGGAGGAGATTCAGTGAGAAGAAAATTTGACAGGGGTTGATAATTTGGCTTAAGATTCACTATTGCAAATGAAGGAGACAATAGCAAAGATCAATAAAACTAAAAGCTGGTTTTTTGAAAAGATAAACAAAATTGATAAACCATTAGCCAGACTCATCAGGAAAAAAAAGGAGAAGACTCAAATCAACAGAATTAGAAATGAAAAAGGAGAAGTAACAACTGACACTACAGAAATACAAAGGATCATGAGAACTACTACAAGCAACTGTGCCAATAAAATGGACAACCTGGAAGAAATGGACAAATTCTTAGAGAAGTACAACCCCTCAAGACTGAATCAGGAAGAAATAGAAAACATGAACAGACCAATCGCAAGCACTGAAATTGAAACTATGATTAAAAATCTTCCAGCAAAAACCCAGAGCCAGGTGGCTTCACAGATGAATTCTATCAAACATTTAGAGAAGAGCTAACACCTACACTTCTCAAACTCTTCCAAAGTATAGCAGAGGGAGGAACTCTCCCAAACTCATTCTACAAGGCCATCAGCACCCTGATAGCAAAACCAGACAAAGATGTCACAAAAAAGAAAACTACAGCCAATATGACTGATGAACATAGATGCAAAAATCCTCAGCAAAATACTAGCAAACAGAATCCAACAGCACATTAAAAGGATCATACACCATGATCAAGTGGAGTTTATCCCAGGAATGCAAGGATTCTTCAATATACTACACAAATCAATCAATGTGATACACCATATTAAGAAATTGAAGGATAAAAAACATATGATCATCTCAATAGATGCACAAAAATCTTTTGACAAAATTCAACACTGATTTATGACAAAAACTTTCCAGAAAGTGGGCATAGAGTAAACCTACCTCAACATAATAAGAGCCATATATGAAAGCCCACAGCCAACATCATTTTCAATGGTGAAAAACTGAAACCATTTCCTCTAAGATCAGGAACAAGACAAGGTTGTCCACTCTCACCACTCTTATTCAACATAGTTTTGTAAGTTTTAGCCATGGCAATCAGAGAAGAGAAGAAGAAATAAAAGGAATCCAAGTTGGAAAAGAAGAAGTAAAACTGTCACTGTTTGCAGATGACATGACACTATGTATAGAAAATCCTAAAGATGCTACCAGAAAACTACTAGAGCTAGTCAATGAATTTGGGAAAGTAGCAGAATACAAGATTAATGCACAGAAGTCTCTTGCTTTTCTACATACTAACAACTGAAAATCAGGAAGAGAATTTAAGGAAACACTCCCATTTACCGCTGCAACAGAAAGAATAAAATACCTAGGAATAAACCTTCCTAAGGAGGCAAAAATCTGTATGCAGAAAACTATAAGACACTGATGAAAGAAATCAAAGATAATACAAACAGATGGAAAGATACACCATGTTCTTGGAATGGAAGAATCAACATTGTGAACATGACTGTACTACCCAAAGCAATCTACAGATTCAGTGCAATCCCTATCAAATTACCAATGGCATTTTTCACAGAACTAAAACAAAAAATTTTGCAATTTGTATGGAAACACAAAGTACCCCAAATAGCCAAAGCAATCTTGAGAAAGAAACACAGAGCTGGAGGAATCAGGCTCCCGGACTTCAGACTATACTACAAAGCTACAGTAATCAAGACTGTATGGTACTGGCCCCAAAACAAATATAGATCAGTGGAACAGGATAGAAAGGCCAGAGATAAACCCATGCACATATAGTCACCTTATCTTTGACAAAGGAGGCAAGAATATACACTGGAGAAAAGACAGCCTCTTCAATAAGTGGAGCTGGGAAAACTGGACAGCTACATGTAAAAGAATGAAATTAGAATACTTCCTAACACCATACACAAAAATGAACTCAAAATAGATTAAAGACCTAAATGTAAGGCCAGACACTGTAAAACTCTTAGAGGAAAACATAGGCAGAACACTCTTTGACATAAATCACAACAAGATCCTTTTTGACCCACCTCCTAGAGTAATGGAAATAAAATAAACAAATGGAACCTAATGAAACTTAAAGGCTTTGGACAGCAAAGGAAACCAGAAACAAGACAAAAAGACAAGAGAAAATATTTTCAAACGAAGGAACTGACAAAGGATTAATCTCCAAAACATACAAGAAGCTCATGCAGCTCAATATCAAAAAACAAACAACCCAATCCAAAAATGGGCAGAAGACCTAAATAGACATTTCTCCAAAGAAGACACACAGATTGCAAACACATGAAAGGATTCTCAACATCACTAATCATTAGAGAAATGCAAATCAAAACCACAATGAGGTATCACCTCACACTGGTCAGGATGCCCATCATCAAGAAATCTACAAACAATAAATGCTGGAAAGGGTGTGGGAAAAAACCCTCTTACACTGTTGGTGGGAATATGAATTGATACAGGCACTATGGAGAACAGTATGGAGGTTCCTTAAAAAACTAAAAATAGAACTACCATATGACCCAGAAACCCCACTACTGGGCATATACCCCAAGAAAAGCATAATTCAAAAAGATGCATGTACCACAATGTTCTTTGCAGCACTGTTTACAACTGCCAGGACATGGAAGCAACCTAAGTGTCCATCGACAGATGAATGGTTAAAGAAGATGTGGCACATATATACAATGGAATATTACCCAGCCATAAAAAGGAATGAAATTGAGTTATTTGTAGTGAGGTGGATGGACCTAGAGTCTGTCATACAGAGTGAAGTAAGTCAGAAAGAGAAAGATAAATACCGTATGCTAATGCCCATGTATGGAATCTAAGAAAATGGTACTGATGAACCTAGTGGCAGGGCAGGAATAAAGATGCAGACATAGAGAATGGACTTGAGGACATGGCGGGGATAATCTCATTTTCTTAATCTCATTTTCTATCATTTTCCATGGACCTTCAAAGCTTTTTACTTTTGACATAGGTGCCTTAAGGCTATAGATGTATAGTAATTTTGATCTGAGGAAAAAACTTGGTTGGGTGTCTATTATTTTGCTTTCCAGTGATCCCTAGGGCAACTTCAGATTTGCCTTGCTTTCTGTAAATCCCTTTTGGGTGGTCTTTTACTTTACAAAACCATGTATAATACCTCACATTTTGAATCAGATTTCATTTTCTGAATATCTGTGATTTGCATTGGTTATGTATTTTTGAATCACGTGAAGTTTCGAGGAACCGTTTTTCTTTTGTCTTCCCCGGTTCATTTAGCTTAGTCATTTCAATCACTGGAAGCTTGTTTACTTTTCTGTGATAGGTGGGACCTTTCAAACCATCTTGACTATACAGAGTTATCCAAGGCCTGGTTTAGATAGTCAGACTAAAGATTCCTTTAGAAGGTCAGAAATAAAAATTGCTAGAGGTTTCTGGTCAAGGACTGGGTAAAATAGCTCACACTTTAATCAAGCTACAGTGTCTTAGAGTATAGCAGGGGCAACATGCAAAAGTAAAGCTCCCTTCTCTTAGGAGATGACAGCAATAAATCCTGTATGTGTATAGAAAATATTCCCATAGAATAAGCACATTCAGTGCAATACAATTATAACACATTCGCATAACACTCTTCAGTTTATGAAACATTTTCTTGTAGAGTCTCTGAGCTTGACAGCAGTTCTGTTAGGTGGGTATGATGGTTGTTAATATGATAGCCCCAGTAACTGGTGAAAAAATGGAGACTTAGAAAGTATAAGTGACTTGTCCAAGGTTACATAGTTGGATATAGAATTAAGGTTTTTTGAGTCCAAACTCAGATCTTCTGAAAACTAAAGGACTGTACCTGCATATTTGTGACTACCTATCGGATAAGATTTCAGGGGCAGGGTCACTGATAGGCCCACTTGTCCCAAAATAGCATTCTCCCCTCCCCCTGGTAATGGTAGCTCTTATTCTACTATGAACTTTTGGATGATGCTTATACTCTTTGTCATTCAGAGCCTCTGGAGAATTTAAGGAGATAATAATGACCTAGAAGGTTTTGCTTGTCCCCCCAGTTCACAGCCAATGTTCAACTAAATTCCATAGACACTCCAAGATAGCATTTCCCCCAACTTCAGATTGCACTTCCTAGCTGTGTGATCCTGTACAAGTTACTTAATCCCTGTGGGCCTGAGTTTCATCTGTAAATGGGGATAATAACAATCCCTATTGCACTGGGCCGTTATGAGCATGATCTGTTCAAAACATTTAAAATAGTGCCTGGCACATAGTAGCACTCAATAAATGTTGGACATTATTATTAATGCATGCAAAGTGCTTGGTAAGTAAGTAAGCACTTACCAAATAAGTGCTCAATAAAAGAGTTTAAAAAATTAAGGAAAGATAAAGAAAGGAATACAAACTATACTGAATTCTGTTTTCAGGGCAGGCCTTGATGACTAGAAAGAGCAGAAGAACTAACTTCTCTGCGCAAACTTATAATCAGTAACCTTAATGTAGCTGAATACTGAACCTCTTCTGCCCCTACTCTCTGCTAGAATTTATTACCCTCCATCAGGAAAATGCCGACAAGCCACTGGACTGTGATTCACAGTGTCCATCAGAGCTGGTGCTGGTAATGGCCTCTGTTGCTGCCTCCTTGAGTAGGGTTTGAACCTGGAAACCCAGCCATTTACCTGCACATTTTTCAGTACTCTGGGCCCTTGCTGTAATGAATGGATTTGCAGGCACTTTTCTCAGCAAAAATGACAGCAGTGCTTTTAGGAAGAATGTTCAGAAGCACATTCACAAGAATGTTAAGCCAGGCATGTAAGTAGTAAATGTGAATTAAGTCATCACATTCTGGCTAATCTCTAAAGAGAATGTGCCTGCTTTTGAGCAGGTAAGAAAAATAAAGGATTAAATTATTTGCGTGCAGTCAGACTAAATGCTAAGTTTGTCTTTAAGGCAAAATGTTTTTATTATTTCATACCACGTCTGCAAGCAAGCTCTTGTGCTCCTGGCTAAGATGATTAAGTGTCCAGCTACCTGGGACTTCAGAACATGAGGTTCTAACTAGTCTTTGAAGAGGAAAGGCTCTTAGGAAGCATATAGAAAACAATAAGGGATAGAAGCTCTAAGGCTTACTTTGGCATGTTGGTTTCTGCAGTGAGAATTAAATGGCTAAGGAAGATTTGCTTTTCTTTAAAAAAATGGCTTATAGAAAACCAGGAGTAATTACCTCTCTGGCAATCTACTCCAGAGAGGTGAAAGAAGCCAGAAGTAGGTAACTATAAACAAAAAAGTCATGCTAGGCCTACCTCCTTGGAAACACCAAGTACCCCATTCCCCGTCTGAGATTTGATATATTTTTTCTTTTTTCCCCTTTTTAAAAAAATTGAATAAATTTTTACTCTCTTTTTTATAGGTTTAACTTTTTTAGTTTCCACATATAAGGGATCTCATACAGTACTAGTCTTTCTCTGTCTGACTTATCTTGATTAGCGTAGTGTGCTCAAAGTCTGTCCATGTTGTTGCAAATGAAAGGATATCCTTTCTCGTGGCTGAACAATATTCCATTGTGTATATGAATTACATCTTTTTTTATCCATTCATCCTTAGGTGGGCTTTTGGGTTGTTTCCATATCTTGACTACTGTGAATAATGCTGTGAGAAACATGGGAGTGTATGTACCTCACTGAAATCCTGTTTTCATTTCCTTTGGGTATGTACCCAGAATGGAATTGCTGGATTGTATGTCAAATCTAGTTTTAATTTCTTGAGGAACTTCCTTATTGTTTTCCATGGTGGTTGGACCAATTTACGTTCCCACCAACGATGTATAAAGGTTCCCTTTTCACCACATCTTCACCTGCATCTGTCTCTTGTCTTCTTGATAATAGCCATTCTAACAGGTATGAGGTGATATCCCATTGGTTTTGATTTGCATTTTCCCGGTGATTAGTGATGTTGAATATCTTTTCATGTGTCTGTTGGTCATTTTGATGTCCTCTTTGGAAAAATGTCTATTTAGTTACTTAGTCCTTCTGACTATTTTTAATCAAATTATTTTTTTTTTATTAAGTCGACTGAGTTCTTTATATATTTTGGATATTAACCCTTTATGCAATATGTAGTTTGTAAAATTTTTCTCTTATTAAGTAGTTTTATCTTTTCATTTTGTTATTTCTTTTGCTGTGTAGAAGGTGAGTTTGATATAATCCCATTTGTTGATATTTGCTTTTGTTGTTTGTGCTTTTGGCATCATGTTCAAAATGTCATCTCCAAGACCAGTATTGATGAGCTTCTTCCCTATTTTTTCTTCTAGGAGTTTTATGGTATCAGGTCTTATATTTAAGTCTTTGATCCATTTCTAGTTTATTTTTGCCAGTGGTATGAGATAGGGGTCTAATTTCATTGTTCTGCATATGTTTCTCCAGTTTTCCCAGCACCATTTATTGAAGAGACCATCTTTTCCCTATTGGGTATTCTTGGCTCCCTTGTTGAATATTAGTTGACTGAATATGCCAGGATTTAATTCTGGGCTCTCTATTTTGTTCCATTGGTTTGATGTGTCTGTTTTTGTATTGTTTTTATTACTATGGCTTTATAGTATAGTTTGAAATTCAGAAGTGGTGATACTGCCAGCTTTGTTTATTTTTTCTCTCAGGATCGTTTTGGCTATTTTGGGTCTTTTGTGGTTTTAGATAAACTTTAGGACTGTTTCTTCTATTTCTGTGAAGAATATCTTTGGTATTTTGATATGGATTGCATTGAATCTGTACATGGCTTTGGGTGGTATGATCATTTGAAAAATATTAATTCTTCTGGTCCATGAACACATGATGTCTTTCCATTTGTTTGTGTCTTCTTCAGCTTCTTCCAGCAAAGTCTTGCAGCTTTCATTGTACAGATATTTTACTTCCTTGGTTGAATTTATTCCTAAGTATGTTTTTATTTTTGATGCTATTGTGAATGGGATAGTTTTCTTTATTTTTCAGATACTTCATCATTAATAAAGAAATGCAATTGATTCCTGTATATTGATTTTGTATCCTACCACTTTACTGAAATCATAGATTAATTCCAACAGTTTTTTGACTGACTCTTTGGGATTTTCTGCATATAAGATTATATCATCACCAAATAGTGATGATACTACTTCCTCCTTTCTGATTTCCAATCCTACAGAAGACTAGAACTATCTCGATGTTTTGGGTTTTTTTTCTGTAAAAAACACTCAAATATTTTTTTTCTGTAATAATAAATCTATGTTGGTTTTAATATAATTAAATTTTCCCCTAATAGATTTTGAGTAAAGTTGACAGAATGAAAGCTGTTCCGAGTAATCTAGTGACTGTATTTTCCTAGTATACCTAGGTGTGGGAGTTTGTGCACACTAAGCTGGCAAACATTGATGCATGAGGGCAAATAATTGATTGGCTGCCTTATATAAAGAGCTAGAAGTTAATACCAGCTCAACCTTGAGTTCTCGGTTCAAATGCCGTCTCTTCAAGAGAAAGGCTTCCTTGCTTCTCCTTAACCCCACAAGTAGGTCAGTCGATCTCCCATATCCCCCCTTCCTAGACACCAGTTTTTCTGAAATATTACTAATCTTCAGTGGCTCATAAAGCTTTTGTAATTTTACAAAAAGTACATAACATGAAGGCAAAGATCATGTCTAGTTTTTCTCCACTGCTAAATTCCTGGGTTTAATACAGTGCTTGACACATAGTAGGGGCCTGAAACTGTCAAGTGAATGAATAAGGGAATGCATGAGCTTTCTTCAGAGTCAGCTCTCCTCTGCCTCAGCTGGGCGTGGATGTGAGCAGCATCTCTGGGCTTGGCACTCTCCCTCTGTCCAGATCCAGTACAATTGGTAACTCGTTTATTAGTCATCTTTAGGGCATGAAGTTGTCCTCATATGTGATGTATCTGTATAAAGGGAAACGGGTATTTACGTTTTAAAACATGGAAACTGGGCTTCCCTGGTGGCGCAGTGGTTGAGAGTCCGCCTGCCAATGCAGGGGACGTGGGATCGTGCCCCGGTCCGGGAGGATCCCGCCTGCCGCGGAGCGGCTGGGCCCGTGAGCCGGGTCCGGAGCCTGTGCTCCGCAGCGGGAGAGGCCACAACAGTGAGAAGCCCGCATACCGCAAAAAAAAAAAAAAACAAAAAAAACATTGAAACTATTGCCATTTGGACAGGTGCCCATCTGGTTACCCTGTACTGGCTACTGATAACTTTTTAGTACAAGGTAGCACAGTCCCAGTATTCAGCAGCACACGTCTATACCTTGCTCAGGTGGTATGACCTATGGTGGGAGGTGGGTAGGTAGAGAGCATTGGTACCTGTCCATCTTCTATAGTAGCTGACTTCTCCACCCTTGCAACACTTGCTTTCCTAATGGGGTGCTTTTTGGGAATGACAGGTTTACCCCCTTTGGCCAGTTGTTTTTTTATAGAAACTGCAGGGAAAGGAGAATCCCCTGCAGGTTCCTCTATTTCTTTGGCCTAAAATTATTTTGGTCAGCCGATGCTGGGCTGTTTAAATAACACTGTGAAATTTTCACTTTTCTAGCACTAGGGGGGGATAGCAGTGTTCCACTTAAGTAGATTTTTCGGATAACTGAAACTTATCCTGCTAAATTGCAAACTTAAAAAATTCTATAAACCTGCTGTCTTTTAAACAGTATACTGAATATATTTTACCTTTATTTTGATGGCTTATGGTCAGAAGTTTGAACATAGAATCATAGGATTTTAAAGCATGGTGGGCCTTGATGAAGACCATCTGGTTCAGCTCCCTCACAGTAGACAAGAAGAGAGTGAGGCCCAGAGAGCTGGCATGACTTTCTGAAAGCTGCCCAGCAGGGCAAATAGAGACCTAGATGAAAATTCAGCCCTCAGCTCTTAGCTGAGTGCCCTTCCCATTGTCCTACATCAGAGGTTCTTTAGGTATGCAGGGTTTTTCATCTCTTCAATAAGTAGCCCTAAAACTACTATGTTTATTAAGTTCTTATTCCTGATTTTCCTATTCCCCAACCCCCAACCCCTGTATCTTCTCTAGCTGAAAAAGTCATATTTCATTTCTCGGTTTCTTGAGGTATTTACCTCTTATTCTGTCTTCTTATTTGGGGTACCTCTTCAATAAAGTGGGTGGTCATAAGGACAGGAGTGTAGACTTAAAATTTTTTTTAACTAATAAACTTTACTTATTAGAACAGTTTTACGTTCACAGGATAATTGAGTAGAAAGTATAGCGTGTGCCCATGTACCCCTGGAGTGTGGACATTTTTATACTTTCTTCTAGTTCCCACAACTTAGCACAATGTGTTGTGTGTAGTAAGCACTTAATAAAATAGTTGGTGATTGGTGGATTCTATCATCTAGTGGGTTGGCAAACCAAATAGTGAAGGTTGTTTGAAATCTGTTTTAAATGAGAGTACACTGTACTGTAATGAGGCTCTGAGGGAGGACCTGGGGGCCAGATTATAAATAAAGTGTATCAGCTTTGTGACATCAGTTTGGCTGCTCCAAAGACCTTGCTTGCTTACTTCTGAGTTTTCAGGCCATTCTGGATGATTAAAGCCATTGGTCAAAAGAAGTATAACTAGTAGGAGTAACAATAAAAGTAATAACGATGATAATATTCTACATGAACAATGCTTTAAGCTAGGTTTGAGAGTTAGATTTTAGAACTAGTTGTGCCACCATAACACGGATAGGTCATGTTTACAGTTGTAACCTAGTATCTAGCCCAGGGCCTGGTTTTAACCTGGTGTCTACCACAGTTTCTAGTTGTAACCTGGAGACTATCACAGTACAGAGGAGGGGTTCTAACCTTCAGAGGACGCACTGTCTGACTTGAATCCTGAAAAACAAATTGGAATTAACCACGTAAAGGGAGTGGTTGTCTTTGAAAAATATGTTACTCTGAGGGAAAATGAATTACAAACTCCACTGGGAGAGAAAACCCCTTGAGAATGAGGGGACTGTAGTCTGTGACACCAGAGGAATAAGCAGAGATATTTCATGGAGGTTCTCAGAAATTTGCTAAGGAGCAGAAACTTTATCTGGAAATACAATAAGGAGTCACTGGAGCATTTAAGTTGAGAAATTACATGGTCAGAGTTGTTTTATAAAGATCACGTGGGCTTCATGATGGAAAATTTATTCATTCCACAAATAAACATTGAGGATCTGCCTTGCACTAGGCATTCTTCTACGAGGTGGAGATAAAGCTCTGATTAGTCAATTCCCAAATCTGAGGGAGCTCACATTCCAGTGCATGTTTTTGTGTATCGTGGCAGCAGTGGAGGTGGGGACAACTAGATAGATATGCTTACAGTTTCAGATAGTGACAAGGGATCTGAAAAAAACATAGAATAAGGCAGTAGAAAGTGGCTGGGGTAAAGGGAGTTTTGGGGTTGGATGATCAGGAAATGGGATGGGACTCTTTGAGACAGGACATATATTGGAAGACTGAGAGTGGGAAGACCAGGTAGAAGACTACAGATTTGCAAATGAAGGTGGCGAGAGGCTAAAGTAAGGTAGTGGTAGCAGTAATGGAGAAAAGGGGCCCATTACTGCCCAATACAGCAGTATTTAAGGAGGTAGAACCTGTAAGACTTGAAGAATAATTACATGTGAGAGGTGGAGGTTAAGGAGGTGGCAATGATGATGGTATCAGCAGCAGCTGCCTCTGGATCGAGCCTTGCCTCCTGGTCCTTGGTCATGTTCTGCTTAATGATCTGGTGCCCCATGGTGGCCTATTAATCTTGGACATTTTGGAAAGCATGGTGGTGACTAGGGATGGTTCATTTTTCTTTCTTGGAACTTGGAAGATTGAATTTTATAGTCCTCTTACGGTTGCATGGAGTCACAGCCCATTCAAGCCAATGGGCTGTGAGTGCAAGTGACACATGTAGTTTTTGGCTAAAGCACTTAGTTATTATGGTGAGATCTTTCATTCAGTCTCTTACCCTGCTGTATGGACCATAGGCTTTGTGTTAAGATGGCTGAGCTAAGAGATTCAAGCACCTGGGTCTCTGGGTATAGAAGTAGTTACCCGGAGAGATCCCTAGGTCTGAGGGGACTTTGTGTGAGCAAGAAATAAACTTCTGGATATTAAACCACTGAGATTTTGGGGTGGCTTGTTACTGCAATATAAACTAGCTGAGTGGGGGCCTTCAAGATAGCGGAGGAGTAAGACATGGAAATAACCTTCCTCCCCACAAATACATCAAAAATACATATGCACGTGTAACAACTACTAGAGAACACCTACTGAATGCTGGCAGAAGACCTCAGAATTCCCAAAAGGCAAGAAACTCCGCACGTACCTGGGTAGGGCAAAAGAAAAAAGAAAAACAGAGACACAAGAATAGGAACGAGGGGGCTTCCCTGGTGGCACAGTGGTTGAGAGTCCGCCTGCCGATGCAGGGGACACGGGTTCATGCCCCGGTCCGGGAAGATCCCACGTACCACGGAGTGGCTGGGCCCATGAGACATGGCCGCTGAGCCTGTGCGTCTGGAGCCTGTGCTCCGCAATGGGAGGGACCACAACAGAGAGAGGCCCGCATACGGGAAAAAAAAAAAAAAAAAAGAACGGAACCTGCACCTCTGGGAGGGAGCTGTGAAGGAGGAAAAGATTCCACACACTAGGAAGCCCCTTCGCTGGTGGAGAAAGGGGGTGGGCGGGGGAGGGAAGCTTCGGAGCCATGGAGGAGAGCGCAGCAACAGGGGTGCAGAGTGCAAAGCGGACAGATTCCCGCACAGCGATGGGTGCTGACTAGCACTCACCAGCCTGAGAGGCTTATCCGCTCACCTGCCGGGATGGGTGGGGGCTGGGAGCTGAGGCTCCGGCTTCGGAGGTTAGATCCTAGGGAGAGGACCGGGGTTGGCTGCGTGAACACAGCCTGAAGGGGGCTAGTGCGCCACAGCTAGCCGGGAGGGAGTCCGGGAAAATGTCTGGACCTGCCTAAGAGGCAAGAGACCATTGTTTCGGGTGCGTGAGGAGAGGGGATTCCCTGTCTGCCCACAGAAGGCAGAGCACTGCCTAAACGAGCACCAGAGACAGTCACGAGCCACAGCTATTAGCTCAGACCCCAGAGATAGGCATGAAATGCTAACACTGCTGCTTCAGCCACCAAGAATCCTGTGTGTAAGCACAGGTCACTATCCACACACCCCTGGGAGCCTGTGCAACAAGCCACTGCCGGTGTCCTGTGATCCAGGGACAAGTTCCCCAGGAGAACACACGGTGCGCCTCAGGCTGTTGTAATGTCATGCTGGCCTCTGCCACCGCAGGCTCGCCCTGCATTCCAATTATAACTACCGTACCCCTCCCTCCCCCCCGGCCTGAGTGAGCCAGAGCCCCCTAATCAGCAGCTGTTTTAACCCGGTACTGTCTGGGTGGGAACAGATGCCTGAGGGCGACCTACATGCAGAGGCGGGGCCAAAACCAAAGCTGAACCCCAGGAGCTGTGCGAACAAAGAAGAGAAAGGGAAATCCCAGCAGCCTCAGGAGCAGCGGATTAAATCCCCACAATCAACTTGATGTACCCTGCATCTGTGGAATACCTGAATAGACCATGAATCATCCCAAAATTGAGGCAGTGGACTTTGGGAGTAACTGTAGACTTGGGGTTTGCTGTCTGCAACTGAGTTGTTTCTGATTTTTATGTGTATCTTAGTATAGTTTTTAGCTCTTGTTATCATTGGTAGATTTGTTTATTGGTTTGGTTGCTCTCTTCCTTTTTTATTATTATTAAAAAAATTTTTTTGATTTTAATAATTAAAAAAATTTATTATTATTATTTTTTCTTTCTTTTTTTCCTCCCTTTTCTTCTGAGCCGTGTGGCTGACAGGGTCTTGGTGCTCTGGCCTGGTGTCAGGCCTGAGCCTCTTAGGTGGGAGAGATGAGTTCAGGACACTGGAACACCAGAGACCTCCTGGCCCCTTGTAATATCAATCAGTGAGAGCTCTCCCAGATATCTCTGTCTCAATGCTAAGACCCAGCTCCACCAAAGAGCCAGCAAGCTCCAGTGCTGGATGCCCCATGCCAGTCAACTAGCAAAACAGGAACACAACCCCACCCATTAGCAGAGAGGCTGCCTAAGATCATAATAAGTTCACAGACACCCCAAAACATACCACCAGGGACTTCCCTGGTGGTGCAGTGGTTAAGGATCTGCCTACCAATGCAGGGGACACAGGTTTGGGCCCTGGTCCAGGAAGATCCCACATGCCGCAGAGCAACTAAGCCTGTGCGCCACAACTACAGAGCCTGTGCTCTAGAGCCCACGAGCCACCACTACTGAGCCCATGTACCACAACTACTGAGGCCACCATCTCCCTGATACCAAAACCAGAGAAAGGTTTTGGCCAATATGACTGATGAACATAGATGCAAAAATCCTTAGCAAAATACTAGCAAACAGAATCCAACAGCACATTAAAAGGATCACACACCATGATCAAGTGGGGTTTATCCCAAGAATGCAAGGATTCTTCACTATATCCAAATCAATCAATGTGTTACACCATATTAAGAAATTGAAGGAGAAAAACCGTATGATAATCTCCATAGATGCAGAAAAAGCTTACAACAAAATTCAACACCCATTTATGGTAAAAAGCCTCTAGAAAGTAGGTACAGAGGGAACTTACCTCAACATAATAAAGGCCATATATGACAAACCCACAGCCAACATCATTTTCAATGGTGAAAAACTGAAACCATTTCCTCTAAGATCAGGAACAAGACAAGGTTGCCTACTCTCACTGCTGTTATTCAACACAGTTTTGGAATTTTTAGCCATGGCAATCAGAGGAATCCAAATCAGAAAAGAAGAAGTAAAGCTGTCACTGTCTGCAGATGACATGATACTATACATAGAGAATCCTGAAGATGCTACCAGAAAACTACTAGAGCTAATCAGTGAATTTGGTAAAGTAGCAGGATACAAAATTAATGCACAGAAATCTCTGGCATTCCTATACACTAATGATGAAAAATCTGAAAGAGAAATTAAGAAATCACTCCCATTTACCATTGCAACAAAAAGAATAAAATACCTAGGAATAAACCTACCTAAGCAGACAAAAGACCTGTATGCAGAAAACTATAAGGCACTGATGAAAGAAATTAAAGACAGTACAAAGAGATGGAGAGATATACCATGTTCTTGGAATGGAAGAATCAACATTGTGAAAATGACTATATTACCCAAAACAATTTACAGATTCAATGCAATCCTTATCAAATTACCAATGGCATTTTTCACAAAACTAGAACAAAAATTTTCACAATTTGTATGGAAACACAAAAGACCTCAAGTAGCCAAAACAATCTGGAGAAAGAAAAACGGAGATGGAAGAATCAGGCTCCTTGACTTCAGACTATACTACAAAGCTACAGTAATCAAGACAGTATGATACTGGCAAAAAATAGAAATATAGATCAGTGAAACAGGATAGAAAGCCCAGAGATAAACCCACGCACATATGGTCACCTTATCTTTGATAAAGGAGGCAAGAATATACAATGAAGAAAGGAAAGCCTCTTCAATATGTGGACTTGGGAAAACTGGACAGCTACATGTAAAAGAACGAAATCAGAACACACCCTAACGCCATACACAAAAATGAACTCAAAATGGATTATAGACCTAAATGTAAGGCCAGACACTGTAAAACTGTTAGAGGGAAACATAGAACACTCTTTGACATAAATCACAACAGGATCCTTTTTGACCCACCTCCTAGAGAAATGGAAATAAAATTAAAAATAAACAAATGGGACCTAATGAAACTTAAAAGCTTTTGCACAACAAAGGAAACTATAAACAAGACAAAAAGACAGTCCTCAGAATGGGAGAAAATATTTGTAAATGAAGCAATTGACAAAGGATTAATCTCCACAGTATACAATGAGCCCATGCAGCTTAATATCGAAAAACTAACAATCCAATACAAAAATGGGCAGAAGACCTAAATAGACATTTCTCCAAAGAAGATACACAGATTGCCAACAAAACATGAAAGGATGTTCAACATCACTAATCGTTAGAGAAATGCAAATCAAAACTACAGTGAGGTATCACCTCACACTGGTCAGAATGGCCATCATCAAAAAGTCTACAAACAATAAATGCTGGAGAGGGTGTGGAGAAAAGGGAACCCTCTTACACTGTTGGTGGGAATGTAAATTGATACAGGCAGTATGGAGAGCAGTATGGAGGTTCCTTAAAAAACCAAAAATAGAACTACCATATGACCCAGCAGTCCCACTACTGGGCATACACCCTGAAAAAATCATAATTCAAAAGGAGTCATGTACCACAGTGTTCATTGCAGCTCTGTTTACAATAGCCAGGAAGGACATGGAAGCAACCTAAGTGTCCATTGACAGATGAATGCATAAGGAAGATGTGGCACATATATACAATGGAATATTACTCAGCCATAAAAAGAAACAAAATTGAGTTATTTGTAGTGAGGTGGATGGACCTAGAGTCTGTCATACAGAGTGAAGTAAGTCAGAAAGAGAAAAAGAAATACTGTATGCTAACATATATATATATATATATGGAATCTAAAAAAAAAAATGGTTCTGATGAACCAAGGGGCAGGATGGGAATAAAGATGCAGATGTAGAGAATGGACTTGAGGACACGGGGAGGGGGAAGGGTAAGCTGGGGCGAAGTGAGAGAGTGGCATGGATATATATACACTACCAAATGTAAGATAGATAGCTAATGGGAAGCAGCCGCATAGCACAGGGAGATCAGCTTGGTGCTTTGTGACCACGTAGAGGGGTGGGATAGGGAGGGTTGGAGGGAGACGCAAGAGAGAGGAGATGTGGAGATATATGTATATGTATAGCTGATTCACTTTGTTATACAGCAGAAACTAACGCAACATTGTTAAGAAATTATACTCCAATAAAGATGTTACAAATAATAAAGAAATAAACTAGCCTGTTTTCGCTAATACAAGCATCTTGAGTTTAATGTGGCTGTGGAATCACCAGGTGGAGGTGCTCTTTAGGTAGATATATAGGGCTGGCATATAGTAAAGGTCTGGAATGAGGATATAGAGTTGTGAGCCTTTCACAGGTATATGGTATTTGATGGGAATCAATGAGATCAAACAGACGAATGACTAGTGAAGGCTGAGGACAAAATACCAGGAAAAACAAAATTTAAGGGGAGGAGAAAAGGAAGAGAAACCCACACATACAAAAATGGAGTGGCCAGAGACATAACAGGAGTATTAGATAGAGAGGTATGAGTTTGGAGAGGTGGAAAGAGAGGGACAGTACAAACAGTGGTTGCTCTCAAGTTCCTGAATAAGCAAGGCTTAGGGGCTGCAATACGGTTGGAAGAGAGCCTGGTGGTCTTACCTTGATTGCATCTGCAGAGAAAACAGTGTTTTCCTTGACCTTGTATGTCAATCAAAGTTGAGGGAATTGATGAAACTCATGGGGAAGAACTTATCTCTCGCTCCCATTTCTCTTGTTGCTACTGCTAGGTGCGGGACACATTATGAAGGAAGTATTGCAGAAGTTTCCTCATTCCTTTAATACATATTTATTCAGGACCTATAATGTACCAGGCATTCTTGTAGACATGGGGCATATAGCAGGGAGTAAAATAAAATCCTTGTTCTCTAGGTACTCCTCATCATTACAGACAAACAAATACATATACAGCATTTCAGGTGATGGTAAGTACTAACTTCGGAAGTTAAACACAGTCAAGTGACAGAGTATGACAAGAGATAACATAAGGTATTCAAGGAAATATGACACTGACTATTCGAGCAGAGACTTCAGATGTGGTAGAGAGTACACTTGGGGAAAGAGTGTTCCAAGCCAAAAAACAGCAGTGGCAAAGGCCCTGAAGCAAGGTTATGCTTGGGAAGATGTTTGGGGTATAGCAAGGAAGACAGTGTGGCGGGAGCAGAGCGAGCCGGGGAGGGGTTGTAGGAGGTGATCTCAGAGAGACTGTGAATACCAGTTCATGTGGACCTGCTGGGTCTTGAAAAAAGTGTGGTTTTTATTCTGAATGAAATATGAATCTTCTGGAATGTTTTGAGTTTGAGTAGAGAAATGACCTGAAATGACTAACATTAAAAAAATTACTCTGGTGGTTCTGTGAGGAGGGAAATACAGGGGTTAAGGGTAAAAATGGGCAGTCTGATTAGAAGATGATTGCAAAAATCTCGATGCTTAGACTAGGTTAACAGTGGATGTGATAGGAAGTGGCTGGATTTGGCTATATTTTGAAGGTGGCACCAACAAATTTGCTGGATGTAGGAGGAAAGAACAAGAGAGTAAGATAATTTCAAACTTTTTGGCATGAGCAACTGGACAGATGGAATTGAGCTATATATATATATATATATATATATATATTTTTTTTTTTTTTTTTTTGGAGAGAGGGTTAACTGTAGGAGAAACAGTTAAGAGGGGAAAAATTTAGTGTAACTTCTGTATATGTTAAATTTGAGATGCCTGTTAGCTATGCAAGTGGCAGTGTCTACTTGGCAGTTGGAGACACAGGTAGAACTTGAGGAAAGGTCATAGCTGGAAATGTTGACTGTGAAGTTGCCAGTTTATAGCTGGATCCTCATCCTGGGGGCCAAATGAAGAAAGTATTTCAATGACTAAGGAATAATAAGTCCTGTTATATTGCTGCTACTATATGAGGTTAGGTGAGAGTTGAGATATGACCATTGTTAGGATGGAGATTAAGAGCAGGTACAGTGAAATGGTGGAGACAAAAGTCTGGGTCAAGAGAGCATTGACAGAGAGGAATTTGACACTGCAGGTATAAATAACTTTAAAAAAATTGAGATTTGCTATAAAGGAGAGCAAAGGAATGGTACTTAGAGAGGAATTTCAAATCTGGAAGGGATTTTATGAAAGATAGGTGATATTATCGTATGTTTGTTTACTGATGGAAGTAATCCAGAGGGAAAAATTCAATGATGTAGGAGAGAGGGGGTACAAAATCCTTGGTTAAGCAAGAGCAGAAGAAATCCAAAGTACAAATCAAGGGGTTGGCCTCTGAAAGGGGTGTATATGGTTCATCCGTTTTAACAGGAGGGAAGGAGGAGTATACGGGTATAGATGCAGGCTGGTTTATGGCTGTAGGAAGATGTGGATCTCTACTGACTACCTCCATTTTCTCAGTGAATAGAAGTCAGGTCATAGCTGAGAGAAAGTATAGCAGAAGAGGTGTTGGAAGTTGAGAGAGAAGAGAGGATATGGAATATTCCTCTGGTGAGTGGGAGACTGAGAATGGGTTGGGGAAATACAATATGCATGTCAAGAAGCAGTAGAGACTGTAGTCATAAATTTGAAGCAAGATGAATCAGCATAATTATGTGTTCACTTACCCAGTGGCTTTGGTACCTGTGATTCAGGTGCAGGTTCAGAGTGGTGTTTGCAATTATCAGGGTTGGGGTAAGGGAGGTTAGGGCATGTGCAATATAATGAAAATAATGATAGGTTGTGGAGTCTAGGCTAGGGTGAGGAGGGCAAGTGAAAACATGGATGGGTTCAAATAGATTGTTGGAGTTGGGGTGCTAGAGGGAGTAAGCCAGAAGGTTAGCAGATGGAGCTCAGAGAATGAGATACTCGAAATTGAGCCAATGGAAGCAGTGCAGTCATTTGAAATGACAGTATGTATAGAAAAGAAGGAAGCTGAAGTGGGGTGGAAGATCAGATCGTTGTAGCTGAGAAGGCAATGAAACTAAAAAGCTAAGATATTGGAAGGAATTCCAAGCGGACACTGAACTCACCAAGAGCAGTGGTGGAGAGTCACTGTGAGTCAGGTGCTGCATATTTAAGAGATGAAGAGAATTAACCTGTGGATCTGCAGGTAAATACAACAGGGAGGATGAGCAAGATGATAGAAGAATGGTAGCATGACTTTGAAGGAGTTGGGATTTATGGCATTGAGGGAGAAGCATCTGAACCTCACATAACACCTTGAATATATCTTCATGATGCTATCTTATTCTACATTTTGATTTAGTCTGTGCCTCTTTTCTGTCTCTTTGAGAAGCCCCATCTCTTCACTAAACTGTGAGTTCATTAGGCACAGGAACCTGTGTTTTCATTTTTAACCACCACAGTGCCCAATCTATAGCAGGCGATTACCATTTGTTGAATAAGATTGCAGCAAATGTAGAATTTTTTTAAAAGATTTTTTTTTGATGTGGACCATTTTTAAAGTCTTTATTGAATTTGTTACAGTGTTGCTTCTGTTTTATATTTTGGTTTTATGGCCGCGAGACATGTGGGATCTTAGCTCCCCGACCAGGGATCGAACCTGCACTCCCTGCATTGGAAGGTGAAGTCTTTTTTTTTTTTTTTTTTTTTTTTGCGGTACGCGGGCCTCTCACTGTTGTGGCCTCTCCCACTGCGGAGCACAGGCTCTGGACGCACAGGCCCAGCGGCCATGGCTCACGGGCCCAGCCACTCTGCGGCATGTGGGATCTTCCCGGACCGGGGCACGAACCTGCGTCCCCTGCATTGGCAGGCGGACTCTCAACCACTGTGCCACCAGGGAAGCCCGAAGGCGAAGTCTTAACCACTGGACTGCCAGGGAAGTCCCCAAATGTGGAAATTTAAAGATCAAATGGCTAACAACCTCAGAGGATATAATTTTGAAATGAAATTTACACCTAGGTTTATTGTGTATACTAAAAACATAGCACTGTCAGCTAATCATGTGGTTCCAATAGTTTCTCCTGTTCCAAAGACATTAAAAAATATAATTTGATCATAAATATTGCAAAAAAAAGCCTAGGGCCATTCTATTTGCATGTAAAGGTGCTATTTCCTTGCTTTTATGCTTCAGGAATAAAAATGTCTGGGAAGGAGAAGACATTTTCTAGCTTTGACCATTTTTGGAACCCCTTAGATATTTGTTCATCCAGAATCACTCTTTAAAAGCTAAAGAATAGTTAATTTTTACTTTGCAGAAGGAGCTATACCTCTGTTTTACCATGCCTAGGGCAAACTGGGAAAAGCAAAAACACTGTTCTTGAAAATCTCCTCATTGTGTAGTGGCATTGTATACAATGAATAAAAACATCACCAGAAAAGAGAAATTTTGATTGAAACTGTAAACTCAACTTAGATTTGCTTCCATAACTTATTTCTGCAGCATCTAAGTGTAAATTGTAAGGATGAAGAACTGTTTTATGTGATGTCCAAAATTGCCTTTTGAAAACCGTGATGCAGTGTCAGCACTTTGGTTCTACCATTGACATAGGTAATAGAGAGAGGCTATCTACCACACACTATTGCTTTCCTTGGGTAATTCACATTCTCCTTGTGTCTTTCAATTACTGCTGGCAAAAATGCATAACTAATCAACTTAGATCAAAGATACTTGATTTGTACTCTTCCTTTCTCATCTCTGTCACATCTTGCTCTCTGTCTTCTTTCCCTCTCCTTCCTCTTTTCCTAGACACTCATAAACCAGAATCACTTAAAGATAATACCCCCTTCAGAAATGCAGCTCCACAGGATTTAATTAAACCTTAAGTCCCATTCTGGCCTGGGGAGGCTGAAGCAGTGCGAGATGAATCTTTGTTCAGAGTGAACATGGGATTCTAGTGGCCTCAAGGTGTCAGAGACCAAGTGTATTAAAAGAGAGATTTGGCTTGTCGCTGCTTGTATGAATTCAGTGAGTTAAACAGTGGGCTGCAGAGTTAGCAGTCCTCCCTTTTGAGCGACCTTGGTTATGGCAGTGTCCTTTCTTCCTGCTTCATTATCTGTGAAGTGGACTTTGAATACCAACCTTAAACTCTGTTGTTGCTTAGAAAACAACTTTTTATTTTTTTAATTTATTTTTTATTTTTTGGCTATGCCATACGGCATGTGGGATCTTAGCTCCCTGAACAGGGATCGAATCCGCGTCCCCTGCAGTGGAAGCGCAGAGTCTTAACCACTGGATTGCCAGGGAAGTCCCTAGAAAACAACTTTTTAAACTTTGATCCCTAATATTTTTTTCTTTGGTTTACAAAGTCTAAATAACTATATGGGGGATATTTCTGTTGTTGTAGATAATTAGGTAAAGATGAAAGAGATTGTTTTGTTAATTGGTATCCCATGTTCCATCATATCTTCTTGGGTCCTGGAGTAAAGTAAATTAAAGTGCATGAAGACGGAAGTTACTATACCCCTTCCATAAACTTAGAGCAAACTGCTCATGCAAATTACTATTCTTAAAAAAATGTTCTGGCTGGAAGAATTATTGTAATAGCTAACATTGACATAATGCTTACTATGTGCTAGAGACTACTTAAACAATTAATATAGAGTAACTTATTTATGCCTCACAACAATTTTCTGTGATAGATGCTGTTAATTATTGCCAATTTATAGACAGAGATAGCAAAGTTAAGTAATATGATCAAGGATCCCAACAGCATGTGTATTAGTCAGTGTTCTTCAGAGAAACAGAATCAATAGGATATATGTATAAAGAGATTTATTGTAAGGAGTTGCCTCACGTGATTATGGAGGCTGAAAAGTCTCAAGATCTTCAGTTGGCAAGCTGGAGACTCAGAGGAACTAGTGGTGTTAAGCTCCAGTCTGAAGGCTGGCAGGCCCAAGACCGAGGAGGAGCTTATGTTTCAGTTCAAGTCCATAGTCTGGAAAAAAACACTATCCCAGTTTGAAGAACATCAGGCAGGAGATGTTACTGTTACTCATGGGAGGGCCAGCCTTTTTGTCTATTCAGGCCTTCAACTGATTGAATGAGGCCCACCACAGTAGGGAGAGCAATCTGCTTTACTTGGTCTACTGATTCTAATGGCAATTTCATGCAAAAACACCTTCACAGACACACCCAGTATAATGTTTGACCAAATATCTGGGTATCCCATGGCCCAGTCAGGTTGACACATAAAATTAACCATCATAGCATGTAAGTGACTGAGCCGGGATTTGGGTCCAGGCAGTTTGGCTCCAGAGCACATACCTTTGGCCTTTACTTTTAACCTCTCTAAGGCCTTAGAGATCCTTTCTGTCACCTACTCAACATGAAAGTCAAGCAATGCCCCCGTTCAGACTTTAACAAAGATTTTATAATTTTTAAAATTACAAATACCTAACCTCTTCCCACAAACAACATGTCATGGTGCTAGGGGGATCTTACAAAGAGTGAGAGTTTGCTACTAGAATATTTGACCTTATTCCTAGGACATATTATTTTGTCCTTTAATATTTCAAATTGACCAAAACTAGATCCTTGGTTGCCTCATACCAAACCTCAAACATTCTAGATTGGATGTTTCATAAACCACAAAAGGAAAAACAGACATTCTTTACCTTTCTTTCCTAGATCCTTATGCGCAGAGAACTGTAACCGTGCCACAGGTCTGAGGGCTGGGACTTCCTGCCTAATCCTGCTCTTCTGGAAGTAAAATACTGCATGAAAGAGGCAAAGACCCTACTCACCTACTTTACAGTGAGGGATGCAGTCAATACAGAAGTAAGTAAACATAATAGTATATAATTGAATGTGGGTTAGAGATAAAAGTTCTGTGACACCAATTGAACTGGGAAGAGGAAGAGAGATGGAAGGTGTGAGTGAGGTGACTATTAACATAAGAGAATCAGAGAAGGCCTCTCTGGAGCAGGTGACATTTGAGCAGAGATTTGAATGAAAAGAGGGAGTGAGGCACGAGACCATCTGTGGAAAGAACCTTCTACATGACAACTGTGTAAGTCAAAGCCTGAGTCGGAGTATGCTTTGAGTGCTTAAGGAATAGCATGCTTGGAGTGAAGTGAGCAAGGTACAGAGAGGAAGGTAATGAAACCAGAGGGGCAGCCAGGGCCAGGTGATGTATGGTCTTTTGGTTAATGGAAAAGACTTTGGATTTTGTGATGGGAAGACATTGGAGGGTTTTGAGTAGGAGAATAACATGATATGGCTCACACTTTAAGGGATCCCTATGGCTGCTCTAAGAGAATAGTTACTTGGGAGCAAATGTGGAAGCAGGGAGACTAATTATGAAGCTATTGCAGCGATGGCTTGGGCAGGGTGGGTAGCAGTGGAGGTGGTGAGAATTATTTGGATTTGGATTATATTTTGAAGATAGCATGAGGAGTCTTGTTGATGGATTCTCTGTGTGGTGAATATTAGACCATTGTACAAAGATCTTAAAACTTAGCAGATTCGTGTGCAAAAGAGTGGGTTGGACTGAGTGGTATCTAAGGTCTATTTCTCCAACACAGTGATTTTAATCACATTTATTACATGCTCCCTGAGATATAACAGCACTCAACTATTTTATCAGCTGCAGTTAAACTTTATTCTTTCCGTATCTAAGGCTCAGAATATCTTCTTTGATCCAGGGTGATTTTTAATAGCAACATTATTAGTCCACCAAAACAGAAGCTGGTGAAAGAAAATGAATGAATGTTCATTGTATTCATGAAAATGGCAAGAAAATGTACAAAAGATTACAAAAAAAGTTTTGAGGGTGTGTATCTTTTAACTAAATATGGGAGAAAGAAACTCATGAAGAAGACAAAAAACATATAATATGAAAATGTCCCTCAGGGAAGGACCAAAGAAAGGATTATTTCATTTAGCAGCATCTGCAAAAAATTGCCTGGCTTTATATCAGAAAAAAGTCCCGATAATCCAGTTTTAAAGTGCTTGCTCCATATATTATGCATGACATTTGCAGGCTGCCAAATTTCTAATTGAGCTGGTGATTAGAAGACAATGCAGCACCTCCTTTTCTCTTTCTTACTTTCTTGGAATCAGCATTGCCTCAGCTCTCCTTCTTCTGAATGTCTCGTGAAAGTCAGAAACAAAGAAAGCAATGAGAGAGAGACATGCATCAAAGAGTGGATTTGGTTAAAGAGAAATACCTAGCGGGAGTGTGCAACAGCTAAGACAGGAAGAGGTGGCAGAGGGGAGAAAGGGAACAAGAAGGGTCAGGAAAGAGTGGTTTTACCTGCAGTGTGTGAAGGTCGCAAAAGTGTCAGATATCAACAGTACCTGGGTTAATTGCCCCTGACACCAAATGAAATAAGCTCTGTTCGATTTGCAGGCAACTCTGAAGAGAGATGGCTCATTTTCGACCTGCATGTGTATATCATGTTACTTAATTGGCCTATTGAAGCATGAGGGCTGCAGTGAGGCAGCAGTGGGGTTGGGGGGGAGGATGCGTGGTGTGTGTGTGTGTGTGTGTGTGTGTGTGTGTGTGTGTGTGTGTGTGTGTGTGTGTGTGTGAGAGAGAGAGAGAGAGAGAGAGAGAGAGAGAGAGAGAGAGAGAGTGTGTGTGTGTTAAAAGTGATAATTTATTATGATTGCTTTTCATGCTCACCATAATAGACCACTTCTGAGCAATCAGGTTGTGTTCCTGCAGGACTTGGGGTGGCACAGGTAGGCATTATTTAATTCATCTGTGAGAAAGTGAGCAACAGAGGGAAATAAAGTGGGTATTAATCAGAACTGTATGAGATTTGAGATAGCTGCATTTAAATCAATTCAAGAAATCGTCTGGGAAATCAACTCCCTGTTTTCAGCCGGCTTACACATTTTATTCTGGTGGGGGGATATTAGAAGCTTTTTTCAATCACATCTTCCCAGTTTGGTTCATCCTAATAAACTCCAGAAAATTCATAAGTCAGGATGAATTTGCTCTGACTGGAATTCCATTCCACAGTCTCTGAATACTGATGACCAGTAAGTGTTGCTGGGATGTTATCTGTTAGCCCAAGGCACTTCTGAGCTTGTTCTAGGTGCTAGCAAGGAATTCTCAGTACCTCCTGAGTCACAGGATATGGTTATGCCAGTTTGGGAGCTATGATCTAGTCAGTACAGGTGACAGAGCAAATCTGAAACGGGATAAAATGAAAAACCAGGAACGAAATGCCACTGTATCTTGTTCTGAGCTTAATGTGCAGTATGGAAGCAGATTAAGGAACATTTCCCTTGACTTTTGATTATGGACTACAAGAGATACTCTCACTGGCCTTGAAAGAATGTTTTGAAGAGGAACCCTGTTAGTTTGGAACGTACCAAAATTGAAGAATAAGAAGATAAATGCTGTCCATCAGTCCTTAGCCTGTGACCACAGCAGTGGCACCCATACCTGAGCTCGCTTAGTTCCATCTACATGTGGACCCCAGGTTTGAGAAGCCCTGCGTTAAAACTTAACTTCTGCCACTTTAGGTTCTCCCCACTTGGAAATACTCAGTTGTAAGGGGGCACCCAGATAATCCAGAATGTGCTTACATTGTTTTTGAAAGATCATTGAGGGACTTCCCTGGTGGCACAGTGGTTAAGAATCCACCTGCCAATTCAGGGGACATGGGTTCAATCCCTGGTATGGGAAGATCCCACATGCTGTGGAGCAACTAAGCCCGGGCGCCACAACTACTGAGCCTGCGCTCTAAAGCGTGTGAGCCACAACTACTGAGCCTGCATGCCACAACTGCTGGAGCCTGTGCGTCTAGAACCCATGCTGCACAACAAGAGAAGCCACCGCAATGAGAAGCCCTTGCACCGCAATGAAGAGTAGCCCCCGGTCGCCGCAACTAGAGAAAGCCTGCGTGCAGCAAAGAAGACCCAACGCGCCCAAAAATAAATAAATAAATAAGTTAATTAATTTAAAAAAAGATCATTGACATTGAAATGAAAACATGCACTGCATAATCATAATACCTGAAGATTTCCCAAAAACATATCCATGGATTCCGAGGAGTCCTTGAGAAGAGGCACTTGGTTGTAGGATTCTTCAAAAATAAATCCTGGGGCATGTAAGCTATTCTTTGGGCATTATTCTGTAGGATCTCTGGTAGGCAAATGTATTCTTTAGGGTCACCTGGGTGCTGTGAGTTGATGTTCCAATGCACTTAATGCATGCCCTCCCAGGGTCCCCATCTTTCCACCGTCTTTTGTTCCAAGGGACCCAGAACAACTAATGGGCCATCTCATATGACCTAATATATATAAAAAATAGTTTGCTCAGGGTTAGTGAAAGGGCTGATAATTTCTAAGATAAATTTACAGGATTCAAAGATTTTGAAACATGGTTTCAAATTAATAAAAATAAAAAGATTCATATGAGACAAAACATTTGTTTATCTGATATGAAAAGATTCTAATCAAGGGACTGGTGATAAAGCCTAAATTACAGTGTTTGGTTGCTAAATCCTGCATCCATACCAGAATTGCAAAGCACCTGTTCCCAATTGGTTGATCTTTACAAATTGTCTCTTTTGGCATGTATGTTGTTTACAGACCTCAATAAAAATGGTTAACGTATATTGGCCAGTATATATTTTTGTACATGTGTTTATTTATTTATTTTTTTGCGGTACGCGGGCCTCTCACTGCTGTGGCCTCTCTCGTTGCGGAGCACAGGCTCCGGACGCGCAGGCTCAGCGGCCATGGCTCACAGGCCCAGCCGCTCTGCGGCATGTGGGATCTTCCCGGACCGGGGCACGAACCCGCGTCCCCTGCATTGGCAGGAGGACTCTCAACCACTGCGCCACCAGGGAAGCCCCATGTGTTTATTTTGAAAACACACATTGTTTTCCCAATGCAACATCTTGGGCCATACATAAATCAAAGTTGCTTAGTATGTTATTGACTCAATGGGCTACTGGGGATTTTAATGGACCTCTAAACCCTGTTGGGTTCATCTTTCTGTGTTTAAAAAAGAAAAAAGAGAGAGGGAGAAAGAAAGAAAGATCTTGCTCTTCATCTTATCTGGGAGAGGAGAGTAGAAAGGAACCAGAGACAAAGGCCTAAATTCACCTTTTGAGAAACGCAAGCAACAGAAAATATAAGACATAGCTCCAGATTTTGCAGAATAAATGGCTCTGTTGTGTAAAGGTTAGGGAAAGAGAAAGAAATGGTTTTCTTAGAGTTGCTTGCACACGTCTGCCCTCCTTGGCCTTCTTTCTCTGGGAATTCTGATGCTTTGTCCCATTTGGAGATGTCAGTGCCATTCTGGGTACACATTGAGGTAGAATTAGTTCCATTCCCTGTACAGTGGCCCTGGTCTCAGCTAGGCAGGCCAGATTCAGAGCCAGGGGAAGGAGGCAGAACATACTTGGGGATAAAAGTGGGAAGCACAGGAAGGAGAGGTTTGTCAGTGGCCAGGAGCATCAACCAGAAACCTGTTTGACAAAAATAAAGCACGAAAGCTGGAGCTGATTTTCTTCCTTCAGGCGTTATTGCTTCCCACCAAATCCTGAGCTGTCAGTGTCTCTTCTGAGTGTGCTTCCATTCCCTTCCAGATAGCATGTCCATTTCCAAGACAGGCCTTTGCATTACTACTTTTCATGTGTTCCTGGTTGATGAATAGTATTAAAAACAATAACAATGCTTTTAGATATATCATGAAAGTAGGATACTAACAATAGGTAGGCTTCATTAGTTGAGCTCGTGTTTTCATAATATCCATGAATAACTGAGCTCAGAGTGAAACTCTTTTTTATTCTACCCAGAGCTCTGATGTGGAGATGTAAAGTACCTTCTATACTCAGTACTGCATGTTAAAAAAATTCTGTTGCTTCTCTTAAATCTACATCTTTTTCAAAGAAATCTGAACACTTTCTTTTTCTTCTTATTCTGGAAGATGAAGATAGAACACAGTCCTTGTGATCCATCACATATGATCAACTCCTATTTTATCCACCTGTGATATATCACTTTGTGGATTCACTGGCGAAGTGAGAATAGCAAGAGGGGAAAGCCGCGGGGTGGGGGGGGGTGGGGATTGTGGTGTGATGAATTGGGCGATTGGGATTGACATGTATACACTGATGTGTATAAAATTGATGACTAATAAGAACCTGCTGTATAAAAAAAAAATAAAATAAAATTCAAAAATTAAACAAAACCACTAATACTAAACTTTCTTTGAGTTATTTGTATGGAAAAAAGAAAAGAAAAGATTGCCCTTCATTTGCCATAGGGGTGTTGCCAGTCTACATTCTCTGTACCATTTATGATATATATTCAAGAAAAATGCAAACTGACTTTAATATTAATTGAAGAAAAATTATAAACAAGAACATAAATTCTATGCAAACACTGAAAATCATTCTAGAAGTATGTATATAAATTGTAGATTTTCCAAGGTTGGTATTACCTGAACCATGATTACTCTTCATTGGAGCTGTAAAGCATATGAAGACACAGAAATATGTATATTTTAAAATTGATTATTTCATGTTTTTTCCTTGATGACCTAAAGAGAGTCCGTATTGATAGGCTAGAAGTGCACATTTTAGCAGTAGTTAATAAAGTCTGTTGCACCTACAGACACTTTGCCTACAGGATTATTGACCCCATTTACTCCCAATGTGTTTCTCCAATTCAATTCAATTAGGAATATTTAGGAAAATGATTCAAAGTGAAGAGCTAATAAAAAATCTCTTCACGTGCTGAATTATAGGGACAGTGAGACAAGATGTGTTTTTATTAAATGAAAGATTATCTAGACAAGACTTCCCATGATTTTATAGGATCAGAATTCTAGTTGGTGTTTAATTTTGTGACTTTACGAAAGATCACTTGGCCTTATCACCTCGTCATTCCTATCCTCAAATACTTGCAATAGCTCCCTATTGCCTGGAATAGGTTGAAACTCTCACTGGTAATCTGACGTCTCTCTGACTTACCTATCATACTCCTTTTTTAAATTTAATATTTATTTTATATTGGAGTATAGTTGATTTACAATGCTGTGTTTGTTTTAGGTGTATAACAAAGTAATTCAGTTATGCATATACATAAATCCATTCTTTTTCAGATTCTTTTTCCATATAGGTTATTACAGAATATTGAGTAGAGTTCCCTACGCTATACAGCAGGTCCTTGTTTATTATTTTATATATAGTAGTATGTATATGTTAATCCCAAACTCCTAATTTATCCCTGCCCCCCATGTTTCCCCTTTGGTAACCATAAGTTTGTCTTTGAAGTCTGTGAGTCTGTTTCTGTTTTGTAAATAAGTTCATTTGTATCATTTGTTTAGATTCCTCATATAAGTGATATCATATGATATTTGTCTTTCTCTGTCTGGCTTACCTCACTTAGTATGTTAATACTAATTCCACCCATATTGCTGCAAATTCCTTCTTGTGCTTGGCATCATAACCTCAAGGAACACTCAGCATTTGCTAAGCTTACCATTCACGTTCCTCTCTTGGAGTGTTTTTTTTTTTTTTAATCTTCATGTTTTCCCTTCAGCCTTAGAACCCGCTTTTACTCCATTTTCTATGCTGAAATCCTACTTTAGGACCCAACTCAAGTGTATCACAAAAAAATATGATTCACTTCTCTACTTGGAATGAATTTTTTTCTTTCCTTCACTCTTTTAGCACACTGGTTCTTGATCATGGCTATACATTAGGATCTACTGGAGGATTAAAAAAAAATACTGATGCTTGAGTCAAACCTCCTTACCTACATTTCTGTGCACCAAATTCTCACTTTAAATCTGAACAATGACCAGCAATTACATTTTACTCTTTACCCAATCCTTTCTAGACAGGATTGGGTAGTATCTCTTTTCAAGGGCAACATGAAGGTACCTGCTGATATATCAAAGTGAGTTTGGATGTGAGTGAATGGGGGCAGCTCACTCCCTTGGGTCAGGTGGTTGTATGGTCAGGGCACTCAAGGTGGCTGTTCTCTTGCTGTCTGTACATCCCCTGCATGACCAGTGTCTGCCTCCCCTGTACCCTACTCACATGATTGACCTTTCTACATACTTGCCCCAGGCCTCAGCTAGTGATTGTTCTTATCCAGGGAGCAGTGAGGGGCGTGCCCCTCAGCTGGTATCCCTGGTAACCAATGAGCCAACCTGACAAAATTCCCCCCATAACTGGTAACCTCCCCTTGCCCCTGGGACTGAAGACTGCTGCCAGGTCCTGTCTGCTGTCTGCCACACGCGGTGGAGTGTCACTCCAGGACCTTGCTTCAGACATGTAAGGTCCCCCTATTCATTAAACCATTGATGTCTCTGTTGCTGACTCCGGGATATTTCTTTGGTCTTGAAGCTGGGCAAGTACAGGTCTTGTAGG
Organism: Tursiops truncatus; assembly: GCF_011762595.2. NCBI lineage: Eukaryota > Metazoa > Chordata > Mammalia > Artiodactyla > Delphinidae > Tursiops > Tursiops truncatus. The sequence goes on from NC_047038.1 coordinate 76,498,577, forward strand.
CCTGTGGGGTACAGCTCAATAGTGGAGGTGAGAGAAATCTTTGATGCAGCTGCCCCTACCTGCCACTGCTGTACCAGTCAGGTGAACGTGCTTATGTCATGATCTGTGAGGTACATGAAACTATGGGTAGACATATATGACATGTTTGTGGAAAATCAAGCCTGAGCAATCCTGCTGCAGAGCCTATGCAGATTAGTTGGAAATCTCTTGCTACAGTGGTTCTGTGGTTCACTAACTGTAACTCATAAGTTTACAATTATTTTATTGTTTGGTAACACTTTTTTTTTACACTGCAATAAACCCTTTTGTGTTTTCTTACTCACGTACAGGCAGTGAACCACACAGTTCTACCACATTCCCCTAGTTGAGTCACTCTCCACAGCTCCTGATGGGTACTTCACGTTTCTTTTATCCTCATACTTTCATTACTCCCTCCCTACTCCTCACTCTTAGCTGATGGCCTTGCTCCCTACTTCCCCAAGAAAGTATAAGGGATCAAGAAAGGACATGCTCATTCTCTCTTACCAATCCACTGAATCTCTGCTGTAGACTCTGTTTCCCTTCCTGTGGCACAGTCCAGCTCAGGTCATACTCCCACTCATGTAGCTGATCCTGCCTTACCTCTTTTCAAGGATTTACTTCTGCCATTTGCCCTTCTCTCTTCTTCTTGATTATGATCTTCTCTACTGGGTCATCTGCCATCCTAAAAAATAAGTTCTCCCATGACCCTTCATTTTCTCCATTAACCTTTTGTGGCAGCCTTAGAATGTGCTGGCAGAAGTCCTACTAAAGGGAATGTTCTTGACTGAGGGCCCCAACTGCTGAGCTTTGGAATCTATTCTACCTTTGCAGTGAGTCAGTGCTTCCTGTAGACTGCTCCCCGCCAATGACTGAGTTTGGCAGGGATGCTAATACAGATCCCTTCCTGGTAGACACAGGACTCCTTTGCTGGCCACTTCTGGCTCAAGAACTGATGGCTTTGTTGAACTTTTGGTGGACTGCATGGCTACCTAGGAGCCTTTCACTCAACTCTCTCTTCTCTCTCCTTCATTCAGTGTCAGACTTGCATTGTTGTCTGACAGCTCTCCCCACCAGCTCTAGCTCCCTCTCTGTCTCCTTTCACATAGGCATTACCCCTAATAAAATCTTTGCATGTTTAATCCAGGCTTGGAGTATAAGTTGTGAAGGACCTAGGCAAACACACTTCCTCAATTTCTCTAAGTTCTAAAGTGGAGGGGCAAGCTGGCACAGGTGGGTACCAACCTATAGAAAGAAAGAAATAGGCAATCATGGGAATTGGAGAAGGTGTGCAAGATATGTGATCCCATATGCTGTGCATAACAGAACTCTGATTTCTTTCCTCTTTCCCAGTTAGACTCCTTAGCTCTGCCCCATCAGACTATTCCCAGATCATATATTCAGATCATATATTCACCTGCTCATAACTTCCAGGAGTTTCCCATCACATGTAGAACAAAATTCAAAGTCCTCCTAGTGGCCTGTAAGCCAATGTGGAAAGCCCTCTCTGGCTTCATGTCCTGTAACTCTCCTCATCCTTCTTCTCCAGCAGCCTTCATACCTGTGCTGTCCCTCAAACACACCAAGCTTGCTCCCACACTCAGATCCTTATACCTGCTCTTCCTGCTACCTGGAACTTTTGTCCCAGCTTTTCCCATGGCTCACTCCCTCACGTCATCTTTCAGATCCTCTCTTTAGTGAGGCTTTTCCTGATTATCCTATGGATAATTGGAGCCACTTTTATCCTCTTTCCCTTTATCCTGCTTTATTTTCTTCTAAGCATGTGTATCCCCAACATTATATTATATATCTGTTTTTACAATTTTCTGTCTCCAATTACAATATTAGTGCAGTGGGAACTGGGACTTTGTCTTTTCCATTGCTGTTTCCTCAGTAACCAGAAAAATGTCTGGCACACAGAAAGCATTCAGTATTTATTGAGTGAATTAATTCTGGAATATGAAGCATACATGCCAGGGGAATAGAGATAGGAGGAAAGGAAATAGTATGGATTGTTTATCAGGATCTGTCTCCAGATAGCTTTTTTTTTTTCTTTTCCCTTTTTTTTTGTATTATAAAGACATCTACTCACCACAGACAGAAGAAAGTTCCACTATACCAGTCATATAGTGCTAACAGGATGCTAAAGGGTCAATTTCCCCCAGTTCTTCGTTAAACAGCTTTGTGTGTCACTAGCCTCCTGGTTGCAAAGGTTGCAAATTTACTTTGAGTAACTGTGTAGGAGCTGGGGCTGGGTACTGAGTGGACCTGGCAATTCTATTCTTGGGTCTTGGTTGGCTTCTTCCGGTCTGACTTTTTGTATTGTGTCAGTGAGGCAAACCAGATGTCTTTGGATGCCCAGAGGTTCTATGGAAAGAGACAGAGGCAACAGGCTCAGCCCAAGCTTTTTAAGGCAGCCCTTCTATGTTTGGCTGGAATGTGAGGAACACAGCTTTCTGCTGGGTAATGAGAAGAAAACATTCTAATAAGGACTCACATTTGCAACATCTGTATCATTTGGGTAATTTTAGATGGATAAAACCCACATCTCAGAATGAAGAGAGCTCCTATCATCTTACAAATGATTGCTGGGATGTCTCAAAGCACCCACCACAGTAACTAATAGACTGTAAGGGCTAAGAAGAAACAGGGCCTTTATTGAGCTCAGGAAACAGCATACCTTTAGGGCAAATTGACACAGAGGAAAACAGTATAATGTTCTCTCTCTCTTAGAATAGCCTAAAAAGGTCTTTTCTTTTTTTAGAGCTTTAGTAGTGCATTAAGGATTTTAATATTTCTATTAACCTTTTCTTATCCAGATATCTATGCTTAACTAATCCCTACCACTTTTTAAAAGAAAAATAACATCATTCAAAAAAATTTACATGGATAAAAATTGAATTTTAAAGGTACTGACCAAACCCCATTGTTATGAGACCTTTTTCTAAAGATAGCACTTAACAGAAATGATAGCACTTTTACTTAGAGTATTTTTGGGTGGAAACATGAGGGAGATTAGAAGCTGTTAATTGTATTGCAATTAACAATGAAATTGGAGGCCTGTAAAGGATACTTCCTCTGCTTTTCTACCTCTCACAGCATTTCCCATTATGCTCCCAGCAAGTGCTTAATAGACTTATCTTGAAAAAAAGGCATGACTATAAATGTAGATAATAGTGGCAAGACAGGAAATGTAACTCTGATTTCATAACATGTGGATCCCCTTTTATCCAACAAATTTTATTCTCTTTTAAATATCAAAACAAAAAACCCTCCAATGGAAAGCAAAATGATGGAGTACTCACTTTAGAATGTGTGAACTTCAGAACAATCTAAATGGGCTCTTTGTCAAGCTGACTCCTCTTTGTATGGCTCTGTGCAGTAAACAGAACACTTTGGCATACATTATCTCATTTGATCCTCAAAATAATATCTTCTGAGTTGAATCCCAAAAGCCTTCTCAGAGCCAGAAAATGTTTCAAAGTATTTCATTGCCACCCAGAGACTGATACTACTCCAATGAACATGAAGATGAAATGTTCTTTGAGAAGGAGCTATTTGGTCATCATGACTTTTCTGCCAAGTATCAGTCTAGAGTGTTCTTTTTGCTAAGGCTAATATATAGCTATATTAGCCTTAATATACCACACTGTGTTATGTTAACCAGGGTAGGATAAGTTATGCTGTGGTAACAAACAACCCCCATATCCCAGTGGCTTACCAGAAGAAAGGTTTGCTTCTTGCTTACAAAGATGACTGCAAATCCAGGTGACTCTCTGGGGTAACTCAGTGGTCCAGGATGATGAATGCTCACTATCCTGTGACTGTACCCTTGGGAACATGTACCTGCTTGGTTATTGCATCAGGGAGGGACTGTGCTGGGAAGTTCATACAATTAAATGTTTTGTCCAGGAAGTGACACATATCATTTCTGCTTACTTGGGCATGGAAGTAGCATCTTCCTATGTGCCAGGAAGGAGAGGAAAATCAGATGTGGGTGACACTTAGGAATTCCTACTACGTAAGGTTTTTCTTTTATCAATCAATGAGGAAGTGTCAAGTGCGCAGCTTTAACTTGGAGTAGACTTAGCTAAATGTATCAAGGTCTGTGGCTTTTTTCCACTAAATATGTTAAAATTGTTACTCTAAAATGGCAGAGACAACTCCTTTTTAGAACAACTGTGTTGGGTCCCAAAGTTTCTCTGCTGTCAGGCTATAGTGGTTTCAATATGATGCCAAAACCACCCAGTAAGTTCAGTGAATTCAGTGGGGAAACAAAATTGGCCTGGCAGTTTTGATAGTGTGTAGAATAAATAACTGATTGTCTGCAATATTCATTTTCTAGTGCATCAGTGAACAATGTGATAAATGCCTTTTGCCTGGCCTTTTCTTTGTGCAGTTTTGGAGAGCCTAGAAAACATAGAAGCAAGAAAGACTGAGGGTCACAGATTAGACCCTCATGGGTTATGACTTTGTCCTTGGTACCAAATCGTTGTCTCTTGCAAATGTGATTTCGGCCTTCTGCATGTTTGTTGATCTTACACCAGCTAATACATTTGGTTTAACAAATCGTTGATCACTAAATGAGAGTGTGTGGCCCTACCTAAAAGAAAACTCTGTTGTGATTGCCTTAGTCCAAAACACAGTGATGGGGTTTTAAATCTGGTGCTTATCATGAGATTTGTGTAAGAATCACCTGAATAACTTGTAAAATTCAAATTCCAAGCCTCCACCCTCAAAAATTTAGAATCGCTAAGAAATCATATTTTTAACAAGAGTCTCAGCTGATTCTCATACCTGCTAACCTACAGGCCATGTTTTGAGAAACACTGAAGTAAGTAAAAGAACCTAGATTAGCTAGGAAATGGTCAGAGTCTTTTTGTGAATTCTAAGCAGCCCTCAAAAATATCTGTATTGTCATGTAATTTGTTCAATATCCTATACAAAGGGCTTGGAAAACAGTCTGCATAGTAATAGCACAATAGGCTTTCCAAGATTTGACTGCTGGAGATTGCTGTAAAATTTCTAAATAATCTGTACAACAGTTTTAGGCATTTCTTCTAGTTAATATTGAGGGCTTTCCACCCACTCCATTTACTGGTGCCCTTTAGGATTGTAGAAAAGAACATTTGGCCCTCAATGAGGACAATGAAAAGCAAGTTGAATGAATCCCAAAATGGCATATTTTACTTGAAAAACATGCATTATGCTCTTTTCCAAGTAAACTGCACAGAAAAATGTAAATGAAGCATAAAGCTCTTATGAATTAGGCCCTAAGCATTTTTCTTTTTAGCATATCAACTGCCACTAAGGATGTGATAGGAATGCATTTTCTACTATTTTTCAAACTGTAATTACGTTTCCCTAGTAAAACTCAAATACTTGCTATGGTCCTGTTGCAACTGTACCAGACAGGTAATAATTGGAAAATTTAACACAGAGCTTTATCTCTTAAATGCTAAAAGGTAGGGCTACTCAGAGCATACAGAAGAGTTGGCATTAAATAGAAAATGTGTGAACCTGGTGTTTCTCTATGATGTTAATTTTGCATCTGGAAATGTGTTCCAAAGCTGTAGCACCCTTTTAAATATGTAAGAATACAAGACAATTCCTTTCCCAACCTTCATCTAAAAGAACCTATAATCTTCATCTACTATTCAATAGTTCCATTTTTTCACATTTACTGCATTTCAGGTTGGAATGTAATGCATGTAAGTCTCAGAGCAGTAATTTAACTTATTTAGGAAGCAGTGGAATAAAATGAAGCAAAAAAGAGGACAATTCTCTGAAGAGCACTGTTCAATTGTGTACCTAAAGACCATCAGAAATGGGCACACAATAAAGCTCATATAGAGGATTTAAAAGATTTGAGCAATGGTCTTCCCATCTATCCACAGTAGGCTTTGTTAGCCAACATTTTTTTATTACTGTCTTTTTGAAAATTTAGCAATTCTAAGACTTACACTACATTAAAGATGCGTGAACTTACACAGGTAATGAAAGTCTCCTTAAGCCCTCTATATGAATTGATAATACTTTTTTGCAGACAGTGCAAATTAAATAGTTTCCACATGGACACATCATATGCAATGTCTATGGGAAAACCATAGAGTCGCAAATTTAGGACAAAGCCCATCATTGTATGAAATATGATCTTACATTTTAAGATGCTTAGAAAAGCAAAATCTCTGAAATAATTTCTGATAAGATTTCTCATGAAATCTTCAAACTGACTTTGCATTTTCAGTTGGGAAACTCTGATTTTTTTCTAGTGCATGTGAAACCACATTCTGCAGCCCTTTGACAATTGCTCATCTGTACTTGAATTTTTTATGGGTTTCGCCCAGAACTGATGCAACTTGTTTTTGTGTCTGTCAAAAGAGATATTAATTTATTTCCATGCTACTTTTCATATCTCATGACTACGCACATTTGATTTCAAGGAACTTGCTGCAGTACAACTTTGTCACCCTGAATTAAACTTATGATTTCTGAAAGTGTTTATCAACTTTGGATGCATAAAAACCAAACTAAGTATAACTAAAAGCAGTATAACTTTAATCCTCAAACTAGAAGTTGCATTCAGTATTCTCCAGTAGGTCAGACTGGAAATCACCTCATTCAGTGGAAATATATAGCTTTTGACAGCTGGGGAAGCCACAGAGTGAAAGGATCAATAGCTCAGACTTTGGAATCAGACAAGTTTCAAATTTATGTTCTAACATTTACCAGTAGTCCTGACCTTAAGTTTCTGCTCTTTGAGCTCAGTTTTGCTCATGTGTAAAATGGGTAAGATAGTATTTATAATACTTAGGATGAACTAACTGCTGTGTCAGACTCCCAAATTTATAATGGTTCAAATAGAATAGAAATTTGATTTTTATTCACTAATGGTACTTGGTAATGACCAAGGAGCCTCTCCTCCATTTAGTTATTCAGAGACCCAGGCTGACAGAAGTTCTACCATCTCCAGTATGCAGGTTCCATGGTTACTTTAGAGCAAATGTTTCTCAAATGTTTTTTCATTTTTTCCCCCTTAAGGAGAAAAATTAAGTTAATTAAACCCAATTAATTAAAATTAAGTAACTTAATCAAATTTAAATTCTCTCTAATGAGAGAAATTAAAATTAAGAAATAAGATTTTACCAGGCAGGTTGAGCTTTGAAGAGCCACGAGCTATTTTAATATCTAAGATTTTTTTTGCTCCCTCAAGCAAATATTTCCACTTTTTGGGACCAATATTACTCCCATTGAGAATGCATGTGTTAGAAGTACCTCCATTCTAGCATGCTAGAAGGGGAAAGGAGAATGTAGGAACAAACCTGGGAGATCTTAATGGATCAGGCCTGGAAGTGTCACACATCATTTCCATTTATAGTCCACTGGCTAGAACTCAGTCACATGGTCACTCCTAACCACAGGGACACTGGGAAATGTAATCTAGCTATATGTCCAGGAAAAAGAAAAGCAGATACTTGGTGAATAAACTAGTGTTCTTTTCTATTATTTTATTTGCTTTGTATGAATTGTTGTGAAGATTTAATTAATGCTTAATAGAGTTAAAGTGCTTAATGTCACGTCTAGTACATCGTAAGCATTTAAGGTTTTTTGAATCCCATTAGGAAAAGAGAAAAAATTAAGAAATAAATCATCTTTCCATCATTTAATCTATTGGAGAATAAAAGAAATCTTAGAGTTGGAAGGTACCTTAGAAACCATGTAGACCAACCTCCTATGAATGGATTTTTGCTTTAATGCTTAAAGAAAAAAAGGAGGCAGTACATTTCCTTATTGTATCTTGAGCTACCTGAAAATTTTTATTCCAGGCAAAAATTTATGTCCTCCAACTGTCCCATCCTATGCATTAGTATTTGCTTTGCCCTCTGAAGTTTTTACTCATTAGTTCATTGAACAGATGGATCATTGAGAGCAGCTGATAGTGTGCTGGGCTCTGGATATTCAAAATCAAATGTATGCTCCTTGCCTTTAAAGATTTGAAACATTCTACCATTCAAAAAGTAGGGACTTCTTAGCCCTTATTTTTTCCGCAGACCCTAGCATAGTGCAGGAACAGTCAGTAGTTTTAGAATAAGTGGCTATGATAGTGGAGACAGAAGGGAAACAGGTGGTGCCAGTATAGTGAACTGAGTGGTATTAGGAATCAATGACTGGTCTCTGATAAAGTGGTCAGGAAGGGCGCCCAACCCAGCTGTGGAATGTAGTGAGGAGGAGGTGACATCTGAGCTGCGTACTGAAGGATGTGAGAATTTAACATGTTAAAGAATGGGGGAAGATCCACCAGATAGCAGACAGCAGAAGCAAGAAGAACTACAATCCTGCAGCCTGTGGAACAGAAACCACATTCACAGAAAGACAGACAAGATGAAAAGGCAGAGGGTTATGTACCAGATGAAGGAACAAGATAAAACCCCAGAAAAACAACTAAATGAAGTGGAGATAGACAACCTTCCAGAAAAAGAATTCAGAATAATGATAGTGAAGATGATACAGGACCTCAGAAATAGAATGGAGGCAAAGATCGAGAAGATGCAAGAAATGTTTAACACAGATCTAGAAGAATTAAAGAACAAACAGAGATGAACAATACAATAATTGAAATGAAAAAGATACTAGAAGGAATTAATAGCAGAACAACTGAGGCAGAAGAATGTATAAGTGACCTGGAAGACAGAATGGTGGAATTCACTGCTGCGGAACAGAATAAAGAAAAAAGAATGAAAAGAAATGAAGAAAGCCTAAGAGACCTCTGGGGCAAATTAAACGCAACAACATTCACATTATAAGGGTCCCAGAAGGAGAAGAGAAAGAGAAAGGACCTGAGAAAATATTTGAAGAGATTATAGTTGAAAACTTTGCTAACATGGGAAAGGAAATAGTCACCCAAGTCCAGGAAACGCAGAGAGTCCCATACAGGATAAACCCAAGGAGAACAACGCCGAGACACATAGTAATCAAATTGGCAAAAATTAAAGACAAAGAAAAATTATTGAAAGCAGCAAGGGAAAAACAACAAATAACATACAAGGGAACTCCCATAAGGTTAACAGCTGATTTCTCAGCAGAAACTCTACAAGCCAGAAGGGAGTGGCATGATATACTTAAAGTGATGAAAGGGAAGAACCTACAACCAAGATTACTCTACCCGGCAAGGATCTCATTCAGATTCGATGGAGAAATCAAAAGCTTTACAGACAAGCCAAAGCTAAGAGAATTCAGCACCACCAAACCAGCTCTACAGCAAATGCTAAAGGAACTTCTCTAAGTGGGAAACACAAGAGAAGAAAAGGACCTACAAAAACCAACCCAAAACAATTAAGAAAATGGTAATAGGAACATACATATTGATAATTACCTTAAACGTGAATGGATTAAATGCTCCAGCCAGAAGACACACACTGGCTGAATGGATACAAAAACAAGACCCATATATATGCTGTCTACAAGAGACCCATTTCATACCTAGGGACACAGACAGACTGAAAGTGAGGGAATGGAAAAAGATATTCCATGCAAATGGAGATCAAAAGAAAGGTGGAGTAGTAATACTCGTATCAGATGAAATATACTTTAAAATAAAGAATGTTATAAGACACAAGGAAGGACACTACATAACGATCAAGGGATCAATCCAAGAAGAAGATATAACAATTATAAATATATACGCACCCAACATAGGAGCACCTCAATACATAAGGCATCTGCTAACAGCTATAAAAGAGGAAATTGACAGTAACACAGTAATAGTGGGGGACTTTAACACCTCACTTACACCAATGGACAGATCATCCAAACAAAATTATTAAGGAAAAACAGGCTTTAAATGACACAATAGACCAGATAGATTTAATTTATATTTATAGGACATTCCATCCAAAAACAGCAGATTACACTTTCTTCTGAAGTGTGCACAGAAGATTCTCCAGGATAGATCACATCTTGGGTCACAAATCAAGCCTCAGTAAATTTAAGAAAACTGAAATCATATCAAGCATCTTTTCTGACCACAATGCTATGATATTAGAAATCAATTACAGGGAAAAAAACGTAAAAAACACAACACATGGAGGCTAAACAATACGTTACTAAATAACCAAGAGATCACTGAAGAAATCAAAGAGGAAATCAAAAAATACCTAGAGACAACTGACAATGAACACATGACAATCCAAAACCTAAGGGATGCAGCAAAAGCAGTTCTAAGAGGGAAGTTTGTAGCTCTACAAGCCTACCTCAAGAAACAAAAAAAATCTCAAACAATCTAACATTACACCTAAAGGAACTAGAGAAAGAAGAACAAACAAAACCCAAAGTTAGCAGAAGGAAAGAAATCATAAAGCTCAGAGTAGAAATAAATGAAATAGAAGCAAAGAAAACAATAGCAAAGAACAGTAAAACTAAAAGCTGGTTCTTTGAGAAGATAAACAAAATTGATAAACCATTAGCCAGACTCATCAAGAAAAAGAGGGAGGGGACTCAAATCAATAAAATTAGTAATGAAAAAGGAGAAGTTAGAACAGACACTGCAGAAATACAAAGCATCCTAAGAGACTACTATAAGCAACTGTATGCCAGTAAAATGGACAACCTGGAAGAAATGGACAAATTCTTGGAGAGGTTATAACCTTCCAAGACTGAACCAGGAAGAAATAGAAAATATGAACAGACCAATCACAAGCAATGAAATTGAAACTGTGATTAAAAATCTTCCAACAAACAAAAGTCCAGGACCAGAAGGCTTCACAGGTGAATTCTATCAAACATTTAGAGATGAGGTAACACCCATACTTCTCAAACTCTTCCAAAAAATTGCAGAGGGAGGAATACTTCCAAACTCATTCTATGAGGCCACCATCACCCTGATACCAAAACCTGACAAAGATACTACAAAAAAAGAAAATTACAGACCAATATCACTGATGAATATGATGCAAAAATCCTCAACAGAATACTAACAAACAGAATCCAACAACACATTAAAAGGATCATACACCATGATCAAGTGGGATTTATCCCAGGGATGCAAGGATTCTTCAGTATAATCAAATCAATCAATGTGATACACCGTATTAACAAACTGAAGAATAAAAACCATATGATCATCTCAATAGATGCAGAAAAAGCTTTTGAACAAAATTCAACACCCATTTATGATAAAAACTCTCCAGAAAGTGGGCACAGAGGGAACCTACCTCAACATAATAAAGGCCATATACGACAAACCCACAGCAAACATCATTCTCAATGATGAAAAACTGGAAGCATTTCCTCTAAGATCAGGAAAAAGACAAGGATGTCCACTCTCACCACTACTATTCAACATAGTTTTGGAAGTCTTAGCCACAGCAATCAGAGAAGAAAAGGAAATAAATGGTATCCAAATTGTAAAGAAGAAGTAAAACTGTCACTGTTTGCAGATGACACAATACTACACATAGAGAATCCTAAAGATGCCACCAGAAAACTACTAGAGCTATTGTTAAAGTAGCAGGATACAAAATTAATGCACAGAAATCTCTTGCCTTCCAATGCACTAATGATGAAAAAGCTGAAGGAGAAATTAAGGAAACACTCCCATTTACCATTGCAATAAAAAGAATAAAATACCTAGGAAGAAACCTACCTAGGGAGACAAAAGACCTGTATGCAGAAAAGTATAAGACACTGATGAAGAAATTAAAGTTGATACCAGCAGTTGGAGAGATATACCATGTTCTGGATTGGAAGAATCAATATTGTGTAAATGACTATACTACCCAAAGCAATCTACCGATTTAATGCAATCCCTGTCAAATTACCAGTGGCATTTTTTACAGAACTAGAACAAAGCAATCTTAAAATTTGTATGGAGACACAAAAGACCCCGAATAGCCAAAGCAGTCTCGAGGGGAAAAAAATGGAGCTGGAGGAATCAGAGTCCCTGACTTCAGACTATACTACAAAGCTACAGTAATCAAGACAATATGGTACTGGCACAAAAAACAGAAATATAGATCAATGGGACAGGATAGAAAGCCCAGAGATAAACCCACGCACCTTTGGTCAACTAATCTATGACAAAGGAGGCAAGGATATACAATGGAGAAAAGACAGCCTCTTCAATAAGTGGTGCTGGGACAAGTGGACAGCTACATGTAAAAGAATGAAATTAGAACACTCCCTAACACCATACACAAAAATAAACTCAGAATGGATTCGAGACCTACATGTGAGACTGGACAGTATAAAACTCTTAGAGGAAAGCATAGGAAAAACACTCTTTGACATAAATCACAGCAAGATCTTTTTTGACACACCTCCTAGAGTAATGGAAATAAAAACAAAAATAAACAAATGGGACCTAAAGAAACTTCAAGGCTTTTGCAGAGCAAAGGAAACCATAAACAAGACAAAAAGACAACCCTCAGAATGGGAGAAAATATTTGCAAATGAATCAACAGACAAAGGATTAATCTCCAAAATATATAAACAGCTCATGCAATTCAATATTAAAAAAGCAAACAACCCAATCCAAAAATGGGCAGAAGACCTAAATAGACATTTCTCCAAAGAAGGCATACAGATGGCCAGAAGCACATGAAAAGCTGCTCAACATCACTAATTATTAGAGAAATGCAAATCAAAAGTACAATGAGGTATCACCTCACGCCAATCAGAAAGAGCATCATCAGAAAATCTACAAACATCAAATGCTGGAGAGGGAATGGAGAAAAGGGAACACTCTTGCACTGCTGGTGGGAATGTAAATTGATATAGCCACTATGGAGAACAGTATGGAGGTTCCTTAAAGAACTAAAAATAGAACTACCATATGACCCAGCAATCCCAGTACTGGGCATATACCCAGAGAAAACCATAATTCAAAAAGACACATGCACCCCAATATTCGTTGCAGCACTGTTTACAATAGCCAGGTCATGGAAGCAGCCTAAATGCCCATTGACAGATGAATGGATAAAGAAGATGTGGCACATATATACAATGGAGTATTACTCAGCTATAAAAAAGAATGAAATTGGGGCATTTGTAGTGACGTGGATGGATCTAGAGACTGTCATATAGAGTGAAGTAAGTCAGAAAGAGAAAAACAAATATCGTATATTAACACACATATGTGGAACCTAGAAAAATGATACAGATGAAGTGGTTTGCAGGGCAGAAATTGAGACACAAATGTAGAGAACAAATGTATGGACATCAAGAGGGGCAAGTGGCGGGTGTTGTTGTTGGTGGGATGAGCTGGGAGATTGGGATTGACATGTATACACTGATGTGTATAAAATGGACAACTAGTAAGAACCTGCTGTATAAAAAAATTTAAAAAAGAAAAAGAAAAAGAATGGGGGAAGGGGATTTCTAGAGGACAAAATGGCATGTGTGAGGCCTAGAGGTGAGAGGACTTGTCAAAGTATGGTGTAACAGATTGAATAGTGTCCACCAAAAATTCATGTCTGCCAGGAACCTAAGAACATTAACTTTCTTGAAAATAGTTTCTTTGCAGATGTAATTGGGTTAAGTTAAAATGAAGCCTGAATTCACTGACTGATGTCCTAATAAAAAGGCCATGTGAAGATACACAGACAAACATGGAGGGAAGACAGCCATATGAAGACAGAGGCAGAGTTTGGAGTTATGGTGCCATAAGCTAAGGAACTCCAAGGGTTGTTGGGAGTCAAGAAATTAGAAGAGGCAAGGAGGGATCCTTTTCTAGAGCCTTCCGAGAGAGCACCTTGATTTTGGACTTCTGGCCTCCAGAACTGTGAGAGGATAAGTTTCTGTTGGCTCAAGTAGCCTAGTTTGTGATAATTTGTTATGGCAGCCCTAGGAAACTAACACAGGTGGTCTTATCAAAGTACAGTGAATGGAGAGTTGGGAAGAAGGGATTAGCAATCAGTAATGCTATCCTATACAGCCTATGAAGGCATCACTGATATAAATACAGTAGGAACTTTTGAAAACATTTACTAGATGAACCAGAACTCTCTATGCCCTTTGTACAGGATGCTTAGTTGGATAATTTTGGTTAGTAGATTACTCTATAGTTTTCCCAGGTCCTTTTGATCTCAAGAGTTGAGGTGTATGCTTACCAAATCCATTTCTGTCCACTGTACGTTTAATTATGCAATATTATTATAATATATATGTTATGATAAATTATGAGAGTTGTGTCTTTGAAAAATAATTATATGTTTAGGAAAGAATGGAGTATGATTCAAGGGAATTCCCTGGCTGTCCAGTGATTAGGGCTCGGTGCTTTCACTGCTCAGACCTGGGTTTGATCCCTGGTCAGGGAACTAAGATCCCACAAGCCGTGTGGTGTGGCCAAGAAAAAGTATTGTAATAATCAAGAAGGCTATGTAGTTAGATTGCTTTTCAAGAGTCTTAATGTTCTGTGTGTTAAAGACACCAAAACTACCAATTGTAAAGGAAGCATTTTGGGAATGGTTTATACAAAAAGAACTATGAGGAAATTCAGGCAGTGGCTGCTTGGTTATATACCAGAGTTTGACACATTAATGTATACTTGCATGTTTGAAGTTTAAGTAAAATACTTAAGTAGTTTTTTGTATGGTTTTCTGTTGGAAACAACTTTTATACTTAATTTTCCTGATTGCACTGAATGAGAAAGTATCTGTTGTACATTGGTAAAGTGACTGGGTAGGAATGTTAGCAGGTGCTGGTTTCAGGGTTAATGAAAGCTTTCTTTCAATCACAATGAGTAGGGAGCAAATTTCCTTCTCACCTGGCAAGTGGCTGTTTTAGGAAATGGGATTGGGGTTCCTGGTGATGCCCTGCATTCTCAAGCGGGAATGATGTTCACTATGTAAACAATATCATAAGTGGTGTCTTATTTCTCAGCCCTGGGAATCTGTTTAACTCAAGGTCACAATGCCATTACTGATAGAGCCAGAAATGGAAACAGGTTCTTCTTTTACTCTATATCATATTCTTTATAATGTGCCTCACAAACACAAAGATAATATTATTCCAGACACTTTTTAGTGAAAACAATATTTTATTTTTTTCTTTTCTGCTTTCTCTCTCCTTTTACTTCTTGAGAATATGTTTCAGGTTCTGATCCCTACTTTACATATGATCTTTCAGAACACCACACATTTGCAAGTTGGGATAGTCTTGTATGTATACTTTTTAGCATATTTAAGTTTCAAGTTATATTTTGTTTGGATAAACATTAATATTTAAGTTCCCTGAACATAAATCGATTGATTATTGGGCATGTGGCCTAGAAATAGGAAACAGGTCAAATGGTAGGGGAATTTAACCTGGGTTTGAACTTTTATCATGAATTCATCAATGAATAATTACAAAGTTATTAATCAGTCAGCAAATATTGTTTAAATGTCTAGCATTTGCCAGGCACTGTGCCAAGTGCTGGCATATGATAAGTATGAAGAAGAAAGACTCCATCACGTTCTGGAGATTCTATATTGGCATGATCTCTGTCTTCTGAGATCAAAACTAAGATTGCCAGGGACAGTAGCTGTAAGCCTTAAAACCCTGCTGGAATATTTAAATGCTACAGGAAGTAGCAATCTCCATGTAAATGCTATCAGGAGGAGAGAGAGTACTAAAATTTAGGCCCCAAGATTTAAGAAGGCACTCTCCATGTTTAAAATGACCAGTTAACTATTCAGGAGCGTACAAAGTGCTTGGCATAATATTCGCTTTGAGTTATTGTGATGTGTTGTAAAGAACATAATTTAGAGAAAAAGAAGACAGTTTCCAGTCTTAGCTCTGCCAGTAACAAGCTCTGTGATCTTGGGCAATTCAGTTTGCTTCTTGGGTCCCCATATCTTCCTTGGTACTGATTGGATGAGGTGATGTCTACAGTCTCCTCCTGTTATAAAATTTGCATTTATTGTAGAATTTCAAGGCTGTTTGAAGGACCCAGAGCATCCTTTATAGAAGTTTTGAGCTACTTCATTACCCTCACCACACGGCATGATATTTGAAAGTATAGTTTTTGTCACAGTGACATTATAAAATCCAGTCTGCCTTCTTTCACCCCATTAGTGCTCCTGTTGGAGGGAGGAAGCAAGGAGAAGCCAGTATCTGCTTGCTGACTTGAGGAATAGTTGAAGGCATCAGAAATGTTTAGCCTGGATTAGCATAGCCTTGGGAGAAATAAAAGCCAGTGTGAAGTATTTGAATGGGTGTCATCAAATGTTAGGTACTCACTTCATAAAGAAGGAAACATGATTTTTGTCCTCCAGAAAGTCACTTGGTAGAGGAGACAGATGCATGAAAAACACGTGATGAGTCCTAATGCAGAGGCAGGAAGGGCTGGATATTAAAGGACCCTGGTAGAGAAAAAATGGAAGTACAAAGGGAAGAGTATGTTTTAGTGTTTCCCCAGAAAGCAGAATAATAACATGTGGGTAAAAGTTACAGAGGGCCAACTTGGCTCAATATAAGTAAGGGCTTTCTAATAATTAAAGCAGTCTACCAGCAGATGGTGCACCCCGGGAAGGAGAGGAAGACTCTGCTTTGTACTAATCAAAAAGATTCTGGACACATCTATTGGATGCCTGCACCAGATTGGGGGTTGGGGGGGTCTCTAACTTGCCTTTAGCTCCTCAGACTTTGTGAGACCCCTCTCAACTGTCCAAACAGCTTTCTTTCATTGGAATCATCTTGTAGGAAACCACAGGGCAGATTTTGTGTTATCAAATGAAAACAACAATAGCAACAACAACAGTAGAAAAATGAGATTGTTTTGATGAAAAGGAGAGCCATTATTTCCATCACCATTGCTATCGCCATTAAATAACTCTTAATATCTATGGGTAGAATGTATGACCCCAAACCAGAGTAATGGATATACAGAAAAATCCAAGAAAGCCTCATTCCTTAGCAAGTAGTGGACTCCATGACTTCTGAAATGAGGGATGCTGGAATGCAGCTTGTGTAGAAGGTCACTGTGACAAGTTTTACTCCAAAGTGCTAAGCTAAGATTTCCTTTGAGCTTGTTACTTTTAAGCTGCATGACTCTCCTGCAAATTCACAAAACAAAAATGTGATCACCGTGGATTATGCCGCCATTGCTGGTAACATGCTGGCAATGGTTGTAACAAGACTTGCCAAGCACACATTGACCCTCTGAGTCACATTGGTTCCTATGGAGATTAACACCATCAACGGTGAGAATAATGGCCCAGAAGTGTGATTGGTGTTAGACAGGGAGGAGAAAAATGACAATATGATCCTCTAGAAATGCAGCAATTGCAATGAAAAAGGAGCATGGGGTGGCGCAGCTCAGGAGAGAAAATGACCTGTAATGGCATCACAACCTACTTCTCCACCTCTTTCTGCAAATGACTGGGGGAAAAGTATGGTTCCTGGCAGATAGGCTACAATCTACTTTTATTTATTTGGCCATTTCCAGCAAGTTCTCTTCTCATTCCAGATAGCTTATCTCTTCAAGGGAGTCTGTCCAAGGTGACCTCACCACAGACCAAATAGTCCTGATGCTGGAACCGCAAGTCTGATTAACATGTCGGGGTTCAGTGGCGGGAAGGACACAGATTACCTAGATATATCTTGAAAGGTTTTCATTTTCTCTCTGGATAAAAAGATTTTGACTTCTATTCAAAGAAAACCATGACTTGAATTTCACAATTTAAGGTGTTTCATGTATCTTAATAGAACAGTTGGCTTACTGAGAGTTAGAGTCCGTTTTTTTCCTTGGAAGTTGTGTGGAGGGCATGTGCTGTGCAACCAGTTCCATCTGGGCACTACCACGAGCAGCTTTGTGTACAGGCTTATCCTATGGTGCCTGAGTCTCCAGCCTCTCTCCCATAAAGAGAGGGAAAAAGTCTGGAGACATACACATTTTCCAAATTCAAGATACGTGACTCATGTGCCCCTCGGATGAATCAGGGTATATAAGGTGAGCTGTACTTTTTCTTGTCTTTCTCATATCAGCAGTTGTGGAAAATGCCTATTAGTTGCTGAATGATGAAACAGATATAAGAAGAATAGCTGGTTTCAAGCAAAATCAGATTAAATTGCATCAAAAGTAACCAAGCTGAAATGACAGTGTCAGCCTGGAAAAGAAAGAAGATAATGGTTTTTCAAAGGAATAGCAAAGCATTTTTGGAGAAAATTAGTGTTAATAGGATGGTTAGAGATGAAAAAACATGCCACTATTCTCCCAATGTTGGGTATTGATGACTGTTCTATCTAGTGGGGGATGTGACTTGGTATAGAGGGAAGTGCACTGGGCTGTGATGAAGAGTCAGCTGATTAATCACATGATTAAGAATCAGCTGACTAATCAGATGATTAAGAATCAGCTGTACCACTGACTATTAGTGGAGTCTTAGGCAAGGCTCCCAAGTTCACTGGGCCTCAGTTTACTAATCTATAAGAATCTATATCCACATAACCTCAAGTCACTGAACACAGTGCTTGACACACAGTAAACACTCAATAAGTGCTAGTGATGATGATGATGATTTTGACAATGGCAACAATGGTGATGTTGATGATGATGATGATGATATAATGATCATGATTATCAAGGGATCTTTCCCCTTGGCTCCAAATTCTGATTCTGGAAAGGGAACTTCATTTTATTTTTTAACATCTTTATTAGAGTATAATTGCTTTACAATGTTGTATTAGTTTCTGCTGTATAACAAAGTGAACCAGCTATATGTGTGTGTATATATATATATATATCCCCATATCCCCTCCCTCTTGCGTCTCCCTCCCACCCTCCCTATCCCACCCCTCTAGGTGGTCACAAAGCACCGAGCTGATCTCCCTGTGCTATGAGGCTGCTTCCCACTAGCTATCTATTTTACACTTGGAAGTATATATATGTCCATGCCACTCTCTCACTTCGTCCCAGCTTACCCTTCCCCCTCCCTGTGTCCTCAAGTCCATTCTCTACGTCTGCGTCTTTATTCCTGTCTTGCCCCTAGGTTCTTCATGACCATTTTTTTTTTTTTTTAGATTCCATATATATGTGTTAGCATACAGTATTTGTTTTTCTCTTTCTGACTTACTTCACCCTGTATGACAGACTCTAGGTCCATCCACCTCACTACAAATAACTCAATTTTGTTTCTTTTAATGGCTGAGTAATATTCCATTGTATATATGTGCCACATCTTTATCCATTCATCTGTCGATGGACACTTAGGTTGCTCCCATGTCCTGGCTATTGTAAATAGTGCTGCAATGAACATTGTAGTACGTGTCTTTTTTTTTTTTTTTTTAACATCTTTATTGGGGTATAATTGCTTTACAATGGTGTGTTAGTTTCTGCTTTATAACAAAGTGAATCAGTTATACATATACATATGTTCCCGTATCTCTTCCCTCTTGCGTCTCCCTCCCTCCCACCCTCCCTATCCCACCCCTCCAGGCTGTCACAAAGCACCGAGCCAATATCCCTGTGCCATGCGGCTGCTTCCCACTAGCTATCTACCTTACTACGTTTGTTAGTGTGTATACGTCCATGACTCTCTCTCGCCCCGTCACAGCTCACCCCTCCCCCTCCCCATAACCTCAAGTCCATTCTCTAGGAGGTCTGCGTCTTTATTCCTGCCTTACCCCTAGGTTCTTCATGACATTTTTTTTTCTTAAATTCCATATATATGTGTTAGCATACGGTATTTGTCTTTTTCTTTCTGACTTACTTCACTGTGTATGACAGACTCTAGGTCTATCCACCTCATTACAAATAGCTCAATTTCGTTTCTTTTTATGGCTGAGTAATATTCCATTGTATATATGTGCCACATCTTCTTTATCCATTCATCCGATGATGGGCACTTAGGTTGTTTCCATCTCCGGGCTATTGTAAATAGAGCTGCAATGAACATTTTGGTACATGACTCTTTTTGAATTTCGGTTTTCTCAGGGTATATGCCCAGTAGTGGGATTGCTGGGTCATATGGTAGTTCTATTTGTAGTTTTTTAAGGAACCTCCATACTGTTCTCCATAGTGGCTGAACCAATTCACATTTCCACCAGCAGTGCAAGACTGTTCCCTTTTCTCCACACCCTCTCCAGCATTTATTGTTTCTAGATTTTTTGATGATGGCCATTCTGACTGGTGTGAGATGATATCGCATGGTAGTTTTGATTTGCATTTCTCTGATGATTAATGATGTTGAGCATTCTTTCATGTGTTTGTTGGCAGTCTGTGTATCTTCTTTGGAGAAATGTCTATTTAGGTCTTCTGCCCATTTTTGGATTGGGTTGTTTGTTTTTTTGTTATTGAGCTGCATGAGCTGCTTGTAAATTTTGGAGATTAATCCTTTGTCGGTTGCTTCATTTGCAAATATTTTCTCCCATTCTGAGCGTTGTCTTTTGGTCTTGTTTATGGTTTCCTTTGCTGTGCAAAAGCTTTGAAGTTTCATTAGGTCCCATTTGTTTATTTTTGTTTTTATTTCCATTACTCTAGGAGGTGGGTCAGAAAGAATCTTGCTGTGATTTATGTCCTAGAGTGTTCTGCCTATGTTTTCCTCTAAGAGTTTGATAGTTTCTGGCCTTATATTTAGGTCTTTAATCCATTTTGAGCTTATTTTTGTGTATGGTGTTAGGGAGTGATCTAATCTCATACTTTTACATGTACCTGTCCAGTTTTCCCAGCACCACTTATTGAAGAGGCTGTCCTTTCTCCACTGTACATTCCTGCCACCTTTATCAAAGATAAGGTGTCCATATGTGCATGGGTTTATCTCTGGGCTTTCTATCCTATTCCATTGATCTATCTTTCTGTTTTTGTGCCAGTACCATACCGTCTTGATAACTGTAGCTTTGTAGTATAGTCTGAAGTCAGGGAGCCTGATTCCTCCAGTTCCTTTTTTTGTTCTCAAGATTGCTTCGGCTATTCGGGGTCTTTTGTGTTTCCATACAAATTGCGAAATTTTTTGTTCTAGTTCTGTGAAAAATGCCAGTGGTAGTTTGATAGGGATTGCATTGAATCTATAGATTGCTTTGGGTAGTATAGTCATTTTCACAATGTTGATTCTTCCAATCCAAGAACATGGTATATGTCTCCATCTATTTGTATCATCTTTAATTTCTTTCATCAGTGTCTTATAATTTTCTGCATACAGGTCTTTTGTCTTCTTAGGTAGGTTTATTCCTAGATATTTTATTCTTTTTGTTGCAGTGGTAAATGGGAGTGTTTTCTTGATTTCACTTTCAGATTTTTCATCATTAGTATATAGGAATGCCAGAGATTTCTGTGCATTAATTTTGTATCCTGCCACTTTACCAAATTCATTGATTAGCTCTAGTAGTTTTCTGGTAGCATCTTTAGGATTCTCTATGTATAGGATCATGTCATCTGCAAACAGTGACAGCTTTACTTCTTCTTTTCCGATTTGGATTCCTTTTATTTCCTTCTCTTCTCTGATTGCTGTGGCTAAAACTTCCAAAACTATGTTGAATAAGAGTGGTGAGAGTGGGCACCCTTGTCTTGTTCCTGATCTTAGTGGAAATGCTTTCAGTTTTTCACCATTGAGGATGATGTTTGCTGTGGGCTTGTCGTATATGGCCTTTATTATGTTGAGGAAAGTTCCCTCTATGCCTACTTTCTGCAGGGTTTTTATCATAAATGGGTGTTGAATTTTGTCAAAAGCTTTCTCTGCATCTATTGAGATGATCACATGGTTTTTCTCCTTCAAGTTGTTAATATGGTTTATCACATTGATAGATTTGCATATATTGAAGAATCCTTGCATTCCTGGAATAAACCCCACTTGATCATGGTGTATGATCCTTTTAATGTGCTGTTGGATTCTGTTTGCTAGTATTTTGTTGAGGATTTTTGCATCTATGTTCATCAGTGATATTGGTCTGTAGTTTTCTTTCTTTGTGACATCCTTGCCTGGTTTTGGTATCAAGGTGATGGTGGCCTCGTAGAAGGAGTTTGGGAGTGTTCCTCCCTCTGCCATATTTTGGAAGAGTTTGAGAAGGATAGGTGTTAGCTCTTCTCTAAATGTTTGATAGAATTCGCCTGTGAAGCCATCTGGTCCTGGGCTTTTCTTTGTTGGAAGATTTTTAATCACAGTTTCAATTTCAGTGCTTGTGATTGGTCTGTTCATATTTTCTATTTCTTCCTGGTTCAGTCTTGGCAGGTTATGCATTTCTAAGAATTTGTCCATTTCTTCCAGATTGTCCATTTTATTGGCATAGAGTTGCTTGTAGTAATCTCTCATGATCTCTTTTATCTCTGCAGTGTCAGTTGTTACCTCTCCTTTTTCATTTCTAATTCTATTGATTTGAGTCTTCTCCCTTTTTTTCTTGATGAGTCTGGCTAGTGGTTTATCTATTTTGTTTTTTTTTCTTGATGAGTCTGGCTAGTGGTTTATCTATTTTGTTTATCTTCTCAAAGAACCAGCTTTTAGTTTTATTGATCTTTGCTATTGTTTCCTTCATTTCTTTTTCATTTATTTCTGATCTGATTTTTATGATTTCTTTCCTTCTGCTAGCTTTGGGGTTTTTTTGTTCTTCTTTCTCTAATTGCTTGAGGTGCAAGGTTAGGTTGTTTATTCTAGATGTTTCCTGCTTCTTAAGGTGGGATTGTATTGCTATAAACTTCTCCCTTAGAACTGCTTTTGCTGCATCCCACAGGTTTTGGGTCATTGTGTCTCCATTGTCATTTGTTTCTAGGTATTTTTTGATTTCCTCTTTGATTTCTTCAGTGATCACTTCATTAGTAAGTAGTGTATTGTTTAGCCTCCATGTGTTTGTATTTTTTACAGATCTTTTCCTGTAATTGATATCTAGTCTCATGGCGTTGTGGTCAGAAAAGATACTTGATACAATTTCAATTTTCTTAAATTTACCAAGGCTTGATTTGTGACCCAAGATATGATCTATCCTGGAGAATGTTCCATGAGCACTTGAGAAAAATGTGTATTCTGTTGTTTTTGGATGGAGTGTCCTATAAATATCAATTAAGTCCATCTTATTTAATGTATCATTTAAAGCTTGTGTTTCCTTATTTATTTTCATTTTGGATGATCTGTCCATGGGTGAAAGTGGGGTGTTTAAGTCCCCTACTATGAATGTGTTACTGTCGATTTCCCCTTTTATGGCCGTTAGTATTTGCCTTATGTATTGAGGTGCTCCTATGTTGGGTGCATAAATATTTACAATTGTTATATCTTCTTCTTGGATCGATCCCTTGATCATTATGTAGTGTCCTTCTTACGTGTCTCTTTTTGAATTATGGTTTTCTCTGGGTATATGCCCAGTAGTGGGATTTCTGGGTCATAGGGTAGCTCTATTTTTAGTTTTTAAAGGAACTTCCATACTGTTCTCCATAGTGGCTGTATCAATTCACATTCCCACCAACAGTGTAAGAGGGTTCCCTTTTCTCCACACCCTCTCCAGCATTTACTGTTTGTAGATTTTTTGATGATGGCCATTCTGACTGGTGTGAGGTGATACCTCATTGCAGTTTTGATTTGTATTTCTCTAATGATTAGTGATATTGAGCATCCTGGAAAGGGAACTTTATAAAAAGCGATTTTCAAGAAGTTTTTATAAACGTTCTGCATCATAGGAAGCTCAGAGCGTTATATTTTTCTACTTAAGGAAGTAAATTAAAATCAGAGTCTTATGCTCTAGAAACATGCTTTTCAAATTCTTATGTCCTCTGACCCTGCTTAATGGCTTAAGGACATCCAATCTCACTGTGCTACATTGTATATATCAGAGAAGCAGCCTAACATAGTGCTTAAGAGCTCAAGATCATGGTTATATTCCTGCTCTGCCACCTACCGGCTGTGTGACTTTGGGCAGGTTATTGAATCTCTGTTTCAATTTCTTTATCTGTAAAATGGGATGATAACAGGCATATCTCATAGGGTGGTTGTGAGGATGGTATATATTAATACATGTAAAATACCTGGACCAGTACTTATCTGGCACATAGTACACGTTCAATAAGTATCAGATATTATTATTATACTTCTTTCTGAAAAATTAAGGATTTAAAGATGTATTTTAGTCTTTTTCATTTATAAATTTGTGGGGAAACGTTCTAAAGAATATCGTTTATTGACGGTACTTTTATAGTTGTAAACTCAGCTTTGGGTTTTGTTCTCAAATCTTCCTTGAAAAAAAGCAAGTGTGTGTGTGTGTGTGTGTGTGTGTGTGTGTGTGTGTGTGTGTGTGTGTGTGTGTGTGTGTGTGTGTGTGTGTAAAGAAAAAAAAGCCTCTGCAAATGAATGCTGATGCCACGTATTTTCCCACAATGGTGCAGCACTCCTGCCATTCCAACATTCAGCTACCCAAAGGGAGGCAGGCAATTTTGATTAGCATCCAAAGAATCACCTCATCTCTCCCTGCAGAGAACACAGAGCACAGGACTCCATGTTCTGTCAAGTACATGTCGCTAGTTCTTGCTTTTGATTTCATAGGAACTACATAAAAGCAAAAGCCACTTTAGCTTTTTGTTCCCAGTATTTTATTCCAGTCTAAATTTGACCTTCAAGAACACATTTTGTCTATGGCTCCTTATTACATCTGAGGATGGTGGCAGAGTGAGAAAAGTGAGATAGAGTCTGTCTCCTGCCTCTCTAGATCGACTATGGAAAACAGACAATTAACAAACAGACCCACAGAAAACAAGAGGCTGTTTATTTACTGGAGGTAGAGTATTGGTGGGACTCGATCTGAACACAATGTTATGGAGGTGAATTTTGTGCCCCTGCCCCTTCCCTCAGTGGTCACAGCCTCTTCTCCATGACCTTAGGCACCCCTAGGCCTGTGCTGCCTGGACCTCAATGATGCTCATACCTCATTCATACCCACCCTGCTCTGCTCCTTACTTGTCCCTCATGAAAGCTTAATTCTTCTGAGGTTTCAACCCTCAGGGCCCTTCCAATTTACTGAAATACAGTCTCCTAGTGGATTATTGTGCGGAGATGCTTTCCTCATAAAGAAACACATTTAATTTGTATTCAAAGCTGATAATCCCAGAAACTGAGAAACGGGGCTCTCTGTGCAGACTCTGTTAACTTTTCCTAATGGGCCATGATATTATTTTTGTAAGAAGTTTGTATTATAGAAAAATTGTTTATAGAACTAATGAACTTATTTGAAAATTGCTGAGAGTAGATCTTAGAAATTCTCATCACAAGAAAAAGAAATTTATAGCTTTGTGAGGTGATGGATGTTAACTAAGCTTATTGTGGTGATCATTTCACAATACACGTGCATATTGAATCATTATGTTGTACACTTGAAACTTACACAATGTTAATGACAGTTATATCTCATTAAAACTGGGGAGCAATAAAACTAATGAACTAAACTAAGTTGATCCTATATATATATCACATATATATCATACATGTGTGTGTGTGTGTGTGTATGCATATCCACAGGTGTAACATCCTTTTTCTCTCTGCTGCATCTCTCCCACAAAAGCCCAACTCTTAGACAGCAAGAGACTTCTCCGATTGTGTCAAATTGCTCCTGAGTTGGAGAGACTAACATGGTGCTAATGGAAATCAAATGGTCAAGCTCAGCTTCCTGGTAAGAGCTGACCTTGGCTTCTTCCCGAGAGGAAGGCCTAGCTGGTGTGGCTGGCTGTCTTCCCCTCCTGTGCCCCCTGAAATCTGTGCCCTGAGCCTGCTGGCAGCTTTCTAAACCTCTGTTCCAGATTTGGTACAGCCTTCCTTCATCTGTGACTTTGGAGTCTTGTGACGTATCACTCTGTGACTCAGGCTGGAGACGGAAACTGTTTCATTAACTTGCCATTTCCCATAAGAAAAAACTTCTTTTACCCCTAAAGAATGTGAAGGGCACAGCCCTTACAAAAATAGTTAACTTATTATTTTGAAAACTGTTTTGAAGTCAATCAAGACTGTCATGTGTTGCTGTCTTGTAGCAGAGCAGAGTGACTTGTATTTGCCCATTTTCACAGGTGCAGTCTTCCAATCCACTGCGCCCCAAACTGTCACAATGATCTGTTAGAAATATCAATTAAGTAACCTCACGCCTGTGGTTAAAACTCTTCATAGACTTCCTGTTCTCTCTTCCTAACATCTTTATTCATTGTCTTCAGAGCACTAATAACAATTTGTAATAATATCACTCATTAGTTTAATTGTTTATTTTACATCTTCCCACATAGAATGGAGGTTCTGTGAACAGGAATCTTATTGATCTTCTTCTCCATTGTATCTCCATGAGTTAACACAGCCAAAGTAATGTCCACAGCCAAAGAAAATTACAAAGGGGTCACAATGGAAAAAAATGACCATTTATTGAGCACCTATTATATGCCAGGCATTTCAGGCACAATAATTCTATATCTTGGATTTTGCAAGGTTGATAGTGTTATTTCAATTTTATAAGTGATGAAGGTGAGGTGAAGTGATAGACCCAAAAGCACACAGAGCTGAAATAAAACCCACATATATTTGGTTTCAGAGTTGATACTTAATCTATTATTCCAGACTTTGTCTTCATCATACAATCTTTACATTTCTCCTGATCCTGAAGATGGTATTATTCTTTACAACATGGGGGTAGAGTGACACACAGGTAAATGTAGCATGTAGTTGCATATTTTCTACCCTAAGACACAGATATATTAGGGAGATAATTTTTTTTAATTAATAAAGCAACCATGATGCCCTCAAAGATTTTTCAAACTGTAAAGTACCTTGTACGCTAGACCAGTGGGAGGGACAATTCTTTGTATAGCCCAAAACTTTAGGCACATCCATCCCTGACCTAGCTCCCATTTATCTGGGTTATGGAAACAGAAGGCTGAATGTAAAGAATCTAAAAATGTGTTTTCTTAAGAAATGGGAGACATCAAGGCACAAGCATTCCTGTTTGGCTGTTCTTCTGAAGGAGGGTAATGAGCCCAAATGGAGAGAGACATTCCTCCTACATTCCCCTACTAGAACTTCAGCAATGCAACAACGCAGGGGGAGCAGCACTGCTAGTTGGTGGGCAACTGGTGCCCAGGGGGAGATGCCAAGGGAGCCTGCCAGTGGTGGTGGTGCCTGATGTGTATATTGGCACACAGCAGAAAGGCCTTTGCTCAGCAAAGGTGGCAGTGCTGGGCAGAACCGGCAGCCATTCCTCAGTGATCCATGCCAGGCAGAAGGATGAGTGATATCTGGCAGATGCCAAGAGGTATCTGACCAACTAGTTTTGTGCATGAACCATGTATGACACCCTTGGAGACAGAGAGAGAGATGTGGAGGAATTTTACGGGGACTGTATCCTGTATTAACTGATGGCAGCCAGGTGATTACTGATGATGTGACACAGCTTGTTCTAAGACATGAAGAATACTCCTGTCTAACAGTTGGTGGGAATGTAAATTGATACAGCCACTATGGAGAACAATATGGAGGTCCCTTAAAAAACTAAAAATAGAGCTACCCTATGACCCAGCAATCCCACTACTGGGCATATACCCTGAGAAAACCATAATTCAAGAAGAGTCATGTACCACAATGTTCCCTGCAGCTCTGTTTAAAATAGCCAGGACATGGAAACAACCTAAGTGCCCATCGACAGATGAATGGATAAAGAAGATGTGGCACATATATATAATGGAATATTACTCAGCTGTAAAAAGAAACGAAGTTGAGTTATTTGTAGTGAGGTGGATGAACCTAGAGTCTGTCATACAGGGTGAAGTATGTCAGAAAGAGAGAAACACATACCGTATGCTAACACATATATATGGAATCTAAAAAAAAAAAAAAGGTCATGAAGAACTTAGGGGCAAGATGGGAATAAAGACTCAGACCTACTAGAGAATGGATTTGAGGACATGGGGAGGGGGATGGGTAAGCTGGGACAAAGTGAGACAGTGGCATGGGCATATATACACTACCAAATGTAAAATAGATAGCTAGTGGGAAGCAGTCGCATAGCACAGGGAGATCAGCTCTGTGCTTTGTGACCACCTAGAGGGGTGGGATAGGGAGGGTGGGAGGGAGGGGATATGGGGATATATGTATATGTATAACTGATTCACTTTGTTATAAAGCAGAAACTAACACCATTGTAAAGCAATTATACTCCAATAAAAATGTTAAAAAAAAAAAAGAAAGAATACTTCTGTCTTACAGGACAATCATGAGGACTGAATGAGACCACACGTGTGAAATACCTGCTCAGTGCCTGGCATAGAGTAGGTGATCAACGTGGTCAATCTCCTCCCCTGCCCTTATTGTATTCCCTTAGACTGCCAAAGGCACTGTGTCATTTCACTGTTCCTATTTAAAGGCACTTTTTAGGAAGAGTGTAATAATTTGAATATCCAATTAAGAGCATTAAAATAAAATACCAGTACCGAATATTTGTACTGAGACTGTTCTTATTTCTTTATATGTGCAAATGTATTTAATCTTATTAGATATTTACTTTCACTATCTCCATTTTATAGAAGAGGAACAGAGGTGCCAGGAGGTTAGGTAACTCACCCAAGGTCACACAGTTAGCAAGTGGAAGTCAGAATTCACATCTGAGCAGTGACCGTGTGCTTAACCAATATATTTACTGCTTCTTTGTATCAGGTATGTTCAGGTAATAAAGAAAGCATTGATTGGGCTTCCCTGGTGGTACAGTGTTTAAGAATCTGCCTGCCAATGCAGGGGACACGGGTTTGATCCCTGGCCCAAGAAGATCCTATGTGCTGCGGAGCAACTAAGCCCTTGCGCCGCAACTACTGAGCCTGTGCTCTAGAGCCCAGGTGCCACAACTACTGAAGCCCGTGTGCCTAGAGCCCGTGCTTGGCAACAAGAGAAGCCATGACAATGAGAAGCCGATGCACCACAACCAAGAGTAGCCCCTGCTCGCCGCAACCAGAGAAAGCCCGCTCACAACAATGAAGACCCAACACAGCCAAAAATAAAAACAAATAAATAAATTTATTAAAAAAAAAAAAAGAGGGGCTTCCCTGGTGGCACAGTGGTTGAGAGTCCGCCTGCCGATGCAGGGGACACGGGTTTGTGCCCCGGGCTGGGAAGATCCCATATGCTGCAGAGCGGCTGGGTCCGTGAGCCATGGCCGCTGAGCCTGCGCGTCCGGAGCCTGTGCTCTGCAACGGGAGAGGCCACAACAGTGAGAGGCCCGCTTACCGGAAAAAAAAAAAAAAGAAAGAAATCATTGATTGAGTGCTTTCTATAGACAAGGTACCGTGCTGGGTGCCGCAGGCTGCATCGTACAGCCTCAGGGGGCGTCACTCACCATAATCTAGGTAAATGCGGTGCACAGCCTGGACAGCTATACATTGCAGCCCTAGGGTACCCAAGATGTGATACTTTTCCTGAAACAAGGCAGTCCATGAAAGTACCATTATAGAGGGCAAACAATGCCAAAGAAGCAAAGAGGACTGAGATTAATTTTGAGTTTTATCTATTTAAAAGTCATAGAGCTATCAGATAAATTTGTAGGTAAATGGTTTCAAGCTCATAGATTGCCCTTCATGGGGACTAATGGGAGATGTGTCTCTAAGACTTTAGTACCTGGAAATATTACTTTTCTGGGCAACAGGTATTGCTTTATTTTATGCAGAATATATCTCTTTAGTAGATAAAGTTATCTTTTTGTTTTGGATATTTAGAAACTTAGAACTGGACTGGGGTTCCAATTTTGATAATTGTGTGTGATCTTATGGTGTGTGTTTCAGTGAGCTAGTTTTCCATCTGATCTCATGTACCTCCTTTCTTTTATCTTTCCTGTGATTTCTTTTAAATATGTACATTTTTACATCTAATTGCATGCACTCTTTCTGGTTGATTCCAATCTTTTGTCATGGGGTAGAGTCAGTGAGTGTGGAGTTATTCTCCCTTAAAGGGGCATCAAGCAGGCCCCGCTATGCAGTCCCTGTTCACTGTATAGAATGACCAAGCACAGTAACTTGAGCCCCAGTCAATGTTTGATGTATGACTCCTGGCTGTTTCAGAAGGAAGAATATTTTTTCTGTTCTTTGCAGGAGAGGTGTTGCTGTTCTTATGGCTGATTGATTGATTGATTGTATGATGACAGTCCAGCTGTAAAGACCATTGTCTTGACATATTTAATATTACATTTGATCCACTGAGGGCTGGCTTGATTTTGATAAACACTTAGTTGAAACGGAAAGTCTGTTTCTTGATAGGGCAGCTGTGGAAGTTTATGGAAACAGGAAAGCAGGTGGTCTTAGTGGAGTAAAGATCAAGAGAACTGCACACAGTTCCCATAGGTCTAGTCTGTTCCCTTTTTGTGCCATGAGGTACCACACTTAACATTTGCCAGGGGTGGGACTTGGTATCTGTATCTATTAGAGAGGAAAGGAAAATAAGGAAAAATGTTCCAGGAGATTTCCATCTTGTTTAGTCTTTACAACAACCCTAAAAGATAATCATTTCTAAAATGTTTATCTGTCGTATGGAGATAATACAGCTTTAGCGAGGTTCAGGACCTTACACAAGGTCACACAGTTCGACTGTAAAAAGGCAGGGATTAGGAATTGGGCAGGTTTGACCCTAAACATGATCACCAAACTCTTTCAGCATGCAGTTGGGTGCTTGCTTTTCTAATCACAGGACAAGATTTAACTGCGATACCTTAGCTTACTGAAGGCACTAATAAAGAGGGAAATCACAGTACTTCCTGGAGGTAGAAGTACCTCTGCAGTCCTGTCTGGTGGTGTAGTTTGTGTGTAGGAAGGCAACAAATCTCTCTGAATCCCAAACTGTTTCTCAGGCTGCGAAGGGTCTTTGAGGTGGCTTGTTATGTGTGTATATATATGTATAAAACATCTTTATTGGAGTATAACTGCTTTACATTGTTGTGTTAGTTTCTGCTGTATAACAAAGTGAATCAGCTATATTATATCCCCATATCCCCTTCCTCTTGTGTCTCCCTCCCACCCTCCCTATCCCACCCCCCTAGGTGGTCACAAAGCATCGAGCTGATCTCCCTGTGCTATGCAGCTGCTTCCCACTAGCTATCTACCTTACGTTCGGTAGTGTATATATGTCCATGCCTCTCTCTTGCTTTGTCACAGCTTACCCTTCCCCCTCCCCATATCCTCAAGTCCATTCTCTAGTAGGTCTGTGTCTTTATTCCCGTCTTACCCCTAGGTTCTTCATGACATTTTTTTTTCTTAGATTCCATATATATGTGTTAGCATACGGTATTTGTTATTCTCTTTTTGACTTACTTCACTCTGTGTGACAGATTCTAGGTCCATTGAGGTGGCTTGTATATTGATTGACTGGAGTTGCATGTGTGGTGTTTTGTGATCACAACAGACCACAGCTGCCCTTAGTGCTGCCAGAGGACAGCCTTTTCAGACAAAATAAATCATTATCCATCCTTTGTCACAGAGGAAACTGCCTTCTCTCTGTGCTGCCTTCTTCTAGTTGTATTGGGTTAGGAACCCATCAATCCAGAGAAATAGATAGGATGTGACTTTTTTTTTCTGACTTGGTGTTAATAATTCAGAAGTTCTGGGCAATATATGTTTTAAAAATCCAAAGTGTGCAAAAAGTATATAGCTTTACTTTCTTAGCATGTAGCCCGTGTACTGCTAGCCCTCTGAGAAAGCAGAGGGCTTAACTATGATCATTGACCTTGGCCTCTGAGAATCCTCTGTGGCCACTGTGGAGAAAAGAGAGCCAGTATCATCCATTCTGGATCAGAGTCTTCTCTGTAAGTCTTAGAGGGCACCTTGATGTTTCTGTGGCCCCAGTTCACCACATGGGGTGAGAAAAACTGCTGTATGTCACGGGAACAGGGACTAGATAAACAATGCAAGCAGTGTGTTTACAGATATGCAAATAAGCATGCAAATTAGACTTCTGTCGGCTTCATTTAGAATGTAATTTAAAATTAATTAAAAATTAAGAGGTAAATTAGAAGCTAACACTCAACACCATATGGGAAAATATACATATTTATCCAAATGGCATATATATGTATACTGCACGGATGGGAGCTAGTCATGATGTGTGCAAAATTCCTCCATTTTGGTGTGGCATAAAATCAATGTGGGGAAACCCAATATGTTGTAAGGATTATTTTTTAGGTCTCTGTGAATTAAAATTCACTTTAACTTAAGGATTAAATGAATATATTTCAAATGCATTAAATTCTCTGTAAACTTACACTAAAGGACACAGAGTTTTGCAATTGGAAAGTGAAATGATAAATCAGGTACAGTTTACCTCCATATGCTGTAAAATACTCGTGAAACTCATTTTTCTCAAATGGGGTCATTGAGCACATTCACCCTGCCAGACTTTTTGCATATTGTTAATATGCAGTCTATGCTTGGAAAGTAATGATTTCCTCTCTCAGCCACTCAGGAGTTCTGGGTGATTAATGAGTTAATGGCTGCATCCACACAAGGCCAAAACAACTCATTGAAAAGTGAAAAATTCAATCACTCCACTGACTGTTTCGTGTACAAAACAACCAAACAACCTCTGTGATTGATTTTCTTTTCACTAAATTGATTGCTATTTTTTGGCAACTTCATTGAATTAACCAGTTGTTTGGTATAACCAGAGTGTGGACCAACTCCTTATGTGAATGTTGTAAAACATTTCTATATCAACCTTTCTTCTCTCCCTAAAAATACATATAAGCAAGGATTCAACTTATAGTACCTGTGTAAAAAATTAGAATTATTCTATACTTTGGCTATCTTGAACAAAATATTTAATTGTATTGAAATGTAGGTAGTTCTTTTAAGATAATGACAAGTAATGCAAAGGACATCTTATTTTTGAAAAATTCACAGACACAAAGGGATCTGAAGTCAACCAGAATAAGATGACCACAGTGTACATGTCATAAAGAAAAAGAGAGAAAAATTGACAACAATAGTGACAACAAAAAAATAACAACAAAACTCGCACAAAGACCAAAGGAAGCTTCAGAAGACAGTGCAACTAGTGAGCAGATTAGGAATTTGGAAGCATGTTCTGAGAGCTAGAATGGTCAGTGTTGAATTTGGTAAACAGGTGTGGAGATAAGAAAAAAGGAAATGCAAGAAAAAAATGTGTGCTCTTGGCTAGTATACAGATTATACACTGTCCTAATATAATTGAACATTGAATAAAAATAGTTTCTTGTATTCATTTACCTCTGTTAACTTTGATTGCTTCATTTTTAATAATGCTGGCAGGCTCTGGCTAATGTGATGAAAAATGTTATTCTTTAAAATGTTGGAGTGGAGAGCAGGGTAAAACACACCTATTAAAGAGTCAATTAATATTTGGAAGGAAAGAAAGGAAAGTTATATTGTAGGAAGCTTTGCTTTTATTTGTCCTAATTTAAAGGTGCAGCAGGTGTGCAAAGAGGGAAGTTCACATTGTTATTTGCCGCAATTGAATGAGAAGAATCATACTTAAAGAAGGTAGAAATTTATTGAAATTAATGGCACCACAGAGTAGAAATGAGCCTTGGCAATCACTCACTCCAACCCTTCTTAGTTTACAGATGAATCTACTGAGGCTTCTGAGGGTGAGAAGACCCGTTCAAGGTCATAAGACCCATTCACAGTCATGTGGCTAGTTTGTACTCAGGCAGAAGAAATTTCCAGATTTCCTGACTATCAGGCTAGGGAATAGTCCCCATGAGTGTGTCAGAGATGAATGAGTAAGGTACAAATTTTAAAAGGTGAAAGAAAAGCGACACATTCCCATTTCAAGAACTTGAATATTGGTTGCAGTAGATGGAAGGGCTCGCGCTGAGACCTAAGAAAGTGGAGGCTGGCTCAGAGTCCTCTTTCTGGGTTACAAGAGTTAATGGCAGAAGGAGGTGCAAGGTGCTATCTAAATGGGCCCTCCAGGTTCCAGGAGAGTAAATGGTCCTGGGGGAGGTCTTCCAGCTGATTTGAGAAGGGACACAAAGGACTAGAGAAGGGAAGGTTGAGATGAATTTCTGAGTTTGGAATGTGTGTTCATGTTAGAGCCGCCTCAAAGTCGTCTAAGACATTTGTCAGTTTGGGAGAAAAAAGAATTGTAAGAGAGGAATGTTTTAAAAAGATAGTGCTATAAGAGCTATAGTGCGATAGTGCAGAGGGTAGAGGTGAAAGTCAAAAAGGATCATGCTCAGATGAAGCCAGGCAGTGGTGAGAAAGCCGAAACTGGGGAGAGTTCTGCTAGAACTTGGGATAGACAGATGTGGAAAGGTCAGATGTGCATTTTGACTCAAATGTCTTTTAACAAACTGTCCATATAACTCTGATGCTTGTCTTAGGAAAATTGACAGGTTATCAATAGACATTGCAATTCTGTTGTGGCACGATTCATTCATATTCAGTAGACGTGGCTGAGGTGTTTGCCCACCATCAGCCTGAACAAACAGCAAACTAAAACAAGGCTGGCATAAGTTTTTTCAAGGAAGAGCTGCTTCTAATCAGAGATCTGAATTGTGGGCCACAGGCTTACAGGGGTCACGAAGTCCCAGATTTTCACAGGATCATTACATGGCTTATATATTAATAGGATGAGGAATCAAAGTTAATAAAGGCATGGTAGTCTGGGGAAGGGGTTAAAGTTGGGAGCTGGTATAGCAATTCACTTAGGCTTTCTGTTCCTAGAGAGAGTAGGAAGAAGTAGGACAGAAGAGAGAAAGAAGTGAGGTGGTCAGTCAGGTACTTCTCTCTCTCCCTCTTTGGCTTGGGAATAGGAAGGCATATAGGACACCCGCTAAGAATACTGGGGTTTTGTTTTGAGACCCTGGGAGGAGCCAGCACCAACATGGGATAGCTATAATTAAGAGCGGGGACAGATCTAGTTGGCATACTTCAGGGTCTCTTGTTTCCTATTAATGAGGGTGCTGAGTCTATAGTCAATAGGGCTGATGCGGCAGCTGTAGGACACTTAAGCTGCCTTACTCTCCCACCACACTTGTTGCCACCAATGGAGAGAAGCAGCGGGAGGGGAAGGTTGTTTGAAAGATGGAGCAATTTTATTCAGGAGAGACTGGGTATTCCCTAAAGCGGCTGTTTAAATTATTGGATCAAACTAAATTTAAACCAGGTTAGACATTTAGTTAATTTATTTTTCTCTAACCAGCAGGTGGAAGTTTGGAGGAAGACAAGATTATAGACAAAATAAAGGCACTACATTTTCTCTGATAAAAAAGTCTCTTAACATTTTCATATCCTGTTGGTTTTCCAGGAAACGTAGAAATCCTGTGTAAGAAATAATCTCAAAATTGACATGATGGATTAAAGATGGGAAAACATGTTCTGGAATGCCGAATGGCAACGTTAGTCTATGTCTACATACATAGATCAACATGTACTTTAAAGCAGTTGAATTCAGCAAGGCAATTATTTTATTACTCAATAAGAAAATATTTGGATTGAGTGAATTTTTTTGCCCTTTATTTGGGAGTCTATGTTTATTATCTCAATATGAGAGTGAAAATTTTCTCACAGAGACTTTCCATAGTCTTATAATGAGCCAGATTTAAGGCATTATTCTATCTGGAGATATTTGAGGGAATGTTTAAGCAAGGGATGCCATGTGATGGGGTAAGACCAGTGCAATTCAGCAAAGGTTGACTGCTCCCTTATTCTGTGGAGGGCACATGACAGGCATTGAGGGTGAGAAGGGGCATCAAGGGAGGAGGAATGCCATGAGGAGATAGAAGACGCAGAGAATAGTTTTGGTTGGGGGAGCCAGGAGGGCTTCATAGAGGAGACGGTCTTTGTGCTGGGCTTTGAAGAAAGACTTCCATAGGTGGTGATTTTTCATGGGAAAGGCATTTGAGCTGAAGAAATGTGGATAAAGGAGCAAAAATGAGGAAATGCCCAGTGGGTCTATGGCCAGTGCAGTAGTCTGATGTGCCTAGCTAGAGACAGGCTACTAGGTGATCTCTAGTGGAGAAGGAAGAATGGCCACAGGGTGGGGTGAGTGAGATGGAATGGGGGAGGGGGCAATCAGGAGATAATGTTAGGAAGGCTGGAGCCTGCGAGTGAGGGAGATTTGAAAATAAGGCCAGCACGGCCTACCTGCTCTGACGTTGTCTAGATTTGGTAGATGTCATTGTCCCTGTGACTGGGACATAATTAAAAGATTCAGAGCTTGTGATTCTGGCACCTGCCACGTCAAACTAGGATCTTCAGGTCTGTGCTGCTCTAGTGACTGTTTTGATGGGCTCCATTGGATTAGACTGACTGCATCTCTTGGACGTTGTCAGTTCCGCTGAGGAGATACACAAGTCACCACTCAGACACCATGGGCAGCAGCAGCTGTTGGCCAGAGGATCAAAAGACACACAGGAAGGCTCAGTAAAAGGGAAATGCAGCCAATAATAAGAGCTCCAATTTCCATATTGGGTAATGAATAGAGATGGCAAAGCCTCAAAATAACCCCAAACCCTAATTTATCTATGAGGTTCAAGCAAAGCTACAAACTCTTGTGGTTATATTGTAAAATCTCTCTGTAGGCTGGTATTTTTAATT
The DNA here is from genome assembly GCF_011762595.2 of Tursiops truncatus. Lineage (NCBI taxonomy): Eukaryota > Metazoa > Chordata > Mammalia > Artiodactyla > Delphinidae > Tursiops > Tursiops truncatus. The sequence goes on from NC_047038.1 coordinate 76,535,061, forward strand.
TGTTATTGAGTGTAACAACTGTGTTGGTGCATTGTTACTCAAATTCCTGAGGTAATTAGTTTCATAGAATATTGCTAGGTTGGCATATTTCCCTTGCTCTCATCGCTCTTGGGAATATCGAAACTAGAAGACAGGTACTCTTATCACAGAGTTATATTAATAAATTTAATTAACATAAAACCACATTAATCCAATGGCTGGCTCTGAGGCTGAAGAGCTTTTCCTTCTCTCATACTACCAAATTGCCAATCTTGTGAGTATCTGCCAGCTAGTGAGTTTTTTTAGAGTCAGGTTTGTTGAGGTATAATTTACGTATAGTAAAATCTCCCCTTTTTAGGGGTACTGTTCTGTGATTTTTTGGACAAATGTATACAGTTGTGTAATTACCACAGTTAAGATGGAGAGTATTTCCACTGCCCCCAAATTCCCTTGTGTCCCTTTACAGCCAATCCCCTCCCCTCACTCCAGCCTCTGGCAACTACTGATTCCTGTTACCACAGTTTTGCCTTTTCCTAAATGTCTTTTGAGTGGCTTCTTCATTGACCATAATCTGTTTTCCAGACTCATCCATGGTATTGAATGTATCATTTTGTTCCTTGTTATTGCTCAGTAGTTTTCCATTGTGTGGATGTGCTTGAATTTGTTTATTCATTTACCATTTAATGAACATTTGGGTTGTTTCCAGTATCTGGTGGTTATGATCAAACTTGATCTAGAAATTCACCTACAGGTTTTTGTGTGGACTTATGCATCCATTTCTCTTGATGACCTAGAAGTAGGATTGCTGGGTCATATGGTAAGTGTATGTTAAACTCTAAAAGAAACTTCCAAACTCTTTTTGAAAGTGGTAGTCCCCTTTGACATTCCCACCAGCAATGTATGAGATTTCCAGCTGCTGCACGTTCTCACCAGCACTTTTTTCTCCAACATTTTTTTATGTTAGTCATTCTTATAGGTGTGTAGTAGTATCACATTGTGGATTTAATTTGTGTTTCCCTAGTGAGTAATGATGTTGAGAATATTTCCATGTGCCTATTTTCCATCCGTACTTTTTCTTTGGAGAAGTGACTGGCATTGGTGAAAGAATAGGCATATAAATTACTGGAACAGAAGAGCCAGTCAAGAAATAGCCCATAATTATATGGTCAGTTGATTTTCTACAGAGGTGCCAAGGTAATTCAATGGAGAAAGAATAGTTTTTTCAACAAGTGGTGCTGAGGCAATTGGATATCAATATGCAAAAGAATGAACTTAGACTGATATCTAACACCACATACAAAAATTAGTTTAAGATGGTTCTCAGACCTAAATGTGAAACCGAAACTATACAGATGCAAGAAGAAAAACATAGGAGAACATGTTTGTGATTGTGGGTTAAACAAAGTATTCTTAGATAGGACACAAAAAGCATGTACTGTAAAAGAAACAAAATCCTAAATCAGACTCCACAAACTTAAAATCTTCTCTTCTTCAAAAGACACTATTGGCCTTCCCTGGTGGTGCAGTGGTTGAGAGTCCGCCTGCCGATGCAGGGGACACGGGTTCGTGCCCCGGTCCGGGAGGATCCCACATGCTGTGGAGCGGCTGGGCCCGTGAGCCATGGCCACTGAGCCTGCACGTCCGGAGCCGGTGCTCTGCAATGGGAGAGGCCACAACAGTGAGAGGCCCGCGTACTGCAAAAAAAAAAAAAAAAAAAGACACTATTAAGAAAATGAAAAGACAAAGCACAGGGAAAAAATATTTGCAAAGTATGTATCCAATAAAGGACTTATATCTAGAATACATAAAGAACTCTCACAATTCAGTAAGTGTGCTAGTCTGTTCTCCTCAGTCTACAATGCCTCTGTGCCTCCAAACATGAACTTCCCTGGATGGTACAACTTTTCCTTACACTCACCAGCTTCTCTCTTCCTCTTCCTCCCTCTCTCTCTTTCTCTTCCCTTCCTCTTCTGAGTGGTTGATCGATTGATTCTGACAGAAAAAGCATTGGTTTTGGCTCTAATTGCTTTCTGGCATACCACTTAAGGAACTTTTTTATATTGTGAACTTTTTAGTACAACCAAGGAGATACTGGCTTGAGCTTCAGTTTTGGGGGGCTGAGCGCAATGAACTCTGGGAAAAGGTAGGAGTCTTCAAATGCACCTTGGTTATTTGAGTAGATCCAGTACTGATGTGACTAGAACAGGGAAACTAACACCCAATATTTCAGATTAGTATACTTTTAGTTGTTATCACTCACCGACAAGATATCTTCATGTCTCCATGGGAAGGGTGAAGGGAAGAATTGGCAAAGACATATGACCAACAGTTGTGAGGGTCTTCAGGCCGCAGCTCTGAGTTCTTCATGAATGCACCTCCCGGAGTGGCGAGGTGGGGTTGTGCAGGACCATCCCTACCTGTCCCTCCTGCAGTAGGGGTGAGCAGGGAAGCAAAAAACACTGAAGCAGAGCTGGGCCCCAGGAGCATGCTGCTTGGTGAATCTTTCCTGCTTGCAGGAGAGGGATAATTTTACACAACTGACAAGTCACGCCTAACGATTTTTTGACCCCGTGTTGTAGTTGCCCAGAGTGAGGGCTGCTGCCCCAACACTTTCTTAAAGCAAGAACTAGCCTGAAGCTATGATTCTTTTCCCCAACCACTCTCAGAGAAAAAGCCAAGACAAGAGCTTTGGAGTAGACTGAACGTATTATACTCTGGGCTGATAAAAGTAGGAGAGCTTTCCTTTTGTTTGAAATATATACTTCACACACATTTGAGGAGTGTGTGAGGGAGGGAAGGGCATTACGTGGTGTTCAGGCAAAGACACAGACTCTACAACAACAGCTTCTAAGTCATACTTCATTGTCTCAGGAGCTTATCCACTGATACTGGCTTATCATGGTTATAGATTTCCCTCCTCAGCAATTAGAAATGTTCCAAAGATTCAGCTGCCTTGTCACTGCAGTCCATTGTAGAGGTTCTTTGCTCTACATTTATTTGCTAATTGCCTTTTGTACTGAATTCCAGAGAGAGTTGTGTGTGTGTGTATGTGTGTGTGTTTGTGTGTGTGTGTGAGAAATGCTTTCATCTGAGACCTTTATTTGTAGGGAATTTTGGGATTAGTCCTTGAACTATAGAACAGAGATTCCAAATTATTTTAGTTGAGGATTTTTTAAAAACCAAAACTTTCCTTCATCCTTTACCTGGTAACTGTCACATTTCTTGTATCTGTTGATTAAGAAAATACAAGATGGTATCATTACTTCAGTATGTTGGTAAAGGATTAAAGATAATAATACCAGCAATTAAAAACAGTGGTGTGGAGATGCATAAGGTAGGACTGCAGACTCTTTTGCCCTTACTCCCAGGGCCCTCAGGTGCAGTGAGCCCAAGGGCTGTAGGAAATGGATGGGCTGGTGTGTCATTCTTATTATATTTTATTTTTTCTTTTGCTCCATTTATTTCTTCTGGAGCACTTACACTGCTGTCTGAGAGTACAAAATAAAGGTCATGGATCATAACATGTCTCAGCTGGAAGGAATCTCAGGCATCCTTTAGCCAAGGCAGCTCATTTTACAGATGGAGAAACTGAGTCTAATAGTGGGAAGTGTCCTTCCCAGTTTCAGGCAGTAATTTTGTAATGGAGTTAGGAGTGTTCATGCCTCTTGGCTGTCTCATATTTTCTCTAGCAGTATGAAGAGCAGCCGCTTGTCTCTCTAGTGCTGTAATGCATTGGAAGCAGCCACAGTTTGTGCATCAACCTACTGCATCTATTTAAAAATTATTTTAGTGTTAAAAAGTTTGTCCCTCAAGCTCAATTTTTTGAAATCGTATTTTTAAAAAGCCTGTTTACATGAGAAGGCAGCTGAGTTGACCAGCATAAACAAGGATGTTCTCTCCTAGTTGGCTGCTTCTTTCCTAGTGTGCTGGTGCCTGGGAGAATATTGGTCAAGGACAAGCTCTCAGGTGGTGTCTACCTGAAAGCAGATGTGATTTTCTAGCTCTTACTCTTCACCAACCTGTGTGTGCATTTGCTGCCTTCTGAAGCACCAATTGTCATGCCAAGAGTGGCCTGCAGAGGGCAGCCTTTACTTTCCCGTGCTTTACTGTCACTGGAAAAAGTCCTGGCCTTTACCTGGAATGGAATGGGCTTGTTTGTCACCTAAGTGCAAATGTCATTTTAGCACTTCGCTGGTCACAACACTCTTTCTGGCCTTTATAGGAAATGACACATTCCTGTGTTCTTTGTCTCCAACACATGCTGCAGGAAGGCACGGGCAGTTATTATGCTTTAAAAGGTTGAAAAGAAAATGCTGAGACCTGTAAGCCAAATACCAGGGAGCACAGAGAACACAAATTAGGTTTCTGTGTCACCTGGGTCTTGTGGAAAGTAGAGAAAAGAAAGGATTGGCTTTGTGTCCTGTTGCTATTAACAAGCTCTCCACTGTTACTTCTCTTCCCTGGGTTAGAGGGATATTCAGACAAGATTGGCACTCTCCCGGCCAGATTGGCTTTCCTTTCTTCCATCTCACTCAGCTTTGCCCCTGGCCCACCACTTCCCCATCCCTGTCCCTTGCCCTCTTTTCTGCCCTGGTTGTGTGCTCTGGCACTTAGGTCTCTTTATCAGCCCCTCGAGGTGTTCTTGGCACAGATGCAGCTGCCAAGAGGTGCTGGTGAAAGTGCTCCCAAATGACCAGCAGTGGCAGGTGCCAGGAAGGCATCCGGTGAAATGTGAAAGTCTAGGAAGAGCAATTTTATGGCCCATTGCAGCGCTGCTTTCTCTCAAGGCGCAAACTGACAAGTGGTTCCGCTCTACCTGTGTCTCTCCTTTTAATTACAATCATTGTTGCTCCTGGCCAGGCCTCACCCACAGTGGCCAGAGGCACGAGGAACTTTCTTCATCAGCAGGAGTGGTGTTCACCACTGGTTTTTCTTCCCATCCAACATCACACCTGGATAATACTGTTATCAAGCACTCAGCTAACACGTCCTAAGCGCCGTGTGTTTCCTCCGTGCTGTACACGTATTACTTCATTTACTCCTCATCTCCCAACACTCCTTTGAGGGAGATACTATTACAAACCTGCTTTTCAGATCAGGAAATGGTGACACGAGAGAGGTTAAATACCCCACTCAAAGGCATATACCTAGTGACTGGTAGGGCCAGGCTAAGCTTCCATCCCTGGCAGAGTGGCTCCCCTCCCTGCCTCTCAGCACCATGCTCTGTTATTTCCAGAGACAGCAGTGATCTCACTTTCTCTGAGAAGAGAGGAAAGTTTACCTTTAAGAAAGTATGAGAATGTTGTGCTGCCTCAGTTTCTCCAAGGTGGTCTGTCTTGGGAGGCAAAATGGATGGATTGTTACTGATGGCCATAAGCACCAGAGTTATAGGCTGCTTCTTCCAGCAGGGTCATCCCGACTTGACTTGCTAGGACAGTCTCAGTGTGTGCTGTGGATCACAGCATACATTGTATCATTGGTTCATCCTCAGAAACAAAAAATCCCATCCTCAGCTATCCCTAGAGGCTGCTAAAGTGCTTCAAAGAGCAAAGTCCTTACCTTTAAGTTAATTAAGTAAACAGAGACTGTCTACTACATGCCAGCACTAAGCTCAGTTCTGGGGATATGGAGATTCATAAGACACAATCTTGCCATCTAGCACCTTGTGGTCTGGAGGAGGGGACAGATAAGTCAGCAGTGCCAGAAAGCCTGCCTCTGCACTCCATGGCTGCACTCCTGGAGGTGGATGCAAAGCCCCTCTGCAGGGTTCTTGTAAATGGGTGTGGCCCAGAATATTAGTAAACAGGACTGTAAGACCTGGACTGGAGGAACTACCACCTCTGTTAAGGAAGCTGTCCTGGGACATAGCAAACTACACCTTTCTGTAAACTCCTGACGGAGCAGGGAGAGTGACTTATGACCCACATATGGGGTGGACAGGCGAAGCTTTAATTTAAAGCATAATCCCCTGCACATTTATCAACACCACCTGGAAAGTATATATCTCCACAGAACATTTCTGCTACACTAAGGCTTCGTTAGGTCAGTCTTGTAAATAGCAGTTGGTTGCGTGGTTTGGAATTTTGACATTTTGAGGCATGTGCACCTCATTGACCTATCATAGCTCACATATGCCGCCAAGAAGGAAGAGAAGAAGAGAAGACGATAAGGCTGGATTTGAACCTGGAGGTGGAAATGAGGAAGAGGGAAGGGAAGGAGGAGCCACCAAAGGAAAAATGCCAGAAGGAAGGGTGGGCAAGGCCAGTTGGAACCATGATGGGAAACACTCACGTGGTTCTGACTCTGGTCCTGACACTGCTCTGATGGCCTCATTACCATTCACAGCAAGCATGGAAGGGAGGGACTCTTATTATCCTCACTTCATAGATGAGCAAACTGAGGCACAGAGCAGCTAAGTAATTTTTCCTGAGACACATAATAAGCAAGTAGCAGATCTAGGACTTGAACCCAAAGTGCTGCTGCAGAGTCTGGGGTCCTAATCACACACCACCCAAGGGAAAAAATTACTCTGTACAGTGCCATGAAATATTCTACTCAGTAGGGCCTGTTTCTTTTTTTCTCTGTAGGCAGCAAATAATAATTTAGTCTGTTGTTTCAATGTTCAACTTCAAATTCGACTGAGTGCCTCGCAGCCAGCTGTTTGGGAAGCAGGCAGCTATTTTTTGATCCTAAGGGTATGGGACTCAGCTGTGACCAGGTTTACTGGCATCAAGCATGTCAGTCAGGGACAGTTTTCTAGTTCCAGGCCAGATTCCATGACAAAACAGGCTTGTGACAGATCCTGCCAGGAGTCTCTCTTCAGGCAGGAAATGGGATTTAGAAAAGGAGAGCTCATTGCTTGTAGAGGCACACAGTGCTGGCCCAAAGAGCTGGGCTCTAAGGAAACCGGAAACCGCAAGCTGATTAGCGTAGACGTTGATGGAGGACACTTTTTTCTCCCAGTGATCCAGGGAAGCTCATTCTGTCTTTATTATACTCCCGACTCCTCAGAGTAAGTATCTGTCCTCTGTGGTACAATAGATACCGTAGTTGTTTGTCTAGGTGTCTGTCTCCTCAGCTAGCCTGTGAATTCTAAAACAGGTAACTGTATTTTATTCACCTTAACATTTCCAGAGCCTGGGATGGTGTCTGTCTAGCATTAGGGACTTCAAAACGTTTATTACGTGAATTAACAATTAAGGAATAGGTTCGCTGGTTAGTCCAAGAAGTGATTAAGTAAAGCATAGCACCATGTGGATTACAAAGATAATCTCATATTTTTGGGTAAATATTCTCTCCTGCTGTTCTTGGAGAGGAGAGAAGTGGGGCAGGAGGAGGCGTAGACTATATGCGATATGCATCCTACAAACACACACACACACACACACACACACACACACACAAACACACACACTTATGTTTATTCCTGTGCCATTTTGGAATCTGGAAAGGTTGGCCGTAAGGAAATGTCTTGTCAGGTAATCGTGCTTTTGAGTGTTCTCCATTCAAGAAGCCTGCCATGCTTACAAACAGTTTGCATAGTACCTTGTTCATTAAGAGCCATAAATTAGTGCTGTTTTAATTGATTCCCTAGAGGCAGTAAATAAAATGACATGAAGTGACATTAAAAGGGGGAAATGACACTTGGTAGGTGTTTTTCTTCTTCCCATCCCTGCATCCCCTGAAGTCTGACAACACTCTCCCCTGTAACAGGCCATTTGTTCCAACCCATTCAAGAAAAGACCAATACAGAGGCAGAGTCAAGATGGCAGTGTGGGAAAACACCACGTTAGCGTCTCCCCACAGCTAGGGCACCTGCCAGCTGCTGGTGGGGGACTCTCACGCCCAAGGAGTTGGGAGGAACCCCAGAGTGAACTGGTAGGACATAGGGGGACTGAGGGGGGAGGAGAAGTGGAGGCCAGACAAGATCAGCACCCCTGAGGCCGGGGAGATCAGGAGAGGCAGGCGGGAGGGACTCTCCGGGAAGAGTGGGAGAGAAACACAGGGCGATTACCTGGTCCTTTCGGGCCGGGGAGCCTGCCGAGCTCCGAAGCCAGTACCCCACCTCCAAAGCCCCATCCAGGTTGTGTGGGTCCTTGGGGGCATAGGAGGGAGGCTGGGGAGAACAGGAGAGGCAGGCGGGAGGGGTCCTCCCAGACCAGGAGAGTAGGGCGTTTGCCCTGCCCACTTGAGCCCAGGAAGCCTGCTGGGCTCCCAGGTGAGGTCCCCTGCCCTCTGAGACCAGGTGAGGGGGGCACACCAGGGCCCCTTGTGTTCCTTGAGCCTAAGCCCCACCCTCCAGAGCCCCAGAGCCTTTTCCAGCCCTGTGGGTCTGAGCATTGGCCCCCCCCACTGCCCAAACCTCATCTTTGCTTAGGCCCTGCCCTCCACAGCCAAGGCCTCCCCCCCCCCACTTTTTTTTTTTCTTCTTTTCCTTCCTCCTCTCTTTTTTACTATTGTGGTACTCATTGTACCGTCTGGTTGTTGATTCATCTATATATATATATTTAATATTCTTCCTAACATATCTGTTAGTTTCCTAGTCTAATTTTATTTTTTACTTTGTTATTCTTTTTTTTGCCACCCCAGGTGGCTTGCGGGATCTTGGTTCATGAGCCTGGGGTCGGGCTGAAGCTCCCGCAGTGGGAGCTCTGAGTCCGAACCACTGGACTAACAGAGAACCTCAGACCTCAGGGAATATTCATCAGAGTGAGGTCTCACAGAGTTCCTCACTTCAGCACCAAGACCCAGCTCTACCCGGCCTACAAACTCCAGTGGTGGAAGCTTCAGGCCAAACAACCAGTAAGACAGGAACACAATCCCACTCGTAAAAGAAAAAGAAAAAATGAGATGGCAAAAAAATATATCACAGATGACGGAGCAAGGTAAAAACCTACAAGACCAAATAAATGAAGACTAAATAGGCCATCTACCTGAAAAAGAATTCAGAGTAATGATAGTAAAGATGATCCAGAATCTTGGAAATAGAATGGAGGCATGGATTGGGAAAATACAAGAAATGTTTAACAAAGATCTAGAAGAAGTAAAGAACAAACAAACAGAGATGAACAACACAATAACTGAAATGAAAAATACACTAGAAGGAATCAATAACAGAATAATGGAGGCAGAACAATGAGTAAGTGAGCTGGAAGACAAAATGGTGGAAATAACTGCCAATGTGCAGAGTAAAGAAAAAAGAATGAGAAGAAGACGATCTCACAGACCTCTGGGACAACACTAAATGCACCAATATTCGAATTATAGGGGTCCCAGAAGAAGAGGAGAAAAAGGGTCTGAGAAAATATTTGAAGAGATTATAGTGGAAAACTTCCCTAACATGGGAAAGGAAATAGTCACCCAAGTCCAGGAAGCACAGAGAGTCCCAGACAGGATAAACCCTAAGAAAAACACACAAAGACACATATTAATCAAACTATCAAAAATTAAATTCAAAGAAAAAATATTAAAAGCAGCAAGGGAAAAACAAAAAATAACATACAAAGGAATCCCCATAAGGTTATCAGCTGCTTTTTCAGTGGAAACTCTGCAGGCCAGAAGAGAGTGGCAGGATATACTTAAAGTGATGAAAGAGGAAAACCTGCAACCAAGATTACTCTACCCAGCAAGGGTCTCATTCAGATTTGATGGAGAGGTCAAAAGCTTTTCAGACAAGCAAAAGCTAAGAGAATTCAGCATCACCAAACCAGCTTTACAACAAATGCTAAAGAAACTTCTCTAAGAGGGAAACACAAGAGAAGAAAAAGACCCACAAAAACAAACCCAAATATCAAATGTAAAATAGATAGCTAGTGGGAAGCAGCCGCATAGCACAGGGGAGATCAGCTCCGTGCTTTGTGACCACCTACAGGGGTGGGATAGGGAGGGTGGGAGGGAGGGAGACGCAGAGAGAAGAGATATGGGGATATATGTATAACTGATTCACTTTGTTATAAAGCAGAAACTAACACACCATTGTAAAGCAATTATACTCCAGTAAAGATGTTAAAAAAAAAAAAAAAAAAGCCCCAGGACAGAGGAAGAGACAGAGAATTAAAGTCTTCCATGACTGTAACCCCAGCAACACGAGGCAGAGGTTGGGTGGAGTCATTATGCAGAAGGACACATGGTTTTCAGATTGAATGCCCTAGAAAGTCAGTGCCTTGACAATAAGAATTGTCAATATGCAGAATTCTTTTGAAGTGAGAATTTGAGACAATTTTATGCAATTTTCTTTTTTGTTATTTTTCTATTCACTCTTTATTGTGCTGACTTATTAAAGGCACTGTGGGTACTTCAAAACAAACAAACAAACCCAAAACAATTAAGAAAATGGTAATAGGAACATACATATTGATAATTACCTTGAATGTAAATGGATTAAATGCCCCAACCAAAAGACACAGGCTCACTGAATGGATACAAAATCAAGACCCATATATTTGCTGTCTACAAGAGACCCACTTCAGACCTAGGGACACATACAGACTGAAAGTGTAGGGATGGAAAAAGATACTCCATGCAAATGGAAAACAAAAGAAAGCTGAAGTAGCAATTCTCACATCAGACAAAATAGACTTTAAAACAAAGACTATTACAAGAGACAAAGAAGGACACTACATAATGATCAAGGGATCAATCCAAGAAGAAGATATAACAATTGTAAATATTTATGCACCCAACACAGTAGCACCTCAGTACATAAGGCAAATGCTAACAGCCATAAAAGGGGAAATCGACATTAACACAATAATAGTAGGGGACTTTAACACCCCACTTACACTAATGGACAGATCATCCAAACAGAAAATAAATAAGGAAACACAAACTTTAAATGACACAATAGACCAGATAGATTTAATTGATATTTATAGAACATTCCACCCAAAAGTGGCAGAATACACTTTCTTCTCAAGTGCACATGGAACATTCTCCAGTGTAGATCACATCCTGGGTCACAAATCAAGCCTCGGAAAATGTATGAAAATTGAAATCGTATCAAGCATCTTTTCTGACCACAACGCTATGAGATTGGAAATCAGTTACAGGAAGAAAAACTGTAGAAAACACAAATACATGAAGGCTAAACAGTGCACTACTAAATAACCAAGAGATCACTGAAGAAATCAAAGAAATAAAAATATACATAGAAACAAATGACAATGAAAACGCGACGACCCAAAACCTATGGGATGCAGCAAAAGCTGTTCTAAGAGAGAAGTTTATATCAATACAATCTCACCACAAGAAACAAGAAAAATCTCAAACAATCTAACCCTACATTTAAAACAACTAGAGAAAGAAGAACAAAGAAAATCCAAAGTCAGTAGAAGGAAAGAAATCATAAAGATCAGAGCAGAAATAAATGAAATGGAAACAAAGGAAACTAGCAAAGATTAATAAAACTAAAAGCTGGTTTTTTGAGAAGATAAACAAAATGGATAAACCTTTAGCCAGACTCCTCAGGAAAAAACGCTAGAGGATGCAAATCAATAAATTAGAAATGAAAAGGGAGAAATCACAACTGAAACTGCAGAAATACAAAGCATTATAAGAGACTACTACAAACAAGTCTATTCCAATAAAATGGACAGCCATGAAGAAATGGACAAATTCTTCGAAAGGTACAATTTTCCAAGACTGAACCAGGAAGAATTAGAAAATATAAACAGACCTATCACAAGTTATGAAATTGAAACCATAATTAAAAATCTTCCAGCAAACAAAAGCCCAGGACCAGATGGCTTCACAGGAGAATTCTATCAAACATTTACAGAAGAATTAACACCAGTCCTTCTCAAACTCTTCCAAAAATTTGCAGAGGGAGAAACACTCCCAAATTCATTCTACGAAGCCACCATTACCCTGATACCAAAACCCAAAAAAGATATCACAAAAAAAATTATACACCAATATCACTGATGAACATAGATGCAAAAATCCTGAACAAAATACTAGCAAACAATTGAACAGCACATGAAAAGGATCATACACCATGATCAAGTGAGATTTATCCCCGGGATGCAAGGATTCTTCAGTATACGCAAATCAATCAATGTGAGGCACTATATTAACAAATTAAGGAATAAAAACCATGTGATCATCTCAATAGATGCAGAAAAAGCTTTTGACAAAATTCAACACCATTTATGATGAAAACTTGCCAGAAAATGGGCATAGAGGGAAACTACCTCAACATAATAAAGGCCATATCTGACAAAGCCACAGCAAGCATCATACTCAATGGTGAAAAACTGAAGGCATTTCCACTAGGATCAGGAATAAGACAAGGATGTCCACCCTCGCCACTCTTATTCAACATAGTTTTGGAAGTCCTAGCCACAGCAATCAGAGAAGAAAAAGAAATAAAAGGAATACAAATTGGAAAAGAAGAAGTAAAACTGTCACTGTTGCTGATGACATGATAGTATACATAGAAAATCCTAAAGATGCCACCAGAAAACTACTAGAGCTAATCAGTGAATTTGGTAAGGTTGCCGGATACAAAATTAATGTACAGAAATCTCTGGCATTCCTATACACCAACAATGAAAAATCAGAAAGAGAAATTAAGGAAACACTCCCATTGACCACTGCAACACAAAGAATAAAATACCTAGGAATAAACCTGCCTAAGGAGGCAAAAGACTTTTACTCAGAAAACTATAAAACACTGATGAAAGAAATCAAAGATGACATAAACAGATGGAGAAATATACCATGTTCTTGTATGGGAAGAATCAATGTTGTGAAAATGACTGTACTACACAAAGCAATCTACAGATTCAGTGCAATCCCTATCAAACTACCAATGGCACTCTTCACAGAATTAGAACAAAAAATTTTACAATTCATATGGAAACACAAAAGACCCCGAATAGCCAAAGCAATCTTAAGAAAGAAAAACAGAGTTGGAGGAATCAGGCTCCCCGACTTCAAACTGAACCACAAAGCTACAGTAATCAAGACAGTATGGTACTGGCGCAAAAACAGAAATATAGATCAATTACAGGTTAGAATGACCAGAGATAAACCCACGCACATATGGGCAAATAATTTATGACAAAAGAGGCAAGAACATACAATGGAGAAAAGACAACCTCTTCAATGAGTGGTGCTGGGAAAACTGCACAGCTACATGTAAAAGAAGGAAATTAGAACACTCCCTAACACCATACACAGAAATAAACTCCAAATGGATTAAAGACTTAAGTGTAAGACCAGACACTATACAAGTCTTAGAGGGAAACATAGGAAAAACACTCTTTGACGTAAACCACAGCAATATCTTTTTTGACCCATCTTCTAGAGTAATGGAAGTAAAAACAAAAATAAACAAATGTAATTAAACTTAAAAGCTTTTGCACAGCAAAGGAAACCGTAAGACAAAACGACAGCCCTCACAATGGGAGAAAATATTTGCAAATAAAACAGCAGACAGGGCTTCCCTGGTGGCGCAGTGGTTGAGAGTCTGCCTGCCAATGCAGGGGACACAGGTTCGTGCCCCGGTCCGGGAAGATCCCACATGCCGCGGAGCGGCTAGGCCCGTGAGCCATGGCTGCTGAGCCTGCGCGTCTGGAGCCTGTGCTCTGCAACGGGAGAGGCCACAACAGTGAGAGGCCCGCGTACCCAAAAAAAAAAAAAAAAAAAAAAAACAGACAAAGGATTAATCTCCAAAATATACAAACAGCTCATAGAGCTCAATATCAAAAAAACAAGCAATCCAATTAAAAAATGGTGGAAGACCTAAATAGACATTTCACCAAGAAGACATACAGATGGCCAAGAGGCACATGAAAAGATTTTCAACATCACTAATTATTAGAGAAATGCAAATCTAAACTACAGTGAGGTATCACCTCACGCCAGTCAGAATGGCCATTATCAAAAAATCTAGAAACAATAAATGCTGGAAAGAGTGTGGTAAAAAGGGAGCCTTCCTGCACTGTTGGTGGGAATGTAAATTGATACAACCACTATGGAAAACAGTATGGAGTTTCCTTAAAAGACTAAACATAGAACTACCATATGACCCAGCAATCCCACTATTGGGCATACACTCTGAGAAAACCATAATTCAAAAAGAGACATGTACCCCAACGTTCATTGCAGCACTATTTACCATAGCCAGGACATGGAACCAACCCAAATGTCCATTGACAGATGAATGGATAAAGAAGATATGGCACATATATGCAATGGAATATTACTCACCCATAAAAAGAAATGAAACTGAGTGATTTGTAGTGAGGTGGATGGACCTAGAGTCTGTCATACAGAGTGAAGTAAGTCAGAAAGAGAAAAAGCTGTATGTTAACACATAAATATGGAATCTAAAAAAAAAAAAAAGATACTGATGAACCTACTTGCAGGGCAGGAATAAAGAGGTAGACACAGAAAATGGGCTTGAGGACATGGGTTGGGAGGGGGGAGCTGGGGCCAAGTGAGAGTAGCATCAACATATATACAGTACCGAATGTAAAATAGTTGGCTGGTGGGAAGCAGCAGAATAGCACAAGGAGATTGGCTCAGTGCTTTGGGATGATCTAGAGGGGTGGGATAGGGAGGGTGGGAGGGAGGCTCAAGAGGGAGGGCAAATGGGGACATATGTATGCATATGGCTGATTCACTTTGTTGTGCAACAGAAACTAACACAGTATTGTGAAACAATTATACTCCAATGAAGATCTATTTAAAAAAAAAGAAGAAAAAAAGCAAGGAGCAATACCTTGAACAGGTTGCAGGGCTTCTGGAGAGCTTCAGCTTCTGGATTTGGCATCATGAGTTGCCAGGGCAGGCTATGTCCAAAAAAGGAGTAGGTTCTGTCAGGCTGCAAACTAGGAGTAGCAATTTTGCTAATTATGGAAACACTTCTAACTGTGAAATCAAAATCTTGATCCCTTATTAAAGCAATTTCAGTCATTATGTGTCTTTGTCATTAGAGTCACACTAGCTCCCTAGTCTCTGACTATAAACCAAGCTATTTTGGGAATGGCAAGGAAGCTAATGTTTATGATGTCCATTCTGTGCCAGATCTTGCTCTGGGGATTACACATATGATCTTACACCACAACCATGATAAATTGACATCAATTTCTCTATTTCTGTAGATGAAAGCACAGAGATTCAGAGAGGTTAATTATCTGGCTAAAGAACACACAGCTTCCAAGTAATGGAGCCAAGATTTAAATCCATGTCTATCCAACCTTAAAGTATGTATTCTTTCTACAAAATTATGTAGTCATGATAGCTTTTGTGATTTGATCATAGGAAAACCAAAAAGGGGCCATTGCCCATTTAAAATAGTTACCAACCTCTACCAGTGATACATAACTTTCACAGAGAATTTTGGTAACATGCATGAATAATTCAGTGTTTATGTAAATCTATGCATTACTTCTCAGCAATATTTGCATTAAAAGGGAGGCCTAATTGTGAAATAAAAATATTTGTCTCATATTTTTATGTTTTGTTCATTGCTCTATCCCCAGTGCCTAGAACTGTGCCTGTTACATAGTAGATAATCAGTATGTCTTTACTGAATAGATTAAAGCAATGTCAGTCATAAAAGACAGTTTGGGAGAAATTTTGGGGGTGGAGGAATGCAGAACAGTGGTGTGGTGTTCCCCAGAACCCCTGAAATCACACACCTTAGGCAGTGGGTCACTCACAGATAAAACTGAATATGTGTCTTTAAACAATGCTGATAGAAACCTCAGGGGTAGGCCCAAGACATAGACAGGGGTATGCGGAAACGGAAATGATTAAAGAAGGAGTAGGAAGGAGGAAAATATGTAGGAACGGGTATGAGCAAAGGATGCAGAACTGTGCAGAGCAGGAACATGGCACAGTGTTTCCTGGTCTGTCCATACTCTGCAACATTGCTCATATTCCCCTCCCGTCTTCTTTCAGAGCAGTACAGGACTCCCAAGGATTAATGTGATGCAGGTGTGGAGGTTGTAGGGCCTCCAGGATGGTGTGCTTTTCAGGCCGATACCATGTGTGACCACCAGATGACAGTAGAGGACCAACCTCAATGTCTTCCTCCTCAGGGTCCTGGGGCAGTAATTCAGGAAAGAAGACTGGAATGGGGGTGGGGAAAGGGAGGGCAGTGGTCATAGTGGGAGGAGTGTGCCAGGGTTGAAAGTGGAAAGACGAGATCTGTGGGAGAAGGGGGATCTCCGTGGTGATTTTGGAGGATGGTGGGGCTTGATGAGGACTTGCGGTTAAGTTCCTTGTAGTTCTTAAATAAAGTGCCTTGGACAGAGTGTCAACAAAGAGATCTCATTGCCTAGATCCAGTAGACTCTGAGCTCCATGAGGGCAAGTACTGCTGGCCTAGGTCACTGTTGTGACCCTGCCGCATAGTATCTAGTCAGACATACATGGTAAGTGATTGACAGAGATATTTCAATCACTTTCAGTCCAGGATCTTACCATCCATGGAAGAATTTTCAGTTGTGTTTGGGGTGTGTGTGTGTGTGTGTGTGTGTGTGTGTGTGTGTGTGTGTGTGTGTGTGTGTGTGTGTGTGTGTGTGTGTGTGTGTGGCGGGGGGATGGGAGGGTTTGGGGCTCATGTGAATTTTTTAGGCAAGAGGGATTTTTGCTTTTGTCAGATTTTTCAAAGAGCCTAAGTGGCCCCTAAACCACTGAGCCACTATTTGGCTAAAGCTTTTCAACTGCTATGATCAAAACTCCATAAAATTTCCAGGTCCCTCACCAGACAACTATTTCCTGTGTTAGGATAGCACCAGTTACTGTAACAAATAGATCTTTAAAAGGTATGTCAGGTCCAGTAAATGTCATATATAATAGAAGTTTATCTCTTGCTCAAATAAATATCCAAGGCAGTCCCTAGTGAGTGGCAGTCTTTGAGGGACCAGGACTTCTGTGTCTCTGACATCCTCAGTGTAAGGCTTTCAGTGTCACCCTTAGGGGTGAACATCACAGTCAGCCAGGAAGGGAAGAGTGCCAGTGCATGAAGGAGGCTTTTAAGGACTGGACCAGAAAATGGTACATATTATTTGCCCTCACATTCAGTTGAGCTCATTCACTTAAAGATGATGTTTACAGCAGAAGCTGGGAAGTGTCTTCCAGTTGTACTCAGGTAGGAGAGACAAAGGATTTTGGTGAGCAGCTAGAATCCCTACCACATCTCTTCTGTTTATACCCAAGCACATTTGCAGTAATACTCTTCAAGTGGTAGTGCCAGTGCAAAATTCTAATGATTGATGAACTGACTCTCTTTCCTGGGACTCGAGACAATTTTTAAAACCTTGCTAATCATGGATAGTGGTGTCTCCTGCTTCAAACACTCAGTGCCTCCCGTTATTTTTACAGGGTTCCTGTCTACTTTGACAAAGTGGACTTTTTCTGGGGATAAGACAAGGTTTCACACATTTCCTCATCCAAAGTGGTCCCAGGAGTCAGGAGAATGGAGTATATATTAGGATAGTATCCCAGACATACTGACTCTGGCACATCTAGTTCTCTTATTGGGAGGCAGTAAGCATAGCAGGTCTGATTCAGACTGGCCAAGCAGTAAACTTTCAGTCCAGGTTAACCACTGGCCTTGCTGTCTTTCATTGATCTGAGAAGGTTATGGCTTTTTGTCCCTCTTGCTGATGGCAAGGGTACGATTAGGATGAGAAGCTACAGAATAGAAGCAGTAGATTTTTGTGTGGAAGGAGAGGGGCTTTGAGAAAGAAGAAATTAATGGTAAGTGAGAAGAAGAAGGAGAAAAGTCAGAAAATGGATGGACAGAAAAGGTGATGAGAGAGGAGAAAGGAGAAAGGGTAAAGATGATGTACAATGCAAGACATTTTAATGTCATGGAACACCATCCTAATAACACAGGATCCTATGACCTGTGGTTCTGTATACTCTTTCACCTTGCCTTCGTTGACACCTGTTTGTGCTTAGTTCTGATTTATTTATCTTTTGAGCAGTCTTGAAGTATTATTTTTATTTTTGTAATCCTCTGAAGTCTGAAGTGAGAGTATTGATATTTAAATAAAATAGACTTGCCCTAGGAATCTAGTTAATTACTACCTGCCATTTTTCAGTATTAGATATTTTTAGCAAATAATAATACTGATATGTACAGATTACTATTTGAAGATCATCATTTATCTAATTAGTCCCCACTCTTTTTTGGTCAGGTAGATAAAATATGCATTGTTATTCCAGTAGGGGATGGATGTCCAAGGAATAGCACTATAATGATGAAACTCACCATGTGGCTGAGAGGTGGGTTTATTCATTAAGGCATGCTTGCATTAATGATTTTATTAAATGTTTATCGAGGCCTTATTGTGTGAGAGGTGCTAGAAGGGATACAGAGAATAAAAGACAACTCTTTCCTTTAAGAAGTACCTGACAATTGAATGCCCACCATGTGCCAAGGGCCACGCTAGATGTGTCCTGTGCATTTAATTCCCACACGCACCTTGCAAGGCAAGATTCTCATAATTTCTCAGATAAGGAAGCTCAGAGAATTTGTATAATGTGCTGAAGTTAAATAGAGGAGCTGGGATTTGAACTCAGATTTCATGGGGTCAAAGTCCATCTTCTACATGATGCTGACTTTTGGTTGCAAGGAGCTAATCTTATACCTATAATAATAAAACTAACAAACCAAGTCCATTGCTCATCTCCTTAGATGTACATGTTAGTAAAACCAGGCTGTCACCCTGAGCATTCCACACTCTCTTACTTCTCTACCTCTGCTCATGCCTTTATTTTAGCTTAAAACACCCTCCAATTATCTCCATTTATTACAGCACTACCCATTTTTAAGGGCCAGCTTAAATGCCATCTCTTTTGTGAGGATGAAACCTTAACTCATTTTTCTAATGAGTGATTTCTCCCTCTTTGAAACTGTACTCCTCACTTAAGGTAAGCTGTCTAGTTTCTGTGCTTGTCTTAGTGTCTTTGTGATAGGCAGCCTTTAAGACAGTCCCCAGTTACCTCCACCCTCTAGTATTCATACCTTTGTATAATCTCTGGATTTATTGATTCTCTTCTAATGAATAGAATATGTCAGAAGTGCTGGGATGTCACTCTGATGCTAGCTGATAAAAAACATTTTGGCTTTTGTCCTAAACACTGTCTTTTACTCCCTCCTGGATCTCTTGCTCTGGAGAAAACAAGCTGCCATGTAGAGAGGTCCATGTGGCAAGGGATCAAGGTCCATGTGAGTGAGTGTGGAAGTGAATTCCCTTCAGCTGAGCTTTCAGATGAGACTGCAGCCCCAGCTGACAGCTTGACTGCAACCTTACTAAAGATCTTGAGGCAGAGGTAGCCAGGTAGCTTTATCCTGATCCTGACCCAAAGAAATGGTGATACAATAAATATTTGTTGTTGTATGCCACTATGTTTTGGAGAAATTGATTAAACATCATTGTAACCAGTGTGGTCCTACTAGACTGTAAATTGCTTGGAGACCAAGTCTCTTTCTTCTTTGTCTTTCATCTGCAGCATCAAGCAAGATGTTTTGTATCAGGGCAGGAAGATATGCCCTCTCTCGGGTCTATGGTACTAGTGAGGAGGATTTGGAATAAAAAAGGTCTTACTGGAATTGGTACCACTCCTCCTGGATTGCAAAGAAAGAGCTTGTCCCATTTACTGTGGTGGCTCCTGTAAGGGAAGCTTGGCTCAGGAAAGAGCCAAAAACACCTAGTCCTGAAATAGCAGGATTCTTGCTTCACGAAGGGTGGCAGCATCCCAAGTCATGTTGATAGGAAGGATGTCTTTTCTTCACAAATGATTGACTTGATTGTCCTCAGGGAAGAATTAGTGCTTACCTTGTCAGGTGCTTGTGTCTTAAATAAACAGTGAGAAAAGCAGTGATATAGCCCTCCCTGATACAATGAAGGAAACAATTGGAGCAACAATCTTGGCTTTTACTCATGGTGCTTAATCTCACCTTTTCCCTTTCTCCTCCCTTCTGGAGTTTGCAACTGAGCACCTCATTAAATACCTAGCTAAAGCCAGAGGACCCTAGTGTTTAAGCCACACAGGAAACTACCAAGATTTCTCCTTTTTCCAGAGAGGTGGTGGAGTCTCCCAAGGGAAGGAACAAGATCAGCATGTTGGTTTGATGAAGGGAGGCATTATTTGGAGGAAGGAAGAGGAGGTTGAGATGGTGAACATCCGTGTACTACAGTCTTTTTTCAGAAGTCAGAGACTGAAAGCCCTGTTTCTTGAGGCACAAAGGAAAGCTAAGACAAAGGAAAGATGGTCCTCTCAGACCGTCTTGCACTTTGGAGAGTTCCTTGACCATTAGGTACGGATACTGTATATCTCCACAGTATCAGTATCAGAGTCGGGTGAATGTGAGTAGGTGGGGTGTGAGAGGCTCAGCAAGGTGTCACCACGGTAATGCTTGCCAGTCATTTTGTTGGAAGTCAGGAGGAGCAGGGCTGAAGGACAGACTGCATCCACACTCTCTCGCCCTGCTCTTATTCCACGCACCCCATTCCCCAGCCCCCAAATCTGGGAATTCCTAGGAGAAGTTCTATTAGATAATAGCTCAAGTTTCTTATTTCATTGTAGACTCAAAGCAGTTCTGGACCAAGTCCTTGTTGTTAGCGTATGAGGGCTATTACCTGGCAGTGGCCCCAGATATTCAAAAGCACAAGGGATAATGTAATTAAATTCCCCAATTTCTCTTTAGGTAAGTGTTCCCAAAGCAGAGGCCTTGCCCCTTATGGAATGTGAGTCTCTGGAATGAGTGTGTGGCACGAATAATTAAAAATATTAAATGCTTTATAAGTTTTGAGTCTGGCTTTGAGTGTATAGGAGCATGTCAAGCAGAGGAAGCTAATTTATGTTCAAAAGTTAACCTTAAAAATGTGCTGATGGAAAAATCCTTATTTTATTTTGCTTTGTGTGTTTGATATCATGGTTGCAGCTAAAGTTATCATGTAGGAGAAAGAGATGTTCTGTTTTTTCAATTTGTTCTCATTTGTTTCCTGCCAAATTTTTTGCAATATTGTGAACACATTTATTTGTGTGTGTGTGTGTATGTTTTCATTAAATCTGCCTTTGTCAGGATAAGTTTCTCATTGGCAAATACAGAAATACTAAAGTAATGTGTTATTTATTGACCATGAAAAGTAAAAGGATAAGGTGTTTTGTGGGGGACAAAACTCAATTTATAATCTTCTGCCCTTTATGAAGGATCTTGTTGAATATTGTCTTAGAACTGATTATGAAAAGGACAGGTTTTCCAGAGAAATTAAAAAAGAAAGAAAGAAAAAGAAAGCAGCTACACAACAAACTTCTTTAACCTAAATAAACACAGATTGAAGGAACAATCCACAAGAACTATCTTCCTTATTCCACAGCCAACAGCAAAGTCTTATATCCCGTTATGGTAAGGAGCAAGCCTTTGAACCTTGCGTTGTTCACTGCCAGGCAGCAGCACTTAAAGCTCAGGCAGACAATGTTTACAGTTGCTTTAGGGAGTTTCTAGGATAATAGCTCGACTTGTATTTCTGAGTAGGATTGATCCTGCCTTCCTGGTCTGCATTTCCCCAAAGCAGAGGCTGGAGAGGCCTAAAACTCGGTGAAAAAGTGGACTGCTAGGAGTAACACATTAAGTAAGATTTCCCCCGTGCCTTAGTCGTTCCTCTTGTTGCAAAGTTGTGGGTGGGCATAGAGGGAGGTCATGCATCCTGTCAGGTCACGACAGTGCTATTTAAGTCTGGGCAAACACTTTTGAGCTCATTTTCAGAATCTCTCAATATTCAGGCCGAATCTACATGCAGCTCATGTTGAAGATGGCAAGGCCTCTCTGTTGCCTCCATCAGCCTGCTCTCTGAATAACTATTTAGAAGTCCAGCTTACTAATTTATTTAATTGCCCAGTACTATTAAGTAAGAAATAAACTTCTGTTGTAGTAGAGCCATTATATATTTTGGGGCATATTTTTTACAACAGCTGGCCTACTCTAATTATTACACATATTCTGTTACCATGGACTGGAATTTTCATGGGAATGTCTCTAAGTTTTATCTATCCAAATATTATGCCTTTGTTAGTAACAATACCCACTGGGTTTCATGAATAAATCAAAATGGAGGAAAGGCAAAAAGAGGTAGTAAAAGGATATTTAAGGTATTTCATAACCATGTTTCCTCCGCTGAATGTTAATGTTAGTGTTAAAATTTATTTTCAGGTTCATGGAGATTGTTCCCTTTGTGCCTGGCATGAAACTAACCAAATTATTCACATGAGTGAAAATTATCACTGTGGTTGCTTCTGCCTGTTTTTTAGGACATAATGGACAGTTACCAAGATCAAAGCAGAATCTCTGGCTGAGGGTTAAAAGCAATGCAGAGAAAGGGAGCGAGAAAGAGCAAGTGGGAGTTCACTGGATATTGACTACATGCTAAGGTAGTGGCAACTGAATAAAAGTTAAAGTGTTAAAAAAGGGCTTTCATGATACTGCAGACTGTGTGCATTGTCAAGGGAGAAGAGTGAGGCCTTGACACAGATCAGATGTGTGACTTTGTCAAGTCACTAAGATTCTCTGGGTCCCAGTTTTCTAATCATAAAAGGAGGTCTGACTAGATGTTTTCTAAGGTATTGAATATCTTAACTTTAAATATTTGATTCCAAGACATACTGGAAAGAATTTAATGTGCTGATAGCTTTGCATTGGTGCTGCAGTATAATAAATGTCAGAATCCCCTCCCTCTCTTCTCCCTCTTCCTCCCCAGATATCCCATGGCTCACTAATACACATGCATAACACCCTTTTCCAGGGCTTGGTGGTGATGTTCAGTGACATCTTATACAGCTCCACATGGGCAGGGCATCTGGGGCAGCTACATTCAGTTTTAATTGAAACAAAGCAAAGTAGCAGCTGTTTGGCATTAAAGGGAATTTTAAGCCTTTATTCCAGTTCCACCAAGGGAAGGAGCAAACAGAAGTCAAAAACATTTTAAGCCAACCAGTCTAAAATAGTTAAGGTCATCTGCATTCTCTCTATATGTAGCCATCACCTGGAATGTGCTTTCACTTTCCTTTAAAAAGAGAACTGACAACGATTTATGATAGGATAAAAGATACATTGGCATTTAAAATACTGAATTCTTAGTTCATTGTCAGTGCCCCTGCCATAATTAAGAGTTGTTTGTCTAAGCCTGATTTTTACATTATAGCTAAAACCATCATAATGAGAGATTCAGGTTTTACATGGTGGGAGCAAAAGCGGATCTTGTTTTTCCATAGCAACATGCTTGGGCTTTACAGTGAAATCTGAACCTAAAGGCATTCATGTTCAAATGCCCAACCACTGTAACTCTAATACCGTGGAAGAGTGAGCATGCTGTGTGAAATTATGCAGCATTTGATCCTGCCTGACTTCTATGCCTTGGACTATCAAAGGAGGTATGCATAGTTGCCTTATGCCAGTGTACTCTTTAAAGTTAAGTAATAACAAGTTGTTTTTTTTTTACTGTGTAAGTTTAATTTTTTTTTTTACATCTTTATTGGAGTATAATTGCTTTACAGTGGTGTGTTAGTTTCTGCTTTATAACAAAGTGAATCAGTTATACATATATCCCCATATCTCTTCCCTCTTGTGTCTCCCTCCCTCCCACCCTCCCTATCCCACCCCTCTAGGTGGTCACAAAGCACCAAGCTGATCTCCCTGTGCTATGCAGCTGCTTCCCACTAGCTATCTGTTTTACATTTGGTAGTATATCTAAGTCCATGCCACTCTCTCACTTCGTCCCAGCTTACCCTTCCCCCTCCCCATGTCCTCAAGTCCATTCTCTACGTCTGTGTCTTTATTCCTGTCCTGCCCCTAGGTTCTTCAGAACCTTTTTTTTCTTAAATTCCATATATATGCGTTAGCATACGGTATTTGTTTTTCTCTTTCTGACTTACTTCACTCTGTATGACTGACTCTAGGTCTATCCACCTCATTACAAATAGCTCAATTTCGTTTCTTTTTATGGCTGAGTAATATTCCATTGTATATATGTGCCACATCTTCTTTATCCATTCATCCGATGATGGGCACTTAGGTTGTTTCCATCTCTTGGATATTGTAAATAGAGCTGCAATGAACATTTTGGTACATGACTCTTTTTGAATGATGGTTTTCACAGGGTATATGCCCAGTAGTGGGATTGCTGGGTCATATGGTAGTTCTATTTGTAGTTTTTTAAGGAACCTCCATACTGTTCTCCATAGTGGCTGTACCAATTCACATTCCCACCAGCAGTGCAAGAGTGTTCCCTTTTCTCCACACCCTCTCCAGCATTTATTGTTTCTAGATTTTTTGATGATGGCCATTCTGACTGGTGTGAGATGATATCTCATTGTAGTTTTGATTTGCATTTCTCTGATGATTAATGATGTTGAGCATTCTTTCATGTGTTTGTTGGCAGTCTGTGTATCTTCTTTGGAGAAATGTCTATTTAGGTCTTCTGCCCATTTTTGGATTGGGTTGTTTGTTTTTTTGTTATTGAGCTTCATGAGCTGCTTGTAAATTTTGTAGATTAATCCTTTGTCAGTGGCTTCATTTGCAAATATTTTCTCCCATTCTGAGGGTTGTCTTTTGGTCTTGTTTATGGTTTCCTTTGCTGTGCAAAAGCTTTGAAGTTTCATTAGGTCCCATTCGTTTATTTTTGTTTTTATTTCCATTTCTCTAGGAGGTGGGTCAAAAAGGATCTTGCTTTGATTTATGTCATAGAGTGTTCTGCCTATGTTTTCCTCTAAGAGTTTGGTAGTTTCTGGCCTTACATTTAGGTCTTAAATCCATTTTGAGCTTATTTTTGTGTATGGTGTTAGGGAGTGATCTAATCTCATACTTCTACATGTACCTGTCCAGTCCTCCCAGCACCACCCACCGAAGAGACCGTCCTCTCTCCACTGCACACTGCTGCCTCCCCCACCAAAGACAAGGCGACCACACGTGTGTGGGTCCATCCCTGGGCCCTCCACCCGGCCCTACCGATCCACAGCTCTGTCTCCGTGCCAGCACCACACCGTCCCGACCACTGCAGCCCTGCAGCACAGTCTGAAGTCAGGGAGCCTGATTGCTCCAGCCCCGCCCCTCACTCTCAAGATTGCCCCGGCCACCCGGGGTCCCCCGTGCCTCCATACAAACCATGAAACCCCCTGCTCCAGTTCTGCAGAAAATGCCAGTGGCAGCCCGACAGGGACCACACCAAACCTACAGAGTGCCCCGGGCAGCAGAGTCACCTTCACAATGTTGACTCCTCCAATCCAAGAACATGGCACACCCCTCCATCCACCTGCACCATCCTCAGTCTCCCCCATCAGTGTCCTACAACCCTCTGCCCACAGGTCTTCTGTCTCCCCAGGCAGGTCTAAAGTAATAACAATTTAAGATGCTCATGTTTATCCTGACCTCTGAGGCTGAGTGCCATTTGTGCTCTTTGTACTGTTGTTTTGTTTTTGCTTTTTTACTTTATTTCTTTTGCTATTTCCTAGCTCATTCATTCATTCACTAAACAAATATTTCTTGTGATACAGACATGTGTAGGCATTTTAATAGGTGCTGGAGATATAGGGGCAAATAGGATAAGATTTATTCCCTATCTTTACCGTCTAGTGGAGGTAACACTGAGCAAGTAATTACAAGTACAGTACAGTAAATGAAGAGTTTGGGAAGCAAGAGCGGGTGAGTTGAGCCTTAATGAATGAGTGGAAATTAGCCAGGTGAAGTGGAAATTAGCCAGGCAAAGAGGGTGGAGGAAGCATTTGAAGAGGTGGAGGCATCTTTAGCAAGTGAATTTATTCAGCAAACATATGTGTGATCCCTTTGGGGAATTTGGTGTTTAAATGTCACTGGTGTGTGAGAACAAGTCAGGGAGGTGCAAGACATGCTGGAGGACTTAGCAGGGTTCTGATTCCAGAGGCTCTCATGTGCTGTTTTTGGGAGTTTGGCCTATGTCCTGTAGGTAAAAGTCATTGAGGATTTAAACTGGTAAATCAAGTGCACTTATCTTTTAGAAGGATCAACAATGTGGTAAATGGATATCAGGGAATGGAAGAGAGAGCAGGACTTTCATTAGATGCATTATCTCTTCTGTGGTGGCAGTGATAGCAAGGAAGAGATCCATACCTGATTCTCCGTGGTAGAAGGCCTGCCCCGTGAGCCTCCTCCCATTTGTGCTTATTGATATAAAACCATATTTTAATGCCCAGCCCAAATCCCATCTCCTTTGTGGACCCTCTCCTCATCATTCCCAGAAATTTTGTCTTCCTTTAAAATTCTATACTTCTTGTTTGTTCTCTCGTTGGATATAGAATACATCCAGCTTGTATATTTATTTCTTTTCTCTGTGAATCTCCTTTCCCCTACAAAACTCTTGAAGGATAGGGAAATATCCGTATTTCTTTAAAACTGTAGCATCTAAGACAGTGCCTTGAAAAAATTATACTCTTAGAGCTGGAAGGAACCTCAGGGACCATCCAAACCTTTTCATTTGATGGATGAAGAACTTGAGGCCCAGAGAAATGGGCGCCTTCCTAGATCTCTCACTGCCAGTTTATTATTCTTTCAGTTATCCAACAAGATGAGTATTTTTGTGGTCAATGATGATCAATTAGATAGCTATGGCTTTGTTAGATAAACATCCTCCTATTATTGTTGTTTAATGGGTGACATGATTCTTTGAGGATTAAAGGATGAGTGTTGTTTATTAATGCCCCCTTTCTTTAATAACAAAAGGCCAGGGCCATGAGAAAGACCAGAAAATTCTATAAAATGTTTGAGCCTCAAGATTAGGTCATGCATTCAATGTAATAGCAGCTGCTAACTAAATTAGGTATGTTTTTGTTTGTTTGTTTTTCCTGAGAACAGAGCATAGGTTCAACTGACCAGTTCTCAGCTGGAGAATAAAATAAGAAATTATTTCTTCTTCCTAAGTCATGGGTGCCCCAAGTACACACCCCTGTCTTTACAGGCCATCCCTTCTCTTTCCTCTTCTCCCATAAGTAATGGTAAAGCCTATCCCGTGCCTTCAAATTTGGGTTGAAGGTTGGAGGCCATGCAGAATACAAATTATCTGTCCAATCAGGGGCACATGGGAATTTGGAGATGACAAATCCTTTACTAAGATCTTGATGCTTAAAACCAGTTGCAAACCATACGTACAGAGGCCTTGCAGGTAATACAAATGAATAATGGTGGCTTGGTAGAGTCTAGTGACTTAGACAATGAATAAGAGCTGACACGACAGCTCTTTCTCAACTCCAGTATTTGTTGCCATGAGAGAATTTTATGAATTCTACCAGGTTGTCTGATTCTCCAAGGCAGTGCAGAAGTCTGGATTTTTATGTGAAATATATCAAATCTTCACAATGGTCATAGCTTTAAAAATGGAAAACTTTGTGCAGCAAATATGCAAACAGTCAAAACACTCCTGCAGACTGCCTGAAGTCCTGGTAGTTTGCAACTTCTGGCTTCAAAAATTCCAGATACTTACTTTTAGTTACTAGATATACAAACTAATCAATGCACCAGCAATAATTTTGGGGTAATTTGTTTGTGTGTGTGTGTGAAATATTATTCAGGATACTTAGGAGAACCTGTAGAAATCAATGGCATGTTTTGGCCCACATTAAACTTTCAGCTGGTTGAGAAATAGGAAACCATGTATGAAAACAGAACTAGCAGTTTAAATTACCATGTAAATGCAAAGTGAGGCAGCCCATCAATTAAATAAGATTCTCTAGACCCTACAACTTGAGGCCAAATTAGTGCCCCACCAATGAGTTATATAATGTGCTCTAGAAGTACATATATCTTTCTGTAAATTCATTCAGCTCATATGGTAAAAAGGGTTAAGAATCTACTTGATCCTCTTAAAACTTAAAACCTTGAGTTCATGACATATAACATATTTGTACCTCCTATGTTTACTGCAGTGGCTGTACATGATAGTTGTGAATTAAATGTTTGCTGACTAAACCAATAACAAACTGAAGCCTATAGGAGTAATTGATCATTCCAAAACACAGTAGAAACTCAATCCTTACTTGTTTAATAGTTGAATACCTTCATTAAATGGTAAAGAAATGGTGGAGAAAATGACATTTTTAGTTGGACTTTGATGGGAGTGAATAGGATTTCCCTATGTGGAGATCCCTATGGAGGGCATTTTAGGTGGGGAACAGTTTGAATGAAGTTATGATGAAACTAATTAGACTGGTTTGGAATATGGAATTCCATTTTTATCCCATAACTTTATTTGAATATGGTTTGACATGGTTCAGATATTGCAGCTCAATGTACTGTGTCCATACTTTTCAAGTTGTTCCTATCCCAGTACGTTAGAATGTTTAGGAATAAGCCTGCATTCCTCAAAGGAGATGAAGCTGTAGAGGTGGGGTTGTATCCCATTGTAATAAGTCTTTCCTCCATCCACTTGTTTGATTAGGAAATGAATACTAAGCAAAGGGAACACTTGTGAATTACTTATGTCATTTGCTATAGTGCTGATAGGGAATAATTCTTAGAGCTGCCTAATGCTTTTGGGGATTGGGTTTTATTCTTTCAAGTATTTCGTCATTTTCTCTTTACCCTAGTTAATTGGATGTGCTCAAAAGGCCTTGGGGGAACTCCTTCCCTGGGGTTGGTACCTCTTCAACATAATAGTCCCACCAAGGAACGAGGCTGAGAGAGTGGGGACTGAGCTTCCAGGTATTTTCTGGGTGTCTTGGTGACATGTAGACTTTGTCCATGAAATTCTCTATCCCTGAAATTTTCTCTGCCCTTTTTATGATGCTACAGCCTTATTCTAGAAACTTCTTGAAGTTCTTTGTATAGCAAAAATATATTTACATGTCAGAGGTCAGATCATTTTTTGCTATAGGTTTTTTCTTAGAGACTATGACAAGAATATTTTAAGAATTCCCCAAAAAGTAAATTTATCAATCAGTCTCAAGGCTTATTTTTTTACTATAATTTTGTATATTCATGTGTATTGCAAGTGATCAATCATTCTGCCAAACATCTTGTACTAAATGTGCTAATGAGCTAGAGAATCAAATATTTTGAAAGTATGGGCATGTGTAACATTGATTTTCAATATTTGGATCACATCAATAATCTGCTCAAGGAAAGCAACTTTATTAGGATACATTTCCATATACCTTATTAATAGTTGAGAGGCAAAACAATATTTGTTACATTCTTTGTTGATTTATTTCCTTTAACTCTCTGTACCCTAGGTATCTTGAGTCCTTAGCAACAATATTAGTAATAACAGAATTGTAATGTTCATTATCTGTTAGGCACTGGTGAAGCCTTGCTTTTGGCTTAGATGGATTTTTTTTTTCCTTTCAAGTAATGCAAATTTTTCTCAGGTTATTTTCAGAAATAGATTGTTGATACCAGTTGAATGCAGGTAGGAAACAAACAACAACAACCAACAGTGAAGGGAAAAGTTAAACGGGGGATGGGGACAAGGCAGTGTGCAGAAGGTACTGAAAGGGTACAGAGGGAAGGTGAGTTCTGATATGCTTCAGTTCTGAACACAGTCAGTCGTTTAACCTCTCTGAGTCTCAGTTTCTTCATCTCTAAACCAGGGGCAACAAGACCTATCTCTCATGAGACTGGGAACAATTAAGTGGTGCAGATATCTGGAAGGTACCCAGCACAGCTCAGCCCAAGAAAATTTAGTTCTCTTTGTCTTCTTGCTTTTCTTCATCCCCTGACCTCTTCCTTTCTCTTTTTTTTTCACAGTTTATTTCTTCTTTAAAAAAAAAAAATGTGACTTGAATATGTGAAAATGGAGATATTTGTTGTATCAAATGACATAAGGTTTTATAAGAATGATAATGTTACCTTAGTATCCTAGCAAGAATGACCATCAGTATTGTCTGACACCCAGGCTTTCTTATTTTCTGGGATAAGTAGAGAGAAATAGCATTTGTGGAGTACTTATGATGTACCGATGTACCAGGAATGGTATACATTTAATTTAATGATAACCCCCATAAAATATCAGTGTTCCCATTTTACAGTTTAGAGACTGAGGTAAAGGCTGTTAACTTGTCTGAAATCACACAGATAGTGAGTGGCATCAATTGTTATTCAGACCATGCTGGCTATTACTATTAAACCACCTGTCTACTTGTGTGGTTCTTAATTAGGGAGTGGAGTACATCTGGATCATCTGGGGGAGCAGATGGGTGTGGCATGAAAAAGTTCCCCCAATAATTATGATAGGACCTTCTCTAGGTGAGAATCTTGACCTGGGATCCTTGAATGTCGTGGAGGCAGAGATGCTGACATTTTTCTGGCTCTGCTTCCCAGCCTGGCGAGGAGTAGACATCAACTCAGTGATCCTTAGAACAACTTGCAAATCTGAAACAACACTGTTTTCTTCTTAATGGATTTCAAGTCTTTTATGGATGTTTTCTACACAGTGTTTACCAAAGCAAATGCATTAAGAATCAAAACTTGAATGTGGTGTCTTTGGGCTCTATTTTAGAATGAGAAAAAAATTTAAATAGGGAACAATGTTTACATATTTTTTTAAGGCAAAAGAGGCATCTTTCTTATAGCTTGGCAGGAGAGATGAGGAAGAAATCATGGGTATTGGTGCTGTTTACTAGCTGAGGTGCCAAAGACAGCCATCTGTCAAGAAAATGTGTAGGATGTTGATCAAGCCTGGAGCCTCTGACACTGAATACCCCGCCGGGGACTAAGATGCCACTCCAATGAGAGTGCACCTGCCTGATAGTACGCCGCCTCTGTGAGAAGGAATTTCCATGCATCTTCCCACTGAAAAATGGCTTTTATTACAGCTGATAAAAGGGCAGGGGAAAGTTGCCTTGATTTCCACAACAAGAGATGCACCTTGAGTGTTACATACATAAGAAACTTTGAGAGATCATTTCATTTGGGACTTTGACAAACCAAAGCAACTGATATTTTAATTCAGTGAAAACTACTACCCCTCGCCCCAAGCACTACTGAGGGTAGGTCCGAAAAGCAGGATATTTGAAAAGAGCAGAGATATGACTTCAGCCTTCCATGGCCTGTATTTCCTTTACCGTTTTTCTCCCTGATTAATGCTGTAAGTTCTAATATCCCCTCTTTTCTCATCTACAGAGAGAGCCACAGGATGGTAAATATATAATAAATAATTTACACTTTTTTGTTGATTGATATTGGACGTGGGGAAGAACACTTGGAATCCAAGGATACCAACTTCACAGGAGCTCCTGAATCCACTGAGACTTTTTTCGGTGCTCCTGGGCAGGTATCATGTGTCAAACCATGCCCCGAGCCTGTGAGACAATGATAGGGATATAAGTATCACCTCTAAAGAATCCTCCATGAGCGGTGAAAGTAACTTTTTTTTAGTTTATTCTCCCCTCTTTCCTGTGTAAAAAGCAAAAATACTTTCCCTTTTTTAATTTGTTTGATAATGTGTTGTCGTGGTGACAGAGGTAAGAAGTGCCGAATGGGCAAGATTGAAAAGATTTGGGAAAGAGTTTTAACTCTCTACAACTCAGAATGTACTCTGTTGCCTGCATGTCAGAATGTATTCTATGTTGCTGAGCTTAAGACATTGCATTACCCACACCATGTTGCTAGCAAGCACCATGGGGGCAGTAAGGAATGCTAATCATTGGCAAGCCACACAGGTAGTCTGTGATTCCAGAGTGGCTAAAGTGACCAGAGACAGGGGCTGGGGCAGCCCCTTTAGAGTAAGAACACAGATGAGGCAGTTACTTAGTATCTTTTGGATACAACAGCTAGTCATAAACTCTTTCTTTTTTAGCTAATTTCTTTGATATCATAGAGTTGTTTTATTCCTTCTCATTCCCCATCTCTCCTACACTTTCTCCATTTCTTTTTTACTGACTTTTTCTTTTTTTTTGAGGCACTGTGATGATCATTTGAAAGATGTGCTTCTAGAGTGATCAAGGCTTTTGTATAAACTCTTCTCTCTCTCTGCTCACCCCATCTCCCCTTCACTAGTCAACTCTTATTCATCCTTTGGATCTCATTTCAAATATCATTTCTTCAGGGAAGCCTTCTTTGACACCTCTTCCACCCCACCTCATATTTTCCCTTCAGACTATTTATAACTAGTAATTACAGTTTATTTGAGAAGTAGTCTCCCCCATAAGAATGCAGGTTCCACAAGAGCAGAGACTGCTCCGGTTTTGTGGCCATCGAGAACTCAGCATCTACAGCAGTGTCTGCCACATTGTAGGCTCCAGAAATTTTTATGGAAGGAGACAGTGAAATGCTTGAAATGCTGCATTACACTTATTAACCAGTATTTACTTAATACTTAACAGCTAACCCTGTGTTGAGTTCTGGGCCATGTAGGGAATTTAAAAGAAGCAGAAGCACAGATCAAGTTCCCAAAGAGCTTACAATTAGATGGGAAAACTAGTTCATCAGGAGAGCTATCTAGTGATTTTTAAAAGTATATTGATTTTCTAACCACACTCACTCCTTCAAAAATCATAAGTATTAATAGGGTAATGTTAATACTAAGTAATAGAAGTACAATAATCAATAACAGAATTTGTATCAGGTATGTAGGCAAATTTCTACAGTCTGTTGCTTTACATTTATTTTGTCATATTCCACTTTTTGGACCTATTTTGAGCACAGCTATATGTTCTTCCTTTCTTGTTCTTTTTTTTTTTTAAATAAATTTATTTATTTATTTTTGGCCGCGTTGGGTCTTTGTTTCTGTACACAGGCTTTCTGTAGTTGCGGCGAGCGGGGGCTAGTCTTCGTTGCGGTGCATGGACTTCTCATTGCGGTGTCTTCTCTTGTTGCAGAGTATGGGCTGTAGACAGGTGGGCTTCAGTAGTTTTGGTGTGCGGGCTCAGTAGTTGTGGCTTGTAGGCTCTAGAGCGCAGGCTCAGTAGTTGTGGTGCCCGGGCTTAGTTACTCCGTAGCATGTGGGATCTTCCTGGACCAGGGCTTAAACCCATGTACCCTGCACTGGCAGGTGGATACTTAACCACTGCACCACCAGGGAAGTCCCCCTTTCTTGTTCTTATCATCATCATTAATTTCTTTCATTTATTCTGGTCCTCTTAGTACATTGTTGTGATAGGTGATTTGAAAAGAAACTAACAGTTTTTTTGGGGGGAAAATATCCATGTGATGCTTGATGTTACCAACCAAGATAAATCCAGAGAGTTTAGAAAGAAAAATATTTAAAGATAAAGGGAAGTAGAATCGGGTAGTTGTTAAACTCTAAAAAAGAGATTGGCTTTCTCTGATTTGAAGTGAGAGAAGAAACTATGAGAAACAGACATATAAATTTAATTTGATAAAATTCTTAGTTCCCCTATCAGCAAGATTCTAGTATGGCTGGCATAAATATGCCAAAATGTTAATTACTATTGTTTTATTATTGTATTGTAGCAATGAAAAAGGATGTAGCCAAAATAAAAACAAAAAGAGCAACCTAGAGAAACTTTTTTTTAAGCAGAAAATATGACAAAGTATGAAGTTAATAGTTTAATAATTGAAGAGTTCATATTGTTAACAAATGGGCAAAAGACCCTATAGATATAATGTACAAAAGGAGAAAATCTAGAAAACGTACATGTAGAAAAAATATTCACCCTCCTGAGATTCACCTGTTAAGTTTACTAAGTAGGACAAGTTAAAATGCAACTGATAATACTCTAGTAAAATTGGAAAGAAATTCGAAAGTATACATGAATGATAAACCATGGTACAAAATCATCATCTAAGACATTGAAAACTCATATTCCCAAAGAATTTCAGCACAGCATTTTTTCATATTGATGGAAAACTAGAAGCCTCTTAAAATTTAACAGCAGAGAAGTGGTTAAATAAAGTATTCTTCATTTGTGTACCCAATCTTCTGCAACTATGAAAAGGGTGGGAAACATTATTATAAGCAGCATAATATTAAAAAGTTTTAGCTTTGGAAGGTGATGTGGTATCATTTATTGTAATTTAATATATCCTCTGGCCTGTTACTTTTACTTCCAGGTGTCTGTTCTATAGAGCATGTCTGTGAAGATGTCTGTACAATATATGTGCTATTTGTATGAATATTGATTTTAAAGCAAAAAGTGGGAAATGACCCAAATGTCTAACATAAGGGGATGGTTAAATTAATTTTTGATTTTCGTGTGATGAAATATAATATAGTCAATCAAAAAACTGATGTGCCAGCCTATATTTCAAAATATATTGTTAAAAAAAACACAAGTTGCTAAATAATGAATACAATATGGCCTAATTTTATTAAAACAAAACAAACTGTGTATGTATAGTTCAAATATATGGCTAATATATAAACTGGAAGAATAAATTTGAGAATAACACATACTGAGATGTTAAACAGTTCTGACCTCAGGGAAGGGGGGTAGTGGGAATGAGGGAGGGGAATAATGGATTAATTTTTAATAATTAATTTTTGAAAACAATGAGCTTATAATAATATATTTCTTGTATAATGTTAAAAATAATGCAAGAACAAAAGCTAAAACATAAAGAAGTAGAAGAGTAAAATATTCAAAAACAATACTTGTTATTTTAGGTCATGAGATTATGGGCAGTTTTTTCCTTTTTTCCCCTCACGACTACTATAATATGGTTAGATTCTTTTCATACGTAAAATTCAGAAAGAAAGGTTTTATTAGATACAACTTTTCCCCTTACACCATGGCTTGCAACTGTGGTTTTATAACACATCGTGGAAAGAAGGCAGAATGAAATCCTTGGTTATCCCAGCTGGAATTGTAAAATTCTTCTAAATCAGAAGAGTTTTAATTTACATAAAATCAAAGTTCTCTTAATTTCAAGTTCTCCAATCCTCCTCTCCCTGCCCCCGCTTTTCTTGTTTTTTTTTGGTTGGGGGATAGGTTGGGGTAGGGCAGCTGTCATAGGGATTTTCAATTCTCAAAGGTTGGGATCACTGCTTTAAGAACTAACCATCTAAGATAGATGACATGTGACACAGACAGTTATATAAAAAAAAAAAAGAAAAGACATGCAGACAACTGTACAAGTATTGAGAAAATGAAGTATTTACATTGTGCATGAATAATGTATCTTTGTGTCTGTCTCTTGGGTGAACTTGTCAGGTTATCTTTCTCTTGTTGGCTTTTGTGCTTATTTTCAAACCATTTTTACCCCTGGAAAATATTTTTGTATTGGTTTTGGACCCTCTGGAAGTGGTTGACTATGACATATGCTTTCCTCCTATCCAGTGTATGCAGGGCTTCCTTTCCTCATAATTTTTACTTTCTGATTTGTTAGTTTAATTTAAGCTAGACGCTGACTGAATAAAGATGGTTCTGTCTACCTTAAGTGTTTTTTGTGTCATCTCCACCATGTCCTGGCATCTAATAATGGTTAAATAATTTACCACTGCTATAGGAAATATTTTCTGAGACTTTACACATAAACCCTCCTCAGTAAAACCCAAATGGTTGAATTCACTCCTAACCATATTATTTTCAAAATAACAAGAACAAGAGCCGAAACATAAAGAGGTAAAAGAACATAATACTCAAAAGTAATGGTTATTTTAGGTCATGAGATTAAGGGTGATTCTCTCTTTTCTGTTTTCCCCACAACTACTATAATATGGTTAGACTCCTTTCATATTTAAAATTCAGAAAGAAAGATCAAGAAATAAAACAATCAGCAGTTGTTTGCTTTAAAAATAATAGTCGCAGACTGTATCGACCCCCAGAGCCTTTCCTCATGCCTCTGTTTTGTGTTTTAGAAACTGCCATAGATTTGTTGTCTGCATTTGTTTTTCCATGTTAATATTTCTTATACAGTATGGAAATTCCAGCAAGGGTTTTAATAATTCAGCATAAAGGAAGAACAATATTATAGTTGAAAATTAGCCTAAGAAAGGGGAATATAACCTTTTTATATAAGAAAAATAGGAAGAGTGAGAAGAAGCCAAATTAGCTGAACAAAAAGCTGCATAATGACCTGATACACAAATAGGAATGTCATATAAATCGGAAACTAAGTGCTCACTGAAGAGGAATGTGGAGACAATTGCTTTTAAGTGTAAAATCAGAAGAGTTTGGGCAAGAGACAAGATCCTACCAGCAAGACATTAAAAAGGAATAATGTTTCAGAGGCTTATTCTCCCCACATCTCTTTTAAGCTGAGGTACACAGGAGGCCACCATAATGTCTCAGCATAATGAGAGCACTTGAGACCATTTTTCTTCATTTCCCTGATTGGTGCCAATGGAAGGGGATGGCTCACTTTGGAGACCTATGTGCTGGAGACCCAGCCTGTGTTCTGATCCTGAACTGCTGCCGTTGCTAGCTTTGAACTAGCTTTTTCACAGCAGCACCTGTAGCCTAAGCCAGACCCCTGGTACCTCTACTTGGAATATGGACTTGATCCTGGGCAGTGCTGCTCCTTCCAAACTCCATGCCTGGCTCCTGGGGGAGTAAAAGAAAAATGGCGAGTGAAAAATCCCATCTATCCCTAAAGGCTGATCTTAACATTGAGCTCACCCCCTCCCTTTCTCTCTGCTCTACTTAGGCCTGGAGTGGGCAACATTACAGGCGAGTCTCACTTTTGGAATTTCAGGCTCTCCTCTAGTTTTTACACTTTTCATCATGGTCGTCATTTCATATCTTACGCTTAGGAGCCCTGGCTTCATCCTCTCTCTTCTCTCTCTTCTTAAAAACCATGCCCACAGAAAAAGATTTGATAAACTCAGTAACTCTAAGGTAAATTGCCAATAAGTTTTGAACTGTGACCAGCCCCTTTCAGATGTGCTTGCAGTAGGCTTGAAAGCAAGCCAGGCAGGGGGTGTCTAACTGCAGAAATTTCACATGTGTTTGTTCAGTGATTCTAAAACTATTCACCACAAATCACTGCTCTTATTAAGACTCCCCTATTTGTCATCTATATATTTTAAAGACTTTTCTCATTAAAACAAGTTTATTAAGTTGTCTCCCCACTAATGATCTTATGGATTGATATAATTTTAATCACAAACAGAAACTGAGGTTGGGGTATGTAGTTTTATGTTGACTTGGTTTATTTGTAAGGACTGATATGGTTGGATGAGAGGAAATGCCATTAAGTAGAAAAGAAATGTCTCAATGGAAGATGTTTCTTTCCCTTGTAACCTACATCTTATCAATCATCAAATCTGTAAGCTCTACTTCTAAAATATATTCTGCATTTCACCACTCCTTACCAAATCCATAGTTCATACATTAGCTGAAGACAACATAATTTCTCACCTGGACTAATACAGAAGTCTCCCTAATTATGCTCCCTTCTTCCACATTTGTGTCCTCCATACCCTTACTCCATTTCTTCATTCAGTGGCCAGTGTAATGGACTCAAAGGATAATTCAGATCACATCACTCCTTGTTTAAAACCCTCAATGGCTTCTCAATTCAATTAAGATGAAATCTAAAGTCCTTTCCAAGACCCATGAGGCCCCAAGTGGTTTGTTCCATGCTGATCACACCTTTTGCTATCCCCTCACCTTGTCCTTTGGATTTTGGCCACCATGGCTTTTCTTCCTTGTATCTAAGCAGGAAACGTTTATTCCTAGCCCATGGCCTTTGTTCCAGTTGTCTACCCTGCCTGGATTAATCTTCCCTCAGATCTTCATGTGATTAGCCCCTTCTTAGGATTTATGTTTCAGCTCAATGTCCCCCTCTCAGACAGGTTTTCTCTGACTCAAATTTCCCCCATCCCCTGCTCAGTCTAGCTCATTGTACACTTTATTTTTCAGAGCATTATCCCTGTCTGGAATTATCTCGTTAACCTATTTATTTATGTGTTTATTCTTTGTCTTTTCTCACCAGACCATAGTCTTCATAAAAGCAGGGACCTTGGCTTTCTTGATTACTGCTGCAATCCCAGAGCCTAGAACATTGCCTGACACTTAGTCACTGCTCAATAAATATTTGTTGAATTCGAAGAAAAGTACCAGAAACATATCAACTTCATTGTCACGCCACAAAGTATTAAGACATCAGATATCATTTATAAACAATGAGCAAAACACAGAGCAGTGTCTGAAAGCAAAATGTTTTGATGAAATGATTAGTCCAGATGAAACAAGGGGGATTTATTTGGAACAATCCAAGAGTGAATGGGCTTAAATCATGGCTGGTTGCATTGGGCTGGTCAGCAAGTAGCAAAATAAACATCAGTCAAATTGGAGGTTTTAGGATGTTGTGTTCTCTTTTATTAAAACAGCACTTGTGTTTCTTTTTTTTTTAAGCCATACACGGGCCTCTCACTATTGTGGCCTCTCCTGTTGCAGAGCACAGGCTCCGGACGCGCAGGCTCAGCGGCCATGGCTCACGGGCCTAGCCGCTCTGCGGCATGCGGGATGCGGGATCTTCCCAGACTGGGGCACGAACCCATGTCCCCTGCATTGGCAGGCAGACTCTCAACCACTGCACCACCAGGGAAGCCCTGTATCAGCAGTATTTTTAAATGACTTGAAGCTTGCAGTTCTGTTGCAGTAACTCGTCAAGTTGAAAAATGTGTTTCTTCAGGGTGGGAGGAGAGTTTTAAGTTCATAATTCATTTGTTGCAAAGATCATTTGTTAAAGCCAGCCATATTCTCTTACATTCTTTCCTTTTGGGATATTATGCCTTTTTTCTCTCTTTTTATCATACTTTATGCATGTATGTATGTGCATACATATAAATAAGAAATTGTGAAATATAGTTTATGTTAGTAGAAAAAGCATTTTGAGTATTTGTATGTATAGAGTGGAGCATGACTTCTTATATTTCATTATAATTTGGTTTGCAATTTAAAATGTGGAGAGAATATGAACACAAAGAGCATATACCTTTTTTTCTCTCCCTATTTATGGCTCCAACAAGAACTTCCATCAATGGGCTTACCTGGTGATGCAATGGTTAAGAATCCACCTGCCAATGCAAGGGACACGGGTTTGAGCCCTGGTCCAGGAAGATCCCACATGCCACGGAGCGGCTGGGCCCGTGAGCCACACTAGTGAGTCTGTGCTCTAGAGCCTGCGAGCCACAACTGCTGAGCCCACGTGCCACAACTACTGAAGCCCGCATGCCTAGAGCCCGTGCTCCACAACAAGAGAAGCCACCATGATAAGCCTGCATACCGCAACAAAGAGTAGCTCGCCACAGCTAGAGAAAGCCCGCCTGCAACAATGAAGACTCAACGCAGCCAAAAATAAATTAATTAATTTAAAAAAAAAAGAACTTCATCGAGTTCATGTTTGGAAATATGGCTAAAACAGATCAGGGAATAAAGTTCACAGAGATCTCTGAATTAATTGAATTATTCAGTTTCATACTAACTGAAGGAAACAACACATCCCCTGTGGGGTAGAGGGTATAATCTGCGCATTCATCTCTGTGTACTACCCTTCTCACTAAGGTTCTATTAAACCACTGCAATCATTAAGCTAGTGAGCAAACCACCAAATTAAACAAAGAGGCTATTTTTACAGAGGGGGATGGGAGGCAAGGCAAAACATTTTTTTAAAATAAAAAATGACTTTTCCTCAAAGCCTAAGAACAGTAGCAGAAGGCTTTAAGAACATAAACATAACCAATCTGTCTATTCTAGGGGATAAAGGCTATGTTTCTTAAACATAAAAGAACAAAATTTCTAAGTAGCAAGCAAGTTGGAAGCATTTGCATAATGGATTCTTTTTACATAAATTACATTCCTTATAGAACTCATCTGATAAAACTTGGCAAAGGTGGAAGGCATAAGTTGAAGTGGAGTGAAAAGAGGGGTGAATGTATAGGCCTAGGACTCCTTTCAGCACTTTTTGATGTATCCCCATTCTTTGAAGTCTGTAATTTTTTAGTAGCTAATATTTGCCCCAGACTTCACAACCATGAGTGTCAAGAGGAATTAGATTTGGTCATTACTGTACTCTCTGTACCCCCTACCCTGTTTTGTTCTCTTTCATGAAGGTACAAATGAGTGCATCTGTCAACTACTGGAGCATGTTAACTTCTGTGTGTTGGGATTTGACAGTCACTGGCTGTGAATTTTCTTGCCATAACAACCAAATGAAAATGTCACCAATGAATCTTGCTTCTAAGTGCCAGATTTTCTCTTTCTCATATACACCATTTCCCTTTGACCAATAGAAAATTTCAGTTGTTTTATGTAGTCCAAAGCAAGGAACTTATTTCTGTTGTATAACATGATAGCTCACAGTCTACGGCCCTTCCAAGAATGGGTAAGTATTGGGGGTATCTGGTGGAACTTTAGGCACATCTTTATTAGGACCTCAAGTTAAAGAAAGACATTCTAGCCTCAAAGACATCTGGATGTAGAGAATTTATCAGTCTAAGAGGGCTATTTTCTAAGAATTTTTTGGCTTTCTGTCTCACATCTCCAGAACCAGTGATACTTCAGTTGAAGGAAGGATGGGAATGATGGAGGGAGCTAGCCATTCACATTTTGCTCTGCCCTCCTAATTTAAGGTCTTTGATCTGATAAGAAGTGGGCAGAACAGAAATTACTCATTCCTCAAGTTCCAGACTCCAGAATTTCATAAGCATTTTCTTACACTAATTCATCTACAATGAGATTGGTCTTTGCAAATGTGGAAACGTTTGGCTGTGCTTATGGGATCAACTAGGAATGTATTTGGCTGCAGGTATCAGCATACTCAACTAAGGGTGGCTTAAATAAATAAGTATTAATTTTTATACCATAACAAAAACCCTAGAATTGTACAGTTTCTGGCATTGGTTCAGCTGCTCAATAATGCCACAAGAAACCCAGGTCTTCTTTTCTGTTTTTCCACTCCAATATCACTAGTGTGCTGGCTTTCATCCTCATGCTTCATGGTTGCAAGACGGTTGCCGTAACTTCATACATGGAAACTTCATTTGATGCAGGAAGAGGGAATGGGGAAAATGGACCAGGCCAGTAGCATCTTCTTTCTTTTATCAGAAAAGAAAAAATTTCCCCTTAAAAGTCACCTACCCCCCACCAGCCACCTTCCTCTCAAGGTCTTTGTTTTTTCTTTTGCTTATGCTTTTATTTTTCCCATTTGCTTATGCTTCATTGGCCAGAGCTGTGTCAGATAACCACTCTTATCCGTTAGTCAACTGGGGAAGTAAATATTTAGTTTCTACAGGCATCCAAGAAGAGACAGGCGAGGGAAAATGTACCAAGTGAGCCAAGCTACAAGTTCAGTCATAATTACCAAGGAATTATAATACTCCAGATAGGTAAACATGATTCTACACCCAAAGACAGGAGCTGATGTTCTTTTGGGTATTTCAGGGCCAGTCCTAACTTTTCCTTGTCCACTAATTCC
The DNA here is from genome assembly GCF_011762595.2 of Tursiops truncatus. NCBI lineage: Eukaryota > Metazoa > Chordata > Mammalia > Artiodactyla > Delphinidae > Tursiops > Tursiops truncatus. Next base: position 76,576,353 of record NC_047038.1, read on the forward strand.
TACCTGCCTCTTAGAACAATGTGCAGGATTGCATTCTCCCTCTGTTTACTTCTCAGAAGGATAGCTGAGGTTCTTGATGGGTAACTTTCTCCAGATCGCTGAAATGTCATTCTAAATGCACTTTAACTGAAGGGATAGTGGACGCAATTTATGGAAAAAAGGAGATACTGCTTTCAGTATTTAAACAAGTTTTGGTGTCACAGTTTTGGATTCAGTGAAAATCTGGGAGGAGAAACGTTTGCCAATTTGTAAATTGCTTTTAAGTTATTGACTTATCAACACAATTCACCATCGTTTCTCCTGCTTTGCCCAGAGCACATATTCAAAACATTAGAGTAGAAACTCTTGAAAACATTTATTTTCTTACCATGAAGAATGCATATGAGGAAGGCCCTCTTCTGAAGTTTCACTCAAGTCGTGGGGCAAACCTCATGGGATATTACATAATTCCCAGCAATGCCTTCCCGACCAGTGCTGCAAAGACAAAATAATGCATCTTGTAGTGGAAAGATGAATACTTCTCGCTCTTCCTTGGCATGAAGCAGGCAGCTGCCAAGCAAAGGTAGCTGGAAGGATTCCCAGAGACAGGGCTGGGGCTGCAGGTTGGGCAGAGTTGCTGTCTCATTATTTCATTGTTGTGTGGTTGCTGAGCACACTAGCTGACATGCAGAATCAAAGGAAAAATTACTACTGTCAGAGACGTGATACTAATGGCAGTGGCTCTGTTCAGTCCTTCAGTGTTTTCCAGGGACAATCACTTCAGTTTAGTAGACCTGCTTCCAGCTTCATTTAACCCCCCTAGGAAGGTGGCTGGAATATGCTTCCTGAACTGGAGATGCTGGGTGATTTGTTTTAATAATGGTTTGAGGGCCAGATGAATTAGTCACTGTCACTCGAGGGAGGAGGAAGAAAGTGTATTCAAAAGCATTCCCATATTATGCCAGCCAGAAGAAAACAAAATAAAGCTTAAAGCTAAAGAAACAAAATACTCTTTTTAGCCCTTTTAAAAGAAAAAGCACAGTAAACACACACCTTGGGGAACTCTAGTGCAGAAACACCAAAGAAGTGAAAAATTCACTCATCATGATGTTTATCAATAGGAAGTCAATAATTGGGTATTGGTACTTACCAATTTATTATTTATTAGCCTCAGTACCCCTCCCCATTTCTCTCTCCTTTTCAATACTTTTTATTTTTATTAGGAGTGCTGATTGTTTGGGAACATCTGAAATCTCTTTCTGATTGTAGTGAACAAGTGAACAGAGATAACCCAACAGTAGGCAGTGATTTATATCTCTGCAGGTTGGATCTAGTGCTGTAGTGAGCTTGTTGTAGCCTCTGATGTTATCTCACCTTATAAAAGTATCGACAGACATGAATACACAATCTTGTCTTAGTTTCTGAGTCTGCCTGTACTCGAGTGTCATCGTATTATAGAGGGACATTAAAAGTAGAGTTTCATTATATTCTGAGCAAATTTTCCCATTATGTATATGCATGTATATATGTTTTGATTCTATGTGCATAACTTATCTCGTTAAACCCAAATTTAAAATGTATGAGCATATAGGATCACAAAATAAAGAGTGAATAAAAATAAAATCAGAATGAAGGAAAAATAAAGTAGAACAATAAGTTAGAGCCCTGGAAAAAGAGTATATATAATAAATGGTCTGAAATCTAAATTATTCGAAAATTTGGCTCTGAGATTTCTAGCAGCTGAACAGAAGAGAAACACTTGATATGATTCTCAGTTCTATATAATGGAAACAAAGAAACTGCTGAAAGGAAGCAAAAAGCTCTGTTCTACTATGAAATCTTAACTAATTATTTCCTACTCCAATAGGTAAGTTTCCTTTCATAGTTATAGATATTCTGTGTTAAAAAATGTGTTACTTTATGTATAAAGTGCTGAAGGGTGTTGGTGCTAGTGCTACAAACAAATTAAAAAAAACTAGCTTTATCTCTTTCTTTGAAATGTTGAATTGTCATCAGTTGGGTACCTGGGGCTCTGAACAGGGAAGTAAACACCATTAAAAGGAGAGCTTCCCATTAATGTTTTTAAGAGATTAGACAGCATAAAAAGGCTGATATTTTTAATTTTTAGAGAATCAGAATGGTTCAGGGAGCTGAACTGAGTCATTAAATAACATTAAGAGAGAACACACTTAGGAGATCCAAAGAGAATCAAGCAACCTGAATGTCCCTCCCTTTCTAAAAGGTGTTCAGATGACCTCCAGAGTATTGCCATGTGCTGTGGTCAGTCAGTCACCAGGCAGAGCCCAGGGCCAGGGGGCAAATGCTCCAGGGTGAATGGCCATAGTCTGTGGACAGGAGGTTGGCTGAAAACAGTCACTGCACTAGGTCCCTTTGCACCTGGAGTCCGGCCATGACTAAAGCATTCCACTCAGAAAGGGCAGTGCATAGTACCATCAGTGGGAATGCCTCCCAGCACGCAAGTGCACTGCCAATGACATCGCTCTGCGGTGATTATCCCTATTCTCTTGGCTGGAGGAATGGAGTGATCTTTTAATGGTTTCAAAATGAAAACATTTAGGCTGAGTGTTTGGATTTCCTTCCATTTTGAGCATCACCACATCCTAAAAGATAAGCAGAACCTATTGCTAAATAATTAAGACTTAAGGGTACTATGGCCTTTAAAAAAAACCTTGACTTTAATTATCTGAAATAATGTTACATGGAGAGACCTATAAAATGGGCAGAATTTAAGAGAGAGGACCACAAGTCAAACGGATGAAATCAGATCTTTGTCTATATCTATATCTGTATCTATATATCTAGAATGTCAACTCAAAGCAGGCAAGGTGTACAGACATTTAGATTTAGCAAGGTAAAAAAATGAAATAAAGTATGAGAAGCACTTATAGGTCAGGACCACTAGACATTAAGCAATCAGTCAGCAAATTAAAAAATTAAATTAAAAAGCTATTATAGGGGCTTCCTTGGTGGCGCAGTGGTTGAGAGTCTGCCTGCCGATGCAGGGGACACGAGTTCATGCCCCGGTCTGGGAAGATCCCACATGCCGCGGAGCGGCTGGGCCCGTGAGCCGTGGCCGCTGAGCCTGCGCGTCCGGAGCCTGTGCTCCGCAACGGGAGAGGCCACGACAGTGAGAGACCCACGTACCACACACACACACACAAAAGCTATTATAAAAATCACATACTTTAACACTATACCCTGTGGTAAAGGCAAATGTTTCAGGCACAAACCAAGAAAAAAAAGAAGTGTTAGAGACCAGTGCCTCATTGATGTTCTACATTATCTTTTTTGCTGCTGACAGAATAAACAAACAAAACTCTGTGGGTCTTTGGAGACAACTTGGCCACCCTTACAGGTAGAATATTTTCTTTCCAGATGCGAAGGTAATCATGCATGCTTTGTAAAAATTGTAAGAGAATGTGAAGCCTGGTGTTGAGGAAAAAGAGATAAAACGACAAAATGATGAAATGGAACCAGCTATTACAAAATGTCCATTTCTGGCTCAGATGCATTCCTTTCCCCATTTCATTTTCAAAATTGTCCCCTTTTGTCCCACTTTCTCTTGATTTATGAAGCAGAGTTAGAGATCAATAGATAATGCTTTATAGAACATTCCTTTGTTGGGTGAGTCTAAAGCAAGGGGAATAAGGGAATTGGGCTGATTAGGAGGTCAAACCAGGTCAGTGTTGGGTAGGGAAGGGTGATTTGGCTCTTTAAAATGTATTGTTCAAGGGGAGTTTACAAGGTTAATTACTGGGACATTATACAAAGAGATTAAGAGATTAATTGTGGGGCAGGAATTTGTTATATTATGCCTGTGATAATACTGTAAAATGGATCATGTAACTAAGTAACTGCCTGTTATCTGGTGAACCACTGAAGCTTAGGAATCAAATATTTTTGGATGACAATCTTTATCAAAAGATATTCAAATTTTATAAGGGAAGGCAGAATACTAATAATTGATATAAAACACCATTTTAAAAAAAGTATATTTGAATTTAAAAAAATAAAGATTTCCCTACATATATATTTGTTGGGAACTTTGAGTTTCAAGGAAAAGAGTCACTCAGGTAACTTCCAAGAATGGGAGGGAAGGAGTGGTTATTATAGGACCAATGGAAATAAGGCTGGTCAGGGTTTTGGCCATGCAGTAGGGCCTTACAGGGTCCCAGGAAATCCTCACAACCAGTCCTCACAGGAAAAACAAGAACACAGCGAGCAGGAAAGCTTGTAGGCTAAGAGATCCCTTGGAAGTTGAACTACTGTCTGAGAATATTAACAAATAACAAATAACCAACTCCAAAACCAGCCTATCAACTTCTGATAGGTTATTTTTACATTTGAGTTCTTCCCTGTCACAGGTTGTAATCAAGGTAAGACAAGGCTAGGCCTTTAATATTTTTAAGGGCTGCAATTTGTATATTATCTAAGCTATCAGATAAAAGTGCAAGTTAAGTTACATAAGGACAGACACATTCATTGAACAACAAATCTTTACATGTGTTTACTATGTGTCAGACACTGCCCTGCATCCTGGGCATGTAACCTTTTTGCACCTTGGGTGGAGGACTTTGGACAGAGCTAAACAAATTACAAAAAGTACTTCTATTAATTCCTGACTTTTGTTATCTCTTGCTTTGGCCATTTTCTGGGGCTTAATTCCTTATTTGAAAAGTGAAACTACTCAAAGGCAAGTTTCTTTAGTTTCTACACTTTGTTTTTCTTCCACTCTCAATGTTTGTCAAGTATTGTTCTTGAGCATCCTGACACAGGCACCGTGGATGGCTTCTCTGCTTCCAGGCATCATGTTGTGTCTTTTTATTCTTCACTGGTATTGCTTTAAATTGTGGGCATCCTCATAATGGGTCTTCTTCTTTTTCTGACCTTTAAAGAAAACCCTGATATAATGATCCCATTAACTTAAAATTTTAGCTATGAAAGGTCAATGTGTTATAGTTGCCACTTTTCTCAATCTTAGAAATAGATGAGGTCAGCTTCATTCTCTGCCCTCAAAGGTACATGTTAGTCAAAGCAGTATAAAGTTTGATTTTTAAGCCACTTACAATAGACAACTGGTTTAACTTGAGTATTCATTAAATTGATGGTCATATACTTGATCTTAAGTATTTCTGAGTGTTCAAAGTTCAGTGCTGGGAGAGATGGAAGCCAAGATAACTAGAGTTTTCTATATGTCTCAGATACTATGCCAGGCTTTGGAGGAGTAAAGATGAATATTATCACAATTCTAAAAATGTAAGTTCTCAAAGAGCTTTGGATATATTTTTGATATCAAATAGTTTTAAGGACTAATGAGTGGACAGGAATTTGCCTCTTCAGGTTTGTTATGTTATGAAAAGCTCTTCTTAGTGAGAAATGAGAATTTGTGGGAAGTGGCCTGTGGAATAAACATAAGGGCTTGATGAAGAAAGAGAGATGTAAGGGTAGATCAAATGATAAACAGTGTGTATTTCTCTTGTGAGAATCATTCCCTCTTACCAGACTCTAGTATTTAAAACAAAAAACAAAAAAACTACTATTGAAATGAACATTTGAAGCTCCTATAGTTTGTAGAAACCCCACATTTACATAATGCTCAACTGGAAGCTAAGAAGAAAACAAACGTTAGGCAACTGAATTATTTTTACAGGTTAATAAGACTGCCAGAAAGCAACTGAGAAAATACTTTCAAGAGGGGAATAATTTAACATAATGACATTTCTTTTCATGCAAACCAAATTAATTTCTGAAAGTACATTAGAATACACTCATCCCTCCCCTTTTTAAAATTTTATTTAATTTATTTTTTTATGCAGCAGGTTCTTATTAGTTATCTATTTTATACATATTAGTGTATATATGTCAATCCCAATCTCCCAATTCATCCCAACACCACAACCCACCCCTCCCACTTTCCCCCCTGGGTGTCCATACGTTTGTTCTCTACATCTGTGTTTTTATTACTGACCTGAAAACCGGTTCATCTGTACCATTTACTAGGTTCCACATATATGCATTACTATACGATATTTATTTGTTTTTCTCTTTCTGACTTACTTCACTCTGTATGACAGTCTCTAGATCCATCCACGTTTCTACAAATGACCCAATTTTGTTCCTTTTTATGGCTGAGTAATATTCCATTGTATATATGTACCACATTTCTTTATCCATTCATCTGTCGATGGGCATTTAGGTTGTTTCCATAACCTGACTATTGTAAATAGTGCTGCAGTGAACATTTGGGTGCATGTGTCTTTTTGAATTATGATTTTCTCAGGGTATATGCCCAGTAGTGGGATTGCTGGTTCATATGGTAATTCTATTTTTAGTTTTTTAAGGAACCTCCATATGTTCTTCATAGTGGCTGTATCAATTTACATTCCTACCAACAGTGCAAGAGAGTTCCCTTTTCTGTACACCCTCTCCAGTATTTGTTGTTTGTAGATTTTCTGATGATGCCCATTCTGACTGGTGTGAGGTGATAACTCATTGTAGTTTTGATGTGCATTTCTCTAATGATTCCTGATGTTGAGCAGCTTTTCATGTGCTTCTTGGCCATCTGTATGTCTTCTTTGGAGAAATGTCTATGTAGGTCTTCTGCCCATTTTTGGATTGGGTTGTTTGTTTTTTTAATGTTGAGCTGCATGAGCTGTTTATATATTTTGGAGATTAATTCATCTTTGTCTGTTGATTCATTTGCAAATATTTTCTCCCACCCTGAGGGTTGTGTTTTACTCATGTTTGTAGTTTCCTTTGCTTTGCAAAAGCTTTTAAGTTTCATTAGATCCCATTTGTTTATTTTTGTTTTTATTTCCATTACTCTAGGAAGTGGGTCAAAAAAGATCTTGCTGTGATTTATGTCAGAGAATGTTCTTCCTATGTTTTCCTCTAAGAGTTTTATAGTGTCTGGTCTTACATTTAGGTCTCTAATCCATTTTGAGTTTATTTTTGTGTATGGTGTTAGGGAGTGTTCTAATTTCATTCTTTTACATGTAGCTGTCCAGTTTTCCCAGCACCACTTATTGAAGAGACTGTCTTTTCTCCATTGTATATCCTTGCCTCCTTTGTCATAGATGAGTTGACCATATGTGCATGGGTTTATCTCTGGGCTTTCTATCCTGTCCCATTGATCTCTGTTTCTGATTTTGTTCCAGTACTATATTGTCTTGATTACTGTAGCTTTGTAGTATAGTCTGAAGTCAGGGAGTCTGATTCCTCCAGCTCCGTTTTTTTCCCTCAAGACTGCTTTGGCTATTCGGGGTCTTTTGTGTCTCCATACAAACTTTAAGATTTTTTGTTCTAGTTTTGTAAAAAATGCCACTGGTAATTTGATAGGGGTTGCATTAAACCTGCAGATTGCTTTGGGTAGTATAGTCATTTTCACAATATTGATTCTTCCAATCCAGAACATGGTATATCTCTCCGTCTGTTTGTGTCATCTTTGATTTCTTTCATCAGTGTCTTATGGTTTTCTGAGTACAGGTCTTTTACCTCCTTAGGTAGGTTTATTCCTAGGTATTTTATTCTTTTTGTTGCAATGGTGAATGGGATTGTTTCCTTAATTTCTCTTTCTGATCTTTCGTTGTTAGTGTATGGAATGCAAGAGATCTCTGTGCATTAATTTTGTATCCTGCTATTTTACCAAATTCATTGATTAACTCTAGTAGTTTTCTGGTGGCATCTTTAGGATTCTCTATGTATAGTATCATGTCATCTGCAACCATGACAGTTTTACTTCTTCTTTTCCAATTTGTATTCCTTTTATTTCTTTTTCCTCTCCGATTGCCATGGATGTTTTGCCAGCATCCAAAAGTATGTTGAATAATAGTGGTGAGAGTGGACATCCTTGTCTTGTTCCTGATCTTAGAGGAAATGCTTTCAGTTTTTCACCATTGAGAATGATGTTTGCTGTGGGTTTGTCATATATGACCTTTATTATGTTGAGGTAGGTTCCCACTATGCCCACTTTCAGGAGAGTTTTTATCATAAATGGGTGCTGAATTTTGTCAAAAGATTTTTCTGCATCTATTGAGATGACTGTATGGTTTTTATTCTTCAATTTTTTAATATGGTGTATCACTGATTGATTTGAGTATATTGAAGAATCCTTGCATCCCTGGGATAAATCCCACTTGATCATGGTGTATGATCCTTTTAATGTGTTGTTGGATTCTGTTTGCTAGTATTTTGTTGAGGATTTTTGCATCTATATTCATCAGTGATATTGGTCTGTAATTCTCTTTTTTTGTAGTATCTTTGTCTGGTCTTGGTGTCAGGGTGATGGTGGCCTCATAGAGTGAGTTTGGGAATGTTCCTTCCTCTGCAATTTTTTGGAAGAATTTGGGAAGGATGGGTTAGCTCTTCTTTAAATGTTTGAGAGAATTCACCTGTGAAGCCATCTGGTCCTGGACTTTTCTTTGTTGGAAGATTTTTAATCACAGTTTCATTACTTGTGATTGGTCTGTTCATATTTTCTATTTCTTCCTGGTTCCGTCTTGAAATGTTACACCTTTCTAAGTATTTGTCCATTTCTTCCAGGTTGTCCATTTTAGTGGCATAAGGTTACTTGTAGTAGTCTCTTAGGATGCTTTGTACTTCTGCAGTGTCTGTTGTAACTTTTCCTTTTACATTTCTGATTTCATTGATTTGAGTCCTCTCCCTCTTTTTCTTGATGAGTCTGGCTAAAGGTTTATCAATTTCGTTTATTTTCTCAAAGAACCAGCTTTTAGTTTTATTGATCTTTGCTCTTGTTTTCTTTGTTTCTATTTCATTTATTTCTGCTCTGATCTTTCTGATTTTTTTCCTTCTGCTAACTTCGGGTTTTGTTTGTTCTTTCTTCTGTAGTTCCTTTACATGTATGGTTAGATTGTTTATTTGAGATTTTTCTTGTTTCTTGAGGTTGGCTTGTATTGCTATAAACTTCCCTCTTAGAACTGCTTTTGTTGCATCGCATAGGTTTTGGATCCTGATGTTCTCATTGTAATTTGTCTCTAGGTATTTTTTGATTTCCTCTTTGATTTCTTCAGTGATCTCTTGGTTATTTAGTAACGTATTGTTTAGCCTCCACGTGTTTGTGTTTTTTACGTTTTTTTTCCCTGTAATTGATTTCTAGTATCATAGCAGTGTGGTCAGAAAATATGCTTGATATGATTTCAATTTTCTTAAATTTACTGAGGCTTGATTTGTGACCCAAGATGTGATCAATCCTGGAGAATGTTCCATGTGCCCTTGAGAAGAAAGTGTAATCTGCTGTTTTTGGATGGAATGTCGTATAAATATCAATTAAATCTATCTGGTCTATTGTGTCACTTAAAGCTTGTGTTTCCTTATTAATTTTCTGTCTGGATGATCTGTCCATTGGCAAGATAAACCCAAGGAGAAACACACAGAAACACATGGTAATCAAATTGACAAAAATTAAAGACAAAGAAAAATTATTGAAAGCAGCAAGGGAAAAACGACAAATAATATACAAGGGAACTCCCATAAGGTTAACAGCTGATTTCTCAGCAGAAACTCTACAAGCCAGAAGGGAGTGGCACAATATATTTAAAGTGATGAAAGGGAAGAATCTACAACAAAGATTACTCTACCTGGCAATGATCTCCTTCAGATTTGACGGAGAAATCAAAAGCTTTACACACAAGCAAAAGCTAAGTGAATTCAGCACCACCAAACCAGCTCTACAACAAATGCTAAAGGAACTTCTCTAAGTGGGAAACAGAAGAGAAGAAAAGAACCTACAGAAACAAACCCATAGCAATTAAGAAAATGGTAATACGAACATACATATCGATAATTACCTTAAACATGAATGGATTGAATACTCCAACAAAAAGACACAGGCTCTCTGAATGGATACAAAAACAAGACCCATATATATGCTGTCTACAAGAGACCCACTTCAGACCTAGGGACACATACAGACTGAAAGTGCGGGGATGTGAAAAAATATTCCATGCAAATGGAAATCAAAAGACAGCTGGAGTAGCAGTACTCATATCAGATAAAATAGACTTTAAAATAAAGAATGTTACAAGAGACAAGGAAGGACACTACATAATGATCAAGGGATCAATTGAGAAAAAGATATAACAATTCTATATATATATGCACCCAACATAGGAGCACCTCAATACGTAAGGCAACTGCTAACAGCTATAAAAGAGGAAATTGACAATAGCATAATAATAGTGGGGGACTTTAATAATAATAGTGGGGGACTCTCTGTGCTTCCTCGACTTGGGTGGCTATTTCCTTTCCCACATTGGGGAAGTTTTTGACTATAATCTCTTCAAATATTTTCTCGGGTCCTTTCTCCCTCTCTTCTCCTTTGGGGACCCCTATAGTGCGAATGTTGTTGCTTTCAATGTTGTCACAAAGGTCTCTTACGCTGTCTTCATTTCTTTTCATTCTTTTCTCTTTATTCTGTTCTATGGCAGTGAATTCCACCATTCTGTCTTCCAGGTCACTTATTCGTTCTTTTACCTCAGTTATTCTGCTATTGATTCTTTCTAGTGTGTTTTTCATTTCCGTTATTGTATTGTTCATCTCTGTTTGTTTGTTCTTTAATTCTTCTAGGTGTTCGTTCTTTAATTCTTCTAGGTCTTTGTTAAACATTTCTTGCATCTTCTCCATCCTTGCCTCCATTCTTCTTCTGAGGTCCTGTATCATCACTATTATTATTCTGAATTCTTCTTCTGGAAGGTTGCCTATCTCCACTTCATTTAGTTTTTTTTTCTGGGGTTTTATCTTGTTCCTTCATCTGGTACAAAGTCCTCTGCCTTTTCACTTTATCTTTCTGTGAATGTGGTTTTCCTTCTACAGGCTGCAGAATTGTAGTTCTTCTTCTCCATCCCTCCCCCTTTTACAAATTTTCAAGCTAAATTGTGTTAGATGTACTAAAATACTAAATAGCCCCCCTGCCTATCTTCAGGAGGCTTTAAAATGAAAATGTGTGTGAATGAGAGTAGAAAGAGTGATGACACAAACCAAGAGAGCTCGAAAGTAGATCCATATCAAGGAGCAAGCATAAGGTCTGCACTGTCAGTAATTAGTGTTCATACTGGGAAAGAAATTACATATTAATATACTCTGTGTTCTTTTATTAGGTGGCTCATTTTTTTTCTTTTTTTTGCATTATGCGGGCCTCTCACTGTTGTGGCCTCTCCCATTGCGGAGCACAGGCTCCGGACGCACAGGCTTAGCAACCATGGCTCATGGGCTCAGCCGCAGGAGTGGCATGTTGGATCTTCCCAGACGGGGGCACGAACCCGTGTCCCCTGCATCGGCAGGCGGACTCTCAACCACTGCGCCACCAGGGAAGCCCCTAGGTGGCTCATTTTTTAACAGTGACATGCCTGTGGACAGAAATGTAATTCTTCAGAGAGATTTAAAAGGTTGGGACTACATGCAATTCACCACATTAACCATGTGTTTGATCAAATAAACACCAATTGTGGGCTTTTTGTGTTCATCAAGAGTTCAGAAGCAGTAACATGTTCTGTTCCAAAATTGTGAAAAAATAAAATCTGAACTGAAAAATAAGGGGAGAAATGATGGACCTGGATAATCAAGGAGTGTTTCTTATTTTTTCCCAAAATCCATTTTCTCTTTTTGTAATTGAAGTAAAATTTCAGACTAATCTGAAATTTTACTTCGATTACTAATCTGTTCATATCTTGCTGATATGAGCAATTTGTTGTTATTAATTCATGCAGGATATAGGATAAACCAAAATGTGTAACAAGAGTGGGAAATAATTTGTAAGGATTTGGTGCTATTTAATCAGTGTTTGCAAGCCATTTTTATGCCAGTTCAATTCTTGCTTCTGTGTGTTTTACAATGCCTGGTAGTAGGAGAGAGGGAGAAATCCTTCGTTTCTGATTATATAACACATTCCAATAGAAGCTTATGGTGTACTAAGAGTATAAGGCTAATCATCTTTAAATGCTGTGATGCATTTTCAGGGAAGTAGAACGTATAAGGGCATAGAACTCCTCATAGGTTATCCTTTAAAAGATACCAACTTTGGAAATAGATTTTAAAGCACTGTTCATAAATCCACATTGTGGTATTGTTTAAAATAACATGATGTGAAGCATGAATTTCATTCATACATGAAAATGAAATCTGAATGCATTCTGCTAATGGAAGGCAAAAGTCAATTGTCATTTAGGTCACCATGTGATGGTAAGAAATCATTTTAATGAAGCTAGCCCTGTTCGAAACAGTTTGCATCTCAGCATGTAAAAGAATATGAGTTCCTAAACAGGATTTCACTGGAGGCAAATACTATCAAGTGAGCAACTCAAGTGTACAGTAAAAGCTCCCAGTAGCAAAAGGTTGAATAAGCTTGAATCAACAAAATAGATGGTTTTAAGTATTTTATTTTCCACATTTTTGATGACTTTCAAAGTAGTACCCAGCTGCCTACACTGTGTGAACTTTGGGGACAGAATTATGCTTATTGCAGCCCTTACAATAGTTAGACTATGCTTCATTTAATTAAAATTGTACCCAAAGATAAACAATGGAGAACATAGAATCTTCACTAGAGAAAACAAAGACTGAAGTGTATTAATTATGTCATTACTCATCAAGGTTCTCCTCCCCCTCCTCCTCTTCATTCCCCAGTCAGAATTGCTTCATCAATTTCCAATTCTAGGTTTCCTTTCTCCTCCTTCAGAATTGGCAACTGGACTATTAAAATGAAATCCTCAACAAGCCTTTCAGTTAAAGGTGCTCTTTGTGGAAGATATAATGGTAATAGGGATTGCAGGTTCCTACATTTCCAATCTTTTCCAAAAGACAGCAAATTTTGGCAAGAAGCTAAGAAAGTACAGTCCTTAGTTCAATCTGCATTTATTCAAGGCCGAGTTGTATGCCCTTGGGCAATCAAAGAGTTTCAGAATGTGTGCCAAGTGTCATGTCGTTGAGTTTGCCCTGCCATCATCTTCTCTCACCCAGGAAGGCTGTGGAGGAAGATGATGACTCCAGGGAAATCAAGTCAAGTTTATTCAGTGCTCAGTCTCAGGCTATTAGTTAAGAAGACAATGGGAGTTCCGGATACAAAGACTCACATTCCTCTTCTCTCCCTTCTCTCCACTGAGTAGAGAGAGGCACTTGAATCAGCGCAGTCAGATTTATTAACACGTGAAAATAAAGAGGAAGAAAATTTGTCCACAATAAGCCTGTGTAACAAAACTTTGCAATTCTTTCTTATTATGCACATTTTTGTTTTTGTTTAGGAATAGAGAAGAAAAAAAAGAAACTTATCCAAACTGTAGAACAATGTAACATGTATGCAAAATATTTGGCAATTGCTGGGACTCCTGCCCCCTAGTGCTTCTGTGGCATTTTAAAGTTAAAAATATTAGTAGACAAGTAAGAGAACTATTAACAAAAAAAGATAATTGACAGGCAGTAAAATGGAGTGATTTGGACACTGTGTAGTGATTTGGTGTTAAGAAGAGCTGTCTGCCCTTGGCAAGTTACTTTAATTCTGCTAAGTTTCAGTTTACTCATCTATAAAATGGAGATATTAAAATTAATGGCTTTTAATTGGATGGAGTGAAGTGATATATCTAAAGAGCTTGGAATATTGTCTGGAACAAATTAAATGTTGGTTATTAGTAGTGCTAAAAATATTACAATTAAAATCTAAATGATTACATTTTAACTTTCATCTAGGTATTGTGTTGGAGTTATCCACTATTTTGCAACAAAACCTTTACAGTTCTTTGTCTGTCTGTTTATCTTTCTCTATAGAAGGGTATTTCCTGTTTGCCTAGGAATTTGCATTAGGGTCCACAGATGAAAATTACAGGTATTAAATATTCCACATTAAAAAAAAAAAACCCACCACATTTGGGGCCAGACTTATGTCTACAGGGCTTAATAAGGACTTAATAGAATTACCGTGAGCTACCAACCAATCACCGCCTTCTCAGCCCAGTTGAAAAGATTGGAGAGGGGAGAAAGAGTCTTCATGGTCAGCCTTGGAACAGTGTTTGCAATGTGGGAACAGGATGGGGTGCTTACCTCTGCCCAAAACCAAGTGAAGGGAGTCTTGAAAAGAATCACTTGCAATCTGAGGACACCTACGTTAAGGAACTCGGCATAGGTCCTTTGAGGACTGCTTTCCCCAAATTTGGTGGTGCAGAGATATCCTATTTTCCCATGTATCAAGTAAATGGCATGGGAAATAGCTGAGCTTGAACCACTTGAACCATATTTGAGGGAGCCCAGCAGCAAGTGAGACTGGGGTGTACCATGAGTGGAGGATGCTGAGATCGAGTGGGAGAGATTGCGTTGTACCCTGGGCTCTCACACTAGGGAACTGTGCAGTGAGGCAGCCCAGTTTGACTCTCTGAAGACGGTATATATGTGTCCCACAAGTAAGCCAGCGTCTGGATGCCTACCACATGGACGTCTTGTCTAAGGGGAGCTGTGACAGCAAGAAAAGAACTATAACTATGGGACTTAAGTAAGGGAGCCCTTGCTTTTTACATTCATCCTTTCTCTTTGCCTAAAGCCATGTGCTGGATTAGACCTAGGAGGAGGAATTTTAGAAGTAGTTGTGTTTCCATCTGTCCTCTCAGGCATGCTAGAGTTACAGAAGCGAGAGAGCAGACATTTCTCTCCCACTTTAGGTGCCTTACATCAGGGGTCTAGTCTGCATGAAGGGATGGTGAGAGTTGAAAGTTTTTAACAGGACTCTTTTCTCTATCTCAATACATAGTCAGTACCCAGAAGAGGTTTGCTTTTATTTGATAAAGATAACTGTATGCCCTCATCACCTTTACTTTAGAGTTATATCAACTCTCCAGCTCTGTGCTACAATTTAGTTTGCAGGAACTTTCATTAACCCACCATCCCACAGGAAATCATGTTGGTGTACTATATTGATGGCATGATGCTGTTAGGACATGGAGAGCAGGTGCCTTGAGATGATGCATAATTGCTAGAGGGTGGGAAATAAATCTCTCAAAATAGAGGGGTCTGCAACTTCAGTGAAATTTCTGAAGCTCCAGAAGTCTATGAAATATCTGGAAATGTCTTCAAATTGGAAAGAAAATTTGCTAGACTTTTCTTCTCTATCAGTAAGATAGAGATGATGCTTGAAGGGCTTCTTTGCATTTTGGGATCAATATATGCCATATATGACTCATTTACAAAAGCTGCTAGCTTTTTGTGGTGTCTAGAGTAAAAGAGGCTTCTGTAGCTGATCTAAACGGCAGTATAAGCAACTCTTTCAACTCTTACTAGTTGGTGTATCCACTTAGTAGTGGTCAAAGTGTCTGAAACAAATTGAAACGTTTATTGGAGCCTGTGGCAGGTAGGGAAATCAGAGCGAAAATACCTAAGACGGCTTTGGAGCGAAGGCATGCTCCTTTCAGGAAGTAATTATTCTTTCTTTGAAAAACAGATTTTGCCTTGTTAATGGACCCTGATAGAGACTGAAGTCTGATCAAAGACAGGAGATAACCAAGCCACCCAAGCTGCCCAGTTTGAACTATGTGTTATCTGCATCAAAAGCCATTCATTTAGGATGCCTAGCAATACTTTTTCATCAATTGAAGTGAGATGTGTGGGACTGGGCCTGAGTAGGTAGTGAAGATAAACCAAGATGCATGATCAGGGGGATTACACTTCCAGTGGGTTTGTTTGTTAGGTCACTTAGCTTGCTTTTTCTCCATCCATATTTATAGCATCATTGTTGAGTTCCCTATATCAATCAGTTGAGAAAGAAAATATCTGTGCCTATTTTATAGATGATTTTAATCAATATGCTGGCACCAGTTATGTGTACTGTTGTGATATTATCATGCATTGGTGGCCTTGAAAGACAATGAAAAATATTTCTCAGGGAACAGAGTTTAATAATGTACACCATTATCTAATTAATCTGGAAGGGAAGATGGCCTGAGATGAGTATATATATCTCTTTATAAACAGTGGCAAATGATTTGGCTAGATGATCAGAGGTTTGGAAAGAATGGATTTGGAGGATTTGTGACAAGGAGATTTGAAGGAGTATGTAGATGAGCCTCTTAGAATTAGTTCATAATATTTATTTATTAATATCTATCTATCTGTCTGCCTACCTACCTATCTATATCCTATGTGAAAGCTCATAAAAAGCACTTCACTGAATGTAAGGTTCTTAATAATCAGGACAAGATGATTTACCCTGTGCCTGTTTGAAGACTTCTTTGCTGGCCACTTTGATATACTTTTTTAATAGGTTTTGGAAAAAGTTCCCATGAGTGAAGAAGATGGTGTCTATGCATAAAATCAGCAAGATTGATTGCCCTTCATAAAATATGACTTGACTATTTTTACTGTTAGTGTCAGAATGAAATTCTGAGTCCCTGATATGTCCTAGGTGGTCCTGTTATCATTAAGGGGAAGTGCTAGGTCTCTTTGCTACATGTTGTGGTTTTTTATTTTTCTTCCTATTCTGACATGTTCTTCCAACATCCATAGACTTCCTTAATACTTTGTACAGTATTACTACAATAAAAACTGCTTCTCACTGGGGAGCTGCATTATAGTGAAAGAACAAAGCCACGCTCTTTTCAGTAAGTAATTATTCACAGTGAAAGATGTAAAACAGTAGGCTAACTTCTATGATATTCATAGTTTTAGTATGTTCCCCCATCATCCAGAACCATTAACTAGACTATTGGAGATACAGTTATAGGACTATCTAGGAGATGACATCTTATAAGTTTAAGGTACTGTTCTATAATTGTATTTTGTCCACTAAATCAGTGACCAATACATGGAGTTGTTTCTTCAGTAGCCGGAATACCCAGAACTAGACCCAAGGAGGAAAAGATGGAGGGGGTGTATCAATGTATCATGACTAATTGGTCCACTTATTAAAAATTTCTTAATTGTCCCTGTGACTCTGGACTTGGTTGGTTTAGAGAAGTTTCACTCACACAGGTAATCTTTCCACTTGAGGTTCCTACTGTGGTTCCAACAATTTGGAAGCTAAGACATTAGTCACTGGTGATGAATAAACAGAAAAGGGGCATAGTGTTGGCCATAATGATTGATTCTGATTGTCAAGGTTGAAGCTGCCCAATGGGAGTAAGGGAAGAATGGAGAGAACCCATACTTTCCCGTGTGGTTCCTCTCATTATTGTCATTTAAAGCCTACTAGTTAAAGAATCCTAACAATCTGAAGTGCTGGTTGTAGGCAAAGCAATGACAGAATGGGGGGTGAGTAAAAGAAGTTATAAAAACAATCTATGGCCTTGTGACCATGAGCAGGAACATCCATCTCATGTTCCTTGCTGTGACTAGAATTTAAAATTGTAGGTATTGGTGGATCGTGTTATTGTTCCCCAATACTTGCTACTTCTCTCTAAGGAGAGAATATATATTATATTTTTCCACTCCAATAACTTCAGTCTTAACTATTTAATATCTGTAGTGAGTGGAAAGTGAGCAGAGGTGGTATGAATTACTATTAGTAGAAATTTAAGTCAGTGAATCGTTCTCTGTATCCTCTTTTCCTTTTGCCATTAGATCAGCAGTATTATAGTTAGATCTACCAACGTGGGTTTCAAAGTACAGACCATGGGGAGAGAGTTGTAGCTAACTCACAGTAGACATGTAGTGCAGGTAAGAAAGAAATGTTATTGGAACCACTGAGGTTTGGGGTTTATCACTGTAGTATAACCCAGTCTCTCCTGGCTTATACAGCATGTTTTTCTTGAACAAAATTTCCTATCATTCTCACTCCTTTTCTCCCAATCTTCTATAAAGTGTGTGTTGGTAGTGGTTAACTATGCAGTCAAGCACATTGGTTATAGAATAATGAGACCAAATAAACCAAGATGAGGAGTGGATACTACCCAGTGATTCTGGACTTGACTCTGGATACAGTAATTGATAATTTTGGTGTAAATAGCTGATGAGTATATTTTTTGGTTGTATAACAATCACAGTATGTTTGAGGGAAAAAATTTAGGAAGTGGGTATGTAAGTATGGAAAGAAGACTATCTATTGGTGTTGGGCAACCAAAAGATAGATTGTGGTAGACATTTGCCATTTTTTCCAGTTGTCCACATTTCAACCCACTTTCCATGTTTGTGATTTCCATGAGCATAGCTGAGAGGCAGAGCCAGTCTCCTACCAAAGAAGATGAAAATGCCAGGTACTAGCTCTCCCAGCCTCTCTCAAACCTAGGGCATGACCATATGACCTAGTCTCCACCAGTTAGATGCATAGTGCCAGACTTTTTTTTTCCCCTCAGAGTAGGGATTTGAACAGCTAGGATTTGAACTCAGGATTTTGTAATTCCAAAAACATGGTGAACCTTTAACTAAAGAGTGTCACCAACAAATGGGAGTTAAGTGGCACTACCACCTACTGGCTTTGTGATCTTGGGCAAATCACTTAAACTATCTGAAGCTTAGTTCTTTGTCTGGAAATTGAGGATAATGAAAGTGTACCCCCATAGAGCCCTTGTGGGGAATAAATGCAATAATGCATACAAAATACATTAAATGAGACAATGTGTAAAGCAAGACCTAAATAATTGGAAGCTTAGTCATGCAGAGAAGGAGGGATTGTGGGGAATGCTCTTTGGCATTAATGGTGACAACAGTGAGCCTGAGTTCCCAGGGCATCCATGGCAGTTGTCATCCTTAGCATCTAGACTCCATGTCAACTCTATGGTGGCTGTTTCCTTACTGGACGAGTTCTGTGATGTGATGAAATACTGCCCATCTGGAAAATTCCATTGTGGTTCTCCGGCTCTCTCATTGATGCTGTGAACTGCCCAATAGTCTTTTAGTAAATTCCTTATCTACTATGTCTCCCAAGTCTGGTTTTGTTGCTTGGAACTAAGAACTCTGTCTATTTTAATAGGCCTGGCTTTATTCCTGGTAGTCAAAAATGTATGAATTATAGAAATCAGATAAATTTGTCTTGAATCCCACTGTGTCATTTATGAGCCTAAGTAACTTGTTCAAGTTTCTTGAACTCTTTGAACTTCCAGTTTCCTGTCCTTATATGGAGATAATAATATGTACCTTATAGGGTAGTCATAAAGATAAAAGGAGATAATATGTATGAAAAACTCCTAATATCAAACCTCACCTCTAGAAAGCATGCAGGACAGCTTAATTTCCTTCCCCAAACCCAGGGTGGCTGTCTTTGTCTCCTCCATGATAGGGATTGGGCTATATAAACATTATACAAATAACTGTTGGCTCTGATATTGGGATGAGTCAAAGAACCTGGGGGAGAAGTATGCCTTTGAGAGGACATAGACAATAACTGGAAAAGGGAATTTCTCTAGCTCTATCTTTTTTTTTTTTTTTTTTTTTTTTTTTTGCGGTACGTGGGCCTCTCACTGTTGTGGCCTCTCCCATTGCGGAGCACAGGCTCCAGACGCGCAGGCTCAGCGGCCATGGCTCACGGGCCCAGCCGCTCCGCGGCATGTGGGATCTTCCCGGACTGGGGCACGAACCTGTGTCGCCTGCATCGGCAGGCGGACTCTCAACCACTGCGCCACCAGGGAAGCCCTAGGTACCATTTTTTTTTTTTTTTTTTTTTTTTTGTTGCGTCTAGGCCTATCTTAACTGAGTAGAAGGAATAGGGATAACGTGGAATGAAGCGTGTTGTATCTTCGATTGCCTTTTGCCTGCTTTCAGTGGTAATTGAGTCTGCATTATTTGTAATTTTCTGCATTATTTGTGTTGAGCCTATTAGGCAACTGCATCATTAGTATCATATTCACAAGTGTTATCATGCAGTTACAGCCAACAGACACTTAATGGAAAAATCTGCTTTGAATCATGTGGGTGTTTTCTTTCTTTCCTCCCTATTTCCTTCTTTCATCTTGCTGGACACACACACACACACACACACACACACACACACACACACACACACACACACACACACACACACACACACACACACACACACACACACACACACACACACACACACACACACACACACACACACACACACACACACACACACACACACACACACACACACACACACACACACACACACACACACACACACACACACACACCCATGAAGCATATTGTATATGCCAAACTGGCCTATTTGTGATAAAGGATCTAGCTACTAAGTGTACCCAGGATAATGATTCAGTGAAGCCACATAAACTCACTTACTTTGGGTGTTAGAAATATTTTATTTGCTGTTTTATTGCTATTCTTAGAAGCATTACTTTACAGCAGTGGTTTTTAAACTTCAGTGTGCATAAAAATTGTCAAGGAGATGACTAAACATGCAGATTCTATGGCCCACTCAAATGAAGCAGGTATGCTTATAGCTTTGCTTCCACTATGTGGAAACTGAGGCACAGGAAGGCTAAATGACTTAGCTGTAGTCCTGATGGAGTCAGAATTCAATCCCAGGTATTTCTTATCCATAATGCATACAGCAACAAAGCAGAGTACCATGCCCTGTGACAAGCAGCTAAGGACAAGTTTAGTTTTAGTACCGTTTTTCTTAGAATTTATTGTTGTCTTTTTGATATCAGTTAGACCTTTACCAGTTTTCAATAGGGGATGACAATTCACATTCTCTCATTTCTGTTTCTTCTATTACTATAACTTTTCCTAATTGAATGAAAATAGATATCAAAATAACTGTACACCAAATCAAACACTTGAAAGAGTAATCACTTAAAAGCACCTGCTTATTTTTCCAGATCTGTCAAACCTTTCCATGCATTTAAGATTTAGGATTGAGAAATAGATCTTTTGGGACTGTTAGGGGATTATGACTTTGGGAAATTAATCCATGGTAAAAAAAAAATGTGTTTACAATGCTTGGACTTTCTTAAACCTTCATTTAGAGAAAATTCATGACTCTTCTCCTCTTTACTGCCCCATTTCCAATTTTTTATTACCATTTGTTGAATGCTTTCTGTATACACAATTACTTTCTATATATTATTTTATATACTATCCTATAAGGAGAGCAACCTATAAGGTAGATCTTATTCTTCCCATTTTATAGATGAATAAAAAGAAGTTTAGAGAGAATAATTTCTCTAATATCACACAACTATAATTAGCAGGGCTAATTTATTATTATCGACTCCAGTTCCATTCTCATTTTAAAATCTGTGCCCGTAACGATCAACAGTGCCTATCTACCTAACAGAATCATAGGTTTTTATGTTCTCGGGACAAACCAGTAATAAATTCAGCAATAGCAACCACAACAAAAAACTAAGCAAACAGATTTTACATCATGCAGCATGTTATGGAATTGCTCTAAAGCACAGAGTTAAACTGCAGTGTAACGAGAAGCTTGGGATCTCTTTATGACACAGTAACTGTTCTCATGTCAATGACAGAATGGCAGAAGAGCCAAACACAGGTGACAGGAGTCCCAGCACAGCACTCTGTTTGTGAACCCTTTATTAAATGGAGCCGTTGGCTATCACCTGTGGTTTCATAGTTGTGTCTCCCACTGAACACACATTTGATCTTCTGATTAATTAGGTGCACCTTGGCTAGAAGCCCACGATCAAGCATACGTGTATCAAAGCTTAAACTGGGTTCCTCCTAAGATGAAAGCAGAATGTTTCAAAGTGCAGCATAAATCCTCATGTCATCTTCTTGGAAAAAATGAATGACATTAATAATATTAACTTATTGATAAAATAAAAAAATTATAAAGAAATGATACACTTCAACTTTTACTCCTAATTTGTATTTTTATGACAAGTTTTTTACTGGAGTAAAGTGGCAGTGATCTTTTTGAGATCTTTAATTAGAACAAATTAATTCCATCCCTTTGGCACTAAGACAAAAAATTGGACTCCCAAATATATTGTCTCTAAAATGTTTGAAAATCTGCCTATATTCTTTCTGAGATGGAGTCATTGTACTGCTTTCAGTTTTTCTTAAAATGATTCAGTATTCTATGGGACAAGTAACATTTCCCTGTTTAATAGCTATTTTATCCAAGAGCTGTGTCACCAAGTTCTTTTTTTTTAAAAGAGGTTCCAAATGTCTGAGTTGCCTGTTTATTCCTGCTCTCTTTGACTTTCTTCCAAACATGTCTTTCATCTCTGCAGTGAGCAACAGATAATCAGCCAAGACTGTCTCCCCCATCTTACCCCTTTTCTCTGTGCTAAGGTAGTCTCAGCGTGTTGTGTTTCCTTTCTTCACAGTGGCTAGAGCACTGCCAGCAAGTGAGACACCAACAACTCATTTTCAATCTTCAGCCACGTAATTAACAGCAAAGATGAACGGATAGAACAAAGATCCATTTGCACAGCCTTGGTGGCTCTCTTTGTGTGTTATCTACGATGGATTATCTATATTTTTATTTTCCTGCACATTTGCTTACCTTAATAGGTGTCCTGATAAATATATAGTAGCAACCAGACATTTACTCCTCAGCTCTGCGGTTTAGATCATTCTTTGTTTAAATTAGTCTTTGCAAGGCTGTGGGATCCAATGGGGGCTAGCAAAAAAAGATCCATGAAGAATATAATTTGAATTTTCCTTTTTATATTATCTCTTATCAGTTGTCTTTAATAAACTTTCTCAACTTTTTCCTTTAGAGTTTTTTGTTAATTATATTAGTAAAAACTTACTAATGTAAATTCACTCTTTTTATAACAAGTAAAAAAAATAAAAGCCTTTGTAACGGGAAAGTTGCTTTCCATCTCTTTAAATAGAATGCTAATGCTAACAGCCAAGGATATATGTTTGTATCCCCATTTCCATGGGTACATATGTATCCATGTATGTACATATGTGTGTATATACATAAAATATGTATATATGTATACATGTATGTATGTATACCCCTGTGGTTATATTTTTACAAAAGTGTAATAATATATGTTCTTCACAGTTATTTTTTGTTTAAAACTTTATCCATTCAGAACTAGTCATTGCATATCTCTATGTGCCAAGCAGTGTTCTAGACACTGGGAATGTGATGATTAGCAAGATGGATAACTTACTGCCTTCCTAAAACTTACACGTTAGCGAGTTGTGGATACCGCTCAGATCAATAGACATAGAACCAGATGATTTAACAAATGGCTTCATAATCTTGTAAATTTCCTTTCCTACTGATAGGCTTTTATATGTTTCTCACTTTTATTGTTATTGCCAACAATGGTATATTAAACACCCACGTATAGCTATTCTTACCTACAAGTGCTTTTGTCTTTAATAGGGTATATTTTTCAAAACTGGAATATCGGGAGAAAATAAAAACATATTTTTCATTTGAATAAACATTGTAAATAACTTTCAAAAAGGCTAGAGCATCCTTAGGTACAATGCTTCACCATCCACATATCCATCAAAAATGTAGAAGAGTGTTGTTTCCTTTCATGCCGGTTAGTACCCCTCTTTTACCATTCACAAATTGCCATTTGTGAAAAATAAAGTGCTATTATGAGTATAATTCACATTTTCCTAGTTACTAGTGAGATGGAGCACATTTCATGTTTATTAGCCATTTGCATTCCTCTAGACTTTTGCTGGATTTTTTTCTCTCAGTTTCTTTTTTTTCCCTTTGTTTCTTTCTATAAGGGTATTAGCCCTATATATATTCTGTGTGTTGTTGCAGATATTTCCCCAAGTTCATCATTTATCTTTACATTTTGCTTTTTGGCATATTTTTCCATGTAAAATTCTAAATTCTTTTTTGTTTTGTTTTGGTTTTTTGTTGTTGTTGTTGTTGTTGTTTTGATTTTTATTTGCGGTACGCGGGCCTCTCACTGTTGTGGCCTCTCCCGTTGCGGAGCACAGGCTCTGGACGCGCAGGCCCAGCGGCCATGGCTCACGGGCCCAGCCACTCTGCGGCATGTGGGATCTTCCCGGACCGGGGCACGAACCCGTGTCCCCTGCATTGGCAAACAGACTCTCAACCACTGTGCCACCAGGGAAGCCCAAAGTTCTAAATTCTTTATGTGGTCAAATGTGTTTAACATTTACTCTTTGATTTCTAAGTTTCCTCCCTTGCTTAAGAAGTTCTTCCCTATCCCAAGATTATTCAGATATTATCATAAAATTCTTCTAATTTTTAAATTATTTCTTTTTTAGACTTAGATACTTGGTATATTAAGGTTTTGTTTATGTACATGGTGTGGGGTTGGGTTTCAGCTTTGTTTTTTTCCAGATTGATAGCTAATTATGCCAGTGTCAGCTATTACAATCCCCTACTTCCTCCTAACAGAATTTCCACCTTGCCATACAGGTTCCCAGGCATTCTTGGATAACAGCCTACACCTTGGTTAGGTTTCATGGACCTTCTAGATTTCTCTAGGTTCTATCATACAATCAAAGGAAGTTAGTGAGCAATTGGGAGTCTAGAAATGTAGTGGTGAATTCATTGTCACCAGTTTCTCATTAATAAATGAGGACTCTAATGCTATTCCCTCAGAACTAGCAAATGATAAGTGCCGTTACCTAACTTTCTTCTGATGAAATTTCTGTATTAACAAACATAGTTCATGTAAAACTCTAAATTCCCTGTAGTTTGTTTCAAACATAATAAAATAAACTTATATTTTCTCCTATTATAATGTTATATTGCTTTATAATCAAGTTAATATTATCCAGGGACATTTAAAAGGCTACAGTTTATTTCTAACATGACTTATAATTGATTAAATTGACATTCACTCTTCTAAGTCTATCACACCATGAAAATCACATGGAAGTTAGCTACTGGAAAGAGTGAAAAGCTAGACAAATTCTTCTCCACGGACATTGGCAAGTTCTATATCTCAAAAACTCTTTAGCTCAGTATTTCTCAAACTGTGCGTGTGGTATACTAGATTGGTAGGGTATGTTAGTTTTAACATACAAAAGAGGTTCTGTGTCAAAAAATTTGACAAGTGTTAGATCAAACATACTTAAATAAGATTTTCAGTGCAGGACTTCTCAGAGCCTTTGATTTACTCTTGTGGACTATAGATCTCCATAGGGCCATATGGTATGCAGTGTTTCCTAAACTTATTTGACTTTAATTACTTTCCCCCATCCATGGTATATTTACAGAGCTGATGTCTCACAGAAGATACTTTGGGAATGCAGCTTTCTTTCCTTCCCCTCCCCAAGCTTATTCCTTTTTTTTTTTTAATATTTATTTATTCTCCTTATTGTTTTGGCTGTGTTGGGTCTTAGTTGCAGCCCACGGGATCTTTCGTTGTGGTGCGGGGTCTTTCGTTGCTTCTCTCTAGTTGTGGCACTCAAGCTTCAGGGCGTGTGGGCTCTGTAGTTTGCTGCATGTGGGCTCTCTCCTTGAGGCACGTGAGCTCAGTAGTTGTGGCACGTGGGCTTAGTTGCCCTG
The DNA here is from genome assembly GCF_011762595.2 of Tursiops truncatus. Classification (NCBI taxonomy): domain Eukaryota; kingdom Metazoa; phylum Chordata; class Mammalia; order Artiodactyla; family Delphinidae; genus Tursiops; species Tursiops truncatus. Next base: position 76,601,704 of record NC_047038.1, read on the forward strand.
TGGCATGTGGGATCTTAGTTCCCTGACCAGGGATTGAACCCGCGTCCCCTGCATTGGAAGGTGGATTCTTTACCACTCGACCACCAGGGAAGTCCCCCCAAGCTTATAATTATCACTCTTCGTAAGTTTCCATCTTCCCCCAAAGGAGGAAAATGTAAATATGAAAAAATAAGAATAACTGAATTGGATTAGTGTGGTCTTATACATGAGAAAAACCACTGATAAAAATTCCTGATGGACAACTGGCTTTTCACACGTCTCAGTCAAAACTTCATGCTTTTCTGGGCCTTATCATGCTTTTACAACCCATTCTACTTTCATAGGCATCACTAAATAGTTCTTAATCATGGCCCTTACATTATTGCTAAATTTCCCAAACCTTAAAAGAAATAAATCCCTTTCCTTCTAGCTTCGTTTTTTTTTCCTCACTCGGGAATCTTTCTCAACACATCATGAGCATTGGATGGTTGTGGGAGCAATTGCTTATTAAGGTTTATATTCTGCTATTTGAAATCTATTTGTGCTGTAGGAGGGAAAACTGCTCTAGGAATCTATACATAAAGAGTCGGTTTTGCTTCTTTATTCTTTTAAATCAATAGTATAATCAATTCTGTTATCTCCTGAACTTTCTATAACTCAGTTCTATCCTAGTGGCAGTGAGTTGGTTAAAAGTCAGTGTTTTTTCTGGTGGGAGTATTCATGGGTTCTGTAATTCAGCACTTTTTATTTTTTCTCCAGAGAGATGGTGACAAGAATGCTCAAATAATTAAATTGCCTGTCCTGGTTGTCTTATACAATGGCAATAGCATGTTCACAAGAAGAAGGTGGGCTGACTCTTGATTCTCCCATAAAAAATATATTAAAATTAAGTATATTTTAGTATTTCTATGAAAATAAGTATTGAGGTCTAGAAAACCAATAAATTCTTGTTTTCCTTTTCTGTCTCTCTTTTTCTTTCCTTCCCCTCCCCCTCCCTCCAATCTTTATTTCTTTCTTGAACTGTGCTGTTCATTGATATAAGACTTGTACTACAACTTAAGTAGAGAAGCTGGGAGAGAGAGTACAGGATTAGAGAATCAGTAGGCTGTACACATAAAATCTAAGAAACAGGTGCTGGTCCCTCATTTCATTTTATAAGAAAAGAACTGACAATGGTAAAAACATTATTTCATATATTTTCTCAGTATAGTTATGTAGAAAGAGAAAGGTTCTACACTATTTTCTCTTTATGTGCTGCTTGGAAGAACATTTGCTAACTTTACTGGCAACATGTTATGGTTGTCATCGACAAACCCCTCTAATTTTTCCTAACTCCCTTAGTATTTCTTGTCCATAGATATTGTTTGTCAGACTACTTTCCTCTCATGCTTTGTCTTTTTTATTTACTCCTGTGAGAAGTTTTTTAAACAAGGAAGCCTATTTATATTTCAAACACGGTTTGCTCTAAGATTTGTTCTGTTTCTCAACTTTGTGGGTGGCAGAATACAGGTAGGATAGCATCTATAAACAAATGGAATTCTTCATATTATCTTATTAATTCATGGTGATAGGCCATGAGTCAGGAAACCTGGATTTTTATTTCTGGCTCTGCCTGTTACTGACTTGCTTTTTCTCTTTTTTAAAAGTCATTGGCAATAATAATTTTTGGTCTATACATCTCACTAGTCTATACAACTCATATGTAAAACATGGGATATTGAGTACAAAAGAAAGAACTTTAAAAGTTGTAATAAGATACTAATAAAAAATCTTACATGCAGTATTGCTTTCTGGAATTATATTATTTATTGATCACTTATTTATTCAAGTGAATTCAGCACCTAGAATGTGCTGGGCATTGTACTACATGATGTGGATGCAATGATAAATAATATAAATTCTTGTCTTATGACAACATACACATCATCAGGATTAGCTAAACCATCAGCTTATAATTATTATTTTCCTCATATAATTTTGTGAGTGCCCCTAAATTTTAATAGTTTCCTAAATTGTTCAAGTCCATTTGTTTATTTTGTTGGTGAGGGGAGAGTTGAGGTTGCTTAATTTAAATAATGGGTCAATATCCAGTTAATGTCTTGATTTCTGTGACTTGTCCATACTCTACCTCATTGCTAATAATGATACCAACTTTATTATTTTTTGAGTACTGCTCCTTTTTCTCTTTAGTATCTTAGCTTGTCCCTTTTGTGTTTTGGACATACTCTTTAATTTTCTTTGATTGACTTTGATACCTTTGGCTCAGACTGTCTTGTTATTGACTTTATTTTCTCCCTATCACAAATTATGTATTTCCTCTGTCTTTAGTTTTTGTTTTCTGTGGAGAAGTTTAGTTTCCACTCAATACCTAATGATTCCTTCAGGAAACAATTACATATTTTTTTTTTTTTTTATTGTCAAGGTACATGAATAAACACTGGTTGAATGTTTTTGGAGCTGAGTGAGAGTCCATGTAATCTGCCATCATTTCTCTGTGTGTATGTGTGTTTGTGCATGCAACTTACACCCTCAATTTACCAAAATGATCTTGTGATAGATGTTTCCTAAAAGTCCTGCAGCACATATAAATTAAATACATCCATCATGCCTTTCTTTTATTTGAAGACAGTCGTTGAAGATACTTATAAGAATTTCCATGAATAATTTGAAAATTGGTGCTTTAGGAAATGTACTCTTTTAAGAATCGTCTAGAATTGTTTCCTCCTCTGTTCTCAAGAGATCATTGGCTTTGACACGGTCTTCCATTAGAATTGGGACAGTTACTCTCAGTTTGCTAAATATATTTGTGAGGAAATTACCATATTTATTGATTTAATACAAACTTAAACTTGTAAGACTGACAATGAAGGAAAAAAAGAAGCTCTTCATGGGAGGAACAACTGGATACTACTAGCATTATGTCTTGTGTTATTCAGGAATATTTTGGTTGCAAATGACACAAACCGAAGTGGAACTAAATTAAGCAAAAGGATGACTTATTGAAAAGATCCTGATACAATTCTGAGGATCATTGGAATTGAAGAACAATCAAGGTTTGGAAGGCAGGAATTTGGGAAAGTTCCTCAGGGATTTTATTAGTTAGGAAATCAGTTTAGCTGTTTTAATAGCAGGGCTTAAAGAAAACAGATTTATTTATCTCTTATGTAAAAGCATGAGTGAGTAGACAGTCTAGGGGGAGGAGGTCATCCGATCTATGTTATCCAAAGTCCCGGGTTCTTTCTATCTGATTGTTCCACCATACCTAAGCATGTTATATTTTCTGCATGATTTATTCTGGATCACTTCCTGTTAGGTCTAAGCTCCAGCCTCTGGGATTGAGAAAAAATGGGGGAGCAAGCTGTTTCCTTATAAGAACATGACACAGAAGTTGCTGATGTCACTTCTGCTCACATGTCTTTGTCTGAACTTGGTGATGTTGCTGCAAGAGAGGCTGGGAAATATAGTCCCCAGCTGGTGAGCCATGTGCCCCACTAAAACTTGAGAGCTCTATTACCAAAAGGAAGAATGGGAGAAAGGATAGCAGGAACAAATTGCAGTCTTCCCCACAGGACTAACCCTTGAACAAGGTCAAGATTTTATCTATGGCACTTATCTCTCCTTGTCTCTAACGATGGGCTTCATTCTGTTCTACTACAGGATACAGAGCAGGAGATATGGTTATCAATGGCTCTGTGTTTACACTTCCTCAGCATCAAGATCAGTATCATTTCCAACAAGTAAACTCAATTTTTTTTGTCCCTGGTACATTGCCCTAGGAGGCTGTGGCTAAAGAGGAGGGTAGAGTTCTAGGTAAGGATAACATTCATTTATTAACACATATTTATTAAGCACCCGTGTGCCAGGCAATATTATAGACCAGGGATAAATATGACCTGCTGTCTGCTTTTATAAAAGAACGTTTATTGGAATGTAGTCACATCCATTTGTTTGCAGATTGTCTGTGGCTGCTTTTGTGCTACAATAGCAGAGTTGAGTAGTTATGACCGAAATAGTAAGCTCTTGAAGTCTAAAATATTTACTGTGTGGCCCTTAATGGAAAAAGTGTGTCAACCCACTGTTTAAGCGTTGGGGATACAGTGGTGATCGAGACATTGCAAAATCTCCATCCTTTTGGAGCAAATATGCATAGGATTTGCCCTCTGAGATCCAGTTTTCTGAGTGGTTCCTACCTCTTACTAGGGTGTCTGACAGAGCAAATAATCTGTCTGTTCATTATCTGCATGGACTTTCAGATCTCTTTGGGATAGCTCTATATGACATGGTTTGTCTATACAAGGAGGGTTATACCATTACAACCCTAGTTCAGCGTCCTTATGAACTTATAGCAGAGATTTCGCAGGCATCAAAATGACCTTTGTACCTTAGGTTATGTCTTGTACTTGGCTGTTGGTCCTTCTTGGGCCATGGATATTTCAAGCTGTCATTTTGTTGTGTTATTTGCATTGCTGTTTTCTTGCTTCTGACCATTTTCCATATGGCTTGTTTCATTTTCTTCCTCTGTATTATCATGGCATTTGGATTATTTTGAAAATGGGTGTGTTACCTGTGTCTGAAATAGTGATATTCTTTTTTGTTTTTTCTCATTTAAATATCTCCATCCTCTCCAGTTTGCTCTTCATTTTTTCTTAAAATTTTATAGAGGTTAATCCAGAATGTAGAAGTTCCCTGTTAGATTGAGGTTACTCATTACAGGTCTCACTCAATCTGCAAAGTAATGCAGTACATTAGTTTAACACTCATACATCCTCCACTGCTGGATGACATCCCGCCAACGTCTGTTTATAAGTATCAAGGTTAGAGCGTTCCTGTAACACCGCCATTGGGAGTTCAGCACTTGTCTGCCTAGAAATATGCTGCCGTCAGTATGTGGATAATTAATATAAGGGGAAGTAATGAAGTAGGGGGTAAAGGTACAAGAGCCTTATGGCAGGAGAAATTTATGATGGGAGAACTTTATAATGAGTACCAAGTGTACATTAGTAAATTTATCAAAGGGTCAAAATTGAAAATCTGTTGAGTATGGTGTGTGCTCATTGACTTCATCTTCAGTCCAATCAGGACTGAGAGGCTTACCGTGGCCTCATTTAGTTTACTAGTCATCAGCTTTTTCTTCTTGACTTTGTACTTGTCTCCCTCTCTCCCTCCCTCCTTCCTTTCCTCACTCCCTTCCTTCCTCCGTCTCTTTCTTTTTCCTTTCCTTCTTTCTTTCCTTCCTTCCTTTTTGCCCACCTGCCTGCCTTCCTTCCTCCTTTTTACTGTCCCTCCTTCCCTTCTCCCTCCCTTCCTTTCTTCCACAAACCATTCTGGAGTGTTTACTTAAGTGATAGGTTCTGAACAAGATATTGGGAATATATTTCTGAACAACAGAGACATAGTGCTTGTCCTTGCTTATCCTCATGCAGCTTATGGTCTCACATGGGAGAAAAACAAGAAAAAAGGAGGGGACTTTGGGAGCACAGGCCAGGAACTGATAGATCTTTTACCTAGTGAAAATGCATTAGTAATTCTATAATAACTTTTTTATTAATATAAATCTCATCAGTTCTTTTCTTTAATGTAAATGCCAATGAACTTACTAAATGACTAGGTAAGTATTCAGTAGCATCCAAGAATTGTAAAATGATAAGTAGATGATATAATCATGGCCTAGTATCATTAGATTGGTGCTTTGACACTACTAATTAAAAACAGTGTCTTCTTTTAAGACAACACTGGTTAGCTTTATGTATTGTGTGTAGTAAACTTGAATTTCTTTAAAAAAATTCTATAACTCACAATTTTTATTAGGTTACACAGTTTTTATTTTGTTAGATTACCCTAAGATTTAAAATTTTTATTTTATTAGGTTACCCTAAGATTCTGGGGAGTTTTGGCATATACATTTGAGGGATGTTTTCATACTCCCTCCCATCATGATCACTAGAGAGGTGGGAGGTTGGTGACTATCAGAGTGTGGATAGGTTTCCAGAATTTGTTGTTACCTCTGATTACTTATACCTAAGCAGGGATGATGATGGTTAATAATAATAACAACAATAGTGATAGTGATAAATAACTAACATTCCCATAGTACTAAGTTACAAGTGTTTTACATGTACTAACTCATTAACCCTCACAGCAACTCTATCATTAGCTCCATTACATAGATGAGGTATTGAGGGCCACAGCTAGTAAGTGACTGAACTGGGAGATTCAAACCCGGGCTCTGATGTACACATTTGTAAACACTATGTTCTGTACTCTTTCACAGCTGTATAACACAGAACAGTGGTCTGGTGTTGAGAGAAGAGGACAGTTTTTGAAATTAAATGACCTGAGTTTTAATACCAACTCTATCAACATGTCTTTTGCCTTGGTTTACATGACAAAATTGAGGGATTGAGTTATACTGATATTCCATAAAATATGACCCTAGACATGTTCTATAAAAAAGGACTTAGTAGTTAAATAAGCTTAAGAAATACTGCAATTGATCTCTTGGAAAGCTGCAGTGTTCCAAAAAGTCTTGCAGTAAAGATGCCTATTTAACTTTGTTTCACTGAGTTCTTCCTAAATTTTGACCAAGGGAGAGCTTGGAGTTTAGGAACTCCTAAACTTTTGGAGAAGAATGGAAGGGAAAACATATTTTAACACACCAGAAAACTAGTGATTTATGAAATTATTTTCAGGAACTCTGAACCATATAATCTTTAATGTCTCCTTCAAATTCAAAATTCCTATAATTGTAAATATCAATTATATATCTATATGTGTTTGCCAGTTTTGCCCTCCAATGTTGACACCAAACTGAGAGTTTGTTTGACGTACCTACGTAATATGTAATACTGTCAGAGGAACGTATACTTTATATTCTTTGTAAGCAAACACAGCCCAGTAGTATCAAATTTACAGTTTGAGGCTCTTCCAACTGGTTTTCTGGCATGTATAACTTATGTTCCCTATCAAGCTGAAGTAGAACCTGCCTTACCCATAGCTTATTAGAAGGTTTAATGATAATAATTTTCTGTTGAAGTTAACTGAATTATAGTTTTACTTGCAGATGTGAGTACATTGTAACAGCCCTGAAGTCTTGGTGTTAGTAATGGAAAGTATTGTTTACAATGTTTGTTTCACCATTCAAGGAGTTTTCTGCAATGATCTGCCTCTAGCACAACAGTTTTCTTACTTTTTCCCTAGCTCTTTTAGGAGTAGTTAGTTTAGAGCTTTATTCTTAAATTCTGCTGATACTGACATGTGTGAACTTACTGTGTGTGTGTATTTGTGAAAGCACATATAGGGAGGACTTTGCTGATTTTGTTTGTACAGCCACAGTTCAAGACCATAAATGGTACACAGCTTTGCTTTTAGAGCAAGCACATTGAAGCCACTTATAATACAGGTATTGAGAGACTGAGAACCTTTTCCAATTTCTTCCCACCATCAAGAAATAAGAAACTGGAATTGGTAGAGGAGTTCCTTTTAGGATGGTGAAATTGAACTTAACATAACTTATTATCCCCAAGTTTTACCCACAGACAAGAAGTAAGAAATTAGCCTTGTTAGGTAAAAAGATGTCTTCCTGTGGAATTGAACAAATGGGCAATTTGACAAAGTGCCACTGTAATATGATGGGTTACCTAAGACTTTCAGAAATGAGACACTCTGTAGTACGAATGAACTCTATTAGAAAAAAAAAAAAATGGAAGAAGAAATATCTTGTGCAGAAATACTGAACTGGGTCTTTTTCTCATACAAGAATTTTTAATGGTTCTAGTAAGCTCTGAAAAGAGACTTAATGGGATAAGCTGGCCTCTTTTATGGAATTTTCAGCTGGCACATTCTTCTAACTTTTAGTTAAAAAAAAAGTAACTGCTAGTGACTTAAATTGAAATTCTTGACAGACATTTCACCAAATGTCTTCTCCCTCTTTGTTGAAGACAAAGTACAGATCTTTAGCTGACCCGGAGGCTCCTTTACTTTCAGAAAGTGCTTCTCATTCATTGTAGGACTGCCTTGATGGTGATTATGACCCTGGCTCTATGAGGGTTGGTATATTAAATTGGATGAGAAAGATTACTCATTTATTATCGTAATTGGAAAGTGGGAAGGAGCAGAAACACCCCATAAAAAACTGTCAAGGGGATTCTTTGGCATGGTGGTGCAAATAACCAGAACTCCATTTTCCAGCTCCATCACTTTCTAGTTGCATCATCTCAAGACAATTACTTCACTTCTCTTAGCTTCAGTTTTCTTATCTATAAAATACAGATTGTGAAAATGCCCCTCACCCTGGCAGGGATTCAGGATCAAAAGAAGCAGCATATATGAAGTACTTGGCATATTACTGTCACCCAGAAATGTTAGGTGCGATTGTCAGTGGCTACAGAGATTCAAATGGTTTTCATCAAGTTTGTTAATTCAGGGAAGTATATCCAGTTGGTTCATCAGCAGAATCTTTGTACGCCCTTGGAAAAAAATACCACATTGTTTCCTCAAAGATAAAGCCAATACAATTGTTGAAATTGCAGCAGCAGGAATATTCTTCATGGTTATAATGTTATACTGCACCTAGGTTCTTAAATATATCTTTTAGTTTCAGCTTATTGTGGTTTAAGAACATCAGGAAGAGGAATAAGAACCAGCATGAGGTTGATGGTTGAGTGGCAACTGTAATTTTCCATATAACAGAATCTTTGCTAATATAAAAGCTACCTTCTGGTTATGCAAAAGTTTAATGAAATATAGGCACAAAATGGTGTTTTCTATCCAACAAAGAATAAGAGCAGACACGGAATTTAGCATGTTGAGTTATTCTTTCCAAAATCAACCACCTAAGGACGAAAGAATATGATTTAAAACAAAATTTCTATGCATTCTTTTTTGAGTGAACAAAACAGCTTGTGTAGCTAAACTGGGTAGCTGCAGTGTAATTTGGTAGTGTTTCTATTTGTTGAAGAAATGCCGAATATTTGCAGGAATGGCAAGAAGCAAAACACAGCTCTCATTTGTATGCAACATAGTCATAACATAAAATTATGAGCTCAGAGATATGATTTCTGAAAAGATTGAATTAACATTGTGAATATTAGAGCCCCCTCATTTGCATAATTCTGGGGAATGCCATAGCATGACAAAGCTAGCAATTTCTTTGGCACTAGTGAAGAGTGAAGTTGTACAGCACTCCACAGTTCTGACTCACTGGTTGAAGTAAGAAGTGGGAGTTCACTCTTTGTAGAGGGCCTGGGAATCAGTATAGTTCAGATACCACTCCCAACTCAAAGCTCACCTGAAATAAAAAGAGGTAACTTTAGAAATGCTGCTTGAAATATGATGAGTAACTTCTGACATGTAGCTACCTGCTGTGAAAATTCCTCTTGGAGAGAAGAGTATAATTATGTACTCAATACAAACCCTTGTGGTCTTTTTAACTAACTACAGATACCCACAGGTGACCTCTGATTCCTTGAGTTTTCAAGAATGAAGCCTGGAGGGAATCAAAGCTTTTAGTATGAAACCAGGAACCTGCTGACATGTTCCTGGGGTCATGTGATCATTTTATATCCAGAGTCTTAACTGGAAAAAAAATCACTTGTGTTCACAGAACCAGCAAGCTGGTGTCTCTTCTTAGATCGCTGATACATTATAGTCAGGACTGAGACTTTTCCTGTGTTATAGCTCTTTTGTTTCTTAACTAATGCATATTAACTCCTAAGTTAATAGAGGAATGTAAGGTGGGTATGGAATGTAAAAGATGAAATAGCAGTTACAATGTTACATTGTGAAGATGGAGGGAAAAGGAAGTGGATACAACATAAGTAAAAGTACGTATAGGTATTCTCTGCATTTAACAGATCAGCTCTGTGGGACCGGGATGTATTGTACGTAAGAAATATGATATATCCCAATACATGGCAAGGAGAGTTTGATTTAGGATGGTGATGTCTGAAAAGCTGTTAAGAGGTGAATCCAAGAGGGAAAGAGGGCCTTTGGAATGAAAAACATTGAGTTTGAGAGTCTGTTTCCTGCCTGCTGAGATGGGGGTGCCTGTTTTCACCTTAGGCAATTGACATTGGAACTCTAGGGTTCTGTTCTACACTGAGCCTTCTCATATAATGTGGATTATTTTTTCTCCATGGATTCTTTCTGTTACCCAGAGACCTGGGCCAATCTGTGCAATATTCATAAAAACAGAAGTTAAAAATCAAAGTTAACAAGGTGGATAAAAGTTTCTTTTCCTCTCACCAAAACAGCCCCCCCCCCCCCGCCCCGCTTTTAGTAAAAGACACAGCTTACAAGGATTCTGAAAACCATACAGTGGAGGTGGAAATGGCTAATTTGTTCACTATAGACCAGGTAAAATTGATTCTGAATAACTCACAGTCTCACATCTTATGGAGCATGAAATTTATAACTAAGACAATAAATGCTGAAAAAAACCCAGAATGCTACAGAGGAAAAGAGGATAAAGTAGTTTATTTTTAGCTGTAGGAAGGACAACAGGGAAAACTCCACAGAGAAGAGGACATTAGAGCTGGACAATTAAGAATGAATGTGATTCTGTTTGTTAGAAAAGAAGTGATAGACCTTCTAGGAGAGGATCAGTTAAGTGGGGACAATATGTTTTGAACATCCATGGTGTGTTCAGGGAGAAATAAGTACGTCGATGTGACTAGAATAGAGTACATGAGTAGGAGAAGGGACTAGTGATATCTAGTTGGAAGGCAAGTTGGAGTTATATTGTAAAAGGTGCTTGTAAGTCAGTCATGCTCTTGGTTTTAGATTTCATTAAACACTCAAAGGCTTTTAAAGCAGGGCAGTGCTATGTTTAGTCTATGCAGAGTAAAGGAGACACCCGTGATGGAGAAATCTGGAGAAAAAGGAATGGATTAAGAAGGTATTGCTATAGCCGAGATAAGAGAATATGAAGGCATAGTGAAGTAGGAAGAGGAGATGGATTTGAAGAATATTTTATTAGGTTTATCAGTTAGGCTTGGTAGTTGGCTTAATGTGGAACGTGAGTTAAAGAGATGAATTCAAAATGACCTTGAGGTTTCTATCTTGGGAGACTGGGTGGGTGGACATGTCATTAGTAAAGATAGGGAACATATGTGGAGGGAAACAGGGATTTAGGGGAATATCAAATTCAGTTTTGGACATGATGAATTTTTGATGCTTATGGGATGGTTAGATGAAAATGTTCAGTAGGCAATTTGGAGGTGAATTTAGAACCCAGAGGAAATCAGAAGTGGAGAAATAGATTTAGATGTCACTTAAATAATAGGCAGTTGAGACACTGAGAGGTAATGAAACCACCCAGAGAGAAGGTGTAGAGAGGAAACAGAAGTACATCAGGGAGGCACCCTGATGACCAGCTGACATTTGCTGGGTAGTCTAAGGAAGAGGGGCCAGGGAAGAAGATTTAGAAGAGGACAGAAAGGCAGTAAGAGAACCAGAATAAAGTAGTGTTTTGGAGAGTAATATAGAAAAACGTTTCAAGAAACAGAGAGTAGTCAATAATGACAGATATTGCAAAGAAATCATATTGGATAAAAGCTTCTATTTTTTTCCAACAGTGCTTAGCTACCTAGTGGGCCATGGATAGCTCATACTGTTCATGTCTATGAAATAGAAAAAGGGCTTGGGGAGCAAAGGTGACCTATGTGTACATTAGACAAATGAGCCCCTCCTTCCAGTTGAAGGCAGCACTTAGAGCTTGGCAAACAACGCTTCTTTCACCTCCTTGCCCGAACAGTCTCATGTAGGGCACAATTTGTGCAGAGCATGCTACAAAACCATATGTGGCTCTGGCTGACTGGGGGCAGGGGCAGTAAATTAATAATGGTGGATCAGCACAGGGGTCTAGGAGAAGGAGATAAAGGAATTGAGGTGATGCTGAATATTTATTTTAAATGGTTGCTCTTGGGCAAGAAGGATGGGGAATGATGTGAAGAGAAGAAGGGACTGGCCAACTTGAGGAAATGAGTTAGGAAGTCAGTAGAGATCCTGATGAGACCAAAGAGCAGAGTTTCTAAAGATTGGTAGGTGTGAAAGAATTGATTACAAAATCAATGGGAATGGATTCTGGAGCAGAAGTAAGGGTTTAAAGTGAAGGATGTCGTGAAATGATGGGGCCAAGGTGTTGGGTGGTTTTATCAGAATATATGTTGAAATCACTTGGGGTGACAGCAGGCAATTAAGTAGAAAAGACAGCTGTGATTCTTAAGGAATGGGAGGGAATGATGGGAGGTGGGGTTCAGTAAGTGATAATGAGGTTGGAAAGAGGGTAGTATAACTTGATGTCATAGAACTCAGCTGGTGGCTAAAACAGAAAAAGGGGAAAAAGCACTTTTTTCTGCATGACTAGTTCAGTTTATAACTTAACAACTCTTTGGGTAACTAAAAATTCTTACTCTGGCTGTTTTGTTTGGCTATGATGAGTAAAACACAGTAGAACAGAGAAAGGCAATAGTAGGGGAAACCATAGGTTTAAAAATTACATCCAGAAAAAGTGGGTGGTTTCAGGAGATATTAAAAATTTTATTACTATAAAAGAAGAATAACCAGTCCAAAGATACACACCTTTTAATAGTATTTCCTTAGGTGGCAAAACTGAGAGTGAGAATCCTGTGTATTTCACTTTGGAGGGTATTTCAGCTCTGCTAGACTTTTTGACCTAACTGTCCCAACTATAAGAAAACCTGAAATAATTCTGAAGTTTGTTGCTGGGAAGATTTGTTATTCCATCAATATTGTGTTCTAATTCATTGGCTCAATGCTTAAGAACTTTGAATCCCAGTTTTTAATTCCTCCTTGATTAAGATCTTAATCTGGATCTTTATTTGGGAGAGATGAAAACCTTGAGCTTAACCTTGTCTTTCAAGAAGACACACACCTGAACGATGTATTGATATGAGAAGAAAAGAGGAATACAAACATATTTTTACAATCAAATACTTTGTTCCTCTCTGCTTCTTAAGAGTCTTAAGAGTGAAAGTGCCAAAGAAAGAAACAACAGACGTGTCAAAGACCTCAATTATTCCCTTATTTGTGTTCTTTAATACTCAGTGGCATAACTAGTAAAAATGATTCTGATAAAAAACTTGTGGTTCTCCATTATTGTATACCTCTGTTCACAACAAAAAGTTCATCTCTTTTGTCGTTGCAGTGGAGGAAATGAAAGCATTTGGCTAAGTAAGGTGTGGGCCATCATTGGGTGGTCAAAAGCCAGCACTTTGGAGAGCAAGGGGCCAACTGGAGTTGGGGAGAGAGAGCTGGAAGAAAGCCTTTAAAGGAACACAATCTCTTTCAAAGCTGAGCTGATCAGGAAGCATCCTAAGGCCTACTCTGAACTGCATTGCTTTCATTCTGTTGGCTTTGAGTTACTAATTAAAAATGGACTTAGAGGTAGCCTTTCTAAACTAGTTATATTTATTATAGAACTAGTTAACATAATGAAAAATTTTATGATAACTACTATCAAATCTAGTTGAGCCAAACCCTCCTGTTCATGCACACACTGCACACTTATATATACTTACATGTTTCTTGGGATTAAGACAGTTTAAGTGTAAGATACCACCTGTCCAATTGGGTGTTTTGCAGTCATCCGTTAGTTGCCCTGTAAATATGGTTGCTTTGGCCATCACAATTAAGGAGATCTCATAAGAGGCTCTAGTCAAAGTGAGGTTCAGAGCCTCTGTCAACAGACTTGAACTTCATTAGCATTTGGAGAGCGGAGAGACAGCCATAGAAGCTTAGGGTCTTATTTTTGGTGAACCTTCATGTGTTGTTCCTAGATATGGTTAATGCATGTGCTGGTTCTGCTACCACCATTCACCTGGTTGCTTATTTTCCACATATGCAAATTAGACATCCTGGGTCTTAGAGTTATAACACTCTCTCTTCCCCCTCCCCCTCATCTCCTCAGTCACAAACCACAGCTCCTCAGGGGCAGAGAGGGGTGATCATTTTCTATGGCCAGACTGTGATGAGAGGAAGTTGCCTTCAGGTCTGACTCTTGGAGCCTCTAGAGAGAGACCCTGAGGGTCTAAAAACATACAAGGCATTTTCCAAGAGTTCTTCATCTCAGATTCTGTTGCCTTTCCTGTACAGCTTGGAGACCTGGATGTATGTATGGTTGTTTTTGATATTAACCCATGCAGCACAGTTATTATTTTCTAAACTGAGAGAACCTTGAGAGCAGACATTGATTTATCTTCGTCCTTCACCATCTATGATTGTGCTTGGGACCAATAGGTATTTAGTAATTTTGCCCCATTCCTTGAGAAGATGGAGCTGAGGCAGAGATAATGATGATAATGATAAACTGTTGAGTGTTTGCTATGCTATAGGTGCTGTTCCAAGTATATACATACTGGCTTATTTGAGCAAAAATCTTATAAAGTAGGTTACTGTTTCCTCCATTTTACAGATGGGGAACCTGAGGCTAATTAACCTGCCTAATGCCATTTATCTTATAAGTGATAGATCTGATCTGGCTCCGATGGTCTGGCTCCAAAGTCCAAGCCCCAAACTATATGCTAAATTACCTCTCAAGAGTGAAAAGGCTGGGTGGAGAAAGTAGGTAAACAACTTCAGTGCTTAACACTCCCCTATCCCATCCCCAGCATGGATTATTTGTACCATCTCCCTTTCTTTCTCCTATATCTAATTTTTCTTCCTTCAGCATGTGACCTGGAGCAAGTCCATCCCACCTTAAATAGATAAACAAACAAACTCCTCTTAAGGGTACACCTTTCTATAGCTTCACAGTGCCTGCAAGTAAAACAAAACCTGTTGCTTCTGGGCAACGGATTTTCCTGAGCTGAGACCTGGAGAAATGTGTGTGATCAATCTTCATAAAGGGATACTGTGTGAGATAGCAGACATGGTTTCCAGGGCATACCTACAGTGACTATATTGTAGGACTGTTCTTATAGCATCCCTTAATGTAGTTTGATGTTATAAAGTATTGTTCATTAAAAGAAATTTTAAGGTGGAATAAAAACAATGTGTTCTGAATTTGTAACTCCCTACTAGTTGCTTGAACTGAATGCCTAGTTCTCTGTTACCTATCTGGATCTATATTGCTCTGAATGCCTGGAACATGTATTGTTTTACCAGTTGCTTGGCATTACCATATAAATGCCCTTAAGTTCCTGGTTTCAATTAAGCTAGAGGTTAATTTGGGAGATTCTGTTGGGTGTAGCATCCTCCATGTAATGGAATCGAGAAGTGTCTTAAACAAATGTAACTCAGAAATAGCACTTTTCTTTTCTTTCTTTTTTTCTGTATTCTCCAAAATTAAAATAACACCTGAAATGTCCTCCCATAGGTTTACTCTCTGTCCAAAAATAATACCAAAACTCACACATCTGTATGCACAAGGGAAGTGGGGATGGGGGAGGGGTGAGACTCATCAGAAGTCAGAGGCTTAAACAAGTAAAGGGATTTATTTTTCTTATTAATAAGAAGGGTTGAAATAACTGATGTAGCAGCTAATAAAGGAATATTTGAAGGCAAGAAAAACATGAAATTCTAGACAAAGGCTCTGGTGATTCTATTTTTAATATTTTTTTCCTTTCTAGTGAAATATATAAAGAGCTGGCATGATTTGAATGTCCGTCTGACTTCTCCTAGGCTCGTGATTCTATAAGTCTGGAAATTTATGATTTATTTTTAGTTTTCTCAAGTAGCATAGACAAGTATCTGTGAGGAAACTCTTATGAACCCTGTCCAGAAAAGTTCACTAAACTCCATTTGCTTACTGACGTGAAGAGAGGAAAAATATAGCTTTTCCCTGTAATGATTTCCCCAGTTGAAAGATGAATTAAATAAAAAAAATTCCAAAATACCAAATGTGACAAACATGGCAGATTGGAGCAAGTCTAATGGATGCTTTCCCTGAACCTATGAAGAAACCTATATTAATAACTTATTTGGAATAATGTTGTATGGAAATGGAAAACTTCTTGTAGTTTGTTTAGTTAGAAGGCATAGAGGAAGGAGCAAAATGTCAACCAAAAACTGTTCCATGTCAACTCAATGTCAATCAAGTGAAAACAGTTATCAATTAAGAGACAAGGTGCTATATAGGGATAAACCCTGGATTTGGAATACTTAGGTTTTAGCCTTAATTCTACTACTGACTTTGTGAGGTTGGGAAAGTCACTTAAGTTTCTAGGATTGAGTTTCTTCATTTGTAAAATAAAGGTACTGAATTATATGATTTCAAAGATTCCTTCCCAGTCTAGAATTTCATGTTTTTCATTGAAATGAAGATTATAACTTCTACTAGTTATTATAATTTATACTTCAATAATTCACTTTATTCTTCAATAATCTGAAGTTTATACTTCCAGTGGCAGTTTATACTTCAATAATTCAATCTGCAAAAATAAAAAAAAATAAATTAGCTTAAAAAGGCAAAATTAGGTAAATTATTTGCGGTATAAATAAGCTTTAATAAATTGGAAACCAATTTTGTATTACCCAGCTAGAGACTCTGCCACCCATATGTTCATAAAAACACTGTGGTTGTTTTATTGTTCTCTTTGGCAGTGCCAATCATAGTTAGCACTAATTAATGAAATTCCAGGGTGCTGTTTGCCAGGAGGTTCATGCAATGGGTGAAGCAAACTACAGCAGCAAAGTTTCCATCATTTATATTGCTGTGACAATATTGGCTCAAGTTTTAGAAACAGTAATTCCAGCTCCCAGTCCCTGTGAGAACAAATGTAGATTGATTTATGTTCTGAGCCTCTCTAGCATATTGTCAACACTGAGATGGCTGCCAGAGCTCATCATATAAGGTGCTGACATTTTCTGGGAATCTGCTTGCCTTTACACATATTTTCTCTTGCATACATTGCTGTGTTTTTTCTTTCTTTGTTTTAAGGACTAAGGCATGGATTATTGCTATTAAAAGCAGTCTATTATTAAGCCAGTTTATGCCAATACAAATGTTTTAGGGTCAAGTCATGCTCAGAAAAGACCATAAACTTTCTTTAACCCACGTTGGTATTACGATCAACAACGTTTAAACTTAGTGGTTTTCCTTAGAATCATGCATCCTATTTAGTAAACTCCTCCCCTCCTTCTTCCCCCTGGCTTTATTTCCCACCTATGTTCTTCAATTACTGAACCTCTCTATTCAGGTTCATTTCTCCTACTCCAACCCTCATTGTCACTGCTGCAAAGTCTAGGTCTTTTTGGCTCCGTAGTTGCTTTCTGGTTCCAGTTGTAGATACAGATACTCATACACTTATTTTTTTTTTGAAAAAATTTGTCTTTGGAGAAGAAGACCCGAATATTTCAACTGATTGTTATAGTGAAAGATCAGCTCAGTAGTGAAACATCTCTGTATGGATTTGATCAAATGAATTGAATAGGTCCCTCAGTTGTGCTGTGGGAAATCAAAGGCTATGTTGTAGATTTTTAGCACTTTTTTTTTCTTGGAAATGTAAGATATTTAATTACTTTTTTAAACAAATCATTGAGATAAACTATGGATTCATCATGATCAGTTGTAGGTCCTGTGTTTCTGAATAGGAAAATTTTTGAAAAATTGAGATATAACTTAGGTAAAATATAATCTCAGACATACAGCTTGATAAATTTTTATAACCTCCCTCTTACCCTAATCAAAATATAGACTATTTTTCACTTCCTGGAAGGATCCCTCATCCCCTCTCGCAGTATGCAGGCCCATCTCCACCTCTGCAGAAGGGTAACAGAAATTATTACACGAATAACGATTGAATGTTTAAAATTTTTATTATCTATTTTTCCCTCCTATTTTTTGTCATTGCAGAACTGCTTTATCTTTAAAAATCCTCTTTCAGATTTTTCCCCTGAAGGATAGGGTAGAAATTAGCCACTGAGTCTTGTGAGTTTTGTTACTTAGTTCTTGCTGGATGTATTTCCAGGCTTGAATATTTCTTCCCATACCTTATTAGGTTATTAACAGAGAGGTAGAAGATTTTTACTTTTTTTTTTTTTTTCTTTTTTTAAAGATTCCTGAAAGATTGCCTAAATATATGAAAGGATAGCATAGTTTTCCATTTGCCAATCAATGGAGATTTTTCTCACCCATGCATTTTTTATTTTTATTTTTTTATTGTTCAGTCTCTGGAGAGGGACCCAACTCCACCAAATTTTCCTTTGTATCTTCATTTTGTTTGCAGTCAGCAACATTTAAACTTTTTTTTTTTTTTTGGTACGCGGGCCTCTCACTGTTGTGGCCTCTCCCATTGCGGAGCACAGGCTCCGGACGCGCAGGCTCAGCGGCCATGGCTCACGGGCCCAGCCGCTCCGCGGCATGTGGGATCTTCCCGGACCGGGGCACGAACCCGTGTCCCCTGCATTGGCAGGGGGACTCTCAATCACTGCGCCACCAGGGAAGCCCAACATTTAAACTTTTAAGGTCCACTCAGACACAGAGGAATGGAGTGAGAGAGCTATATTGTATTACATTACTGGGCCTTCACAGAGATGATTCCAGCATCTCCCTGGGGTTCTACCAAAGAATGAGGTACACCGATAGCAGGAGCAGTGGGGTTACAGAGACCAGAGCCAAGGCTTATTTGCTGCCGAATTCCAACTTCCCTCAGTCCTCAATGCAGAGCTGCTGGCTCCCCATATTAAACCTCAGGCAGATTCAATTGTTCCATGTATCACCTTGACAGTATTAATGCTGAATGTTTGTATCATACTTTTATAGTTTATAAAATCCATCTTCCCATTTTATCTCATTATTTATAATGACAGCTTTGTATAGTAAGCGTTATAAGCCTGTTATCCCTTTTTTTTTTTTTTACTGTTATGAAACTGGAATTTAAAGAGATTAAGAGTCTTTCTTAAGTAGTTTGGTTCCTTACAATCTGGCTCCACAGTTAGAACCCTAGGGAATTTCTAAGTTTATTAATGACTCTGAAGCACGTATTAGTTATATCCATATATTCAGAGAATAAGGAAGTCATGCAAAACGTGCACATGATCCTTCTATGGCTTGAAATTCTAATATAATACTAATAAAATGGGATTTAGTAGGACAGTCCTATCCTGGACAAGGTTCTCATCTGCTCATTTTTTATATCATTAGTTTGAAATACCTCAGTCTGTGGTTTCATAAATAACTTCTCCATGTAGATATTTCTTGAACTTAGCTCTTTCAGCACCCCAGGCTAAGAGAATCTTTAAAAACATGAACATGTCAAATTGGATGCTATTAGGATTTAAGACTAGCCAAAGCCTGGATTTAAGATAGTGTTGGCTATGGTGAGTGACTGATAAATATTTATTGAACAATTGAATAGTTCTAAATATAGTTCATTATTATTTGTTATTACTCTATGGCAAGAGTAAGAGTTTTGTTAATTTTATAATGCTATTAACACAACAGTGGAATTTATAGATTCACAGTTTTTAATATTCTGGATATGATCAGTAACTACAGCCCTTCTGAATTGTTCTGAAACTCTTGGAATAAACAAAGGCCTGTGTTGACAGCAAAAACTGCAGGCGTGATATTTCCATTGTTGGTAGATTAGCAATATCAATAAGTTATTGAAAACCTTAGCAAAGAATGAAAATTGCTATTCAAATCCTGTTTGCTTTCTCCATTTTTATGTAAATGTCCTAGTTGATCTTCTTTTCTCTCAGCCACTGGGTCTTAAGAACTGTAGATGGCAATCCAACCACAAAAATGATCTGGTTTGCTAAATTTAGTCATGGATTTGCTTTTCCTAGCTGCACAAAATTATGTTGCTCTAGGAGAGCAGCATATCAGGAAAAAGAATCATAAAAACAAAAGCAAATCTCAAAGAAATAGAAAACAAGATAATTTTTTTTGTAGCCTTTTCTTTATAAGTTCCACTACATGTAAGTTTACAGAATGTAATTTCGGGCTCATGAGTTGATCAAGAAATACTGTGAAGGCATTTCAAACTATAGCAGAAAATCTCAGTTACCATGGAAACAGGATACCATACATGAGAACAGACCACATCATATAGAAGATTTAATTATAATGAAATGATAAATGAATAAGGCAATTTTTTAGGCTATTTGTGGCTGAAGTCCATTAGAAGTCCAGTTTCCAAGGAAGCCCATGTCTAAAAACTGTAATAAGAAAAGTTATGGAATAAGATAAACTACATTTGAAAAAGATTTTGAAAAGATTATAGCAGCCCCATAAATTAAGAAGAACATTTCTAATTTTAAAAGAATCACATTTGGATGAACTCAGAGTTCTTTTGAGAATCATGAGCTGTATCCATAATGGCAATAACACATGGACTCTCTACACAGAATAATAAAATACTTGTTTGATTGAAGGGTGTTCATGAATCTAAGTTTTAGAATATGATTGGAATGGCATATTTAGACATGTTTTTATTTTGAAGTCAGTTTCACTATGATTTAAGAGATCAGTCAGAAAGAGAAAAACAAATACTATATGCTAACACATACATATGGAATCTAAAAAAAACCAAAAAAACAAAAAAATGGTTCTGAAGAACCTAGGGACAGGACAGGAATAAAGACGCAGACATAGAGAATGGACTTGAGGACACGGGGAGGGGGAAGGGTAAGCTGGGACGAAGTGAGAGAGTGGCATGGACTTATATATACTACCAAGTGTAAAATAGATAGCTAGTGGGAAGCAGCCGCATAGCACAGGGAGATCAGCTCGATGCTTTGTGACCACCTAGAGGGGTGGGATTGAGAGGGTGGGAGGGAGACCCAAGACGGAGGAGATATGGGGATATATGTATATGTATAGCTGATTCACTTTGTTATAAAGCAGAAACTAACACACCATTGTAAAGCAATTATACCCTAATAAAGGTGTTAAAAAAAATAAAGAGATCAAAACATGGCTGGGAAACACAGCATGCTTGTGTCAGTGGATCATTTTGATTCCAAATGTTGTATCCTACTACCAAATTTGCTGCTGATTTATTCATGTGTGTTCGGGCTGAGCCAACAAGAAATAGACCATCTGGAGGGCCACTTTGATGTAAGAATATGAGTAAAAAATATTCACTATCCAGTGTAGTCTCACTGAGAAGTGGATTTAAGTGTAGGTGGCCCAGAGAGTCCTTAGAAGCACAGTAAGTTCCAAATTTTAGGCCACCAGCAGGAAACTTATTAGCAGGGGCACTGTTGGGGTAGTGAGCATTTATCATAGGTATTGATGTTTTAGAGGAGCAGAACACTACCTCCACCTCTCTCCAATCGTGGGATGCAATTACACACAAAGTTGGAGAGCAGGATGAGGGATAAGAGAAACAAGACTGCTGGGCTAATCTGTACAGCCACAATGTCAGAGGGCAGTCCTTTCACCAGTGGTCACTTCCTGTGCATTCTGTGCTGCTGCACCTCCTTTACACATTCACAATAGCAGTCTCTGTTGACTTGGACTCATAAAAAATACAGGTTTGGAGGCCATGGGTTGTAGAGTTAACACCTACATGGATTTGGGTCCCAGATCTACTCTTTACTAGCTGCATTGTCTTGGGCAAGTTACTTAAATTCTTTGACCTCAGTTTCTTCATCAGAAATAGTATCTACTGTTGGATTATGAGTGTTAGCGTCAATATATGTAAAGCAGGGTTTCTCAGCCTCAGCACTATTGAAATTTTGGGCCAGATAATCATCACTGTGAAAGCTGTCCTATGCATGACAGGATGATTAGCAGTATCTCTGGCTTCTACCCATTAGACACTAGCAGCAAGTCCTTCTCTCCCCAGTCCTCACTCCCAAGTTGTGGCAATCAATAACTGTCTCTGACATTGCCAAGTGTCTTCTGGTGGTCAAAACTGTCCCCTGTCGAGAAGCACTGATGTAAAGTGACCTGCTGATGGTAGATGATAAATAAATGGTAGTTAAATATTAAAACTTTTTGTGAGGAAGTAGTATATAGTATAGTGGTTAGGTATAGGTTTCGCCACTTAATTTGCCTCATGACCCATGCTTTCCCATGCCTTTTTTCAGTTCTGAAAATTTCTCAGACAACATCATTTCAAATATTCACTCTCTTCTGTTCTCTCATTTTTCTCCCGCTAGTATACCTACTGGATTATGTTAAAATTTCTTATTCTATCTTCCATGTCCCTTAACCTCTCATATTTTTCTTTCTGTTTTCCCATACTATGTTCTAGATGATTACTATGGAGCTATCTTCCATTTGGGCATTCTCTTCTCAGAGGAATCTTTTGTTTAATCTTAGCTACTGTATTTTTAAAAAAAATTTAATGACTATAATGAATGCAATTTTCATTAAAATTTTTTTAATCTGTTTTCCATATCTGCCTTAATAACACTCTTTCTTTTTTGTGGTTTTGTGTTTTTTCCCCTGCATTGGATATTAGAAAATGATAATTATTATATAAAAGACTCTTTTTGATTGCTCTGTTACTGATGATTCTTCATCTTCTGCTGACTACTCATGGCAATGTAGTTATGTATTTTCTTACATGCTTTATACGATTTGTCAGCTCACGTTTTTTTCTAAAACAATCTCATTTACTAATAGAGATATTAAAACTGTAATAAAAATATTAGCAAAACAAATGTACCGATGTATTTTTTAAACCTTGACAAAGTAGGGTTTATTCTATGAATGCAAGAATGGATTGACATGAAGAAGTTTATGACAATAATTTGCTACATTAACTGTAATAAGGGGAAAAGCTATACCATTATCTCATGATCATATACACCATTATCAAGATAATCTCAAATGCCAAAATTCAACATCTACTTGACGCATTAAATTGGATATCCACCTAATGAAATTCTTAGAAATGTCAGCTCATTTTTGATGGAACTGCTTCTTGTTGGGGTTTCATCTTTGATTTATAGAAGTGACCCTATTGATAATTTCATGGTTGTGTCTGATGTAGTCCTATATGTTCACTCATTCTGGGCATGTTTTTATGTTAGATTTTTAGCACAGGGTCTCTATGGAAACAATGAAAGAATTTGGATCGCACACATTTGATAGATGTAGGCTGGGGAATCTTATTTCTTGAGGTAAACTTTTCCCATCCAAGCCTCAGGATAGATAGCTCATATTCATGTCACGTTCTTAGTAGGTGGAACTTTGCCAAGGGAATTTTCCTGACTTCCAACTTTATTCAGAGATTCTGATTTCAGTTTCCCATTGGAGTGTTAATACCTCAAACACCAAGGATTCCATTACACTCATCTGATTTCAATATCCTGTTACCACTGTGCATTCCCTTTTCATTTCTGGCACCTGCAGAATTACATTTCTTGCTTTGAATCTTTACTATTTATTTAAATTAAAAATTATTTTTTTCTGAATCCAGAATTTCTATGTTTCTGTAGTAGAAGGTATTGGTTTCCTTTGTCAGTTCAGCCTGCCATTTTGACTAGAAGTTCCAACTTAACCTTTCTAAACCTCAGTTTCTTTATCTGCAACATTGGAATAAAGATAGCAACTACATTGTAGGGTTGTGGTGAGGAGTAAATGAGATAATGAATATAAAGCACTTATTTACTGGACACATACTAATTACTCAGTGTACACTACTAACATGTAAATCAGCTGCTGCACTTCCTGCCAAATTTCAGATACTCAATAATTTATCATTTTAATCTATAATTATGGTTATTTGTATGTATTCTCATCTCAGATCCATTCATGATTGGGAACCATATCAAGAACTGAAAAGTCCTAGCAAATAGTGCCAGAACTATTCAAATATCTCTACAATCTGCAAGTCACAGTTGATTTGAAGGTCACTGACATATTTACTTTGACCAGGGCAGTTGTGTCAATTAGGAGCATTTTTGCCTTCAAAGGGACATTGGCAATGTCTGGAGATATTTTTGATAGTCACAACTTGAGGGGCAAGGTGCTACTGGCATCTGGGTAGAAGCCAGAGATGCTGCTAAACATCCTACATAGGATAGCCTCCCACAGCAAAGAATTACCTGGCTCAAAATTTAAATGGTGCTGAGGTTGAGAAATCTTGAATTAGGTTATTTAAACCTCTTCATATTTCAAATGCAATTTATTTTAAAACCATTTGTCTCAAAAAAGTATTGTGAATTATACTGTTCACTGAGTTAGTAACTGAATGTTGATTGTAATTTGGTGACCAAGGTCATCAATCTGATTCAAAGGAAACTTTTTTTTTATTGAAGTATAGTTGATTTACAATGTTGTGCCAATCTCTGCTGTACAGTTAAGTGACTCAGTTATAAACATATATACATTCTTTTTTTATATTCTTTTCCATTATGGTTTATCACAGGATGTCGAATATAGTTCCCTGTGCTATACATTAGGACCTTGTTGTTTATCCATTTTAAATGTAATAGTTTGTATCTACCAACCCAAACTCCCAGTCCATCCCTCTCCCTCCCTGTCTTCCCCTTGGCAACCACAGGTCTGTTCTCTATGTCTATGAGTCTGTTTCTGTCCTGTAGATAGGTTCATTTGTGCCATATTTTAGATGCCACATATAAGTGATGTCATATGGTATTTTTCTTTCTCTTTTTGACTTCACTTAGTATGATAATCTCTAGTTGCATCCATATTGCTGCAAATGGCATGAGTTCATTCTTTTTTATGGCTGAGCAGTATTCCATTGCATGTATGTACCACATCTTCTTTAACTATTCATCTGTTGATGGACATTTAGGGTGTTTCCATGTTTTGGCTATTGTGAATAGTGCTGCCATGAACATAAGGGTGCATGTATCTTTTTGAATTATAGTTTTGTTTGGGTATATTCCCAGGAGTGAGATTGCTGGATCATATGGTAATTCTTAGTTTTCTGAGGAACCACCATACTGTTTTCCATAGTGGCTGCACCAACTTACATTCCCATCAACAATGTAGGAGGGTTCCCAAAGGAAACTTTTCATATAACCCAGGATTTCTTTGGCAGTACAGGGTGAAGAGCAGTTACCAAATTCACATATTTATGTAGCAAAGAACAATATTAACAAAACAACACAACAGCAATAACAACACCACCTCACAGACAGACATCTATACTTAAACATAAACACATAGCCACACAAAAGCCAGTGAGGCTTGATAAGTCTTTTAGAGAGAATGTGAAGTTAGGTTCTGGAGTATATAGCATATAACATTTATACTGCTAAAATTTCTGAATTTGTTCTGAATATAAAATTGATCTCCTCTAGGAATCTATCCCTCCTCCTTATCTCTTAAAGGGTTTTTAAAAAAAGATTTTTCACTGTATTTTAACTTTCTGCTTTTGTATTTGTTTCCTTTTTTAGACATCTTTGAGAGCAAGTATCTTGCCTTATTTATTTTTGTATCTACAGCATCAAGCATGGGACTTGATATACAGAAAATGATAAATGTTCAAATTAATGAATGAATGTGTGAATGACCAACACCCATACCTAGGTTTATCAATATTTCTAGTAATATTTAGGAATACATACCCTGGCTCAGTGATGTATTGGAGGATGCAGTGAGTAGCTACAAAGTGGAAGAGAAAATGGGAGGACAAATGGAAACCCAGCCTCAAACAATGTGACAGAGTTGTGCAGGGCTGGAAAACAATGTCAGCAAACCAAAAAACTTTACATACAGCAATCCAAAATGAAATTTGAACAAAGACTGAAGTAATTCCTGTTGTCTTGGAATTAGGCGAACATCCCTAGTCTCTGTAAATAGCAATGGCAGCCCCAAAGCCAAGAATACTTTGCTTGTGTGTGTGTGGTTGGTGTTTTGGGTTTATGACAGTGTTAGCCAACCAGCTAGGCTTTTCTCAGGCAGACATTAGCACAGCATCCAGCATTTTATACTTTCCACAGATTAGACAAATTCAAATAATAGCATCAAGTCTCTAATGAACAAATCCTCTTTTGCCGCTACTTGTGTATTCAATTTAGGAAAAGCTGTAACATCAACCCAGATTTAGAGAAGTATACATCCTAGGTGAAAATTTTATGTTTGAATAATTTCAACCTTTTCCAATTAATGATTTCTGATATTTTGTGCTCTCTTTAATGGCAACCATTTAATCTGTTCTCACTTAAGATGCTGCCATATTTTCATCTGGAAATCTTTTCCTCATTTTATACATGAAGAAACTGAGTCTTTGAAATACAAAGAGACTTGCTGAAGAACTTCCCTACTAGTAAGTGGTGGAGCAGAAATTCAAGGCCAGGTCTAAATTTTGGCAAAGTTTCTTGGCCTCACCTCCTCATGACCAATGTATAGCAAACTTCCACTCCTTTGACAAATTTCTCCATAAGAAGACTTCACATTTTCTATTTTTAGTTGTTCACCATAAAACATATTTGAGCATAAAAGTTTCTGTTTTAAGTTAGAATTATGCAAAAACTTCTTCATGCTGTACAACACTCTGCTAAACACTGCATAGTATGAAACAAAATGGTATTTTTCTTAAGAAACAATTTTATTTCTTTCATGAATGTACTGGACAAATAGAAATATACTCCATTGGATAATCAGCCTGGAGGTTTCCTTAAAATAATTTTTATTTTAAATTTCAAATACAATGTGGATATATTATAAAAGATTCAAACACCACAGAGAAAGCGCAGTCCTCCCCGTCTTCAGTTGCATCTGCAGATGTAGCCACCTGAGTTAGTTATTTTCTGGATTCCCCAGCAACAAAATTGCCTTCCCTTACTCTGTGAGGCCGCAGCTGGGGCTGTGCCTCTGCCAGCAGTATTCCCCAGGCCGCCTTACCACATGGCTCCCCGGAAGGTTTATCAGCAGGGGGTAGGAGGAGGTAGAAGGGACTTATCAGGTTTTTCCCATTCCTTTCAGTATTAGGCCCGCCAGTGGCAATTTGCCGCAGTCTCCATGTTCTTTTGACAATCCCAGAACCATCCCCACGGACTCCTCAGAAGTACAGCTGAGACAGTTGGGGTTCCCCACGAATGTCTGAGTGTACTCCTCCAGGCCCCGCCTTTATGTGCCCGGATTCTTATAACCCTGTCTCTTTTTTTTTGTTTGCTTGTTTTCCCAGAGTGAGGATGCTAGCTCTTTCCTGCAGTTACGATCTCTGGTTTCCCTTAGTGTTTCCTCTGTATTCTCTTATTTTCTTAGCCTTTTATTATTATTATTTTTTTAAATTAATTAATTTATTTTTGTGGTACGCGGGCCTCTCACTGTTGTGGCCTCTCCTGTTGCAGAGCACAGGCTCTGGACGCGCAGGCTCAGCGGCCATGGCTCACGGGCCCAGCCGCTCCGCGGCATGTGGGATCTTCCCGGACCAGGGCACGAATCCGTGTCCCCTGCATCGGCAGGCAGACTCTCAACCACTGCGCCACCAGGGAAGCCCCTTCTTAGGCTTGTAACTTGTGTGTTAAATAACTTCTCTGCAATATAGTAAGTTGGTTTTCTATTTGGCTGACTAGTTTTCTATTTTTCTGTGAAAGATATACCACCATGGTCAGATTGATCTATATTCCTACAGATGTTTTTCTTTTCCATTTTATTCCCAATTTAATATTTTATAATTTTGATCAATGATTATTTCCATATAAAAAGAATATGAAAGGTGATAATATAGAAAGAGAGTAGCATGTACAAACCTAGCTGTGAAGGAGAGGGCAGTACTGCCACTGACAGATGTAGACTTTCAGAAAAAGAAAAGCTGAAGTGAGTTTCCAGTTCATAGTCTGGCTTCTGCTTCTCTGAGAATTATAGGTACTCCTGGGAGGGTAAGTGGACAAGACCATGAATTAATCTTAGGAGATGTAGGGCTCACCACAGTGGGTTATTAGCAGGGTTGTACTGATTCCTGGTTATTTAGTAGGAATATGGTCGGGGTGGTGGGTGGGCTGCTCTGTGTTTTCTGATTCTATGTTCACTTTAGCCAGCCTCCAGTTCTCAGAAGTTTGCAAAAGCAGAACTTCTTTGAGGTGTAATGAATGTCCTCAGCACATGGCTTATTCAAGCCATCTAGGTAATGATAGCACAAAACTCAGCAAGTTTAACTTTGGAGTATATTCCTCAAACCTGGGTGGGTTGCCCTCTATACAGTTAGTATGGCAGCCATCGTCCTGGGGTCTTCATTCACCATTATCCTGGGATCCCTTTGCCTCTCGTGTGTTCAGTTTTCTGCTTTCTATCTGCTTTCTGTTTCTTGGATTATTCCCTCATTTTGGTGGGGTGTCCTCTAGTAGCTTCCTAAGAATGATGCATGGGAAGTAAATATTTTTCATACCTTGAATATCTAAAAATTATTCTACTCTCACCTTTGATTGATAGTGTGCCTAGGTATAGAAATATAGATTGGAAATAATTTTCTTTCATAATCTTAAAGACATTTTCCCACTATCTTCTAGTTTCCAGTGTTGCTGTGAGATATTTGAAGACATTCTGATTTCTATCTTTTTCATATAAACTTTTATTTCCTCTCAGAAAGCTTGTAGAATCTTCTCTTTCACCCCATGTTCTAAAACTGTGATGATGTGATTCAGTGAGAGTCTGTACATGTGGTCGGCCCTTTATATCTGGAGAATCATGTCCTCGAGTTCTGAGAAATATTCTTGAACTATTTAGTCAGTAATTTCCTCCTTTTTTTTTTTCTCCAGTTTCCTTTTTTTGAACTCTTATTACAATATACCTGTTTTCTAATTTAAAAAATTTTTCTTCCTCTTTTTTTTTTTTTTACTCTACTTCTGTAAGACTTTCTCTGCCTTCTGAGTCATTCTTCTTTTAGCATCTCTGTCCTTGGCTGTTTCTGAAGAGAGCATTGGAAATGCCGGTTTTTTTTTGGTGCCTGAGCAGCCTTCTCAGTTTGCTACCTGCCTCTAGAAAGTTAGGGAACATGAGGTGTTTCTACATCTTGAACAGTCTCACTCCTTTTTAGTCTAGGCTATGGCTCTCTTGCCAATTCAGCTCTCACAAATAACTCAATTGAATAGTCATGTGTTTGATTCCATTTTAGTCCGTATAACAAAAACTGCACCTGCTATTATTTTCAAGACATGCCTCTCTCTCTCTAGACTTAATTGTAGGTACTGGCTTATCAGACTTGTGTGAGACCACAGCTTTAAGGTTCATTGTCTTCAGACTTTCAGTGTTGCTTTTAAGAGTTTTAAAGCCATTGTGATTCCTGATTATTTGCATATGAGTTTTCTTTTCTTCTCTAGAAGTTTATGAAATCTCTTTTTAACTTGCGTTATACAGATTTGCATTTCTGATTCTCCACTGAGAATGATGCTCAAAAGCAACTATTTTTGCCGCAATATATAGATGTTTTGCAGGCAGGTTAAACACTACGTGTCAAAGACATTCTTCCTCCCTTCATTGCTCCCCATCCTGCTCCTCTTCCCGTATTCCTGGTACTCTTTATTTTTACTGCCATCTACCCATTTGCTCTAGGGCTGTTACTCAGGTTTCGCTCTTGACTCCTCTCTCCTTCGTTGCATACACAATAATCACCAAAATCTAATTATCTTGAAATCTTCCTACAAATTTGTTCAATTTTTATCCCTTCCTGTTTATACCACTACAACTTGTAAGCACCTCTCTCCTTGACTAACTACAACAGCCTCATCATCTGTGACTCTGCCATATGACTTGTATTCATTCTCAGCAAATTTGCCAGAGTTATTAATCTAGATATAACTCTGACCTTGGCCTCTGCTTACAACTTTTGTGACTTCCCATTGCTTACAAAGTAAAATGGAAGCTCCTCAATAAGGCATTTAGGGCCTTCCATGAACTTATTCCTATCTACCTATCTCAGTTTGCTTGGGCTACTGTAACAAAATAACATAGACTGGGTGGCTTAAACAACAAACAGGTATTTCTTACAGTTCTGGAGGCTGGGGATTCTAAGATCAGGGTGCAAGCAGATTTTGTTCCTGGTGAGAGCCCTCTTCCTGGCTTGCAGATGACTCCTTCTTGCTGTGTCCTTAGGTGGTGGAGAGAGGAAGCTCTGATGTCTCTTCTTCTTCTTATAGGGACACTAATCCCATCACGAGGGCTTCACCTTCATGACTTCATCTAAACCTAATTACCTCCAAAAGGCTTCACCTCCTACTAGTATCACATTGAGTGTCAGGGCTTCAACATACGAGTTTTGGGGTGACAAATTCAATTCATAATGTTACCTCTTTAGCTTCATCTCCCCCAGCTTCATGCCTTATCATGAACACTTTTCATTTACACTTAGGAAATTTGAAAATGTGTTTATCTTAACATGCCTTATGCTGTTCACCACTTCTTCACATTTGCTCATTTTCCATCTGCTTTGAATGCCTGTCCTGCTTTCCTTCACATGGATATTCTTACTCCTCTTTTAGAACTCAGCTCAGGTATTATAATTTCTAGGAAACCTATGCTTAACCTCCAGACTGGATTAGTTTCCCTTTCTCTGTACTCCCTTAGTACCCTGAGTCTCCCTTGGTACTCTGAGTATACCTTTAGCTCAGCATATACCCTATTATATCCCCACTATGTATATCTGTTGTTTTTTTCCTCTAAATATTAAGAACCTCAAGTGCAGAGATTATATCATTTATATTTTTATGCTCAGTGAGCACAATATCTGGTCCCTGGCAGGCACTCAAGAAATATTTGTTATTAAACTAAATATATCATTTTACTCGTGTTGTTAGTTGTGTTAACTACCTAAAACATCCTGAACATTTTCCTGGTATCTATGCCTATAGTTTATTTTAATTTTCTGTTGAAATACTTAACATAAACATAAATTTGAAACAGTTTTGGCATCAGCACTCTTTTTATAGTCTCAACCTTACATTTATTGCATGCATGAGTTTATATGCTGAGACTAATAGGTCCCATTTATGACATTAAAAAATTGTGCCTAAGCTTTATCAGTAGGGCATTGCCTCAGTGGATTCTCAAACATTGATCAATGACTGGGTGAGAGTAGCTTCAGATGTGGGAGATCCAGAGTATCGTGTTATAGAGCAGTTGCTGAGATCAAGGCTAAACTGTGTAGCTTCTGGAGTGCTAATACCATCCACAGCCTATAATGCTGGTTTTGAAGAAGTGAAACATTAGGCATTATAATCAATATTTCTTAGAGTAGATCTCTGAAGAGATGACAGCAAATTAGAGGCTGTGTTCTGGCAAGAGTAAAAGGAAAGTGAATCATTTTATAAAGGAAGTAATGTGTGGAAAATGCTTTTTCAACTGTGAAGTGGTGTACAATTGTTTACTCTTGAAATCACTATGTTATTAAGGCCAGTTTGAAAGTCAATTGCCTGTCTCAGCTCAGCTCAGCCAAATTACTAGGTTTGGCTAGTAACTTGGGGCATTGTCCCATGATTCAAGACAAGCAAATTCCATTTGCCATTTGTAATGGACTCTAGTAGCTATTGTTTCTAGTTAGTGGGTTGCTTTTTCTCTTATCCCTCTGCCCTCCATACCTTCTGTTTTAAACAGAGTCCAACTTTGGCCATGAGTGTAACTGAGACCTGGCCAAACTTGATTCTTTATTCTCCTGCAGAATAATTTGTTTAGAGGGATCCAAGCAGAAGCAACCTTAATCCTTCTTTGGGATATATGTATGGGTGTTGGAGAGAGACACTTTCTCTTCTATTGGTTTTTGAGTTGGGGCATTGTAGACATTTGGTGGGCTTTTTGAGTTGCTTCTGGTTAACTTCCTTGTCTGCATTGATGAAATCCATGGGTAATTTTGTAATAATATACAATTAGAATAATACACAGAGAAAATCAAAGCTGAGAAATGGGGCAGGTGGGGGAGTAATAATATAATTTGCATTACTTGATCCAATTGTGTTGAATCTAGCAACCTCTGAACTTATCAGTTACATGAATTAATTCATCATTTCTTTGGTTAGACTATTTTTAGTTGTTTTTTCCCCCCTTGCACCTGAAAGTGTTCTGACAAATACACCACTCTTGTTTAGGGTGTTTTGGCCACCATTCCCCAGGCCTCATTCTGTTTCCTGGGCCCTATTCCACTTCCTAATTGCATGTTCGGTGGTTAAGCATAGGGATAATGAACCAGACTACCTGAACTTGAATCTTGGCTCTCCTAATCATTAGTGATATAATCTTGGGCAAGTTATTTAACCTCTCTGAGCTTATTTCTGTATCAGAAAAATGAGATAATTACTTTACCCACTTTTTGTGAGGATTGAATGAGTTAATGCATGTAAAGAGTTTAGAAAAAGACCTGACACATGGTAGTGGTTCAGTAGGTGTTAGCTATTGTAATATTGTCTCCTAAAAAAGAAAAATTCAGAATGCTTGTGTTTGTCTGTATTGCCTAATTTAAAATTGTTACCTTTTGAAGGATAAAAACCTTGCCTTCTTAGCTTGCATGGCTTGCACACATTATGACACCTAGCATAATCTCGTATCCATGGTGAACATTTCTCTGGTTTACCTGTTCCCATACCACACAGCCAATATGAAGACCTGTCATTCACAGCCTCCTTCCTGACTTGCTTGTCTTGATCTATTTCTTGGTGCATTTAACTTTTCTTTTGACCTTGTTATTTTGTATTTTTCTGAAGGCTCTTGTCTGGCTGTCCTTTTCCCCTTCTTGGCTATGATTTTTATTCTACCTCTTGTGATACTATTTCAACCCACCACTCCTTCACGAAACTCTTATTGAGAAAGGCTCTTCCTAGGTTTACCCAAGTCCTGTGAGGAGGGTCAGGGCAACATTCAATAAATATTTATGGTTAAGAAATTACAGAACATATCCCAAGCAGTAACATTCTAAGCTCATAGTGAAGGAGAGTTGTTAACTACAACACTGATTGTATGACCTGATACAGGCTTGTCAAACTTGTGCTTCTCAAACTTGATTATTTGCTGCCTGATGTTTTCCTTAACCATTAATTTTCCTTAGTGGTAATTAATTTTAATATTAAAGTAAAAAGGGATATATTTTTAAATCGAAATAAAAATTTATGTGGTTTTAGGAAATGAAAACACATTCTAAAGAAATGTCTTCATTTCTTTGGGTATTAGGCCTGTGGACTCACATGCTCTGGGATATAATTGGTGGGACATAAGTTACTGTTCTTTGTTGTTAAAGATACCTTTGTGAAAACATTTGAGAAGATGATAGTACTGCATATTTCCTTTGCCAGTGTTGGATGGGGTTTATGTTCACAACAGTCAGAACTTAACAATAGCTACCAGTTTGGAGCACACTTATATGCCCAAAACTCTGCTACACACTTTATAATAACACATAATTTGGTATTCATGGCAAGTCTATTTTACAGAAGAGGAAACAATCTTAAAAAGTTAAGTAACTTGAATAAGCTCTCATAACTATTTTTGTTGTAACTTGGAGTCAAATCCAGGTCTATAAAGCTATAAAGTGCCTTTAACTGCTACAGTGCACAACCTATGAGGAATCATTCAGAATAACCTCATTCAAGATGAGAAATTTATGAACAATTGAAAAGAGCAGCTTCCATCAGTAAGCACCAGCTTGAGGTCTTCAAGAACTTAAGGGCAAAAGGAGGAAAGGAAAGAAAGAGAGAAGAGTGTCTGTGTGTGTGTGTGTATTTAAACACATATATTTTATATCTATAGCAGCTTTCTTGAGAAGACTGAATGGTAAACTTATCCTCGTATCTCAAAATTGAAGTTATTATCATTGTATTTTCTGTCAGTTCAGTTTTAAAACCAGCCAGCTTTTGTTTCAGGAAAGAATGCTGTAGGATTTACTCTGTGTAGGTCATGATCTAGTCAGGCCCCAAGCACACAGTGGTGAATGTAACGAACACCAACATTTCGATGGACAATTTGTCTTGAACATTGTCCCCTAGGATTACAGTTCTTCAACTAAAATTGTTGGAGAAGGTCAGATAGCCTGCTTTATTGTACATTATTTATAATAGAAAATTTGTTAAATTCCTTTCTTAAAAACTCATTGATAGAGCTATTTACCATCATCACATTTTCCTTCCACTTTCCTACTTTGCAAAGGTTGACTTGGCAAGAATGTTATTTCACTTTGCTACGCTGTGAACCTCTGGTACATATTCTCGTTTATTTTGGCAAGTGAACCATTTTGTCTGTGTGGCTTAAAGTGGTCCACTGTACTGTGTGACAGACAGTAAGAACACGGCTTAACATATGTTCTGTTGATGCATTTAAACCTCATTGATCTACATACACAAAGCTTAATGCAGACTTGTAAACATAAAGCTCATCTGAGCTTCTCATCTTAATATTGATTCTATTTATGGGTGCAGGGAGTCAGACTGTTTCTCAGAGTGTTCCATGGAACACACATCAGGACTGCCAGGATGCTTGTGCAAAGGGCTTCCGTGGTCAAATGAGTTGTGGAAATGCTATCTTTAAGACAATTTATCTTGTCTTAAAGATTCACTATAATTAGTATATGAACATCTCTAACCATCTTGCATTTAAAAGAATAACATTTTTTAAACCAGAATTTTCTAAACTTATTTGTCCAAGTTTAAAAATATGAGTTCTCTGCTTTCTGTGGCGCTGTTGTTTCTTGAAATACATTTTGGGAAATACTTATCAGTACCCATTGGCTTTTTTTTTTTTTTTTTTGCGGTACGCGGGCCTCTCACTGTTGTGGCCTCTCCCATTGCAGAGCACAGGCTCCGGACACGCAGGCCCAGCGGCCATGGCTCACGGGCCCAGCCACTCCACGGCATGTGGGGTCCTCCCGGACCAGGGCACGAACCCGCGTCCCCTGCATCGGCAGGCGGACTCTCAACCACTGCGCCACCAGGGAAGCCCTACCCATTGGCTTTTAAGTCCAATTGAACCTGGGTTACAATTTTAGCTCTACTATTTGAGTAGCACATTTGTCCTTCATGAGCCAGTGATTCCTCTTTTGGGTAATATTTACCTCACAATATTGTTGTTAGATTAAATGAGTTAATGCATCTAAAGCAAATAACACAATGCTTGGCATAAATTTTAGTTACCTACCTTTTAGTCTTTGTTTTCCCTCATTTTTTTCAAGAAGCATTTAAAATTGCACTTCCTTTATGAATTCTTCCTTCAAAAATTTATCTAGAAAGATACTCTGGACCTAAACTCATATGAATAAACATGCATTTCTTTTGACTACATTTTCAAATACCAAACACAAAACGCATTCCCTGTTCAATAAATACTCTGCTTAAAAACAATGATAATAAATGGTCCCCTTTTAATGCAGAGGAGAAAATCATATGGTTCCGGGAAATGGAGTACAGAGGAAGATCTCTGGGTTTTCCTCTTACGTTAGGTTCATTAGGTAGCCAAATGCTAAGATTATTGGAGTAAACTAAAGAAAGTTCTTTTAAGGCCGTGTGAGTCAACATAGAAGTAACAGATAATCCTGGTGTTTGTGTCTGAATATGGTACTATTATTAGAAAAATAAAATAAAAAATTATAGCTGTAGCCTAATGGGTTCTGAGATACCAGTTTTGCCTTTGGACAATGACTGTTATTACCATCTACCTTGAGTATCTCAACTGGCAGAATTCGTTGGCTCTAAAACCAATTAGCCTCTAAAAATGAATCTAGAAGGACTATACTTCGTGTGTAAAACTGCTTGTGGTTCTGGTTGTTTGACTTCAAGAAAGATGTAAGAGAAAATAATTTCAGATTAACAAATATACCTTGTTTATGATGCTGTGTTATAAAGAATTCTAGGTGGCTGAACAGCAAGCATTGGCCCATAATGCCTTTGTGTTGCTGGGAGGGAGTGCAGGTACCAGAAGGAAAACAGAATTACTACTAGTGGGTCAGGAACACAAATAGAATTCAGGGATGATGCACAGAGATGCTCATTATTTCACACAGAAGCAGTCTCAGGATGCACCAGGTATTCACTTCACTTTGGTTGCCTCTGCTGTTTTCTCCTTCTGTGATTTCACCTCTGGGTCCAAGCTCGCTTAAAACAGAAGGCTTCAGTTTAAGATTATCCTGGGAAGGCAGAGGTAGCTCTCACCTAGCAGATTTAAATTTTTCAATTTTAATCAGAATAGTGTATGTACGAGACAAATTGACTTTGGAGTGCTCTTTAATAGAGAGAAAAACAAGGGATTAAGAGGAGTTCATGGTGACATGTGGAAGCTGAAATGTAGTATGGCCAGCAGTGTGGGCTTTGGATTTAGGCAGACCTTGTTTTGAGCATAAGCTCTACCACTTACTGGTTGTGTCACCTTGATCTCTGAGAGGTAGTTTTCTATAATCATATTCAGACACTGTATAGCACAGTGGCTGTAATGGGCATTTATTTCAGCATCTATTCCATGAGAGTAGGCTTGACATCACCCCCAGCTCTATGCATAGGCCGTATTGGACATAAGGCAATCATAGTCCTTGCCACAGAGATTGGTTCAGTGATGAGCGAAGACTAGGCCAACCAGTGCATGGCATTGCACTGGCCTCTTTCATTGGTCCAATGAGAATGAAATAGAAGTCATTTGTACAAGATACACACTGTCCCTTGCTCTGAATGATGTGATGTGCAGGTGAAAAGTCTGGGAATCTGTAATAACTTTTTTTTTCCTGCTGTAGAAGATGGCAGTCTGCAGATGAAGCTAGTATACAGAGTTGAAAGGGCAAAGCGAATGACAGGACCGTATCCTTTTAAAGCTTGCCCTACCTCTGGAATTTCTAGTTTCTGGGTTAGCAGGTTCCCTTTTGTTTAATCCAAATTGAACTGTGTTTTTATTACTTTCAAAATAAGGAATCCTAATTCATAAGTGTATTATAAATATATCATATCTAACATATCTGTCAGATAGTGATAAGTAATATGGAAGAAAATACAGAAAAGAGGAGAGAAAGTATTGCAATAGGGGTGCTGCATAACTACAGCTGAAGTTAGGCAGACTTACTGAGAAAGCAGCCTTCAAGCAGAGACCTGAAGGAGGCAAGGGAGCAAGTCATAAGGCAGAAGTAAGAGCAAATGCAAAGCCCCTGAGGCAGGGCTCTGCCTGGCATGTTCTAAAAACAGGAAGGAGGCTAGCATGTCTAGACTGTGGGAACAGTTGGAGAGTAGGAGATAAGTTCAGAAAAATAATGTGAGGTAGGCAGATTACAAAGGATCTTGAAGTCATTGTAAGGATTTTGGCTTTACTCTAAATTAGAGGGGAGACCATTGGGGGATTATGGGCAGAGAAATGAGATGACCTGACCTATATTTTTAAAGGATCGTATGGTTATTTTTTTGAATATAGGCTGTGTGGGGTACATGCTAGTGCAGGTTAGAGGAATGGCAGAGGCTGGAAAGCCAGTTAGGAAGCAGTTGCAGTAATCCAGGGCAGATGAAATGGTTTCTTAGGCTAGGGGGATGGAGTGGACATGCTGAGAAGTGGTCAGAGTTTCTTTATATTTTGGAAGTAAAATCTAGGTGATTCACTGTTGGATTGAATGTGGGGTGTGAGATTAATGGGAGTCAAGGATGACACCAAAGGAGGTAATACTTTTTGTATGGTGGGCCTGTGATGATTAATGAAATAAATTATATAGTAGGCTGTTGAATTATATAGTAGGCTGTTGAATGACAGTTATAGAATAATAATAGTTACTTGCATTGTATAAGATATTGACAACCCTGTAGTCCTAAAGGTAACAACACATATCTTTGATAATAAATAGCATTTGTAAAATGATTCATGATTTATAAGGTCTTTTCATATGTCTTGTCCTTTAAGCCTTAGAAACTCCTGAGATAGGTATGTTTATTACTACTTTGCAGAAGAAAAAACAAACAGGATGAGATGGGTAAAGTGCTTTTGGTCATGGCTCCATAGAAATGGTAACCTCTTTTCAAACCTGGGTCTTGCAGCCCCAAATACATTTCTCCTTTCACTATGGCATTCTGCTGACCTTCCTGTTCAAAAGTGACATTTTTGAGTTCATTTCTAGGGTGGGTGGTAGATTGAGAGAAATCCATATTTTTTCTTAATTTTTCTTACTGTGACATACCTTATAGGAGAACCAACTAGGGGCTTTCACTTGTGGCGATGTAGAGAAATAATCATAATGCATGACTACTGGATTAATTAACACTTACCAAGTGCCAGGCATTAGTATTATTTGCATTATTACTTGAAGTATATCAATTAAATTTTATAGAAACTCTCTGAAGCAGTGTATCAACCAGGGTCCAATCAGAAGACAGTACTCACACCAATAATTTAATATAAAGAATTATTAAGCTAGTAAAAGGTGTCTACTAAAGAGAGTAAAAGAGGCATCTAAAAATATAGGGTAAAGGAAATACAGAAAATAGCCACCACCTCTAGGGCTGAGGGAATGTGAACAGGAATAAACTAAGAATGTGGAAGAGGGCCCCCCACTGAGGCTAAAACTCAGACCAGGACTGATTACACAATTTGTGGGACCCCATGCAAAATGAAAATGCAGCGCTCCTTATTAAAACATTATTGAGAATTTCAAGATGTCAGCATCAATGCATTAAACCAAGTGCAGAGCCCTTCTGAGGGTAAGTCCCTGTGTGACTACACAGGCACCACAAGGTGCCCTTGACTATGGGCATGGCTGTCACAGGAACACGCAGGCTGCCGGAGGCAAACAAACTTGGCAGAGGGTGTGAGCCAGAGTTGGTCTGTAGGAGAAGCCCACTGAATGGTCAAGATACCTGTAAAAGGTGTGAGTAGGTTGGAATTTATCTATAGGAAATGCCTGCAGATGTTGGCTGGGGTTTCAGTATGCCAGAGATGATTTGCAGGGAGTTGCTTCTGCGGTACAACCTGATGGAGAGTGAGTGCCACTGGTGCCTTCCAAAGACTACTGGCAAGTGTAACAGGGGAGGGAGAAGAAGCCCAGACTGGAATCAGGAATGGAAGCTCCTTTCCCTTGCTATGTCCCTCTAATGCCCTCTATTGAGAAGCCTAACACTGTCAGTTTGGTAGAGGAGAAATGTTTATGTGGTCCAGTTCCAGTGTTACAAAGCATGGCAAAGAAAGGTGGATTTGGAGCAATAAAAAGATAACTGGCACAGACAAGTACTTTTATTATTCCCTTGCTACAGATGAAAAAACTGTACTTCAGGAAGTTGGAGTCTCCAGGTTGAAAAGTTATTTGTAATTCCAGACTTCAGAACTGTACCACTTTTCTATAATGCACCTCTTAAATTAATGAGTTTGACTGCCTTGATGGGGGTAATCAGAAAAAACGTGGGGTAGAGGGGACTCAGGGAATAAGAAGCACATCAGGTAGTATTGGGATGCAAGTGCATCACTAAAGCAGACCCATGGAGAGAACATCTTATAAGAAACAAGCCACAAGGAAAGAACAACAGGAAAATCAATGATTTCCTTTCATGGTACCTAAGGACAACCAAATAGTTGATGAAGGAAAGCTTCTTTTTATAGAATACTTTCAGCTAATATATGAAAAAGGATAGCATAGAATTAAAATATCATCTTTTACAACCCCTAGTGATGTAATGGATATAAACAATATTCACTGATGTCTGCTAATGTCAAAAAAGGAAAAACAAACATGTGATTCTTGATTGAAGCGATACCACCTATGAAGTATTATCTGAAAAAAATCTAATAATGAATGAATCTGATCTAACTACTAATTTATAGAAAATCCAGGGACCAAGGAAGATGTTAAAGGAAACTACAAGCATAAAGTCAGCAAAACCTGGAGTGTGAAAAACTACAGGAAAAATGATCAAGATTTTCCAATTAATAAATTATAAAAATAAAAGAGGTAGAGGAAGAACCTATAAATTCGGAACTTCAGAGGCATAAAACAAGTGCAATAAATGGGTCTTCTTTGGATTGTTAACTGAACAACAACAGTAGCAAGAACAAAAACTATAAAAAGTAAAACAAAACTGTTATGACAGATTTGGAAATATTGATACAATTGTAGAATAATTGTTAATGTTCTAAATGTGATATGCTATTTATTTGATTTATATTCTAAAAAAAAGTCTTATAGAGATACATACTGAAATTGTATATGATAAGTAAAGTCTGTAATTTGCTCCAAAAATAATTTTTATATGGAGGGCTAGTAGGTGAGTGTATAGAAAAAAGAAATTAGCTGTTAGTTGAAATACGATGATGGGGTTTATTTTTATATTCACTTTATATATTTATGTTTTAAAATTACCATAATAAAAGTTTTCTTTTGTCAAAGTAATTTGACTTTTTATGGGATCACGTAATTTGCAAGTTACTAGCTATCTTCTACTAGATGAGAGAAAAAATATGACATTTCCCACTGTACTAGAGTGAGATATCACTGTTTTTTGTAAAAAGGAATTGTCTGGCAGGATTAGTATGATTTTTATTATAAAACAATCTATACTGTATGTTTATGAGTTATTTTCTTTAATTAAAAAACATCAAAGAAAGGAAACCCTTATCTTCACGGAGTGTTTGACAAGAATTTCCCTTTAAAGTGATTTAAGAGATCCCTCTCACTTCAAAGTGTCCTTGATTCTTAGCTTGCCCAATCTTAGCAGAGCTGACAGAGCAGAGCGTTTAACAAGATTTCATCACAGTGTCCAGAAGTGCTGTTTTACCCTAGGTGGCTTGAAACAGGAAAGAAAAAAATGTATATTTTTCTGTTAATCAAAATGCTTCAAATAAGCTTTTAGGGATCCTTGGGCTACCAAAATCCTCTTTCTATTTTGTTCCTCAAGAGACATCTCTGAAAACAGGGCAGCAATAAGCAACAGCAACATCAGGAGACTTCTTTTCTTTTAGATGCTTTTTTTTTTAAAACTCTTCTTAGATGGCTTGATGGGCTTAGCATAGTTTCTTGCACTTAGTAGGCACCTATGTGGGGTTGGTTGAATTGAATTGTGTTCCTAAGAGGTAGCATGGTGTCATGAAAATACCTGTCTTCTAGTCTGTGACCCAGCATTAAATTGTTTTGGGACCTGGCATGAGTTACATCACCTCTCTGGGTCCCAAATGTCTTCATCTGCAAAATTATGACAAGTAGAAAAGCACCATGAGCCTTTCCAGCTCTGATATTTGATGGATAAAAAGGGTCAACATCGCTGCTGCTTCATGTGTGGTTAGGTAATATTTGAGATATTAAATTGTGTTTTCTCCCATATTTCCTTTTTTCCCCCATTTTCTTTTCAAGCCTGGGTCCAAGAGAGGTTTGCATCAGGGCTGAGTACATGAGAGAATGAGGAGCTTGTGTGGATAAAGGCTGACCAAGAATCAGATGTTCCCACCCAGATTCCCTGGTGTCTTGATCCTGCCTAAATTTGGCAGAATGTTCATGCTGCTCCATGGAAATGGAGGGGATGGAGAAATCCCTGAGTGACTGTATTTTGCATTGTGCCACTAGATAGAAATGGAAATGAATATTAATAGAGGAAAATAAAATTATAGCTTGAGTTGCATGTCCACTGCATACATTATTCAAAACATTCATTTTAACTCTTTTCTTCTTTGCATCAGCTGATCGCTTTGGTGTCCTATGAAGACAGTCTTAAATGATGTAAGAAAAGAGGTTTGACATTTCTGTCATATAAAGTGCT
Source organism: Tursiops truncatus (assembly GCF_011762595.2). NCBI lineage: Eukaryota > Metazoa > Chordata > Mammalia > Artiodactyla > Delphinidae > Tursiops > Tursiops truncatus. Next base: position 76,643,182 of record NC_047038.1, read on the forward strand.
ATGGACTGAATCGTGTCCCTCCAAAATCTCCGTGTTGAAGTCAAATCTCCAATGTGACTGTATTTGGAGATAGTGCTTGTGAGGAGGTGATAAAGGTTACATGAGATCATAGGGTGGGGACCTAATCTGATCATGCCAGAGCTTCGAGCACGCACTCTCTCTCTCTCTCTCCCTCTCTCTCTTTTTCTCTGCGTGTGAGTTCATAGCAAGAAGGTGGCCATCTGCAAGCCAGGAAGAGAGTTCTCTGGCACTGTGATCTCTAGATCAGCCTCCAGAACCATGAAAAAATAAATTTCTATTAAGACACCCAGTCTGTGGTATTTTGTTATGGTAGCTGGAGCAGACTAATATATAAAGCCTCAGGAAAATCAATGCGGACGGATCTATAGTGAACTTTGTTGACATCAGAATGTCCACAGGGGTAGGCTATGGCAGGATAACTTTCACTACCTATTTCAAATTATTTCATTTGAAATAATTAAGGATAAAACTCAAGCTATGATCAGCATTCGCAAAATGAATGAAATCAGAGTAACAAGGCTGCTGGAAGAGTTGATAACTACATCTAATGGACTGTAAGTAAAATTCTAAGTGTTCAGTGCCTTTGATTTTATTATTAACCTCCTCCCTCTTCTTTAGAACCTGTGAATTTTAGTTGAGAGATAAGGCAGCTTATATCAGATATGCTGACAAGGGAGCAAAACCGAAGAACAGTGGGGGTAAGTGGTGCTTGTATAGCCGTTTTGTGGGGAGTCTTGTCTGCCCAGTTACAAACCAAAGAGTACCCCCCTGACATTCCTTCCAGAGCACAGCAATCTCTTCATTTAAATCTCTGCATTTAATCCCTGCCAGCAGCACACAAACTATCTTATCATAAACAAAAATCAAGAAAAATCTACTAGATTTTAAAGCAGGAGGCTCTCCTCTGTCTATGATCACCTCTGTTACTTACAAAATGGTTGTGCACAGAATTTTGAAAAATCATTTGTATTTTGCTTGAATTACTGGAATAGTTGTTTTCTATCTTTGTTTTTGGCAGCGTATACATCTCTTCAGCTAGTTTGTTTAGATTATATTAAAATTCTCTATTTCTCCATGAACATACCCAGGATGTTCAATAATAAAAGTTGATGTATTATTAAAATTCAACCTAAGAGGATCCAGAATGAGTTTGATTTATATGTAGAAAATTGGTTGTACATAAAGCCTGTAGCTGCTTGAGAGCTGATTTTTCTTTTTTATCTTTATCCAATAAGCAAAATTAAGCCTCATCTTGGTTATACGTTCCTTGTGACTTACCTGTGATAACCATCATGTCCCCTCAGAAAGCCCCAGTGAGTGGCAGGGTCTTCCCTTTTTTTTTTTTTTTTTTTCATTAGACCTTTGTCCCTGACCTTCTGTGTAATACCACAGCTCAGTGCATGTCAATATTTAGATTGAAGCCTCTGGAAAGAGCTCCAATTCCTTCTACTCACTCTCAGGGATGATTTTCACAACCCAAACTCTTTGTGTGACCTCTATACCCTGATATTGTAAAGAAAGGTCGGATGGTGCGGTACTGGCTGTGATTATGAAGGTTACTAAAAATGACAAATAACTGCCTCTTTAATAAGATTTAAAACAGGTTTATTGAGCTGTGAGGTTGTCAGTGGTAATGAGATTTTATTCTCATTTTCTCACATCTCTTTTAATTTATAGCAGATTGGAAAAAATTGTTTTTAAGGGCTACCAAAAATATGATTCAGGGCTTTCGCTCATAGATATCTTAAGCTCATTAGAAAATTATGAAGATGCATAATGCCCAGGGTAAACTAAAGACTCATAAAACATTTTGCTTAAGGTAAAATTGATTTCAAATGTGCTGAGGGAGTGAATATTAGTTAGCCTGAGATTAATTCCCTTTAGTTATGAGACTACATTGTATGGGGCAAGGTAGTTCTTTAAATTAAAGATGGCATAATTAAAAGTGCAATAAATTGAAAGAATTACTTTATTTGATATAATTCTATGCAGTCTGGTCTCAACTATCTGATTCTGTTATGGCACTGCCAATGAGCGGTGACGACTAGGTACTGATTTTCAACTATATTATTCTTCACTGTAATTACCTTTCATTATAACACTTATCTGAAAGGGTACATCGATCAGAGAATGCCCATTAATTACACTGCTAATGGTCAGCAAGTGAGAGGATTATGCTCGAATGAATAAGGAACGAGCTGTAAGTACCTTTGGGATAGCGCTATAAGTACAGCAGTGGTACCCTGGGCGATGCTGAATTGGTAGGCAAAGCTGCCAGCCTGGAGCCAGCAGGTAGCATGCATTATTGACCTCTCATTTACTTGGAAAACTGCAGGAGCCTGAAGCCTAATATTAGCCAATGACACTCAGAGCTTCTCTGGCGTGGAAAGGCATGGGGAATGTAGTCCCCTGATAATGCAAAGAGATGAAGATGTTTCTAAATGACATGGTTTGATTCTGCTTCAGGTTTTGTAATGCTTCCCTTCTGTGCTGAAGAAGGATGAAATTTGAAACATGAGCCACAAGCTCCTTATACTTGAATATAAAGTATGGCAAGGAGTAATGACTTTTAGATAAGTTATTTCCAAATATCTAGTACATTAATGGGTGCATTTATTTAGTATACTTGTATGTTGATTTTTCTTGCAACAAATTCTATATACTTTAGAATTATTGTAATGCTTACTAATATGTGGATTTGTCATAGAGTCTTAATGTAGCAGTATCTATCTTTGACTCCATTGGTATTGAAATTACACTTCCATTTTTTAAAGCTCTATTTAAGGTTTAGAAAAATCACAAATTTTGTCTTATTCTTGTTGGGCGGGATATATTGTTGATATACATTTTAAATTCTGTTGAGCTTGAAAATTAGAAAAAAGGGAAGTGTGATGATTTTGAACTGACTTTAATAGAAAAGTGTGAAGTACAAAATTTCATGATAAGAGAAAGAAGAAAATGGGATGATCATGGACTGTTCCCTGGAGAAATTAAAGTATAAATTGATTTTCATGTTTGAATTAAGAGGGGAAAAATAACAGGCAGGAGAGCTGCAAAGACTTTTGAAAGGAAGTGGAATGGCTTTCCTTCTTTATCCAACTTCACTGCTAACACAAAAGAGAACATTTTGGTGCTGTTCTTGAGATCCATCAGAAGCAGCACCCATCACAAAGAAGGAGCATCACAAAATGAATAAATGAAGAAACAAATAACTAAAATGGTGATCTTCTTAAATATCACTGCTCTTTACTGGTCTCTTGGCAGAAATGCAAGAAACTTAAAATTATCATCCTATGCCAGTTAGGTTTTTAAGTAATGAATCACTTAGGTTTTCAACTCATTTCTTTGTATTCTTTGCCAAACAATTTTTATTTTCTTTTCTTTTTAAGGTTGTATGAATATCCAGATTATTTTGGGCATTGAGAAGATAATGCTTTTGTTTCTTGTGGGTGCTAAATATAGGACAAATTAACATTCAGCATACATATTACTTGGAAATTAAAACACTATTACACTTCTTCAGAATGATTTCTTTTATTACAAGGATATATTTAATTAGGCACTTAAAAATGAAGTGTTCCTTGAAATTTGGAAGTAATTTTATTATTTCCATAATTCTCTTGCCAGATTAATTAGGTATTGTGGGCCAAATGTGTAGTTTAAAATCATCAGATTAATGCAAATGACATTTTGTGTATAAAATTAAATAGGAGACTTCTAGAGATTTCTTAATTTAAGCTGAAAGGCAATTGCAAAAATAGTTCTTTATATCAAAATTAAAGATGTTATTTAAAATTAATTCTAAAGCTAAAGGACAAACATTATTTCAGATTAAATGCTAAAGGACAAAGATTAATGGTGAAAATCTTTAATTAGTAGGAAGGAATTGAGTGGAAAATTATTAACTTGCCCCTTCATAAATCTTTAATACTAATTGATTAGTGCTTTATATTTAAAGATATAATCACCAGAGTGTTAATAAGCAGTGTAGCCTTTTTTTAATAGTGGGCTAAAATTTTCTACCAGACATTTGAAAGGCACTTTCTTCTGGAATAGTTGGACTATTCTATTTCAAGAATATTGGAAAAACTAAGTTGTTGTAAATTTTAGAATCATTTCTTTCTTTTTTTTAAATTTTGGCCGTGCCGCACTGCTTGCAGGATCTTAGTTCCCTGACCAGGGATTGGACCAGGGCCCACTGCAGTGAAAGTGCCAAGTCCTAACTCTGAACTGCCAGGGAACTCCCTAGAATCATTTCTTAATCTTTGAATCTCTCTCCCTCTGCCACAAACATCACACGAGCTATTTCAGAAATGCTAAGTTTACCTCCATTGTTAAAAAGGTTACTTCTCAAACTCTCATTAGGTAGTCATTTAAAAATCTCCTAAATTGGGCTTCCCTGGTGGCGTGGTGGTTGAGAGTCTGCCTGCCGATGCAGGGGACACGGGTTCGTGCCCGGGTCCGGGAAGATCCCGCATGCCGCGGAGCGGCTGGGCCCGTGGGCCATGGCCGCTGGACCTGCGCGTCCGGAGCCTGTGCTCCGCAACAGGAGAGGCCGCAGTGGTGAGAGTCCCGCGTACCGCAAAAAAAAAAAAAATCTCCTAAAGGGCTTCCCTGGTGGCGCAGTGGTTGAGAATCTGCCTGCTAATGCAGGGCACACGGGTTCGAGCCCTGGTCTGGGAGGATCCCACATACCGCGGAGCAACTAGGCCCGTGAGCCACAACTACTGAGCCTGTGCGTCTGGAGCCTGTGCTCCGCAACAAGAGAGGCCGCGACAGCGAGAGGCCCGTGCCCTGCGATGAAGAGTGGCCCCCACTTGCCACAACTAGAGAAAGCCCTCACACAGAAACGAAGACCCAACACAGCAAAAATAAATAAATAAATTAATAAACTCCGACCCCCAACATCTCCTTTAAAAAAAAAAAATCTCCTAAGAATTTATTTTTAATCTCTTAACAACTGCATTTCTCTTATAGAACTGTTAATACATGTCCATGCTCATGCTGGTCAAAATGTGGACATTTTTGAAACAAGTTGCTTCATTAATAAACAAAACTGGGAATAGTTTTCTTATCTTCCGTAGTGATAGAGAAGTCTAAATAATAAGGATGAACTGAAAACTCAAATATATTTTCATTAGCACATGATCAATTACTTGATGAAAACTTATTATTAGAATTTCTCTTGGGGTGAGTACTAAGTAAAAGAAGTACTTAGATAAAATGATTGTGGTAGATGGTGACCCCCCCCCAAAACCATGTACAAGTAATTAAAAAATGGTCCCTAATCTTCTGGGAATAAAATAAAAAGAATCATTTGTATTTCTTCTGGAAGGAAAGTAGAAGATAACAAGTAAGCTGTCAGAATGCTGTGTGTTGTATGATGTGGTTGATCTTTGTGATTTTCCACAAATGCTTGCTGTGAGTGTACTTCTTGTAGAAGTTGAACAAGTGCTGAATTTTGCAACACCTGTTGATATAAAGTGTAACAGAAATAGTGTACACAAAAATAGAAGCCAAGGAAAGGTTCTAGACCTAGAGCTGAAATCTGAGATATGTGAAATTAAACAAAGGCATTATATCAGCACAGTAATGAAAAATGTCCAACTCATATTCTTTAGGAACCAGGAATGAGGTTGAGGAGGGAAGCTGTCTAAGTTGGCTTGGGCTACCATAATAAATATTATAGATTGGATGGTTTAAACAGCAGACATTTATTTCTCACAGTTCTGAGGCTGGGAAGTACCAAGATCAAGGTGCCAGCTGATTCAGTTCCTGCTGAGGGTTCTTTTGCAGAGAGCCATCTTTAAGCTACATCCTCATGTGGAGGAGAGAAAGATCATCTCTCTTATGTCTTTTCTTATTAGGGCACTAATCCCGTTCACGAGGTCTCCACCCTCATGACTTTATTACCTCCCAAAGGCCCCCACCTCCAAATTACCATCACATTGGGAGTTAGGGCTTCAATATAGGAATTTTGAAGGGACACAAACCTTCAGTCCATAGCAGAAGCACTGTTTGCAGGAGATGAAGAAAAAAATGATTTCATATATGGAAGAACTGAACTGGACAATGCAATGGTTCTGAGGATGTCATTTTATTAAAAAAACAAAGATTTTTAAGAGATGATTTCCAATAAGAATGTGGTCACTTCTTTGACCCAAACATAATCATTATTTCTTTCTCTTTCAGGACTGCTAAGCAAAATAGCACTCATATTAGCAATAATTTATGGGAAGGAGTTCAACCATAGTTGAAAGTGTCAAATTCATTCAGCCACTCAATAACATTGAATGATGTGGGTTCAGGTTGAGGACAGAATATCCTGAGGATAGGATTGCTCTAAGTTCTTCTGTTGGCTGATAGGCAACCTTAAGGAATTGTCATTTGGTGAAGTATAACTTTAGTTCTTCTTAACACGTGGACATTGTCTTTCAGTCAGAAGACCATTTAGAAATGCTTCATGGTCATGTTATCTCCTAGCCCAGTGATTTCCAACGTGGGCTGATTCTTTCAGTGGCTACACAAGATAAAGAGATAGAGGAATATGGCAGCCATTGGTTAGCTGTTAATCAAAAGCATTAATTTTTTTCCTTCCACACAGCTAGACTATATTTCCCAAACTCTCTTGCAGTTAGGTGCATCCATGTGACTCAATTCCAGCTAATAGTATGTGAACTGAGTGATGGCCTTACCTGTAAAAACTCACATGTACAATCGTAAATGCTCTTCCTTCTGCTGGTTTGATGGATGACATAAGCAAAGCAGCCTCAAAAGCTATGTGTTAAAGAAAATGCATCCATTCTTAAGACAGTTACCACAGATCAGGAATATGTCATTTGGATTTATCTGAGGAAGAAATAAACACTCCTTTCCTTCCTTTCCCTTCCTTTCCCTTCCCTTCCCTCCCCTCCCCTCCCCTCCCCTTCCCTCCCCTCCCCTCCCTCTTTCACTTGCTCTTTTATATAAGCAACTAGTATTGCTTTAATGATATTTTGGTGGATATTTTATTCCATAATATATTAGAACTATAGTATATGTATATATACTGGTGTGGGAGGTATACTCAAATATTTTCCTTACATTGAAGCGTGTATAATAAAAAAATTGGAGAGCAATGTTTTAATCAACTTGTATTTTCTTGTGACTAGACACATCTGTGTTTGATTTTCTTCATTTTCCTTTCAAGAAGTATTTACTGAGCAAAAATTGCTATGTGCCAGACAGGCACAGCACTAGGCAAGGAGGATAAAGTGATGACCAAACATATGTGGGCTCTTGTCTTTACAGAACCTATATTCTAGAAGGAAAAACAGGCAAGAATAAGAAGAGATAAATAAGCATAATGACTGTTAGTTTTTAGTGGATAATTCTTATGGGAAAAACAAAGAGTTGAGAATAGAGAATTATGATGGTGAGGTGGTGTACTTATTTACAGGTGATCAGGAAAATTTTCTTTGAGGAAGTGCCATCTAAGATGAAACTAAGAGTCAAGCGAAGGATAAGGGTCAGAAGAGAATTCTAGGCAGTTATGCATGGGCATATTCTTGGAACTGAAGACCAGTGTGGCCAAGACTACATGACTGAGGGGAAGAATGGTACAAATGTGGTTACAGGAGCACAGAGGTATAAGATCATGCAGGACCATATAGACAGAGGTTATCAAATTTTGCCAAAATTTGCTAGTTTCTTATAAATAAAATTTAATTGAAATATAGCCACGCTCATTCCTTTATATATTTTTATAGTTGCTTTCATGCTACAATGGCAGACTTGAATAGTTGTGAAGGAGACTGTATAGCCCATGAAACCCATAATATTTAATTGCTGGAACTTACAGAAAAAAGGTTTATCAATCTGATACAGAAAATGGAGAAATTTTGGATTTCAATCTAAGAACAATGAGAAACTATCAATGAGTTGTAAGCAGGAAAATAAGACTATTCTGGTTTATATCTTAAGAATATCCCTCTGATAAATGAGATGAGAATGTATTGGAGAGGGGCAAGAATGTAAGTAGGGCTGTTTTAGGAGACATTGATTGTAGCCCAGATAAGAGGTGATTGTGGCCAGTCCAACAGTGGAATACATAAGGCTTACTTTTGACTTAGATGTGAAGGATTGAGGGAAAGAGTAGGGCCAAGGGTGACCCCTAAGATTTTGGTTTGAGTAACTGAGAGTTGGTTTGGCTTTTTACTGAGATGGGAAAAAATGGGTTTGGTCAGGATGTGTGGAAACAAGTTTTGGAAGAAAAAAAAAAAATAAAGAGTTTTCTGTTTCTCATCAGAATTTGAGATGTCAAGGAAGAAGTCAAATATAGGAGTCCAGAATTTAGGAGAGGTCTGGGCAGGTGACATAAATTTGGGAATCATAGATATGATAATTCTGTTTATATCTATGGCATTTAATGGCATATCACAAGTATAGAGAGAAGAAAATAAGCACCAGATCCACTACTAAAAGACCTCAGAATTTAGAGATCAGAGGAAGAGCATAAGTCAGACAAGGATAGTGAGAGGAAGTAGTAGAGATGGGTGGCTAACCAGTGATGTCACTGAGGTTTAGAAAAGAAAATAGCATTTTCAGTGAGGAGTGGTCAACCTTGTTGAAAGCTTCTGAGAAATCAAGTAAGACAAGGAAAGAACATTCCCACTGAATTTAGTAACATGGATTTGACCTCCATGGAGGTCTTGGAGACTTGACTGGAAGAGTTCCTGTGGAATGAGAGGGATAAACCTGTTTGTAGAGGACTTCATGACGAACGGGAAGTGAGGAAGTTGGGAGTACTTGAAGACAGCCCATTGGGGGAGTTTGCCCATGGAGGGGAGCAAAGAAGTGAGGCCATATCTAAACTAATATATGGGGTTATGGGAATTTTAAAAATTTATTTAAAAAATAATGGCAGCTACCATAGCATATTTGAAAATAATGGAAATGCAACAGTTGAAAGAAAAAGGCTGATGATGCAGGAGATTGGAGATTAAATGATAGATAAAGGCTTTGAGAAGAAAAGAAAGGATTGGTGCCAAAACATATGGAATGAATTGACCTTTTATAGGAAGAAGGACATTGTAATGGGAGAGAAGAGGAGAAGGGTCGAGTTCAATCAGTTTTTAGGATGAGTTGAGGGAATAGGAGGAGAAATTTATATGTAATGGCTCCAGTTTTCTAGTTGGAGTAAGTAAGAGGCAGTTTCGCCAGGAGACAGTGTGGAGGAAAGGGGAGGAATTGTGTGGGAGGGGAAAAAAATTGGCAGTATCTAGTGCCAATTGACAAAATGAAATCTGTCAGCTCAGGTGTGAAATTTTTTTTTTTCAGAAACTACTAGACTGAATGCTATGAAGGCTGTTAGGAATTTGTGACAGTAGCTTAGGTGGTTTAGGACATAGATATTGGAGTAAGGACAAATCTGAGTTCAAATTCTGCCTTTATTTCTAGCTCTGTGACTTGGGCAAGTAATTTTTACTTCAACCATCACCTTTCTTTTCTGTAACGTAACTACGACAGTGCTTATCTTGCTTATAATAAAAGTGAAATGAGTTAGTGTATATAAAGTCCTTTGTGGAAATAAAGCCCTCATAAATGGCAGCTATTTTTATTATACATGGATATTTCCCTTATAAAATGAGTAAGAGAGCTTTGTTTGGAACTTTGACCATTTTCTTTATTTGTAAAATATTTTCTTTATAATTAAGTTAGGTCAAACTATTTGTAGTTTGGCACCCAAACTACATGCATTGCCTTGAATCTCTTTATGTCCCCATGTCCCCACCCTCAGCAACACCAGAGGATCGCCCTGTTTTGAGGGGATCAGGACAAAAGGAATGCCATATTGGTTTGCAATTAAGTAAGAAGGAATTTCTGCAGAGCTGAGTGATGAGCAGAATTTTGAAGGCTAACAGAATATCGATGGAGAGAGCAGAAATGAATTTGTAGGTCAGTGGGTGGGTGTTTGCATGAGGAAAGATACAGAGATGAAAATGAGCAAATCACATATGGGAGATGGCAGGCAGATATTGCTGGTGGGAGCAGAGAGGCTGTGGTGAGAGGTAATGAGAAATGAAAGTGGGATGGGATCCTGGGGGGTGTAATATTGGTGGAAAGCCCTGAAGGCCAGAGAGGGCTTAGGATGTGCATAATAAGTGACACTGAAGCACCAGGCATTGCTGAGCAGGCAAAGGACCTGAAGAAAATGAAGTTAGAGGAAAATCATTAGAGTGTCTGTGAGTAGGTGGGATCTGATAAAAAGAGACTGGAGGCAGAGACACCTGCTCGGAAGCCATCCCTGCAACTCAGACGTGAGCTGATGAGGACCTTTGACTGGTAGACTGCGGGAGTGGAGAGGAAAGGGTAGATTAAAATGAAACAATTCCAGTGTTTGTGGGAAGTTGTGTGAAGAAGAGCTAAGAGAGCAACTGAAAATAACTAAAAATGTGAAAACTTAGAGTCCTGAGGAAGCTTGGAGTTGGCAGTGTTTGGAGGGGCAGTGAAGTGGGGGCAATGGGAGAAGAAAAGCAGAATGTTTTAATAGAAAGATAAGAAGACCAAAGTATATTTCTATAAAACTTACACTTGAATTACAGTAATGAAAAACTAGGACTGTTTGGGCAATCTCAGGCCACATAATGTTTTTGTTTGATTTTGCCTATGGATATAAAACAAAAGAGAGCAAAAGAGAGATGGTGAGTTAAGTTACGTATTCCTCGGGTCCATGTTTCTAATCCTCAGTCTTCCTTCTGCTGCATCAGCCTTGAACACTGGCATTTCAGGACTGGGAATATGAGAAGGGAGTTTGCCATGAGATGCGGTACTCAGTGAAACACCTCAGAGCTTCGAACAACCTCTCTGCAGCTTGGGAGTACAAGATTTTTGTGAGCTGGAATTTGTTGAGGAATTGTCTTAGATGCCACTGATGCCATGGAACTGAAGTCTCTAATGACTGACACATGATGAGCACTTAGCATGCCAGGCACTGTGCTTGGTCCTTTGAAGATGTATTTCATAGTCATCACTTAAACATGGCTCTCTTTGCAATCTATGCAAATAGTGCAGTGAGTGTTAGAAGTAAAATCTTTTTCTTATGAAAAGCTTCTGTGAATATCTTAGTTTGAAATGTCTTTCTCAAATTTTTCTGTGCATAAAGAGAGGAAAGGCAGTGCCCTTTCAAGTTTGATCAGATCACAGAATTACTGTTATCTTTAACACTTTTAAGGTACCTTTAACTGTGAAGTAAAGTGTAAATTCGCAGGAAAAACATGTTTGGTTTCTTGGCTGAGATGGGGAAGTTTTAACAGTTGATATCCAGCTGGTTTTTGTTTTTGGCTTGTAAGGGTTCTGTGTTTTTAATAGTGCTGACAAAACTTTAAAAAGACGAGGAATACATAGTGAATGTAAAATGCAAGTCCTATCTTAAAGAATCGCATCTGATTTCATATAGAATATGCATATCCTGTTTTCATATATAATTTTTTTTTTTTTTTTTTTTTTTTTTGCGGTACGTGGGCCTCTCACCGCCGTGGCCTCTCCCGCTGCGGAGCACAGACTCCGGACGTGCGGGCCCAGCGGCCATGGCTCACGGGCCCAGTCGCTCCACGGCATGTGGGATCCTCCCGGACCGGGGCACGAACCCTTGTCCCCTGCATCGGCAGGAGGACTCTCAACCACTGCGCCACCAGGGAAGCCCTTCATATATAATTTATTATATATTATGCATCCTGTATACCTTTGCCCATTATAGAGATATATATATCTTTATAATGTTTGCATCTTTTCCAAGTTTAATCTCCCAATTTAGTGGGTTGTAATATCTTTTTTTTTTGGTTGTAATATCTTTTAATATGCTAACTTATTCTTACTCAAAATATGGTAAATTGTGGTTATTTTACTCCATTTCTAAAACTGCTTTCAGATGGCCTGAAGATTTAAATTAAATGCCCATGTTATGTTGGTGTTTAATTGCATGCTTGAAATTTCTATCGATAGTGAAAATATTTTACTTTCTTTGGAAATAACTTTTACACTTCATATTCATAGCTTAATAAAGATATTATATAGTTAGGCATAATGTGTGAAAAGGAGTTAATCTATTTTGAAGTTGAATTTGTAAAGAATGCTCCTTTAAAAAAATTAACCCAACGGTGTAAAAATATTAATATACATAGCTGAGGAAAAACTGGTTTAAAAGTGAACAAGTCAAAGTATTTTAAATAATAAAGTGTTTCACGTATTTGACCAGCTGCTTATGGATTAGGCAAGGACTGGAGTGCACAACCAATGTGTGGGCAAAAGAAAAGTCTTTATCTTTGACCATACTGAATCACCAGAAAGGACATTCCATATTCTCTGTTCACTTAATGGCCACATGGGCTGGAAAGTGTTTTTCAATTGGATTCCACAGTTTTTTGAAGCATCTTTGAATGTAGCAGCTCTTTGAAATTAAGTGTGATTTTGACAGACAGGCTTCTAGGGTGAGAACTTCTTAAGCATGAATTGGAAATATACTTCTTCAAATCACTTTATAAGACTTTCATGCTTGTGTTGAAAGGAGAGTGAGGATGGCTTCTCACTTAAGTGGTCTCATAGCTTCAGTGGAGCCTATGCAAGGTACAGGGGCACTGGCTGTCCTTCCACTCTAGCTGGTTGTCACAGCCATTCCTCAGCACTAGCTGCTCTGTTCTCTGGAAGCTTTGCTGAGACTCTGTGAATGCAGAGAGGTCAGCCACTAGCCCTTCACTACTCAGCTCAGGAAGTTTGCTTTAGGCACACACATTCCCAAACTCCACCTCCAAATTCTTTAGGGTAAGCTTTTCAGAAAAGAGTTTTTTCTTGGAGAATATACAAAATTAAGATTCTGGACCTCACATTTTAGAAGCTGGGGTTAGAGGAGTACAGGAAGGAAGAAAACCTTTTAGTAGAGTTAAATTTTTCCAAAATTTGGGTAAGGGCGGCTGGTGGAGAAGTTGAATACAGAATAAACCTAAGACTATTAGGAAAACTGTGGAGCTGGGACTTGACACTGTTGACCCATGGACCTCATTTCTGAATTATGATCTCCAAATCTGATCTTAGATATTTTTAATTTTAAAGCAGAAATGAAAACATTTTAGACTTGTTCATCTCGAGGAAATTCAACTCCTGAGCTGTTTTTAAAAGACTAGTTTCTTTTATTTTTCAAAGTCTGCTCCCCAAACCCAGGCCAGTCCACTGCTTCTGTCTTATAGCTCCACTTACTGGAGTAAGTGGGTCAAGTCACCTTATGCATGGAAATTCAGGATCTCCACTGGTCACCTCATGCATGGAAGTTCAGCATCTCCACTGTTCACCTCATGCATGGAAGTTCAGCATCTCCACTGGTCACCTCATGCATGGAAATTCGGCATCTCCCCTGGTCACCTTATGCATGGAAGTTCAGCATCTCCTTTAGAATCAAGCACCAAAGGTGTTGCTCCTCCCAGACTGACCCTCAAGGCTGAATATTCACATGTGAGGAATGTCTGAACATTAATTAATTCCCAAATTGTCCTTCATTTTTGTGTCTTCCCACTCCTCCCACACGATGGCTGACCTTGGAGAATATAAGTCTTTTGAGAGAACCAGCAGTGTTCCTTATATCTTCCTGAAGGTTGATGAACCTGAGAGAGTGGTGGAAGAAAACTGGTCAGAGATATATCAGAAATGGAGATCTCTGCTTTAACCTATGATTTTGGAACCTTCCTTCATTATGGGAATGGGGACTTGAGATTCCTGGATGGAAGTGTAAGAAAGCATGAGAGTTTTTACCCTCTTTGTGCCTGTTAGGAATACAGAGGAAAGCAAGGCTCACCAATTTTTGTATCAGGACTTTTTTAATAGCAAGTGATAGAATGCCCAACTCAAACTGACTTAAAGGGTATTTATTAAGTCATAAAAATGAAAAGTCTGGGAATGAGTTTGTTTTGGAAAGTCAGGGCTGAAATGATTTTCACCAGGACCAAATTTTCTCTCTTCATTTCTTCACACAAACACTTTGGTATTGGCTCCATTCAGTGACAGGCTCTGCCTTTGTGGGGCAGCATCAGCCTTACACCTTACTAGAGTCAAGAGTGAATTCTAGTATGCCACACTTAGGCTAATGTTCTAAGACTAACTCTGTTTGGTCCTAACTGACTCAACTTGAACCATTGCTCATAACTGAACCAATGCCTGACACCTGGGGAAAGAGATAATCGGATTGACCAGGCTGAGATCATATTGCTGTAGAAACTGGAAGCAAACTTAGCTCCACAGAAACCATGTGGTCTACAAATGAAGGATGGCTGAGTCCCTGTATGAAGGCTGATGTGCTGCTAGCCTAGAAGGATGAATGGATTCTGTATATTCAGAAGCAGTAGTTGTCTACTTTAACCCTGCAGTTCTTTCTCCTGAAAGTATGTTTACAGAGAGACTTAATATGTATTTCACAAGACTGAGGTACCTGAGTAATGAAGTTATATAATGAAGAATAATTTCTATCAACTTCCTCCTCGTTTGAAAAGTTTTTTCTTTTTAATTGTAATATATTGCACTGCACAGCTTAACTCTATATTAGATTTATTGATGACGATGCAACTAACAAACATTATGTATATGATGTATTCCAAATAACTGTTGGAATTGTGTATTTATAGCTCTTTTTACAACTAACATGAAAAGACCAACACAGATCATTTGAAACTTTTGAAATACTTTGAGTGACTATACGTGGTTCTAACACATTAAAATTGCTAGCAAAATTTTGAGAAATGCAGAAAGGACAAGAAAATTCAGTGAAGGAAACAAGGGGAAATTACAATAGATGCTGAAGTTATATAATCCATTATATATCAATTTTGTCTTATCCTAATAATTCTGTTATTAAAAATGTTTCTCATGTCTAAAGTATATTGTGACATTATTTCTTAATACAAGCCTATAGCCAAAAAAAGAAATCATAGATTCTGCTGACATCCTATTTATTCTTAAGATTTTACTACTTCAAATAAAAATCTGCAACTGTCAGTGCTTCAGTCTTCTTTTGTTTTTTTCTTTCTTAGCTTCTCTGAGTACTGGTTCAGGCTTCTATCTCCCCTGTGAATGAGATCTGTTTTGTAAACAATTGGCATAGCATTTTTGACAGCTCTGACAGGTCTTAGAGATTCAAGGGAAGAAAGAATAGAAAAACATTGGCAAAATCTACATGTATCCAAAAGTGTGCAGTTTATTTCAGGGTGATATTTTGGATTAAATGTTGCTCTGTATTTGGTCATTTTGAGTAGGATACACATACATACAAATGTACACATGTATTGTACTTGATTGAGGGGCCTTAATATTTGAATAATCAGGATATATACTTTCTCCACAGTGCTACCAGGTAAAGTATTTGGATAGGATTAAGTTGATTTAGCCAGATGATCAGTTTTATTTTTTACCCCACCAAATTATTGTGCTATTGGACTGAACCAACCTAATTGGCCAGTTATTTTGGTGTCCTTGAAGGACGTCATGTTCTTTTCCATGAAATAATTTGGGTTTGATAATTTCACCATTCAAAAAGCTGTGTCCCAGGTTTACAGTTTTTGGTTAAGAGTAGTTGGGCCAAAATAGAAATTTATTAAAGAGTGATGGCAATAGAAACCGAGATGTCATGATGGCACTGTGGTACTTCTAAGTGCAAGGGTACAAGGGAGATAGGAAAGCATTTCTAGGAAATATTCAAATAGATATTCACAGATGGCCAATTTATTTTATTTTTTAAAATGAGAGAACAAACAACATCTTCTACAGTTAAGACTATAGTTAATATATCCTGCTGTTTGTTTCCCCAGTTGGAGAATCCATGTTCTCATCTATACTTATTTGTAAAACTAGGATCAGGATCACTAACAAGCATCTACTGAGTATCAGCTATGTAAAATACATGTGCTAGGCCAGAATATTAGAAAGTCACAAATATTTCTATTCTTGAGGGTCTTTAAAAGAAGTTAGGGGGCTTCCCTGGTGGCGCAGTGGTTGAGAGTCCGCCTGCCAATTCAGGGGACACGGGTTCGTGCCCCAGTCCGGGAAGATCCCACATGCCGCGGAGCGGCTGGGCCCGTGAGCCATGGCCGCTGAGCCTGCGCGTCCGGAGCCTGTGCTCCGCAACGGGAGAGGCCACAACAGTGAGAGGCCCGCGTACCGCCAAAAAAAAAAAAAAGAAGTTAGGGAAATAGGAACTATTTAAACAGCATAAATATTAATACTAAGCAGTATGAGTTAATTCACAGTATAGATTGGAGTTAGTAGATGCAAACTATTATATATAATGGATAAACAACAAGGTCCTATTGTATAGCACAGGGAACTATATCCAATCTCCTGGGATAAACCATAATGGAAAAGAATATAAAAAAAATGTATATATGTGTAAACTGAGTCACTTTGATGTATAGCAGAAATTAGCACAACTTTGTAAATCAACTATACTTAAATAAAAAAAATTAAAATTTAAAAAATGTCAACAATTTTTTTGAAGGATAAGATAGTAAATATTTTAGGCTTTGTGGACCATATGGTCTCTGTTGTAATTATTTAACTCTGTTGTTGTAGCATAAAAACAGCTATGTAAATGAGTGTGCTGTGTTCCAATAAAACTTTATTTATGGACACTGGAATTTGAAATTCATATAATGTTCACGTGCCATGACATATTAATCTTCATTTGATTCTTTTCAACAAGTTAAAATATAAAACCCATTCTTGGCTTTCATGCTGTACAAAAACAGCACGGGCCACATTTGGTCTGTGGGCTGTAATCTGCTGATCCACGATATGGATGATAAGTGCTGTGGCTTATTGGGGTAAGAGGATGTGACATATTCATTGTCAATGACTTAACTCTAAGAGATAAGTCAAATATATAAGGCTATATGCTCGATTTTGAGATAATTAGGTTTAGTCTCCAGTGTTTTGTAGTCAACTAGTTGGTTAATTATTTCCAATGGAAGCTTGCCTGGTTAGGGTTAGAGCTCAGAGGTATTTGTGTATGCCATTGGGTGATGGTTTACTGTGTAAGGCATAAGGATTGTATATAAGACAGCAGTGAGAGAAAACTGAAATTGTGAATGGGAAGCAGAAACCTTTGAATGCTGGGCTGAGTGGGCCATGCTTCAGGAAAGCCTGCCTTGGAGGTTTTTGAGCAGGGGAATAATCTGTTCAGAATTGTGTTTCAGGTGGTTTAGTGTTTAGACCAGAAAGATGAAAAGAAAGCAGGGTAAGGGAACTAACACTATTGGACTTCTATCATATGTCAGAAACTTTCTAGAGGTTTATTAAATAATTTCTCCATTTAGTACAATGAAAGCGAAGGCCAGTTTGTAAAGTATGGCAGGAATGTGATGAGAAGGGAAAGGTGCTAGAAAAATCTTAACATTCTTTTGCTTCAGATTGAATGTGGAAAATAAAGGAAAGAATCAAAGAGAATTCAAGGGTTCCAAGCACAGCTGACTGAAAGAATGGTATTAGGGAGTCGAGAGGAGTTGGTTTTTGGAAAGACGGTTGGGCTGGGAGACATGTACTAAGCCAAGTAAATTAGTGCAGGCCAACAGACTCAAGTTCCAAGAGATTCAGCTGAAAATTCATTGCTTTTTTAGTAAACACTGCCCAAAAATGACTTTAAAACGTGCTACTATATGCCTTAAATTATTAACAGTTGCTTAGATTGTGCTTTGTCACTTCACTGACAACAGTGGGTATGGGAACGATTGGTTACATTTTGTGGATAGTAAAAATGTTTCAATAGCTAAAAAATTTTAAGACATTATGGAAAATGAATACAAACACATAGAAACTGTCACACTGAATTCAGTAGTTCCAGGAATTGGAGGTATTGTAAGCAGTAATTGTTTTAGTTCTGATATAAATATGTCAAAATCCATATGTTTAACACCTTTAAAGTATGCCTCAAACATATTCTGCTTTTTATTTCCCTTACGTTTGGTTTATGAATAGTAAAACAAAGAAGTTAGGGATTTGATTCACAGAGGCCTCATTGCTTTAGTTTGCTGACTTGTGGCACCTGGTCTTTTTCAATAGAAAGTCTTCAAAAGCACAAACAGTTTCTTTTTGCTTTTGACTGATCCATTCCATTTCCCCTAAGTTCCTTGTGTGATTACCTAGATGTTGTCACTGTTCTATCAGTCTTTCCTCTTGAGTGGTTCAATTATTCTGTCAACTCTGATTATTAATCTGCCAACATGTTCACATTTTCTAATATAGAGAATTAGTAACAATTTCTTGTGATGCCCATCTTCAGTGATTTGCATTATTGGTGCCCATGGATGCCGAGGAAGACTGGCTTTGAGTCACAGTTCCTGACATTTTAATATTTCCAAAGTAGGGGAGAACTCATACTGCTCTCCTGAGGAGGTAGAGTGCATGTAGAATTAAGAATGAGGCATGCCCCTGGCTCTGTTTAGCTGTCTAAGACCAAGAAGGCAATTTTGTACCTCTCTCCCTTTCTTCCTCTTTCTCTCCTTCCTCCTTCCTTCTTTTACTTCCTGTCTTCCTTTCTTCTTTCCACTAAAATACTCATTCTAGTCAAGCTGAAATGAGGGAAATAGAAGCCGTTTTAAGTCTTCCAAGTGGGAAAGATTTTAATATGGGAAAATAGAGGCTTTCATAATTGTTGGATGGGCTGGTGGCATAGAAGTCAGGGAAGCCACTGCCTCTGGGATCTACACCAAAGTAGAAGATTCTCAAGCAGGTTCCTTCACTTCTCCTTCTTAGTTTACCAAGATATATGCAAATTCCTCTCACTGGCAGATTGTAGCCAGAACAATATGAGGAAAGGAATTCTGGGAAATGTAGTTCCAATCTCCCTAACCTTGCCCCTCAATACAGAGGATAAAAATAGAGGTGACAGTGACATCAAATTGACAACCCTGTGACATATTTGCTGAGCCTTTATCAAGCCAGACAAAGACAGATGTGGTGATTTCTATCCTCAACCTGCTCACAGTCTGGTTAAGTTGCCCATATGTTAGTTTTCTAAGATGGTAAATTTTGCTGAGCAACTACGCCAGGACAAATACTTCCAGTAGCTCTCTGTTACAAAATGGATTATTAATCACCAGTGTTGGTTATATCATAGCTCATATCAAGTCCCCAGATGCTGGCAGCTACTTACAGTGAAAGCTTGACATAAAGCAATTACCAGAGATATAAACATTGTCCTCCAACATAAGTAGTATAATGCCACTAAATTCCCAAGGTGCTTTTTACAATATTAATATGATTATTAAATTCTTTTCAGTTAATTTTATGATGATAAATTAATTTTGAATTACAATATCCCTCTTGACTGAATGAAACCTCCCATATATAAGTAGGGTAAAATGTTATATGAGGATAATTTCATAAAACTTCAGACCAGTTTTGTTCATTTTAGCACCATGTATCATTACATTACAAAGAAGCTTTCAAATGGAATTTAGTGCCTATAGAATACTGAGGATTTGGTGAAATCGATGTTTCCAGACTTAGTCCTGTCTGTATGGACCACCTTGCAACAGGGGCATGTGATATTTTGAGAGATGGGCATCATGTGCATGAGAGATTAGCTGTCTAAATTATATCTTGTCTCTTCCAGACTTAGTTTTCTCAACAAGACTCCACTGAATCATAGAGAACACAGAACTCAGCATTGGAGAGTTATATTTAAATGTTGTGCTTGTGGCAGTAATGCACGAGCACACCTGTACACAGCTGCCCTCTATGGCTCCTAAATCCCACGTGCAGGATAAAATCTTAGCCCCACATCACAGCCCAAAGCCTGGGCTCTCCACACTCAGAGCTCAGGGCTTCCTCGCATTGGTCTTTTCCTAGTCCTTCCTTAAGTTTGTCTTGTCATCTCATACCTGGGTATCCTTGTAAATGTGGTTTGCTCAAATTGAAACTTTATCATCCTCTCCTTCATCTACACTGGCACCCCAAATCAACTCAATTCCTATTCATTTTTCAATACCCTGACCCCTGCCAAGTGCTGTGTCCTCTGTTTCCACGGGACTCATCACTTAGGTATTTTTCCACTTAAAGTTTTATTTTGATGATTTGACTGCTTGTAAGTTTTCTGCGTTAGACTAAAAGCTCCTCAAAGACATAGACTGTTCTTATGCAACTTGGCATCTTTAGAGCTGATCAGAACTCCCAATACATAGTAAATGCTCATTAACCGATGAATGAATTAGCAAAGCTTGGGAGCAGGCAACTTCTAATCACAATGATAAAATGGATAAAACAGAACTAACTTTACATTTATCCCCATTTAATTACTTTATAACTATAACCGTATTATAACTTTTTAAACTCGTAATTCTACAAAAGGAAGGAATTATAGATCTTTTATAATGTTTTGCCCAGTGCCTTGTATTCTACTGGGGCCCTCTGTACAATCAGCGATGCCTATAATAATGAACTAAGCTGGCTAATATATATATATTTTCCTTTTAATTGATTCATTCTCCCTAGTTTACCTTGCAAATCCACTGCTGGGAGAAGCTCTGATGGTTATGGGGTTAAAGAGGAAATGGTCATAATTTTTATTTAGTTTTCCATATAAATGCACCTTATTATCTGCTGTACCTCATTGTATATGATCTATTTTATGACCATTTAGTTCACCTTAGCAGTTCTGTTTTTATTCTGTTATACTTGCTGTCTAAACTCTCAACTTTATGACTCCATTACCCCAGCTCACTGCTGCCTGCTGTCCCACTCCCAGTGCTGAGGTGGATAATGTAGCTTTGCTGTTGCCATGCCAGCATTTCTAATAAATTCCTTACATACAGACAGGCAGTGGTGTAGGGGACAGCGGCTTGGTGTAATGCTTTCATATCACATCACTAGACTCTCATTAGATACTTGTGAGAGAAATTACCACTGGGGCTTCTTCAGGCACAATAGCATTAATGAAGTTAGGAAATGACTCCCACAGATGTTTGACACTCAATCAATCCTACTTAATTTAATTAAACTCCTGAATGAAAGACAAAAGAGATGCTCTTGTAGTCCAACCCTTGCTTTTTATTTTCTCATATGTCTTTTTTTCCCTTCTGACTTACTTAATCCTTGCTGAGAAATGTCAGTGTAATTAATTTAAGTTATAATTATTTAAAAGTGGACTTTGTTATAATGCCTTGTATCATTTTCCACTTCTCTCCCCCGACCAAACTGCAAGTATATGAGTGCTCTACTGTGTAAATAGAATGGTGGAGTGGATAGAAATTGGCTCTTATAACCTTGACAGTTCAGCCACTTCTTACACCTCCATAATTAAGGATACTGATGACACTGCCATTTACAACTTTATGTCAGGAAATTTTGTCCAATAAGATATTTTCAAGGGAGTTAAACAGATTCTGGGAAAATTTCTTTTTACCAGTCTTAAAATGTTAGAATAAGCTTATAAAGTACCAGAATTAAAATAAGTGATGCTATACTGTATTTGTTATAAAGTCCATTCACACATATGACCTCCTTTAATCCTCATAATGCCTTAGAGGGCTGAGTGTAATTGTCATTTTAGAGATGAAGAACTAAAGACAAAGAGTGGTTAAATGACTACCTTGTTCAAGACTTTATAGTCAGTAAACAATGATCTTAAAGCTTCGACTTTTTTTTTGTTCACTGGTTCATTCAACTAATAAATAATTATTGTGACTAAATCTGTGCCGAGCAGTATTCCTGGCACTGAAGAAGATGATGAATAAGTAGATGGCCACAGAACCAGGTGGTGTGGCTTGGATAGGCCTATGCAAAGGAGGCATGGGAATGATTGGAGGGAACTAACTCCAATGGCAGGTGGTGGTAAAAGGAGAGCCAAAGGATTCTAAGGAGTGTGGAATACACACTGAAGTAAAAGGTAATCAGTGAAGGATTTTTTTTTCCTTATGAGTGATGTGATCAGTTTGAATTTTAGAAAAATTCAGTCTAGTTTTAGTATGGGTCATGTCAAGACTGTTTCACAGGGTGGATGTGCTGCCTTACACCAAGGTACTAAACACAGGAAGAGAAGCAGGCCTGGGAGGGAAGATTGTAATTTTCACTTTGTATGTAGTTTTCTTGTCCATGGGACATATAGGTGGATATATCGGTGTGTAGCTCAGTAGGAAGATCTGGAGGTGTGGGTTGTATATTTGTTCATTATATTACTTAATGCCTCATGATATTTTATCATAGTCATGTGTTTACATGCTTGTCTTCTCTACTAGAGTATGAGCTCTTGAAGGCCCAGACCATTGTCTTCTTCAAGTTGATATTCCCAGGTTCAAGTAGATGTTTGTTGAATTTAATTGGAAAATCATCAAATTTGTTTCCTTGAAGTTACTTTTTAAATCTCCCAATATTCCTTAACTTCAAATGCTATTAGCTCTGTGACCTCTGGATATATTCCTCTTGCCAATTTTACCTTCCAACTTCGGCAGCAAAAACAAGGGAGCTGGAGGATGTAAAGTTGTATGGACTCACTGAATCTTGCAGATGCTGCTTCTGAGACCTGCAGATAGAGCAGGATGCAAGCCTAGCTCAGCCATTTGAAAGCTCTCTAGTCTTTGGCAAGTCTCTTAAATGACCTTAATTTCCTTTTCTGCAATGTAAGGATAATATTATCTTTGTTACAGAACTTTCAATTAATTAAACAAATATTTATTGGATATTAATTCTGTGTCAGGCTCTGTAATGGGAGGTGAATTTGAGTACCTGTCTCTTACAGTCTCCCGGGGAACTCCAAAATCCTTTTCTGCCAATCAGCACCTATTGGGAAGATAGCCATAAAAAGTAGCTCTTTCCTCTGAGGAAGGGTGGACAACTTGGGATAGTGAGCTTTTGATTGATATGGGGGACCAGTAAAGCCATTTATGCCACCATAAATTTCTTTAATAAACTGTTTTGTTTCATTATCACCACAACTACATTGTGAAATAAGCCAAAATTTTAAAGGAAAGGTTTTGAACTGTATGTATCCTATGAACAATGGATAGGCTTTGTAGAATTTTAAGCCAGGGAGAAAAATACCCACATTTACCTTTGAACAAGACCCCTCAGCCTGCAGAATGGAGAATGGACAAGATTTAATGCAGGGGACAAGACAGAAGGTACTGCAGGTCCCCAGTGGAATTTTATAGTGATTTGGACTAAGGTAATGGCAGTAGAATGGAGAGAAAAGGGTAATCAAGAAATATTTAGAAAATGTAATCAAATGTATTGGGGAATAGCTTGGATATAGATGGGTGTTAAGGGAGAAGGAGTCGTTTAAAAGTATTACTCTTGAGCACTGGATGGTAGGAATAAACAACACAGAAGGAAGAGCAAGTTTACTCAGAAGATGATGAGTTTGGTTCAAACAGGATCAATTTTATGTGTCTGGGATGCATGAAATTGAAGATGCTAAGGAAGCAGGATTTAAGTGTCTGGATTAACTCTATAATATTCTGAGTTTCCATACAGCAGTGCTATTACTCGGGACAGCTTGATGAATTTGATGATGCCTAAGAAGAAGAACCAGGTATCCACAAGGAGGGCCAGAGCCCTGTAGGTTGCTGATTTCAATACTTTCATTGCTCTTCCTTGGGCAGATGGGTGGCTGTGTTACCAGGTGCATGCCTGATGGCTCACAGAGACCACTAGACTGGGAATGGGCTTAACTAGCTGTTTTTTTCCAACTTCAGAATCAGGACAACCAATGAGAATTTTAACTTGGATAATCCAGAATCCCAATAGCACAAGAGCCTAATCTGGAAACATATAAGCCATTTCATCTTAACGGTCTATGTTTATTTATAGGACTTTTGTGTCACACACGTGATTATATGACATAACTATGTCTTATCAATCCTTTAAAAGAGATTTCTTGTCATTTTCTGCTCCCTTTTATTGCCATATATATTGCAGACTTCCTGTATGTTATAAAAGAACATTGTAGATGAAACACAGTGGTCCTTATATATTTGGTTAGTATTATATATTCTTGCCATTCTTAATCTTCCCATTTGTATAAGGTGACTAATTTGAGAAGGCAAAACGTGCAATCAGAACTTAAAAATGGTGATAATTACTCCTCTTGTATAGGAGTAAAGCACTATCCATTCTGAAAACTGAGTGCAATTACACAGCAGTATCAGGGGACAAATATGTCCCATTTATAAATCAAAAGTTGATAGGTAGGCCTTTAGCACCTGTATTGAATATTAATAAGTAAGGCTTACTGTCTGAGCATTGGGCCATATTTTATTACCACATTTGCTAGCACAAGCAGGCCTACTCTTAAAAACACATCTATAAGATTCAAGGGATCGATAAAAAGATTGGAAATAATGACAATTCAAATGAGGCATGTTGTAGATTACAAGGGCCCCAGTTCTTTCTCTCTTTGTAACCACACCCTTTGCCTTGTGACTGCAGTTTCTTCTTGTCTTTGTGTGAGTTTGCCCAAATGATTTGCTTTTGGTCAATGGCATGTTAGTGGGTGTGGCATGAATGAAGACCTGAAAAATTTTTGCTCGGTTGGGTTTGCTTTACTCTACCCTTGCCTTAATTCTGTAATCCTGGGGGGAATTACTGAGGTAGGTGGAGTGGAGCCAACTCCTGAGAACCCCAGCCTAGAGCAGCGAACCCTCTGCTGACCATCAGATCCATGAGAAAAAATGATTGCTGTTTTCAGCCACTAAGTTTTTGTGTGGTTTATCAGGCAGCAATGATGTCACATTAGCTAACTAATATGGGGAATTGCAGGCTCAACAAAAAGCCCCTTGCTAATGTTAGTAATCAGTACCCTGGAGGGTAACAAGAGAGGAAAAGAGAGGGAGAGTGAAAGTGAGATTGAGAGTGAGAGAGACAGAGGGAGAAAGAGAGGGAGAGGGAGACAGAGACAGACAGACAGACACACACACACACAGAGATTGACATTGGATCAATACATAATTCAGTGCAAGAGAACACAGTTGTTTTGAGGTTAAGGTGAAGACATTGAGGAAAGTCAAAGGCTTGGCACATGAGAAACGGAAACATGAGTGCATATAGAAAAAAAGATTCAAGAGGACTTGAGGTCAAGGAACATAACCAATCAATCACCAATTTGTGAATGGCCTGGACAGCAGGAGTCCCTTAGGAGGGCTAGAATTTTAATCTTCCCTTTCTCTGCCCTCTGTCTCACTTCAGACCCTGAGACAGTTGTCCTCCTGGCATAATTTGGTCCCCTACCCCACTCCAAGAGACATCTGGCAATGACTAGAGATATTTTTGATTGTCATGACTTGGGGGATCAGTGCTACTGGCATACAGTGGGTAGAGACCAGCAATGCTGCAAGACGTTCCACAGTGCACAAAGACAGCTCCCAACAACAAAGAATTATCCAGTCTACAAAATGTCTGTAGTGCCAAGTTTGAGAAATCTTGCTGTAAGATAAAACTGGTGTAGCTTGGCCCTATGAAATTCCAGAAGCATAACCAAGAAAGAAGATGGAGCAGAAGTCATACACCATTTATTTTTGAGGACCTTCCAGGTACCAGACCCTCTACTAGACACTAGAGTTACAAGGATGAGAAAATTA
This sequence comes from Tursiops truncatus, assembly GCF_011762595.2. Classification (NCBI taxonomy): domain Eukaryota; kingdom Metazoa; phylum Chordata; class Mammalia; order Artiodactyla; family Delphinidae; genus Tursiops; species Tursiops truncatus. The sequence continues at coordinate 76,668,783 of NC_047038.1, forward strand.
CTTTTCTTGTCTTCATGGAACATATGGAGAAAGCAGTGGAAGAAAGAAAGAAAAATAAAAAGTCCTAAAAATAAACATAAAATTATGAACTGCTATAAGGGAAAATATTGGGGGGCTTATGAAAGGAATTTGACTTAGTCAAGTGGGCTAGAGAAGATTTTAACAATGGTAGTATTTTAACTGGTACCTAAAGGATGAGTTGTAGCTAACTCAGTAAGAAAGACTTGGAGAGCCACTTCGGTAGAGGGAACAGCATGTGCAAAGGCACTGGAGCTGGAGGGGCCACTGCATTTGGAGAAGTGGAGGCAAGTCAGTGCTGCTGAAGAATCTAAAACCAGGACAAGGTCGTTGATGGAAGAGGCAGGTAGGGTCCGGATAATGCAGAGTTTTGTAGGCCTTTTTGAAGATTCTGATCCTTGTTCCAAGACTAATAATGAGTCACTAAAGGATTTAAAGGAATGATATGATTATATTTGTATTTTAGAAAGATGGCTTTGATTACCTAGGAGATAAAGGTTTGGGGTAGCGGGAGGAGAAATAACCAGGAAATGAAGGATTGGTCCTTTTTAGGAATGGCTGATAGTGCAAGTCCCTGGTATTTCACCCACAGATGAGGCAATCCATTTGAGGTGACTGAAAGAAAACTAGAAGCTGGGGAAGGGGCTGACACATGTAGGCAAGTGAGTAAGAGCCTCCCAGTAACAGGGGGCACTGGACAGGGCTCTTGGTGTTATAGGTAAATTAAGTGGGCAAAACCTCTCTTACCCACAGGAGTGAGTGGAGAAGCTCTAACTAGTACTTGTTCCCTTTAACCTGCAGGTACTAGCTAATTTATGTGGGGCAAGTGAGTCACTCCAAGCAACCTAGCTGTCCTGACCGACTTCATGTTAGAGACCAATAGAGATGTCTGTTTTACCCAACGTCTTTCCCTGTCGCCTCCTTTCTTCTCTTTCAGGGACTTTCATGCACTGACAGTGCTCCCTATCCACTCTCATCCATGTCTTTACATAACACATTTTCCATACAGTCCTCAGGTCAATTTATTTAAATAAACAGATATTAAGAGCCTATTATGTGCCTAAAGTAATAATCTATGTTCAGTGTCTGTTTTACTAGCAACAGGACTTTGGTAAATTTACTGACTGACTCTCAGCCTCAGTTTCTTCTTCTGTAATATGGGGATAAAAATAATATTACTACTTCATTGGGATGTTGGGAGGACTAAAAAATTTAGTGGTATAAAAACAGTGCCGGGGACCTTCAAGATGGCGGAGCAGTAAGATGTGGAGATCACCTTCCTCCCCACAAATACATCAAAAATACATCTACACGTAGAACAACTCCTACAGAACACCTACTGAATGCTGGCAGAAGACCTCAGACGTCCCAAAAGTCAAGAAACTCCCCATGTACCTGGGCAGGGCAAAAGAAAAAAGAAGAAACAGAGACAAAAGAATAGGGACGGAACCCGCACCAGTGGGAGGGAGCTGTGAAGGAGGAGAAGTTTCCACACACTAGGAAGACCCTTCACTGGTGGAGACGGCTGGTGGGCATGGGGGAAGCTTCGGAGCCACAGAGGAGAGTGCAGCAACGGGGGTGTGGAGGGCAAAGCGGAGAGATTCCCGCACAGAGGATTGATGCCAACCGGCACTCACCAGCCCGAGAGGCTTGTCTGCTCACCCGCCAGGGTGGGCTGGGGCTGAGAGCTGAAGCTCGGGCTTTGGAGCTCGGATCCCAGGGAGAGGACGGGGGTTGGCTGCGTGAACACAGCCTGAAGCGGGCTAGTACGCCACACCTAGCAGGGAGGGAGTCTGGGAAAACGTCTGGACTTGCTGAAGAGGCAAGAGACAATGGCTTTGAGGTGCGCGAGGAGAGGGGATTCAGAGCATCACCTAAATGAGCTCCAGACACGGGCGCAAGCCGCAGCTAACAGCGCGGACACCAGAGACTGACGTGAAACACTAAGTCTGCTGCTGCGGCCACCAAGAAGCCTGTGTGCGAGCACAGGTCACTATCCACACCTCCCCTCCCGGGAGCCTGTGCAGCTCACCACTACCAGGGTCCCGTGATCCAGGGACAACTTCCCCGGGAGAACACACAGCGTGCCTCAGGCTGTTGCAACGTCACGCCAACCTCTGCCACTGCAGGCTTGCCCCGCATTCTGTACCCTTCCCTCCCCCTGGCCTGAGTGAGCCAGAGCCTCCTAATCAGCTGCTCCTTTAACCCTATCCTGTCTGGGTGGGGAACAGATGCCCTCAGGTGACCTACGCACCAAGGTGGGGCCAAATCCAGGAGCTGTGCGAACAAAGAAGAGAAAGAGATATTTCTCCCAGCAGCCTCAGGAGCAGCGGATTAAATCTCCACAGTCAACTTGATGTACCCTGTATCTGTGGAATACCTGACTAGACAAAGAATCATCCCAAAATTGAGGTAGTGGACTTTGTGAGCAGCTGTAGACTTGGGGTTTACTTTCTGCATCTAATTTGTTTCTGGTTTTATGTTTATCTTAGTTTAGCATTTAGAGCTTATTATCATTGATACATTTGTTTATTAATTTGGTTGCTCTCTTTCTTTATATATATATACATATATATATATATATATATATATATATATATACATTTACTTTTTCTCTTTCTGTGAGTGTGTATGTGTTTTGTTCTTTGTGTGATTTTGTCTATAGCTTTGCTTTCACCATTTGTCCTAGGGTTCTGTCTGTCGGGGTTTTTTTTTTAGGTAGTTTTTGGTGCCTGTTATCATTGGTGCACTTGTTTTTTGGTTTGGTTGCTCTCTTCTTTCTTTCTTTAATTACTTTTTAATTTTTTTATTTTTAATAGCTTTTTATTTTAATAGCTTTATTTTATTTTTATTTATTTATTTTCATTCATTTTCTCCCCTTTCTTCTGAGCCGTGTGGCTGACATGGTCTTGGTGCTTCAGCCAGGTGTCAGGCCTGAGCCTCTGAGGTGGGAGAGCCAAGTTCAGGACATTGGTCCACCAGAAACATCCCAGCCCCATGTAATATCAAATGCCCAAAGCTCTCCCAGAGATCTACATCCCAAGGCTAAGACCCAGCTCCACTCAACGACCAGCAAGATTCAGTGCTGGACAGCCTATGCCAAACAACTAGTGACACAGGAACACAACCCCACCCAATAGCAGAGAGGCTGCCTAAAATCATCATAAGTTCACAGACACCCCAAAACATACCACTGGATGCGGTCCTGCCCACCAGAAAGAAAAGATCCAGCCTCATCCACCAGAACACAGGCACCAGTCCCCTCCACCAGGAAGCCTACACAACCCACTGAACCAACCTTACCCACTGGGGGCAGATACCAAAAACAACGGGAACTATGAACCTGCAGCCTGCGAAAAGGAGACCCCAAACACAGTAAGTTAAGCAAAATGAGAAAACAGAGAAACACACAGCAGATGAAGGAGCAAGGTAAAAACCCACCAGACCAAACAAATGAAGAGGAAGTAGGCAGTCTACCTGAAAAAGAATTCAGAGTAATGATAGTAAAGATGATCCAACATCTTGGAAATAGAATGGAGAAAATACAAGAAACGTTTAACAAGGACCTAGAAGAACTAAAGAGCAAACAAACAAAGATGAACAACACAATAAATGAAATTAAAAATTCTCTAGAAGGAATCAATAGCAGATTAACTGAGGCAGAAGAACAGATAAGTGACCTGGAAGATAAAATAGTGGAAATAACTACCACAGAGCAGAATATAGAAAAAAGAATGAAAAGAATTGAGGACAGTCTCAGAGACCTCTGGGACAACATTAAACACACCAACATTCGGATTATAGGGATACCAGAAGAAGAAGAGAAAAAGAAAGGGACTGAAAAAATATTTGAAGAGATTATAGTTGAAAACTTCCCTAATATGGGGAAGGAAATAGGCAATCAACTCCAGGAAACGCAGAGAGTCTCATACAGGATAAATCCAAGGAGAAACATGCCAAGACACATATCACTCAAACTATCAAAAGTTAACTACAAAGAAAAAATATTAAAAGCAGCATGGGAAAAACAACAAATAACATATAAGGGAATCCCCTTAAGGTTAACAGCTGATCTCTCAGCAGAAACTCGGCAAGCCAGAAGGGAGTGGCAAAACATATTTGAAGTGATGAAAGGGAAAAACCTACAACCAAGATTACTCTACCCAGCAAGGATCTCATTCAGATTCGACACAGAAATTAAAACCTTTACAGACAAGCAAAAGAATTCAGCACCACCAAACTAGCTTTCCAACAAATGCTAAAGGAACTTCTCTAGGCGGGAAACACAAGAGAAGTAAAAGACCTACAAAAACAAACCCAAAACAATTAAGAAAATGGTAATGGGAACATACATATTGATAATTACCTTAAATGTAAATGGATTAAATGCTCCCACCAAAAGACATAGACTGGCTGAATGGATACAAAAACAAGACCCATGTATATGCTGTCTACAAGAGACCCACGGACCCATACAGACTGAAAGTGAGGAAATGGAAAAGGATATTCCATGCAGATGGAAATCAAAAGAAACGTGGAGTAGCAATTCTCATATCAGACAAAATAGACTTTAAAATAAAGACTATTACAAGAGACAAAGAAGAACACTACATAATGATCAAGGGATCAATCCAAGAGGAAGATATAACATTTATTTATGCACCCACCATAGGAGCACCTCAATGCACTAGGCAAATGCTAACAGCCATAAAAGGGGAAATTGACAGTAACATAATCATAGTAGGGGACTTTAACACCCCACTTTCAGCAATGCACAGATCATCGAAAATGAAAATAAATAAGGAAACACAAGCTTTAAATGATACATTAAACAAGATGGACTTAATTTATATTTATAGGACATTCCATCCCAAAACAACAGAATACACATTTTTCTCAAGTGCTCATGGAACATTCTCCAGGATAGATCATATCTTGGGTAACAAACCAAGCCTTGGTAAATTTAAGAAAATTGAAATCGTATCAAGTATCTTTTCTGACCACAATCCTATGAGACTAGATATCAATTAAAGGAAAAAAACTGTAAAAAATACAAACACGTGGAGGCTAAACAATACACTACTAAATAACCAAGAGATCACTGAAGAAATCAAAGATGAAATAAAAAAATTCCTAGAAACAAATGACAATGAAAACACCATGACCCAAAACCTAAGGGATGCTCCAAAAGCAGTTCTATGAGGGAAGTTTATAGCAATACAGTTCTACCTCATGAAACAAGAAACATCTCAAATAAACAACCTAACCTTACACCTAAAGCAATTAGAGAAAGAAGAACAAAACCTCCCCAAAAGTTAGCAGAAGGAAAAAAATCATAGAGATCAGATCAGAAATAAATGAAAAATAAATGAAGGAAACGATAGCAAAGATCAATAAAAGTAAAAGCTAGTTCTTTGAGAAGATAAATAAAATTGATAAACCATTAGCCAGATTCATCAAGAATAAAAAGGAGAAAACTCAAATCAACAGAATTAGAAATGAAAAAGAAGTAGCAACTGACAGTGCAGAAATACAAAGGATCATGAGAGATTACTACAAGCAACTGTATGCTAATAAAATGGACCTCCTGGAAGAAATGGACAAATTCATAGAAAAGCACAACCTTCCGAGACTGAACCAGGAAGAAATAGAAAATATGAACAGACTAATCACAAGCACTGAAATTGAATCTGTAATTAAACATCTTCCAACAAACAAAAGCCCAGGACCAGATGGCTTCTCAGTCTATCTCTTCTTGTGGCCCTCTTTTCAACAGACATTTTCTTCATTCTGAACAGCGTGGCAGTCCATGAACAAGGCACTCCTTCTCCCACCCCTAGCCTTTGAAAATGTGCCTCTGACCTTTTTCTTCTTTCTTTGACAGAGACTTAATGGCAACTTCCTTACTTAAGACGTGGAAACCTGGGGAAACAGGCAAAATGCAAAAATTCACCCCATAGCATTCTCATTTCTTTTTTTGTTTTTTTATTAGTCATCCATTTTATACACATCTGTGTATACATGTGAAACCCAATCTCCCAAATCATCACACAACCAGCTACACCCCCCGCCACTTTCCCCCTTGGTGTCCATACGTTTGTTCTCTACATCTGTGTCTCAATTTCTGACCTGCAAACTGGTTCATCTGTACTATTTTTCTAGGTTCCACATATATGCCTTAATATACAATATTTGTTTTTCTCTTTCTCATTACTTCACTCTGTATGACAGTCTCTAGATTCATGCGTGTCTCTACAAATGACCCAATTTTGTTCCTTTTTATGGCTGAGTAATATTCTGTTGTATATATGTACCACATTTCTTTATCCATTTGTCTGTCAATGGGCATTTAGGTTGCTTCCATGACCTGCTACTGTAAATAGTGCTGCAGTGAACATTGGGGTGCATGTGTCTTTTTGAATTATGGTTTTCTCTGGGTATATGCCCAGTAGTGGGATTGCTGGGTCACATGGTAATTTTATTTTTAGTTTTTTAAGGAACCTCCATACAGTTCTCCGTAGTGGCTGTATCAATTTACATTCCCACCACCAGTGCAAGAGGATTCCCTTTTCTTCACACCCTCTCCAGCATTTGTTGTTTGTAGATTTTCTGATGATGCCCATTCTGACTGGTGTGAGGTGATACCTCATTATAGTTTTGATTTGCATTTCTCTAATAATTAGTGATGTTGAGCAGCTTTTCATGTGCTTCTTGGCCATCTGTATGTTTTTTTTAGAGAAATATGTATTTAGGTCTTCTACCTAATTTTGGATCAGATTGTTTGTTTTTTTTAATATTGAGCTGCATGAGCTATTTATATGTTTCGGAGATTAATCCTTTGTCCATTGATTCATTTGCCAATATTTTCTCCCATTCTGAGGGGTGTCTTTTCGTCTTGTTTATGTTTTCCTTTGCTGTGCAAAAGCTTTGAAGTTTCATTAGGTCCCATTTGGTTAGTTTTGTTTTTATTTCCATTACTCTAGGAGGTAGATCAAAAAAGATGTTGCTGTGATTTACGTCAAAGAGTGTTCTTCCTATGTTTTCCTCTAAGAGTTTTATAGTGTCTGGCCTTACATTTAGGTCTCTAATCCATTTTGAGTTTATTTTTGTGTATCCTTTTAGGGAGTGTTCTAATTTCAGTCTTTCACATGTAGCTGTCCAGTTTTCCCAGCACCACTTATTGAAGAGACTGTCTTTTCTCCATTGTATATCCTTGCCTCCTTTGTCATAGATTAGTTGGCCATAGATGTGTGGGTTTTTCTCTGGGCTTTCTATCTTGTTCTGTTGTTCTATATTTCTGTTTTTGTGCCAGTACCATATTGTCTTGATTACTGTAGCTTTGTAGTATAGTCTGAAGTCAGGGAGTCTGATTCCTCCAGGTCCGCTTTTTTCCCTCAAGACTGCTTGGCTATTGGGGGTCTTTTGTGTTTCCATACAAATTTTAAGATTTTTTGTTCTAGTTCTGTAAAAAATGCCATTGGTAATTTGATTGAATTGAATTGAATCTATAGATTGTTTTTGGTAGTATAGTCATTTTCACAATATTGATTCTTCCAATCCAAGAACATGGTATCTCTCTCCATCTGTTGGTATCATCTTTAACTTCTTTCATCAGTGTCTTATAGTTTTCTGCATACAGGTCTTTTGTCTCCTTAGGTAGGTATATCCCTAGCTATTTTATTCTTTTTGTTGAAGTGGTAAGTGGGAGTGTTTCCTTAATTTCTCTTTCAGATTTTTCATCATTAGTATATAGGAATGCACGAGATTTCTGTGCATTAATTTTGTCCCCTGCAACGTTACCAAAGTCATTGATTAGCTCTAGTTTTATGGTGGCATCTTCAGGATTCTCTATGTATAGTATCATATCATCTGCAAACAGTGACAATTTTACTTCTTCTATTCCAGTTTGTATTCCTTTTATCTCTTTTTCTTCTCTGATTGCCATGGCTAGGACTTCCAAAACTATGTTGAATAATAGTGGTGAGAGAGTGGACATCCTTGTCTTGTTCCTGATCTTAAGGAAATGCTTTCAGTTTTTCACCATTGAGAATGATGTTTGCTTGGTTTTGTCGTATATGGCCTTTATTATGTTGAGGTAGGTTCCCTCTATGCCCACTTTTTGGAGAGTTTTTATCATAAATAGGTGTTGAATTTTGTCAAAAGCTTTTTCTGCATCTATTGAGATGATCATATGGTTTTTATTCTTCAATTTGTTAATATGGTGTATCACATTGATTGATTTGCATATATTGAAGAATCCTTGCCTCCCTGGGGTAAATCCCACTTGATCACGGTGTATGATCCTTTTTACGTGTTGTTGGATTCTGTTTGCTAGTATTTTCTTGAGGATTTTGCATCTATATTCATCAATGATATTGGTCTGTAATTTTTTTTTTTTTTTGGAGTAACTTTGTCTGGTTTTGGTATCAGGGTGATGATGGCCTCATAGAATGCGTTTGGGAGTGTTCTTTGCTCTGCAATTTTTTGGAACAGTTTCAGGAGGATGGCTGTTAGCTCTTCTGTAAATGTTTGATAGAATTCACTTGTCAAGCCATCTGGTCCTGGACTTTTGTTTGTTGGAAGATTTTTAATCACAGTTTCAATTTCATTACTTGTGATTGGTGTGTTCATATTTTCTATTTCTTCCTGGTTCAGTCTTGGAAGGTTATACCTTTCTAAGAATTTTTCCGTTTCTTCCAGGTTGTCCATTTTGTTGGCGTAGAGTTGCTTGTAGTAGTCTCTTAGGATGCTTTATATTTCTGCAATGTCTATTGTAACTTCTCCTTTTTCATTTGTAATTTTATTGATTTGAGTCCTCTCCCTCTTTTTCTTGATGAGTCTGGCTAAAGGTTTATCAATTTTGTTTATCTTCTCAAAGAACCAGCTCTTACTTTTATTGATCTTTGCTACTGTTTTCTTTGTTTCTATTTCATTTATTTCTGCTCTGATCTTTCTGATTTCTTTCCTTCTGCTAACTTTGAGTTTTGTTTGTTCTTCTTTCTCTAGTTCCTTTAGGCGTAAGGTTATATTGTTTATTTGAGATTTTTCTTGTTTTTTGAGGTAGGCTTGTATTGCTATAAACTTCCCTCTTAGAACTGCTTTTGCTGCATTCCATAGGTTTTGGATCATCGTGTTTTCATTGTCATTTGTCTCTAGGTATTTTTTGATTTCCTCTTTGATTTCTTCAGTGATCTCTTGGTTATTTGGTAACGTATTTTTTAGCCTCCATGTGTTTGTGTTTTTTATGTAATTGATTTCTAATCTCATAGCATTGTGGTTAGAAAAGGTGCTTGATATGATTTCAATTTTATTAAATTTGCTGAGGCTTGATTTGTGACCCAAGATGTGATCCATCCTGGAGAATGTTCTGTGCGCACTTGAGAAGAAAGTGTAATCTGCTGTTTTTGGATGTAATGTCCTATAAATATCAATTAAATCTATCTGGTCTATTGTGTCATTTAAAGCTTGTGCTTCCTTCTTAATATTCTGTTTGGATGATCTGTTCATTGGTGTAAGTGAGGTGTTGAAGTTCCCAACTGTGTTACTGTCTATTTCCTCTTTTATAGGTGGTAGCAGTTGCCTTATGTATTGAGGTGCTCCTATGTTGGGTGCGTATATATTTATAATTGTTATATCTTCTTCTTGGGTTGATCACTTGATCATTATGTAGTGTCCTTCCTTGTCTCTTGTAACATTCTTTATTTTAAAGTCTATTTTATCTGATATGAGTATTGCTACTGCACCTTTCTTTTGATTTCCATTTGCTTGGAATATCTTTTTCCATCCCCTCACTTTCAGTCTGTATGTTTCCCTAGGTCTGAAGTGGGTCTCTTGTAGACAGTATATATATGTGTCTTTTTTCTGTACTCATTCAGGAAGCCTGTGTCTTTTGGTTGGAGCATTTAATCCATTCACATTTAAGGTAAGTATCAATATGTATGTTCCTATTAACATTTTCTTAATTGTTTTGGGTTTCTTTTTTTAGGTACTTTCCTTCTCTTGTGTTTCCCACTTAGAGAAGTTCCTTTAGCATTTGTTGTAGAGCTGGTTTGGTGGTGCTGAATTCTCTTAGCTTTTGCTTGTCTGTAAGCTTTTGATTTCTCCGTCGAATCTGAATGAAATCCTTGCCAGGCAGAGTAATCTTGGTTGTAGAATCTTCCCTTTTATCACTTTAAGTATATCATGCTACTCCCTTCTGGCTTGTAGAGTTTCTGCTGAGTAATCACCTGTTAACCTTATGGGAGTTCCCTTGTATGTTATTTGTCATTTTTCCCTTGTGTTTTCAATAATTTTTCTTTGTTTTTAATTTTTGCCAATTTGATTACTCTGTGTCTTGGCACGTTTCTCCTTGTGTTTTTCCTGTATGGGACTCTCTGTGCTTCCTGGAATTGGGTGGCTTTTTCGTTTCCCATATTAGGGAAGTCTTCGACTCTAGTCTCTTCAGATATTTTCTCGGGTCTTTTCTCTCTCTCTTCTCCTTCTGGGACCCCTATAATGTGAATATTGTTGCGTTTAATGTTGTCCCAGAGGTCTCTTAGGCTGTCTTCATTTCTTTTCATTCTTTTTTCTTTATTCTGTTCTGCAGCAGTGAATCCACCATTCTGTCTTCCAGATCACTTATCTGTTCTTCTCCTATTGATTCCTTCTAGTGTAGTTTTCATTTCATTTATTTTATTGTTCATCTCTGTTTGTTTGTTCTTTAATTCTAGGTATTTTTTAAACATTTGTTGCATCTTCTCGATGTTTGCCTCCATTCTTTTTCCAAGGTCCTGGATCATCTTCACTGTCATTATTCTGAATTCCTTTTCTGGAAGTTTGCCTATCTCCATCCAGTTCATTTAGTTGTCTTTCTGGGGTTTTATCTTGTTCCTTCATCTGGTACATAGCCCTCTGCCTTTTCATCTTGTCCATCTTTCTGTGAATGTGGTTTTTGTTCCACAGGCTGCAGGATCGTAGTTCTTCTTGTTTCTGCTGTCTGACATCTGGTGGATGAGGCTGTCCAAGAGACTTGTGCAAGTTTCCTCAGCATTCTCCTTTCTGAAGAGCATACATGGGAGACCATTTTCCTCCTCATGCTTTCCCTGCCATACACCCTTCCTTTTGGTGTGGGTGTGGGGATCCAATTACCTGAAGTAGTAGCATTCGAAGTTTACAACTGATAATAAATTTTAAGGTAAATATGGACAAGCTACAAAAATACGGAATTTTAGTTTATTAAATTCTTTTAAGTTATAGGAAAAATATGAGGCATGCTTCAAATTTGTATTTTTTATTTTGAAAATACTGTGCTAATAAATTCTAAAGCCACTCCATTGAGGGTTTCAGCAAAACTGCGATCAGTACATTCTCTCTGAAGGAGCAGAGTATGTAAATGCAAGTCATTCCTTAATAACCCACTCTTTGGTTATCTCAAATACAGTATCCTTGTTTCCATTTTCTAGGATAATTGATTTGCATTGTATCATAGTTCTCCTTCACATTGGATTATTAACCATCTCTATGACATGCATATAACTTCAACTGATTTTTTGTGTTTTGTTTTTTTTTTTGCTTATCAGAGACTAGAATTATTATTGGTTATTTTGGTTTTCTAAATTTCAAAGTGAACCTTCTCTCAAAGCAAACCTACTTTAGAGAGTATCTCATCTTATATTGTTTATATATATAAAAATTTCAAGAACAGTTTGTCAAGAAGCTTGATCTTTATTTTTTGGACTTAAGCTAATGGTCTGATTAAATTTATTAAATAAAGACCTTTGACAAAACAATATTAAATCTCACTACTACTTATAATTTTGATGAAGTACTTAATTCAGAAAAAATTAAAGCACCTGAAAATAAATGCGAAGACTCCTCTATGGGTCAGAAATCTAGTTAATGAGACTCAGAGAGTCCTTTCTCTAAAGGACAGTTATCCTTAAGTAGCTTAGCTAAGTAATGATCATGGGAATAATACAGTGGTCTATAAAAAGGAGTTAATTGCATTTTCTCACCTTCAGCTGAGCAGATACACATATAAAATCCAGCACTGTTTTGTTTTTTTTTTCCCCCTAGTGTTCAAGGTTCAAGTATCTTGGATAAAAATTCTGTGTGACTTAACGTTTGGACGTCTTCATTGATGATTAGTGTGATGTTCCTATTGTCAGGCAGTTATTTTGAATAGCTTCCACTATTGTTTTCAGTGCCATTATTGTACTTTGGGCATGTTAAGGGACTACAAGTCTAACAAAATCATAGAAGTTATGTTTTAATAGTAAATATTACCTCAGGTGGCTGGGGAAATATATACTTATGGTAGCAGTGTCTAATGGCTCTGGGCGATGGAGTACTTGGGGCACAAGAGAAGGAATCTCTCTGATCTGTAGTTGGAAGTAGGTATGTGTGGAAGGAAGGAAAATGGTGGGTCTTTACAGTGGGTTTTATTTAGTCCTGAAACTAAATAAGGAAAATTATTTTCTCTCATCTACGTAGTTTACGTTCTTCTATTTACCTGACCTAGGCCCTTTTCTTTATAAACAATGTTCCTGACCTTATGTTAACAGTGACTTTGCCCCTTCTTGTTCTGTATTATGTTACCAAACTCATATATTAATACATTAGCTGACAGCACGTACTACTATGCCCAAATGACTTTTCTTTGCCCATATTTCTCTCCAGGCTTTATAGAGGTATAGGGAAAATGTTAGTTTTCCCTGACACAATAAAAAGAAATGAAGAAGAAAGTCAAGGTATTACAGGAAGTTTCTCCTTCCCTATGAAGCTTGTCTTCATCTTCCACTGCCCATGGCTGCATTAACTAATCTTTCATTTGTGTTTACCATTGTGACTTCAATCAATTTCAATTATAATTATCATACCGATTACTGTATTTTACTAATTTTTCTTATTTTACTAATGTTTGAAGTTTCAGTGCTTGGAAATAGCACTTGGGATATATTAGGTACTCAATAACTTTTTTTTTAAATTGAAAAACCTAGTTACCTCTGGCACTAGAAATATTATTGGCACTCAAGAAATTCTTTTTAGGGCTTCCCTAGTGGCGCCGTGGTTGAGAGTCCACCTGCCGATGCAGGGGACACAGGTTCGTGCCCCGGTCCGGGAAGATCCCAGATGCCGCAGAGCGGCTGGGCCCGTGAGCCATGGCTGCTGAGCCTGCGCATCCGGAGCCTGTGCTCCGCAACGGGAGAGGCCACAACAGTGAGAGGCCCGCGTTCTGCAAAAAAAAAAAAAAAGAAATTCTTTAAAAAAATAATAATAACAGTAAAAATAATAACAGCTGATACCTTTTTTTCAGCAGTTACTATGTGACAGGCACTGTGCTAAACACTTCGTATGGATTTTATCATTTAAATATCATTAAATAGCCCTCTGAATTGGGTACCGGTATTCTCCCCCTATTTAAGGAAACAGAAGCACAGAGAGGCAAATATACTTCCCCCAGGTAATATACAGCTTTTCAGTAGTTGGAATTGGAGCTTCAGTGCCCATACTCTTAACTTCTGCAGCAGATAAGTGGGAATGGGTGTAAATAATTGTAATACTATGATTAATTACAATGATAGATCTCTATACTCGGCCCAACTGCAGCAGAAAGGATAAATGATTAGATTTACTCCAACGGTCACGGGAGGTTTCCCAGAAAGCGCGAAAAATATTGGCAGGCACGTGTAATGATGAGAACACTGGCCTAGTTTTCTTTTTGGTGTTGCCTGCCACCAAGCTTTTGTAAATTAGGCAGACCTCCTGCAAAAGATCACTAAATTCTTTTGTTTCTGTTCCCTCATCTATAAAAGACAGGTTAGATTAAATAACATCTCATCTTAAATATTGCGATTCAAAAGGAATTCTTTCACTGGAGTGTGTGCCTTGCACACAAAATAGGCTCAATAGACATCTACTGAATTGAATTATTTTGAAACAGGGAGAATGTATCCAGTGTATGGAATTGCTTCAGCTAAAACCATCATCTGTCTAGACTGCTATTCTTTCATTATCTTACACAGCAAACTACAACTTAGGTAACTTTCATGTCCCTATAAATGCTCTGCTTGACCAGAAATGCAGTGTATCCAGTCGGCCAATCCCCAAACATCCCAAAGCAACTCTGGGCTCTATATCTACTTCCTCGCTCCTTTTCATACCAAAGAAGGTTGACTGTGGGGATCCAGCCAGTCAAATATTTCTATTTTTCTCTTCCTTTTCCATTATTCTTTACCTATAAAATCTTCTTGTCTTCCACTCAGTTTTGCAGTTTGCTGAAAGAAGACTGTCTACTTTATGAAGTGTTAAATAAAGTTTGTTTGTATCAACTATACTCCAATAAAATTTTTTCTAAAAAGTTTGTTTGTACCACCTGAATTGTTTTCTTTATTAAATTTTTAACAGGTTTTGGTGAAGAAGAATGAGATCTGAAGCTGACTGCTAATGGCCTATGGGACAAGGAGATTCACAGGCCATGTGTCCACTGAATCCTTTCAGTTCACTGTTCGTTTTGGAGTGCCATGGGTAAGTCACTCTCGGATTTGAGCTCCGCTTGCTTGTGTGCAGCTCTCCGATCCAAAAAAAATCTTCATTAAAATTTATTATTATTATGTATTATTATACTTATTATTGTTCCCAGAAAGGTCCTGGGGTCCCAGAAAGGTTCCAGGGTAGTTGTATTAGGAGTCTACAACAGGTGACAGTTGTTAGGGGACTCACAAAGCCTCAAGGTAAGTTCATGGCATAAACCACTGGGGGACTTGGGAAAATAAATTGACAAGAAATAGGACTTTTTTGACCATCAAAATAAAAATCTAAGTAGGCATAAGTCAGACTATAGAAGTCATCAGGGCATCTGCCACTTTAAAGAAATCATCTCATGAAAGAAGGACTAGATCTATTGCTAATGGGAATCTTGGAAGTCAAAGCTGCAAAATTGGTGGGCATGAATCAAGCACTTAAAAGCTGTTACTCCTATTGTAAGTTAAGTTAGTCGTGGAGTAGGTTAGATTTACGTTAGGTCACCTGCCAACCTGAAGAAAATTTCCATGCGAGGAGGTACACTGTAAAACACCACAAAATCCTCAATCTAATGGCACATCCCTTTTAGGCATAATTTGGCCCCAAGAGACTCAAAGCTTAGCTAAAAAAACACAGGATTCTCAAGTTTCAAAGCATTGAGTGTGCCACCTACTGGCACAATTGCTTATTTTATGTCTAATTGCTTATTTTGTGTCCCAGAAGCTGTAATATCTATAAATACGGTAAAATATTACTAAGACAACCTAGAATTACAATGGCCATTCTGGGGAACACTTCAGCTAGACAAGATTGTTCATTTAAGAAGTGCATTTGAAAGCAAGGGTTCCCAAATCAGCAAACAGAATGGGATACCTATTTTAATTTTAAGATTCCAAAATAGCTTCATTGAAAGAGTCATTCCAAAAGACTAGTGAAAAATTAAAGACACAAGAGGTACCTAAAACAAAAGACCATAAGACTGACGTGACTCCTACTACTCCCCTCTGTCCTCCTTTGCCTGAGTACTCACAGTCTATTAATCCTCTACCTGAAGTGCCTTTCCATGCCAAAAAAACTACAAGACTGTAAATGATTAAGAGAATTTTAACCAGAGTCATCTCTCTGGGATCTCTGCAGTGCCTGATCGAGAAAGGAAGATAACATTTCGTGTTGTACCTTCTTTTTCAAATCCCGACTCTTGTGAATTTGGTTTTGGGGTTCCCATTGGCTGTCAATCCTTTCTCTCTCAGGAACAGCTGTTGCCTTCTTTTTGTCTCATTTTGTGTCCTGAGAACTTGGTTTGGCTTTCGCCCTGCCTGGGGCATGCAGGCAGCCCAGCTGTCAGGTTGTGGGCTCAAAGATAAGGCTTGACGGAAATGAGAGTTGCACTCTCTTTTGGCTAGGGTCCTACCAACTATTGCCAGCTCTCAGGGAATTGTCTAAGACTTTCTCTCTTTTGGATATCTTTGTGAGTGACTGTGGATCTTGGGAGAATAGTATCTTTTGCACCCTCTTTGGGTATGTCTCTTTCATTCATGAGGTCATTCTGTACTGCCGGGAAAATTTACTATTTATACCAGCTGAAACCTTACAAGATACTTGAAAGAATTTTGTTTTATAAGTAACTCTGTGGTCAGAAGTTGGCCAAATTGGAAGCTGGTATTTAGAGCCTGATAGAAACTTTTTTTAGGCCTTCTCCCCTAAACTAAATGAAACTTTGTACCCAGAGGTAAATAACAAAGTTCCAAAGACAAACAGCTCTAAATCTAGAACATTAGAATTTAAAATATTTCTGTCTTAATTAAAGATAATGTAGAAGGATATCAGCACCTTGATATCATTCATGTTATGACCCAATTGTTTGAGGATTAGAAACAACTTTCCTACGAACTGAGGACAGCTTGTCCAACTTGTCTTACAAATTGAGTCTTTATAAGAACAGAAAAATCCTGCCTATTCTTGTTATGAGTCTCCCGACCTCCCCTATTCATCTCAAAAGGATTGTAGGTATTATAAAAATTCTGGATTTAGGAAAGGAAAGTCCTTCTTGGAGGAACTTGCATACATTCTCTATGCCTCTGAGATGTAAATGTTCTACCCAGTCTTCTTTAGGAACTGAGGTCTCTGAAATACAAACGTTGGGGAGGTAATTCTTACCAGAAGGAAAAAAAGGAAAAACTCTTTGGTAACCGGGTAAACGAAAAATCTTAAGTCTTCTCCACAAATAGTACTAAAAGGTTTTAACCATCTGAGCAGGTAACCTTATTACATCTGCCAGAAACATAATACTGTTCTTTCATAAACCTGTGAGTTTTGCATCGTTGCATCTGTCTCATGGCTAAAATTTTAAAACAAAAGCTATAAGATCTCTGTTTGTATCTGTCTGTATGTTTATGTGTGTCTGTATATATGTTATAGCTGTATGAGTTTTTTACTTGCATATGGTATTTTGCCAAATTAATTTGTTAAGAGTTCTACAGTATTTAATTGGTTTAAAGAAAAACATTTATATAAATCAAGTATACTCTCAGAAATATAGAAACTAACTCAAATGTTTTTCAAGTTCATGTGATCTAGGATAACCTTTGATAAATAAAAGCTAGTTTAAGTTTTTTGGTTTCATTTTCTTTAGAGTTATCAGCATTAAATATACTCTTTTTATTCTGCCTCAGTTTACTAAAAGATAAGCTCATGTTATCTCCGTAACAGAATTTGTAAGCAAGAAGGATAACTTAAGATGATGGTTAGCTGTTCAGCGTCTCATGAAATTTTCATAATTAACCTAAACATAATTATTAAGAACAAGTAAATTAAACAGATGTAAGCAAGATAAATGTTTATAAATGAAGTTTTCAACAATAATTATGCTTTATGGTATGTCTACTTGAAATAGTTTCCAAAATCTTTTTCATAAACTTGAAACCTTCAAGTTAATACTGAGATAAGTGAAATGATAGATATTTGTTGAATATCTAAATCATGTCTGAATAAGATAAAATACTCAAATATTAATTACCAAAGACACTGATGAAAGAAATTAAAGATGATACAAATAGATGGAGAGATATACAATGTTCTTGGATTGGAAGAATCAACATTGTGAAAATGACTCTACTACCCAAAGCAATCTACAGATGCAATGCAATCGCTATCAAACTACCACTGGCATTTTTAACAGAACTACAACAAAAAATTTCACAATTTGTATGGAAACACAAAAGACCCCGAATAGCCAAAGCAATCTTGAGAATGAAAAACGGAGCTGGAGGAATCAGGCTCCCTGACTTCAGACTATACTACAAAGCTACAGTAATCAAGACAGTATGGTACTGGCACAAAAACAGAAATATAGATCAATGGAACAGGATAGAAAGGCCAGAGATAAACCCACGCACATATGGTCACCTTATCTTTGATAAAGGAGGCAAGAATATACAGTGGAGAAAAGACAGCCTCTTCAATAAGTGGTGCTGGGAAAACTGGACAGGTACATGTAAAAGTATGAAGTTACCACACTCCCTAACACCATACACAAAAATAAACTCAAAATGGATTAAAGACCTAAATGTAAGGCCAGACACTATCAAATTCTTAGAGGAAAACATAGGCAGAACACTCTATGACATAAATCACAGCAAGATCCTTTTTGACCCACCTCCTAGAGAAATGGAAATAAGAACAAAAATAAACAAATGGGACCTAATGAAACTTCAAAGCTTTTGCACAGCAAAGGAAACCATGAGCAAGACAAAAAGACAACTCTCAGAATGGGAGAAAATATTTGCAAGTGAAGCAACTGACAAAGGATTAATCTCCAAAATTTACAAGCAGCTCATGCAGCTCAATATCAAAAAAACAAACAACCCAATCCAGAAATGGGCAGAAGACATAAATAGACATTTCTCCAAAGAAGATATACAGATTGTGAACAAACACATGAAAGATTGCTCAACATCATTAATCATTAGAGAAATGCAAATCAAAACTACAATGAGATATCATCTCACACCAGTCAGAATGGCCATCATCAAAAAATCTACTAACAATAAATGCTGGAGAGGGTGTGGAGAAAAGGGAACCCTCTTGCACTGTTGGTGGGAATGTAAATTGGTACAGCCACTATGGATAACAGTATGGAGATTCCTTAAAAAACTAAAAATAGAACTACCATACGACCCAGAAATCCCAGTACTGGGCATATACCCTAAGAAAATCATAATTCAAACAGAGTCATGTACCAAAATGTTCATTGCAGCTCTATTTACAATAGCCAGGACATGGAAGCAACCTGAGTGTCCATTGACAGATGAATGGATAAAGAAGATGTGGCACATATATACAATGGAATATTACTCAGCCATAAAAAGAAATGAAATTGAGTTATTTGTAGTGAGGTGGATGGACCTAGAGTCTGTTATACAGAGTGAAGTATGTCAGAAAGAGAAAAACAAATACCATATGCTAACACATATATATGGAATCTGAAAAAAAAAAAAAAAAACGGTCATGAAGAACCTACGAGCAAGACGGGAATAAAGATACAGACCTACTAGAGAATGGACTTGAGGATATGGGGAGGGGGAAAGGTAAGCTGTAACAAAGTGAGAGAATGGCATGGACATATATACACTACCAAACGTAAAAGAGATAGCTAGTGGGAAGCAGCTGCATAGCACAGGGAGATCAGCTTGGTGCTTTTTGACCACCTAGAGGGGTGGGATAGGGAGGGTGAGGGTGAGGGAGACGCAAGAGGGAAGAGATATGGGAACATATGTATATGTATAACTGAGTCACTTTGTTATAAAGGAGAAACTAACACACCATTGTAAAGCAATTACATGCCAATAAAGATGTTAAAAATATATGTACAAGGGGGTTCACTGGAGTGTTGTTTATATGAGCAAAACATAGAACCAATCTATATGTTCAGGATGTATTAAATAGAGTATGTCTTTCAATGAAGAACCAAGCAGTAATTCAGAATGACTCTGGAGAAATATCCTTATTAACAAAACAAATGCATATTTTAGGAGAGAAGTAATAAATCAATACATATTATATTATGTAAAACCACTTTTGTAAAAATACATATTTTAGGTATCAATAATTATTATCACCATGTGACAGTTTTTTAAAATTTTGGTTATCTGTGTTTTCTAATGTTTCTACAATAAACTTGTACCTTGTATGTGTGTGATTAAAAACAAGGGTAACAAGAAAAAATTTAAAAAAAATATTAATTACCAAAGATTAGTTTATCCGTTTTGGCTTTTCTTTTTTAAAGGGGAACAAAACATATTTGATTCTAACAGTAAATATGTTTTGTGGTACACTGAAAAATTTACTGTGAGGAAGAGCATACTTCCGGGTATTATGGAATGTATTTATAAATTTGCCAATCCACAGAATGCTAGCATAAGAGACAGTCCGCAATACATACTTCTTAGTTTTCACTAGGAATTAGTATTCTAAGGGTTAAGAGTCTAATTAATATGTGTAATTAAAACTACTAGAGATTAAAAGGGAGATTTCTCTATGCAAGGAAAGTAGGATGTGTTTTTGGTAAGAAAATGTATGAGGTACAGAGAGGTGCTTTTGTGAAGGGAAAAGAGACTAATTTTGTCTGAAAGTAAAACAATTGATTGTTCCAGAATGAAAAAATAGGAAAAGACATATGACAAAATCTTAATGGATCTATAATAGTTGTAAAAGGTTTGTGGAAAAGGAATCCTGGAGAAGGAATTTTATGTGTGGTCAAGCTGGCTAAGATTAGAATAAATTTATTTAATTAAAGAAGTTTTAATATCAAAAGTATATTGGGACAAAATTAGAATTTGTTTTTCTCTCTGATAAAAGGACAAAGTTTATTTGGACTATTGGTCTGCCCTTGATAATAGACTGTGAAAGGTGGTTTGTTTTTGTTTGTTGTTTTGTTTTTTACCTTTTTGGTAATCTACCTGGAAAGCGAAGATTTTGTGTCTTACCAAAATAATTTACTGTGCTTCACAATTGTCTTTATCAGGTCTTTGATGAATTAAAAAAACCCAGTCTTCTCAATATTAAAAGAGTTGTTTTGTTCACAACTATGTACCTTTCTGTATTTGCCTTTAAAAGCTTCTATTGTCTCTTTGGTTAAATAAGTAATTCAGCATTATTTTGTAATGATCTGTGATTCTATTTAATCAAATGTTCAAACCTTTCGACATTTTCCCAAAGTGAAATTCTAAAGGGAGTCTTTTTGACCTCAAACTAACTTTAAGATTTCCCAGAGGGCCCCTGGAAAATTCGAAAGGATTTGTCTCTCATTTGGTAAGATGTTTTGTTGTTCTAGTCTAGGAGAGACCATCCATCAGCTGGTCAATATCTTCCCACCTGCAGTGAAAACTTTTGAGAGAATGCAGCATATTACAGAGACAATAATCATTATTAGCAACAAAGCAATGCCCTTGGTTTGGAGAGCTCTCCTGAGCCAGGGTCCCTGTGAATCAAACCAACTAGAGTCAAATAAGTCAAGATATTATCCTGTTCAACAAAAGAGAATAGAAGAATGTAACTAAAACAGGAGGCTGACATTGTCTCTTGTGAATACTTCACTGAGATTCAAAGAGGCAATGGTATCTGAGAGTCATGCTAAGACCAATGTTTTTGATCAAACCTCTTGACTGGTCAAGAGGATGACCAAAAGTGGGAAGCTGCTGAAATAATTTCCTAGGTCCAAGATGAAGCCACTCCTGCCCAGGTTGCCATATAAGCAAATCGAAACTTAGATAACTTTCATGTCCCTGTTAATGCTCTGCTTGACCAGAAATCCAGTCAGTCAATCCCTAAACACCAGAAAGCAATGCTGAGCTCTGTAGTTACTTCCTTGTTCCTTTTCACCCCAAACAAGGTTGACTATGTGGCCCCAGCCAATCAGATATTTTCTATTTTTCTCTTCCTTCCTCTTTATTCTTTATCCTATAAGAGCTTCTTGCCTTCCGCTCAATTTTGCAGTTCTCTGAAAGGAGACTGTCCACTTCATGAAGTGTTAAATAAAGTTTTTTTGTGTCACCTAAATTGTCTTTAATCATTTTTTAACACTGTAATATTATACCTTTAGAAATGACTAAATAGAGGGACATCATGGTTTATCATTGTTGAATTTCAAGTTTGACTGTTTGAGATTTATTATTTTCCTGCCATTCCCAAGATGTGCTTCTTACACTGGGGGATTTGATTTGATCACAGTCTATCACTTCTTCACTTGGCAAACTCAGAAGCGTTTCTAAGAAAGTGATTAAATGCATTTCCTTGACGTGTATTAAGTCATAAGAGAGAATAAACTGTGAACTACTGATTCAGTGTTAAAAAGTGAATTTTCAGAGAGGCATAATCCATTTACTTACCTATGGAAAATGAGGCCAGTCTTCTATCCATATCATCTTGGAGAGAAAAAATTATCATTTTAAACCTACTTTTAGGAAAGAACCATGGCCTCCTTTAGATATCATAGAGAAAATCATATCTGATATATACTTGATGATGATACACAATTTTCACAAAAAATTTGTGTTTGGGGGAGGGATGTGGAGGTATAGTAGATTTTTGGTGTTTATTTTCTCTTTTTTCTTTTCAATGTTAGTGACTTTTGTTCTTTATTATTTCCTTCCTTTTCTATGCTTTGGGTTTAGTTTACTCTTTTTTAATTTTTTCTATATTCTTAAAGTAGAAGTTTAACTTATTGATGAAAAACTCTTGCTTTCTAATACAAGCATAATGCTATAAGCCACCTTTCCCTCTAAGCCACCTTTAGCTATATCTTATAAATGTGGATATGTTTTCATTTTTATTCAATTTAAAATATTTTCTAATTCTTCTGTGACCCATGAGTTATTTAGCAGTGTATTATTTAATTTATAAATATTTGGATATTTTCCAAATGTTACTACTGATTACAAGTTTAATTCTGAAATGGTCAGAGTATATACTTTGTTTTATTTCATTTTTAAAAATTGGTTGTGGATTGTTTTATGGCCAGAATATAATCTGTCTTAGTGAATGTTACATTGTGAAGGTGAATATAGATTTGGTGAACTGGGAAGGAATATTGTGATCCAAAAGGACTCTTTTTATGTCAATAGCCTAAGACAGACTAAAAGCAGACCTTTGTGTTTTTCTTTCTCTGTGCTGTTCAATATGATAGCCATTAGCCAGATGTGGCTATTTAATTGTTAAAAATTAAATATAAGTTAGTTTTATAAATTAAATAAAATTTAATTTTTAAAATTAAACAAATTTAAATTCAATTCCTCAGCCACATTTAAAATGCTTCATAGCCACATATGTCTAGTAGCTACTGTACTTGGCATTTCCATTATCATAGAAGGTTCTCTCGGGCAGCAATATTTTGGTTCACATCCAGATCTTGGCCTTTAAGATGTCACCACTACTAACAAGATGAAGCATGGAGAGACCAGTCTGAGAGTCAGGGAAATGAGCTTCTTCGACATGAGGCTTAAGTTGTCCACCCCAAGACTTCTGGAAAAGGTTTTTATCATGAAGGAGGAGGAAGCCACAGGCCTATCTTGATGGGAAACATTCCAAAGAAGGAGCTATATGACAAAATAAATTATTTCATTTGAAAGAGAAAAGGTTTTTACTCTTTTTGTTTGTGTCACCAACCATATAGTGGCTAAAATAGTGTTTTAATCAGATTCTGGTATTGGGGGTGGATGGTGTTTGAGGTGATGCTGGTATGATGTGAGCTTCTTAGAACGTAACTTGGGAGAAGCTGAGAGTACAGGTGGGAAAGGTTTAATACTTTTATTCTTGATATATGTTTTGTGCTTAGTTAATGTCTATCTCTCTCACTAGAATGAAAAGTCCATTCTGGTACAGAATGTGTCAGTTATACTCACCTTTTATTCTCAAGACCTAGTATTCAGTAGGTACTTGAAATATTTGTGAATGAATGAATGAATCCTATTTTGTGAATGACTGAATGAATCCTATTTTGGAAGAGGTTTATTCTTATTATTTGATACTATATTAATCTGTATCAAATAAATAAAATTTGATCTATTCAATAAATATTGTAAATCATGTTAGCTCCTATAACATTTATTATATTCTGCTTTCCAATTTTTCACTTCCCAAATGTTTGGATCCCAGAATTTTATGTGTGTTGTAAACTGGTCTGGAGGTTCTTACACTGAGTCCTAGGTAATTCATGCTTGAGCTTCAGGGACGTATATGTATGTGCTTGTGTATATTTTTCTGGGGAATGGATTCTTAGATCTTATTAAATGTTCAAGTAAGTCACTAACTATCCCTCTTGCCAATGTTAATAACAATTAGATTAGCCAGTGCTGGGCATATTTATGATATAACTGAAATGTTTTTCAGTTCTGTAGCATAGTGATGAATAAAAAATGCTTAACTGGGATCTAGGAAAACTGAGTTCAGTTGCGTTGTTAAAGTCCTTAGTCTGATTGGGTCCCAAATTATTATAATTAAAATGAAAAAATTAAAAATGATGAAAGATGATCTCTAGGCCCTTGTAACTCAGCTGTTCCTATGTTTTACAACCTGAGTCACTGGTTTCCCAATAAGCTTGTGGAACCTTGTGTTTGAGAGTTTGAAGCAAGTTTCCACTGTTAAGTGAAGTTCAACTTAAAATCCTTTATGAGCTCCAGACTATTATCTAATGTACTTAAAAAAGTTATGTTATTTGTCAACTTTTATTTCTGTAGGCATTTTTTATTTCTCCCATGTACCCTTAACTAAAGAGGTACTTTTTCTCTGACTTCCTTGTTCTACCACAGGCAATTTGAATTCTCAATCTTGTTTCCATGGTACTGGACTTTGTGTAGAGTAGTAGTTCTTACAAGGTATTGCAATGACACTTGAGAGGCCCTAAGATTCCTGTAGGGTTTATGAGGTCAAAACTATCTTCATAATAATACTAAGAGCTTATATGCCTTTTTTCATTCTCATTCTCTTATGAGTATATGGTACAGTTGGTTGGAATGCAGAAGCAGATGTAAGGATCCAACTGTCTTTTATTAAGCCAGGCATCGAAGAGATTTACAAAAATGTAAACCAAGGCACTCTTCTGACTAAATAGTTTTTGGGAAAATATAGTTATTTTTCATAAAAATATATAATTTGCATTGATATGCAATGGGTTTATTGTTTTAATAAATTAATAAATATTTAAAAATAATATGTCTTAATTTTGAACACAATCTGTAGATAAAACTCACAATAAGCAAAAGTTCTTTGGGGTTCTCAATAGTTTATAAGAGTATAAAGAGGTCCTGAACAAAAAGATGATGTGGAGGAACTATAGTAGATAAGAGCAACATTTCCACTCCAAGCCTTCATCTTACTCATATTGTCATTTAGAGGAGAAATAACATGGCCCTTATTGCCCTTGATTTCTCTGTTTGAGTTTTAAAAAGATATGTTTTATGGTTAAATATTACTCAACCATAAAAAAAGAATAAAATTTTGCCATTTGCAACAACATGGATGCACCTAGAGGGTGGTATTATGTTTAATGAAATAAGTCAGATGGAGAAAGACAATTACTGTATGTTTTCATTTATATATGGAATCTAGAAAATAAAACAAATGAGTATAACAAAACAGGAAGACTAACAGATACAGAGAACAAACTAGTGGTTACTGGAGGGGAAGGGGTGGGGAGACGGGCAAGATAGGTGAAGGGGGTTAAGGGATACAAACTACTAGGTGTAAAATAAATAAGTTATAAGGATGTGATGTACAACACAGTGAATTTAGCCAATATTTTATAATAACCTTATATGACCTATAATCTGTTAAAATATTGAATCACTATGTTGTACACCTGAAACTAATATAATATTGTAAGTGACCTATACTTCAATTAAAAAAAAAAAAGGTAGTGCAGGTCACCAAAGTGCCATGGCCAAGTTAGCAGAAGAGGGCTTTAGGTAGAGAACTTGGTAGAAACTCACCTTGCAACTTTTGAGGGTGTAATTCTCCTCCTACATCAACTCTACCCTGTCTCAAGATAATGAGTGGGTTCAGGTTAAAAACTCTGTATGGAAGTCAGATGACCAAGTAGCTACCTATAGCTTATAGAACGCTACCATAAATAAGTCACATTTTTAGGACAGTTACTAACCCAAAAGGGTTTATACCATGGTTTATACCATTTAGTCTCTACACGAGACTATTTAATATTTTATTCTTGAAACAGCAGCTTGTCTCTATGAACAGAAAATATACCTGGTCTTTCACAAATGATTCATTGAAGAATATTTGAACCATTTTTATGTAATCATCATTTAAGAAAAAATAAGTCCTAGAGGCTTTTCTGCCAGGCGAGACCCATCTATGAGCAATTATTTTTGGATTCTGACTACTAGCAATACCCAAGGGCTTGTTGGAAGCAACATTTCTATTATTGTTAATGACGAAAATGTTTGGCCAAGGGAGTATAACCATTTTCCTCTTTGTCATTTATAACCGATTACTCACGGTAACCCTAAGTGGAGAGTATATTTTTTTGACAGTTGTGTTTCAGAAAGAGAATAGAAATTCTGAATTATTGGTTATTAAATTTTGCCTATCTATAACCTGCCCATTTTCAAGGCAGCTGTGAAAGTAGAAGGTATTTTTAAAACAGCATTTAGATTCTTTGTCAAATTATTTTTACTGTGTCTTAAAATAAATGGAAGAAAAATCTGGAAAAAATGTGTTACTACTAGATATTGGAAATGCAAAGCTTCAATAAGCTATATATACATATATATATACATATATGTACATATATATATGTATATATATATACACATACACACATATATGTCTACATAAAGCATATCAAACTGTGCTTTTGGAATTAGACATGTTTGAGGTGACACTGTTTTCATTTGGAGCTCTACTTGAGGAAAATACAGAAACTTACAACTATCTTTTCTATATTTTCAAGAAAATTAAAAAAGGGAAAATGAAAAATTAATACACTCAGTTGCTTTATTGGTCTGACATCTCAAGCTTTTGAACTCAAAGTATCAATTAGAAAATTTTTTCTTTGTAGATAAAGGATGAGTATTAACACATGTGACACTTCCAGAGGATAGGAAAGAAAGTCTGAAAAGAAGAGGGGGGAGCTTCAAGATGGCGGAGGAGTAAGATGTGGAGATCTCCTTCCTCCCCACAGATACATCAGAAATACATCTACATGTGGAGCAACTCCTACAGAACACGTACTGAACGATGGCAGAAGACCTCAGACTTCCCAAAAGGCAAGAAACTCCCCACGTACCTGGGTAGGGCAAAAGAAAAAACAAAGATAAAAGAATAGGGACAGGACCTGCACCTCTGGGAAGGAGCTATGAAGGAGGAAAAGTTTCCACACACTAGGAAGCCCTTTCACTGGCAGAGACAGGGGTTGGTAGGTGGTGGGGAAATGTTGGAGCCACGAAGGAGTGCACAGCAACAGGGGTGCAGAGGGCAAAGCAGAGAGATTCCCACACCGAGGATCACTTTGGACCAGTACTCACCAGCCTGAGAGGCTTGTCTGCTCACCTGCCGGGACGGGTGGGGGCTGGGAGCTGAAGCTCTGGCTTTGGAGGTCGGATCACAGGGAGGGGACCGGGGTTGGCTGCGTGAACACAGCCTGAGGGGACTAGTGTGCCACAGCTAGCCGGGAGAGAGTCTGGGAAGAAGTCTGGACCTGCCTAAGAGGCAAGAGACCATTGTTTTGGGGTGAACAAGGAGAGGGGATTCAGAGCACCGCCTAAACAAGCTCCAGAGATGGGCGCGAGCCATGGCTGTCAGCGTGGACTCAAGAGTTGGGCATGAAATGCTAAGGCTGCTCCTGCAGCCACCAAGAAACCTGTGTGCAAGCACAGGTCACTCTCCACACCGCCCCTCCCTGGAGCCTATGCAGCCCACCACTGCCAGGGTCCCGTGATCCAGGGACAACTTCCCTGGGAGAACACACAGCATTCCTCACGCTGTTGCAATGTCATGCTGGCCTCTGCTGCCACAGGCTCACCCCACATTCTGTACCCCTCCCTCCCCTGGGCCTGAGTGAGCCAGAGCTCCCTAATCAGCTGCTCCTTTAACCCCATCCTGTCTGAGCGAAGAACACACGCCCTCAGGCGACCTACACACAGAGGCGGGGCCAATCCAAAAGTGAACCCCAGGAGCTGTGCGAACCAAGAAGAGAAAGGGAAATTTCTCCCAGCATCCTCAGGAGCAGCAGATTAAATCTACACAATCAACTTGATGTGCCCTGCATCTGTGAAATACCTGAATAGACAACAAATCTTCCCAAAATTGAGGTGGTGGACTTTGGGAGCAACTGTAGACTTGGGGTTTGCTGTATGCGACTGACCAGTTTCTGGTTTTATGTTTATCTTAGTTTAGTATTTAGAGTTTATTATCATTGGTAGATTTGTTTACTGATTTGGTTGCTCTCTTCCTTTTTTAAAAAATATATACAGATATATATATTCTTTTCCTTTTTGTCTTTTTGGGAGTGTGTATGTGTATGCTTCTTTGTGTGACGTTTGGCTGTATAGCTTTGCTTTTACCATTTGTCCTAAGGTACTGTCTGTCCGTTATTTTATTTTTTTTTTTAGTATAGTTTATAGCACTTGTTATCATTGGTGGATTTGTTTTTTGATTTGGGCTCTCTTCTTTCTTTTTCTTTTTCTAAACTATTTTAAATTTTTTTATTTTTAATAATATTTAAAAATTTTTAATTTTAATAGCATTCTTTCTTTTTTCTTTTTTCCTTTCTTTCTTTCTCTTTTTCTCGCTTTTATTCTGAGCTGTGTGGCTGACACGGTCTTGGTGCTCTGGCCAGGTGTCAGGGCTGGGCCTCTGAGGTGGGAGAGCCACATTCAGGACATTGGTCCACCAAAGACATCCTGGCTCCATGTAATATCAAACAGTGAAAGCTCTCCCAGAGATCTCTGTCTCAATGTTAAGTCCCAGCTCCACTCAATGACCAGCAAGCTACACTGCTGGACAACCTATGCCAAACAACTAGCAAGACTGAAACACAACCCCACCCATTAGCAGAGAGGCTGCCTAAAATCATAATAAGTTCACAGACACCCCAGAACACACCAGCGGATGTAGTCCTGCCTACCAGAAAGACAAGAACAAGCCTCATCTACCAGAACACAGGCACGAGTCCCTTCCACCGGGAAGCCTGCACAACCCACTGAACCAACCTTACCCACTGGGGACAGACACCAAAAACAACGGGAACTATGAACCTGCAGCCTGTGAAAAGGAGACCCCAAACACAGTAAGTTAAGCAAAATGGGAAGACAGAGAAACACACAGCAGATGAAGAAGCAAGATAAAAACCCACCAGACCAAACAAATGAAGAGGAAATAGGCAGTCTACCTGAAAAGAATTCAGAGTAATGATAGTAAAGATCCAAAATCTTAGAAATAGAATGGAGAAAATACAAGAAATGTTTAACAAGGACCTAGAAGAGCTAAAGAGCAAACAAACAATGATGAACAACACAATAAATGAAATTAAAAATTCTCTAGAAGGAATCAATAGCAGTATAACTGAGGCAGAAGAACGGATAAGTGACCTGGAAGAAAATATAGTGGAAATAATTACTGCAGAGCAGAATGAAAAAAAAAGAATGAAAAGAATTGAGGACAGTCCTAGGGACCGCTGGGACAACATTAAACGCACCAACATTTGAATTATAGGGGTCCCAGAAGAAGAAGAGAAAAAGAAAGGGACTGAGAAAATATTTGAAGAGATTATAGTTGAAAACTTCCCTAATATGGGAAAGGAAATAGTTAATCAAGTCCAGGAAGCACAGAGAGTCCCATCCAGGTTAAATCCAAGGAGGAACATGCCAAGACACATATTAATCAAACTATCAAAAATTAAATACAAAGAAAAATTATTAAAAGCAGCATGGGAAAAACAACAAATAACATATAAGGGAATCCCCATAAGGTTAAGATCTGATCTTTCAGCAGAAACTCTGCAAGCCAGGAGCGAGTGGCAAGACATATTTAAAGTGATGAAGGGAAAAGCCTACAACCAAGATTACTCTACCCAGCAAGGATCTCATTCAGATTCGACAGAGAATTAAAAACCTTTAAAGACAAGCAAAAGCTAAGAGAATTCAGCACCACCTAACAAGCTTTACAACAAATGCTAAAGGAAGTTCTCTAGGCAAGAAACACAAGCGAAGGAAAAGACCTATAATAACAAACCCAAAACAATTAAGAAAATGGTAATAGGAACATACCTATCAATAATTACCTTAAATGTAAATGGATTAAATGCTCATACCAAAAGACATAGACTGGCTGAATGGATACAAAAACAAGACCTGTATATATGCTGTCTACAAGAGACCCACTTCAGACCTAGGGACACATATAGACTGAAAGATAGGGGATGGAAAAAGATATTCCATGCAAATGGAAATCAAAAGAAAGCTGGAGTAGCAATTCCTATATATGACAAAATAGACTTTAAAGTAAAGACTATTACAAGAGACAAAGAAGGACACTACATAATGATCAAGGGCTGAATCCAAGAAGAACATATAACAATTGTAAATATTTATGCACCCACCATAAGAGCACCTCAATACATTAGGCAAATGCTAACAGCCATAAAAGGGGGAAACCGACAGTAACACAATCATAGTAGGGGACTTTAACACCCCACTTTCACCAATGGACAGATCATCCAAAATGAAAATAAAAAAGGAAACACAAGCTTTAAATAATATATTAAACAAGATATACTTAATTTCTATTTATAGGAAATTCCACTCGAAAACAACAGAATGCACTTTCTTCTCAAGTGCTCATGGGACATTCTCCAGGATAGATCATATCTTGGGTCACAAAACAAGCCTTGGTAAATTTAAGAAAATTGAAATCATATTAAGTATCTTTTCTGCCCACAATGCTATGAGACTAGATATCAATTACAGGAAAAAAAACAAACCCATGGAGGCTAAACAGTACACCACTTAATAATCAAGAGATCACTGAACAAATCAAAGAGCAAATCAAAAATACCTAGAAACAAATGACAGTGAAAACATGACACAAAACCTAAGGAATGCAGCAAAAGCAGTTCTAAGAGGGAAGTTTGTAGCAATACAATCCTATCTCAAGAAACAAGATACATATTAAATAAACAACCTAACTTACACCTAAAGCAATTAGGGAAAGAAGAACAAAAAAGCCCAAAGTTAGCAGAAGGAAAAAAATCATAAATATCAGATCAGAAATAAATGAAAAAGAGGGGCTTCCCTGGTGGCGGAGTGGTTGAGAGTCCGCCTACTGATTCAGGGGACATGGATTTGTGCCCCGGTCCGGGAGGATCCCACATGCCGTGGAGCAGCTGGGCCCGTGAGCCATGGCCGCTGAGCCTGCATGTCCGGAGCCTGTGCTCCGCAACGGGAGAGGCTACAGCAGTGAGAGGCCCGTGTACCGCAAAAAAAAAAAAAAAAAAAAAAAAAATGAAACAGTAGCAAAGGTCAATAAAACTAAAGGCTGGTTCTTTGAGAAGATAAACAAAATTGATAAACCATTAGCCAGACTCATCAAGAAAAAAAAGGAGAAGACTCAAAACAATAGACTTAGAAATGAAAAAGTTGAAGTAACAATTGACATTGCAGAAATACAAAGGCTCATGAGAGATTACTACAAGCAACTCTATGCCAATAAAATGGACAACCTGGAAGAAACTGACAAATTCTTAGAAAAGCACAACCTTCCAAGGCTGAACCAAGAAGGAATAGAAAGTATAAACAAACCAATCACAAGGACTGAAACTGAGACTGTGATTCAAAATCTTCCAACAAACAAAAGCCCAGGACCAGATGGCTTTACAGGTGAATTCTATCAAACGTTTAGAGAAGAGCTAACATCCGTCCTTCTCAAACCCTTCCAAAATAAAGCAGAGGGAGGAACAGTCCCAAACTCATTCTATGAGGCCACCATCACCCTGATACCAAAAGCAGACAAAGATGTCACAAAGAAAGAAAACTACAGGCCAATATCACTGATGAACATAGATGCAAAAATCCTCAACAAAATACTAGCAAACAGAATCCAACAGCACATTAGAAGGATCATACACCATGATCAAGTGGGGTTTATCCCAGGAATGCAAGGAGTCTTCAATTTACGCAAATAATTCAATGTGATACACCATATTAACAAATTGAAGGAGAAAAACCATTTGATCATCTCAATAGAATGAGAAAAAGCTTTCAACAAAATTCAACACCCATTTATGATAAAAACCCTCCAGAAAGTAGGCATAGAGGGAACTTACCTCAACATAATAAAGGCCATATATGACAAACCCACAGGCAACATCATTCTCAATGGTGAAAAACTCAAAACATTTCCTATAAGATCAGGAATAAGACAAGTTTGCCCACTCTCACTGCTATTATTCAACATTGTTTTGGAAGTTTTAGCCACAGCAATCAGAGCAGAAAAAGAAATAAAAGGAATCCAAATCAGAAAAGAAGAAATTAAGTTGTCACTCTTTGCAGATGACGTGATACTATATAGAGAATCCTAAAGACTCTACCAGAAAACTTCTAGAGCTAATCAGTGAATTTGGTAAAGTAGCAGGATACAAAATTAATGCACAGAAATCTCCTGCATTCCTATACACTAATGATGAAAAATATGAAAGAGAACTTAAGGAAACACTTCCATTTATGACTGCAACAAAAAGAATAAAACACCTAGGAATAAACCTACCTAAGGAGACAAAAGACCTGTATACAGAAAACTATAAGACACTGATGAAAGAAATTAAAGATGACAAAAACAGATGGAGAGATATACCATGTTCTTGAATTGGAAGAATCAACATTGTGAAAATGACCATGCTACCCAAAGCAATCCACAGATTCAGTGCAATCCCTATCAAACCACCACTGCCAGTTTTCCCAGAACTAGAACAAAAAAGTTTCACAATTTGTATGGATGCACAGAAGACCCCGAATAGCCAAAGCAATCTTGAGAAAGAAAAACAGAGCTGGAGGAATGAGGCTCCCTGACTTCAGACTATACTACAGAGCTACAGTAATCAGGACAGTCTGGTACTGGCACGAAAACAGTAATATAGGTCAATGAAATAGGATAGAAAGCCCAGAGACAAACCCACACACATATAGTCACCTTATTGTTGATAAAGTAGGCAAGAATATACAATGGAGAAAAGACATCCTCTTCAGTAAGTGGTGCTGGGAAAACTGGACCGCTATATGTAAAAGAATGAAAGTAGAACACTGCCTAACACCATACGCAAAATTAAACTCAGAATGGCTTAAAGACCTAAATGTAAGGCCAGACACTATAACTGTTAGAGGAAAACATAGGCAGAACACTCCATGACATAAAGCACAGCAAGATCATTTTTGACCCACCTCCTAGAGTAATGGAAATAAAAACAAAAACAAATGGGACCTAATGAAACTTAAAACCTTTTGCACCACAAAGAAATCCATAAACAAGATTAAAAGACAACCCTCAGAATGGGAGAAAATATTTGCAAATGAAGCAACTGACAAAGGATTATTCTCCAATCTATACAAGCAGCTCATGCAGCTCAATATCAATAAACCAAACAACCCAAACCAAAAATTGCTAGAAAACCTAAATATACATTTCTCCAAGGAAAATATACAGATTGCCAACAAACATATGACAGGGTGCTCAACATCACTAATCATTAGAGAAATGCAAATCAAAAGTACAATGAAGCATCACCTCACACCAGTCAGAATCGCCATCATCAAAATGTCTACAAGCAATAAATGCTGGAGAGGGTGTGGAGAAAAGGGAACCCTCCTACACTGTTGGTGAGAATGTAAACTGATACAGCCACTATGGAGAACAGTATGGATGTTCCTGAAAAAAGCTAAAAATAGAACTACCATACGACGCAGCAATCCCACTACTGGGCATATACCCTGAGAAAACCATAATTCAAAAAGTGTCATGTACCACAGTGTTCATTGCAGCACTATTTACAATAGCCAGCACATAGAAGCAACCTAAGTGTCCATCGACAGATAAATGGATAAAGAAGATGTGGCACATATATACAATGGAATATTACTCAGCCATAAAAAGAAAGGAAATTGAATTATTTGTAGTGAGGTGGATGGACCTAGAGTCTGTCACACAGAGAGAAGTAAGTCAGAAAGAGAAAAACAAATACCGTATGCTAACACATATATATGGAATCTAAAAGAAATAAATGGTTCTCATGAACATAGGGGCAGGCCAGGAATAAAGACGCAGATGTAGAGAATGGACTTGAGGACATGGGGAGGGGGAAGGGTAAGCTGGGACGAAGTGAGAGAGTGGCGTGGACTTATATATACTACCAAATGTAAAATAGATAGGTAGTGGGAAGCAGCCGCATAGCACAGGCAGATCAGCTCGGTGCTTTGTGACCACCTAGAGCGGTGGGATGGGGAGGGTGTTAGGGAGACGCAAGAGGGAGGAGATATGGGGATATATGTGTATGTATAGCTCATTCACTTTGTTGTAAATTAGAAACTAACACACCATTGTAAAGCAATTATACTCCAATAAAGATGTTAAAAAAATTAAAATTAACAGAATAGAGGGGAATTCCCTTGTGGTCCAGTGGTTAGTACTCTGTGCTTTCACTGCCGAGGGCTTGCGTTCGATTCCTGCTCAGGGAATTAAGATCCTGCAAGCCGGTCTGTGCAGCCAGAAGATAAAAATAATAAATAAAAAGAAGAGAAAAGAACCCCGAATATAAGGGGTAAAAACTGGCAACACATCACCTAGTAATGATGTTGTTTTAAGTGGTTTAAGTACAAGGTAAAGGAAATGGAAGTCTTTAATGTAACTTTGGAGCACATCATCAACACTGGCCACAGGATTTCCTGGAGTTTTGGGGTATGAAACTGATGATAAGAAAACTTTAAAAATTGAGTATTGCATCAGTTTAGTGAAAGTTGACTTTAGTTGAAATGAGACTGAAATCTAAGGACAGATAACCTTGTTAATACTCTGCTGGTGACAGAACACTCATTTCAATATGGTTTATATTAAAAAACAAAACCCCAAACCTTGTTATATAGAAAGAAAACCTGGGAGAAGAAATATTATATATATTTAAATGTTATCCTGATTAGTAATGTTGTCTTTTCGAAAAATCCGTCATTTTTCTCTAAGGTCTTTGCTTTTAACTCTGTGTGTGTGTGTGTGTGTGTATTGTCATTCTTATGTCAATACTAGTAGCAAAATTGGAATCTGACAGTGGTTGACCAGTTTTCACTAAAATCCAGTTTTAGACCTTTGTAGCAGACATAATCAATCTCCCGTTAGTAACCATAACAAAGTAAAATAGCAAATAAAAGAAATATTTGTATAACAATAGAAATATACTCACAGACATAGAAGAGAAACTTATGGTTCAGGGGGAAGGAGGGGAAGGATAAATTAGGAATTTGGAAGTAACAGATCCACACTAGTAAATATAAAATAGATAAACAACAAGGACTTACTGTATAGCACATGGAACTATATTCAATATCTAGTAATAACCTATAATGGAAAAGAATCTGAAAAAAGAATATATATATATGTGTAACTGAATCACTTTGCTGTACACCTGAGACATTGTAAATCAAATATATTTCAATAAAAAAACTAAAAAAAGAATATTTGTATAATTAATAAAGGTCCTGTTGTCTTCTTATAGAACTGTAATTCTGAGAAGAGTTAACAATACTTTACTTAATTCAATGACGAATAAACAAGCCTAAAAAATACAACTTTAAGAAAGCATTTTCCAAAAACCTGAAGAAAATGTTGGAAGGTGTTTATGGGAAGATATAATAAATAGAAATGAAGGGTTCTGAAACAAGGTTATTTGACTGTACAATCATAGATGATCTCAGGAAGGAAGTTGAGGAAACATTGAAAGAGATCAATGTGTCTGTATAGAGAGCTCTTTGAGCTCAGACACAAAAAGATCATGTATAAATGGGGCACATGCCAAGGACAAACACAAAAGAGTGGCACATATCTAAAGAACAGGGTCAGGAAAGCTAAAGTCCAGAAAGACCTTGTGAGAAATGCTAATGACTACAAAAGTCCTGAAAGCTATGTTTGCAGCAAGCTAAAAACAAGAAAGAGAGAGATTCAAACTCAGAGAAAATAATATGTCAAGAGAGGGCAGAGAGAAAGCAAAACCTTCTAATTCCTTCTCTGCTTCTGTGTTCTCTGTCAAAGATTAAAATTTATTTATTTGGCATCAACTTAATGAGCATAGTCATAGTTATTTCAGAGACCAACTGAAAGGATTTATGGAATGATGCTCTCTAACCTGTAAAATTACTATTAATATTCATTGCTGTGAATATTATTATTAACTAAACTGGTCTACCTAAGAATTTTTACATTTACTAATGCTTAGTTAGACTCATCTCACCCATTGAAGATTAATACCTGTTGCTCATCCCACACAGGATTTTTTCTGAAAGAATGTCACAAACATCACACATTCATCTAATCAATCAGCATATCCTTTAGCTTTCTCTTCAACATATATCCACATTTTGACTACTTCACATTTTCATTGTTATCACTTTTCACTATGCCCATTGCTACCACCCTAGTCCCAACTACCATAATCTTTCACCTGAACCATTCTCATAGCTTGTTAACATTTTTCACCTCTGCTCATCTCTACAACTTGTCATCCACATCCCCCAACACACACACACACACAGACACACAGACACACACACACACACACACACACACACACACACACACACTTCTCCACACAGCACCCAGTATAATAATTCTAAAACATAAATCAGTTCATGTCACTCTTCCATTCAAAACCTCCAGTGGGTCATAGAGACACAGACAGGGAGAAAAAGGTTGCCAATCATCATGTTCTTTTCTTCTGCTGCTGCACCCTTGGCTGGTTCTTCACATTCTGCCTCTCAGAGGTCTCTTTTAACTTCTATATCACTTGCTTCACTGCTTCTCTACCAATATTGGTGCCAGTGATTCACCACAGCGTCAGAGTGCCTTGCTGAACTTTGATCTCCTGACTTCATCTTGCTACAAAAGCAGATGAATTTCAGTATGGTCTTCTTCATTTATAAACTCCATGTACTAAACAACAATTGTCATCATAATATATCACTACAACTCCATTTTTGTAGTTTCATGTGAGCTTATAGTTAATATTACCATAGTAATGATGTATATAACCAATTTGATAAAAAGCCTAACTGTGCATATGATCAAAGCATGACTTTATTTTTTTTTTAATCTCTCACTGCCCCTTTAAATTTTTTTTTTTTTAATATTTATTTTTGGCTGTGTTGGGTCTTCATTTCTGTGCGAGGGCTTTCTCTAGTTGCGGCAAGTGGGGGCCACTCTTCATCGCGGTGAGCGGGCCTCTCACTATCGCGGCTTCTCTTGTTGCAGAGCACAGGCTCCAGACGCGCAGGCTCAGTAGTTGTGGCTCATGGGCCTAGTTGCTCTGCAGCATGTGGGACCTTCCCAGACCAGGGCTTGAACCCGTGTCCCCTGCATTGGCAGGCAGACTCTCAGCTACTGCGCCACCAGGGAAGCCCCCCTTTAAATTTTATTTCTGGATGAAAACTTGGTGATGTTCCCTGGCTTTTCTTGTCTATCTAGGGTAATAGACAAGTTTTACCATCTCTTTAATTTGCACTCATGTCAGAAATTAGAACGTCCTGCCCTTGATAATAATCAAAACTTTGAACTTGTTTAAAGTCACACCTTTTACACTCGTGAGCCAGACCCACATGAGCAGGTCATCTACAATAGGAGAAGAAGGCAGCCCTTCTCTCTCTCTTTTCCCAGCTGAGTAAATAAAGTTTAAGACCCCTCTGGCTTAGGTGCATGGAGAGAGAGGAGAGAAAACGAGGGTGTATCAGTTTTAAAATGTGGCCACAAATTCTTTGCTGCTCTTCCCATTCTGAGGTAGGGTGCATATATAATTCGTTAGGATCTTTTTTTTTTTTTTAATAGATCTTTTTTGGAGTATAATTGCATCACAATACTGTGTTAGTTTCTGTTGTACACCAAAGTGAAACAGCCATATGCATACCTGTGTCCCCATATCCTCTGCCTCTTGAGCCTCCCGCCCATCCTCCCTATCCCACCCCTCTAGGTGGTCACAAAGCATGGAGCTGATCTCCCTGTGCTATGCTCCTGTTTCCCACTAGCTAACTGTTTTACATGTGGTGGGGTATATATGTCAATGCTACTCGCACTTTGCCCCAGCTTCCCCTTCC
This sequence comes from Tursiops truncatus, assembly GCF_011762595.2. Lineage (NCBI taxonomy): Eukaryota > Metazoa > Chordata > Mammalia > Artiodactyla > Delphinidae > Tursiops > Tursiops truncatus. Next base: position 76,706,648 of record NC_047038.1, read on the forward strand.
CATCCTGTGTCCTCAAGTCCATTTTCTATGTCTATGTCTTTATTCCTGCCCTGCAACTAGGTTCATCAGTACCTTTTTTTTTTTTTTTTAGATTCCACATAGATGCATTAGCATACAGTATTTGTTTTTCTCTTTCTGACTTACTTCACTTTGTAGGACAGACTCTAGGTCCATCCACCACACTACAAATAACTCAATTTCATTTCTCTTTATGGCTAATATTCCATTGTATATATGTGCCACATCTTCTTTATGCCTTCATCTGTCGATGGACACTTAGGTTGCTTCCATGTCCTGGCTATTGTAAATAGTGCTGCAGTGAACATTGTGGTACATGTCTCTTTCTGAATTATGGTTTTCTCAGGGTATATGCCCAGGAGTGGGGTTGCTGGGTCATATGGTAGTTTTACTTTTAGTTGATTGATTCTTCCAATCCAAGAACATGGTATATTTCTCCATCTGTTTATGTCATCTTTGATTTCTTTCATCAGTGTCTTATAGTTTTCTGCATACAGGTCTTTTGTCTCCCTAGGTAGGTTTATTCCTAGGTATTTTCTTCTTTTTGTTGTCATGGTAAATGTGATTGTGTCCTTAATTTCTCTTTCTGATTTTTCATTGTTGGTGTATAGGAATGCCAGAGATTTCTGTGTATTAATTTTATATCGTGCAACCGTACCAAATTCATTGATTAGTTCTAGTAGTTGTCTGGTGACATCTTTTGGATTTTCTATGTATAGTATCATGTCATCTGCAAGCAGTGATAGTTTTACTTCTTCCTTTCCAATTTGTATTCCTTTTATTTCTTTTTCTTCTCTGATTGCTGTGGCTAGGACTTCCAGAACTATACTAAGAGTGGCAAAAGCAATCTACAGATTCAGTGCAGTACCTTAGGATCTTGGTAGGTTTGTGACTGTCTTGGTCAAGAGGGTGTAGCAGAAGTGATATTTGAAACACCCCCAGTCATTAGAATCTTCCAAGCTGAGGGTTCAGATAACATGGAGCAGAAATAAGTGTCCTTACTGGGCTCTGTGACTTCCTGACTGACAGAATCCCTGAGCTTAATAAAGTCACTGTTGTGTTAAGTCACTAAGTTCAGGGTAACTTGTTACATAGCAATAGAACAGAGGGCAGGAATTTTTTACTTGTACTGAACTTGTACTTGTTACTTAAGTTATTATTTTTGTGGTCTCTGGGGTTGGTCAGTGTTTAGACTTGACTCTTTCCCTCAAGTCATTTTTAGAACCTCCCTTTAGATGCTTTCTAGTGGCAACTCCTATGATGAGGGAAGAGGGTGGGGCTCACAACACAGTCATCTCCAAAGAATTCTCCCTCACCAATGCCCCTCTCCTCCACTTCTCTCTCTTGTTTCTTTTCCTGGAGTGCATGAAGGGCTCATGAGTAAAGGGCACATGAGTTGGGAAACAGACTCTGAACATTTCCTTGTAAATTCCACTTCACAGAGTCTACTCACATTCACTTTGCTAAGTGCTGGTATTTCTATTGAAATTGAAGTCCCACTTTAATATCCTATTAAACAGAATATAATTTGTTAATTTTATTTTACTTACAGAATTCATTGGTAACCTTATATTTATAGAATGATTATTGATCTGCAGTTATAATTTAAAATGTTCACTTATACTTGATGCAGTTTAATTTTTGCTTTAGCCGTATTTGACAATTTGAGGATCTCATAAGGTGGTATTTCTCACAAATCTCAAGGGCTTTTATATTTTGGATCAAGTATGGAAACAACAATAGTGAAACCATTGCTCTCTCTTCTATTTATGGCCTGGTCTGCCTACAGTACCCTTAAAGATGAGGAGTATCAAGATGAGCAACTTATTGACGTGTCAAGTGTTTGGAGTCAAGAGCATTCTTATTGTTGTTACTTTTATAACTTGCCTGAGTGGCTAGGAATAGTGCCTGGCAAAATGCCTGGAACATAACAGACACTCAATACATATTTGTTTAATGGTTATGAGTGAAGGCTTTAGAGCAGAGGTGGGCAAACTTTTTCTGTAAAGTGCCAGATGGTAAATATTTTATGCTTTTTGGGCCATATGGTTTGTGTTGCGAGTATTCAACTCTGCTGAGGTAGTGTGAAAGCATACATAGACAATATGTAAATGAATGGGCATGGTTGCGTTCCTATAAATCTTTGTTTACAAAAACAGGTGGTAGGCCAGATTTGGACCATGGGCCCAACCCCTGCTTTAGAGTTAGACAAATCTTGGTTTTCAAATTCAGCTCTGCTGTGTGCTAGCCATGGAATTTTAGCAGGTCATTAATTTATCTGTGCATAGGTTTCCTTATCTGTTCATAGGTTTCCTTACTGTAAAATGGGGGGAATCGTTTCTTCTTCATTGTTGTAAGGATTTTATGAGTTATGTACACGAGGCAGTTAGCATAGTATCCAGGAAATCCTAAGTATTTGGAAAAGTGGTTGGTACTGTCATCATTTTTTCTATGCTTCTTCAAAACCATGAAGAACTGGCCATTTCTGTAGACCAGATTTCCATGATTTCTGCTTTGCCCAGAATTAGTCCTGCTCCATGGGGAACTGGGAATGCTCTTCTGTAGAGACTTCTGGTCTACCTGAGTTACCCCCATTCCTGATTTTGAAAGATGCCTCAATCTCTTTAAACTCTTCTAGATACCCTCACCCGTTTAGGAAAGTTTTTCAAATGCTTCACTCCTCCATTCTCCCTGTCATTGATCTAATTCAGTTCCTCATCACAAGAGCTTCCTTATTGTACTTTTGTACACTGAGCTCTTAATTCCTCAATTTACCTTCTACCTTTCTACCTAAATTATCTTTTGAAAGCATACCATGACATCACTCCAGTAATTAAAAATATTTGATTGCTCCTAGATGACTATGGTGTAAAGTGGAAATCTCCTACCCTGGTATGCAAGATCCTATATCTGGCTGCATTCTGCTTTTCCAGGTTCATCTCACATTTTTCCTCATGATGTAGTCTGTATTTTGGCTTTACCAGATTACTCACATTTGCCTTTTCATCCTGAAAAGTATTATGTTTCTTCCCTGTGCTTTTATATTTCTTTTGCATTCATAATTATATTATGATTAGTTGTAGGAATCTCTAGCTAAATAAACTGTGAGGTTCTTGAAGGTAGGGGCTGTTTTCTTTATCTTCAGATTAGTTTTGGACTGTCAGAAAGGTAAATGGAACAGTCAATTTCAATATTCTCCTTGGGAGAGCTCTTTGTGAAGTGCTACAATTGTCTTTTTAATCTTCTCTTCTAGAATCTCATTTTTCCAAAGTCAGAGTTGAATCTTAAGTGATGGGCTGAAAAACACAGAATCTTTATGTCAGGGCTGAGGTGATATACTTTTATATCAGGTATGTGGGGTGGGGAAGTACATACACAGGTTGAGTTACGACATCTAAAAACTGCTTAACAATTCCTGTCAACATTGGTGGAATTTTCATTCCTATTTCCTGTGCTATGTACAAATCTGTAACAATATTTCTCAGATTTCATTGTAATTATTGTTCACATATTTTTTTTTACTAGATTTGGAATTTTTAAAGGGTAGGAATCATGTTTTATTGTCTTAGTATTTTGTCATAGTTAAGTGTTCAAAACATTTTGTTGAATGGATGGATGGATGAATGGATGACTGAATGGTTAAGCCCCCAAGCAATATCCTTTTTAATTAAATCTATTAAAACCACAGTGTTTAGTTACTATGTTGAAATTTCTTTCTGCTAAGTGTTAAACAAGTGAAAAAAGGAGCTGTTCAAGATGACAAACATCTTCAGACATTGCTTCATACTATGAATGGCTTTGAAAAATCCTGGAAACTAAACAAAAAAGCAATTAAGGAAAGCAAATTGACATGAAAGGTTGAATCACTAAAGAAATAATGGGAGAATTATTTTATGTGTTGATGTTTAATGCATAAATGTCAGTCAGTGTCAGTAGCTTACTATTCTGCTTAACTTGGAGCACTTGTGATGTTGAGAAGTACAAAATGTTGGGGAAACAGGAGATAGACAGATAAACTGATTTGTTGTTTCAGAATGATGTTCTCAGATTAGCCAAATGTGAAACTTTAATTATGATTAGCCATGTTCACTTCACATTTGACAGAAGTAACACATGCTTCAGAAATGTCATTTCAAAATCTACTTGCCTTTTTTTTCCCCTCTGAAATGCTGAATGTTAATATCCTATGCAATTCAATCCATAAAGAATTGTCTTTGGTCATAAGGGTTATTAAAAAATAGAACTTTTCTTTTGTTTCAAGTATATGCTGGCCTTTAATCCATGTTTTTAATAAGTCTGTTTTTCCTTAACTAATAGACACACTATGATTAAAATATTATCATCAATTAAAGAATTTAAAATGTTCATTGTATTTCTTTCTAGCATAGAAATATCAATAAATATGCTTTTATAGAATTTGTGTTAAAGATTTTAAACAATTTTAAAAAAAGCATTTTGCTACCTTTTTTTTTGTTCATTACTGGAGATAGTTCTTCTTCAAGTTTAGAAAGTTAGACTTTCTAAAATAAATGTTTCTAGCAGTTTTTGAATCTTTAGTAGTTCTATATCATTTATTCTAGGCAATTCAATTTTTTTCTTTTTTTCTGAAGAAATGCAAAAACACTCGGGACTTCCCTGGCAGCCCCTGGCAGTCCAGGGGTTAAGACTCCACGCTTCCACTGCATGGGGCGCAGGTTCAATCCCTGGTCTGGGAACTAAGATCCCGTGTGCTATGTGGTGGGACCAAAAAAAAAAAAAAAAAAGAAGTATTGATACAAAAACACACATAGCATTTTGCGCATCAAACGGTGTTAGTTAAAAACAAAAACAGGGCTTCCCTGGTGGCGCAGTGGTTGAGAGTCCGCCTGCCGATGCAGGGGATACGGGTTTGTGCCCCCGTCCAGGAAGATCCCACATGCCGCGGAGCGGCTAGGCCCGTGAGCCATGGCCACTGAGCCTGCGCGTCCGGAGCCTGTGCTCCGCAATGGGAGAGGCCACAACAGTGAGAGGCCCGCGTACCGCAAAAAAAAAAAAAAAAAAAGGTACCCCACCCCCACCCCACCCCCGCCCACATACACGCAAAATTCTTTGATGAGCATGCTGGAGAGATTTCAATAAAAGATTCTTTATAAGGCCCAGGTTATATGGTTTGACATAGATAAACAAAGCAAAAACCCACAAACTGAGTTTTACAATGGAGCTCATGCCTCACTTACCAGTTAAGTGCTCTGCTGAATTGCATTCCCTTGCCTTGTGACTAAAGCTACATAAAAGCATTGAAAACACTATTAATTCTCTCAAAAAACTGAAGAGAGACTTCTTAGTGGTCTTTTAGGTATAACTATTTAAATGATCATCATCATGATTAAGGAACTAAAATTCCAAGTCAAGGGTTGAGGTTGCCATAAACGGTGGGAGAGAAGAAAATGCTGTGGGAGCTCTCGGCAATGACTGCTAACACTTACACGGAGCTTCTCTTTGTCAAGGCACCATACATACACTAACTTTTTGATCCTTACCACATCTTAACAAATAGTTATAATTTTCCTTTTTTAAAAATTGTAAGGAACTACAGTATAGATACTAAGCTATTTTTCAAGGCTTCTTAAGGAAGCCTTGAAAAACAAAACTATAGACCAGTCATGTGGAATTTCTAGTGTTAGGCTCAAGAACATTCTCTAAAAATGTCCCTATGAAAACAATAAAAACAAACCCTATTTTCTCAATTAAATGGCAGAAGGAAAAATAATGATGTTTAGTTGTTCATAAGGAGCTGCAGATAAATTATAGCTGAACTTGAAAAACAGTCATAAAGACTGGGTAAGGACTATGTTGTGAAAGGTGTAATTTTCTTCAATGCCTTCCCACATCTCCCCCACCTCCCTTCCCTCCCCTCCTTTTTTAGCAAGCCTTTCCCTACACTAGGTCAGTAGCTCCACCCTAGTGAATCCTGACCTCAAGCTACCCTCTGTTTGTGCTAAGCAGTATGTAGTAATGGTTAGGAGTTTGGATCAAGGGTCAGATAGATCAAAGTCTGAAAACTATCTGCCTCTTACAAACTGGGTGGTATTGCCAAGTGTCTTTCTTGTCCTCTCTAAGCCTCAGTTTCCCCATCTGTCAACTGGGTATAATAATAGTATTTACTTCAGCTCATACACATGAAAGACTTGGCCCAAATGCCTGAGAAATATCAAGTATGGAATAAATTCTAGTTATTTTGTTGCCTTCTTTCTCTTTTCCTCTTTCTTATCTCTGTTTTTTCCCCAGTTATTATCTTGCTTTGATAAATAATTCTTACTTAGCTGTTAACAAAGATTTAATGTCAGATATCCAAATATATCTTCATTTAAAAAGAAAGGCTTTATGGTTGGCCATGCCTTATTAACCCATTAGTCCTTCCGAACCTTGAGTGCAGAGGTTTGATTTAATTATAATACTGAATTCATTACACATGCAAGGTCTCTCTCATTTACTTATTTGTTTCATCTTTTTCTATTTCCATTTCCCATACACCAGTGGTAACCACTCTAATGTATTTAATGTGTATCTTTCTTTTTGTATTTTTGTATAATATGTATTTTTGTTTTATTTGCAAGTATTTTAATTTGTGTAAAAGGTATACTGTATACTAGATCTCATTTGTATTCATGCCTTTTTCACTTATGGGATGTTTGTTAAGATTCAGCCAAATTGTTATGTGTGTTCTAGTGCCTCATCTTTAACTGCTGTATAGTACTCAGAGGTGGACATCAATCTAATCTTTTCAAACATTTTCACCAAAGAACTACTTAAGGTTGAGGAAAGTGAACTTATACCCTCATAGCCTCTCCAAGTAGAGCCCAAAGCTCTAGGGTCAACCTCCATATTTCTTTGAAATAATTTGATTTATCATTTAAAAAAGAAATCATGTGGATTTTTCATTCTCTTTTAGAGTATGTCCATGTTTGTTTACTATAAAAATGATATAATACTATTATTATAGTAAAATATTTTTGGATTACAGTTAAATTGTTTAATTTTTATCTTCACTAAATCACTGAAATTGGCCCTCCAGAAGATTCACCATTTTTTCCCCACGAGTTTCCATACTCTCTGCACATTGCCACGTAGTCCAAGTTTGAGAATTGTGGTCTTAATTTAAAATAGTTTCTAAAAGTGGGATTTCAGGTAAAAACTTGCTTAAGTGACAGAAAGTAATACTTAAATCCCTTCTTATTAGGAAAGGCAGCCCTGGTAAATATACTTAGCACTGAAAAATTGAACTATGCCATTTCCCACAGTACACTGCTGAAGCTATAACTTCAAAGGATAACTCATTGTGTTCCTAAAGGAGCACTCTTTGAAAGAAGCCAAACCTTTAGAAGATTTGTTATGAGGTACAGAGTGGCACCAAGAGATACCTTGGTTTGGCAAACCTCCACTCCATTTCCACTAACAGTTCCCCAAGCCACCCAGAATAAACATATAACCTAGGTAATAACTTCAGTTGTCACCCCTTCCAACCAGATGGCTTCCCACAACTATACTTCTTTGTCAGACATGATAAAGCCACCACTGCATTTCTGCTTTCATATCTTTGCTGATGGTGTCCTAAGCTTTCCCTTTCTCTTTTGCTGTTCATTCTTTGTGGTTCAGGTGAAGGCTTATCTATTCTCTTGTACTCTATTGGATTTCATTTATCATTGTTTCTCTGAACTGCCTTGTCACTTAAAGTCTCCTAAATTTAGCTCTTTTTATTTATTCTTGTTTCATGTGTTTATATTGATTGTAAGCTCCCTGTGGGAAAGAATTATATTCTCTGTACTTTTCTGAATCTTCCTTGGCATCTAGTACAGAAGTGGACAAGTAGATCTTCAATAAATACCTATTATTTGATTTAATTGCCTTACCTTAGACAATTTGGTTCAATTTTAATTGTATATTTTCTAAGCCTTGCCACTCAAAGTGTGGATCATGAATCAAAAGCATGGCCATCACTTGTTAGAAATGTAGGATCTGGGTCCCACCCCAGACTTACTGGATCAAAATCTGCATTTTAATAAGTTCTCCAGGTAATTCATATGCACATTAAAGTTGAGACACACCTTGTATTTTTCAAGGTCCTATGTGTCAGTAGGTTAACAAATTTTATAAATACTCAGCATTCTGACATTTTATAAATGTCAGTATCATTAAGTGTTATCTAAAGCTTGGAGAATTTGAAACAAGATTAAGGTTCCGAATATCTTTTTAAAACTTGATATCTAGACCACACCCTTGGACCTAACCAGGCTCACCCCCTCTTTTTTTTTTTTTTTGCGGTACCTGGGCCTCTCACTGCTGTGGCCTCTCCCGTTGTGGAGCACAGGCTCCGGACGCGCAGGCTCAGCAGCCATGGCGCACAGGCCTAGCCGCTCCGCGGCATGTGGGATCTTCCTGGACCAGGGCACGAACCCGTGTCCCCTGCAATGGCAGGCGGACTCTCAACCACTGCGCCACCAGGGAAGCCCACCCCATCTTTTTATATGGCCTATGAGCTAAGAATGGTTTTCATGTTTTTAAATGGTTGAAAAAAATCCAAAGAATGTTTCATGACACATGAATGTTATATAAAATCAAATTTTAGTGTCCATAAATGAAGTTGTATTGGAACAAAGCCACACTTATTTGTTTATATAATGTCTATGGCTGCTTTCACACTGTAAGACCAGAATTAAGTAGTTACAACAGAGGTCTTACAGCCTGCAAAACTCAAACTATCTACTCTCTGGTCCTTTTACAGAAAAAGTTTGCTGGCCCTTGATCTATCAATAGATTCATGATGCTTGTTTATATAGAAGGAACTCCAGATAGATCAAGTTAAACTTGTGGGAAAAGCAACCATAAACTTTATGCATTAGTTGGCTTTAATATTCTATGTATATACAACATACAGGGAGGCTCGCAACTGTATTATAAAATTACATGCTGTGAAAAAATTGTTTTGAATCGTTGTAGGATTATTATTTTGTGGGATAATAGCTTTCTTTTCTAACCAGTCAGGAAGTAAGAAAAATAAAAGTGCTTGAAAATACCCAGTATGTCATTGTCATTTGGAATTCAATAAGCTATTACAGTTTTGTCAGGTTCAATCTCTAAGGAGGTGAATGAAAATATATATCTTGGGCAATTTGACCCCTATCAACATCGTGCATTGTGGTTACTCTGACATCTGAAGAAGAGCAATTCTGCTTTGTCAACTTGGAGACTCCAGGTTGCTGGTAAAGGTCACTCATTCTTTCACCTTTAGCTACTGGATATCAGATTGAAACTAAAGTGAGGAGATATGGAAAAGGTGTCCTACATCTTCTGTCAAATTAGCCTAATCCTCATTAAGTTGTACTGCTAATTCAGCACGTTCTAAAGTCTCCTGACACTATGAGAAATGTCACCCTATGACTTTAGAGGGCTTAAAGGATATGAGGCTTCTTGGTTTGAATCAGTTCCTCCCTGAGACATCCCAGGGCTTTAGAGGGTGTGTGCACCTGTCTTAGCTGCCTGCATGATCTCTGTACATCTTCGTATTTTAGGAATATAGAATGTCAGCCAAGTTGCTCGATCGAGTAAAACATAAGGCAGGAGAAATCCGAAAGCTGCCTGAAGTACTTGTGCACTTACATTCCTCACATGCAAGATTTATTAGAGCAAATGAGTGATTTGCAAACATAAATGTAACGTAAAAGTTAGTAAATTACCAGAGGTTGCACCCTGAAAGTTAACAAACAAAATCCCACCAGAGAGAGCTAATTGCTGAGTTTTAAGCTCCTGCTTAAAACTATTCATGTTGAAAATCTGTACTGTTTAGTTGACAGCTTGCTGGATGACAATCAGAAAAGCATGAGTTATGCTCTTCTCACTAGTAAAACACTTTGCAAGCCTCTCCATTCCTTGGTAATCCAGATTCTTTGCTGAGTAAAATAGACTGTGAATACCTGGCTTTTTTAAAAACAAAATTCTATGACAATAAACAACAATTGTACAACAGCGTTTGGGGTACTTTAAATGAAGGGCTAGATAACAAGGTCCTACTGCATAGCACAGGGTGATAAACCATAATGGAAAAGAATATATATAAAAGAAAGAATGTCTATATGTGTATAACTGAGTCACTTTGCTTGTACAGCAGGGATTGGCACAAAATTGTAAATCAACTATACTTCAATAAAAAAAAAATTAAGAAAGGGGCTAGAAATTTAATTAGCCATGTAAACAAAAACTCCCCAAATTAAAAATGGAAACCCTCAACGACTTTACTTCTGCTCCTTTTCTGGGGAAGATTTAGAGTGAATAAATAGGGCTTCCCTGGTGGTGCAGTGGTTGAGAGTCCGCCTGCCTTTGCAGGGGACACGGGTTCGTGCCCTGGTCCGGGAAGATCCCACATGCCGCGGAGCGGCTAGGCCCGTGAGCCATGGCCGCTGAGCCTGCGTGTCTGGAGCCTGTGCTCCACAATGGGAGAGGCCACAACAGTGAGAGGCCCGCGTATCGCAAAAAAAAAAAAAGTACTTGCTGTGCGGAGCTGGAAAGGTGGCTGTAGAGAGAGAAGACACCTTTTAGCTAAGTCTGTGGACCAGTAGGATTGTGTCACAAATACGCTCCTGACAGTGCTCTTCCTGGAACTTCAATTACAGAGACAATGGGTGCATCTCCAGCACAACTGCTCTGTGTATTCCTGCATTGTTCTGTATGTTGTAACAAAGAAAATAAGTAGTTAGTGGCTCTTCGTGCTAAGTGCTTTAACTGCAATTTGGTCAACTTTTTTGAAATTTAATTGTTTCAGTGTCAATATAGTATTTTTTGGCAAACAATACTTTAGCAACTAAGGAGACTCTTACTTGATAGAATGGATGAGTCTACTCCAGGTTTTCCTTATAACTGTGACAATTTTCTAATCCATGTGTGATCAGTCTTAAGATATTAAATATAAGATTCTTTTCATATATTTTATCATATTATTTGAAATGTAAGAAATCAGTTAATGTGACTGATAAGAAAATTGAAGGGTTTTTATTAAATAAAGATTTTAAAATTTTGGCACTGTACATGTTTGTCTCTAAAAATTTCTACTTATATGCATAAATAATAATATATATTTTTTCATGGAAAATGTTTTATTTGCTCTGTTAAATCTAAATAGTTAAGAAATAAGGTAAGCAAGAGATGCAGTATTAGTACTCTTACATGAATATGTACATAGCTAAAGATGACAGGAGATTTTTATTCCTTTAATATACAGTATGAAATAGTTTTCATAATTCTTTGATGTCAGATTTGGAAAATACTGGTAATTATTTGATGGTCTCTTCTGCTGTGGGAATGCAACATATATTGTTTTATTGGTAGAAGTTGATATTAAGTTATAATTTCCTAATAGTTCATTTCACCCAGAGGAGTTTTGTGTGCCTTCAAAATGAAACTGTCTTACAAACTATCTTAAACATTGGGCTTTGAAATTCTGTAATCTGTGGTTTACACACAAAAATTATTCATAAAGCAACACACAGTTTCATGAATAAGAGACAAAACTGCATCATGTAACAAGGTTACCCACTCTGAACAAAACTTTGGTCCAGGCAAGGAGTATTCAAAATTGAACCTATAGAAGTGGCCTGTTTTGATAATTTTTGGAATTAATTTTTAAAGGTTTTATATAACTTTGTGTTCTAAGCATTCATAAACTGGATATCCTAGTAATCTATACCTACTTAAAGAAATAACTCATATATATATATGTTAACTTTACCAAGAAACAAAAGCAGTGAAAACTGTGTCTGCACTTTTACAGGCTGACAAAACAACTGTTAGCAATGAAGAGGCAAAGGAAGAGAAATGTATGTTCTCAGTTCACACACACACACACACACACACAAACACATAAAATGCTCCTAATAAAGTAACTTAAAAAGACAGCTCAATCTTTTCTTGTAGTACTTCTCTTTTAGTACTCAGATAATCAGCCTTGTGAAATAAATTTTTAGAGAGCAGATCATGTGGATTAAATTGGCTCTAACCTTTAATATTGAGAGCAACCTCAGAGGCTCAGAAAGCTAAAATGCCTTTAGAAATAGGCGCTAAATAAAAATATATGTGAAGTGGCTGAGTATAACATAATAGGGAGTGTTGGGGCTTATAGGGGGCTTGGTGAAAAATGGAGTCTAAGAGTTGCTTAAATATATCAATATTCCTTTTAAAAATTTCGTTTTCTATTGGCTAAAACAAAACATTTTGATTTGAAACCCTTTCTACATTGTTAAACCTAATGCTTTCCATTCCCTTTCTAAAGCATCAGTATTTAAATAGCTTAAAGTTAGCTTAAATAGCTTAGATGTGACAAAAAAAAACTACCAATATTTTCTAGTTTTGAGATGGAAATCATTAATTAAGGGAGCAATTTCTCTTCGGAACTGTAGGATTTGACACCAAATCCAGAGCAAGTTTCATCAGAACAAGGCGTTTCTTCTATTGGGAATCACTTAGTTAAAGCATGCCTTATACTTTCAATTACCTAGACAAAAGAAAATGGGAGATAATCTGTTATACCTAAATAATTAAAATTTTTTTTAAAAAATAAGGAAGATCATAAGATCATATCAGAGACTGGCTTTTATATTTATAGGAAAGGAATATTTTCTTCCAATTAAGGAATTTGGAGTTTCATGTACCCCACAAGTGCCCGCAGCCTTTCTGAAATCACAGAAAACCATGCCTCCTCAACCTGGCATTTAGAATTTTGTATTTGGAAATGTGTTATTTTAAAACCTTTTTGCCTATATGAAATGGGAAATATAAGACAGAAGAATCACTCATGCTACCAAACCTTTTGAAAAATAATACTGGAATCTCTTCTTGAATCATTAAGTGAATGCATTTATCCTAAAAAATAGATCATCTCTTTGCTATAGATTTTCATTTCCTTAGAAAATATAAAGATCAAAGCATTTCATTTTGTAAAGCATGCATTAATGACTACTATGGTTGTCACAAAAGATTTTAAACCACTGTGTCCTTGCCCTTGACAACTTACAAAGAACCACTTTTTATGATGCGATTCTCCTAGGAATCTGTGATACGATCAGTAATTGATTTTGCTGAGAGATCTAATTGTTTGATAAAAGCATTATTTCATCCTTTAGAAGAGTAACCTTGGAGGAAGAGGTCTTGACTCTTCTTTTACAGTCCTGAAGAGATATGTCTCTAGATTGAATGGTACTGCTTGGTTGACTGTTTAGAATTAATTGATTGGTCAGTTCAGCCAAGTAGCCAATTTACCATATTTTCCCCCTTTCAGTTGAGTTGATTTTTGCTTGAGCAGACTGAAGAACTAAGCTTCAAGTAGATCAGAACCAGAGTTTACATTTTCCCCGGGTGGAAGTAAATTGCTGAAAGCCTTAGAAGCTCTTGATCAGGATATTTTTCATAAAGGCGTATTTTAAGTGTGTGAAATCTCCCTTAAAAACCATCCGTGATTTAGCATATCCTAAAGTGAACTTCTCTTGACCTTCAGACCTACTCCTTCCACTATCTTTTACCATCCACAACTCCCTTGGTAGAACTGAGCTACGATCCTCTGCTCGAAAATACCATTGGTTCCCCATTGCTTGTGAGTCAGAGTCATTCTAGGATCTTTGAAATCTGGTGGTGATTTGCTTATCATCCACTAAGAAGCTGCTTTATGCACCTTCCTCAGCAGTCCATTTAGACTTCTTACTCTTCTCTGTAGTTTCCCTGCCTCCATGTCTTTGCTTACCTGGTTCAGCTGATGCAAATGCAGGTCTTCTGTGAATCATCCTGACAGTTAACTCAGTGCACACTCCTGATTTATATATTTGTAGAGCTTCTCCAGGCTACTCTCTGGGAGAAGCTGTTTTCCTTGTCTTTTTTCCTTCTCTCTTTTCCCCCACTCTACCCCCAACCACAAGGTCACACCATAGCCCAGTATTTTTTTAAATGTAGGGATTCAGGGCTGCTGCCTATGTATACACCTGTGTGTTCACTAGGAAAATCTCAACTAATCTTGAACTTATTCATTATTTCTTCCCTACAGGGTTTAATATATTTTTTTCTGCATTGCTCAGAACCCTGTGGATATGTGTTAAGTGTTAAGTACTCACATTATTAGCAATGCCAAAAAACTGCAGAGATGGAAATTCTCTGCTGCAAACTATGCAAGTTCTCAGGGATACTAGCCTTAACATAAATTGAGATGCAGTTGTCATCACTGCTAAGATAACAAATCTACAGTGGTCGTTATCTTGGATATGAATAAACTAATTTCTCTGAATCGTTTATGCCTCTGGGACACAGTCTGGAGAACAGAGGAATATTGGACATCTACAGAGATCAGAAGTGTGTATACCACTCAGAAAAAACAAAAATGACTCTGTTTACTTGAATGCATCGTGTGGCCTTGACTCAACATCCGATTAACTCCAAATATGCAAGTGTTCAGAGCCTTTGTGTTCAACTGCCTTTTTTTGTTGTTGTTTCTCAAAAGGGAAAATATTTGATTCTGCACAATGTTTTACTTATGCCCAAGGCCCAATCCTACCTGTTGAGTATATACTTAAACTTCTGCACCCAGTGATTGAAATTATTTCCCTGTTGCCTTAGTGATTCACTATTAATCCTGTTTACAAGTGACTTAACTAGGTTGAGAATGTAATTCTCTCTAAGATCTAATGCGTCAGACAAAATTGATCTCAGAATATTTAATAATCTGGATTTAAATCAGCTATTACTTAACATGAGACTGTATATAAGACAATGATATTTTTAGTGTCAAGTAAAAGGTCTCTAAGCTATTACATTAGGGTTAACTTAGTGGTCCAGAAAAGTTAGCTACTACTGAAAGAACTTGATCTAGGCAGAAGTTTCTCTTACTGTGGATATCATCACTTTGAAGCAGTAGAGAACTGAGCCTCTGAGCATTTGCTTATTAGGCATGCACTAAAAGGATAAATGAATTGTACTGAGTCGATAGGATTTTCTGTGACTTTGTTTTTTTTTAAAGAAGATGTTGGGGGTAGGAGTTTATTAATTAATTTATTTATTTTTGCTGTGTTGGGTCTTCGTTTCTGTGCGAGGGCTTTCTCTAGTGTGGCAAGCGGGGGCCACTCTTCATCGCGGTGCGCGGGCCTCTCACTATCGCGGCCTCTCTTGTTGCGGAGCACAGGCTCCAGATGCGCAGGCTCCGTAGTTGTGGCTCACGGGCCTAGTTGCTCCGCGGCATGTGGGATCCTCACAGACCAGGGCTCAAACCCGTGTCCCCTGCATTAGCAGGCAGATTCTCAACCACTGCGCCACCAGGGAAGCCCCCTTGTGTGACTTTTGAGAAGGCATGTTTCCAGTTATTCATAACTTCTAGTCTACCAGTCTCAGAATGTTTTCAGGCTTACATTAGGAGTTTTAGATATTCTGAGTTTGGGTAAATTGGACTTTGCATGGTGTACTGGGGAGCATTTTA
The DNA here is from genome assembly GCF_011762595.2 of Tursiops truncatus. NCBI lineage: Eukaryota > Metazoa > Chordata > Mammalia > Artiodactyla > Delphinidae > Tursiops > Tursiops truncatus. The sequence continues at coordinate 76,722,144 of NC_047038.1, forward strand.
ATTTTTTCAACTTGGTTTCTGCTTATTCCATATGTGTATCATTTTAGCTGAAAATTGTTGGGGAAATTTAATCCTGCAGTCATGAGATAGTGAAAGGGTTATGAAGTTTAAAATTACCAGGCCATAAACAATTTTGAGAAGTTTAATTCTGAATTTTAAAAACCCCAAAGCATTATTTTGGTCTGTTTGACTTGTTGCATAGAAACAGAAGTTTGTTACCTGAGAAAATATCAACCTCCTCTGAATAAATAGTTTATATCAAAATCTATTTAGCCCTCAATAGCTGTTGTGTGTTGAGGCATCTTATCTTGTCAGTGGGTTGATTATCAGAGGAATGCCTCATGGTATTTGGGTTAATTTAGGTTGCTTAGAAGGAAAAGTTCTTGACCACTTAGAAACAGTTTAAGAAATGAGGTATAAAAGTAAAAATGCATTGAGAATTGTAATACACTGTAGTAATATAAAGTATGATTATTTTAATGGACATTTTATGATTTTACTACACATGGTGCTTATATACTTTTCCATAGTTTACATTACCTTGGTAGAAAAAAAAAATCTATATTCATGATCAGCATGAGCCTGGGAAGTTCTTATTTGCATAAAACATGGTACAGAACCAGAATTTATGTTTCAAAGTGTCAAAAACTGTAAATAAAAGCAATCACAGAGCTGTGGCAAATTTCACTAGTCATATATCTGCACACACGAAAATACTATTATGTGCATTAGAGGAGCTTCCAGTTTCCTCTGAGGTGTGACAGTAACATGCTGTCATCATTTTCTCACTTTCCACTCACACCTCCACCCTCAAGAATCTTGCTCATGTCCCTGCAGTGCTATCGAAATTGCTCTTGTTTTAGCTTCTGAAGATCTCTTCTTGCTCATTCACAGACATTTGACTTCTCTGCAACATTTTACACAGACCCTCATCTTGAATCCCTTTCTTCTCGTGGCTTCACTAGAACATATTCTCTTATGAAAATTCTCATATTCTTTTGGTCTGCCTCCTATCCCTTTAGTCATTCTTTTTCAGTCTCCATCAAGTCACCTTTTTCTATCCTTATTGTCATTAATGTTAGACCTTAAAGCTCTTTTCTTTTAGCCTTCTTGTCCATCTATGTACATTTTCTCTGAATGTTCTCCATCTTCTCCCGTGGTATCATTACCATCCATATGCTGATCGCTCCCAAAGCTGACCTCTCTCCTTAGCTCAGACTTAGATGTCTGTAGTAAGCGTCTAAGGGATTATCTGAAGACGATCCTTTTTTTAACTATATGTTGAAGTTGTGTGATTATGTGACCTTTCCATGTACCACAGCTAGTGTTTCCAGGGATGGGTGTTTGATCCAAGCTTGGACCATAAATTTGTGTCCTGAGATGTTTGGATTTGAGACTGGGAGTCAGGACAACCTCTCTTGGAGATCCAGGGCTGGAATCAGGGTGGTTCTCAGGTTGAATGCACCAGTGTCATGTAAGGGCCCCATCAGTTCTTATTTGTTGTTAAATATTTTAGACGTCACCTCTAATTGTATGGTTCAAAGTGTGGGAGTTGCAGGCAACTGTGTGTACTCTCCTGTAGACCATATGTGTAGAGGCGGCCAGTCTGTAAGTCAGAGATTATGAAATTTATTCTATGTGAAATATATCTCAATAATAATGATTTTTTAAAAAGTTTTAAAACATGAGAGATTTTAGAGAGAGGGGCAATCTGAGAAATGTCCAGTGTCCTGAAGGCGTTAGGTCTCTGAATCCTCTATTTGCTGAGGTAAAGTTACATCCCATCCCAATACATTTACAGTAGAGTCTGCTCTTTGTAAAAGCTAGCTTGATTGACATCTGTCACCTTCTACAAAACTGGTCCTAGTTAATAAAACATCCTGATGCCTACTGGACATTTCTACTTCTACGTCATGTACCTCTAATTCTCTCCTCAACCCGCACTGCACCTGTGCTTCTAAGCCTGCTTCTCCTGCCATAGCCCAGTAAATAGCATCTTTACTTATTTAAACGACTGAGCTGGTTATTATTTTTGATTCTTCCTATAATGTCTGGCCCTCCCATCCAATCAATCAAATCCTGTTATTTATCTGTCCATTTATTTCCATTGCCATTCTACCACATTAGTACCCCCTGCAATTTCTTTAGATGATCACCTTGTAACTGGTTTTCTCCCTTCTAGCCCTGCCATCTTCCAATGAATTCTTACTCCAAAGAAGGCTCTTCTTTGGCTTCACGATATCTTTAGATTCATATTCAGAACTCTTGATGATCAGGTTCATGGCTGCTCTCCAGCTTTATCTCCTGCCACCACCTTTGTTCATATGGATCATATGGTTCAATATACATGAATCACACTGAAATGCAGATAGTTCCTCTATACTAATCCCTCTTTCTGAAATGCCTTCCCTTCCTTTATCACTATCAGAGCACCCTGAACTATAATTGACTCCTTACCACTAGTCTGTAAGCTCCTTGAAGCCAGGGATAATGTTCTGCAATCGCAGTGCTATTGTGTCTTAACATAGTGCCTGTCTTATGGTAGGCATTATATAAATATCTATTGAACAAATGTATGTGTTAGAAGAGTGAAATGCTGCTGGATACAAGTACAGAACATGGAAGTAGAGATTTGAACTTGTAAGTCAAGGACAAAATCCTTTTCCATGAACTGAATATAGGGGAGGAAGCAAGACTGTAACTCTGGGTTCAGTGTTTTGTGAATTATCACTTAGCAATCTTAATAATCTTGAACACGCAGCTCTTCACGCACTAGTTCATGTTCATCTCTCGAGACAGGCATTGATTCTTTGACATGTAGCTAGTCAGGTAGAATAGATTTTACTGTCCACAGCTGGTGGCATTTTTCTCTGTACCTTCAGTTCTTAGTTCCTTGACATTTTTTTAGATATTGCTGCTTTGATTTTTCCCAGACACTGCAGTATGAGGACTGTTAGATTACTAATGGCCACAGCTGTGCACATCCTAGAAAAATTAACTGCTTAATTGCATGAATATGAGCCTCTCGAGGCTTAGTGCTTGGTTC